>NC_091645.1:35024719-36371705 GCF_027580195.1 Bos mutus
TAGAGGAATTTGTGACTATTCCTGCCCCTCAGAGGAAACAATTTGATTCCTCCAACAAATCATATGTCTAAAAAAAAAGCAATGACCAGAGGAAAAAACACATATGAGTACGTGCATATAGACTCACATACACACAGCACATACACACTCACCCTAGATCATCCACAGAGAAGCCTGCCCAGCCAACATTTAGTAGGGCTTCTTTTATTCCCCTACCACCTGCTGAATTTTTTTATTACCAGGAAAGCCAGATCCATGCCACTTATTTCAACCCTCAGAGCTTAAATGATACTGGTTCAGTTTTCCTTTACTCTGTGGATTGGATACACTGCATTACAATTCAAATCACCCCAAATACCACGGTAAGCATGAGATGACCACATTTCTTCCTAAATGTAAATGGCTCTCCGCAGGGGACTCATTCTGGGCGTGGGGGCTGGGGGCAGCGCTGCCCCGGCAGCTTCTTTTTCCCCAGATGACCATCACTGGAGGTAAATACTCTCCGAAGATTAAAAGTTCCCTATCCATAAAACAAACTCCTGTTAGGTCCAGAAAATATCTTCCATTGGCCTGGCCTAGTACAGACAAGGGATCACAAGGGATGGGAGGGATATGGGAGTCTGTATGTGTGTGTGTGTGTGTATGACGCTCATTACACATTTTCTCCAAATAACTGCTATGAAGGGGGTTGAAAAGCTAAGGAGACTCACTCAAGATGACCCACAGAGGCCATGGAAAGAGCACTTATGTGAGTCTCAAAATAAAATCCTGGCCCCAGGGTCCTCCAGAAAACAAGTTAACTTCTGAGTCCTCAGGAGGATTATTCCCTGTGAATCAACCATGTTTCCCCTGTAACTCACCTCTCATGTCCAGAAGCAGAGCCCCAGGGACGATACACATGAGCTGAATGGGGGCCCCTTTGGTAAAGCAGGGATCCCCCTGCCTTTTTGCAAATGATTCTGCATCTTAGCCAGTAAGTTGCCCAGGGCATGGTGAGTAGCTCTGTGTTGCTGAGAACAGGTAGGAGAGCCTGTGCTGACGGAAACACGCCTGGATGCAGCCAGCACAAGCTTATCCCATGTATGCATGACCAAGCACTTCCCCAGGCATAAGCTTTGTTCCAGGTCATGATCAGAAAGTTCATTTCAAGTGAGTTGCTTGGGACCTGGAATAAACTTGCCTGCAGAGATGATGTTATAAATAGTGCTCTGGCCTAGACCACAAATGCCTCTCCATCCAGGGTTGTGCTTTCGGTATTCTACAGTTGCAAGAAAACTTTGCAGAAAACAATCACTGTGCAATACCAGTAATTAAACCAAACAGTAGAACAATACGATGAATCGTGTCTCTTTTTTTGATGTGATCGTTCGTTCTTGAGGGAAGTAAGATTAATTGAAGAAAGAGAAGAAAGTAGATGGAGCCTGTGTGGTGCTCTTGAAGGAGGCTTTGGGGTTACCTCAAGGGCTGTTGAGGCTGATGACATGGCTGTTCAAGAGGTGTCATTTCGCTCAGAAACTCGCGGACTGCCTTCCTCTCGCTACAGGTGTATCCCTAACACTACTTATGCTCATCCTCCATAATTAGAGTCAGTTTTATTTTTCCTTCACCCTTTGAAACAAAGAGCAAGAGAGACAGGGAGGGGCGGGGGTGAAAAACAAGGAGGGAGATGGGAGGGAGAGAAAGAAGTAATTTTTTGGAAGAGACTACACAAAAGTTAAAAGTGGAGAGAATAAATCGAAAGTTTAAAGAAAACCTGGGAGTGAAAGATTGCCTTGGGCTGTCAAATGAATCAGTCAAAAGAAGAAGAGAAAGGGGGTAGAGAGAAAGAGACGGAGAGAGGAGGGGGGACGCATATCCACTAGGGAGAGGAAACGCTGTCTTAAGCAGCTCTCTGCAGGTCATTAGAGGATGCTACCTGTGCAGCTGACTGTGATAATGTGATGTGGACAGCCTTCTGGGGGAAAGGTGTGATGGGACAGCCTCTGGGGAAAAAGGCTAGGGTGAGGATGTTAGGGGAAGCACACTCACTGAAACCTCCCACCCTGGCCAGGCACCATAGTAACTATTTGCTTGAGTTGTTTCACGACAGGAGGTCCTGGTAAGGAACATGGAACTAATAAGCCACCACCAACTGGAAGAGTTGGGAAAGGTGAAAAGGAGATACCACATGTCCGACCACCTCCCAGAATCCTTCTCGCTGGCATCCGTCTTGGCTGAACGAGGTGTGCACCGCCAGGAAGGACTCTGAGTCAGAATGACTGGCTAAAGACAACACAGAACCTAATGCCATCACCAAAAAACCCGAGACTACAAGCCACGTGGCAAAGCAGTTCTCCTGGGTTCTATTACCCTACTGCTCTCTGCCCGGGTGCCCTTTCCTGATAAAATCTCTTGCTTTGTCAGCACATGTGTCTCCTCAGACAATTCATTTCCAAGTGTTAGACAAGAGGCCAGTTTTGGGCCCGGGAAGAGGTCCCCCTTCCTGCAACAAGGATACTGAACACCTGCCCCTCTCACATAAGGGCGGGATGGACCCAGGGCTGACTTCAGGAGCTGAGACAACTCTTCATTCCTGGAGATGAATTATTTACTTTTGTGGGTGACCCATAGCCTAGGAGATGGTTCTCAGAACCACAGTCCTGCTGAGAACAGACTGGACCCTCCGGGGCTGCTGCTCTATGGGCTGGACCCACCAGTGCAGGAGGTCCTGCAGGAGGAAGGGCAGGGGGAAAGCAGTGAAGAGGGTCCCCTGATGGGAGACCTAGAATCGTTTGGGGAAGAAGGGCACCAGTGCTCCAGAACCACAGGCCCTGTTCTTAGACCTTGACAGAGACGGACTCCAGAGATGCGAACCGGGGACTCCAGCTCCAACTGTGCTGCTTTAACGTGGCCCAGCTCTGGTCAGATCACGCGGGTCAAGGCTTCTGCTCTATTATGCAGAGAGATTTAAGTTTCCTTTGTCTCAAGCTGCCACTGCAATCTAGGCTTTGGCGCCTAACCCAAAGGCCTATTAATTGGCTTTCTTAAATGAAAGAGCCATCTTCCCTGAGATAAAACCTGCAGTCCCTTATAATGCACAAGTGGATGAAGTCATTTATTTTTTAAAATAGCTATCTTTTCCCCTCAGGTTATACTTATTATACTAGTTCCTTTACAATCCATCAAGAGTTTCCATATCATCTCTGCCTGGGAGACCCCATCCCCCAAACCAAAGGTTCATTATTCAAGTAGTAGCTGTTGAACAGTAAAAATACTTCAATCACCATCGAACAAAATAAAAATAGGGTAATATTGCCACCTGGAAGGTTGGCTCAATGACAATTCAGACAGAGAAGGAGAAATATCGCATGACTTCCCTTATATGCAGAATCTGAAAAGAAATGATACAAATGAACTTATTTACAAACCAGAAACAGACTCACAGACTTAGAGAATGAACTTAAGGTTGCCAAGGAGGAAAAATGGGACAAAGGGACAGTGAGGGAGTTTGGGATGGACATGTGCACATTGCTATATTTAAAATGGAAAACCAACAAGGACCCATGGTACAGCACAGGGAACTCTGCTCAATGTCATGTGGCAGCTTGGGTGGGAGGGGGCTTGGGGGGAGAATGGATACATGTGTGTGTATGGCCAAGTGCCTTTGCTGGCACCTAAAGCTATCACAGCATTGTTAGTTGGCTATACTCCAATACAAAATTAAAAGCTGGAAAAAAATGACAATTGTCTTTCCATCGGTGGCTGTAAGACCCAGGAGAGAAGAGGAGCGAGCTGGCTGCAGAGAGACCAGGACACACAGAGTTACCTGGAGGCCAGGTTACAGTGAAAGAGTAGAGGGGGAGCTTGGAACACAGAAGGTCTTAGGTTCTCTTGCATCCTTATGGACTCCCCAACCTTAGCCCCATTCTCTCCAGTTCAAGCCCCAGCAACACAGTGATAACTTCTTTGCCTGATTCAATTCCCCACATCCATAGCTTAACTGGGCTGACTTTCCTCTTCCCCACCTTACTTCATAGTTTGGTGGAATGAGGTGGAGTGGTGGGGGCGGGGGGAGGGGGGAGATGAATAGAGGTGGGGAACTTCCTTAACCTTCCAAGTACTATTGTGGTCACTGAGAAAAAGGATATCATGTCTTCTTTTCTTGGAATATTTGCCTTAAGATTCCATTTGTGAACACCGAAAAGATTGGATTACAGGTTTTTGTTTTTCTGTAATTTTAGTAGCAAACCTTAAATATAAAAAGATTATTTAGAGAGCAAGTTTACATGGATTTGGGGGGGAAAATCTACTGTAAAGCAAGGTATAATTAAGTAGTACAAAAGACTATTTTATTTGAGGTTGACTGATTTGACCTGGTTTACGATAACACAAAAGATTATGATGCAAAAAAGCCTACCTTTTGGTTATAATCCCCTGTCATTCTAAACACTTTTCATGAAGTAGCAGGAAGAAAAATTAAGTTTTAGCAGAGGTGTCAAGATACTGTAGGTAGGAAATTTCAAAGTAAGTGGTCAGAGGAATGAAGGTTACCAAAAGAAATGAATGAAAGCTCACCAGACAGCTCTGAGCATTTCACTTGCTTTCAAGACATAACAGGGTCAAGGGAAGATTAGATGGGTTTTTGTTGTTGTTGTTTGGTTTTTAAGAAAGGGCTGTCATCATGCTTCCAGACACACCCTGGAGGATAGGAGTGTCCCTACTTCTTTTCCCAGAGAGGCGGCTAGGACTGTGGCATCAGCGTGAGGGACAGCAGGGCTCTGTCGGACGCACAGGAAAAGGGTCAATCAGATGGGAAATGCCTGCACCCTCAGCGTCGTATGGCCAGACAAGGGCCAGGCCAGGGAAGCAGCGTCCTGCCCGAGAACAGGGCAGCGAGGGTCCATGTCCATTCCCACCTCTTGGGACCTCTCACATTTTTTCTCACATGTTTTCTCCCTGTGAGGGCCTATACCTTTTTATTCAGCTAGTAAAATATAATGTTACAGTGTTGGACTCTTTGCAACCCCATGGACTGTAGCCCTCCAGGCTCCTCAGTCCATGGAATTCTCCAGGCAAGAATACTGAAGCAGGTAGCCATTCCTTTTTGTTCAGCTGGCAGGTCCCAATCCCCCAGTGGAAAGCAGGGTCCATTCCCAGGACCACGCCTCCCTCTCCAGTCCCCTGCCCACCTCCATCAGGGGTTTCTGCAAGGCGAGATGCAGAGATGCGAGAAGAGCCAGGCAACTGTCATGCTGACCACAGCGTGATGTGATGTTAAATCAAGTTCAGAATTGTGAAGAAAATCCTAGATACCATTTTTTTTTAATGGACTAGAATGCTCTGGTATGGGCATTCTTTATTTCTCAAGGCTAACTTTTTTTTTAATTGAAGTATCATTGATTTACAATGTTGTGTTAGTTTCAGGTATATATCAAAGTGAGTCAGTCACACACACACACACACATATATGTGTGTGTGTACATATATATATATTTCATATTCTTTTCCCTTATAGGTTGTTACAGAATACTGAGTATAATTCACTGTGCTATACAGCAGGTCCCTGTTGGGTTATCTATTTTATATATATGCATTGGAGAAGGAAATGGCAACCCACTCCAGTGTTCTTGCCTGGAGAATCCCAGGGACGGGGAAGCCTGGTGGGCTGCTGTCTCTGGGGTCGCACAGAGTCGGACATGACTGAAGCAACTTAGCAGCAGCAGCAGCAGCAGAAGCAGCAGTATATATCTATTCATCCAAAATTCCTAATTTATTCCCCCTTCCCCTTTGATAACCAAAAGTTTGTTTTCTACATCTGTGGGTCTATTTCTGTTCTGTGTATATAGGTTCATTTCCAGCATTTTTTAAGATTGCACTTGTAAGCCTATCGTATGATATTTGTCTTTCTCTGCTAGATGGCATATTCTAATTTCTTAAATCAGATTGCATTTGTGACTTAAATAGAAGATTTGTTACTTAAGAAGCAATCTGACACCGAGCAGGGTCCTCGGTACACTCACAACGATAGCTCACTGCCAGCATCCACACCAATTGGCCAGTGTGCACACCTCTTTAATAGGGAGCAAAAACGAACAGGTTGCCCAGATTCTCATCCACAGAGATTATAATTGAATCGAAAAAGATAAAATAAGTTGAATAAAATATGAGATCTATAGTTTTAAACTAATTTCATGTAGCTGCTTCCATAAAATCATTTCAAACTTGTTTACTTGCTCTTTAATACACATTATCAGTCTCATCATTTTTGGCTGGGACTTCAAGAAGACAATGTACTCAAGAGTATTCAGGAATCAGGTAGAAATCAAAGACCACTTGGAAATGGAACTAATTCAGAAGTCCATGATCATTTTGAAAAGAGCTTTTCAAACTACCAATTATGATCTGTTAATTACTTATGAAATGAATCTAATGAATTCTTTTTAAGTGAAATTAGATCGATGGGATGAAACAGAGGAGAATAGAATGTCAGAGTGCATTACCCATATACGGTTAAATATTGCTTAGCACTGGTTGGGTTGGTTTTACGTGTGTGTGTGTCTATATTTGTCCATGTGTGTGTATATTTGTCCATGTGTGCTAGGTTAAGCATGTAAAAGATATTTCATATAGAATCTTATAGTCAAAAAAATTTGAAAGACTCCAAAAAAGGAAACATACAAGATCCATGGAGATAAACCAAGTCAAGATTCAAAAGTAGCATCAGCAATAAATTACAGGAAGAAAGAGGAGGAAGAGATCAGAATCCAAACACGACTTCAGCTTGACAGCAGTACTCATGGCCAGAGCTCCTTGAAGGCATTTCATACCTTTCACTTCCCAGGTGGCTCAGTGATAAAGAACCCATCCATCAATGCAGGAGCTGTAAGAGATGCAGGTTCGACTCCTGGGTTGGGAAGATCCCCTGGAGGAGGAAATGGCAACCCACTCCAGTATTTTTGCCTGGGACATCCCATGGACAGAGAAACCTGGCAGGCTAGAGTCTATGAGTTCACAGAGTTGGGCACAACTTAAGTGACTTAGCATGCACATTGCCAACAGAAGGAAGAAGGAGAAAAGAAAATCAGGGAAGGGGAAGGGAAAAGAAGAAGCAGAAGGAAGGTAAGAAAGAAAGAGAAGGAATGGGTTTTTTAATGGGCAATTTAGTAAAGACAAGGAGAAGGCAATGGCACCCCACTCCAGTACTCTTGCCTGGAAAATCCCATGGATGGAGGAGCCTGGTGGGCTGCTGTCTATGGGGTCGCACAGAGTCGAACACAACTGAAGTGACTTAGTAGTAGCAGTAGTTAGTGAAGACAACTTGGGGAAATTTTACCCCCTTTTAACACAATCTCAACCCATGCAGCCTCAAGAGATGCTTGCCTATAGCCACTTTGAATGGAAGGGGTTCCAAGCAATGATCAATGCATGACGCACTTTGCAGTGTTGCCACAGGTGACACACAAAGGTAGTAGTGGTGATACAGCCACGCTCTAAGTGTAACACCCCGGTCCTTCACCTCGCAAGCACTATCTCAACACCCATCTCATTTGATGGAGTGGAGTCTGTGGGCCTATTTTATACAGACAGCATCTTTCCAGGGCATACAGGGACTGGACAAGAACCACCATACAGGATGGACCACACTTGGGGATGCCCCCTTGTGTGGACTTTTTCTTTTTTTAACCTTTTAAAAAAGATTTATTTATGTATCTCTTTATTTATTCTTTGGCTGCACTGGATCTTCATTGCTCTGTGTGGGCATCTCCTTTAGTTGCAGCGAGCAGGGGATGCTGGTGCACAAGCTTCTCATTGCAGAGGCTTCTCCTGTGGAGCACGGGCTCTAGGCACATGGGCTGCAGCAGTTGCATCCCCTGGGCTCTAGAGCACAGGCTTGGTAGTTGCGGTCCACGAGCTCAACTGATCCAGGGCATGTGGGATCCTCCCTGACCAGGGATCAAACAGGTGTCTCCTGCATTGCAAGGCAGAGTCTTAACCAGTGGACCACCAGGGAAGCCCCCCCTTGTGTGGACTGTAGTTGGGACCTTTCCCATTAAGTTTTCCATGAATAGTGCCCAGGTTTGTGAAAGGCACCAGCCCCAACTGTGCATTTGTGTCCCCAGCCTCCTGCACACCTGTCGCAGTGCCCCTGCTGCCAGATGCCACCTGCAGGGCCGTTAAGAGCCCTGCTTCTGTCCTGGGAGTACAGGAACGGAGGCCTCCATCTCCATGGGTCTTCACTCGCTCTCACCATGGCCTTCTGCTGGGCTAGTGGGATCTCCTGACCGCCAGGTAGCACACATGTCCTCATATATATATATCACCCCTAAAACGTCTGGTAGTCTAGTTCAGGAAAACCTCCTTTTTTAACAATATTGTGACAGCAAAATCCTCACTCTGTCTCCCCCAAACCCCAGCTTCACTTTTCAATGTCCAGGCAGCATTCCAGGGCAACTTCAGGCAACTCCTTAGCTCTGATCAGCTTTCTTCGCCTCTGAATTGCCCCACACTGAGATTCTGTGCTGAGATTCTGCACTCCTCACGCTGGCCCCTCTTAGGACACCCTAACCCGTGCTGCTTGCTGTGGTCTCAGCTGTCAGAGCAGGTCTGGACTCTACTCAGAACCCTCTGCAGCTCCCAGCACCCTGAGTGTCTGAAAGTACAGGCCACACCCAGACTTAGTTGCAAGTAGTTGGTTTGTTGAGCATCACTCTATGCATGAAAGTGACTTCTGGACCAGTGGATCCCCTTTGGGAGAAGTTATGAATAGCTGGACTTGGTTTCTGGGTACAAGAAACAGAAAAATAAGAGCAACTTAACACGGAACAGGTTAGAATGTGTGTACAACTTTCTACAGATTTGAGGTTCTTTTAAAAAGGCTGCTACCTCATTGCTACAGGAAAAATAGAACTCAAATCCTCCATGTCCAGAAGTCCGGAGTCCTAAGCCCAGGTGAAATGATAATAACAAAGATAAAAGATTTTACTGAACACCTACTGTGCCAAATACTGTATTAAAATTTAGTATACATGTGTTACCTAAACCGGAGAAAATCTGGTGAGGCCCATTGTTTTTTGACAAACATTTTTTGATATTCCACTTTGTGCTTGATGCTTTTCTAGCTAATGAGGGCACAACAGCAAACAAAAGGAACAGAACTCTTTCCTCTGTATTTTTGGAAATATTATTATTCCTGTACTAGAGATGAGTAAACTGAGGCTTGCAAAGGTCAAGTAAGTCGTCCACCTCACACGGCTACACAGTGGCAGATGGCTTGAGTTGGGATCGACATCTGTGTGACTCCAAAGCTCTCAAGGAAGCCCCCACTGCCTCCAGCTCTACTCATAGCCCACCAGTGGGCAAGGGGGCTACAACATCCCACCCTCAGTTACCCTCTTTGCTGTAACATCATACACATGGCCTTTATGGTGGTGCCACCCCTTGATCATATTGTCCTTCACTATTTTCTAAAATATTCATGGATGTAAGACCTGTTTGCCCAATTAAATTGAAAATTGCTAGATGGTTGGGCCAGATAATATCAATATATTCTGCAGCATTTCCCAGAGGGCTGGGTATACTTCTCACCAGTGTTAAGCACCTGTTAATCTGCCAGGGCACCATCAAGAATTTTTAAAAATTGAGTAAATTATTGCCCCTGCCATTCAAAATCTTATAACTTAGCAGATACTGACGTTAAAAATTGATGGGTGGAATTTTAGTTTCAACAAATCCCACTTTTGAGAACTCATGAAAGACATGTAAGATTTCCAAAGACGAGAAAAAGACCAACATAACATATGTTTTTAGAAAGACAGGGAGAAAAAGGACACAGAAGCAAGAGATTAGTAACAACACCTAACTTGTCCCTGAAAAAGACTCTCACGACAAATGAAGAAAGAATAAATGGGGAGAAAAATGACTAGGTATTAAGTAATTACCAACATGGCTTTAAAAGGAATCCATCATGCCTGACCAATTCAATCCCCAAAAGAAAGATGAGCCTTGTAGAAATGGTGAAGCAGTAAGCATATTACAGCTTGTCTACAGAGAAATTGTTGATTCTGCCCCACATGACACGCTCATGAATAAGCTAGTAAAATAGAGCCTAGGCGACCACATGGGAAGGGGGACACTGAGAGGAAGTCACAGTAAAGGCATTGGCTAGGAGTCAGTCTCGAGTCCTGACTGTTTCTGATTTCCACTGATGGTGTGGGTGACACTTTAGGATGGGCTTATTAGCCATGTCATTGTTGTTCGGTCACTGAGTCCTGTCCAACCCTTTGCGACCTCATGGACTTCAGCATACCACATTCTCCTGTCCTTCACTATATCTTGGAGTTTGCCCAAGTTCATGTCCATTGAATCAGTGATGCCATCCATCCATCTCATCTTCTGTTGTCCCCTTCTCCTTTTGCCTTCAATCTTTCCCAGCATCAGGGTTTTTTTCTGAAGAGTCAGCTATTCATATCAGGTGGCCAAAGTATTGGAGCTACTGCTTCAACAGCAGCCCTTCCAGTGAATATTCAGGGTTAATTTCCTTTAGGATTGACTGGTTTGAGATCCTTACTGTCCAAGGGACTCTCAAGAGTCTTCTCTGGCACCACAGTTTGAAAGAATCAATTCTTTGGCACTCAGCCTTCTTTATGGTCCAAATCTCACATCCATACATGACTACTGGAAAAACCATAGCTTTGACTATATAGAACTCTTGGCAAAGTGATGTCTATGCTTTTTATTAGCCAGGAGGAGACCCCAAAGTGCAGAGCGGGCACTGTCTGTTGGACAGATCTGGAATTTCCACAGCTCAGATTACCAAAAAAACATAAATAATTGAAAACGGAAATAGGTTGTTTAATAGAGAAGGCAATTTCTGGTCTTTCTCTGTCTCCTGGCTTTATTTCTGGAGTCCAAGTGTGCAGGGAACCTTCACTTGAAGCTAGAGGCTCTGATGTACAAGGATTTTGGATTCTGAGCCGGTCCACAGGGGCCTCAGTTTTCCCATCCATGCAGTGGGGTGGCAGCTGGCCTGCTGCACAAGCATCATATCTTGTGTGGATTAGCTCATTAATGATCATTTAGGGTCTTTAAAATGCAAAGCATTGCATAAATGCTAAGTATTATTATGCTTCATGCAAAGGGCAAAAATCTTGACTTGGAAAGAAAATATAGGCCAAATTACAGGAGACAGAATGAGAAAACACGGGAGAGAAGCTATTAGCCTGTTTGGGGAGTGTGATTGCAAGAGCTTGAACATCATAAAACATCTGCGGTAATTTTCACTCACCTCTGCTCCTGTAGTCGCCGCGAGGGAGAAAGCCGTCTGTTGTCTTTAAGTAAAGAATCAGGGGAAGCAATAAAGCGAGAGTTTGCCCTTGACAAGGCAGAGAAAATCTCTCAAATGTCATCCAGGTTTGGATGTTCTAAATGAAGAAATTACTTAATCTACCTGGGGGATTGTAGCTATTACATATACCAACGTAAACAAGCCTCCAAAATCCAGCTCCTAGGATCCTCTGGACACATGGCAGACTGCTTCAGATTGACAGGTTCCTGGGTTGCCCTTGAAACTCAATTTGCTGACACTCAGTTCATCCCAAATTAATGGAGTTGCCTGTTCAACAGCCAGAGCTGCCCTTTTGGGTTGGCCTCAAGAATCCTTCCTGAGGCATAAGAAAGGCCACAGAGACAGATTCTAGATGTCGTAGGGCCATGGGGTGGTGCCAATTAAATAAAATGCATGGTCTCAGTTAGAGGAAGGAGGGGATTATGCCTAAGTCTTCTCCTATCTGTGATTATCAGCCCAGCCCCCAACAGGCCAAAGAGATGGGGGTGGAAGTTGTTTCCAAAGGTGATACCTGAGCAAAAAGAAGTAGTATTTGCCCCCTTTTTTCCTTCCCAGTTGCAACCACCTGCAATCCGAAGCCTCCTTCTAATAAATTAAAAGAGCCTTGAAAAGTAGTTGGTTCTATTATTAACCAGACACATGTCTCTCCTGGGCTTCCTGGCAGATCAAGAGGATTCCCAGCCTCCTCCACAGCGTCCCAAGGACACTTAGCTGTGCTCAGCACCTGAATGTGACCAGGTGGCCCAGGAGAGGCCCAGTGATGTCCATGTGATACAGTTGCCCAGGTTTCTCCAGGGCATGGCTACCAGCCATGAAGGTGGGCTAGAGAGGGCACAGTTCAAGCCTTACATACCCCTTCTGAAGACCCACTGGACTTTGCACCCAACTGTCTAGCTCTGGAGACTTCTGAAACAGAGAATTAACTTTCTGTTCTTGGACTTCAATCATCACTATGACAATGAACTACAAATTAGCACATGCCCAGGACTCAGCAGAAAAAAATGACACCAGCTGGATTCTGGGCTTCTTCTCTGAAAATTGACCTTTTCTTGAATTGTTTCATGGGTCACGGATACTTTTGTTTAAAAAGAAGCATACATCTTCCTCTCCTGGCAGAAACAGAAAGGAGAAAGGAACAGTCAAAGCGTCAGGAGGCAGAAACGGATGGGAACATTATTCTTATGAAGACAGCAGCATTTCTTGGGAATCCCCATCACTTTTGACTCTAATCAGCCAGCTAAAGGAGCAGAAAATTACAACTATAGAGAGGAAAATGTATTTTTGAGAATGTGGACATCCTCCACTAAACTGGAAGGATGATTTAAAAAATATTTTGGAATCTCTATCACAATGTCTAGCACAGAGTCAGTCTTCAGTGAGCAAATGATTAGAGAGTGGACTCTAAAATGCCCAGCAATGTAGTATAGTAATCCAACATTTGCTTAAAATTATGGAGAGGATCATGGTCTTGTTTTATTGAAAAAGGGAAAGTGTTAGAAACTCAGTCATGTCCAACTCTTTGTGACACCATGGACTGGAGCCCATCAGGCTGCTCTGTCCATGGAATTCTCCAGGCAAGAATACTGGGGTGGGTTGCCATTCCCTTCTCCAGGGAATCTTCCTGACCCAGTGATCGAGCCCACATACCCTGCATTGCAAGCAGATTCTTTACCTTCTGAGCCACCTTAGTGTAACTTAAATTCATCTTTAGCAAACATAAAGGTCCAGGAAGTCCTCTCCTTTAGAAGTAAATTTCCACGGAGTCCCCTCAGTTGGGGATTTGGAGCTAACAGTGGCTGTCTTCTCTTTCCCCTCCTCATGTCAACTGCTCAGGAAATCAAAGATCTGTGCATCTGGCTGAAGCCATCCTGAGCATAATTCATGTTGGTTTAGGATTAGACTTATAGGATTATACTGATGATCATAAACCTTGCCCATTATAAAGTCCTAAAATCATTATTAATTTTAAAAGGAGTCTAAATCTTGGGTAAAACCAATAACAAATGTGTGCCAGCACTAAGAACAAGACGAAGTCTAAATCCTGTCTAATTTGGAGAAGGAGCTCAGCTTGGAGCGGATTATCCAGGGAAGCTGAGGAGCCCCTCGCAGGGGCGCTGGACCAGGAGGACAGCCTCACAGTTTCTGCCCAAAGCCAGGGGCCGGCCAGGGTCAGCCTGAAAGTTCTCTAGTCTGCAGCTTGAACGGAGAAGCCCCCGGGAAACCCGCATCGACACTCCCAGACTGAGGAATGTTCAGGAAAAGAAAAAGAACTGGACCAAGGGCAGCAGCCAGGGAGGCAGGGATCTGTGGGGCTCCTTTATTACGGATCTGGAGAGGGTTACCTGCCTCCACAGATGTGACGGGCAGGAAGAACACAGAAGAAAAGCGTGCACTGGCATCCTGAGGACCGGGCTCAAGATCCAACAGGAAAACATGCTTCCAACAAAGCAGAAAGTGAATCTGCCCATGCAAACATACAGAGCATCCTAGCGCTCAGAGCAAGACTCGGAAATGATGGGGAGGAGAGGGCCGTCTCAACCAGGGGCGTGTGATTTACAGCCCAAGTTCAAAGTGACTGTAATACCATGTTTTTACTTTTTAAAATTGTTTTATCCTATCTTTCTAGCCCATAAGGAATGCACCTCAGTGTCAACAGAACCCTTTGTCTTTGTAAGATATTTTGAAGCAAAATATCGGTAAATTACTTCCCAAACCACCGCACAACTAGATCACGCTGAGAAAATGGGCTTTGCAGGAATGCAGTAAATTGTTTCTGTCACAGAAGAAAATACAGCCCGTAGAAATCGTTATGGATGAGTCATTATGAGAAGAGGCCAAAAAAATTAACCTTCGTCGGTTTTCTTTGTCTTTGCGCCTGCAAGGGCAGCCTGTGTGTATGTGTATGTGTTTATTTGAATTCACCAGCCACACATAGGACTTTGGAGCTGGGGAGGTTTCAAAGGTGAGCAAGACCAGCTCCCTTCCCGGCAGGTGTGCAGAGGGAGAGAAAGAAGAAAAGACTTCAGGAGATGATATTCTGAGAAGGTGTTTAGCATGATTGAAGGACAAGGGGCTCTGTGATTAGAGGAGCAGAAGAAGAAAACTTATTATAAAATATTCCCAGGTGGCTCAGCAGTAAAGAATCCAGCTGCCAATGCAGGAGACCCAGGTTCGATTCCTGGGGTGGGAAGATCCCCTGGAAGAGGAAATGGAACCCACTCCAGTTTTCTTGCCTGGAGAATCCTAGGAACAGAGGATCCTGGCGGGCTACAATCCATGGGTTTGTGAAAGTCAGACACAACTGAGCAACTAAACAGAAAATTCAGGGTTAAAGACCAAATGTATCACCCTAAAAAGCTGAAACTTAATCCCCTATGTCAGGAGACCCAACCTCCAGAATCTGATGTCTGATGATCTGAGGTGGGCTGATGTGATAACAATAGAAATTGATAACAATAGAAATAAAGTGCACAAGAAATGTGATGCACTTGAATCATCCCGAAATCACCCCCTTCCCAATCTCTGGAAAAACTGCCTTCCAGGAAATCAGTCCAGGTTGTCCTATGTGCTGGTCTTTGAAGACAGGTCCCATGGGCTGATGAGGGGTCAGTGCCCTTCTAAGAGAGGCCCCAGGGACCTCCCTCGCCCCTTCCACATGTGAGGACACGGCATCTCTGAATCAGATGGGGAGTCTGCTGGAACTTTGCTCTTGGCCTCCCCAGCCTCCACACCACGAGAAATAATTGCTATTGTTAATAAGCCACTCTGTCTGTGGGATTTTGTTTCAGCAGCCCAAGGTTTATGAAATAAAATAGTACCGGGTACAGGACTACGTGTTTTATACGCGCATCATCTCTTCTGATTCTCCTAACAGCCTGTTGGACTGGTGCAGTTATTATCCCCATTTTATGGATAAAGAAATTGAGGTTTAGAGGTGGGTGCCTTGTCCAGACAGAGCTCCACAGCGGTGAAGTGGCCAGATGGGGATTTCTATCAAGGTGGTCAGATTTCAAGCCTAAGCTTTCAAGGCTGCTTCTCTCTCTCCTGTGGGGAGGGATATGCTGTGTGTGGGTTATGATGGACAGGAGCCAGCTATCTGGCATCAGAGGACCCCAGAGAACCTAAATGATACAGAGGAAGCTATTCTTACCCTCCAGGTTTGAATGCATATTTCCTTCCTTTCCTGGAGGAGCCTCCCCCAGCATCCTCTCTGAACACTCCATCCCTGGGAGCCAGGCATAGGGACTCCAAGGGCTTCCCCTCACGGTGCTGAGTCCTCTTACCTTCGCTCCACGCCCTCCTCCCTTGGAGCAGACACAAAATCTATTTCCAATCACTTGATAATGATTCTTCCTATTCTCTCTATGCAAACAATGGTACAGAAAAACGCTCCATTATGGTGTGAAACACGCCCTAATGTGTGGTAATTGATTTCTCATATGGAGTCAGGGACATAGTAGCACCGTGTGACAATGGATTTGACACAGGCGCTGTCTGACTTGATGAACACAGCTGCAGGGAGCGGGATCTCTGTGCAGCAATAGGTAATTGCCCACTGGGCCCGGCCAAGGGGCTTGCTTCTAGGAAGGGATGCCCTGGGTGGACAAGGTGCAGCTCAGAGGGTCACAGTAGTGCTTGTCAGGGACCATTTCGTCTCCTGTCCGACAGTAAGTCAGACCAGTTCACAAGTGACATGAACTTGAGGACTCCATCCTGCCTCGGGGATGGATCTGAGGCTAAAGCATCTGCAACATCAGCCAGATCCAGGGACACCCCAAGGCAGGTGCAGGCCAACTCAGGACATCTGGGGCCAGCTGGAGAGGAGAGGGAACGTGCAAACAGCAGGCGGGTGGGGGGCTGGGACTGCATGGAGCACGTACAGCGCCCACATCTGGGATCCAACCCGAGAACTTCTGTTTAAGAGCCCAGGGCAGCAGGAAGCATCTGTCTGCTTGTTTCTGTCTGGTTTACAAAGAACTGCAGACCCAGCGTATTTCCAGTTTTCTCATCCACCTCACAAGCCTGGTAATTCTCACCAGCATAGAGTGAGAACTGGATCACTAATTCTCAGCTTGGGTTACACAGTCACTTGGAAGCTTTGAAAGAACAAAAACCCAAGACCCCTCCTCCTCAAGCTCAATGCTTTTTAGTTGATCTGAGATGGCATTTGGGAATCAGTAACTTTTTATTTTCTTGTACATGTGTTGCAAGAAAACTTTGCCCATGGATACTGAAATTTGAACTTTATACAATTTTCTTGCTTCACAGATATTTCTTTTGATTATTTTCCAGACATTTAGAAATGAAGAAACATTCTTAGCTGGGCTGTACAAAATAGACAAAAATCTAGATTCAACTCACGGGCCATAGTTGGCTAAACTTGCTTTTGAAAGAAACCAGGTTTCTTTATCTATTTCTCTGTTAATGGACATCTAGGTTGCCTCCATGGCCTGGCTATTGTAAATAGTGCTGCAATGAACATTGGGGAGCATGTGTCTTTTGGAATTATGGTTTTCTCCAGGTATATACCCTGGAGTAGTATTGCTGGGTCATTTGATAGTTCTGTTTGTAGTTTTTAAAGGAATCTCCAATTCCATATATACACCACTATGTATAAAGGAGATAA
This sequence comes from Bos mutus, assembly GCF_027580195.1. Taxonomy (NCBI): domain Eukaryota; kingdom Metazoa; phylum Chordata; class Mammalia; order Artiodactyla; family Bovidae; genus Bos; species Bos mutus. The sequence goes on from NC_091645.1 coordinate 35,041,669, forward strand.
CTAGTGAGAACCTACTATATAGCCGAGGGAACCCTACTCAGTGCTCTGTGATGACCTAAATGGGAAGGAAATCCAAAAAAGAAGGGATATATATATATATATACATACAGCTGATTCATTTTGCTGTACAGTAGAAACTGACACAACACTATAAAGCAACTATCCTCCAAGAAAAATTTTTTAAAAAGGAAAGAAACCGTGTTTCACTTCAGCTTGCTAAAATCCCTTCCTCCCCACCCCCACCCCAGCGTGTGCCCCACAACTTCCGTATTGGTTCTAAATCCTCCTTACAGGCTCCCTTGCAGGACTGCCCAGCCCCATCACACTCTGCCAACCTTTACTCTCTCCTTTTCCATTCCCTACATAGAACTTTCCTGCTACTTCTTTTCTTTTCCCTTTTCTTGGATGAACAGAAACTGTGTACCTTTTTAAAGTGTACAACGTTGGTTAAGATGTATCATCCACTGTGAAATGATTCCCACCATCAAATCAATTAACACATCCCTCACCTTGCATAGTTACCATTTTGTGTGTGATAAGGACCAGCTTCCCCAGTGGCTCAGCAGTAAAGAAACTGCCTGCAATGCAAGAGACATGGGTTCGATCCCTAGGTTGGGAAGATCCCCTGGAGGAGGGCATGGCAACTGACTCTGGCACTCTTGCCTGGAGAATCTCGTGGACAGAGGAACCTGACAGGCTACTGTCCATAGAGTCTCAGAGTCGGACATGACTGAAGCGACTTAGCGTGCGTGCATGTGTAATAAGAGACCTTGAGATGTCTTCTTTATTCTTGTAGCAAATCCCAGGTAAACACCACCTTCTTGTAACTGTAGCTCCCATGCTGTACATCAGGTCCTGAAAGTCTGTTCCTTGACTAATAGTACCCCTTCCCGCCCCCCCTCCACCCTAGCTTCCAGGTGCCCGTGTTTGTTTTGTTTAGTTGCTGTTGTTTCTATTTATTGGAGTATAACTGCTTTACAGTGTCGTGTTAGTTTCTGCTGTAGAGCAAAGTGAATCAGCTCTGTGTATAAATATACCCCCTTCCTCTCGAGCCTCCCTCCCACCCCTATCCCACTCCTTTAGTTCAACACAGAGCACCGCGCTGAGCTCTCTGTGCTGTCCAACAGCTTCTCACTAGCTGCTTTACACGTGGTAGCATATATATCAATATATCAATGTTTTTGAGAAGTTCCCCCAAGTGACTCTAACCTCTAACCTAGATTGAGGGCCACCAGCTTAGACAAACATTTGTAGATGAATTGACTGAAAGGAAATCTGTCAGACCTGGAGAGGGGCCTAAAACATAAATAAATAAATAAAGACAAGAGGAGAAAAGAGACCAAAAGCACGAGAACCCTTAAATCTGGTCTGGTCTGACAAACAGGGGCTGGGGGACAGAGATAAAATCCCAAAGCCACATGCAAGGTGGGCCCTTCTTCTATTCCTCTCAGCGGATGCTTTCTCAGGGGATACACGACTACCCCAGAGCTGTGCTTCCAGGCCACGTGACTGAGAAAGAAGAAAGAGCTGTCAGCTCAGATGCAGCGTGTGCTTGGTCCAAAGCGAGCACAAAGGAGGCCTCAGGAAAGAGACACTCTCCGTCCTTGCTTTAGATCCACAGATTTACTTAAAATGCCTTTTAGAAACGTCCTCAACTCCCAGGGGCCTCATTTAGCAGGACACAGCCTCCTCTAATGAACTCTGAATTGCGTGGATACACTCATTTCCAGGTGAGGAAAATGCACTGTAGCCTGAGTTTCCACAGGAGCTCAGGAGAATTCCTACAGAATTTAGTGAGTTACCAACATAATCATGATTACAGTGATTTTGGTGGTGGTGGTGATGGTGATGGTGGTGATGCTGATGACAATGTTGCAATCAACATCTCCGTCTTACCACTAGCCAAGCCCCTCCTCTGTGCCAGGACCAGACAGAGTGCCCTAGGCAGATCCTCTCCTACCTTCATCTCTTTCCCGCTACCTTATGAGACAGGTACTAGGAACTTGTTTGTTTTGCAAGTGAGGAACAGGAGTCCCAGGAAGCTGTGTAGGTGTCACAGGAATGGCAGCATCAGACACAGGTGGGACCCAGCCACATCTGCTAACACCCTGATGCTCACAGTCCTGTCCTGCAGCAAGAAATGCAGGTTAGCCACCTGCCACTTGGAGGAGGAAATCATTAATAATAATAGTTACTATTTCCTGAACAGTTCTCTAAGCCTGGCACTGAGTTAAGTCATTTAAATATAGTTTCCCATTTAATGCTCACAAACCCCTGAGAGACAAATATCTCGTCCTCACGTTACTCCTGCATGAACACAGGCTCCAGGAGAATGTCAGCAAGCCATGAGGAGCAAAGGCGTGGGGGACAAGCTGACCCTGAGGCCACCACTCTGCCTAGGCCTTGTGTGTGCAAGGAGCTCAGGCCAACCCTCTGCCTCTCTCAGGACGACTTCTCCTTGGCATCACCCTCACCCCTCAGAGCGGGTGTGGGGCCTTTCCTCCAGCTGGGGAAGTCCCTGGAAGGACTTAGAGGGAGGAAGAAGCCCTGGTTCTAACATTCTTCCCAGTTGAGGTTGTCCTCAGACCATGGTTTCTGTGGCAGGAGGTCTGGCCAGAGGGGAATCCAGGGCCCAGAAACGGGCTGCAGGGCAGGGCAGTGCAGCAGTTTGGCACTGAGCCCTGACAGTCAAAGCCACCAGGGCTCCAAGCTTACTGTGTTGTGTGAACCCAGGAGTCCTGTGGCCTCTGGGTCTCAATTTCCTCCCCTGTAAACCAGTGATACAAACAGCAACTTGTCAGAGGTGTCGGAGAGATGGGAAGAAGAAATGCCTGCCAGTGCAGAAAGCTCTCAGCCCAGCACCTGGCTGCTTGATGAATGGAAGCTGTCATTACCCTTCCTGGCTAAGGGAACCGGGGCCAAGACCCTGTATTTTACCCCCATTTCCAAGCACAGAGAAAGCTCTATCATAGTTTCCCATCAGTAATGGTCAACTCCACGCCCTGAAGACAACCCTGCTGGACCTGGGCTTGAAAGGATGCTGAGATACACAAGGAGGAATGGAAACAATCTGAAACGAGTGACCCCTCAGGTTTCTGGAGGGCAGCCCCATCTGTCCACCGAGCTGGGCACACCGGAGGTCAGGGGCCCTATGCCCAGGGTCCCTGTAGAAACAAAAATCCTACTATTAATACTTCCTTCATCCACCACACATACATACATACATGTGCACATATATACGTACACATCACACACATACATAGTCATGTGTGCACACACATGTGTGCATGCCGCCCCACACCATGTGGTCACTATTCCCTTCAGAGAGACCCACGTTTATTAGGCACTGGAGCCTCCCTGGGATCGGGGAGCGGGTCCTTCAAGGCTGCAGAAATCTGCCTTCCCCTTAGCCTTCCTTCTGCCAGTCACCTTCTGTCAGGAACACTGAGTGATTGTGGCAAGAAAATTGCCTTCAGCGATAGGGATTTAAGAAACGCTTTTCCTGAAAATAGTGCTCAAATTAATTAACTTGGAGGAAAGGATTGCTTTTTCTTTGGCCCAGACTTAATTTATTTTTCCTCAAGAGTTTTTGTTGTGTGATAAATGGTGAGGAGAGAGTCACCTCCTTGGACATGACCTGAAATCAGGGCGATCTCGACGAGGCTGGTCCAAGGAGACACAGGGGCAGGAGCAGCCGGGTCTGTGCAGAGGGCCGGCTTGTTCTGCTGAAGATGCTGCTCAGCAGCAGGGCAGGACGGGATTGGAGGCGGCAGTGGGTATTGAGGTGGGAGGTGGGATGAGGCAAAACCTGGACACGCACCCAGAGTGGGGCGCGTGCTGACCTGGGCTCCAGCGCTGCCTGATGGCCACTGAGGAATTCCACTGGTTTCTCTACACAGCTCTTCATTTATACGAGGGAACATGGGGTTGGTTAATGTGAGGGTCAGTGAGGACTCCAAGTGGCTGCCCTCCTGTCCAGCCCTGTGATACTGTGCAGTCCGCTCAACAGGTGGTCCAGCTAAAAGCATAGCCCACAAGGTGGAGAACCCACCTGAAGACAAGATCAGTAGCTCTGTCACTAGCTGGGGGATCTTGGGTTAGTAATTTAACCTCTCTGAGCCTAGTTCCTCATTGCAAAAAGGGGATACAAATAATCACGTCATAGAATCATTGTGAAAAAAATACAAATATTAGGCACTCAAAAATATAGGTGTCTTTACTCTAAACAGCTATCATTCCTTTTTTTTCTCATGTACACTTCTATCCCAATCAGACTAGAATGAAAATCACTAAAATATCATATAAAACAACTCCCAGTTTCTGCGTAGCTTTCGGTTAATGATGCTCAGATCAGCTCTGTGACCCACACTGGGCCTACTCCTTTCTGATACCGTCCTTTTCTGGGTCTTGACCCCAATTTATACTCAAGACATACAAAAACGTGTCTTAACCTGGAGCGAGTGGATGGACTTTTCAGGAATCATAATCCTGTGAAAGTTAAACAAAATAATGCATTAAGTTCACATGAGCATCGCATCCATAGCTCTCTCCAGGGCAGAGGTGAGAGAGATTCATGAACCTCCACAAAGAAATGAAGCTAAACTGACTTATTCCAAACAGAATATTGATGGCAAACCAATTTAAAACCTGCAAAATTTCTAAGTCAGGTGTTACATAGACAACATTCTGATACTTCTTTTATTTAATTTTAAAAGGCTGATTTGAAAAAATCCTTTAAGAAATCACTCTTCATAAAGTAGAGGTCGACTCCATCTACCTACAGTCAGATCTCTTACAAACCTAAGTGGGCATGCACGTGTGCATACACACACATACATACACACACATACATACACACACACACACACTGTCCTGCTGCCCCAGGCTCAAAGCTCCTCCCACCCCCCATGGCAGCTGTAAGGGCAGAGTTTGTGTTTGCAGCCTCCTGCCTCCCAGGAACCTGTGAGTCTTTCAACGCATCTCCCGGGCTCTGGCCCTGCCCTAGACTAGTTGTTCAGTTGGCAGGTGAAGTAAAGGGCAGGAAAATATCTTGCCCGGAGAAGGGATCAAGAATGATCCCACCCATCCACAACCACGAGACTGTAATTAAGGGAGGAGGACATAAGCAAGGGGTTGAGAGGTTTAAAGTACATGAAGGTGACCCTCTCAATGGGAGCTTTGCCAGTACCCTGGGTTTTTCACCTAAGACTCTGGTGCGAGGCCCTGAGACTCTGGCTCCATTGGAAGCAATGAGGCTGCAGACAAATGCTGTTCTGAAGACGGACGCCTTATCCGCCCTTCTTTAGAAGAAAGGTCTCCCTACGCAGTGTGATCACAGCACTTCCATGTAGACCACAGAAAACCCTTGATTGCGGGTAGCCCTGGACCCTCATTCAGGTGTCACTACTGCTACTACTGCTACAGTAGTTATTATTTTCTTGGCTTGTTTGTGTATTTATACAGTAAACTTCTAGTATAAGACCTAAGGAAGCGAATATAGGAAAAGAGGATACCTGATCATACTGTGATGTGGGATAAATTACCCCCGGTTCAAACCTTAGAGGAGCAATTAAAGACAGAAGGAGGACTTGGACGCAGTGATCAGACTTGTGGTTGCCCAGGAGAAAGAGGGAAGGGAGAGGGGTGGACTGGGAGTCTGGGGTTAGTAGACACAAGCTATTACATTTAGAGAGTTAGACTATAAGGTCCTACAATATAGTACAGGGAGCTATATCCAATCTCCTGGGATAGACCGTAATGGAAAAGAATATTTTGAAAAGAATGTACATATGTGTATAACAGTCACTTGACTGTACAGCAGAGACTGGCCCAACGTTGTAAATTAACTATATGCCAATAAAAAAAAGATAAAAGATGGCTGATGCAGACCTGGGTTTCTATTTCCTGTCTCCCACTCAGGGTCCTGCACAGAACTTCATATACAGTGAGGACACAAACACTTAACATAACCTCAAATCATTCACAATTTTTTCCTCACCCTCATCTCAAGAGCAACGACAGCCTTTAGTCCTGTAAGCAGTGTTTCTCAGCGTGCGGTCCAGGAGCGGTCTGCTTTAGAATCACCGAAGACCTTGCTGAAAATGTTGTAGCCACACGTTCCGGGAAACAAACTCACTCAAAAGGATAATGCAGATAGCGGAGTGCAGTTTGTTACACTGTTACACCGGAGGGCCCAAAGCAGAGCCTCCTCTTAGCCAACGACCCCAACCAGCTTTTTGTGAAAACCTTATATACCCTAAGTGGACGTGTCCAAACCCACCTCCCCAAAATTCCCTGAAACTAGTCTGAACAAAGGAAAAAGAAAGATACAATCAAAGTTAACCCGTGATTCATAAGCCTTAAGCCTAGGTAGTTAACAGTGGACAATTATCAATAGGCTTGTGGTCATACCGCAATAAGCATAACAGAATGTATGATTCTATTTGGTTACACAGATAATTAGGGTATTCTTTTAGGCGATGGAGAGCCCTAGGGCTCTTCCTTCTGGGAGCCTGGTTTTCCAGTTGGTATGTCGTTTCCATAGATACTGAACACGTAGCTCAAAGTCCAGTCAGGCCCAAGATGGAGTCCTGCTTTCAAGATAAAGGCCGATCTATTTCCTCCTTCAAAAATGAAGCTTCTAGGACCCCTTTCCAGACACACGGAGCCAGGATCTTTGGAGATGAGATCCAAGAACCTCCATTCAATGGAGCACCAGGTGAGCCTGGATGTCTGAGAACCGCTGACTTAGTCAAATGAATATTTGTCCAAGGGCACTTTTAAGTCTGCTCCCAAAGCCTTTAGTAAATCAGCGAAACCTTGAATAGGGGCATCTCTGAGCCAGTGCCAGACAAAGCCCTTCTTCTGACCAATTTCGAATGGAGAGTCAGGAGGTTTAAACAAATTACCTTTGAGGGTAAGTGTCATTCATATTCTGTCACTTCATTAAGACTATTCGCCTGTGAGTTAGAGATGGTGACCCCAGAATGTTCTTCCTGTGTCCATCACTCATCGTCCTATCTGACCTGGACACAGAGACCCAGAGATGCCCACTATTGGATTGCCCTGGGCCTGTAACTTTGTGGTCTGACTCTACTCATCACTGTCCTTTTCTGGATAAAACTCTTATAATGGGAGGGACTGGATGAGATGGGAAAATGGGAGGAGATGGATAAAAAAAAAAAAGAAGAGGGACTTCCCTGGGAATCCAGTGGTTAAAACGTCACACTTCCACAGTAGGGGTCACAAGTTCTATCCCTGGGTAGGGAAATATGATCCCACAAGCCTGTGGTGTGGCCAGACAGAAAAAAAAGAAGAAGAATAGGAAAGAAAGGAAGAGGAGGGGAAGGGAGTCCAAGAATGGAGGTGGGTGGGAGGGGGAAGAGGGCTAGTTCTCTGGTTAGAATAACCCACTGTGTTCTCGAAAGCATTCAGTATCAACAGATTCTTGGCTGGCTTGGGGATCTCGGGGGGGAAAAAACCTGGCCCTGAGGACCTAAAGGAAGAAATAAGGAAAGGTGACAAACAGGAGAGAAAAGAACAAAGAGAAATAGGGACTGACAATAGCAAAAGGAAGGTGAACTACAAAGACTCCTGAGAAGTGAGGGTTTTTTTAACTTTGCAAACACTTCATTTTACTACGCTTAATTAATCATAACACAGGAACATAAATGTTTAAAGGGTGAAATAAAATGTACAGAAATATAGTCATCCTCAACAAAAATGAGAACGCATAAATTTAACATGAGTCTGTCATCGCTACACTCCCAGCCCACAGGATCCAGCATCTCAGTGTCAGTTCCCCCCAGTCAGGAACAAGGCTGCAGTAATGAGCTCTCTCCTGGCTCCTGAGAAAATCAACGAGTGAAATGCAAGAGGAAAGGGGGGGAAATGCTCCAAAGAGAGAAGGGACAGGGCGGAGAGAAGAAACAAGAATGACAGCAGCAGAGATAACTCTATTGTTAGTGTCCTTCAGACTAGGAAGTTCTCTGCTGCGTCTAACTCAAATCTTTCCTGTAATCTGGCCAAGTTTCCCTTCTTGACACCAGCGCCCTTTTAGACTGTGACAATTTACTGTTCAAAATGCTACAATATAAAAAAAAAAATTACTAGAGCTGTCCAAGCTTTGTTTCTGAAATCTTGAGTCTGAAGCAGGGCCTGAGATGGGGGCAGAGGTAAGACTGATCAATCTCTCTCCTTCAGTTCAGTTCAGTTCAATAGTTCAGTCATGTCTGACTCTTTGAGACTCCATGGACTGCAGCATGCTAGGCCTCCCTGTCCATCACCAACTCCCAGACCTTGCTCAAACTCAAGTCAATTGGGTCAGTGATGCCACCCAACCATCTCATCCTCTGCCGTCCCCTTCTCCTCCTGCCCTCAATCTTTCCCAGCATCAGGGTCTTTTCCAATGAGTCAGCTCTTCTCATCAGGTGGCCAAACTATTGGAGTTTCAGCTTCAACATCAGTCCTTCCAATGAACATCCAGGACTGATCTCTTTAGGATGGACTGGTTGGATCTCCTTGCAGTCCAAGGGACTCTCAAGAGTCTTCTCCAATACCACAGTTCAAAAGCATCAATTCTTCGGCGCTCAGCTTTCTTTATAGTTAAACTCTCACATCCCAGCATCAGGGTCTTCTCTAAAGAATCAGTTCCTTTGCATCGGGTGGCCAAATTAATAGAGTTTCGGCTTCAGTATCAGTCCTTCCAATGAATATTCAGGACTGGTTTTCTTTAGGATTGGCTGCTTTGATACTCTTGCGGTCCAAGGGACTCTCAAGAATTCTCCAACACCACAGTTCAAAAGCATCAATTCTTCGGTGCTCAGATTTCTTTATGGTCCAACTCTCACATCCATACATGACTACTGGAAAACTCATTGCTTTGACTAGACAGACCTTTGTCGGCAAAGTAACAGTTTAATATGCTGTCTAGGTTGGTCATAGTTTTTCTTCCAAGGAGCAAGTGTCCTTTAATTTCAAACCATCTGGATTTCCCATTCATCTCCCTGCCCTGAGCCTTTTCTGCTGCGAGTGACTCTGCTCCTTCTGTGTCTGTCTGTTCAGGCCTGAGTCGGGGGTGGGACCAGTATAGTCCTTGATGGAGCAATTGGGGACTCCTCATCCAGCATCCTCGAGTTGACTTGCTCCCAGCCTGTCCTCTCTTTGGTAGTCTGTCTTGGGTGTGGTAATGGGGTGCGAGTGTTGGGGACTGAGGAGGGGGTATATCTTGCAGTCAGCCCTGTCTTGTCTCTCGTGTCTGCATTATCTACCTTCTCCTTGGGGGACTCACCCAGCCCCCAAGATCCAGGCTCTGCCACTGTGTCCCCCTCCATGGCAGGGCCTGCCCATGCCTGTCACGTCATTCCAGGCTGACTGCCCAGGTGGACTTCTATTACCTGTTGAACACAACTGGTGTCATTTCCGGGGTTCCAAAGAGCTTGGGTACCACAGTCCTTTATGTCTCAGCACAGAGAAGAATTCAGCAAGAGCAATGTGGTAGATAAGAAGTGATTTATTAGAATAGGATGCTTGTGAGGCTTACAAGTGGGTGGGTGAGAAATGCACCCCAAGAACTTAGTGGGCTATAATTTTATAATCAGAGGAGAAGTAGGGAGGGGGAGAAGAGCTGCTTCTTTTTCTTTCTTGAGTAGACGTCATGTTTCTATCATCAGTTCCTCCCCCAGGCTGTGTAGGGAAGCTTGCTTATCATTCCCTAGATGGTCAGACCAGGATGGTCACAGCACTTTGGAAAAATATTTTCAGGTCTCAGTACAATGGGGGTTTTTCATTTTGAAAAGTCACCTTCCCATAAATGATTTTTTGTGCACAGAGCTTTTTTTGAGAGTTATTAACTTGCTGAGTTCACTGGGCAAGTTGTAGATCTCAAGCCACAATTGTTTTATCATTTGGGACATGTCCCATGCTTCTGTGGCACAGTTTTGTTGTTAAACAAGCCTGCTTCAGTTGTGCTTTTTTGCGTAATTCTTAACTTACAGGAGTTCCCCATATTTTTTTTACTTATAATCCCTAGTAGGATTAAGTATCAATCACCTATTTTGTCCCTTCATTCCCTATCACTGCTGATACCTCCCCAGTCATATTTTCCTCCCAACTCCACTCCCTCTTACTGTATCCATGTGACTGATGGGCAGTTCTTCACCCCTAAAGGTTTGTATGATTCTGAGCCCCCAAATTCATACCCTTCCCAGTCCACCTGCTCTTGGAGCCTGGCTCTAGGTGGGCTGGGTCCTTCTTGGGCAACCAAAACACACACGGTGGGTCACTAGGTCCTATGGGTCTTTCAGGGACTCCGCGGGAAGTGGTCAGACCCACACTCTGCCCCTGATCTAGCTATGGCTGCCTTGGTCCCCACCTGGATCCAAACCACACTGCTTCTCCATTGAGGCTCACTCACTCTTATCCCTGGAATAAACCAGGCTGACCTCTACTGTCCGGGCAGCCCGAGCACAGGGTGGAGAGGAATTTCCAGACACAGAGCATTTCAGAAGCGGGTGAGCTTAGTAAGACCAAGAAGCAGAATTAATGAAGGCACTGCAAATGCAGTAAACCAACCTCCTGATGGACCAAGAAAAGTTGATGCTTTTCATGTTAGTAGCCAATTTTTATAACCTCAAGACAAAGAAAATTCCTGCGGGAAGAGTGGCATTAGGTGACTGGTTAGGGTGCTGGGGTGGGCATTTTTGCCTAATTTGGGATCAGGAAGCCTGGTTGGTGATGATGGGGGAGGAGGTTTTGACAACGATTACAAAGGGGCTCAGCCAGCTTTGGAGGTAACTTTGGTTCTGGGCTCTGCTCCTGCGGCCTTCATGTAAGCCTCACTCCTGTGGCCTTGGGGCAGGACTCCATACCCACCTTTTCAAAGCGTTCACATCCTGAGAGATCAGGCTCTAATCCTGTATCTGAGTTATATGTTGGCTTTACAACTGATCCTCCACAGAACCCTGGGCAAATTCTTAGCCATTCTCAGCTCCCTGTAAAATGGGCTACAGTCTTCCTGAACTGGTATAAAGTTTCAATAGAATAATGTGACATTTTTATCATAAGGTTCAGCACAGAGATGCTGCTGAAGGAAGGTTGATGGATAGTTTCTGCCTCTTTTACATCCCCAGGGCTCCACAGTTGTTCTTTGGAAGCTTTATCACTGTTACAGAGACAAATTTCAACGAATGCCAAGCTCAGGACATCTTTTGCTTTGTCAAGAATTTTCCCCAGGTTTCCAGCCCATCACCGGGGTCCCCCAATTCTGGGTTCAGCCATGGCCTCTCCTATGGCCCATTGGGCAAGGAACATGATTCCTGCAGCAGGGATATGCTCACTGTCCCATGTAACTCCCAGTTACCTCTGATCTCCAGTGGTTCCAGCCTGCAGTGGCTCATAGGGGAGTTGAGTTCCCAGCCAGAGACTGAGGCCGGGTTGCGGTGCTGAAAGCACCAGATCCTAGACACTTAGGGCCCTGGCCCTTCAGCTTTGCAGAAAAGAATTTCCACAGACAGGAAGTAGTGAAGCAAGTAAAGCATTTATTAAGAGGAAAAAGAGCACCATGAGTGTGCATAGACACACAGGCAGCCTCAGAGGGAGCACTGCTGAGGTGCACCCTCATGGCAGTTTAAATCACTCATATGGGGCATTTCTTCCAGATTTTCTTCAGCCAATCACTTTGTTTTGCCTAATGCAGAGTCCATATTTGATATATCTCAAGATCCTCCGAGGTAGGCACACGCAGCTCTTAGCCGAGATGGACTCTATGGCAAAGGCGTATGGGTAGAGCAACCCTTCACACCGCTCCCCCTTTGGCCTGCAAGGAACCGGTCTGCACAAGTGTGGTTGGGAGGCCTCCTGACTTCAGGAATGAGAAGCATGTGGTCTGGGCAAGGCCCAGCCTTCTCCTTTAATTGTCCTGCTGTTCTCATCTTGGAGTTTTGGTCCACTAGGAATGAATGTTCAATTGTTTTACCCTGGCGGGGGGCGGGGGGGATTGGGGGGGTAAGATCTGCCTCCCACCTCACCTCCTTCTCCTTCTTCAGTCTTCCAGGACCACAGGAGAGCATCCGAAACATGATTTCATCCACACCCTGAATTCAGACCCAAGATGTTACCTAGTGTGTTCAGGCTTCATTTATGTCATTTCTGAGAATTTCTAGTATTCTAGCCACATCCATTATCCTTGATAATCCCCAGACTAACAAAACTGCCCTGTATGTTAACCCAGAGAAGCTCCAAGGACCCCATATGCAGCCTGATGCTACCTGCCACTGATGGGAGAACATAACTTACCTTGACAGAGACCTGGCTGTTCTTCCTCTTCTCAGATTGTAGACAGATCTCCATGGGCCTTATAATTGGGCTACAATGACCGTGAAGGGTCAAGTTTAGTAGCCAAGGAGGTAGCCACCTGTGGCTAATCATGGAACTTACATGCACTGCCTTCTGAGGGCCGTGACTCCTAAGCTGCTCCTGACCATAATTGCGGTGCCAAGTGATAGATTTCAATTTGTAAATCCAATTTTAAAGATCCTAAAGTCACTTCCAAGTTCAACAGCAGAGTGTACTGATCAATTAATGGTGTCCATTTTGGACTCTTGAAGGAGAAGAGCAGTATTTTATCAACAGCCCTTAGGGCCAGGAAGTCAGGCACTAGCATCTAAAATGTGAGATCACCTGATTTTCTAGAAAATATGGAAGTTCGTACAATTACCAGGATCTGGTAAGTTGATTGTAAAATGGTCCAGACTCTATAACAAAGCAGGACCCTTTGGGGCCTTCTGGTGGGGGCAACAGGGAGACGACAGGCCTCCCCCACATTATCTGCTTTAGTTCCTGTCTGAAAGTGAAAGTGAAGTCGCTCAGTCGTGTCCGACTCTTTGCGACCCCGTGGACTGTAGCCCACCAGGCTCCTCCGTCCATGGGATTCTCTAGGCAAGAATACTGGAGTGGGTTGCCATTTCCTTCTCCAGGGGATTTTCCCGACCCAGGGATCGAACCCAGGTCTCCCGCATTGCAGGCAGACGCCTTAACCTCTGAGCCACCAGGGAAGCCCTAAATAATAGTATTTGATGCAAATTTCCTAAGTTGTTTTGCAGATGTAAACCTCCCACCAAACGGTAGGTGTTAACTACTAGCCCCAGGCTTCCTGGAGCCTGAGGACTGATAAAGTTAGCCCCTGTGATACCACCCTGCTCCCTCACCATCAGCCAGTCAGAGAATTGTGCACCAGCTGATCTTAGCCCCAGAGACTCTCCTCCTTCACCTGCCTTTTAAAGGTGCTTTGCTAAAACTCTTCGGGGAGCATGGGGCTTTTTAAGGCCTGAGCCACCTGTCTCCTTGCACAGACCTGCAACAAACCTTTGTCTTCTTCAAATTCCGACGTTTCAGTTTGCTTGGCCTCACTGTGCATCCAGGACATAAACTTGCATTAGCAATTTTCCCCCTTTCTTTATCCAGCATCCTATGGAGTAGAATCTGTCCCTCTACCCTCTGGAAGCTGTTTAGGCCTTGTGACTTGCCCATGGAGCACAATGAGAAGGCTAGTTCTGAGCCCAGGCCTGGAGGGGCTTGCTACCTCCCTTGTGCTCTCAAGAAACAAGCCCAGGCTGGTCTCCTGGAGACTTTGAGATCCTGTGGGCCAGAGCTGGGCCACTGCATCCAAGGCCTTCTTGGACCAGCCACACTACCCGCCCCCGCCCCCGCCCGAGCTGAGCTAACAGATAATGCATGTTCTCTGCTTTATGCCACTGGGCTTTGTATATTTGCTTCGTTTTCCCACACAGAATTATAGATAATGGATTTTAAAAGGTAGCAATAGATTACACCCTCATGTGTCCAACTATAAGTACTGATCAGGAACTTAAGAATTTCTTAAAGTTACTCTCCCTGTGTTTGTCTAGCTGATTAAGTCCAAGGCTATTTCTTCAGCCTGGCGCTTCTCTAATTATGATGTGAGACCAGCTATTTTTTTTAAACATGTTTCTTTGCATTTTTTAGTTTTTTATTTAAAATCATTAAAGGTTAATAAGAAGTTGTAAAAAATTGAATAACACAGAGAGGACAAAGATTGGGGGCATTGGTTCTTTTTCCAAACCTCTGTGGATTAAACGCTATTATAAAATACAACAGAAATTAATTACAAGGAAAATGAAAAAAAATTTAAGGCATAAAATACTAGCTTGAATTATTTATAAGATTCAACAGAGCAGATGAAAAGTTACGGAAACATTTATGAAAACTTCTAAATGCTCATTTTCAGTTTGCATACACATCTCATCACAGACCAGTGACAAGCGTTTCACGGCCTGGCATGGGTCCACAGACCACACTTAAGTAGCATCACTTTAAACCCTTCTGGAGATATTCTGAGATGAAAAATGAAAACTAAGCTTGAGCATAGCAGGGATAATTTTGGTCTCGAATGATCCTATCATGAAGCAGGTCTCCTGTAGAAGATATTATTTAAACATCTTCTACCCTAAGTGCTATAAAAGAGTGTTTCTATGGTTTGTAACCCTGGATGATGGGAAGAAAAATCATAAAGCAAGCCTGAGCCTCTCAACAGGAATTTTCCTCTGCTGATTATCACCACCCTTGAAACAAACAAGCAAAACAAAAATAAGCAGAACCGAAGCACAACCAAAACCAAGGCCCTGTCTGTACTGAAGTGCAGACATTCCATATGATTGGCTGGAAATAATACGAATCAGAAAAAATGTATTGTTGGTTAATCTGCCCTTGATAGAAGATTGGGTTTTTGGTTTGTCTTACTGTTGTTGTTTAACTCTGTAAACTTGATTAAGTAAGGGAGACACGTTGAGCCAATAAGAGTTAGACTCTATAGTTTCCTCCACCTCCGTTCCTGGATCATGGGGCTGTGGTACATCTTGACGATCAAGTCCCCCATTTCTTCTTTGTTTAAAATATTCATGTATTTATTGAACTGCATCGAGTCTTCATTGCATCATGCAGGCTGTTTTGTGGCAGCACACAGACCCTCCAGCTGTGGCATGAGGACTTAGCTGCTCCACAGCATGTAGGAGTTTCCCAACCAGAGATTGAACCCTTGTCCCCTGCATTGCAAGGCTCATTCTTAACCACTGGGCCACCAGGAAAGTCCCATGTTTCTGAGATAACTCAGGATAGAGACACAGTGAAAAACTAGATTCGTTCGAAAGGCAGAAATAGGAGAGGAATTATAAAAGTTCCGTCAGCAGACGAGGACTACTAAGGTTGGTGTAATATCCGAATTCATCATGATGATCCCCTGACACCCATATCTGCTCCCCTGACTCTCTCCAGGATGAGAAATGTGGGGCCCTGGTCCAAGGGAACTCTACCAGCAGCACAAGTCATTCCTGATGAGGAAGGGCTGGCATAATGGCAGTGGAGGAGCAGGTAATTTGTGCCATTTTTCTCTTTTCTCCCTTGTCCGCTTGCCTAATAAATGGACTTCTTTTCCCTAAGTGTTAAAATAGAGTGTTTAATTTGGTTGGAGCATGCAGAAGGACAAGAAAATGGCTGAGATCCTCTGTACAGTATGGAAATCTTAGCTCAGTGTCACCCGGCAACACCTTTCTGCAGCCATTCCTACCCCTTTCCAGCCAATTTCCCTCTGAAAAGGCAGTTCTGATCATATCACGGTCATATTTTAGAAGGATTCAGTGATTTCCCAGGCACCTTAGAATAAAGTTCCAACTCCTCAGAATGGTTTCCCTCATCTGAAGTGACTGAGTCCCTAATCAATACCTCATCACCATACAATCTCCCTCTCTCTCCTCTGGCCCCTGCACATTGGCCTTTTCACTTTGCTCAAACTTAATCAAGCTACTCCCCTCTGTTTTGGGAGGTTAGGGGCACCTTGCAGCTTGTGGGATCCTAGTTCCCCAGTGAGGGATGGAACCTGGGCCATCTGCAGAAAAAGCGCAGAGTCCCAACCATTGGATACCAGGGAAATCCCACCTCTCCAGTTCTGGACATCCATTCCACCCTGGCCCCTTTCCTCCTAACTTCTCATTTTTCATTTCTTAGCCTTCAACTCCCAGACTAAATTAAACCCCCAAAACATTAGTTCTGGGCACTTTCAGTTCAGATTGGTCGCTCAGTCATGTCCGACTCTTTGCGACCCCATGAATCGCAGCATGCCAGGTCTCCCCGTCCATCACCAACTCCCGGAGTTCACTCAGACTCACGTCCATCGAGTCAGTGATGCCATCCAGACATCTCATCCTCTGTCATCCCCTTTTCCTCCTGCCCCCAATCCCTCTCAGCATCAGAGTCTGTTCCAATGAGTCAACTCTTCACATGAGGTGGCCAAAGTATTGGAGTTTCAGCTTTAGCATGATTCTTTCCAAAGAAATCCCAGGGCTGATCTTCAGAATGGACTGGTTGGATCTCCTTGCAGTCCAAGGGACTCTAAAGAGTCTTCTCCAACACCACAGTTCAAAAGCATCAATTCTTCGGTGCTCAACCTTCTTCACAGTCCAACTCTTACATCCATACATGATCACTGGAAAAACCATAGCCTTGACTAGACGGACCTTTGTTGGCAAAGTAATGTCTCTGCTTTTCAATATGCTATCTAGGTTGGTCATTACTTTTCTTCCAAGGAGTAAGCGTCTTTTAATTTCATAGCTGCAGTCACCCTCTGCAGTGATTTTGGAGCCCAAAAAAATAAAGTCTGACACTGTTTCCACTGTTTCCCCATCTATTTACCATGAAGTCATGGGACCAGATGCTATGATCTTCGTTTTCTGAATGTTGAGCTTTATGCCAACTTTTTCACTCTCCACTTTCACTTTCATCAAGAGGCTTTTTCATTCCTCTTCACTTTCTGCCATAAGGGTGGTGTCATCTGCATATCTGAGGTTATTGACACACATGGACATCACCAGATGGGCAACACCGAAATCAGATTGATTACATTCTTTGAAGCCAAAGATGGAGAAGCCCTATACAGTCAACAAAAACAAGACCAGGAGCTGACTGTGGCTCAGATCATGAACTTCTTATTGCCAAATTCAGACTTAGATTGAAGAAAGTAGGGAAAACCACTAGACCATTCAGGTATGACCTAAATCAAATCCCTTATGATTATACAGTGGAAGTGAGAAATAGATTTAAGGGACTAGATCTGATAGAGTGCCTGATGAACTGTGGACAGAAGTTCGTGACATTGTACAGGAGATAGGGATCAAGACCATCCCCATGGGAAAGAAATGCAAAAAAGCAAAATGGCTGTCTGGACACTTTAGGCTCTGCCTAACCCAGACACAACTGTATTCAGATATTATATGCATGATTCCTCTTTAATACCTTTCTTGATCCCTGGATTGTGAGCTCCACAAAGGGCAGGGACCATGTACACCTTGATCACCTCTGCGTCTTCATCACCAGCAGCATTACTGGTAATTCGGTCTATTTCTAGGGTGAATGCAAGCCATTTCAGTGCTGTTCTGCTTGCAGGACTGAAAGCCCACAACCTTACACGCTGTCACAGTCTGCATTCCAAGCACAAAGGAAAGTAGCACGAGACTCTTTTCCTCTAGAATTTGAATTCAGATGAACACAAACAGGAGCACATTTTTTTTTCCAGGACAAGAGAAAGATTGTAAATAAAAAATAAGTTTTCTTGGAAAGCACAGGTAGGTAAAAGCACACTTTAAAGTTGAACAGATGCACTTGAACTCTACAGATTCTTGATAGATTCCCATAGGTTAGGAGCAGCAATAACAGTCCATCATGGCAGTTTTTCTCCAATCCTGAATCAGAGCGGTCTCCCTGTGGCTGTGGCTAGACTAATTAAGATGATTTCCCTCTGGCCTCAGCTAATGGTCGCCGATGTGATCTCCAAAAGCAGCATCTTTTGAGAAACAGAGAGCCTCTTACTCTGGCTGAGTGGGAAGGCATAGGAGTATATATGTGCCGGTCCATATATACTTTTAAGATTACAACCAAACAAAATTGTATTCAACTCTCAAATACTCTGTATTCAATACAAATGGTTGCCTAATTAGTAGTCCAAAATATACCCATACGTCATGAGAATAATCATTTTTCTAATCTATGTAAGATTAATTACTAATTACATAGGTTTCTCAATAATCCCCAAGAACAATTTAGAACCCAGGTCTTGGGGTTGTGTGCCTTACTGTTGTTTTTAGCTTCTCTACTTGACAACCTTGGCCTTGACCTTATAACAAAACTGTTGATACACTCTTTGGCAATACCATATCTATTTGGAAAACCTCTGAAATATGCCTTATAGGGAACATCTGAAATGACTGTGTATGGCCCTTTTTAGAGACAGCCTGACAAAGTATACCAACTGGTCATCCAAAAAGACACTTTCTAAAATGCCTCCAATATTCCGCCCACTCCTTCACCATCAAGCCCATGAGTATTAATTTCACATCCTGACAATTTCCAGTCCTATCTGCTTTCCAAAGTTGAGGAACTAAAGACAAATTGGAACAAATGTTTATTCATTCACCTTCATGTTGAGTGGCTGTTCAAGGTCTTCCTCTTTGGAGAAATCCCTACAGTCATGCTTCAGGCTTCAATTAAAACCCTGTAGGCACATACCACACCCTCATCTAGGAACAAACCTTCTGAGATCCTCATGGCCGCAGGCCCTCCAGGATATACACATTAAATGTTTGTAGAGACTTCTCTGGTGACCCAGTGGTTAAGACTCCATGCTCTCAATGCACAGAGTCCCAGGTTCAATCCCTGGTCAGGGATAGATCCTGCATGCCGCAACTAAATATCCTGCATGTTGCAACTAAGGCCTGGCCAAAGGAAAAAAAACGTTTGTAAACCATTGTTAAATCTGAATTAAATTCACCCATTCCAGTCCATTTGAGTTCGCCGATTCCTAGAATGTCGACGTTCACTCTTGCCATCTCCTGTTTGACCACTTCCAATTTGCCTTGATTCATGGACCTAACATTCCAGGTTCCTATGCAATATTGCTCTTTACAGCATCGGACCTTGCTTCTATCACCAGTCACATCCACAACTGGGTATTGTTTTTGCTTTGGCTCCAGCCCTTCATTCTTTCTGGAGTTATTTCTCCGCTGATCTCCAATAGCATATTGGGCACTTACCAACCTGGGGAGTTCCTCTTTCAGGATCCTATCATTTTGCCTTTTCATACTGCTCATGGGGTTCTCAAGGCAAGAATACTGAAGTGGTTTGCCATTCCCTTCTCCAGTGGACCACATTCTGTCAGACCTCTCCACCATGACCCGTCTGTCTTGGATGGCCCCACATGGCATGGCTTAGTTTCATTGAGTTAGACAAGGCTGTGGTCCATGTGATCAGATTGGCTAGTCTTCTGTGATTATGGTTTCAGTGTGCCTGTCCTCTGATGCCCTCTTGCAACACCTACTGTCTTTCTAGGGTTTCTCTTACCTTGGACGTGGGGTATCTCTTCACAGCTGCTCCAGCAAAGCGCAGCCGCTGCTCCTTACCTTGGACAAGGGGTATCTCCTCACAGCCATCCCACCTGACCTTGAACGTGGAGTAGCTCCTCTAGGCCCTCCTCCACCCGCACAGCTGCCGCTCCTTGTATTATATCTACTACTGTGGGCAGGAGAAATGGAGTAGCCATAAAGGTCAACAAAAGAGTCCAAAATGCAGTACTTGGATGCAGTCTCAAAAAAGACAGAATGATCTCTGTTCGTTTCAAAGGCAAACCATTCAATATCACAGAAATCCAAGTCTATGCCCCAACCAGTAATGCTGAAGAAGCTGAAGTTGAACGGTTCTGTGAAGACCTACAAGACCTTTTAGAGCTAACACCCAAAAAAGATGTCCTTTTCATTATAGGGGACTGGAATGCAAAAGTAGGAAGTCAAGAAACACCTGGAGTAACAGGCAAATTTGGCCTTAGAATACGGAATGAAGCAGGGCAATGGCTAATAGAGTTTTGCCAAGAGAACGCACTGGTCATAGAAAACACCCTCTTCCAACAACACAAGAGATGACTCTACACATGGACATCACCAGATGGTCAACACTGAAATCAGATTGATTTTATTCTTTGCAGTTAAAGATGGAGAAGCTCTAAACAAGACTGGGACCTGACTGTGGCTCAGATGATGAACTCCTTATTGCCAAATTCAGACTTAGATTGAAGAAAGTAGGGAAAACCACTAGACCATTCAGATATGACCTAAATCAAATCCCTTATGATTATACAGTGGAAGTGAGAAATAGATTAAGGGACTAGATCTGATAGACAGAGTGCCTGACGAACTATGGACAGAGGTTCATGACATGGTACAGAAGACAGGGATCAAGACCATCTCTGAGAAAAATAAATGCAAAAAAAGCAAAATGGCTTCCTGGGAAGGCCTTACAAATAGCCGTGAAAAGCAAAG
The DNA here is from genome assembly GCF_027580195.1 of Bos mutus. Taxonomy (NCBI): domain Eukaryota; kingdom Metazoa; phylum Chordata; class Mammalia; order Artiodactyla; family Bovidae; genus Bos; species Bos mutus. The sequence goes on from NC_091645.1 coordinate 35,062,059, forward strand.
GAGAAAAGGAAAGATATAACCATCTGAATGCAGAGTTCCAAAGAATAGCAAGGAGAGATAAGAAAGCCTTCCTCAGTGATCAACACAAAGAAATAGAGGAAAACAACAGAATGGGAAAGACTAGAGATCTCTTCAAGAAAATCAGAGATACCAAAGGAACATTTCATGCAAAGATGGACTCGATAAAGGATAGAAATGGTATGGACCTAACAGAGCAGAAGATATTAAGAAGAGATGGCAAGAATACACAGAACTGTACAAAAAAGATCTTCACGACCCAGATAATCACGATGGTGTGATCACTGACCTAGAGCCAGACATCCTGGAATGTGAAGTCAAGTGGGCCTTAGAAAGCATCACTATGAACAAAGCTAGTGGAGGTGATGGAATCCCAGTTGAGCTATTTCAAATCCTAAAAGATGGTGCTGTGAAAGTGCTGCATTTTCACAGCAAATATGCCAGCAAATTTGGAAAACTCAGCAGTGGCCACAGGACTGGAAAAGGTCAGTTTTCATTCCAATCCCAAAGAAAGGCAATACCAAAGAATGCTCAGACTACCACACAATTGCACTCATCTCACACGCTAGTAAAGTAATGCTCAAAATTCTCTAAGCCAGGCTTCAGCAATACATGAACTGTGAACTTCCAGATGTTCAAGCTGGTTTTAGAAAAGGCAGAAGAACCAGAGATCAAATTGCCAACATCCTCTGGATCATGGAAAAAGCAAGAGAGTTCCAGAAAAACATCTATTTCTGCTTTATTGACTATGCCAAAGCCTTTGACTGTGTGGATCACAATAAACTGTGGAAAATTCTGAAAGAGATGGGAATACCAGACCACCTGACATGCCTCTTGAGAAACCTATATGCAGGTCAGGAAGCAACAGTTAGAACTGGACATGGAACAACAGACTGGTTCCAAATAGGAAAAGCAGTATGTCAAGGCTGTATATTGTCACCCTGCTTATTTAACTTATATGCAGAGTACATCATGAGAAACGCTGGGCTGGAGGAAGCACAAGCTGAAATGAAGATTGCTGGGAGAAATCTCAATAACCTCAGATATGCAGATGACACCACCCTTATGGCAGAAAGTGAAGAGGAACTCAAAAGCCTCTTGTTGAAAGTGAAAGAGGAGAGTGAAAAAGTTGGCATAAAGCTCAACATTCAGAAAACAAAGATCATGGCATCTGGTCCCACCACTTCATGGGAAATAGATGGGGAAATAGTGTCAGACTTTATTTTCGGGGGCTCCAAAATCACTGCAGATGGTGATTGCAGCCATGAAATTAAAAGACGCTTACTCCTTGGAAGGAAAGTTATGACCAACCTAGACAGTATATTCAAAAGCAGAGACATTACTCTGCCAACAAAGGTCTGTCTAGTCAAGGCTATGGTTTTTCCAGTGGTCATGTATGGATGTGAGAGTTGGACTGTGAAGAAAGCTGAGCACTGAAGAATTGATGCTTTTGAACTGTGGTGTTGGAGAAGACTCTTTAGAGTCCCTTGGACTGCAAGGAGATCCAACCAGTCCATTCTAAAGCAGATCAGTCCTGGGTGTTCATTGGTAGGACTGATGCTAAAGCTGAAACTCCAATACTTCGGCCACCTCATGCGAAGAATTGACTCATTGGAAAAGACCCCGATGCTGAGAGGGATTGGGGGCAGGAGGAGAAGGGGATGACAGAGGATGAGATGGCTGGATGGCATCACTGACTCAATGGACATGAGTTTGAGTAAACTCCGGGAGTTGGTGATGGACAGGGAGGCCTGGCGTGCTACGATTCATGGGATCGCAAAGAGTCGGACACGACTGAGAGACTGAACTGAACTGAACTGAAACCATTGTTAAAAATTGAGAAAAATGGGTACATCTTTTAAGTTCCTTTAAAAATTATTATGTTCTATAGTATTCCTGCCATGGAATACAGCTGGCCAGTGGTGTACAAACCAATATTTTGGCCAGACAAATATTTTGGTCAATTTATTTTAGTAAATATTCACAGTTCCTCATTTGGAGTAGGAAATGGCAACCCACTCCAGTATTCTTGCCTGGAGAATCCCATGGACTGAGGAGCCTGGCAGGCTACAATCCATAGGGCGCAAAGAGTCGGACACGACTGAAGTGACTTAGCACAGCATGCTGCTAAGTCGCTTCAGTCGTGTCCAACTCTGTGCGACTCCATAGATGGCAGCCCACCAGGCTCCCCCATCCCTGGGATTCTCCAGGCAAGAACACTGGAGTGGGTTGCCATTTCCTTCTCCAATGCATGAAAGTGAAAAGTGAAAGTGAAGTCGCTCGGTCATGTCTGACTCTTCGCAACCCCATGGACTGCAGCCTACCAGGCTCCTCCGTCCATGGGATTTTCCAGGCAAGAGTAGCATAGCATAGCACAGCATAAAAAAAAACTCATAACTACTCTTTCTATATGATCTCATAATATTCAGTGAAAAATAGCTTTTAAAAATGAAGACAAAATAAAACCTGTTTCAGATAAACAAAAGCTGAAAGAATTTACTACCAGCATATCAGTCCTACAAGAAATATTAAAGGAAGTTATTTGGGCAGAAGAAAAGTTGTAGAATTATGGATCTACACAAAGAATTAAAGGGTATTTTAAAATATTGATATTTCCTTTTTTCCTCATCTTTTAATTTCTCCAAAACATAAGTGAATGTTCAAACAAAAAAATTGTCATGTATTATGGGATTTATAATATATATAGATGTAAAATGTACCTTCCAAATAGCGCAAAGGATGAACAGGACAGTGTAAGTGTTCTGTTCTCAGAATCTTACATTATATAAAAAATGATATAATTTTATTTCAAGACAGTCTATGATAAGTTTAGGTCATATTATAAACCTGAGAACAACTGCTAAAAAATAAAAATTAAATAAAACGAGAGATGTGACTAGCCAGCAGTGGACATAAGATGGAATAATAGAAAATCCTTAATTAATCCAAAAAGCAGCAGAAAATGATGAACTAAGATCAAAGAGTGTATAAAACAAAAAAAAAGTAAGCAACATGGTAGACTTAAATCCAAGCATATCAATAATCACATTAAATATGAATAGTCTAAATGCATCAAATAGAAGACAGAAATCATTAGACTGAATACATACTATGTGTTGTCTACAAGAAACCTCTTTACATCTGAAGACACAGACACATATGTTTAAAAAAATATATGTTAAGCCAACATTAACAATAAGAAGGCTGGAGAGACGATGTTAACTCAGACAATGGAGACATCAGAACAAGTGATATCACCAGGAATATCCAGGGACATTTCAAAATAAAGCACTAAAGAATTGAAATTTTCAAATTCAGTCTGGTTAAAGAGAACTGCCATATCAGATTGCCAACTGAATCAAGTTGCACCCTACTGAAGCCAGTTTGGACCGAATTGAAAGAAATATAAAATGATCTACACGCTCTTTTCCTCTTCTATTTCTAATATACACATCAACATTTGATTTCCTTTATCTGGGAAGCCTGCCTTTTACTTGCTTCAAGTTGCTTTTATTCCTCTTTATAACTTCAATTACTATCTCAGTCCAAGCAGCAGTTTAATATCTTGAGTTCCATGTTGTCCTTCCTTCTGTGTGTGTATCTGAGGAAGAACCTGCAAACTGTCCATCAGTATCACTTGACTCTTCTTCCTTCAATAACAGAGTTCCTGGCTCTTACCTGGGGAACACTGGTACCCAGTTGAGGGCTGGTTTCTCAGCCTTGCTTGGCTGTGTGACCTTGTGACTAAGGTCTGCCACTTCCTGGCTGTGCCTTAAAAGGAAGGGTATGTGTGTCCTATGCTTCTATCTACTGGCTGCAAAACACTCTTAATAAAGAATCTGATATTTCTACTCTCATTTAAGCACTACATTTAGTGAGTCTCTTTGTAATAGCAGCTTAGAATAAATCCCAACTAATACAGCACTTCTGCAATTTTCTTTGCCCAAGAGAACAATTTGGGCAAAGTTGTTCTTTGTTCAACTATGGCAACTTTGCATAGTACCTCAAATTTCTTATGCCATCCTTGTGTCATCCTGATTTACAGCAAGCAATTAGAACGTGCTATCACTTTTTAGGGCTTCCCTGGTGGCTCAGTGGTAAAGAATCCACCTACCAATGCAGGAGACCCAGGTTCAATCCCTGGGTCAGAAAGATCCCTTGGAGAAGGAAATAGCAACCCACTCCAGTATTCTTGTCTGGAGAATCCCATGGACAAAGGAGCCTGGTGAGCTACAGTCCATAGGGCTGCAAAAGTCAGACAAGACTTAGTGACTAAACAACAACAATAAATTTTTAAGTGGGGACAGGGACTTTAAAAAGAGAATCCACTCCCTACTTTAATGCTTGCTAACTTTTCTGATAGAGTCAACACATTGTTTAAAAACAGGGCGGTTTTATTGACAGTCTTTAAGAAAGTAGAGAAGCTCGAGAGATAAAGAGTAAATGTAGTTTTGCAGTAATAGAAAATAATACACATATATAGATTCAAGTGTCAACCTATGTGGTATGGGATGTGCTCTTGCCCTTCCAAACCTCTGTTGGTGTCTAGTCAATGGAAGAAGAATGAACATGCCTGTTCGCTGTATTGCACAGGATTTCTTAATCGCCTAACCATTTCCCTGGTCCGAAACCAGCTTTTTCCAGGCTCTCAGTTTCTGCTGCTCCTATATCCAGAACCTTCCATTTGCTCTCAGCATTTCCCTTCCAGTGAGACTCATGAAAGACACTGCTACCCTCCAGTCTCTGGCCATTAGGATCAGAATGATGAAGATAGTCTTGGAACATCCCGCAGAGCTGGTTCAAGTTCCTGCTGTCAAGTTATTTGGATCCTTCCAAACAGCCAGAGCTGCATCCTGTCCAGCCTCTCAACTTCTCTGTAGGCTTGGCCCTACATAACCTCTGAAAATCTCTCAGGATAAACAATGTCTCAGATTAAAACCAAGATTCTCCAGAGGAACTGTTGAGCACCGACATGTTGCCTTACTTAAGCCATCCCTGGGTGGAGAATAATAACTGGGCTTGTGTGGAGACCCATTACTTGGTTTTCTACAAAGCTGCTTTATAGAACAAGCCCCAGGGTGGCGTTACTTAATCAACAGCAGAGATGCAGAGAGAGAGAGAGTGTATGACAAACCAACGCTGTACGTGGCTTTTCCTAGCAGCAGTTGCAAGGTGAGTGAAAAAGAAAGTCCTCTAATCTCACCAAGCAGCCAGATTGATTCTAGTTCATTAATAGTTGCTGGAGTGGAGAGAGAGAGAGAAAGTGAAGGAACTGAATGCATCGTTGGCATCTGCACCCTTAATAGAGGTCAAGAAGCTCTTTCAAAGCTGCTCACAGCCCTGTGAATGCACTGAGCCAGAGCGTCTGGTCCCTGGCCTGGAGCCAGTATCAACATCCAAGGCCTCAGGAAGATGAAGGACCTCAGATAGGAAGCCATGTGTCTTAGATTTGTCTACAGAACCCTCAAAACTCCAAATGAAAAGGAACATCTGAGTTACCTACCCAGATACTTTGCTCAATTTTATCTCATAGCTTCCCATCCAAATATTTGGCACCATATAAATGTATAGAGGTGACTCTAAGTTACCTACCAGCTTTATCTGCCAAAGAAAAGGAAAACTGAAAATGTGCCGGCAAAGGACATAAAATAACATTAAGTCAATTTGTTTTGGAGTGTAGTTGCTTCTAACTCAGCTCAGAATTGGTGGAGGTCAAGCACATCTATCTAGCCTAGATTGTTCCCTGAATCTCTTTTTGTTCCTGTACCTGTTAATGAATATGCTAATGGTCTGAAAGAATGAAGGACTCACCCAGAGTACATATTTTGAATGCAGATGTCTTGTTGTTTTACCAAAAAAAATATACTTTGAAAATTGTTTAAAAATTGATTCAAGAGTAAAATACATGGAAATGGGCAGTTTGCTGAGAGGAGTAACAATCTTATAAACAGATAACCAAGTCTCAATATATTGACTTCTAATATTAATTTGTATAGAGTATTGTGCTTTCTTTAAACCTTCACAACTACTTTCTGTTGGTGTGTGGTTCACCCACAGGCAAGCAAGGTGCTTCTCAGAGAAGCTTAGCTACAACTTCACAGCAACATTCTGCCAGGGGACACTATCCCTGAGTCCTGTCTTCTTCCCTGTGGTCCATGGTAACTTATGAGTTTCCTTCACCAACCACACAAATAGGTATTGACTATCTATCATGGACTAGACATTGAACTATTCTTAGTGATATAATACCGGAGAAGGCAATGGCACCCCACTCCAGTACTCTGCCTGGAAAATCCCACGGACAGAGGAGCCTGGTAGGTTGCAGTCCATGCTAAGGGTCGGACACGACTGAGCAACTTCACTTTCACTTTTCACTTTCATGCATTGGAGAAGGAAATGGCAACCCACTCCAGTGTTCTTGCCTGGAGAATCCCAGGGACGGGGGAGCCTGGTGGGCTGCCGTCTATGGGGTCACACAGAGTCGGACACGACTGAAGTGACTTAGTAGCAGCGGCAGTGATTTAATACATGCTCGTATAAGCATGGTCCTTCATCATAAATGACCCAGAACACCTCATGGGGCTTGGGAAGTGTGCTCTAGGAGATCAGGAAGTGGCAATCATGCCGACTTAAAAGGTAGAACTTAGTTGAAAGGAGGGCTTGCCCTGGGAAACAGAACAATATTATTCCAGCGGGATCAACAGCTGAAGGGACCCTGAGGGTATGTTTGAGGAACTCCAAAAAATATGGAAGAAAACAGGGAGTAGCAAGAAATAAGGCCAGGTGTGCACAGAGGTGAACGCTGCTGCCAGATCCATAAGGAATGTGGATTTAGATGACCCTAAAGACTTCTTCATAGAGAATTGGAAGATTTGGGTTTAGGAAAGATCGTTTTGACTGAATATTGCAGAATCCATAGAGGGGGGCCAAAACCAGAAGGTTAGGAGGCCTGTTAGGGAGATGCTATAGTCATCATGAAAATAAGCCACATATGGGAATAAGTGCACACAGGTGTATACAGGTGCACACAGCCTGCATCTTTTGCTGTCCCTCCCCTAGCACAAGCACCGCCACAGCTCAGGGGCCAGCCTGGTGAAGGAACCCTGGCCTCAGGCCCTTTCATGCTCCCATTCTCTAGACTCTGTCAGCGAGACAGCGATTTTGCTCAGTCATAAAAAAAGGTAAAGACGGTAATAACAGTGAAACTCACCCAGGTATGTTCTAAATCTTCTGTGAGGTAGACACAGTTTTTTCTTGTAGAGAGAGAAGTTTGAGATAAATAGCAGAGAATCAGTAAATAATTCAGCCTATGACCTTGATGCTTATTGATTCCTGCAGCTGTTTATCTTTCTCAAGGCTACCCAGGGCAGGGGAAAAAAAGACCTCCAAAAAACAATTATCACTTAATTATAAAATTGCTTGGCTTGGGAAAGCCTTCTGGTTGGTTGCTGAGCACTCCAAGGGGGTGAGTTAATCTCTATAAACCATACGGCCTGACTGAAGCTGCCGCTTAAAATTTCCAACCACTGCTTCATTACTCTCTGGTATGGATGATAAACAAAAAGAGAAGAAAGACCCACATTTTCTTCTCATTTTCAGACACTTAGGATGTTTAGCCAATCAGATGGCTTAATGGCTGGCTACTTCCTACCCAGGGACTTGAATACGGAGGGATTCCAGCCATGGGGACACCAGATGTGGCCCACAGTGAACTGGAGAGCCATGCTGGTAGCAGGGGGTGGTGGTTAGGCGGGTGGTAATTTTAGTTCTGTGATTGCTGTGGTGATAGTCATACTACAGACGGGGCCGAAAAATCGAAAAGGGAAAGAACAAGATTTTTTTTTACACAGAAATGATTTCTTCTTCAATCTCAGTTTGGGGTAAAGGTATGACTCTGAAGTCAGCCCTAGTTCTCTCCAATCGTTTCTTGAGAGGCAGGAATTTCTCATCACTAGTGTTAACAGCCACTGAGCAAGAGGTTTAGCCATGTCCACGGACAGGTTGAGAGGGTCAACCACCTGGAATATTGGATTCAGAGCTGATATACTCTTAGCCCAGCTCACCCTATTCCTTTATGTTTATTATCTTATTCCTGTGATCACTGGGCTTCCCACATGGCACTAGCAGTAAAGAACCTAGCTGCCAGTTCAGGAGACACAGGTCCAACCCCTGGGTTGCGAAGATCACCTGGAATAGGAAATGGCAACCCACTCTAGTGTTCTTACCTGGAAAATTCCATGGACAGAAGAGCCTGGTGGACTACAGCCCACGGGGTCACAAAGAGTCAGACACGACTGAGCACCATCCTTCCTTCCTTCCAGTGATCACTAAAATTGCTTGACTAGCAAACAAACAACCCTATTAAAAATGGCCAAAGGACTTGAATAGATGATATACAGACGACCAAAAATCACATGAAAAGGAACTGGAACTCTTATGTCCTATATGTGGGAATGCAAAGTGGTGTAGTTTCTATGAAAAATAGTATAGAGTTTCCTTAAGAAACTGAAAGATAGAATCACCATATTTTCATTCAGCAATTCTACGCTGGAAAAGAATTGAAGACAGAGTCTCAAACAGATATTTGTACACCGGGGTTCAAAGCAGCATTATTCACAACACCCAAAAGAAGGAAGCAACCCAGGTGTCCACTGATGGATGAATGGATAAATATATATAATGGAATATTATCCAGCCTTACAGAAGAAAGAAATTCTGGCACATATTATAACATGGACGAACCTTGAGGACATTATGCTAAGTGAAGAAAACCTGTCACAAAAAGATAAATACTGTACGGTTCCACTTATCAGAGATTCCCTAGAGTCATCAAATTCATAGAGACAGAAAGTGGAATGGTGGTTGCCAGGGGCTGGGGAAGGGGAGTTCTTTTTTAATGGGCAGTTTCTATTGGTGGTTCAGGCAGTAAAGAATCTGGGGTTCAATCCATGGATCAGAAAGATTCCCTGGAGAAGGAAATAGCAACACACTCCAGTATTCTTGCCTGGAGAATTCCATAGACCTAGAAGCCTGGTGGGCTGCAGTCCATGGGGTCACAAAGAATCAGACACGGCTGAGCAACTAACACTTTTCTGTTTTGTAAGATAAAAAGTCTTCTCAAGATGGATTGCGCAACAATGTGAATGTCCTAAAGACTGAACTGAACACTTAAAAATGGTTAAGATGGGGACTTCCCTGGTGGCCCAACGGTTAAGACCTCACCTTCCAATGCAGAAGGTGCAGGTTCAGTGCCTGGTCAGAGAGCTAAGATCCCACATGACTTGCAGCCAAAAAACCAACACATAAAACAGAAGCCATGTTGTAACAAATTCAATAAAAAGACTTGGTCCACATCAAAAAATCTTTTTAAAATGGTTAAATATTAAAGTGAATTTTACCCCAGTTAAAACTTTTTTATAGAAAGCATGGCTAGCTTTTGGAAATGAGTCATGCTAAGCAGAACGGACAATCATGCAGCTCAATCTAGACTCCTCTTTCAAGTGCTGACTTAAGGGAAGAACTCCTAACTGCTCTCACAGTCTCCCTGTTTCTAAAGCATGATGGGCAATAGTGCCTGTTTCTTATCTCATCAAGGGGTGAGGTTAGGAGAGGGTGTTAAGAGCAAGAAGAGTGCCCAGTGGGTCCTAGAGACCAGCATCCTGCCTCCACCTGAACTGTGATGGGAATCAGCAGTTCATACAGCATCTCTGGCAAAGGTGCCCAAGTACCTGCTTCCTTGGGAACTGCCCCTCTCTCTGGCACTTGGCACACAGATATTCACAGCAAAATGGATAGCTCCCAGCATCCTGGGGAGGACTGCAGCTCTCCCACCTTGTAACTGAGGAGCTGAAGTCTGGGGAAGCTTGAGTCCAGGTCCTGTGACATGGAGACCAGAGCCTGCACTGTGCTCTCCACCTGCCTCTATCCCGCACAATCATTCCCCACGTGTGGAATGCCCTGAGGTCTTTCTTCTACCCATCCTCCACCCCTGCCCCCCCAATCCCCCTTCTCTGAGTCTCTTGCAGGATCATTCCAACACTTCTGGCCCCTTCTTCCTTATGTGCTTTAAACCCCGCCCCCACACCTCACCAGCTCACTGGCTTTCTGGCAGGTCTTCAGACCCAGCTGGCACACCCCATCCTTTGGGACGCCCTGATGCTTCCTCTCCTGGGATAATGTCCCAGTGACTTACTACCCACCCCCTCAGCTGAAGTGCCCATCCATCCCTCAGACCTTCTCCACAGACGGGGACCACTGTTTACCATACTTATCACCATCCAATGTGCCGAATGGTTTACAAATCTGTTTTTCGCCTGTCTGCCAAGGAGAAAGTAAGCTCCATGAGATGGAGAATTTGTCTTTGTCATCACTGAGGTGTAAGAGTTTGGTGCACGGTAGGGGATCAAAAATATATTTGAATGAATGAATGAATGCCTTCTAGGTTCCCAGAGCCCAGCATGGAGCTGGATATAACTCTGTGTGGTTGATGACATGCTCTGAGAAACAACAGCTCTGTGGAGTGTCAATTGCTTGTGCTCAAAAAAGTGTCCTACCTATTGAATCTGGCAAGAATTCAGCTACATCAAGCCAAACACAAATTTTTTTCTTTCAGGACTTCTGCGATCACATCAATGCTTAGCAAGCATTGAGGGGGCGGGACGTCATCCTGCTCCAGGGGGTGGGACGTCACGCAGTTAGTGACTTACAATAGGGTTGGAGGAGTGGAGGGAGAGGTCACGAGTGGATACCTAACAACATAAGACTATGTATAGGAAAGGCCGGACGTGATGAATACCAGAGGGCTTCAGGAAAGCGCGTCCAGTTATGGAAGGAAACGGCCAGGTTGGAAGTGACACCACTATCCTTTGCCAAGTTGGTGCTCAGGCACAGAAAGCATTGCGGGTGGGGAGGGTTCGGCAGTGAGGAGCCCCACTGGGCCAGGTTGAGAGCAGTCAAGAAGACAGGACAGGAAAGACAAGGCCCATCTGTGGTGGCTTTTAATGCTGGTCTAAGGAGTTTGGACTTTCACTTCCAGGCACCGAAGACTAACTAACAAGAAAGTAACAGATCACACAGTGTATTTTGTGAGCTCAAAACCAGTGCTGAACGTAGACAAGATGGCCGCAGGGGGAGAGTCGGAAAGTGAATGAGGCAGTGTCTGGGGGGAACCCAGTGAATACAGGCTCTTCTCACATCCCTTGTTTCTGTTTCCCCTCCTCCAGGGACCTGTGCCTGCGTCTCCCTTTGGGAACCATTTCTCATCCGTTTCAAGCTCTGGGCTTCGAGCAGGGCCGGTTGCACCCTCACTCTCCAGGCAAGAGGGTCCCCTCCCCTGACCACACAGTTTGGCTCAAAAATATTCCAAGTCTCAAGCTGGTCCAGTGAGAATGAGCCCTTGTTCTTTTTCAGGAAATATTGCAGATGAAGCCTGCTCTTTGCACTGGGTTTGCCAACTGGAGGCTGAAGCCCAGAGAGGCTAAAGGCTACCTTGCCAACACTGTGGAGAAAGGCATGAAACTGAACGAGAAGAAAGTCATGAGATGGGAGGGATATCGGAGGGGGCTGAGCCCTGGATTCAGCCAGGTCTGGCATGTGCTCTGTAGAAAAACAAAACCAAATGGTGTAAAGAGGCTAGAGTCTGCCAGGAAGAAGGGGGAGGAGGTGACTTTGGATGTCTTTCTAATCTCATCCTTTCACAGGATTTCTGTCTAGCTTGGCTGGTCCACACCGAAAGCAGCAGAAGAGGGAGGGCATGGGTATCCAGGAGAAGAGCCCCCCAGAGACAGGAGTGGGCAGCCCTTGTCTGGGGTGAGTTGGTACATGCAAGGAGAGGCCAGGGGGCCAGTGTGGCCAGAGGCAGAGTGATGGGCTGGGTCAGGTCATGTAAAGCTTTGCTGTCCCTTGAAGGGAGCTTGGCCTCCACTCTCAGAATGAATGGCAGCCATTAGAGCCACGAGTCAAGAAATGACAAGAGGCAACTGCTGTTTAAAAGGGTCACCCATGTCTGAAGACAGGACAGGGGTGGGAGGCAAGGGAACAACCCATCCATTCAGCCAGTGGGATCTGAGATTCTGTCTTCAGACTCGCTACCAGGCAGGTAGGAAGAAGCACCTGGAGGAGGGTGGGGGCTCTGGGAAAGATGGAGGGGATACTGAACAGGGCAGGTACAGAGGAGCAGGCGAGCAGGAGAAAGGGCTCCAGGCTCAGGCTGGGCCCCCAGCGTGGGAAAGGGAGCACCCAGAGCAGCAGTGGTCAGGTTTCCAGGGCAGGAAGAACACAAAGTTGCGGCAGTGGGTGGAAATGAGGTCTGACCCGGGCAGGGCAACCATATGGCCACATACTAAACTCAGGACAGCGGCCGCCGTGTCCTTCAGCTGTTTCTGAGCTGTTGGCGGGGAGGCTCCTGTGGTGGGCGAAGCCCATACAGGACTTCTAGAAAACCGCCCTGCTTCCCACCTGCCTTGGCCCTGTGGTCCAGCCAGGGCCATGCGCGTCTATAATGGTCACCACCCAGCAACTCTCTCTCAAAGGACCTGAAGCCAGACGCTTCTTCCCTCCACCACCATCCTCCCAACGCTTTTCTTATCTCTCCTCAGGAAGTACCAAAAATCAGACAAACCTCCAATGTCCATTTGAAAGGACCGTGGCCGTCTGGGGGTGATAGGAGGGCAGAGCTGCGTGTAAATTTCAGCTGTAAATATGAAGTCACAGTTGGTTCTGTAGCTGCGGGCACCTCCACTGAGGTCAGGAGGCTTCTTCTGCACAGAGAAAAAGTCAGAAATTGATCTTGCTTTTAGCATTTACCAGGCATTCTCTGAGGAGGCGACTTCATCAGCTGCGAGGTCTGTCTTTGCAAAAGACAGCGTCTGGCTCAGCCTCCTCCCTCCCATCCCGCCATGGCTTGGCTGCAGCTCCCAGCTCGTCCTCTGTCGCTGGCTGCAGCTTTGAATTTGCACATCTCATTCCCAGCTTCTGGCTCACATCTGGAGCCAGTCCTGTCTCAGGGTTTGGCACGCGGTGGGTGCTCAACACATGTCTGTCCGGTGCTGGTGAATGAGTGAGTCATTGCTCCAGCCTGCCAGCCCCTGTGCTGTCTCACCACCTCTCATCTGCTCCCTGTCCTTCTCAGAAGATGTGTGAAAGACTCATCTCACACACCTCTCTCTCGGCCTGGGGAGGGGAGGAAGCTAGACTGGGGGCTCTTTTCTCCAAGTCCCTCAGCAAGTAGAGATTCCAGCTCTGCCAGAGGTTTCGTGCTGACTGCTGTGGGGCTGCCAAAGTGGACCTCAGCCCCTGCATCCCAGAAAACAGGGGTGGGACAAAGTCCACCAGCCTGGCTGGGAAGGGCTGGGCGTCCAGTCTCTGTTCTGCCAATGCCCTCACCTCTGTGACGCAGACCATCACTCAGCTTTTGAAATCTCTGTTTTCTCATCCATAAACGAGTGTTGGGTGGATGATGTGCAGGCCCTACTGATGGAGGATTTCAGGATCGGAGGTGAAGGAGCAGCTGTCAGAGCCGACAAGCAGGAGGATGCTGAGCGTGTGAGACCAGAGTCCTGCATTGAGAGACACTTGACTCCCGTCCTGGCTGTACCACTCACCCTGCGACTTTGGATGTATCAGTTCACCTTTCTGACCTTCAGATTTGTTTCTGTGTAAAATGGGAACAGTAATAGCACCACCCTCATAGAGATGTGAACAAGATTAAATAGTTAATGTATTAAATAGTTAATGTCATATTAAGGCATCAAACTACAGTCAAACCTCAATATGTTAACATCCTAGTGGGAATTCCCTGGCAGTCCAGTGGTTAGGACTCCACGCTTTCACTGCTGAAGGACCGGGATCAGTCTCTGGTCCGGGAACTAAGATCCTGTAAGCTGCATGGTACAGCCAAATGACAAACAAACAAACATGCCTAGCGACCAGGTCAATAGTCTAGAGCATGGTCACACAGCATAACTTTCTCCATATCTGGATTAAAACAGCAGCCACCGGCCACTCATGTCTACTTTATAAGCAGTTTCATTGTGGCTAATGTGACTGAGAAACTGAATTTTTTATTTGACTTCATTTTAATTATTTTACATCTAAATAGCCATTTTCTTTCAATGTTATATAGGTAGCAGCCCATACATCAGACAGAACAGGTCTGTATGTTAAGAATTACCAAGGCTTCTAAAGGTGTGGTAAGGTATGGCACATCCAGACAGTGGAATAATGTCACCATTAAAAAGAAGTAACCCATCAAGCCATGAGAACACATGTACACAGTCTCTCAGTCGTGTCTGACTCTTTGCAATCTCATAGACTGTTGCTCACCTAACTCCTCTGTTCATGGAATTTTCCAGGCAAGAATAGTGGAGTGGGTTGCCATTTTATTCTCCAGGGGGAAAACATGGGGGAGCCTTAAATGCCTGTTGCTACTGAGGGAAAGAAGCCAATATGAGAAGCCTACACACTGTACAATTCCAACTGCGTGACATTCTGGAAAAGGCCAATTCTGTGAGGACAAGAAAAAGATCAGTGGTTGTTGGGTTGAAGGAGGGGGAGAATGACTAGATGGAGCCCAGAGGGGAGGGGTTCTGGGCAGTGAAACTATTACCACTTTGCATGGTGCTGTGATGAGGATGCGTGTCATTACGCATTTGTCGAAACCCACAGAATGAGTGACAGCAAGAGCGAACCTTCGCGCACACGGCAAAGGTGTGTCCACGCAGCGTCATCACCTGCGACAAAGGCCCACTGTGCGGGGAGCTTGGGGATGAAAAAACTCTGCGTTTTCTGGTTGATTTTGTGGTCAACCTGAAACTTCTCTAAAAAAGAATGTCATTTAAAAAAAAAATAATAAGAGTTGTTGTTTAGTCGCCAAGTCATGTCCGACTTTTTCGAACCAATAGACTGTAGCCCACCAGGCTCCTCTGTCCACGGGATTATCCAGGCAAGAATATTGGAGTGGGTTGCCATTTCCTTCTCCAAATGAAAAAAAAGAGAGAGAGAGATGAAGAAATGCTTGGAAGAAGTGGTGTTTGAAGCGAGTTCTCAGGAATGGAGACATGAGTTCTCATGAAAGACAGAAGCCGTGTTTGCAGTGTCCAGCAGAGCTCAGGGCCTGGGAGTCAGGCAGGGAGGAGCGGGGCGGTAAGAAAACGGGGCTTTTACAGGAGGGAAGTGGGTGACAGGCTGCAAAGCCCCTGGAGAAGACTGAATTCCAGGTTAAAGAGCCTAAATGTATTCAGCAGCCAATGGAGTCCCTGAAGATGTTTACCCAGGACTATGAGATACCAAAAAGTGTTTGAGAAATATTAATATCCTAAAGAAGCGTGCTATTGGAACTTTTAAGTTTTTTGAGAGTTGGGTCTGTGTCGTTAAGTTAAATCACGCGAAATTCCTATTATCACACCAGGAGCTCAGAAGGGCTTAAAACAATTTAATTCAAATAAATAGATAACTCAGCTCAGGATCACACTGCGTTATCAGACTCTCCCATTACCAATGTGATATCTCCCATATTTCCCAGAAAAGTACAAGCATCTAGGGACTCCTGCTTGATGGATTTGTGTAAATGTATCTAAAAAGAGGTGCACAATGTAGCCTCACCAGCACTGGGGACTGAGCATTCAGAATGCTTAAGTGTCGAGAAAAGATTTCCATTTGTGGTCTCCCACCAAGCACTATCTTCAAAGGTCCCCAGATTTATTATTTCATCAACAGGTCGGAGAGGGGAGTTTGTATGAGATCAAACAAGCACGACTACTATGGGAAGGCTGGCAGGTAATAGTGAATAAATTGCCCGATAGAAAATGTCAAAAGTTAACATCAAGCCGTGGCGGGGGTTGGGGAGCACACAGACCTGAGTACAAATGACTGAGCCTTTCTGGGAGCCAATTCTTTATATGGTCCAGTTAATGCATTATAAGAGACTCTGGGCTCAGAAACCCACTGAGACCCAGCGAAACCCATTAACTCAGAATATATCCTTTACTAAAAAATTATAAAAAGCATCTCTTATTTTCTATACCTCTCCTCTTTTCTGGTATCTTCCTCTCTCTTTCTCTTTCTCTTTCTCTCTCTCTCTCTCTCTCTCTCTCACACACACACACACACACACACACCTATTACTGTATGCTTACTTTTTTTCTACCCTGAGTAAATCCCTTGTTCTTTTACATCTCATTCTTTACATCTCCTTTTAAGAGTATTGTCCCAATAGTTAAAGTGTCTTCCAAGGTAAAGAGTTATATTCGCTTTGTCTATTGCCAGTGCCTTGCAGACTCAGACTCAATATAAGAAAGAGAGTTGCCATGTCTTCCATCAATGCCTGTTCTCATGAGCAGGGCCTCAGTCCTGAATCAGTTATTGTGTGTTTCAACGAGACAGTAATGAGCAGTTCTGGAACACTCAGCTTGGAGTCTGAAAGTATGTTCGTGTGAACCATCTCACACTTTCACCTTGCGTCCACTCAGTGCCATCTTCCAGGAGGCAGCCTTTCCCACAGAACTCCAAATGACCACCCATCCTGGCTCTGTCTTAATTTTGCAGCACTTTTTACTATTTGACATCAGAATAAATATTTCCTTGTCAATAGCCTATATACTCCATTCAGATACGTGTTCCATTACATTTGGAATTCTCAGCAGCAGCACCAGAAGATGGATACAATTAATAACTACATTTTCTAGGGATTCCCCTGGCAGTCTAGTGGTTAGGACTCCATGCTTCCACTGCAGGGAGCATGCCAAGTCTTGCAGCCAAAAAAAAAAAAGAAAAACAAACCCCAAACCCTGCACTTTCCAGATGGAGACACTGCTGTAAGGTTATGGGGCAAGGAGCTCTACCAAGGTGGTACAGCCATGAATCGCAGAGCAGAGACTGCACCCCAGGCCTGTTTTCAACTCCAGAGCAAGTGCTCCCAGCTAGAGCCTCCAGGCTGCAGGCAGTGAATTCCAGGTTATATGTTTATATCCCACGGGAGTCAGGCTTGAAAGAGGCTTCAGTGTCAAGACTATAACGGCTTGAAAACGACTTTCTCCCACCTTACCTTCCTAGGGGGACATGCCAGAGAAGAAACGAATTCTGAAAATGAAAGTGTTAGTTGCTCAGTGGTGTCTAACTCTTTTTGACCCCATGGACTGTAGCCTGCCAGCCTCCTCGTCCATGGAATTCTTCAGGCAAGAATACCGAAGTGGGTAGCCATTCCATTCTCCAGGGGATCTTCCCGACCCAGGGATCGAACTCAAGTCTCCTGCATTGCAGGCAGATTCTTTACCATCTGAGCCACCAGGGAAGCCCAACTCCTATAAAAACACAGACTACCAGAAATTCTCAGAGTACAAGTTCTTCGAAGACAGAAGCCATGTTGGCCCCATTTTGGCAGCCAAAATAGGCAGCTCTCTGTACAGTGGCTTCGTGTAGCATGGAGCCTAATCAACAATCTGTTTATTTTTATTCCCATGCTTCTAGGAGGTTCCCAGCTTCTCCAAAAATAGTAGCTGGCTTGTTAGCAAAATCCAAGAAGCATCACTTTATTTCTCAGAATCAGACTTGATCTGCTGTGAGCTACCAGTCTCAGTAATTTGGGGTCTCCCCTCATGGACTCTTAGAATGGTCCCATTCTTGGTTTTTTCTATGGCTACAGGCACTTTTGAAGGTCATCCCTCAGCACCAGCTCTTGTCCTTGTCATCCGCCATCCATCCCTTGGGCTTTGAAGATGTCCCTCCACTACAATCCTCCTTGTAGAATCCAAGCCTCACACCTGGGATGCGGCAAGGAACTGGTCCCTTCGCTCACTTCTGTCTGGAGGGCTCTGAGTCTGTCTCTGAATGTACGGCTTCCTCCTTTGTGGTGCTCACCAACCATCCATGCCTTCCACTTCTGGAATGAGGCCACACCATCCTCCTCAGAAAGACTCTGCATATGTCACTACATCTGCATCTTCCTGAGGTTGGAGGGACAGGAAATACAAAATCCAGTTACTTTTTCAAAAGCTAATCAACCTGTTATCAATAGTTTGTATATTAGATTCATGTGCTATTACAAAGTTTTCATCAAGCCCCTTCACACTCTGACCCTTTGGGCTGTCAGGTTGGCCCCACATTTGGCTCACAAATAGACCTGCTGTAGTGAAGGAGGAACTGTTTTCTTCCCTCCAATAGCAGCAGACACAGGATTTCTCCTGGGATCCTATCACACAGTCTGGTTCTCCTGCTGCTCAGGCGCTCAGTCATGTCTGACTCTATGTGACCCGGTGGACTATAGTCCACCAGGCTCCTCTGTCCATGGGATTCTCCAGGCAAGAATACTGGAGTGGGTTGCCATTTTCTTTTCCAGAGGCTCTTCCTGACTTAGGAATTGAACCTGTGTCTCCTGTGTCTCCTGCATTACAGGTAGATACTTTATCCATGGAGCCATCGGGGGTTTCGCTTGATGACTGGCAACAACCCCCACCTGGAAAGTAGCCCTCAGTGAAAAACAGAGCCTCAGAGAGAGGGGGTCCCGGGGCAGAGCTGCTGGGGACTGTGCTCCAACCAGCACTGGTTAATATTGGGTGCCACTGGGGTACCCCTGTGGACTCTGGATAGCTGAAAAGGCTCCAAACCTTCTGCTCCCAACACTTTTCTAACACCTTTCCTAATCCACAGCTGTGAGAAAGCTGGGTGGGCAGGCTAAATAAATTAATAAGTAGTTTCTTCGTAGTCAGCTCAGCACAGCTGGAAAGCGTACCAGGACGGGTCTTAGAATAAAGCAGCCTAAGGAGGTTTCTTTTTCTTCCCTGCCCTGGAGCAGAACATGCTGCTAATGTCAGTCAGGTGGTGGATCCAGTTACAGAGCACCTACTGTACACAGAGGATCATCTTGGTCCAGATGAAGAGAAAAGTAGCTAACTGGGAAAACAAAGGGCTCTTGGGATGTCCTGAACCCCATGGCAATGGTCCTTAAACTTTCTGAACATGTAAAGTGCAGCACAAATAATAAACAATGAGCCTGTGTCAGAGGGGAACTTCAAAGCCAACAAAGGCAGAAGGCATTCCCTTTGCTTTAATCCTGACATCTACTGTGTTTTCAGCTTACTTCCTCTGGCGTTTTTTGAATGTTATTTTTTTAATTCTTATAAAAGTCACATAATACAAAGCATGCTATTTAAACTGTATCCTGTCCAGCTCAGCGGCACTAAGTGCATTCACATTGTTGTGCAGCTCCATCCATCATCCAGCTCCCATATTCTTCACCTTCCTCAACTGAAACTCTGTCCCCATTAAACACTAAGTTCCCGTGTCCCCTCCCCACTCCCCAGCCCCAAGCCCCCAGCCCCTGTCATCTATCAAAGTACTTTCTGACTCTATGAATTTGACTATTCTTGGTACCTTGTATCAGTGAAAGCGAACAGTATTTGTGTGCAGCTAATGTATATTGAAATGCATTTTTAAAGTTAATATATGTCTTAAGGGCTTCCCTGGTAGTTCAGCCAGTTAAGAATCACCTGCAAAATGCAGGAGATCAGAGTTCGGTCCCTGGGGTGGGGAGATCTCCTGGAGGAAGAAATGGCAACCCATTCTAATATTCTTGCCTGGAAATCCTATGGACAGAGGAGTCTGGTAGGCTACAGTCCATAGTGTTGCAAAAAGTTGGATATGACTTAGCAACTAAACCACCACCACCAATATATATTCTACAAATGTTATACCTTCTTTTTTCCCCCCATGCTAAACAGCAGGTTCTCATTAGTTCCCTATTTTATACATAGTAGTGGGCATACGTCAATCCCAGTCTCCTGATTTATCCCACCTCCCCTTTCCCCCCTTGGTGTCCAAACATTTGTCCCTCTGGCTTTTGAGTGTTTGAGTGGTGAAAGAGATTGAACATTGAGGCCTTAGTCATTCAATACTTGACAAAGGAATAATAAAAAATAACTGGCCCCTGCCATAATGGTTTACTAGTTTCCTAAGATCTGGTTGAGAGGGTTTCTGATCGATTTTAAGATATGAATATCATCTAAGTTAGGGTGTGTACAGGAGACGGTAGATGACTGAGCTGAGCCATCAATGATGAATGGGTACAGTCAGCCAAGCTTCTCTCAAACATCTATTGAATGTTTCTTACATCAGGTGTGCTAGGCACTGAGAGTAAAATGACTAAGATACATTCCCTGCCCTTGAGATACTCAAGGCTTGTGCAGGAGACAGAGAAATTAGCAAGTAGCTGTCATATGGTTTTCAGATGACTTAGTATGTCACTGTGGCCCGCATGGGATACTGTGGGGACAAACAGTAGACAAAGGTGGAAGGCGTTAAGGAAGAGTTCTAGAAAGAAGAGATCCTTGAGCTAAGTCTTCAAGTACAAGAAGAAATTAACCAGCTGGAGAAAAATGGGAAGGATGATCCAAGCAAAGTATGCAGCAGATACAAAGGTTTAGAGAAATGAAGAAATCAAGAGCATTCAGAGAATTTCCACTAGTTCTTTGTGATTGAAATATAAGCTCAGTTGTAGGAGTGGCAAGCCATAGGTCTAAGTCATATTCAGAAAATCTTGTGAGTCATGCCAAGTAATTTATACTTTATCCTGAGGTTTGAGAGCGAGCCTTTGGGGTACTGAAAGAGGAGAAGGATTGACAGAAATAAGGAAATATCAGTCTCACATAATAAAGAGGAGAGAGAATGGATAAATAGGGTGGAGCCTGGAGTCAGGGAACCTGTTTAGCGACTGTTCAGAAATTACAAGTAAGAATAGGTAAGGCTCTAAATTGAAAACTAGCAATAAATGGCAATGATGAACATTTAGAAGTGTTTGATTCTCACGCATGGTTTCCTCATTGATAATGAACCACACAGCACACCACCAGTAGTGCTAATTTCACTATAATAACAGTATTACTACCCATACTAAAATAGCAAGCTCGTCTGGAAACCTAACCAATGCACACGGCATTTTTTTTCTTACATTCCCATTATCAGCAGGAAAGGATGCTGCTCTGCTTTTGCCTAAAGTCTCCTCGTTCTGATTGAAATAGGAGCTGGTGGAGAAAGGCACTTGCTTTCCGGTGACTTTGGGTCTGGTGGGTTTATTCACACTGAGACGTGAACTGGCCTCACATGTTGTCCTTCTCTGCACCTCCTCTTCTGCTCCCTCCCCTCCCTGCTGCAGACCAAGATTTAACATGAGCTGAAGGACCATGGACACTCTGATCTTCGAATCTCTGGTGTGGCTGACATTAAGAGGGGAGAGGGACAGGAGGTCTTTCAGATGCTCATAACGTCATATCCAAGGTCAATGGGCCATAGAAAGGCGATGCTATAGGGTCTCTGCATGGTCTTCCCTGCACAGAGACTATCCTCTGTTGGGGGACTTGGCATAGACTCCCAGTCACTCCAGCAGGAGCTGGGGGAGCACAGAGCCCATACCTTTGAGTCAGATAGATCCAGTGCCTAGTCCCAGCCTGGCTTCTTGTCTCCAATGAGGGTGGGAGAGAGACCTGTGTGTGATCAGAATTATGGGAGATGACGAGGGTGGAGTGCCCAGCACAGGGTTTCTCGACCAGGGCTGATTCTGCCCCCAGAGGACATTGATCACGTCTAGGACGTTTGGGGTTGTCACAGTGAGGTGGGAGAGGCAAATGCCACCAGCGTCTAGTAGGTAGAAACCAAGGGTGCTGCTGAACTGCTACAGTGCACAGGCTTGTCCCCCACAGCCGAGAGCTATCCTGCTCAGAATGCCAAGGGTGCCGAGGCTGAAAAGCACTTGTCCAGTTCCGTGAATAGGAGCACTCCTTCCACGAGCAGGAGTTCTGCTCTCCTGTGATTCCTCCCGCTCCTCGGTGCCAAGGTTGAAAAGCACTTGTCTAGTTCCGTGAATAGGAGCACTCCTTCCACGAGCAGGAGTTCTGCTCTCCTGTGATTCTTCCCCCTCCTCGAATACAAATTAAAATCAATACCGCTGAGCAGAGATATCCACCCTATAGGACACCCTCTGACTGCCAACTGGAGAGACTGACGCCAGTCCTTCTCCATCATGATTAAAATGACTGGTTGTGAGGAGTTGACGCCTTCTGGCTCCAGCCTGTTTATTTTCCTCCCTATGATGTTTTTGCATGAAGTTTTTTTTTTTTTTTCATAAAATAAAGCAAGATGCCCTGCCATCTTGCTGGGCCCACCCCTTCTTCTCACTGGGGCTTTTTGTACTGCCCCACCCACCGTCCCTGTCATCTCCTCTCCCTTCCTTCACTACCTCCTCCCCTGAACCCCAAGGATGACTGCTGACCACAAAGCAGGTGTGGCTCCCTATTTCCAGGGACTTTAAGGGAGTCTTTTTTTCACCTTTACAAACCAACCTCTATAACAGGCTGCTCTGACTGAGAGTCAGTTGGCTTTGCAGATCGGGTTGAAACCCACTCTGCCTCTTATCCCTCTATGGGAGCACACTGGCTACCAGAAGACTCTGCAGCGTTCTGAGCAGGCATCCTTCAACTGATGCTTTCTTCAGACCAAACAAATAGAAACCTGTGAGAGAAGAGGATGGAAGCAACCCGCCCCGCTTTTCATGATTCTTCATCCGTATGTATGTATGCATGTGTATGAACACAGCACACATTACCCACAGACAGAGAAACCCACACATGGACAGAAGGAAACAAGAGGCATCCTAGAAGGTTCTAGAGGAAGCCTGGCTTCTCTCTGAGGGGACCTGGGATTCCTTGCTGGTTCTGCCTGCAGGACTCAGGACTGGAGCTCAGAGGCTGATCCCCCATCCCTCCAACCCAGATGCCTTCATGCTGTGTCTCTGCCTCCAACCATTCTTCATAATCTATCCCTTGAAATCAAGAAGATGTAGTGATGAGCACTGACCAGGACCACTAGTTATTATCAGCTCAACATTTTCCAGTTTGAGACCCCCCCATCCCCATGTTCAGGTGCCGACAAGTCTAAGGGAGATAACAAGGACCGGGTGATGGTGCAGGACCATCCCCACCACAGACAGAAGCCTGTGGGTCCCCTCCTCCCCCTTCTCTGGAGCCTGCTAACTCCTTCGGAGGCACAAAGGTGGGGTAGGCTCTCTCTGTCTCTTTCTGAGGTTCTAGGAGCCCAGTCTAGCTAGGCTTCAGCTAAAAGAATGATGCAGAAGCCCCAAAGAAATAGAGGAAATTTTATTTCCAAAGTACTGACCTTTTGTGCCAGAAGTCACTTTGGTTAAACTATTACACCTTGACCTTTCATTTCATATACTCTTTTAAGCTACCGGAATTTATTTCTTTTCAGTGTTGAAAGCCTGGTGGAAGGCAACCCATGGAGGGCCTCGAATTCAACTCCACCCACCACTTCCCCACCTCTGACTTCTTCCTGAGATGGGAAGATGAGGGAGCAGGCAGACTTCTGCTGAAAGCTGTTCTCCACCTACCTCTCCAGCATCCTCCAGACCAGGAAGGTGTGGAGATCACAGACAACCCCACTAAGAACTTCAGACTTGATTCTGTGAGCACGGAGAAGCTCCAAGGGTTTTCAATTTGGGGATGAAATGATCAGATGCACATTTAAGCTAGGTCACTCAGGTAGCTGTTGGGGGCTCAGGGGGAGTTGTAGGGAGAGACATGAAACATGGCTTTGTTTTAAAATTGAAATCTGAAAGTCTCTGAAATTTATTGGCAATACATAGGGCTAGTGTCTATGAATCACAGTCCACAAATTTAGGTGTATATAAGAAATATATCTTTGTATAACTCACCTTAATTTCTCTTT
The DNA here is from genome assembly GCF_027580195.1 of Bos mutus. Taxonomy (NCBI): domain Eukaryota; kingdom Metazoa; phylum Chordata; class Mammalia; order Artiodactyla; family Bovidae; genus Bos; species Bos mutus. Next base: position 35,085,804 of record NC_091645.1, read on the forward strand.
CAAGCTCCCTGTGTGACCGGGTAACTAGAAAGCTTCCGCCACCGTCTTTTTGAGATTTGCGGTCCCACTGACTATGCCAAGGTCTTGGGAGTCCTCCAGCAATTCCAGACCATTTCTGCTGCACACTGGTTACTTCTAGAGTCCATGGTCCTGGCTGCTGCTTGGGACCTGTGTGTTTAGGGAGGAAAGGGGGAAAGAGAAAGGGAAGAAGTCACAGTTAAGATCAAAAGTGACTTTTTCTGCCACCTTGGCTTCCACCCCACCCGCCTTGGAGTATAGTTGCTTTACAATGTTAGGTTAGTTCCTGCTGTACAATATCGAGAATCATTCATATGTATACATATATGATACATACGTCAGCCTCCCTCCCGACATCCCCGATCCCACCCCTCCTGGTCATCACAGAGCGCCGAGCTAGCTCCCTGTGCTGCACAACAGCTTCCCACTAGCTCTCTGTTTTACACACGGTGGTTCATACATGTGAGCGCTACTGTCCTAATTCACCCCACCCTCCCCTCTCTCCCCCGTGTCCACAAGTCCATTGTCTATATCTGTATCTTTCCTCCTGCCCTGCAAATAGGTTCGTCCGTACCATTTTTCTAGACTCCACATATATGTGTTAATATACCATATTTGTGCTTCTCTGACTTAATTCACTCTGTGTGATAGACTCTAGGTTCATCCACATCACTGCAAATGACTTAATTTCATTCCTTTTTATGGCTGAGCAATATTGGGATTTTAAAAATCAAATAAATATACCTATCTGAGGAGGGGACACCAATACTTTATGTAAGAAGTTTTGGGAACTTGAGCTAGGAGAGAGAGAGGAGGAATTAAAGAAAGGGATTCAAGGAAATGTAAGAAGTGAAATAAATGACAGCTGGTGGTTGATGGAGGCGGAGGGTAAGGGAGAGAGCTCTGGGCCCCAGGACCAGGCAAACAGTGGACGGTACCAACTGAGCTACAAGCTGAAGCAATTGAGCTCTAAGTCAAAGCAGAAGCAGGAGCGTGTGCAGGGGTGGGGGGCGGGGGTAGTGGGTGGGGCGGGGCACGGGGAGCGGAGGGTTGCAGAAATCACCTGGGAACAGTCAGGTGCCAGGGGCCTAGGTGTGCTTCTAGGGGTCCTAGTCCCTCAGCTGCCTCTCAGGCTGATGGTCCTAGAGCCCTTGGGGGCTCTGCCTCCTTGGCCCAGCAGGACCCCAAGTCCACTTGTCTCTTTCTCTTGCACAGATTCTCCCACCTCAGGGCCCCCAACAGGCATTTGTATTTATTCCTCTACTGACTCAACTGCATTACCTTCTTTCAGTTTCGTGCACATCTGTACCTTTTCCCTTTGGGTATCTTAATAGCATTTTCTCCTTTGCCTGCAGGTCCCAGCATGCTTGGGCATGGACAAGCTGCCCTGTCCCCGGACACTGGAGCAGGCACCCCGGGACATGAGAGTGGGGGACAGAGACCTCCTGTCAGTGCCGGGTGTGTTACACACCAGGTACATCACAAGCTTTCCTAGTGCCCGCTCCCTTATTTGTGAAATGATGACAGTGGTACCTCTGTGGCCAACAACCATGGATGGTAGGGAATCAGATGACATAATGTACGGGAAAGCATTCTTTCAATGGCATTATCCTGTTCAAATGTAACTTATCAAGCCATCCTTACGTGACACTTCCCGTGCTTGTCGGTCTTGCTCCCACCTTTTTCTTCCTTAGCAATTCCTCACCTGAAAATCTGTTGTTGTTGTTGTTCAGTCACTGTCGTGTCTGACTCTTTGGACCCCATGAACTGCCGCACGCCAGGCTTCCCTGTCCTCCACTATCTCCTGGAGTTTTCGCAAACTTATGTCCATTGAGTCAGTGATACCATCTGATCATCTCATTCTCTGTCGCCCCTACTCCTCCTGCTGTCAGCCTTTCTCAGCATCAGGGTCTTTTCTAGTGAATCAGTTCTTCACATCAGGTAGCCAAAGTATTGGAGCTTCACCTTCAGCATCAGTCCTTCTAATGAATATTCAGGGTTGATTTCCTTTAGAATGGACTGGCTGGATCTCCTTGAAGTCCAAGGGACTCTCAAGAGTCTTCTCCAGCACCACAGTTCAAAAGCATCAGTTCTTCGGCGCTCAGCTTCTTGATGGTCCAACTCTTACATTAAAAACCATCTCAGGAAAGGCAGGTATGTGGGGGGGGGGCACCTGCAGAAGGGATGTGAGGAAGAGGACTGGAAGGTGGAGTGGGCTGTGACAGGCTCAGGAATTCATACTGCTAACCCCCTGACCTGAACTGGCTGTAGGACCGGGAGGTCACAGCCAGAGGCCCCAGGATTCAGACTGAGATGTGGCAGAATGGACTTTTTTTTTTCCTTTTTTACTCTTGGTGATCTGGTAGAAATGGCACCTGCTTATCCCTACTCCAAGCCCAACAAAATACAGCTTTCATCATATGATGGTGTACATGTACAGCCATGCAGAGGCACGGAAATCAATGTGCATTGATTCCTAAGCTAGGAATTCATAAACTTCTTTAAGGTCATGAATTGATTTTTCACTTTCTGTGAAAAAAAATGTGAGAGTCCAGACCTTTCTCTTCATTTGTGCTGGCTTTCTCATCTACAGGGACACACAGGGCTGCACACAGACTCTCCTGCACCTGTGTGAGCCAGGCCCACCATTCCTCGGGGCCACCAGGAGGGAGAAGCACTTAGATACAGAGAGAGGGGGACAGAGACACTTGAACACTCCTCCCGCTGCATCAAAGCCAACTATGCTGGCCTAATCCCCTGGACTAGTCAAATAATGGAACAAAGAATGGACTTGAAGGATGAAACCACAAAAATGGATGCCTGGCGCATGATTGTTGGTCAAATCAGAGCTGGGCAGTGGTGGGGGGTTGATTTCAGGCTCAGAAATCAGTGCCCACTCCCATGATGACTCTGTGATGACAACATGTGGCACCTGAGCTCGTCTCCAGTGGTGGGCACCCACTCCATTACCAGGGGAACCTCCTCATTGCCTGAACCTAGGTTTACACACATCTGAAAAAATGGATAAAACATCTGCCTTGTGAAGAGTGAAGACCAAAGCACTGTTCAGGCTGTAAAGGATCAGATGAGCATGAGATATTCCAGTGCCCCAAACTGTCCCTACTTAAGTTTAGAATCAAAACGTTTTAAAGAAATCCATGAACGTTATGACAGAGGGGGTCACCGTGGATTCCTTCCTTCCTTCTGTCCTTTTTTAAAAATTTTTATTTTATCGTGTAAGAGCACTTAACATGAGACCTCCCCTCTTCTAGCTGCTTAAATGCACAATAGAGTGCTGAGCGCACACACACACACACAGTATTGTTACCTACAGACACAGTGTCATCTACAGACAGAGCTCTAGAACTTACCAGCACAGCTAAAATGTTGAACAATTGAACAACTGTTGAACAGTTCCTTTGTCCCCACTCCCCAGCCCCAGGCAACTGCTTTTTCTAGTCTCTCACTCTATATGAAATGGACTATTGTACTTTACTTTTAATCTATTTTATTGGTGTATAGTTGATTTACAATGTTGTGCTCATTTCTACTGTACCGCAAAGTGATTTGGTTATACATATACACATTATTTTTCATATTCTTTTCCATTTTGGTTTGTCATAGATACTGAATTACTTCCCTGTACTATACAATAGGGCCTTGTGGCTTATCCATCCTATGTATAATTGTTTGCATCTACTGCAAGTATCCCAAACTCCCAATCCTTCCCTCTCCCACCCATCTTCTCCCTTGGCAACCACAAGTCTGTTTTCTATATCTGTGAGTCAGTTACTGTTTTGTAGGTAAGTTCACTTATATCACACTTTAGATTCCATATATCAGCAATATCATACAATATTTGTCTTTGTCTGACATACTTCACTTAGTATGATAACCTCTAGGCCCATCCATGTGGCTGTGAAAATCATTCTTTTATACGAATGAGTAGTGTCCCATTGTGTGTATGTACCACATCTTCTTTATCCATTCATCTGTCCACGGACATTTACATTGTTCACATGTCTTGGCTATTGTGAATATTGCTGCTCTGAACATTGGGGTCCATGTATCTTTTCGAATTATGGTTTAGTCTGATAAATGCCCAGGGGTGGGATTGCTGGATCATATGGCAACTCTATCTTTAGATTTTTGAGGAACCTCCACACTCTTTTTCCATAGCGGCTGCGCCAGTTTACATTCTCACCAACAGTGTCAGAGGATTCCCTTTTGAGATGGACTATTTAAGATACCTCATATCAGTGGAATCATAGAACCTCACCTCTGGATAATTTATCCAGAAGGAATAGAGGTCAGAGATATTTGCACCCCCATGTCTAGTTCAGTTCAGTCACTCAGTCATGTCCAATTCTTTGGGACCCCATGGACTGCAGCATGCCAGGGTTCCCTGTCCATCACTGACTTTCAGAGTTTGTTCAAACTCATGACCGTTGAGTTGGTGATGCCATCCAACCATCTCATCCTCTGCCATCCCCTCTCCTCCTGCCTTCAGTCTTTCCCAGCATCAGGGTCTTTTCCAGTGAGCCCGTTCTTTGCATCAGGTGGCTAAAGGATTGGAGCTTCAACTTCAGTATCAGTCCTTCCAATGAATAGTCAGGACTGATTTCCTATAGGGTTGACTGGTTTGATCTGCTTGCTGTCGAAGGGACTCTCAAGAGTCTTCAACACCACAGTTGCAAAGCATCTATTCTTTAGCACTCAGCTTTCTTTATGGTCCAAATCTCCCATCCACACATGACTAGTGGAAAAACCATAGCTTTAACTATGCGGACCTTTGTCAGTAAAGTTATGTCTCTGCTTTTTAATATGCTGTCTACATTTGTCATAGCTTTTCCTCCAAAGAGCAAAGGTCTTTTAATTTCATGCCTGCAGTCACCATCTGCAGTGACTCTGGAGCCTAAGAAAATAAAGTCTGTCACTGTTTCCATTGTTTCCCCATCTATTTGCCATGAAGTGATGGGACTGGATGCCATGATCTTAGTTTTTTGAATGCTGAGTTTTAAGCCAGCTTTTTCACTCTTCTTTTTCACTTTCTTCAAGAGATGCTTTATTTCCTCTTTGCTTTCTGCCATTAGGGTAGTGTCATCTGCATATTTGAGGTTATTATGTTTCTCCTGGCAATCTTGATTCCAACCTGTGCTTCATCCAGCCTGGCATTTCACATGCTCTACTTTGCATATAAGTTAAATAAGCAAGGTGACAATATACAGCCTTCTTTCTCAATTTGGAACCATTCTGTTGTTCCATGTCCAGTTCTAACTATTGCCTCTTAACCTGCATACAGACTTCTCAGGAGGCAGGTCAGGTGGTCTGGTATTCCCATCTCTTCAAGTACTTTCCACAGTTTGTTGTGATCCACACAGTCAAAGGCTTTGGCATAGTCAATGAAGCAGAAGTAGATGTTCTTCTGGAATTCTCTTGCTTTTTCTATGATCAAATGGGTGTTGGCAATTTGACCTCTGGTTCCTCTGCCTTTTCTAAATCCAGCTTGAACATCTGGAAGTTCTCAGTTCACACACTGTTGAAGCCTAGCTTGGAGAATTTTGAGCATTACTTTGCTAGCGTGTGAGATGAATGCAATTGTGCAGTAGTTTGAACATTCTTTGGCATTGCCTTTTGTTTGGGATTGGAATGAAAACTGACCTTTTCCAGTCCTGTGGCCACTGCTAAGTTTTCCAAGTTTGCCTGCATATTGAGTGCAGCACTTTCACAGCATCATCTTTTAGGATTTGAAATAGCTCAAATGGAATTCCATCACCTCCTCTAGCTTTGTTTGTAGTGATGCTTCCTAAGGCCCAACTTGACTTCACATTCCAGGATCTCTGGTTCTAGGTGAGTGATCACACCATTGTGGTTATCTGGGTCATTAAAATCTTTTTTGTATAGTTCTTCTGTGTATTCTTGCCACCTCTTCTTAATATTCTGCTTCTGTTAGGTCCATATCATTTCTGTCCATCAGAGCAAGACCCAGATTCCCCCACAGCCAGTCCCTCCCATTGGGAAGCTTCCATAGCCTATTATCTTTATGAATCAAAAGGCAGACAAAATGGAAACCACAATTACAGAAAACTAACCAAACTGATCACAGCCTTGTCTAACTCAATGAAACTATGAGCCATGCTGTGTAGGGCCACCCAACACAGCGTATAGGGAGAAGGAAATGACTCTCTGTAGGGAGAAGGAAATGACTAATCACTTTAGTATTCTTACCTTGAGAACCCCATGAACAGTATGAAAAGGCATAAAGATATGACACCCACATGTCCACTGCCGTGTTATTCACAACAGCCAAGATAAGGAAAAACAACTTAAGTTCTTTACCATTAAATAATAAAGAAAATGTTAATATATAATGGAATGTTACTCAGCCTTAAAAAAATATCCTGCCATATGGGACAGCATGGATGACCCTGGAGGATGCTATGCTGAGTGAAATAAGCCAATCACAGGACAAATCCTTTTTTTCTCTCTCAAATTACACTGAGACTGTCAAGCATCATTTCTGGCATCAAGAACCATGGGGACCACATTGCTGCAGTCTGACTTTTCATTAGCTGTCCCCTAACCATCCCAAGCCCTGAAGCACATCACCCCTAAGATGGGGAGAGTGGTGGAGGATGAAGCAGGACAGCATCAGACTGCACAAACAGAGCAAGGAGGGAGCCTGGGCTGGAATCGCCATCATGGCTCAGAAGATGCCCGCCAGCTGGACAGAGGGCCTGTACGGGAAGTGAAGCCTTGGAGCCAGGCCTTCCTCGGGACTGCAGCCAGGCCCCGGGCGTGCTGGCCCACAGGCCTGCCCGGCCCGCTCTCCCTGGCGCCACCAGCCTTCCCCGCAGCCCTGGCAGGTGGTTCTCCTGCTCTCGGGAGCCAGGGGAACAGAGCCTCAGGTCTCAGCTGCACCATGTCACATGGTTCTGCTGTGTTGGCTGCTCAATTAGCATCAGATCAAGTTGTTCAGATGATGCTGCCACATGCGGGGCCCCCACCCCACCCCCACTGAGGCCGGCAACTCGGCCCGTGTTGGCTTCCAGCTTCCTGACAGGCTCGCAGCCTCTTCGTTTCCTGCCAGCCTCTCCTCTGAATTCTCCAAGTCCATCTCACCCTCTGCCTGTGGTCCTACAGGGTATCAGCGCTTGTCCACCAGCCGGACTCAGCTGGGCCTGCCCACAGACTCTCTCTTGTTAGCAAGGGCCCTGCTTGCTGGTGGCTGTGGCCTCACCAAAGCGCAGGTTCTGCGCTCCGCCCAGAACCCCAGCCACTGCCTCTTTGGCCTGAGGCTACATCCTAGGACCCTGTCCCCTGCCCATTCTGCACTCACCCAGGGTTCCCAAGGGCGCTTTGGTGGCTATGCTAGAGCATGTGGAGGTAACGTGCTATCTTGGGCATTACATGAGCCTAGAACCATCTTTTAATTATGACTTTGGCAGAGTGGGTCCCGCAGGTGAATTGACAGTGTCCCAGGGAGCAGGTAAGCCATCCTCCAGCCAAACAGCTGATGTACCATCAACACAGGGAGACGGCGGACCACCTGTGTGCCAGAAGCACCTCCATCTTGCAAGCAAAGATGAGGGCTGCTCTCCTTTCTGTCCACATGTCCTATGGGTAACCTTTCATCATCTTGTCATCCTACATACGAATGCCAGGGATTATGGGCGAAGGGGAGCTCCTAGGGCAGGAGAGGAGGACTAAGGAACTACTTACCCGTGTCCTCAAGCTACTCAGCCTGAGCCCCTCACAACCCTGCACCATGTCATGTGGGGGACAAGCCTAGCAAGGCCTCTGCAGCCAGGAGACTGGGATCAGGCAGGGGAGGCTGGGGTCCATGCACAGAAAAGAGTAGCCGTTCAGGGAAGCTGCACTGTGTGCAGTGGGGAGACTGGTACTAAGGCCGGGGGTTTTCAGAAAAGGGCTAGACTCTGCCCTACCTCTGTTAGGCCTTGAAAAATTCAGGTTTAATCCCAGACTGCCTTTCCCTACGGTTGCCTTCCAAACAAGGAGTGTTTTGGAAATCCTAACATCTTTAAGTCCTTGGGAAACAGGATTGGAAAGGTTAAAAAACAGACACCTATCCATGACTGGGAGACGGGGTCACCCACACAGTCACTACCTCCTTTGAGGGTCACGATGACATCAGCCTAGTCATTCCCTTGCCTCCTTCTCCAAGGTCTCTCCCCACCCCCATCCAATCTCAGAGACCCTGGACAGCACACAGAAGTATCAGGCGCCCACACTGGACTGTGTTTGGGGGCCTGGAAGGGTCCCACCAGGTCCCATCTGTCCTCTTTCCAGTGAAGAGAGAGTCTCACTCTTCTTTAGCAATTAGAGTGGGGACTTCTGTGGGGCAGCCCTTTGGGGGCGGGCCATCTACACCCCTTAGGGATATTCAGATATCTCTTCTTTCTCCCCCGCCTCAACATCCAGCACTGAGCTTGCTGGGGCTCCGTCCTGGGTCTGCAGCTGGTTTCATGGTCTGTATCTGTTACCTCTGTCACCTCCAACAGACGTCCACAGAGACATGATTCCTCAAGAGGCAATTCAAGTTCACCTTCAGGCTAGTAAGATGCTAACACACCCCAATGACCTTATCACAAAAGGTCTGGAAGAGGACATCCTTTCTCAACTTGGAGCAAGGGCCATCCTGATGCCAGCCCTGCCTCTGGTCAGTGCCTGAGTATTTGGGAGAGCTGGCTGAAGGTGGGGCGGGGTGGAGAAAAGACCAGGGCCAAGAACGGTTCCTGCACACAGGAAAGAGTTGGGAAGTTATTTTTCAGTTCCCAAAGGAGATTCCTGCCTTAAGAGCTGCTGGGGACACCTGCATTTACACTTAATGTTGTTAACGGTAGCTCCTGTCCATTCATCCCATCTCTTCCTTCCCCTATTGCTCATCTACCTGGGCAGGTGGAGCATCTCCCTTGAAACTAGCTCTTCCCATGTTCAGTGCAGGGATTCAGGCTGAAGGAAACATGGACTACCTCTTTTGCTTCATAATGTTGGAAGTTTGTTGCTAATTATTCAACTCTAATGAGACTAATCCTTCTCTGGTCCAATGGATTTATTTCTAGGAAGTAGCCACAGCTCACAGGAAGGCCTGGGGGACAGTCAGGTAAGTGGACACAGGACATATCCAGGAATATGCAGGGTCCCAGATCGAGGCAATGGAGCTGGAGGTGTCCCCAGGAGCACTAAGCCCTGGGAAGCCAGGAAGGAGCCCAGGCACTCCAATCAGTAAGGCCAGAGCCCCTGTAACACTCAGAGAAGAAAAGGCAGTGTCCATTCCTATACTAGGGCTTCCCAGGTGGCAATAGTAGTAAAGAACCTGCCTGCCAGTGCAAAAGATGCAGGTTCAATCCTTGGGTTGGGAAGATACCCTGGAGAAGGGAATGGCTACCCGCTCCAGTATTCTTGCCTGGAGAATCCCATGGACAGAAGAGCCTAGAGAGGTACAGTCCATGGGATCACAAAGAGTCTCACACATACATTTTCTGTACTTAGCAGAGATTTAATGATTTTACATCCAACTTGTGCCCACCTCTGCTTCCACCCCAGTATGTCCACGTCTTGCTGGCTCATCTTGAAGCAGTCTTGGTGGGGAGCTACATTTTTATAGCACATTATAGCACACATTTTTATAGCATGTGGGCAGTAAGGACCTCTGCAGTCTTTCTTTGTTTTTTATAAATAATTTCTGGTGATTCACTGTAAAAGACACACAGCCATCCATGACTGGGAGATGGGGTCACCTGCACAGTTACTGCTTCCTTTGAGGGTCAGATGTGGGCAAATTACCCAAAAGTCTCAGGCGGAGAGTGGTTGCTGTGAGCAGAGAATCTGACGTGTTTTTTTCTAACCTGGACCATGTGTTCCCAGCTGTGCGGAGCATCCTGTAGACTGAGGCCGTGACGACTCATTGTCATCCTGAGGGCAGGGGTGGGCCCGAGGAAACTGGAGCCCTGTATTGCATCCGCAGGCTGCTGTCAGGTGGGAAGAGGTACTAGGAGGAGTCATCTCCCCGCCACCGACCACAGCTTCCTGCCCTCCTCCTTACCCTGCTGGCTTCTGGAGTTTCTCCAAAGACAGCAGCAGGCACCAGTGGCTAATTGCTCTGAAATAGCGAGTCTCCATTTCAGGGTGTTGCTTGCTTTTGCTTTAGTAGCTGGCAAATGAATCCTCCCAGGGATTATAATAGCCCTGTGCTGGCCGTGTTCCCTGGAATCTTGGCCTCTTTCCCTGGCACTCATCCCGAAAGGGATGGAAATCTCTTAGTATTTATCCCCTTGAAGATTCCCCGTGCCGGCCTGGCTCCCAGCCACTCTGCACACAGACGGCCACTTCCTCATGCTGTCCCTGAAGCACACCCCGTCCTGGGGCTCCCTGATGCCAATCACCCCCGAGACCGCTGCCTTTCTGCTAGGGCTGTCCCTGTTCTCCGTCTCTCCTGCCCCCAACCTCTCTGTCCATATTTTCATCCCATTGAGGTAGATCTACAGTTTTCCTACAGTATTATTCCTATCAATAAGTCTAAGGTACCAAGGGAAGAACCCAGATGTTCTCTGAAACAGTGAACAAGTGGAGAGATTACTTCCTCCAAGAGCTGACTATTACTGGTCCTTCCTCCTAGCAGACACAAGGACTCAGGGAACACAGGGACATCGTGGTTCTGCACCTGAGGATGTTGACGTGACCTGTTTAGTAGCACAGCAGTGCTGGAGCCCAGAGAAGGTAGCCGGGAAGACAGCTCACCTGCCGTGTGATGCTACTGCTGGTGGTTCTGTGTGTCTGTCCCCTCACACTCCAACCCACCCACCAGCCCAAGCTCCAGGGAGATGGGAACCAGATCTCTTCATTCTTCACAGTTCCCACCAGCCATACCTTATCCAATATCACCAAGGATGGTGGCAGGGAGGGGGTAGCTGGCCCAGGGCTCATGTGGATTAAAAGTTGAGCAAGTCCCTGGGGGATAAATGGCCCGTAATGGCCTGGCTTGTATGCTCTGAGCAGAGCCCTTTCACAGAGGGCTGGGTATCAGCGTAAGTGAACGCTGCATGGCGATGGCCACTTTGAATATGAGGTTAGCCGGTGGGGTGTGATGTTGCCATGTGGGATATTTTTATTTAACCCAGTCCTTGGAGAGGGGAGATACTGGGTGAGAAGGTTCATAACTGGACTCCTACAGCACCATCTTTACTGCAGAAGGAAACACTGAGACCGGATTGGGAGTGTTATTTTGGGAAAAGAACTACAGCATATTTGACTTAAGTCAATTCTACAAGTGCTGTACAAGGTTGAGAAAGATGTTCGGCTTCTTGCCTCTAGGACCACTTACTCTAAACAGAGACCCTTCACAAGCAACCTGTGTAGACTCACAATTACATGCCTGGGTCAGCTGAACTGTCCCTTCTTGTCCGACTGTTCCTCGAGGCCCTCCAGGCCATACCCCAAGCCTGCTGCAGCCCCGATGACAAGGCTATGACCCCATCTTTGGGTACCTTTGCCAACTCGGCGTTGGCTTGCCTCAGCAATTGAAATACAATCGTAATAAGCAGCAGCAATTAAAGCAGAATATAATAGATCATATAAAACCTGTATGTGGCTGAGAAATCCAGCAAGTGGCATTTTAACAAGGGAACTGGGGAGGGTGGGTGTGCTCAGAGGGAGTGTGTCTGGGAAACTAACGTGTTCTCAAGCAGCAGTAGTGAATTCCCCACATTCAGGGTGAATTCCTGGTTACACTGCTTCGGAGCCAGGATGACTTGCCCTGAGCGTTGTTTGCAGAGACTGTCAGAACAGAGCCAGCAGTGCACACGGCAAAGCCTGGAATTTGGTCGGAAACTGTTTGGTTGAATCCGACCCTTCATCGGAGAGTATAACACACGGAGAAGGTGGGTGATACCTGGTTTCCCTCAGGCAGGGTCTGTGACCCTGGAAAAGAAAACAAGCAAATCCCCACAGGCTGGAAGAGACAGCTGAGCTCCCAGGAGATGGTGCTCCTGGTGGAGAGAGACACCTCTTCCCACTATCCTCCCCGGGGAGGCAGCGTGGCAGGTAGGTGGCGGGAACACATGTACTCTCCAGTCAGTGAAAACACAAATTGCACAGGAATCTGCCTTTGACTAGCCTGAGCTCCCTCAACCCCTCAAGCCTCCCCCACCTGTTAAAGGGGGTGGAAATACCTATGTCATTTACCCTGAGAATTAAATGGAAAAGCAGATGTGAGGGGCTAACAGTGTGAGAGACCTGGGTTTGAGCCCTGGGTTGGGAAGATCCCCTGGAGAAGGGAAAGGCTACCCACTCCAGTATTCTGGCCTGGAGAATTCCATGGACTGTATAGTGCGTGGGGTCGCAAAGAGTCGAACATAACTGAATGACTTTCACTTTCCCACAGCATTTAGGGCATATTAGGTACTAACAGGGAGCTTCCCTGGTAGCTCAGATGGTAAAGAATCTGTCTGCAGGGCGGGAGATCTGGGTTCAATCCCTGAGTTGGGAAGATCTCCTGGAGGAGGGAAAGGCCACTCACTCTAGCACTCTTGCCCAGGGAATCCCCATGGACAGAGGGGCCTGGCGGGCTGCGATCCATGGGGTCACGAAGAGTTGGATACAACTGAGTGACTAAGCATAGCATAGCACAGGTACTAAGAGGTGTCAAGCCCCTACCCACAGATTCCCTAGTATTTAGAAAGGTCAAAGTGACCTTCGGCCACTGGAGAGTCTTCCTCACCTTGGGAGTTAGGCTCCCTCTGACCTCATGTGGGGTCTGCTCTGTGTCTTGGTATTATCCTTGGCACTAAGGATGTTAAAACAAATAAGATAGAATCCAGATCTCAAAAAGTACCCTGCAGAAAGACACAGTCTGTATATACAATGGGTTACTATTCATCCATAAAAAAAGAATGAAATAATGCCATGGATGGACCTAGAGATTATCACACTGAGTGAAGTAAGCCAGACAAGAATATCATATGATAATATCACTTATATGTGGAATCAAAAAAATATGATGCAAATGAATTTGCTTACAAAACAGAAATATAGACTCAAAGAAAACAAACTTATGCTTGCCAACAAAGAAAGTGATGGGGAGAGGTAAATTAGGAGTTTTGGATTAACAGATACACACCACTATAGATAAAATGAACAACAAGTTCCTGCTGTATAGGACAGGAAACTATACTCATTATCTTATAATAAATCATAATGGGAAAGAACACACACACACACATATATATATATATAACTGAATCACTTTGCTTCATACCAGTAACACACAGAACACTGTAAATCAACTATACTGCAGTAAAAAAGAAGCCTGCAAACTAATAGAAAAAGCACCCTCCATCGCTCTGTCTGTGCCTTCAGCCAACAGGGAATCAGAGGAGGGAGATTATCTAGCCAGATAAAGTTGGCTAGAAGTCACTGGAGAGATAGTAACAAAGGCAGGAACCACAGCTGGTCAGGACACAGTTCCCTCAAAAAAAAACCAGAAATTTCCAAAGACAAATACTGTACAGTACCACTTATATGTGGAATCTGAAAAATACGACAAACTGGTGAATATAAGACACGGAGAAGCCGATGGCACCCCACTCCAGCACTCTTGTCTGGAAAATCCCATGGACGGAGGAGCCTGGTAGGCTGCGATCCATGGGGTCGCGAAGAGTCGGACACGACTGAGCGACTTCACTTTTACTCTTCACTTTCATGCATTGGAGAAGGAAATGGCAACCCACTCCAGTGTTCTTGCCTGGAGAATCCCAGGGACGGCGGAGCCTGGTGGGCTGCCGTCTCTGGGGTCGCACAGAGTCAGACACGACTGAAGTGACTTAGCAGCAGCAGTGAATATAAGAAAAAAGAAGCAGACCCACAGATAAAGAGACCAACTGTAGCTGAGGTGAGGAGAGGGAAATGGAGAGGAGCAAGACAGGGTTGGGGAGCAAGAGGCACAAACTATTACAAATAAAATAGTGTTAGCAACTCAGTCGGCTCTTTGTGACCTCATGGACTGTAGCCTGCCAGGCTCCTCTGTCCATGGGATTCTCCAGGCAAGAATACTGAAGTGGGTAGCCATTCCCTTCTCCAGGGGATCTGCCTGACCCAGGGATGGAACCCAGCTCCTGCACTGCAGGCAGATTCTATACCATCTAAGCTGTGAGTCCCTTGGAAGCACCTAAAACAAAGACCAGGGAGCAGGGTTGAAGTGGGGTGTGTGTACCCCCATCAGCTGCAGCCTTTTCAGAGGCCTGCCTTCTCACAGGCTCCCAGCTCTATGTCGCTCTAGAGTGCTCACCACTCGATGTGAGATGAGGGGTAACCAGGGATCTAAGAAGCAAGGTTGGGGGTATGCCCCAAAGAGGATGCTCGGAGGTGGGTGGGTGGGACCGGGACCCTCCAGGTTTAGAACTTGAACTTGGGGCAGGTTAGAAATGGGTGGGTGCCGGCAGCAGGGAGCAAGCTGGCTACACAGTTCTCGACTTGATCCCCTGCCCTGCTCCCCCAACTCACCCCCATATTTAACACCTTGTAATAAATATAAGAAGCAGAAATTTACAAAGAAAGCCAAAGATGACAGTTGCAGGGTAAAAAGGTGTGGGAAATATGTGAGGAACAGAAGGCTCAGAATTCTGCTTGGCTATTAGTAGCTTGTGAGGTGTCCACAGGAAACCACAGTAGCTGGGCCTGGGGACCGGGTGGCAGAAGGGACCTGGGGAAACGGGCCAGAGCCTGGGGTGACTTTGGTCTTTCATGCTCCTCCAGGGGGCAGAAACTGACCCCAGGGTCCTGGCTGCCAGGCTCTGCTCTTGCATTGCCTTCTTCACGCCCGCCTTTAGTATCTGCTTTGCAGACTCACACTGATGCTGTCAGCAAGGTACTTAGCACTTTCCAAAACAGGACACCTTCCCTGAGACTTCAGTGACGGCAAATTGTGCTGGTCGTTTAGTGACTCCTCAAAGAAATATAAATAACGAGAAGCGGAGTTTTGGCTTCTGAACCAGGACAGCCTGCTCTCACCAGCTAAGCCTGTTTTCAACAGAAGCAAAGCAGAAAGTTCAAATGTAGCCCACTCACAAGCCAAGTTCTCCTAAATCCTGTACCTTCTTTTGTCTCCATAATTGAGGGTCCAGCAGTCATCCTGTCCGCTCAGACTCAGCTCTGCACGACCTCAGGGGTGGAGGGCAGCCCACTGACTGACCACCACGCCAGACCACATTTCCTTCTTCTCGGGGGAAGGCCGATCCTATGGCCATCATGGCCCCTCTCTTCTTAAGTCACCAGGCACTTGTCTGCTTACCTGCCTGTGCTTCTCAAGGAGAAACAAGGAGAGTCCTTCTGTAGTGATAAAAAGCGTGAAAGATGAAAAGTTATTTCCGGAGATGGAGATGGGCATTTGAAGTCCAAGGTAACATCATTTCATAGAAGAAATATCTCACCATTGGCTTTATAGGTTCTTAAGGCCACGATAAGTGAGTAGCTGCCCCAGGAACAAATGATGTGCAGTGTCAAAGGCACAAGCAGGGGGAGGTCCATGCCCGGTCGACCCCTCCGCCCTCCAGGGTGGGAAGCAGGGCTGTCCCACCCTCACAGATGTCACACCTCTGGTGTCTGCCTGACATCAGAACCAGCGTTCAATTAGCTGAACAAATGTGTTCCATGTTCTTCCAGATCATCTCAGAGCCATTTGTATTTGGCTTCATAATGCATGGTGGCAGGGGGGTGGGATGTGGGTGGGAGGTGGCAGTGGAGAGGTCTGGGTAGGAAAGAGTTGCTGAAGATTTATCTTTCTAATTATGCTTTGCTTAGGGCTAATATTAAAATTAGTCTTAATTCCCTGAGCACATAGCAGCTCAGGAACACGCTGGGCTTTGGGGGAGGCTGGGCTAGGATTTTCATTTATTTGGGATAGACATACACGGGTAACGGCAAGTCGGCTATTCAGCCACGGGACTGGGCTGAGATGTCCAAGTGTCCCTCCTGGGCTGGCCACCCCTGAGTTCACTCAAGGAGGATGGCAGGGAGCCACCACACTGCCCTTGACCTGCTCTGCCAAATGGCTTCAGCAGGTAAACCACACAGCTCTTCCTATTGTTCTGCAGCAAAATAACCCTCGATATGGTAAATAATATGCAATTACCAAATTAATACAGAATGGCATGTCTCCTTTGCCCCAAGTACCCAGGATGTGTTGTGCTAATGACTTTTGCACCTGCTGAGCGTAATTAGTGAGTAATCTGCCTGGCTGTGTAATTACGGGTAAACACATGATATTTACCAATAACTTCCTGCTAGGTGAGCACCAGTGAACACTAACAGGTAGCCACTGAGACTAAGTTCAGGTGAAATGAGAACTGGCCTGGACTTTGGCTTAAACCTTGGCGCTAATGAAAACTTTCTTCAAAGAATATCATTTCATTTTTAAGCAAGCTCTCTGCCAACAGCGTGCCCTCCTGGTTTGTAATCAGACCTCGAAGCACAAACATCAAGCATCCCGGGACATGGTGTTTGTCTATAAGGACCAGCTATGTTTAGGGACCAGAAGCGCTCTGTGAATCTTCATCCATCCGCTGACCCACACTTGAGAATAGCCAAGTCCCTTTATCTGCAAAGTGGAGATAAGCTTGTTTTGTGGGCTTGTTCAGTCTAGAGACTGGAACAATTAACATGGGAGCAGGGCTAGAAACAGCAATCGTTTCACAAGTGTTATTAAAACTATTACTCCAACCTGGCTGACACTCTAGGGGCCTGGAATCTTCTATGGGAAATTGTAGGAGAGGCAGACATGGTTAGACAAGGACTAGAACCCACTCCCATGCCCTCTGCCTCCAGTCCTGGTGGGATCTAGAAAACCTTCAGTACTAAGACAGGAAGTAAAGGATGTTCACCCCTCATCTCTCCCATTACGTGCCCCCAAACACACACACACACACACACACACACACTGACACACACACAGACACACTTACACACATACACGCAGACACACAGACATACAGACATTCAGACATAGACACAGATACACAGTCACATACACACATACACAAACACACAGACACACTCAGACATAAACATAGACACACATACACACAGACACACATAGACACACAGACACACCTACATAGATACACATGGACACACAAAGACACACACATAGACACACACACACGGCATGCCACTCTTGCAAAACTTTTTCATGCATAAAACATCAGGCGTACTGATCCCAGGCAGAATGCAGAGGAGGAATTGACACCAGGTCTGAAGACTCCACATGTATGGTCAGGTAGTTAGTATGAATGTCCAATGAAGCATTTTAGACATTTTAGCCACAGCCCCATCCCCAACCCAACTTAGGCACTGGCCCCATTCCTGGCTATCAAGTCTAAGATCCAGGACAGGAATAGAATGGAATGGGGAAGTGCATGCGGACGGAAGGAGACTCTGGGTATACCCTGGGGGCCTCTGTTGTCATAGGCGATGTCTGTGTGCCAAGTCTCGAGTATTCCCCTGGTCCTCTCACCTTTGACACCACCGCTCTGACATTCATCCCCAACAACTCTGACTCCTCAGCTGTCTTTCTACTCAGTAAGGAACTCGATCTCCAGACTTTCTAGGGTTGTCACTGCAAGGTCAATGGCCATATCCATGGTCAGCAAATCACAGTGAGGGCCCCATCCGTGTCCCGAGAACTAAGGGGAGTTAAAGGGCCAGGGAGGCATCAAACCCAAGACCTCAGCTGTCCAGGGGCTGAGCCCTCACCAGGCCAGCTCCCCACCCACATGCACAGAATTCACAGGGGCACCATGACTGCTTCTGGAGGCTTATGCTTGACGAGACAGCCCAGTAACAGACCTGAAAAAGGTGATTTTCTCTGAGCTTTAACTAAAATCGACATTTTATCTTTGAAGTACATTTGCCATATCATGCTTTACAAATATCAAAGTTACTTCTTAGAAATTAACAGAAACAACTTTGGTATTTCACTAGGTACAGTCTCTGTTTTAAGTTTTCATTTTATTTATTTTTGCTTTGAATAGCTAATCAATACATTCAAATAGTTCAAAATTCAAGACACCAGGGGCGCCCAGGTGAAATAATTTCCTCTGATTCCCAATCTACACCATCAAATTCCTCTCACTAGCCTCTCATCGGGGTAAACTAGAGGATGAAGACTTTGGGTCTCAAACCTCAGACTCTGACTCATCCTTTTAGCTCTCAAAGATGGTGTACAGTTTTTCTTCTCATTTTGTGAACAAGAAAAGTAAGGCACAAAGGACCTAAGACAGAGTTTCCGAGGACCACCAGGCTGTCCTTCTGAGTGTGGCTCCTTAGAGCTGGGCTGCACACAGGGGCAACTGCAGGAGCATGCAGGCTGAGTGTGGGGCAAAGGAGATGAAGATAAGGAAATAGGAGGGGTCTTCAGCCAACTCTCAGCTCAAGGCCCAGAAAACCCCATGCAAATGACTGTGAGTAGCTAAGGATCCATTTCATTCAGCAAAGACTGTTTTGTTGTTATTCAGTCACTAAGTCATGTCTGACTCTTTGCGACCCCGTGGACTGCAGCACACCAGGTTTCCCTGTCCTTCACCATCTCCCAGAGTTTGCTCAAACTCATGTCCATTGAGTCAATGATGCCATCCAGCCATGACATCTTCTGCCATCCCCTTTTCCTCTTGCCCTCAATCTTTCCCAGCATCAGGGTCTTTTCCAATGAGTCGGCCCTTGGCATCAGGTGGCCAAAGTATTGGAGCTTCAGCTTCAGCCATCAGTCCTTCCAATGAATAATCAGGGTTGATTTCCTTTAGGATTCACTAGTGAAGAGCAAAAAGCTCCAGCCCTGGGAATTCCCACCCCTGCCCCCAAAGGCCAATTGCATTTTACCAGCTGCTTTAACCAAGGGTTGCCATCTGCACCCCCCCTCACCCTCATCAACATCCCTCCCACCTCCAGAAAGCGGACGCCTCTGCCCCAAGATGACCCCCCTTGCAAGTCCCCCATTTCTAAGGATCACCGACTAAATTTCTCCTGGGCCCTCTGCATGGTTCAGTTACCCCTGCCAGTGACATGCTTCTTGGGGACCCAGACAAGGCCACGTTGGTGACCCACCTCTGCAACTTCTCCCTCTGCTCAGCCGCCAGTGATTTTCCGTCCAGGAGCACAAACTCCGAGCTGTCACCTGTCAACTACATGGGAGAACAGCCGCAAAGTGGCTAATGCCTCTTGCAAGGACAGGGCCTTTGTCACAGCAGAATTCTGAGCGCTTCCGTGCAGGGGTGGGTGGGGCAGCCCTGTCACTGTGGTCGCAGTAGGAAAGGGGGCCTTTCTGTCGCCAGGTTCTCATCGGTCACCCCTCCTCCCACACCTCCCGTCCCGTCCCTTCTGCTCTGACAGCTGAGCTGCAGCAGGCGGGCAGCAGGGTGGTGATAGTGGAGCGGCTCCAGCGAGCTGCCATTCCAGATGTCGGGAGCTGGCATGCAGGTAGGGGCCCTGTTGGATATTTATGGCTTTAATTCCTCAGTAGAGGCTTCTGTTCTGTCATGCAGAGACATAAGAATTGCTACTCATTTGCTCCTGTGTTTCCACGTCAGTGGCAATTACAGAAAGGCTGCTGGCATCTTGTACGACCCCACGAGTTATGATCCCCACACATTCCAGATTGAGAGAAGCCAGGAAGGATGGCAAAACACCAGTGAGAGAGGGCTGGAGATGGTGGAACTTCGGGGAGAGGAGCAATCTTCCAGGCCTTAAGGTGGCTGAAACTGGAGAGAGCTCTGAGGACAAGCCAGATGTTTCTGGAGCATCAGTCAACCTAGGCTTCCTGCTCAGGTCCGGTGGGGGGTCTGGGTGGTAGGGGAGGGGGTTTGGGGCCAGCTGTAGGAATCACGTCTGCTCTGCCCAGCGGCTTCAACGCCCTGTGTCCACCTGTGACCTTCAGAAAGTCACTTCCCTGATCCTCTGCTTTCCCCAATCTTGACATGAAGACAAGCTGCTTCCAGCCTCCAGAAAGGAGGGCAGAACTCAGTGATGCGTGCACCAGGAAAGACTCCATCCGAGACCCGGGTGGTGTGCTCCCCATGGAGTGGTTTGCATCCTGATGTCCGTGAGCATTTTTGCTCTTAGGAAAGGCCTGTCAAAACCCAGCCTGCCACCCACTGGAAACTTTAAATGCCCCCTAGCTCCCCCCACTTTTTTTGTAATCTACAACAAATTCATAAAACAAAGAGGCCTTTTTATTTCATTTTGTCAATAAACCTGGCAATGGAAATACCAATTTGAACAGCAATTTTCCCCCTAGTCTGAGCTGAAATTGGCTCTGGATGAATTGGTTTTCTGTCTTTACATGTTAATTCTCTCCACACCCCTGGCTCCTAGGAAGAGTCCTGGGAGATCCCCGGCTTCAAGGCGACTTCTCAGCCCAAACATTTGGTTCCTGGAAACAGCAGCCACTTATACTGCCGTGTCTCCAGCACCTTCTGCCCCAAAGTCCAGTATGAAAGGAATGCTGCTGCCAGGAACTGTGGAAAGATGTGCAGGGACTGCAGAGCCCGCGGGCGAGGGAGCAGCCTGTCTAGGTAGGGCATCCTGGGGCTGGAAGCAGGTGTCCTGAAGTTCAGTCTAGCCCTTCCCACTGCAGTGACCTGACCTTCATCTTTCCCTCTTCCAGAAACACTCCTCAGATTCCAGCCAAGCCCTACAATTAAATTATAGTTTAGGTTCTGGTAGATGCTGAACAGTTTGGAGACTGATGCCTTTCTATGATAGGCTGCCAGATTTAGCAAATTAAAAAAATATTAGAAATAACGTTTATATAAGTATATTGCAGATTTTGTATATATTCTAGATCATTTATCTGAAATCTAAATTTCACTGCCCCCCTATCCAAAGGGCCATTGCCTCCAAAGATGCTGGTCTGTGACTTGATGGACTCATCCAACATCTCTGCTTCTCCCTCACGTTATTGCAGGTCAAATCCCTGGGGCCACTGGCCAGCTTCCCTCAGGATGTTGAAACTGAAAGGCCAAGGTGGCCCAGGCTTTAGTTAGAGAGATGGATGGAACTCCCAATCTTGGCTCTGTCATCCAGCAACTCAACCACTTTGGGTTAGTTAATTCATCTTCAGTTCAGTTCAGTCGCTCATTCGTGTCCGACTCTTTGCGACCCCCTGAATCGCAGCACGCCAGGCCTCCCTGTCCATCACCAACTCCTGGAGTTCACCCAGACTGACACTGAGTCAGTGATGCCATCCAGCCATCTCATCCTCTACCTTGTTAAGCCTTAATTTATTCATCTGTAAAATGTACAATCATAGTATCTACTTTTTAAAAAAATCACAAGGATTAGACAGTATATATGCCTGCTTGCTCAGTAGTGTCTGACTCTCTGCAACCCTATGGACTCTAGCCCACCAAGCTCCCCTGTCCATGGGATTCTCCAGGCAAGAATACTAGAGTGGGTTGCCATACCCTTCTCCAAGGAATCTCCCCAACCCAGGGATCGAAACTGGGTCTCCCATATTACAGAAACAATGCCAGCTCCCTCTAGTTTCTAGACGTTACCAAGGTCTTATTTTGACCACTGGATTATTCTTCTCATTTTAAACTCTCACAGCAACATCGATGGGTGAATAACACACTGATACACAAAAAGGACAATAGCATGGCATGAGAAAACCCAACTTCGCAGAAAAGTACCACACTCTGCTTACAGAAATCCATATCTAAACCCAGTAACAAGCTCCTTTCAAGCTTTTGCCACCAAGAACATTCTCAAGAATCCTAACTTCCTCTTTCAATAGTCCCAAACACACCAAATTCATCTCTTTCACTTCCCTAGCCCTACTTCTAATCAATTTTCTTTCGCACTTTCCCATCCCCCTGATAAATCAAATGCCAATTTATCCTCTTCTTCCCTATTTTCTGCCTACTTTCATTTCCTCTCTTGCTCTTCACTCATCAGCCTATGCAAGCATCCACATGTACATTCAGGGTGTATTTGATATTTCTTGTTTGCAGAAAGAAGCGATACCTCAAATTCATCAAATGCCCAGGCAATAAGGAAGAACACTATTAACTGCAAGGAAACAAAGTAAAGTATTTAAGGCAATTGCAGAACAATTCGAGCTAATAATACAACTAATGACTAATGATGTCTGTATGTGGCTTTGCCGGGCACAAAGCACATAACAACCTGAGTCCTATTCAACCTTCACAATAATATGTAATCTCACCTAACAATGCAGAGAACAGGATGGCGGAGTGGAGTGAAGATGACATTTACCACCACGTAGTAGGTTTGAACTGCAACTCTGCCAGCTAATGCGTGATGTTACTTGGCCAGTGCCAAGCCACCTCAGTTTTCTCAGCTCTAAAATGGGGTAAAAATATTCAAGATGCAAGTGTTTGTGATAGTTAGTGATAATGCATACAGAATACCTCTCTCCTGGTTGGTGAGTTACAACAACCTCAATCAATATATATAAGAAAACAGAGGCTCAAAGACTTTTACAAGTTTGCTCGGGGCCACACAGCTGGTAAGTGGTGGAGTTGGAATTCAAACCAGGCTTTTTTGAATGAGGACTAGAACCTTTGGTTCAGTGTGTCTCAGGACCTAATGTGACAGCCAGTCTCCTAGGACCACATTAAAATGTAGACCTTGATTAAGGATGAGGCTCCCTGAGATTCTGTGTTTCTTACACGCTTCAAGGCGATCTTTATCCTGTTGGTTCAGACTTCAAATAGCAAAGATATAAACTACAAATATTGCCCAGAATTTAGGATTATCCCAGTGTGATGCAGTTGGGTCCTTAGGAATTGAGGCTTTTCATGATAAGAACAGAATGCAAATGGTCATGCTCTTGTGTTCACGAAGCTAAGAGCTTACCATGTGCCTGGCATAGTGACAGGTGCTAGGGATGCAAAGATGAACCAGTGCTTATGCCAGGAAGCACTTATGTAAATAACTCACACAGCAAATGGCCTGATGTAAGGAGGGTGATGGGAAGACCCATGTGATAAGACAAGAAGGTGGGACATGTACCTGCGAAGGTGCAAAGGTAGAGGAAGGACAGGTTATGGGAACCTTGAGAGTCTGGGGGAGAGTAACTTAGATCCAAGTAACAGGAAGCCTAAAGGAAATCAACCTTGAATATTCACTCTTCACATCAGGTGGCCAATATTCACTTTGGCCACCTGATGTGAAGAGCCGACTCATTGGAAAAGACCCTGATGCAGGGAAAGACTGAGGGCAGGAGGAGAAGGGGGCAACAGAGGATGAGATGGTTGGATGGCATCATTGACTCAATGGACATGAGTTTGAGCAAGCTCCAGGAGATGGTGAAGGACAGGGAAGCCTGGCATGCTGCAGTCCATGGGGTTG
Organism: Bos mutus; assembly: GCF_027580195.1. Taxonomy (NCBI): domain Eukaryota; kingdom Metazoa; phylum Chordata; class Mammalia; order Artiodactyla; family Bovidae; genus Bos; species Bos mutus. The sequence continues at coordinate 35,109,204 of NC_091645.1, forward strand.
CAAAGAGTCAGACAGGACTGAGGGACTAAATAACAACAGGAAGCCCCTGGAGGTTTAAAACCATGAACTAGGATTTACATCTAGATTGAAGTCAACCGACAGAAATCAAGGATATCGACCTTAAGGCTGTTACAGAAAGCAGAGCTGAGCTGATGTGAACTTAGACTTGGGTAGAAAGTGTGGAAACAAAAAGCAGAAGACAAATATAGGAGACAGTGTGGAGAACCATGGAGCCTGGGATCATCACAACTCTTCCTCATGTTGGCTGTCTGATGTGGGGTCCTCTCTGAGTTTCCATCTCTTTATCAGTAACATGCAAATCATTTCTTTCAGGGGAACTTGTGAGGATTAAATAAGATAAAGCATGTGGATGCCCTTTGAAAATGCTATCAGTTCAGTTCAGTTCAGTCGCTAAGTCGTGTCCAACTCTTTGCGACCCCGTGAATCGCAGCACGCCAGGCCTCCCTGTCCATCACCATCTCCCGGAGTTCACTCAAACTCATGTCCATTGAGTCGGTGATGCCATCCAGCCATCTCATCCTCTGTCGTCCCCTTTTCCTCCTGCCCCCAATCCCTCCCAGCATCAAAGTCTTTTCCAGTGAGTCAACTCTTCACATGAGGTGGCCAAAGTACTGGAGCTTCAGCTTTAGCATCATTCCCTCCAAAGAACACCCAGGACTGATCTCCTTCAGAATGGACTGGTTGGATCTCCTTTCAGTCCAAGGGACTCTCAGGAGTCTTCACTATAGCACTTATATAAATTAACAGAGCTCTTATTATTAAGTTTCTCATGCAGCCTCTGACACATTATCACTGAATGAAGTTATGAAAGAACAGAACTTGATGAATGCCTGGATATGAAGAATGAAGAAGGAGAAATCACCAAAGGTGATCTTGAAATGCCCAGAGTACTATTAATAGAATAAGAAAATAACTGCACTTACTTTGATGGAAACGGAAGTAGCAGGGAATCTGAAGGGGCCTGTAATGCGTTAGGCGTTCATGGATGTTGTGAGAGTCTTGGCCCTGCTAAGCCTGAGTCCCAGAAACAGGATGTTTCTCCAACTCTCAAAGCACTTGGACTCCACACAGTTGCAGGGAAAAACCTTCACTTCGTGTCTATCACCCCGTGACCACCTATGGCCACTTGGTGTGCAGCTGGAAGGCCTCAGGCAAGGCTCGGCTAAGCATCTTTCCCCTCATCTGTAAAATGGACATACACATAACCACATACACATAGCTACCACATACACATACACATAGCTACCACAAAGGATACCAGGAAACCACCGTTAATAAGGCTTTCAGAGCTCCTCACTCTGTGCCTGGCACAGCCTGGTTCTCAATAAACCCCTGTCCCGGTGACCATCTGCATAATGGCCATTGTCACCGCAATGTTTAGAACTGAGAGACCCAGGAGTATCACATGTCCCGATCAAAACACAGAGCACATTCAAGTTAAAAGGGACCCAAGAGGTGATGGGTCAAGTCTTCCCCATCCTTCCCCAATGCTTCCACCATTTCACAAGGGAGGCTCACAGGGGAGGGTGTTGATTGACGTTATTTCTTTGGAATGAGCTCTCGGTGACACTGGGGGTGCAAAATTTCTCCAGGAAACTCAGAGAGGGAAAAAAAAAATCTGTAGAAGGCGCTGATTTGGGTGAGCTCACTCCATAGCTAAGGGCATTCTTTTCATCTAAGGAGAAGTATATTCCTTCCAAGCTGGACTATTAATTAAAATTCAGTGATGCTAATTTTACTGCCAACTAAGGAGATCCTTATTACATTTATTTTCCAGGTAATTGCTGCTTGTACATGAGTTCAAATAGATGTCTTTTTGAGATGGTGCAATAGATCAGAATTATAATAAATTCCTCACCCTTCACTCTGCTCCCCTCCAATTCTGACGCCTGCTTACTTAAATTACACTGAGAAATCTTTCTCCACCTCTCTCTCTCTCTCTCAACGATAGCACCCACAGAGGCATAGAATATCAAAATAGAGTTTATCTTCGGTCGTTCACAATTTTATCATACCATTTCCCCTCAGAGGAAGAACCCAAAATAATTCCTGACATATGTATGGAAATATATACAAAGCACTTTTCCTTACACCACCCATTTTTGTTCTGATTTGTATCTCCAGTTTACAGATTAATAAATTGATACTTAGATGAATAATTTCCCCAATGGGACACAACTAATAAGTGGCAAATTCTGATTCCACCTCTTCGTTTTGCATCTTGGCCAGGGAAAATTTTCAGGAAAAAATGTAGTGTGTGATGCTCCAGAAAAGAATGAAAAAGATAATGAAAAGAGGTAACTTCACTCTCTATGAAGAAAGGCCTCTGAGTGGGAGCCAAGGGGGCAGCACAGAGTTTCTCGAGTCATCTCCAAAATCAAGGAGCTCTCCCCTCCTCTGTGTCACCAGGCCCATCTGCTGCACAGGAAGAGTTTCTGCTCTCTTTCCACAACGCTGAATTTCAGTGAATTTCATGGTGATGCCGTGGGCAGGAAGAAGCCACACCTGAAGATGCTTTCATGGGAACTTTCCTAGAGGCCCTTTTCAGGGAGCTTCAGGGCTTTTGAACTGTGGTGCTGGAGAAGACTCGAGAGTCCTTTGGACTGCAAGGAGATCGAACCAGTCAATGCTAAAGGAAATCAGTCCCAAATATTCATTGAAAGGACTGATGCTAAAGCTGAAACTCCAATACTTCAGCCACTTGATGAGAAGAGCTGACTCACTGGAAAAGACCCTGATGCTGGGAAAGATTGAAGGCGGGAGGAGAAGGGGACGTCAGAGGATGAGATGGTAGGATGGCATCACCGACTCTATGGACATGAGTTTGAGTAAACTCCGGGAGTTGGTGATGGTCAGGGAAGCCTGGCGTGCTGCAGTCGATGGGGTCGCAAAGAGTCGGACATGACTGAGAGACTGAACTGAACTGAGGGCTTCAGGATGGAACAGCAGGTGCACAAGACCAGGGACCACCAGCTTCACAGTGGTGAGCTTCCATGCACACTCAGATGCTTGAGTCTTTCTAAGAACAATGACTCACGACGTGTGCTGGAGAAGGTGATGGTGGACAGGGGAAGCAAAGACTAATTTTAAAATCTCATTTTAAAGCTGTAGTTGTCATTTCTTGTATCTTTCTTTTTTAAAAAAACTGTTTTTTGGCTGGGCTGCATGATTGGTGGGATCTCAGTTCCCCAACCAGGGATTGAATCCCAGCCATGGCGGTGAAAGCATAGAGTCCTTACCACTGAACCTCCAGGGAACTCCCACTTGTACTGTGATTCTGTGTCAGGCATAATACTAAGTATTTTCCAGGCTTTATCTCCATTCATCTTAATAATCTTGTAAATTGGTATGATTATCATAATCAGGTCTATTTTACAAGTGAAAAAGTTGAGGTTCGCTATGGTAAGTAACCAGTGTGAGGTCTGCTGCTGCTGCTGCTAAGTCATTTCAGTCTTGTCCGACTCTGTGCGACCCCATAGATGGCAGCCCACCAGGCTCCCCCGTCCCTGGGATTCTCCAGGCAAGAACACTGAAGTGGGTTGCCATTTCCTTCTCCAATGCATGAAAGTGAAAAGTGAAAGTGAAGTCGCTCAGTCGTGTCCAACCCTTAGCGACCCCATGGACTGCAGCCCACCAGGCTCCTTCATCCATGGGATTTTCCAGGCAAGAGTACTGGAGTGGGGTGCCATTGCCTTCTCCGAGTGTGAGGTCACATGGCAAATATTAGTGCAGCCAGGATTTAAACCTGGGTGTCTCTCACTCCAGAGCACCTGGCTCTAAATGGCTCAGCATACAGCCCACTTGGAAGCTTTGTTTTGTCTAAATCCTTTTGGTCCTACTAAATGCTATTAGGTAAAATAGCAAAAAGAAGTATTGTATCGATAGCAGAAGTACCCAAACAGGAAGGCTTACAACTCTAGAGAAGTGTTAGGTATATCCAACAGGGACCAAAAAGAAGATATCAGCTTGTCTATTTATGTTTTAATGTCTATTTGTTTTTATGTTGATTTATGTTTTAATGTCATCCTTTGAAAATACATGCACCCATGAGTTTTATAATGTAAACCACACATCAGTACAATAATACATACACAATTTAAAGATAAATATGTAGAAGGCATTTCTCAAATTTATTTTACCGATAGAGATTTTTAAAATCCTCTCTTTGATATAGAATTATAGGACCGTAGATTTGAGAAGTAAACTTAGTAAATCTAATCCAACTTAGATTAGATTAGATGGCATCACTGACTCAATGGACATGAGTCTGAGCAAACTCCAGGAGATAGTGAAGGACACGGAAGCCTGGTGTGCTGCAGTCCATGTGGTCACAAAGAGTCAGACACAACTGAGAGACTGAACAACAATCCAACTTCCCGTTTCTGTCTGCCCTGCTAGGATTTCTAGGATTAACCTCCAGCCTTCTCTGAAGCACTCAGTCTGCAGCTGTTCCATCTTGGCCCCTATTTTATTGCAGTGGAGCCATTAACCACTTCTATTCTAGGACTCAGATCTACATACCCCAGCTGCAGGCCCACTGAAGCACTGAACACCCAGTTGCCTCAGCAAACAGGTTATAGGGTCAAGGTGAAGGTGATACACACTCCTGCCCCAAGTGCCCCAGGACTGGTCAATGTGGTGGTCAGGCACTGAGCCCTGGAGAAACCCACAAAATGTCATCAGGACACATCAGAACTCGTGTATACTCTGAACACAGAAACCCCAGGCACGGGGAAAGTGTGTTCATCCTGAGCCTGCCAGCCTCGTGAGTCAGCTTGGAGCTGTGCTCTGCTCTTCCAGCCTCAGTCCCTCCCCAGGAGTCCATTTCCTTGTGCTATGGATTTCAGAGTCTTCAATCACCACAGCTGAGCTGACGCCTCTGGAAGAGAACAATTGGGTGCTGACAGAGCTGGTAGATATGCAGAAGAACATGAAGGGCTGACTCTGGACTCACATGAAGGTGGGCAGCAGCCCTTGGAACCCTGAGCAGGCTAGAGTTGTCACTGAAGGAGAAATCACACATGTCCCAAGAGCCTTAGGAGGTTCCAGAAAAATTACTCAGAGCCACCGGCTGTTGGGTGAGTGGTTCTCCAGACAGGCTGACCTTTGCTACTGAGTAGGGTGTGTGCTGCCTCTAAACTCCTTTTAAATAACTGACACTCAGTGGATTTTTATTCTCCATTGAGTTATGACCTCAAGAGAGCTGCCAAGGGTCCTAGACCATCCATCCATCCATTCTGCAGCAGTAATCTTCGAGAGCACCATCAACAAACTCACTAGTGGCAGCTACATTGCTGTTGTGTGTCAAGAGGTCATCTCAGTTAGAAGTAAGAGCACAGACTGCTAGGACAGGGATCAGGGCTCAGATTCTGCCTTGCCAACTATGAAATAGGCAAGATCAGAAAGCTGCCACCTTCCTGATCTCCCTTTCCTGGTCTACAAGAGAGGAGAGAATTGCCTCCTATGACAAGATGCTGGGCAAGTAAACCAAGCTGGGCTGGGAGTTGCACATGCGCTCCTTGCCAGTGTTCTGTCTGGGTATCACTTTGCCTCAGGGCTTTCATTCACGGCAGGACACTGCTATGCTCCCACCAAGTGCTGGAGAGAAGGTCCTGAGCATCAAAGCCTCCCAATCCCACAGGAAGAGCCCTTCAGCAACAATGGGCATGATTGGCAGCTAAACATTCTGGCTCCCTAGGCTCTTGGGTGTGAAAACACTGAGGTTCACATTCCATGCTGGGTCCAGCATTTTCTAGGCACCCGTGGCGGTAACTTGCCTCCCCTTTCCTGCCTCAGTCCCCACTTTCCTACTAGTGTGTCCTGGAATCACCTCCCAAATAATCTAATTGCCCTTGAATCCATCTCTTGGGATTTGTTTCTGAGGAGACCCCAGCTGAGATAACATGAATTGTTCTGAACAGGGTACTTCGCACAGAGAAACCAAGGAGAAGGAGCTGGCAGCCGTAGATGGGGTTCTCATGCAAGTAGAAAACCATATCTCTTATCTCTCTATGATTCATCTCACAGCCTCCTCCTCACTGGGCCACTTACACAGTCCAGTCTCCTAAGGGAACTTCTCTGATGACTTGGAGAAAAGCTGTTAGTGTGTGGAGCTAGGCCAAGTCATTAAGCTAGCATGAAGTTAGAAGTTGTGTATAATGTGCCTGACACCATGCTAACCTCTGTAAAAGTTCATGGCTGAAGGCGTGGTCCCTGCTGTTGGGCTGGGGAGACGGGACATAGCAAACAAGGAGCCATACATTTTGAATCCATGAGGATTTGACCGAAATGATGCTTCTCAACACTCAGGGCCCACCCAGGTGCCCTTCACTGCACCCTGCTGCTGTGTCCCCCAGCCCTCTGTCTCCTACAGAGAGGTACCCAGGGAAGATCTTCATCTGAAAGGCTCCCTCCCACCATCAACCCTGCTTCCAGACCAGACCACAGCAGTGAGAAAGTAACTGGGGATGCAAAAAAACCAAACCCTTGCCCCAAAGTGGGACTGAGCTGCAAGGTGATGTGTGCTCCAGAGCTTTCCCATGGGGTCAACCCAAGGTCAGTCTCTTGCCGGATCACATCCTTCTTAGCATTGACCATTACTCTCTCCTGATTTCCTCATACCCCTCCTTCTGACATCCCTTCCGAGGGAAGAGCTGGGCTTACAGCAGAGTTATCGGGAGCCCAGCTAAGACACTGCATGTCAAGATCATCTGTAGAATTTTATAAAAATACCTACACCTGGATCTAAACACCTAGGACTACTAAATCAGAATCTACAAATCTTTGGGGGGTGGAGCCCAGACAACTGTGTGTCACAAAGCCTAGTAGATATTCCCTATGTATCTTTACCTTTCAACATCCCGTACTGAAGTTTCCAAACCTATGGAAATAACGAAAGAATAATACAATAACAAACACTTACATCCTCCTCCTCTTGATGCACCGATATTAACATTTTTCCCCATTTTCTCTCTCTTCATCCCCTCTTTTCCTCTCTCCATCATATCAAGAATAATTTGTAAGTAAATTGTAGACATCATGACATCACCTTCTTAAACACTTCAAGCATGTATCTTCCAAAAATAAAGACATTCCATATAATCCCTAAGAAAATTAATATTAATCCATTAATGTCACCAGATTAAACAGTTTATGTTAAAGATGCACCTCCACAAGGAACTGTATTCAATCAATACCTTGTAATAAATTATAATGGAAAAGAATAGAGAAAATTATATATATATATGTATATATATATATATATATATATATATATATATATATAAACGCTGGGCTGGAAGAAGCACAGCTGGAATCAAGATTGTTGGGAGAAATATCAATAACCTCAGATATGCAGATGACACCACCCTTATGGCAGAAAGTGAAGAGGAACTCAAAAGCCTCTTGATGAAAGTGAAAGAGGAGAGTGAAAAAGTTGCCTTAAAGCTCAACATTCAGAAAACGAAGATCATGCATCTGGTCCCATCACTTCATGGCAAATAGATGGGGAAACAGTGTCAGACTTTATTTTTTTGAGCTCCAAAATCACTGCAGAGGGTGACTGCAGCCATGAAATTAAAAGACGCTTACTCCTTGGAAGGAAAGTTATGACCAACCTAGATAGCATATTCAAAAGCAGAGACATTACTTTGCCAACAAAGATCGATCTAGTCAAGGCTATGGTTTTTCCTGTGGTCATGTATGGATGTGAGAGTTGGACTGTGAAGAAAGCTGAGTGCCGAAGAATTGATGCTTTTGAACTGTGGTGTTGGAGAAGACTCTTAAGAGTCCCTTGCACTGCAAGGAGATCCAAGCAGTCCATTCTGAAGGAGATTGGCCCTGGGATTTCTTTGGAAGGAATGATGGTAAAGCTGAAACTCCAGTACTTTGGCCACCTCATGTGAAGAGTTGACTCATTGGAAAAGATTCTAATGCTAGGAGGGATTGGGAGCAGGAGGAGAAGGGGACAACAGAGGATGAGATGACTGGACGGCATCACTGACTCGATGGATGTGAGTCTGAGTGAACTCCGGGAGTCGGTGATGGACAGGGAGGCCTGGCGGGCTGCGATTCATGGGGTTGCAAAGAGTCGGACACGACTGAGTGACTGAACTGAACTGAACTGATATATATATGCATGAATAACAGAATCAATTTACTGTACATTTGACACTAACACAATACTGTAAATCAACTATGCTTCAGTAAAACAAAACTAACCAAAAGAAAGGTGCACCCTCTTTTTTAGGTCAAGGGTTGATATTTTGTCTACTGTAGACACAAGTTCAGAGACAGGAATTATCAGCGTGGGTTGAAGTGCAAGGAGAAATCTTCAAGAAGGAAATAGGATTTGAATTGGACTGTGAAAGACTGTAATAGAAAAGGGAAGAGGAGGAAATGTTCAACTAGGAGTAGGAATAGGACTGGGTGAATATTACAACGCAGAGGCACCCAGAACCATAAACATAGCTCTTTATGGGCGGCAGTGCCCAGCAGACCTGGCCCACGGGGTAGTGGCTGCATGTGGAGGGTAGTCCAGAGTGAAACTGGACAGCCACATGGGAGCAGAGTACTGAGGTCCTCCACTGAAGCCATCAAAGAAATGGCCACTTTTCTTTACATCTGTGTGTTGGGTGAGAGGAGGCTCAGGAATCACTCAACAGTCAAATGAGTAAAGAAACAAGAAAAGATGAGATAGACAGTGGTATGATTAAAGTGAAACATAAAAGAAACCCATTTAATGATGATTGGAGCATACTCTATCTAAATTTGGTGCTCTGGAAAAGAAACATGTAAAACCCTGTTATGCTGCAGCTAGCTACCAATTCAGAAGAAGATATTTCCACAGTTGTGTGAGCTGTTTGACATTACATTGGCAGCTTTAAGTAGGCCAAAACAGAATAGCATCGTGTAGTCAATGCCACAAATCTACAAATTCTATGCTTCCAATGCACAAATCATGGCTTCTTTTTTTTTCCCCCAGAAAGCTGGATGTTGAACACCAACCATTTAAACTTCAACCTAAGTGGCAGGAAGACAGCAGTGGGAAAATCTAGGAGACAGGATTCTAGGAAACTGGTGTGGAGTCCCTATGATGCCGAATGAATGTGGTGTGTTTGAGGAACACTGAGAAGGCTGGAGTGACCAGCGGTCGGGGGACAGGCTGGGGGTGCAGTTACAGGATGAGGATGGAGATCATCAGAAGCTGAGTCACTTGGGACTAGGTCAGCCTGACGTGAAATCGAGGTTTTCATTTTGGATGTGATGGGAAGTTGCTGGAAGGTCTTTAGCACGAGGATATTATAATTTGAATTATGTTATAAAAACAGCACCTTGGTTGTTAGAGAATGGATTGGAGGAAGTGGAGAATAACAGAAAATAACTCGGCTAAAAATTTACATTTATAAAGTAATGTACATACAAGGTTATTCACTGCAGCATTGTGAATGGCAAAAAATTGGGAAAAGCCTAAATGCCCATCAAGAGCAGAGAAAAACAGTTGATAAGGGTCTATCTATATAATGGAACTGCTCAGTGGTTGTTTAGAAAAAAAGTAAAGTCACTTCACTTGCTGTTAACAAAATACCCCCAAGATAATTATTAAATGAAAAAAGAGTTGGTACAAACCAGATTGTAAAAGATACTGCTTTTTGTGTAAAATGAAGGAGTGGGGCACAGATTACATTTTGTTGTGTTTGCTTGTCTATACATTGCATAAGAGCTAAATGGAACTGTAAGAAACGCGTGAAAAGTGTTAGTCACTCAGTTGTGTCCAACTCTTTGTCACATCATAGACTGCAGCTCACTAGGCTCCTCTGTCCATGGAATTCTCCAAGAAAGAATACTGGAGTGGGTTGCTATTTTCTCCTCCAGGGGATATTCCTGACCCAGGGAATCAAACCCAGGTCTCCTGCATTGCAGGCAGACTCTTTACCTAACTGAGCCACCAGGGAAGACCAAGAAACACATAGATGAAATCATATTCCATTGCATTTTGAGAGGTCAAAAGTGATCAGACATTGGCAATTGCATATCATTTGACCCAAGCAGTTACTCATTTTCTGGTTATTTATTTGGTATCTGTTAAAGGAGAGAGAATAGCTATGGAACAGTATTGTGAGTTGCATTGCACTTTATGCCCCTTTATGCTTTATTATACCACAAGAAAATGTTCTTCTAGTCCCTATTTTCACATTAGGTCAATAAATGATTGATAGGTAGATGAGAGAGCAGAAGAGGGATGAGGGGCTCTTACAGAAGGCCCAATAAAATTTTATGGGACAAAAGTGGCAGGGGGGTAAAGAGGAGATGGATTGGGGAACGTATTTCTGAGATAGAGTTGATAGGACTTGCTGTTCGATTTTATATTTGGGGCAATGCAATGAAGGACAACAAGGAAGCAAGGAGACATCCTCACTTATGTAATTAGATATAGTTGCCTGGGCAACTGAGTCAATGGTGGTACCCTCTACTAAGAAAATGACCCAGGAAGGAGCAGGATTGGTGGGGAGAATGAAGATGCCGGAAACTGTCCAATTTGAGAGGCCTGTAGACCCTTACACAGAAACTTCTATTAGGAAACACAGCAGACGAATCTGAGGTTCAGGAGAGAGTTTAGGGCTTTGAGCTCTGAAGTCAAGAGTTATCCCAATTGTCAGAAGCAAAGATATTTTTAAAAGGGACTCTGGCAAACTTCAAGGCCCTTTCTTTTCCCTTTGTCCCACAACATCACAAAGGTTGCACAAAGAAAACTCAAACAGACTGTCAGGGAGAAATGCATGAACCAAGAGCATCGTAACAACTGTGGCACATTTAAACGCCCTTGTGCCTACATGCTATGTGCTATTCAATCTCTGTGAGCTCAGGAACATCAGCCAGGGAGCCGGGAGGAAAGGCCTTTCTAGGGCGGCCTCACTGGGTGGGGCCACTGGCAGCCCTCCATCGAGGCAGGCTGCTTCTCCCGGTATCAAACACAGCAGCACATCAGCCCACTGCTTCAGTGGGAGGCACGGGGGCACAGAGCAAGTTCAAACCGGGGCAGAGCTGAAATGATTCTCTTTCCTCCCTCACTCTAGCTAATCCAGCTGTAAAAAAAAAAATAATAATAATAACTCAAAGAAAAACAGAGCTCAGCAATTGAAGGAGGCATAAACCGACCGGGTCATATATAGGACTGAGGATAAAAGAGCACGCGACAAAAAAAAAAAAAAGATAAATCGAAACATGATCAAAATAAAAGCTCTGTTGAGATCTAAGGATCGGGATTCTCTGCCTTGGACGCAGGCTCAGTGCTCAGCAGGGTTTGAAGAGAGTGTGGCGGTGGGGATGGAGCAGCCTGTGTGGGTTTGAAGAAGGATCAGGAAAACCCAGCCTTTGAACACACCACACAGGCTCATCATCGGAGAAGATGGTCCCCGAGCACTCGTGGCGAGTGTTGAGTTGTTAGCCCCACATCCTCGCCCAATTCTAAAAATGGATAATTAAATTCTGTCGCTCTAATGAAACTCCCCTTGCTATTCACACGGCAGAAGGTGTGCGTGGAGCCTTCCGGGGACCTGGGGGATGTACAGGCCAAGCAAGAGAGCAATTACTAGGCACAGAACCAAAGAGAGATGAGTCGTCAACTGATGAGAGTGAGCCCTGAGGGTGACTCGGAGAGACATTCAGGACTGAAACGGGACACTGTTTAGTCACTAAGTTGTATCCAACTCTTTTGCGACCCCAGGGACTACTGTAGCCCACCAGGCTCCTCTGTCTACGAAATTAACCAGGCAAGAATACTGAGGTGGGCTGCCATGTCCTTCTCCCAAGCTGGACAAGACTAGAACAAAATATTCAGAACTGTCCCAACCAAGCAAAACCCAATATTTTCCTGGCCAAATTACCAAATGTATACTGAAGTTTAAGGTTATGAATATCTGGTCTTAGTTCACCACAGAGAACTACAGATAAATTGGTAGGCTAATAGCTATCTTGTCTACTCAGAAATCTTCCAGAAAAAGAGGATATGACTCTTACATATATAAAAGCACGCATCGTTCTTATGCTCACTGCTACTATTATTGGATCCATGACTGACAAGGAAGGAAGATGGCATTAAACTTATGCAAAATTTTAAGCATACATAGATTTATTAATATACATTTGTAGGCTCTCATTGTAAACCAAAAGTGTGGTATGCTTAAGATTCTTACAGGAAAAGGAAAAAAAAAGTATTAAGTCATATTCCCTCTCTGCATGTGAAGAAATCACTAAAGCCCTCAAGATTGTCTGGTGCTCTTAGATCAAGGGTCCCCAACCTCCAGAATCAAGTGCCTGATGATCTGAGGTGGAGCTGATGTAGTAATAATAGAAGTAAAGTGCACAATAAATGTAATGATTGAATCATCCCCATCACTCCCAAACCATCATCCCGAAACCATCACCCTCACCCTGGTCTGTGGAAAAACTGTCTTCCACGAAACCATTCAATGGCACCAAAAAGCTTGAGGACCACTGTCTTAGATGATTCTGCCTGGCCTGTGGGACAGCACAGGCTCAGGCAGGTCTGGATTTTTTTTTAATTTTTCTTTTATATTGAGTATAGTTGATTTACAATGTTGTGTTAATTTCAGGTGTATAGCACAAGGATTCAGTTATACATATATACATATCTATTCTTTTTCAAATTCATTTCCCATTTAGGTTATTATGGAATATTGGGTGGATCTGGTTTTATTCAGCTGTGTTATATTTTTATTCTCTTTCTAACAGTGGGAACTTGACACTGACCCTTGCTGGGAGGTTGTAAAAAAAAAAAACTTAGGGATCCAAAGAGATACACAAAACTGTATGTTAATACGATAAACCTAAGACAGGAGGGAGGAGTAGGTAGGGGAGGAATGAATTGAAGTAGGCATCATATGACAGTGAAATGCATTATTCCCTAGTTATTCATGCACTCTTGGCTTTTCAGTTGATGAACTTTTCACACCAGAAGTGGGGAAATTAATCAACTTTTCTTCTCTTAGCATGTCTTTGCCTATCTCCTCTGCTGTCTCACCTAATTGTTTTGCACTCAATATGGACAAAGGCATTGTTCTCATTTCAACTTTCCCTACAAAGCTCAGGTGTCCTTATCTGACTCTGAAACTCACTCTCACCTCATCCAGCAAAACCTGCCTTTAGCTTTGCAGCAATGAATAGGGAAGATCCTCAGCTTCTTTCAGGATGTGAGTGCAATACTAGAGCCTCATCTCCCACTGGGTCACATCAGGAAACACTTCTCAGTTTCCCTTTCTGGACTCAACAGCCTCGTCCCTCCTCTCGTAAGCACCTGAAAGAAAACCCCAGTGTCCAAAGTCATTGGTGACAGCGATGCCCAGACCTTGTGACTGCTCTGAAAAGATTTCTAACTACACCTATGAAGTGATAACCTTTCTGTAAAAACCACTGCAGAGGTTTCCAATTCTGTCTACACGGTTAACAAAAAACGTAGAGGGGGGACACTTTCATATCCAATTTATTTCATGATGAAACGGAGCAGGACCCTATGGTCCTTGACCACCGCCCCCCCACCAGCCCTGCCCAACACACACACACACACACACACACACACACACACACACACACATCCTCAGCCTGCCTTTTGTCTATGGAAAAATTTTGGCCAAAGAGTAAGTTTATTCAGAGAAATAAGAAAATGCAGAAACAAAGGAAAACAGTCAAAGGAGACAAAATAATAATAATGTAGTCATTAAGCAAAGTCAAGGACCTTTAGTTCCTTCTCAAGGGCTCTAGATAATATTCTGAGCCATATCCTGTGAGTTGTCTTCTTATAGATACTAAAACCCCTACCAGGTGGAGAAGTAAACTACACGATGACCAGCCAGACTGTAGCCATGACATAAGCTCCACAATTTGGACAACTGGCCTCAAGAAATGGAAACAAACTGACCCTAAACAACCAAGATGATGCTGGTCAGACCACGGATGACCAACTTCAAGATGCCTGTCAGAGCTGACTGAGCTGTTTCTGCATGTAGCCCCCTCCCTCCATCTATAAAATTTCTTGCCAACTGACTGTGAGATGGGGGAACTGGCCTTTGGACAGGCTTCCACCCTCCCCTCCCCCAGGGTTGCCAGCATCCAAAATAAAGAAAACTTTCCTTTCCACCAACCTGGCCTCTTGATTGGCTTTAGAGAGGCAAGAAGCGGGCCTGGGTTCAGTAACAATGATAGATAGACTAAACTTCTGGAGGGCTATGTAAACTTTGTAATTATGACCCAGAGTTTTCCCTTTTTTTTAGATGAGCCCTTCCCTCCCATGAAACGATCCAGTTAGTTATACGCCTTCTGAATCATCCTGAAATTTAAGGCCTTTTGAATACTAAGCTAATGAAGGCCCTGGACATCAACTCTCAGGTTTAACAACCATTTACTGGCAGGCTGTGTTGACATCAACTCTCGTGTGACAAATTGACAAAGGAAGAGACACAGCCTAGCACATGAAATATAAGATGATTCTGTGTCTTAAGTACTTAAAGCCTATTACCAAAATAGGTGTGCAATGTTGCTGTTATAAATATCATGCTTAACACCTTTTGATTCTTTTTACTCTGAAGTGTCCAACCTATTATGGAAGAAAGAAAGGCCGCCTTTTAAATCTCGCTCACTTCAGCTTCCTCAGAGATGGATGGGCCCCCTCCTTAGCTTCAGCCTCACATAAAAGCACGGCAGTGCGCTGCTGTAAATCTGTTTTACTTCGGCTTTTATGTGAGCCTGCAAGCCAGGCCTGGGCTGGGCTTCATTATCCTCTTTTTTTCTTTTTTTTTTTTTTTGGACTTAAAAAAAATGGAATCTCCAGCAGCCTCAGATGATTTGGTTTGTAAATAACACAAATGTACTTTCCTTTAGAGAAAATCTCCTGGGACTCCTGGGACCCATGGTCTCTGCTCTGATTGATGGCACTTGCCACCTGCTTAGAGGCGCCTTCCTGGACCATCCTCCAGGTGCTGTGCTCATCCGGCCATGGCCAGCATCTCTGGACCACTCAGCTTTGCTCTGCTGAGGCCACCTCTGGCCCTGACTACGCTGTGGGAGCAGGCCCCAAAATGCCACATTGCAACCAGGGGAGAGAGTCATGTCTACTACATTTTGAATCCACCGTGAGGTCCATACAGAAACATACTAAAAAAGTTTGAGAAAAAGTCACTGTTAGAATTTGTGGTTCTCTGATATGATCTCATTTGTGCTTCTTGAGCTGGGCCTATTCAAAAAGATAACTTTTTAACCACTAGGTAAGGATGAGTGCTCAGTCATGTCCAAACCTTTGCAACTCCATGAACCTGCCTGGCTCCTCTGTCCTTGGAATTCTCCAGGCAAGAATACTGGAGCAGGTAGCCATGCCCTCCTCCAGGGGATCCTCCCAATCCAGGGACTGAACTCACATCTCCCGTGTGCCCTGCATTGGCAGGCAGATTCTTTACTAATGAGGCACCTGGGAAGCTTAACCAGGTACAGCATCCGAATTATATTTTAATCAAAACCAATTTAGGGCTTCCTAGGTGGCATAGTGGTAAAGAATCCACCTGCTAGCCCAGGACACATAATGAGACGTGGGTTTGATCTCTGGGTTGGGAAGATCCCCTGAAGGAGGGCATGGTAACCCACTCTAGTATTCTTGCCTGGAGAATCCCATGGACAGAGGAGCCTGGAAGACAGGGTCAGACGTGACTAAAGTGACTTAGCACGTGCTCGCAACACCAGTTTAATTAAAATTAAGGGAGATAGAGTGGAAAGGACAAGGAAAGGAAAGAAGACTGAGGATCATTGGCTGTGTGATTTGGGTAGTTCATTAATTTCTCTGATTGCTAAAATGAGATGCTAGACTTCCCTGGTGGTCCAGTGATTAAGCCTCTGTGCTTCCAGCGCAGGGGGTGAGTGTTTGATCTCTGGTCAGGGAACTAAGATTCTGCATACTGCATGATGCAGCCAAAAATGAAAAACTAAAATGAGAAGCTATCACCAGATAATCTGAGCAGTTCTGTCTGATTCTCTGGTTCTGGGGCTACGGTTCTGTGCTGGTGGGTGCTAGTCCTTGACTGAGTTTTATCTTGACTGGGTCATATCATTTGGATCCCTGACGACTGAGTCCAGAAATGTTTCTTTCTCAGAAAGCCATCTGATGCAGAACAGAAACTCAGAAGACTGAACTATAAGTTGGAATTGAAGACCTTTTATCCAGCAATAATTTAACATCTTAAAGAATTCAGCTAGGGTTAAAATGGAATACTATGCCTTCAGTTCCCTCTAAGATGCAACTGAAATACAAGTACTGAAATGTCACAAGGAGTAACATCACATGCAAGAGCCGTGAGAAGGGGCGCTTGGATATGAGAATGCCACTAACAGACACTTCAGTGCATCTGGAGAACAGGGCTCGGTAACGAAGGAAATACCAAAGCCACAGCCTACAAGGGACTTACAGTGAAACGCGGCCCAGCTGTCCTGCGGAGGCCAACGTGGTCCTGGGCAGGCAGTGAGCAGGCACAACAGAGGGAGTGAAGGAAAAGTCAAACTGAAAACAAATGAGAAAAAATGCTCAAGAAGTTGAAGCATTGTAGAAACTTTGTAGAAAGTTAAGGCTTTTAGTTAACCAGGTTGGTACTCTGTGGTTCTGCCCCACATTGTCTAGAGACCTCAGTCAGAATGCCCAGTAATTCTCTTACTTATTAGTAAGTAAGCAAAGATTGTTTAGAATATGTGAACCAGAGCAGCAAAAGAGTAAGGCTTGGATAACCAAACAGAAAAATAAAAAAGAACCATGGACGAAAAAGACGTGATTTTGAAAACAGAAAAGAATTTTCATCACCATCACTATCATCTTCTCAGAGAGAAGCAAGAAGATACTTTCTTCTTTATGAAAAAGAGTAATTGGAGCATAAGAACGAGCTCATAAATATTAAACATACAACTGACACATTTTAAGTGCTATAAATGGAAAACAAAATTAAGAAAATTTCCCAGATTTTCTTAAAGTTAAAGAAAAGAACTTATGAGGGAAAACTAAGAGCTGAAGAGTAACAATTCAAAAGATTTAAAGTTCAAGGTGGCACTGGTGGCGAAGCATCCTCCTGCAGTGCAGGAGACCTTGGTTCCATCCCTGGGTTAGGAAGATCCCCTGGAGAAGGAAATGACAACTCACTCCAGTATACTTGCCTGGAGAATCCCATGAGCAGAGGAACCTGGCTGGCTACAGTCTGTGGGGCTACAAATAGTCAGACACAACTGAGCAACTAAGCACAAAGTCCAACTAATATGAGCCCTAGACATTAAAAAATGGAATACATAGAAGGAAAGAATTATTGATGAAATAACAGATGAGAATTCCCAGAGCTGAAGGACATGAGTTTTTCATATAAAAACAAAAAGATCTACATCTAGATATGTTATCAGTGATAAAGAGAAGATTCTAAAATCTTGTAACAAAAAAATTAGCCAAGATAGACTCCAGCTAGATTCTAGGTCAGTTCAGTTCAGTTGCTCAGTCGCGACCGAGTCTTTGCGACACCATGGACTGCAGCACACCAGGCTTCCCTGTCCATCACCAACTCCTGCAGCTTGTTCAAAATCATGTCCATTGAATTGGTGATGCCATCCAACCATCTCATCCTCTGTCATCCCCTTCTCCTTCTGCCTTCAATCTTTCCCAGAATCACAGTCTTTTCCAATGAGTCAGTTCTTCACATCAGGTGGCCAAAGTATTGCAGTTTCAGCTTCAGCATCAGTCCTTCCAATGAATATTCAGGACTAATTTCCTTTAGGATGGACTGGTTGGGTCTCCTTGCAGTCCAAGGGACTCTCAAGAGTCTTCTCCAACACCACAGCTCAAAAGCATCAATTTTTCAGCACTCAGCTTTCTTTATATTCCAATCCTCACATCCATACATGACCGCTACTGGAAAAACCATAGCTCTAACTAGACAGACATTTGTCTGCAATGTCTCTGTAATATGCTGTCTAGGTTGGTCATAGCTTTTCTTCCAAGGAGCAAGTGTCTTTTAATTTCATGGCTGCAGTCACCATCTGCAGTGATTCTAGAGCCCAAGAAATAAAGTCTGTCATTATTTCCATTGTTTCCCCATCTATTTGCCATGAAGTGATGGGACCAGATTCCATGATCTTAGTTTTCTGAATGATGAGTTTTAAGCCAGCTTTTTCACTCTCCTCTTTCACTTTCATCAAGAGGATCTTTAGTTCTTCTTCACTTTCTGCCATAAGGGTGGTCTCATCTGAGTATCTGAGGTTATTGATATTTCTCCTGGCAATCTTGATTCCAGCCTGTGCTTCATCCAGTCCAGAATTTCTCATGATATACTCTGCATATAAGTAAAATAAGCAGGGGTCACAATACACAGCCTTGATGTACTCCTTTCTCAATTTGGAACCAGTCTGTCGTTTCATGTCCAGTTCTAACTGTTGCTTCTTGACCTGCATACAGATGTCTCAGGAGGCAGGTCAGGTGGTCTGTTATTCACATCTCTTTAAGAATTTTCCACAGTTTGTTGTAGCCCACACAGTCAAAGGCTTTGGCATAGTCAATAAAGCAGAAATAGATGTTTTTTTTCTGGTACTCTCTTGCTTTTTCGATGATCCAACGGATGTTGGCAATTTGATCTCTGGTGCCTCTGCCTTTTTTAAATCCAGCTTGAACATCTGTAAGTTCATGGTTCACGTGCTGTTGAAGCCTGGCTTGGAAAATTTTGAGCATTATTTTGCTCGCGTGAGATGAGTACAATTGTGCAGTAGTTTGAGCATTCTTTGGCATTGCCTTTTGTTTGGGATTGGAATGAAAACTGAACTTTTCCAGCCCTATGGCCACTCTGAGTGTTCCAAATTTGCTGGCATATTGAGTACAGCACTTTAATAGCATCATCTTTTAGGATTTGGAATAACTCAACTGGAATTCCATCACTTCATTAGCTTTGTTCATAGTGATGCTTCCTAAGGCTTACTTGACTTCGAATTCCAGGATGTCTGGCTCTAGGTGAATGATCATGCCATCATCGTTATCTGGGTCATGAAGATCTTTTTTGTATAGTTCTTCTGTGTATTCTTGCCATCTCTTCTTAGTATCTTCTGCTTCTGTTAGGTCCCTATCATTTCTGTCCTTTACTGTGCCCATCTTTGCATGAAATATTCCCTTGGTATCTGTAATTTTCTTGAAGAGATGTCTAGTCTTTCCCATTCTATTGTTTTCCTCTATTTCTTTGCATTGGTCACTGAGGAAGGCTTTCTTATCTCTCCTTACTATTCTTTAGAACTCTACATTCAAATGGGTATATCTTTCCTATTCTCCTTTGCCTTTCACTTCACTTTTTTTCACAGCTATTTGTAAGGCCTCCTCAGACAACCATTTTGCCTTTTTGCATTTCTTTTTCTTGGGGATGGTCTTGAGCACTGCCTCCTGTACAATGTCATGAACCTCCATCCATAGTTCTTCAGGCACTCAGTCTATCAGATCTAGTCCCTTGAATCTATTTGTCACATTCTAGGTAGAAGACTGTAAAAACTTCCAGAGGGTCAATGAAAGAGTACCCACCAAGCTATGAGAATCAGACATGGCAATCATCTGATTCCCAATTAGCCACCTGGATGCAGGATAGTAGTGTAGTGATGCTTTTAGCATTCAGAGGAAAATAATTTTAATCCATAACTTAATGCTCACCTAGACAGTCAATCAACTGTTAGGGTCGAGTAAGATCATTTTTTAAATGTAAGAGCTAAAAAAGTTTACTTCTAAACTACCCTTTTGGGGGAAAATTATTTTGGAATGTACTCCATAACTCCAGAAGAGACAAATTCATGATCCAAGACACAGAGGGTTTCATTTAAGAGAGAAACAAAGGGCGTTTCATGACAGCTGCTGTGTGTGAAGCCAAAAGCATCACCCACGAGACTGAGGAGGAGGATGGAGGAGGAGGTGGAGGTGAGTAGGGAAAACGGGGGCCCAGGAGGGCAAGTGTCACTGAGAGTTTGAAGAATAATTGAAAGCATGACAAAGGCAATGGTACAAGACAAGGTCATTCGTTCCTCATGAGACAATATTGCATAAGACATTCATGTTCTAAATAGGAAGCAGCATCAAATGAGGCATGGGTTTCAGTAAATGATAGGGTCTGAGAAAAGAGAATCTATTCAACTTCTAATCTAGGAACAGTCTCCTAAGGGGCCTCCCAGAGAGAAGGAAATGCAGTCTCAGCCCCCTCCTTGGCCAGAGATTGAATCATAGTTTTCATGGTCACAATAATGTAAATGTTCTTGATTAGTTTTCAACCTTTAAAGAAAACCTGTGGACAAAAGCCAGAAGCCTTGTTTGTGTTGCAGATCTGAATGTAAATGATGTATCAGGCTTGTCAAAGATACATATACATTTATTTTATACTTTGGCACAGCAATTTTGCTTAGTCTTTTTTTAAAAATCAGGATATAGTTGCTTTATAATGTCCTATTGGTTTCTGCTGTACAACAAAGTGAATCAGCCATATGTATACATATAACCCCTCCCTCTTGAGCTTCCCTCCCACCTACCCCCATCCCACCCCTCTAGGTCATCACAGAGCACCGAGTTGAGCTCCCTGTGCTGTACAGCAGGTTCCTATTAGCTATCTGTTTTACACATGGTCATGTACATATGTCAGTCCTAATCTCTCAATTCATCCCATCCTCTCCCCATCCCCGTGTCCAGATGCCCATTCTCTCTGTCTGCATCTCTGTTCCTGCCCTGGACATTTCAAACACTGAGAGGTGTGTGTATGTGTGAGAGGGGAGCATCCAGAATCGAAATTCTCACCATTCATACATGGCTTCCCAGGTGGTGTTAGCGGTAAAGAACCCACCTTTAATTAAGGGTTATTAAGGGTTTAATAACCCTCCTAATGCAGGAGAGGTTAGAGATGCGAATTCAATCCCTGGGTTGGGAAGATCCCTTGGAGGAGGGCATGTATCTTACCTGGAGAATCCCATGGACAGAGGAGCCTGGAGGGCTACAGCCCATAGGGTCACAAAGAGAGACGCTACTGAGGTGACTTTGCATGCACGCATATAAGAAGTAAGCGAATATTGACTAAAATCGATAAATCAAGTTTTAGATGTATGTCCTAGTCACTGTTAAACTCTAGATTAGAACCTACTCTCAATCTCGAAGTCACATGACAATCACTGGGGGTTGGGAGAGCGGGCTGGCTGCAAAGATCACTGTTGTCTGGTCCAACTCTGCTATCATTCCCTGAGATTTTTTTTCATCCATCAGGTGATTGGAGGAGCTCGTCAAGGCTGACAGTCTCTGCCCTGAAAGGACATCAGTGGGATTGGGAATGGAGGGGAGGGGGCACGGAGGACTTTTTTGCACCATCAGCCCTCTACACAGTTGGATTTATTACCATATGCATGTATCCTCTCAACAGAAACTGAGTTGACAGGGAGCATCTCTGAGACATAGGGTCCAGGTGACGGGCAGGCCGTGGTCCAGAGCATTGCAGTCTCTAGGGCCGTGGGGTTGAGGAGTCTTCAGCCATTCCCTTGCCCTTCCTCCCCTGCTTTAGGGAAGAGGACACTGGGGTCCCTGGGGGACTGACTGACAGGTTATGAGGCCAGCTGGTCACAGGGGTAGGGTGGGGGTGGCCAGCACACTTCTCTGGGTTGTGTCTCTCCCACTACTGGGCTGCCTCCCTCTCTCGCTTTCATCCCTGCCCTGCCAGTCCACTCTCTGAGTCTTGCCTTTCTCTCTTCTTCCCCTTTGCCTGGCTCCCTTCACTCCCCTGCGCTGTGAGGGAACACAGATGGCACATTCTAGGAAACAGGGCTCTGAGTCACTGAACTAGGAGGTGTTTTCTCCTGTTGAACTGGATCTGCTTCATCTGCTTTAGGCCACTTTCTCTTTCAAAGTAAACCAAATTTTCTGGCGTTTTCCTTCTGCTTGGTCTTCAGGGCCCTCTCTGTCCATCCTGGAGCCTTCGTGGAGAAACAGTCCTTCATCCTACTGCAGGTGAGAGACCTCTGCCTCCCAGAGGAGGAGAATCGAATGGTGACCTGCCTGATGTCAGATGGCACAAGAGGAGTAGCTGAGTTTACCTTCTTCCTGGCTGTTCCTGCTTTTCATTTCTTCTTTGCTGCTTATATCAACATGAAGGACACATATATCTTCATCGTTCCCCTGTAGCCCTGGAGAAATGTGACAGGGCCAAAAACAAAGGTAAGAGATTTATAGACCCCACGAGATCCCAATTAATAGAAGCCGCTGGGTGATGCCCCACTTCCACTTCCGAGGGCCCCAGACACGCAGCCTCTTCCTCCCATAAAGCACAGTGTGTTGACATCAGAAATAAAACATCTGTACCAGCTCTCAGAAAATGCTTTATATGCATTCCTGAGCCATACTCTGTGTTTAAACTCCAGCTTTTTGGTATAATTTTAGCCTTAGAACTTAACACTTTTACTGCCTTTTCCTCCAAATAATCAATATTGATTTTACTGTATCTGTTATTATCCTGACATTAAGATTTATTTTCTTCCTTTGCTTTGCATGAGATTGTAGTTTATAGAATGTGTGCTATTCGCTTTTCAGGAAAGCTCACAGGATAATTAACTTGTCCCACTGGCAGATCATTCAGCTTATATTGTATTGAAAAATAATCATTGGCTTTGCCCCCTCATCAGGTCGAACGGCTTTATTGTTATTATATTTGCTGGTGCAATGGGATAACATCTTTTCAGCCTTTGGAACTGTCAGGGACTCAGAAAGCTGAATCCATTTGAGGGAAGTTCCCACTCCTGGCTTTCCTGGAGCCTCGTCTGCTTTGAACAATACAAAGAGCACCAATGCTCCACTTTCCCGATCCACTTTCTCCCACTGTCTTTGGCTTGTGCTTTAATGGATGCAAGGCACGTATGTTAGGCCAAATGCAAGACATCTTGTGGGGTGGTTTCATAAGAAGTGATCAAGGGAGTGACTGGAGGAGAAGATAGCACCAAGAAAGCAAATCTTTTTTCTTTCTTTTTTTATTGGAGTACGACTGATTTACAATGTAGTATTAGTTTCTACTGTACAACGAAGTTAATCAGCTATATGCACATACCTATATCCCCTCCCTCTGGAGCCTCCCTCCCACCCCCACCCCACGCCTCGGGCCATCACAGGGCCCTGAGCTGAGCCCCTGTGCGGGGCAGCATCTTCCCACTAGCTCTCTGTATCACACGTGGTGGTGTGTGCATGCCAGTGCAGCTCGCTCAGTTTGTCCCACCCTCTTCTTCCCCTGCTCTGTCCACGTGTCCATTCTCTATGCCTGCATCTCTCTTCTTGCCCGGCAGATAAGTCCATCTGTAGCATTTTTCTAGGTTCCATATATATGTGTTAATATACAATATTTGTTTTTCTCTTTCTGACTTACTTCACTCTCTATGATAGAATCCAGATCTATGCACATCACTACAAAACCAATCTTTATATACATACATTCACTATAGCTTTTGCACTGGAATATTTCACAGGTAGGCTAAACACAAGAATATACTTATTGTTTGGTTTTTATGTAATAAATAATATTATCTATAGTGGTTTATATGATGTCAAAACGTAGGAGCTCATAAAAATGTTCAGAGGGATCATAGCTGGGAGATGTCCCCCTAGTCTTTCCCCTTCAACTGATGCACTCAACAAGTATTTGTTTTGCACCTGCATCTTCAAGCGGGTGTCAGGTTCTGCAGTAGGTGCTGAAGTTCCAAGAGTAGGTAAAACAAGATTCTTCTGCTCGTGGATCTTTCAGACGTTGGTGGAAACACAGATGTTGATGGAATAGTCCCACAACCACAAAACAACAGCTGTGATAAGGTCTATGAGCTCTGAAAGTCCATCACAGGGCTGTAACCCTAAGAGGCAGCACTTGAGCAGAGGACTGACCAAGGAGGAGAAGGAAGCTATTGGCTAAGATGCAGGGAAAAACTTTCCAGCCAAGGAAACAGCCCCAGTGCAGGAAGGAGCTCAGAGAGCATGAGGAACTGAAGAAGGGTCAAGGACACTGCAGCAGGGAGAGGCCATGAGACAGAGGTCCGAACAGAGGGAGCCCACAGCAATATCAACAAGACCCATGGAGCTGGGTCACGTGGCAAAGTTCGTTCTTGGTGAGGGGCTCATGGATTGTGTGAGTTTTCCTCTTCACAATTATTTTTCATTAAAGAAGGAGACGAACAACCAAGCAGAAGATGAAGATAGAAATAAGAGAAGATGTGGAAGAGACAGTGGCCCAGGAAGCTGAGCACAGACACAGAGGGGCGGAGCGGGGGAACATGCAGGCAGGGCTCATGTGTGGTCTTCATGAGGGTCGAGCGTGTCACGTGGGCAGAGGCAGGATGCGCAGGGCTGGGGTCATGGATGGACACGTTACATGTACAAGAAAAGAAGGCAAATCAAATGGAAGCAAAAACAAGGTTGTTTGATACAGCAAAGTTCACACCAGGCTGGTCTCACGGCTTGTCCACGTGGTCTCCAGTATTTCCTAGCATTAAATAGTTCTTCAGTATTTCCTAGCATTAGATAGTTCTTCAAGGCTACTAATCTCATCTCCAAATGAATCATAAAGGCTGCAGATACAGTCCTCTGTCTCAGGGGACCCCTGATTGCCACATTCCCACCCCGTTGATGCCAATGTGGCCACATTTGCTGCTGCTCCATCCTCCTGTCTGTGGCTGGTCAGGGAGCATCCCAGGAGCTGCTCTGTTTCAAGGCGAACTCAGTTCTGGTGGAGACTTCAGGGAAGCCACCAGAGCACATGGACGTGCAGTTCCCACTGACCCCCTGGGAGACAGAGTGTCTGACCCTGACACTCAATTAGCAGAACAGACGGCGTATAACGTATGCTTGACACTGATATGATTTAACGTTAATAACTGGTTTTCAAATATTTATTACAATGGCTGTTTTAATAAATATTTCATGAACACTATTTTTTTTTTCAAAAACTCTCTGTTGCTGGCTTTGCTGCCTTAATTTGCCTTAATGAGGATTTTTTTAAATGCAGTGATAAATTGCTTCCCTGACAGTGTACAGGAGGTGAAGAGGGCTCCTATGGAATATCCATCAACTGGGGCAGTGAACCCAGGAAAAGATGAAGAACCAGCATAAAAACACCCCTAAAGAGGGACAGACAGCTGCTCTGGGGCTCCTCATAGAAGACGACTAAGCTCACACAGCAGCCCACGGAGATGGGGAAGCCTGTCCCTGGCAAAGAAGGATGCACAGCCCTTGGACAGGCGATGAAGACGATGGCACCTCCCGGAAGTCTTGGACAGCATCACTGCAGAAGGAGAAACTGCCCAGACTGCTTGGAGGGAGGAGAGAGAGCAGGGACATCCTGGGGCCTGGCAGCTGGACCAAGTCAGGCTTCAGAAGTGAGCACTGCAGGATGGAAGGGTCCCCAGGGCAGGGGGCTCCCCATCTTCCTCACTCTCCCCACTGACACCAAAGGGCCCCCAAGCCCTGGCACAGAAAACTTCTGGGGGCTGCCTGCCTCTGCCTCCCCGATGGGGAAGCCCACTGGGGGACCATCTTGCCCCACTTCCTGAGGCACAAATCATACAGCTAATGAGAGCTGCCGTGCCTCTCCATGGACAACTTTTGAATATTTCTGAAATCAGGACGCCTCCCACAATCCATGTGCTCGTTCCTTGTGGAAGTGTATCTTCTTTCCCTGGAAGCTACTTTCAAAATGAAGCTGCCGGCTTCCCTGGTGGCTCAGAGGTAAAGAATCTACCTGCCAATGCAGGGGACACGAATTCAATCCCTGGCCCAAGAAGATCCCACATTCCACATAGCAACCAAGCCTATGCCACAACCACGGAGCCTGAGAGCTAGAGCCAGTGCTCCTCAGCAAAGAGAAGCCACCGCAATGAGAAGCCCTCAGACCACAACTAGAGAATAGCAGCAAAGATCCAACACAGCCACAAATAAATAAATAAAATTATTTTTTAAAAACCATGAAGCTGCAACCTATCACCGAGACAACACTGCGTCTAAGAACCAGAAACCATGACCATCAGCAGTGTACCCGAAACCCAGTGAAGTTGGGAATTAACCGCCTTCACCAACCCAGAACCCAGTGCCCACCCAGCTACCTGATGACCACCCCATTTCTCCGGACAGCTTCCAGCTGCCACTCCCTTGTGGGATACAACGCCTTAGGACAGCCCAGGGCATACTCATCACATGACCCTGGTCTATCCCAACTGCTGTCCCTGCCATGCTGGGCTCAGATGCCAGAGAGCCTGCCTGGGTCACCTCTCCCTGGTTCTGGCTGATTATCCCTCCTGCCAGGACTGAGTGGCCTTCCATACCCCACCTAGCAACCGAGTGGCATCGCTACCCTGCTCTGCTCATGTTCATGCGCCTTCCTGGGCTGGGAGACTGGTCTCATATGCCCGCCCAGGACAAAAGATGTCCTTGAGTGAGAGGCAACCTGATAGAAACTCTCTACCCCACCGTCTACTGTAGTTGGGGCCACACCAGGTGCTGTGCTGGCCCCTTTAGCTGTGCCCATGTGACCATCCCCACAGTAACCTCGCCTTCCAGACCTGTGTCGGCCAAGAATGCTAGCCTTCTGCATTCCAGCAGCAACCCCTGTGGCCTTAACTGACCTCCATGTTATGTGTTCACTGTGTCAGCACAGAGAGGGCAAGAGCTTGTTCCAGGCCATACATATAATCAAAGCAGGTAGAGAAGAGGAGGAGGATTCAAGGAAGATCTAGAAGGCCATGCGTGCTCAGTCGCTCAGTCGAGTCTGACTCTTTGTGACCCCGTGGACTGTAGCCTGCCAGACTCCTCTGTCCGTGGGATTTTTAGAAGACCAGCTGAGACAAATTACTGATAGATAGGCTAAGGAGTGGGTGGGAATCAAGAATGATTCCTGGGTAGTCTGCACAGTCACTGGGGGATAGGGTTACTAACAAATATGGTAATTAAATTAGGAAATAAGTTTAAAATGTAGAAGGAGAAAGACAATAAATTAAGTTTGGAACCTTGAGCATGAGGTGTAAGTGGGGACCCAGGTAGGCAGGGGAAAGACAAAGCTTAGAGAGGTGTCTCGGGGAGAAGAAAGGACTTGGGAGTCACCTCTACACAGCTGGTAGCTTGTCCTGATCAGAGAAGCCTGTCTCAATGCAGAAAATGCTTCCACCTAGCCTGTTACATATCACCGTACTCCCCAGGGTCCTGGACCACCTCTCCAGCTAAGCTGGACAGAAGCTGACCCCCTTATTCGGTGCCCTCAAAGTCCTCTTGCTGATCCTTTCTCGTTTGACTGCAGCTGGAGGAGTGGATAGGTCACATGGTCAGAGGAGCCAGTGGCCAGTGAGCTGGGCTCACGCCCCTGTGAGAGCATCCTGCTTTTCAGAGCAATTGAAAGAGCCTGAAACACCGATGGAATTACCTTGTGATTCCACTTGATTCCCACACAACCCCAGCTGCAGGGGAGCTATTTCTGGTTCCCCCTCTGCCTGTGCCATCACAGCGTAGGACAAAGAATGTTCGGAAAGCACGGACAGCTGACAACAGGACTCTGATTAAAGCTGTGCATATGAATCCTGCTGTGTCAATGGTCTCTTGTGATCAACTGAATACACTTTAGTTTAGTGGCCCATGCGTGATTGTTCCTTTTGATTTTAACAAACCTAGAGGAGGTAAAGTCTGCTTGGTTTGTGCAAGTTAGAAGCAGAAGGGGGAAAGTGATTGAGGTTTGGAACAGGACATGAGCAGAGCCCTCTCAAACGACCACCTGCCTTGTAGCTCAAACCTGGGGGGTACCCGGGGGACTGATAGGAGAGGTAGGAATCCAGACCTAGGAACCGTGTTTCAAAGGCTGGTAGGAGAAGGGAAGCTGGGAGGAAGGAGCAGCCTCACGAGAAGGAAAGAGAGAAGCAGACATGACCAGAGAGGAAGGAGGCAGGAATGCAGGCTGGACCGTGGAGAGGATGCTGGGCCCCTTGCCTGTGGGGGGAAGCCCCATGCAGGGCAGCGAGGAGAAGCACAGGAGGTGCAGAGGTGGAGGGGGCCATGAAGGATTAAATACGAGTCCTGAAAGTGAGAGAGAGTCAGCAGCTTCGAGGAAAGGCAGCGTGTAAGAAAGATGATTTTATACAAAGAGGGCAGCTTGAAACATGAACATGTATTCTTTCAGGTATCTGGAGGCCAGAATTCCAAAATCAAAGTGTCAGCAGGGCTCTCCTCCCTCCAGAGGTGCTGAGGGAAAACCTGATCCTCGCCTCCTCCAGCCTCGGGGGGCAGTTGGCATCCTTGCTTCATGGCTGCATCACTTTCATATGTCATGATGGCTAATCTTATGTGTCACTTGGGCTTCCCTGGTGGTTCACTTGGTAAAGAATCTGCCTGCAGTGCAGGAGACCCAAATTCAATCCCTGGGTTGGGAAGATACCCTGGAGAAGGGAATGGCTACCCACTCCAGTATTTGTGCCTGGAGAACCTTGTAGACTACAGTCCATAGGATTGCAAAAAGTCAGACACAACTGAGCAACTAACACTTTCACTTTCTCAGAAGTTAACTTGCTCCCCCAGCCTTTTACCTACATTTGGTCAGTTCCTTCTCCTGATGCTCCCCACCTCTTAGAATTTCTCTCTGGTATTTTAGTCCTTTCTATTCCTTTAACTATTTCCTTTGAGTTCTTCTCCTCTGCCTGGAGGTACACTGCTCCCCATGTGGTGGCTGAAAACATGGCATCTCAAAGATATACTCTCCTCCTAATCCCTGGAAGCTGGAAGTGTTACCTTAGATGGCAAAGAGAGGAAATATCACCATATAGGGCAAAAGATGGAATTAAGTTAAATTTTTTGAAAGGAAGATTCCTCTGGATTATCCAGTTAGGCCCAAATCCAGTCATAAGTGACCTCGTGAGACAGATGCACAGAGGAGAAGGCAAAAATAGACATTTGAATCACTCAGGAATCTCCTGAGAAACTGAACTGATAGAAGATAGAGAGGCAGATCATAGATAAAGGAAGTCAACCCTGAATATTCACTGGAAGAACTGATGCTGAAGCTGAAGCTCCAATACTTTGGCCACCTAATCCAAACAATCAACTCATTGGAAAAGACCCTACTGCTGGGAAATATTGAGGGCAGGAGAAGTGGGTGACGGAGGATGAGGTGGTTGAGTGGCATCACCGACTCAATGGACATGAGTTTAAGCAAAGTCTTGGAGATAGTGGTCAGAGAAGCCTGGTATGCTGCAGTCCATGGGATCACAAAGAGTTGGACATGACTGAGGCACTGAACAATAGCAACCTGATTATGGAGGCTGAGAAGTCCCATGCAGTCTGCGGTCCACAAGCTGGAGACCCGGGAGAGTTGGTGGTTAGTTTCCATCTGAGTCTAAGACCTGAAAATCAGCAGAGTCTCAGGGCAGGAGGAGTTTGATGTCTACTCAGGTAGTCAGAGAGGCAGACTCTCCCCCTTCTTTTGGCCTATTTAAGCTCTCCAGGGAGTGGAGGATGCCCTCCCGTATCTGGGGGCAGTGAGTGGTGGCGATCTTATCGATTCAACACAGACACACCCCGTCATAATGTTTAGGCAAATATCTGGGCACAATGTGACCCATTCAGAAAAATGAAAGTGTTAGCCACTCAGTCATGTCTAACTTTGCTATCTGATGGACCCCACCAGGCTCCTCTGTCCATGGAATTCTCCAGGCAAGAATACTGGAGTGGGTAGCCATTCCCTTCTCCAGGGGATCTTCCTAACCCAGAGATGGAACATGGGTCTCCTGCATTGCAGACAGATCCCTTACCGTCTGAGCCACCAGGGAAGCCCTTATCATTGCTGCTACTGGGTTTTATGCCGCAGCTCCACCTGCTGACCCAGGGTGAGAGTAACCCTGTTATCCTTAACTCAGGACTGGAGCTGTGCTAGTTAGTGCACTATCAGCAGGAGAAGGCAATGGCACCCCACTCCAGTACTCTTGCCTGGAAAATCCCATGGGAGGAGCCTGGTAGGCTGCAGTCCATGGGGTCGCTAAGAGTCGGACACGACTCAAGCGACTTAGCAGCAGCAGCAGCACTGTCAGCATCGTATTCTACACGGGTCCCCTTGCAGGGGATGAGGATACATGGTCAGGGTGGCCTGAGCCAGCCCACTCCCAGCAGGGGTCCAGCAGGGACCAGCACCATCAGCCATGCTAGTGGTCGCTGTGCTCAGTTCAGAGGATGCAGCTAAGAGGCAAGGACAGCAGGATGTGCAGGTCTCCAGGAGCCATGGGGGAGGGTGGGATTGAGGAAAAAGGACCAAGGGCAGGATGCAGCCTTTGTGGACCTGGGATGAGAGGGGTGAGCGAGGAGAAGACAAGTCCCTGCCGGAGAGCCCCATTATGGAGGCAGGCATTGCCAGCTGGAGGACGTACCTCGAGGAAGACCCTGTCGGCAGCCCCTCCTCTGTTTCTCTGCCATCTGTTGTGTTCACAGGAGGCTGTGATTTTCCTCAGCTCCACCCACCAGGGATATGTTCCTGGGTGACTCACTTCATGGCTTTAGGCCTCAGTTTTTTCATCAATAAAATGGGGATAACAACGAAACTGCCTACTTCAAAGAGCTGTACTGAGGATTCACAGACTAGCACATACAGGACTAGGGCACAGCCCTGGAATATGGAGGGCCCTGGAAGATGTTAGCTGAAGCCACTGTCACCTGTGCAGCGTGAGGCTCAGCATGGTCCGCGCACTCTAATCGGTAGTGATGAGAATCCATGTTGTCCCACACTCTGCGCACCCCTCCTCCCTGGGCTGCCAGCGAACGGACTAGCTCCACCGAGAGACGCTGCTCCCACCACTTAACACGCAGGTCAGGCCGCATCCCTGTGGGCTGCAGCTATGTCTCCTCTGCCTGAAATCAGGAGGCTCTGTCTTTGTCTGCCGGCAGTCTTTTCTCACCTGCTCCTCAGCTGCCCAGGTTACCCATAAAGCAATTTGTTCCAGATGCTGGGCAATTCGCATAGTCCTGCTCAGCATGAAAATTATTTCCCAGGTGCTTATCAACCTCTGGAAAGGTTGGTGTTTTCAAGCCTGCCAGCCAGTCTCCAACACTTAGCTGAAAACGTGTGGGCCTTTAATCATCGTTGTCCAAACTCAGGAAGAGCAGCAGCCTGGAGACAGAATTCCTGCTGAGGGGGGCACCCTGGGGAGCTGTGGCATCTCTCACCCACCAAGCTCTGGACAGAAGCCCCCAAAGTCGGTATTTGTTTGTGTTTCTGAGAGAGGGGTCTTCAGGACCCTGGGGAGGAGCTGAGGCAAAACACTGAAATTCTGTGCTGTTATTCAGAGTGTGGTCCATGGACCAGCAGACAAGGTAGCTTGAGCAAAGCAGGCTCTCAGGCCTTACCCCAGAGCAACTGTTTCAGAATCTGCATTTTAACAAAATTCCATAGTGATCCCTATACAATGCAATTTCGGAAGCACTGATACATGCGTGTATGTGTGTGTGAAAGTCACTCAGTTGTGTCCGACTCTTTGCAACCCCATGGACTATACAGTCCATGGAATTCTCTGGAATGGGTAGCCGTTCCCTTCTCCAAGGGATCTTCCCAACCCAGGGACTGAACCCAGGTCTCTCACATCGCAGGCAGATTCCTTACCAGCTGAGCCACCAGGGAAGCCCAAGAATACTGGAGTGGGTAGCCTATCCCTTCTCCAGAGGATCTTTCCAACCTAGGAATCTAACCGAGGTCTCCGGCATTGCAGGCGGATTCTTTACCATCTGAGGTATCAGGGAAGCGTGGGACCTGCAATAAAGACCCTAACCCCTTCCCACCACCGAATATCTCCTTCCATTAAGTTATGCTAGTGCATGTGTACTCGGTCACTTCAGTTGTGTCTGACTCTTTGCGACCCCATGGACTGTAGCCCACCAAGCTCCTCTGTCCATGGGATTCTCCAAGCAAGAATACTGGAGTGGGTTGCCATGCCCACCTCCAGGGGATCTTCCCGATCCAGAGATCAAATCCACGTCTCTTAGGTCTCCTGCACTGGCAGACAGGTTCTTTACCACTAGCGCCACCTGGGATGCTTGAAATTTATACATGAATCACTTTTCAATCAAGACTAGAAATGCTTTTTGAAAAAGGTTGCAATATAGAGTCAATATTACATTAGTAATAGAGTACCACCTTTGCAGGCTTCAAATTTCTGCAGACTTTTCACGAATGATAGCATCAGGTTTGCCCATGGACCTTCTGTGTCACGCACAGGGCTTTCTGTATACTCCACAATAGTAGCCCCACACAACACGCCTATTACAAGCCCAGGGGTTTGCTTCTTGAATCACCAGCAATGTGAACTGGCTCAGAGGCACACGGAAGAAGCCTTGTGGCGGGAGAATATCACTAACACGGCAAAGACTGATGCCTGCTTCTCAGGCTGCACATCCCTCTCCAAGCCCGGCTGCCACCTTCCCGAAGAAGTGCAGGCTATGGTGTCCATGTGCAAGAGACAGAGAAGAATCTGAGACTCCCGGCAATTCTCTATGGGATCACACTTCTCCTCCTATGACCTGAGTGCTAGGACGGGTGACCAGCAGGGAGCCGGCTCTCAGTGTCTGCAGAAAGCGATGCCTGCTGGATGCCAGACAGTGCATTAGGCGCGATCACTCTCTCTCTACCCCAGTAGACTCTCTGGGTCAGTCTGCTCTCTAGAAAGGTATGAACTGCAGTTAGCAGTCCCGCCTAATGGGTAGGAACTGTCTCGCTTTCCCAAGGTGGCACAGCTGGTGGTTAACAGAGCAGGTCACTGGCTCCAAAGCACATGTTGCTTTCTCTGCCTCGTGTCCTCTTCATGGACAGGGCCGAATGGGAAGGTGATGATGGCGAGGGGCCACCGAGGGCTCCTGAGCAAGGCTTGGTTTTGAAAAGACTTCTCCATACTCTTCTGGGAGTAAAGGCACATTTTTATGAGCCTAGAGAAAACCCTAAACCAGTCATGAAGGGGTCAGCAGCAAGGCCACGGCCAGGCCACCTGAGCTGGGCTCACAAGCAGGGGTTCCCATTCCAGGGTTATCCCTCCAGCCTTTTGACACTTCCTCCACTAGGCCTGGGGGGGAGACTGGCTGATTGGAATTCAACACGGGTTTCTAAGTAAATGCCCACATCCATCCGGGGAAATCAAGCTATGGAAAGCTATGATCCAGGGTCAGTTTCAGCGAACATCAACGTAAAAATCCAGGATTCATCCAGTTCTCCACGACCCACTCTGCTACCCATGGTTTGGGAAGTCCAGAACGTCTCTTGATACATGATGAAAATTTCCTATTTGGGTAGTTCCCCCTCTCTCCTCCAGCTTTTTTGTTTTGTTTTGGTTTGGTTTTGGTTTTGGTCTGAGCCAAAATCAGAGACAATTAGGGACTGGATAATCCTTGCTGCTGGGCTGTGCTTCCACATACATCCTCCTTGGAAAGGGCTGATTACCATATGAAGCATCGTTCAGTTTCCCTCCATTTCCCCCAGAATACTGAGGAGTGTCGGGCACAGAAGGAGAGGAGGGCAGCCACCAACGGGGTCTGAACCATCATAAACAGCTCTTCATCTTTCATAGTATTTTTTCCTTTGAAGCTGAAATTTCCTCTCTCTATTTGTGTTTTATTTATTCGTGTTTTGATTTCTCCTTCTTCCCTTTTTTTGTCTTAACTGCCATTCAGAGCGCCATCCTCTCCACGGAGGACCTGCCAACGTCAGTGGGAAAGGTGGGTCTGGCTCTGGCAGTCTGGAGCACCCACATGTCGCTGCCAGCCCGAGGCTAACCCATACATCCACTCAAGGTTAGACAATCGGACCTCAGATCACTCTTGTGATTGGCAGCTGGCTGGAAGACATCAGATTTTATTCAGCATTTTCAATAAACAACTTGGGAAAGAGAAGTAAACCCCGGAAGCCAACTTTACAATGAGCCCTGCAGAGCTTTCTGACTCGAGGGCAAGTGTACCAGAGACTCAAATCAATTATCTAAATAATTCAAGCCCCAAACACAGTTCCCCTGGAAACACTAGAATACTTGCAGCCATGGGGGCTCTGGGGTGAACTATATCAACGGTTTCTTCCATCTGTTTCATTACTTTGTCTACCTGACCTAGGAAGTGTCATATGGCCAAGGATGTGGGGGACATGGGTGTGACTTATTATCTATTATGCTCTAGGCTGTGCTTGTAGGGCCTTTCATCCTTGTTATTTAAGAATATGTCCATTAAGGTCTGGGCTTCCGGGTGGTCCAGTCTTGGGAGAGTGATGTATTCAAAGGATCACAGTCCAAAAAATTATAAATAAGCATTTGAAAGAATTTCAACCCTCTTAAATAACGTAAAGAGAATTCGGTTCATAAGACAGAGCATTATTTCCTAAAAACAAACAAACGAAATACCTTGCTTCTCAGCTCCAGCTCTCTCCTGCCCCACTGCTGCCCTGAGATTGGGGAGACTCTCTGATACCCCACGTTCTCCCCTGACATCCACACTCCAACCACAGGACTTGCCTGGTCCTTTGTTCCTTTCTTGTCATCTCCCAGGTCTCCAGTAACATCTCTGTTTATCTTTTCACTTGATTCAGCATCACAAAAAAAAAAAAAAAAAATGCAGAACTCACTGTCAGAGACTGAATTCTCATAAGGACAGAGAAGAGTCCTGCAGCTAAGGATAAAGACAATGGTTTCTTCTGTGGCCAGGGCAGGGGACACTCACACGCTGGTGAAACTTGTCCCCATCTCATGGGCCATGTGACAACCTTGAAAAGAAGAAATTATTCTGCTTACTCCATGATGGGACATCCGAAGCCCAGGAGAGTTGTGGAAGGACACAGACTTGATAAGTGATGATATAAGAAGCGGACACATTTGGCAAAAAAGCCACCACTTTCCCACCAAACCCTACAGGTCCAATGGAAGAGATGAAATCCATCTGGGATGATAAAAATAAGAACTATGAGTCCAGTGATTAACTGTTCACCTCCCCTTAGTGAAGCAGATGTAGATGTGGGAGAGAGAACCAAAGATGCTACAGGGACCCTCCGTGGCATTGAGACCCACTGTCACCCGTCAGCCCTCACAGAACACTAGCTCAGTGGGCTCCTCTTGTAATACATGGGTGTGGGTTGACTTTGCTTAACAATCAGTACAGCTCATTTATTCTGCAAATATTACTTAAATTCCTGCTACGTTAGCAACCATGTGGGGAGGTGGACAGGTAAGTAGAAATGCAACATGACCCTGCCCTCAGAGAGCTGAGTGGAGCTGGGGATGCAGCTGATCAGGACTGTACAAGGCTTCCCAGTAGTGGTAAAGAACCCGCCTGCCAATGCAGGGGACATAAGAGACACAAGGTCAATCCCTGGGTCCCTTGGAGGCAACCCAATCGAGTAGTCTTGCCTGGAAAATATCTTGGACAGAGGAGCCTGGCGGGCTACAGTCCAAAGGGTCACAAAGAGTTGTACATGACTGAGCGACTAACACTCACTTTCACATGGTTGCTTCACAAAGTTGTATTGGTTTCTACTGTACACGGAAGTGCATCAGCTCTATGTGTACATATATCCTCTCCCTCTTGAGCCTCCCTCCCACCCCCCATCCCCTCCCAGGTCATCACAAAGCACAGAGCACCACTGAGCTGAGCTCCCTGTGCTACATAGCAGCTTCCCACTACTATCTATTTTACACATGGTGGTGTATATATGTCAACGCTCTTCTCCCAGTGCATCCCACCTTCTCCTTTTCCCTCTGTGTCCACAAGTCTGTTGTTTGCATCTCTTTTCCTGCCCTGCAAATAGGTTCACCTGTACCAGTTTTCTAGATTTCACACATATGTGTTAACATACAATATTTGTTTTCCTCTTTCTAACTTACTTCACTCTCTATACTTCTGAAGATCAAATTCAATAATGAAAATAGAAGGCAAAATGCACCAGAATAGGACCTTCATAGCAAAAGCACAGTTAAAAGATGCTATTAGTGGGCACCTCCTGCTCTCATATCAGATCAGATCAGATCAGTCACTCAGTCGTGTCCGACTCTTTCCGACCCTATGAATCGCAGCACTCCAGGCTTCCCTGTCCATCACCAACTCCCGGAGTTCACTCAGACTCACGTCCATCAAGTCAGTGATGCCATCCAGTCATCTCATCCTCTGTTGTCCCCTTCTCCTCCTGCCCCCAATCCCTCCCAGCATCAGAGTCTTTTCCAATGAGTCAACTCTTCGCATGAGGTGGCCAAAGTACTGGAGTTTCAGCTTTAGCATCATTCCTTCCAAAGAAATCCCAGGGCTGATCTCCTTCAGAATGGACTGGTTGGATCTCCTTGCAGTCCAAGGGACTCTCAAGAGTCTTCTCCAACACCACAGTTCAAAAGCATCAATTCTTCGGCACTCAGCCTTCTTCACAGTCCAACTCTCACATCCATACATGACCACAGGAAAAACCATAGCCTTGACTAGACGAACCTTTGTTGGCAAAGTAATGTCTCTGCTTTTGAATATGCTATCTAGGTTGGTCATAACTTTCCTTCCAAGGAGTAAGCGTCTTTTAATTTCATGGCTGCAGTCACCATCTGTAGTGATTTTGGAGCCCAGAAAAATAAAGTCTGACACTGTTTCCACTGTTTCCCCATCTATTTCCCACGAAGTGGTGGGACCGGATGCCGTATGAATATATCAGTATGTGAGCCCAGTCCAAAAAACAAGCCTGAAGAAAATAATGTAAAATTTTAAATTAGCTTGTATTCTGGGAGGAAACTGAGAGGAAAACTGGGAGAGAATGTTGAACAGGAGAGAGAGAAAGAGAGGGAGGAAGATGAGGGGAAAGGGAAGGAGAAGAAAATGGGAAAGAGGAGGAGGGAGGAAGAGGCAGGATGCTGGAGCAGGTGTCATTCAGCTGTTCAGAGAATGGGAAAAAGAAACAGATTAATGTGTGAACATGGAGAAAACAGACGGAGGTACATTCCCATCCTCCAGATATGGGTTTTGCCTCCAGTCCCATCATCTCCTGGATCTATTTATGAAACAGAGGGACTCTTTTGTGAATAAGCCATGGTGCTATTTATGTTCCCTTTTTAAAGAGCTATCTCCGTTTTAAACATTTACCCCATGGGAAACCTCTGCATAATTACTCAATTGATAACATTCTCCCAACAGAAAAAAAAAAAAAAAGCCGAGAAAAGAAAGGCTCATTCTGAATTTCCAGAATGCGGATTCCAGACAGAACAGAAGTGATTTCTTATTTGGCTCCCGTTACTGCAATTGTATAGCAAAACCCTGGCTTTTTAAATAAACGATCGATCAGTAATTCCTATTATTCATCTTAATAAAAATAATTCTACCAAAACCCTTTTAAGTTTCATGACACATGGGGTGTCTTGAATTAACAAAGTATTTGGAATGTGGGGCAACGGGTTCCCACCAATTTCTAAATGGTGTTCTGAGATCCCTGTGATTCTCCTGAATGTTAGCTTTGAAATCTGCTCACCAGCATCCCCCACTTTCTTCCCCCATCAGCCCCCTCCTATTGGTGGCTTTGATCCTAGAACCTTCACTCCACACAGAGTGTCAAATGCTTCTGAGAGTTTGGAGCGGTGCTCCGGGCTCCCAACGCCAAGCCCCGCCGTGCCAACCGTACACAGATCCAGGGTGCCGGGGCCAACGCCACCTGCTTATTGGATCTCCTTCCCGCCCGCCCCACATGCTCCCTTTGCCCAGGCTGTGGCAACCTCCCTCCAACAGTGACCCAGTCACCTTGAAGCAGAAACCTATCAGTGTGAGCTGTGCAACAATGAGATGGAAATTTTCCTGCTAACCTGGCAGATAATTATCTTAATAAATTTCCTTTGAAAACACAGATTTCACAAACTACCTCTTGATCTCCAAACCTGAACCAAGCAAACAGCTCCATCTCCAAATATGATCTTAGAATGAAATTGATATTGATTACAAGGGATAAAAAGCGGTGCACAGAAGGTAGTAAAAATTATTTCAGATTCAGGGACAGGGAAATAGGATGAGAATTAAAATGACGGATTAGCAAAGCACTGTAAAATGACAATAAAGTCCAGGGTGGCTAAATCTCTAAGTTAATTAATAGAAGAGTCTACAGGAATATATGTTTACCACTGAGTTGTGTGATCTAGTTTCTAGAATATTCAACAGATTAAAAACTTAAGGAGACCTTTGGAGAGAGGGACCTGAGGACAGGAGGTTGGATGTTTAAAAATAGGACAGAACTGCATTAAGTTAACTGGTTCACTCATTCATCCACTGGATGCGTACTTTGTATGAACCACCTAGAAAAGCAAGAGGTGTAACAGAAGCAGACAGCAAATCACAGTCCTCAAGCTGCCTACATAGTAGCCTGGAGGAGAATACAGCAGGCACCATGACTGAATCAGGAGCAGCTACGGTCAAGGTCAAAGGGAGGGGGCGGAGAGAGAGAAGTTCTACCTAGAGAGATCAGAAAACTCCCAACAAGCCCACACAGCAACCTACACAATGATGGAGAGCAAGTGGGAAGTCCCGTCTGTACTGGGGTTTGCTCTGTGGATGGAGTTGCAGGGCTGAGACAGAAGGTAGGCAGGGCCAACACAGAAAAGGGACATAATTGCAGTTGACAGTCTCCCAGACAGAGCAGGTGCCTCAGGCTGAACTCCAGACTATAGAAAGCAGGCTGTGGGGAAGAAAGGGCTCCTTTATCTCCCTGTCTGGTCTTCAGTCTCTAGGGCCTGGGCTTCTAGGAGTCGCGATCCAGGTATATATGCCTGGGCTGAAGGCTTCCCAGGTGGCTCAGTGGTAAAGAACCCATTCCCTAACATAGAAGATGTGAGTTCAATCCCTGGGTCAGAAAAATCCTCTGCAGAAGGAAATGGCAACCCACTCCAATATTCTTGCCTGGGAAATCTCACGGATAGAGGAGCCTGGTGGTCTACAGTCCATGGGGTCACAAGAGTTGGATACAACTTAGCCACTAAGCAACTACAACAGCAGGCACTGACTGAGGTCCAGAACAAGGTATTAGTCTAGAGGCAAAGGGAGGAACTGCTTCTTACCTGCCCTTGACTGTTTATGAAGAGGATTCTTTGGACAAGAATCCTCTTCATAAGGACAAGCCACTGAGGTCAAGATTCCTGAGGTGGGTTATTTTCTGTTTACTTCTTGGAGATAATGTATCAGAGTAGTTAAGAGCCAGACCCTGGAGGCAAACTGCTCTTTTTCATATCCTGACTCCACCACTAATTAGCTGAGTCCTCCTGGAAATGTTATTTAGTCTCCCTCTGCCTTCCTTCATTATCTTTAAAATGGGAATAAATACAGCATTTACCTCATGGGGTTGCAGGGAAGATCAAATAAATTATTGCATGCAATTCACTTCAGATAACCCCTTGCATGGAGTAAACACACCACAGTGATTTGCTATAAAAGATTTGTCATTTTTTTTTAATTCCTTAATTTTAGTAAATTTCATTGAGTGGTTATTTAACATTTTTTGAAACAATGAATGAGAGCCTTGGGCCTTGCTGCAGGGTTGTATGGAAGGGATGTGAAAGGAAGGGTCTGAGAGTGAAAAGGTCCCCATTATGCTGAACTGGCCGAGGTGATGGACATCAGAAAGAAATTTGCAAAAGGAGTTTCCAGAAGAAAAATCAGAGCCCTGAGTTCCAGGAACCCTTCTTACCATGACCTTCTCCTTTAAGACAGTCTTCAAAGGTCTGGGTTTTACTTTCATTATATTATGGAATTTCATGCCAATCCTACAAAAGAAAATTGAAAACCATGTCATCCTC
The DNA here is from genome assembly GCF_027580195.1 of Bos mutus. Taxonomy (NCBI): domain Eukaryota; kingdom Metazoa; phylum Chordata; class Mammalia; order Artiodactyla; family Bovidae; genus Bos; species Bos mutus. The sequence goes on from NC_091645.1 coordinate 35,149,050, forward strand.
TTGCATAAAATCCTATACTGACTTCTGATTGGAATAAATTACATGCTCCTAATATCTCCAGCTCTTTCCCAGTGAGTTCTGGATGTATTAGCCAGAACCTCAGTCTTGAGGTCATTTCACTGACCTAAGTCCACTTTCCCCAAGTCAGGTAAGGATATGAAAGTGAAAGTCACTCAGGCATGTCTGACTCTTTGTGACCCCACGGACTATACAGTCCATGGAATTCTCCAGGTCAGAATACTGGAGTGGATAGCCTATCCCTTCTCCAGCGGATCTTCCCAACCCAGGGATCGAACCCATGTCTCCCACATTGCAGGTGGATTCTTTACCAGCTGAGCCACCAGGTTAGCCCAAGAATACTGGAGTGGGTAGCCTATCCCTTCTCCAGCAGATCTTCCTGACCCAGGGATCGAACCGGGGTCTCCCCCATTGCAGGTGGATTCGTTACCAGCAGAGCTACCAGGGAAGCCCCCAAGTAAGGATAGATGACGTAAAAAGTGGGCACAGACATATACACACAAACACACATGCACTCAATACCGCCACCACCACCACCACCAGTATCCCATTTTGAAAACTTAAAAAAAAAGAGTGATTGAGGAAAACCCTATAAGAAAGCAGTGGCAGAGAACAAGCAGCCTCAACCTCCCTCACCCAGCGACATGCCACAACTAAGAATCAATACAGCCAAATAAATAAATAATAAATATTAGAAGAAAAAAAAAACAACAACGAGGGAATGAGTCTTCAAAGCCCAGATCACCTGACCACCACAGACCCAATGTATTCTGTCTCTACATGCTTGAGGCTTTCCCTAAGACAACACATCATCCCCTTTTATTATCTCAGTTACCACTCATAAACTAATGTCTCCTAAACCCAGATTTCCAGTCTGGACTTCTCACCACAGCTACAGATGGATATTTTTTCTAGCTTGTCCTTCAAGACCTCATATTCAGCATATCTAAAGGTAGGCAACTCTCTTTCCCCAAAATTTTCTTCTCTGCCTAATTTTCTTATCCTCATTCATTGTTTCAGCATCTGCTTTGATGGGTCCACCATCCAAACCAGAAACCTGGCCACCATCTTTATCTGCCTGCAGTGCAGGAGACCTGAGTTCAATCCCTGGGTTGGGAAGATTCCCTGGAGGAGGGCGTGGCAACCTACTCCAGTATTCTTGCCTGGAGAATCTCTATGGACAGGGGAGCCTGGTGGGCTACAGTCCATGGGGTCGCAAAGAGTAGGATGTGACTGAGCAACTAACACTTTCACTTTTCTAACTAATTAATTGCATTAATTCATTACAGTGATGGTTAATCTTATGTGTCTTGACTTAACATAATTTTATGTTAATCTTGACTGGAGTAAAAGATGCTCAGATAGCTGGCACACTTTGTTTCTAAGTGTGTCTGTGTGGACGGCTCTGGAAAAGATAAGCATTTGAGTCGTAGATTGAGTAAAGAAGACCACCCTCCCTCATGAAGGCAGTATTGTCCTAGCCACTGATGGCTTGAACAGAACAGAAACTGCAGAGGAAGAGTTAATTCTCTTGAGCAGAAACACCCAGCATCTCCTGCCCTCAGACACTGGATACCAGGGCTTTCAGACACAGACCAGGGCTCACACCACAGACCTCAGATTCTCACACCTTCTGACTCAGGCTGAATTATCCCACTGGCTTTCCTGGGGCTCCAGCCTGCAGATAACAGATCATGGAACTTCTTGGTCTCCGTAATCATGTGAGACAATTTCCATAATAAATCTTCTCCTTATTAACTCCACATATATCATATTGGCTCTGTTTCTCTGGAGAACCCTGACTAATTCAACCACCAAGTCAGGCCAGTCATACTTTCAATTTTCTGAATCAGTCTCATCTCCTCCATGACTGCAACTGAGGCCTGAGCTCAGAGAGTCATCTTCTCTGAATGTGCAATTCCAGGGTCTCTTCAAGGTCTCCCCATCTCAAATCCCCCATCACCTTAGCTTCCAGAACTCCAAATCTGCCACTTTATTCTACACTTTTAAAGTGTATTAAAGATCTTCATTGCTTAAATTATCTAAAATGACCTACAAGGATTTTCATGAACCTATTTCTCATGATTCTTTGACCATGTCACAACTTTGACATGCTGAGAGCAATACAGCATTTCTTCTCTTGGGCTTTTGGACAGCATTTTCTTTGTAAGAATATTTGAGAATTAACTCATTATCACCCCCTAAGCCTTGCCTCCTTAGCTCAAACTCATGCTTTGGATATCAGCACCAGAAATCTAGTGACCATCCATCAAGAAGATGCCCAAGTACCCAAAATATCTCTGAAGGATCTGTTTGAGCCCAGAGAGGATTTAGGAATCTTTAAATCTCCTCTGATCATTGCCAAACTCTACTTGACCCTAGCTGGCTTGTTTTATCATTGACACCACCTATAACAGAGGCAACAATATCAGGTTCATAGTCACTGGCACACTCGTGAGATGTCCCTCTTTATTCTTAGTAAGAAATTCTGCTTGTTCATCCAAGAAACACTCCACCTCTGAAAGCTACCCCAGCCAATCACCTTGATCTAAGGGACTCTGCTTGTTTTCCAGCTTTGACAGAAATGTGTCTCTGTCTACACTTTGCATCTTCTATCACCCATCCTATCCTCCTCATCCTGGGCTGAAGACAGAAAGGACTAATGACCTTGAATGGCTCTCCAAACCAAGCACCATGTTCATCTCTTGTAAGGTGATCTGGGCTTTCACACAACAAGAAAACAGGTTTTGCAGTCAAGTTACTTCCTAAATGGCTCTACCATGGGGCCAGCCACAGACAGACTCTTCCCAGAAATGTGAAGTTTCTAAAGCTTCAGAAGGTCAAAGAACTGCACTGGATTTAAATCAAAAACATCAGTTCCCAGGCAAATAGAGAACAATTTGCTTCTCTGTGTCATCATTCCTTCTAATCCAACGTTTCAAAGATAAAAGTAACTCCATTCCCATCACCAAGTACACTGGCATCCTCAAAATCTTTTTCTCATTCATTTCTACTCTGAAGCTCCAAATTCAAGTATTTGAAAACCTTTTCCTTATGTCCATGTGCTATGAAAGCAATTGGCATTTCACAACTAGCATCCTGCTCTGCTTGGGAGATGAGCTGCTTGTGGAAGAAAGATACATGAAATGAGTCCAGACTCAAGAGAAATCTAATAATGAACCCCCTAACTCATGGCTTCTCTGGTGGCTCAGCAGTAAAGAATCCACCTGCAATGCAGAAGACATGGATTCATTTCCTGGGTCAGGAAGACCCCTGGGAGAAAGAAAACAGCAACCCATTCCAGTATTCTTGCCTGGGAAATCCCATGGACAGAGGAGCATGGCAGGCTATAGTCCATGGGGTCACAAAGAGTCAGACATGACTTAGCAACTAAACAACAACAAGTCCATAGGATTTCATTTCTGTACATCAACTCTCAGTGTTCTGCTTCCAGGTTCTTCTACTGCCCAGCTTAATAGCCTTCAGTGACTCCCAATGCCCATAATACAGCTCAAGGCTAGGTCTTCAACGTGGGTCTGGCAGACCCTTTCTGGTCTGGTGCTTGTGTATCTACCCAGCCTCATCCATCTCAGGTGTCCAAGGGTGTTCAGACTAGAGGACCTCAGAGACATGTCAGCACAACCAGCTACTAAAGAGACATATCGGGAAAGTTTAGCTCTCCATAGAACTCAGCTAATAATGACTCAGGCCTTAAACACTGTCCTTTGGAACAAGTGCACTGGCAAATAAACTCCTTTAGTGAGGAATGTTAACACGAGCATAAGTACGGTGAGTTAAGGTCAATAGGAGAAATACTCAAGAGGGATCCAGATTATATCAAAACCAAAAGGGTTAAACCACCGTAAGGGTTATCATCAATTCCTCAGTGAAAGAAGCTGCCAGTGCTCTTCCCCCGCTCTACGCTGCAGTGTAAGATGAACTGTAGGCAGTTCTCATTACATGTTGTGAGTTCTGTCACACTTCAATCCTTTTGTCACTTCCACAAAGCTCCACGTTAAAGAATCTCTCTGGCTATTGTTACATTGAGCTGCCAGGTCCATGAGGTCAGATCCTTCCTGATGATTGGAGTCAAGATGGGGTCCCACAGCGGCGGCAGGAACAGGTGCGGTCTTCACTTCCATTCAGAATGTTGTCTTAATGAGGTTGAGTTCCCTTCAGGTCAATGCCATGTTGAGAGGGCATTTGGTTTCAAGGCTCTTTCAGGTAAACTCCTATCTCTGGGGTGAGTTGCATGACTGCCATGGACCCCAGGCTGGCTGATACCACATCTCTTGCCTCCAACACTTCTTTCCTGACCTCAGACTACACCCCAGTCCCCTGTGCCTTTCTCTGTACCCACACAGACTCAACTGTGTCAGGGCCAGGAGCTCACTGTTGGGATGGATCTTTCCTATGAGGCTCCTACCCCTGGTAACCTGGCCTGATGCTTTTTTTTTTTCCTTTAGTGCTTCTTATTGTTTTGTTTTTAGAATGCAGTATACCAGAACCAAAAAGGAAATTTTATTTATTTAATAGCCGCAATATTTTCTTTCACTTAAATCAGAGATCAGCAAACAAAGGTCCTTGGGCTGAAGCCAGTGATTGTGTTTTTGCCAATAGGGTTTACTGGAACATGGCCACGCCCATCTGCTTATATGCTGTCTATAGTTTTGGTGCCGTAATGGTTGGACAACTGTGACAGAGACAGTATAGATGCACTTTTAATCATCGACTTCAACTCTGGCTATGGAAACAAATGCCACCTGAAATACACTGTATGACACGTCTTATAAGCAGAATCTAAAACGAAATGATACAAATGAACTTATTTACAAGGCAGAAACAGACTCACAGACCTAGAGAAGGAGCTTATGGTTCCCGTAGGGGATGGGGACAAGGGAGGGATAGTCAGAGAGTTTGGGATGGACAGGTACGCACTGCTATATTTTAAATGGATAACCAACAAGGACCTACTGTACAGCACAGGGAACGCTTCTCAGTGTTATGCGGCAACTTGGATGGGAGGGGAGTTTGGGGGAGAATGGACACATGTATATGCATGGCTGAGTCTCTTTGTCATCCACCTGAAACCATCACAATAGGCTATGTGCCTGTGTGTGCTCAGTTGCTAAGTCATGTCTTACTCCTTTGTGACCCCATGGACTGTAGCCTGCCAGGATATACTCCAATATAAAATAAAAAGTTTTTTAAAAAATGCAGCATGGCCTTCATTTCCCCTTTGTCCTACCTGTTCAGTCAAACCCACGTTCAAGAGATGGGGTGCTCCTTGCCCTTACCTGGTGGTTCCACTGGCTGAAACTCTCCACCACAGCCTTCCTGGACAGATGGAGGAGGCTGTTTGGATGAGGCATGTGTTTTGTGGAGGACAGTTATGGGCAATGGGGCTATAAAAGCAGATTGGGGTCAGCGTCGGGGGGAGTCGGGAAGAGGGAGAAAGAAGCGACCTTCCTCAGCTCGCAGCCCTGCTCCTGGGAGCACACCTCGGCCACAGAGCACCTGCACAGTTCATCTACCAGAGAGGGAGCGACTCCATTAAACTTCAAAGCATCACTTGAGAGAGGATTATTTTCTTACCAAGGTGACTGGAGGTATTTCGGTTCTAAGACTTTATGATCACATTGTCTCAGAGGCAGCTTGACAACGTCTTATGTCTCTGACACTGGAGGGATTTATTCACTAGAAGCACGGCACTAAATCCTCAGCAGGCGTGTATGCAAAATCCGGCTTTATAAATACACACCACGTTACCCTCTGCTTCCCTTTCTTCTGAGCATCTGTAAGCCCCACCATCTCTTAATGAAATAAGCCTCCTGTACCGACCTTAATGGAAGGTAGACATTCTCCTCGCTGAGTTTTGGAGGATTCCTCCTCTGTGGGACTGGAATGGTGACATCCAAGCCTCCTTCCCTTGGAGAAAGTTTTCTGTGAAGAAGTTTAAGTAGATAACAGGAGAATTCTTACACTTGGAGATCTTGTCCTAAACCCCACCATTTCACCCAAACCTCCTTCTACTCTCGAATTCCACAGAAAAGCAGGTATCCAGTGAAGAACTCACTTGTTTTGCTCATTCACTAAGTTGTGTTCAACTCTTTGAAACCCCATGGACTGCAGCATGCCAGCTTCTCTATTCTCCACTATATCCTGGTTTGCTCAAATTCATGCCCACTGAGTTGCCCTCAATCTTCCCATATCAGGGTCTTTTCCGATGAGTCAGCTCTTCACATCAGGTGGCCAAATTATTGGAGCTTCAGCTTCAGCATCAGTCCTTCCAGTGAGTATTCAGGACTAATTTCCTTTAGGATTGACTGGTTTAATCTCCTTGCTGTCCAAGGGACTCTCAAGAGTCCTCTCTAGCACCACAATTTGAAAGCATCAATTCTTTGGCGCTCAGCCTTCTTTATGGTCCAACTCTCATATCCATACAGGACCACTGGAAAAACTCGATAGGGTAGAAGAAAGCAAGACTCCTTACTCCTCCAGACACAGTCCTCTATCTGCTCAAATCTTCCTGGTGATGGGGAAACCACTGCCCCTCAAGGCAGTCAGTTCCACGAGGCAACTCCCTTTTTCACAGGAAGCTAAAATCTCCCTTCTCTACCCGTTGCCTTGGGTGCCCAGCCATGACCCTCTGAAGTAGCTCTCAGCAAGTGTTATTCTTTCTCCACCTGACAGGACCTCAAATATTTGAAGGCAGTTATCATCTCTACTTCTCATTATTTTTTTCTCCCACATGAGCTAAGGGCAGACCTCAGCGAGCAGGAAAAATGGTTCACAGTGGCTTGTAATATTTCCATTTCTTAAGGAAGAAATAAACATGGAGCAATTTGTCACCCACTTACTGTCCTATTTTTTCAGGTAGAATACATGCTATTTTCAGCACTGAAGTTACCAACATTAACTCTCTATTCCCAGGAAGCCAGTGAATTTGGTCATGCTCTGAAGCTTCTGTCAACCTCACTCCTGGAAAATGTGGCTTGCTCTCTCCTGTCCCCTCCTAAAATGCTCTAAATTATCACATTTCTTTGTTTCAGTTCATTTATACCCAGGCCTGCCTTTCAAGACCTTAAAAGTCTCAAGCCTGGCCCATCATAGTCAAGGGAGCATTCACTATGGCTAGCAGTGTGCCCAGAACTTGGTAGCAAGAAAATAAATGTTTGTTGCTAAATGAATGCTGTCAATACATCATAATAAAGAGGGTTGTCAAGATTTCTTCAATGCCTTAAACTATTGGGAATCTGTTACTTTACAAAGTTGGTTTATTATTTCTCCTGTCAGCTTCAGGTTCCAAAAATATGGAGCACGTGTACAAGTGTGGAAGCCACTTTGTATATATTTCCCCCATAAAGAAGATCTATGCCAGCTCTCTGCTGTATTTATCTGGCGACTAGCATCAGTGGTGACACATAAAACTATACAGTTAAAAGGCATTAAAGTACAGCTTAGATGAAAACAGATGAAAAAGATAGAAACTGCTCAAAAGGCTGCTAAGAAGAAAAATATCTTTAGGCCCATTCTTTAAAGCATTTACATAAATAATCCTGACTAGACACACACTTCTTTTTTAAAAAAAATTCTGGGGGATGAGGGTGAGTGTACATGTGTGTGTGTGTATGTGTCTGTGTGTGTGTGTGTGTGATGGGAGAGGAAGTGGTATTTTTAATTTAAGGCTAACATTAGCCATAGGACTGAAGAAGATGAGATGGTTAGATAGAACACTGACTCAATGGACATGAATCTGAGCAAACTCCCGGAGATAGTGGAGGAGAGAGGAGCCTGGTGTGCTGCGGTCCATGGGGTCACAAAGAGTAAGACATGACTTAGCAACTGAACATTAAGAACAGTAGCCATAATACTTACTTTTATCTCTTGCTTTTTCAGTGTTTCAGGAGAAATATCTTTTATAGTGCTCGTGAGGACATTGGCAAGAAGGAGACTGTTGATGATAAGGACAGCTAGGGGCACCCTAGACAGTACATGCATGTGAATAAACCTCACAGGGTCCCGGGGAAGGGCTGGTAACGTTGCATTGCTCTGCTCAGTTTCCTATCAACTTGGAAAAATAACAGCTTATGCCAAGAAAACAATCGGTTAAGGCTTCCTGCTAACCAGACCAGTATGGAAGAAAACTGCTGTGTAAGTGTGTTTCAAAAGTGTTCCCCTTTACTCAGATTCCATTTTAAATGTTCAGTAGATCTAATGTTTTACTGTTTCAGAGAGAAAGAGCTAGCCTAGCGCTAACCCTCTGATACAATCGCCAGTGTTCTTTCACTGAAGAATCTAAAGGATGATGCCAGTATTAAGTGCAAAAAGGAATTAATTTAATCTGTTTGCTGAGAGGAAGGACATGGTAGAGAGACTGGAAGACTAGTCCCTGTAGGGTAATCTTACCTTGCTGGAAAGAGACAGTCGGGGTGTGCCACATTGCAACCATTTACCTCTCCTGTCATTTCAGACTGAAGGGAAGGCCCAGAACACAGACTGAAAACCAGCCGAGTGGCAGAGAGAAAGTGCATGGGCGAAGGTTGCTCTTTTTCAGCAAGAGGGGCACCTGGATGCCAGAGACAGGTAAGAGGTAAGAATTAGTTCTTCTCCGGGGGAGGTCACATCTCTCCTCTCCACCTCTGTCACGGCCATCTGTTTCTGCCTGTGTCTCAACTCCAGCCTTATGCCTCTGAGCATTTTCCCTTTACATCTGGCTTTTCCTCCTGATAACTTGGAGCACCATGTGGCTTTGGCTGTTGAGTCCAAATCTACACTACATCATCTCCCAACACAGCCTTTCAGCTTCTGTCACCATGCAAGTTCCTTCGATCTTCACATTTACCAGCTCCACACTTCCTAAAATATAATTTGCTGTTGCTCAATTGCTCAGTCATGTCCGATTCTTTGCGACCTCGTTGACTGCAGCACTCCAGGCTTCCCTGTCCTTCACTCTCTCCCCGAGCCTGCTCAAACTCATGTCCATTGAATCAATGATGCCATCCAACTATCTCAGCCTCTGTTGTCCCCTTCTCCTCTGGCTCTCAATCTTTCTCAGCATCAGGGTCTTTTCCAATGAGTCAGTTCTTCACATCAGGTGGCCAAAGTATTACAGTTTCAGCTTCAGCATCAGTCCTTCCAATGAATATTCAGGACTGATTTCATTTAGGATTGACTGATTGGATCTCCTTGCAGTCCAACGGAATCTCTCAAGAGTCTTCTCCAACACCACCATTCAAAAGCATCAGTTCTTCAGCACTTGGCCTTCTTTACGGTCCAACTCTCACATTCAGGCATGACTACAGGAAAAACCATAGCTTTGACTACCCAGACCTCTGTCGGCAAAGTAATGTCTCTGGTTTTTAATACTCTGTCTACGTGTGTCAGAGCTTTTCTTCCAAGGAGCAAGTATCTTTTAATTTCATGGCTGTAGTCACTGTCTACAGTGATTTTGGAGACCAAGAAAATTAAGTCTGTCACTATTTCAATTTTTTCCCCATCTATTTGCCATGAAGTGATCGGACCAGATGCCATGATCTTAGTTTTTTGAATGTTGAGTTTTAAGCCAGCTTTTTCATACTTTCATCTTCATCAAAAGGCTCTTTAGTTTCTCTTAACTTTCTGTCATTAGGGTGGTGTCACCTGCATGTCTGAGGTTATTGCTATTTCTCCCGGCAATCTTGATTCCAGCCTGTGCTTCATCAGCCTGACATTTCACATGATGTACTCTGCATATAAGTTAAATAAACAGGGTGACAACATACAGCCTTGACATATTCTTTCCCAGTTTGGAACCAGTCCATTGTTCCACGTCCGGTTCTAACTGTTGCTTCCTGATCTGCATACAGGTTTCTCAGGAGGCAGGTAAGGTGGTCTGGTATTTACTTCGGCCCCATGTTTCCTTTGGGGCTCTTGCATAGCTTACAGCACATATAGATGGATTGCCCTCCAGCCAAAGGTCCAGCCAAGATGTGACCGTGTGGAAGCAAACACAACTACATCCATCCCTCAGAGTAGTGATCATGGGTCAGTGTCACCCAGAAGGGGCCTTCAGCAGCTCTCTGTCCACTCAACAGGGCTCAGCCCTTCTTTGAGAACCATCTCCTTACTTCCCCTGGTCGTACCGGTCACGTGACCCACTGTGTTCTTACCTGACTCCACCTTCTAACCATAGTTGCTCTGCTCAAGATAAACACGTTTAACAGCTGGGCCAACAGGTCTCTCCTCCTCAGCTGCTAGGCTGAGTCTGTGAACCAGTGCAAGTGTGTTCACCAAAGCCACAGTGTGTGAGTCTGCCCATAATGAAGGCTGAGAACAGAAGAACTGACGGGCTGAGGCTGGACGAGACTGAGAGTCTTGAGCATCCAGTGGAGGGGATGTGGCACGCGTGTGAGGGGCGGGCTGCAGACGGGAGAGGCACACCCCTTCTGATGGGCAGGACGTGGGTACAGAGGCAGGGTTTGTAATGGAGCTCGGGTGTTGGGTTATTTCCAATGGTGCCTCTGGGTGATAAAGTGTAGAAATTATCTGAGAGTCGGAGAGCTTCAGAACTTTGAAGCCCGCGATGAGGATGAGAAGTGTTCATATCGGTGGGGGATAGTGCATTGACGAGGGGCGTGTGGTAGGGCTGGCCAGTGGCGCTAAAGCCCCATTTGATGTTTTTGGTCTTCATTTAAAGGAACCTCTGGAGCAGTCTGTGCAGCAGCCAGGGAGGTGTGTCACTCAGACTCCCTTTCAAGAGAAAACCTGTGGTCAGCTGGAGGAGGGCAGCTCCCTAACTGGCTCCCCAGTGCAGTGCTTTCAGGATTCAACAGAACATCTAATCCAAAGCCATGCTCTTCCGGGCAGTACCAAGCAGTGGCTGAGAGGAGGGTGGCCCCTGGCAGGACTGCCCCAGGGCTCCTGACTGCTCCGGCCAAGCCTTTCTCAGCATAATCTCAGGCTCTTCTTACACTGCCAGGGGTGGCAGGCCCCTCCCATTCTGCAAGTTTCCCTTGCTGACCCCTCCCTGCTGCATCCTGCAGAGAGATCAGCCCTGCCCACCCACCTTAAGTTCCAGCTCGGCAGCCGCCTCTCAGTGACTCCAGCTAACACGACATGGTCAGGGTCTTCTCCAGACACCTGCCCTTGCTTCCATCATGGTCCACACATGAACAAGCAGAGGGCAGACTCCTCCAGGTGAGCATAAAGGAAGGATGGCAGGGCCACAGAACAGCGTTCCCTTCAGCTGCAGACTCATCACCAAACATGGAGTCACACTGGTTAAGACGAGCGGTGAGGTGATGGTCCAGTGCGTAAGAATCCAGCTTGCAATGCAGGGGATGTAGGTTCAATCCCTGGTCATGGAACTAAGATCCCACATGCCGAGGGGCAACTAAGCTCATATGCCACAACTAGAGAGAAGCCTACGTACCACAAGGAAGATTCTTCAAACCCTAACTAAGAACAGTCACAGCCAAAAATATAAATAAATAAATATTTTAAAAAGAAGATGAAGAAGACCAGTGAGACCTGGGAATCATGATGGTCCCTAGACACTGCAGAGTAGGCCGCGCCCAGGTCAGTTTGTTCTTATTTTCATCTCATGATCACCCAGTGGCTCACCCTCCCCTTCTTTAGAGAAAACCGAAAGAGGCCTGCCAGACTGCTCTTCACCAGCTTCTCAGTTTGGGCCACGATCCTGAGTTGCCAAAAAACCAACTTGCATCACGCATCCTCCCTATACCATCATTGCACTGGGGACTTTTTATCCATTATTCAACTGCCTGGGCCTTAAACAACAGGTAGTGAAGCAGATGCTATTTCACCTATTTTTATGCACTAAGAAAAGTGAAAGTGAAATCGCTCAGTCGTGCCCGACTCTTTGTAACCCCATGGACTGTAGCCGACCAGGCTCTTTTGTTCATGGGATTCTCCAGGCAAGAATACTGGAGTGGGTAGCCATTCCCTTCTCCAGGGGATCCTCCCAACCCAGGGATCAAAACCAGGTCTCCCACATTGCAGGCAGAGTCTTTACTGTCTGAGCCACGAGAAATCAAGACTCAAAGAGAAGCCACTGGCCAATAGGTAGTGCATGCAGGATCTGGGCCCAATTCTTCCTCAAAGGCTTCAAGAACCCGAGTTCTTTCCACGAGATAGCATGGTTGGTGCTTTTAGATACAGCTTCCATATCAGAGCTACTAATTAATTTAATCTTGTGTACACAGAGTTCTTACAGTATGCAAATGTGTATGTAAATGATTATTTTAATTTATACAAACAAAGATGCAAATGTACCCTTCAGTTTACAGAAAACCTCAGCTGACCCATCGCAAGGGCTCTAGCAAATCAGAGTCATTCTAACACAAATAAAACCCCAACTCTCCATATGAGAGCTATTTCTTCAGAATTTTAATCATTGAGTCTCTGGCCCCCCCGTCAAGGATATTTTAGATTCCTCATGATGTTCTTCAGGGCTGAGATAAATGTGAAAAAACAAAACTCTCTGGCATTTTCTCCCTCCAAAGAAGGAAAACAGAACCCATGCTTGAGTTCCACCCTTTGAGATTCAGGCCTGGCACAGCTCTGGCCTTTGACAATGTGAATAAAGAAATCACACATTTACCGGAATTCTGAGCACCCGGAAATCACTTTCTCCCTGCTTCCCTCCCCTAAGCAGATGAGTTTTGGTTCCCAGGAGGTGCTAGTGGCAAGGAACCTGCATGCCAATGCAGGAGACATAAGAGATGTGGGTTCAATCCTTGGGTCAGGAAGATCCCTTGCAGGAGGGCATGGCTACCTACTCCAGTATTTTTGCGTGGAGAATTCCACAGACCCATAGGGTCTCAAAGAATCAGATATGGCTGAGCAACTTAGCACCCAGGCAGTATATTTTGAAAGATGCTGGGAAAACTGATTGCCTCCCCCCACTACATCCCACCCAGGCCTCGGGGGTCCAAAGGTTGAAAGTGTCCAATGTTTAGGGATCTCTGCTGAAATAGAAGTTCCCTTGGGCTCATAGCTATGGTCATCTAATATCTAACTCTGATCAAAGTGCTGCTGGAGGAGTGGGGAGAAGTAGAGTGAGGGAGACAGATAAGATGAAGAGAAGGGAGATGAGATGGAGAAGATAGGGCAGAAATGGGAAAAGGAATCCTAAACAGAGGAACATGGACAGCTGGGAGGCAGATGCATCCTGGAAGAGAGACCTCCCCTGACGGCGCCTTTCAGGGTAGGGTTGGTGGTTCCCCATCCAACTCCCTGCACAGACTCCAATGCTCCAGAGTACTCAGAACTCACTGAGGTTGCTCAACCTGATGCTCTCTTCCTGGCTCTGAGCCCTTTCACATGTGGTCCCTCTCCAGGAACCACGGCTGCCCCACACCTGCCTGGCTCCTGGCTACCAGCTGCCCTGCCACCAGCCTGCGCCTCTCCTCCCTGCTCAGATGGAGTATACTCTAGACCCTCCCTGCTCTGGGCTCCCCGAACACTCTCTGTGATGTCCGAGACCACAATGATCCTGTTTTATTCATCTTCATATTTCCAGCATCTAGCTCAGTGTCTTAAACAGCTTTAATAAATATTCGAGTGGCCTACTGAAACTCTATGACCGGGTTTAGCACATTGTCCACTAGTTGTTAGGTTGTCTGTCCCCAGCCCCCATGAGATTGCTATTTTCTGGAGATTTCTGCTTATCTCCTGGATCCCTAGAAGCTGAGTACAGTGCCTGGTCACTAAGGGATGCTCAATAAACAGTTTCAGAGCTAATTAATTAACTTGGGTAAAATGCTGGATTGTTTTAATGGTGGAAATGGTTTCTCCCTCTCTCTGCTTGCACAACTATTCCTGGATGATAATGCAAAGCCACACACTGGCTGTCTGCACCGACACCCCCGTGGGGAGCCCTCGGCTGTCCCTCTGGACCCAGCAAGCCACCCAGCCAAGCTCTACGCTTCATCATCCAGAGGCAGGCTCAAGTTCCCCCAGCCCCTCTTCCCTTCTCTTCCCATTGCTTCTGGAATGAAGGTGCTGCTGGTCTGGCCTCACTCTGACATTCATTACTCTGGTATTGATGGCCTTCCACCTCCCTGTTATTCTGTGAAGATTAGAAAGCAGAGACCTTTCTTGGGTGCGGGAATGGGTTTTGTCAGTATTCCGGGTGTAACAGCAGAAAGTGTAATAAATCCTGGCAGTCAATCGAATATGACATGATAATGAATGTTAACATCATGTGGCCCTCTTTGCCAACAGAGGGGAAAGTCATGTTAGATTACAGCTAAACACAGGCGCCAGAGATTTCTATCTGCCTCCCTTTCTATCTCCTCCCTCTGCAGGGTTGACCTCCATGCCGTCTCCACCCTTCCATCCCAGCTTCACTGGCCCACGATGCTCAGAAACATGGCTTCAATTCCCAGAGCTCTACACCCTGCCCAAGAGAAACCTGACCTTGGATGGAACTCTCCTCCTCTGAACTTAACAGAATTCTCTGCCTGGGAGCCCCCTGTAGTCCTAGGGCAGCCCCACCCCACCCCACCAATCGGAGTCAGACCCAGTCGGATAACAAACCAGGAGGGTGCTGCAAGGGGAATCCCAAGTTCAGAGCCAGCTTTATGCAAGTCGAGAAGTGAGATTCTGCTTCTCCCTGCATGAGACCAAAACCAGAGCCAACCACTGTTCCCTGCCTGAGCTTCCCACCCCCCCAGACTACTTGGTTTCTGATGCTTTGCTTTGCCTGAATGTTTAAAAAGTTCAGATTCTCATAATATGATTCCCAGAATCAGCAATTGCTTCATTGCATTATTATGAATAAAGGTAATAATATCCATTCGTGTCTTTTTTAAAAAAAGAGCTTAGTATAAGGGTGTCTTAGAGAAACATGATTTAGCAGCCTCAGTCCCTTGACTTGCCAGTCTGAACCTGCTCTACTTGTTCAGCCAAAGCATGTGATAATCGGCCTCTTATCATGAAGCCAAGGGTAACCTTCAACTGAGAGCAATTATTGTTAAGCCACGATGATATATCAAGCTCGTTGTTTGGTTCTTATGCACACACACACACCATATGAACTACAGGTTATATGCTTTACCTGGCTCCGGAAGCTATAGGCACTTACCCTAAGTGTCCCAGCCATGGAGTCATGAAGTGTCAGATGGGGAATCATGTGTCCAATCAATGCGTCCATTCTGTCCATTCATCAACAGGACAAGGACTCACTCACTGTGACCAGCCTCCAGCTTTCTCTCTCCTGGGACATCTCCAATACTACTCAGTAGAAATGGACTGAAAGCTTGCTTTAAAAGTCTTCAGATACTGGAAAGGTAGGAAGGATGACTAATTTGATAATAAATATTATTATTAATATCTGATTAGTACTTTACAATTTAAAAAGCACTTTTTTCTACATTATCTTATTCAATCCTCAAGGGAAAAAAACCACAAAGTGGGCACTACTCTCATACTCACTTTATGGATGAAAAAAAAAAAAAAAACAGATGAAACTAATCTATATTCACACATGCTTGATTATTTTAAATAAACACTAAAAATCAGGTCCCCAAACAAATTCAATTTAATAACAATAAATCCTAGTGTTATTTGGATGTCTCTTTTCAGTTTCAAACTATTTTCACTTATATTTAAAGTTAAATTGAACAAATATGCAGAAATGCTAAAATATGTATCTTTTAACCCAGTCCTCCCAGATCTTGAAACCTTTCGTAGGGAAATAAAACTAGTCAAGACCTCTCTACCCAACAGTCTGGATTGTCTTCTTGAGGACAGTCAGGGAAACACGTGTAGGGGGACTAAAATTCTCAGGGCCTCCTCTGCAGGCTGCAACTCCACAGACTGTAACACACCAGGCTCCTCTGTCCATGGAATTCTCCAGGTAAGAATATTGCAGTGGGTAGCCATTCCCTTCTCCAGAGGATCTTCCCAACCCAGGGATCGAATCTGGGTCTCCTACACTGCAGGCAGATTCTTTAACGTCTGAGCCACCTGGGAAGCCCTCTGCCATATCTATAAACAAGGATGTCACAGCCATCCGCAATCCCGCCTCAAAATGAGGCTTCTAAAGTCACCTCAGTGGTAGGTTGAGCAGATCAAAGCCCATCTGACCTAAAAAATCTGCCAGGAAAGCTGTTGTACAGGATACAACCATCCTCCAGAGAAGATAGCTCAATGGACATGAAGCTACTAACAGCCTGCCTGGCACACAATAAGTCTTTAAATGGCAGAATTTATAATTCACGAACACATGCTCCAGCATCATTTGGGTATTTGCCTCAAGGTGCACAAAGAAAAAACCCAGTTTCCAGAGTTCCTGCCAGGCCTTACGTGCTGTGCTGCCAGCACCGTATCAGTCAGTCCAGTGGTGAACAAGCCTCAGACTGCTGGCTGGGTTAACACCCAGCTAGATGGGTGTTATGGGTGCTAGATGTATTCAAACTATATGGCTTTAATCTTCAATATACAAAACTTGTGGTTTGTACAGCATCCTATGATTTTAAAGAAGCCCTTACATCTTTTCCCCAGTGTGCTCGCTGCCCCCATCAGAATTCCTTTCTCCTTAGGCATCTGCCTCCCTGTTAGCAGGACCCCCTCCTCTGAGCCACTCCACTGAGGGCTGGAAGGATACTGGGGAGCACCGGGCTCAGCCCCTCACATTGGAACCAAGCAGGACCCTGTGGGGCACAAAAGCCTTTCTGTGTCCCCCATTGCTTGTTTACAGGAAATAGGCTTCATTCAGCTTCCTTGACCTTTCTTAAGTTATAATGGGCAAGTTCAAACACTCACTAATTAGGGAAGGGAGGGGGATATAGAGTTAAGGGAGGAGCAGTCAGGGAAAAATAAAGCAGCCTTGGTGGCCAGGATCTTGCTTCCCCCTCAAGGGACACACAGAACAATGATCTTTGAGCTGTTTTGCAGATACAGAAACCCCCACCAGACGGGAGCAGTTAACTGAGTGCTGCCCACAAGCACGGAGACCCCAGACCGGTTGGAACCAAAAGGTTGGTGATGCTGACTCCCACTTACCTCACCACCATACCATCAGAAGAATGTTCATGAGCTGATCACAGCCTCTTTGAACTATGACTATAAACTCCTCACTTCCCCCTCCAGGTTGAGATACACAACATTAGCCCACCATAGCTCCCGTTGCCTGGCAAAGCAACGAAGCTATCCCTTTCTACTTTTCTACCCAAACTGTATTCAAGATTCAATCCAGGGTCTGGGTACAGAGGCAGAACTTGAGCTCAAGGTTCAGACAAGGAATTGGTGGCACAGGAAGTGAAGCAACTTGTCCAATGCCAGCTAGGTCCTTAGTAGCAGGGCCCAGACAGGTGCATAGACAGTGTTCCCTACACCTGGCGACCCAATCACCTACACTTCCTTGTAAAGATGGGGTGGGTGTCAGTGAAGGTCCCATCAGTCACTGGTTCTGGATCTGAGGTCCCTCTGGCCCTGCATTGGGCCAGTGGTTCTGCATTCTAAGTTTAAGAGTCTGTTTCTACAAAAACCACTCCTAAGGACTTTCTTGGGGGTGGATGGGATAAAACATGTGATAAAAACACTTTGCAAAGTGCTAAAAAGAAGTATATACATTAAAGGCCTTGTCATATTCTGCTGCTAGCTCAACATCTTTCCAGAAGTATTTGCATTTTAAAAGAGAGTTTACCCTGGTAAGAATTCTGGAGGTAAAGTCTTCTCAAACATTGATGGTGGGAATGTGAACGGCTACAATACCAGGCAAGATCTATTAAAATTCCAAATATACACCTACTTTGCCCCCTCGATCACACTTACAGGCACCTAGCTCTAGAAATGAAAGTAGAGTGTCAAAGAGTGTGCACAGGATGGTTACTACAGCAGAGTCGGTAGTGGCTACAAGCGGAAACACACTCTGTGCTGGAAATGGTTAAATGCCCTGGAGAACTCACACCATAAAATATTCTTCAACTAATAAAAAGAATGTGGTCTTGTTCAATCTGTATCTATTGACCCAGAGGGATTTCTGTGATATATGGTTCAGAGAAAAACAAGTTACAGAAAAATGTATTTATTCGATTTCAGTTTTGTAAGACTAGGACTAAAATAATCCCCACATTTGTGTTAAGAAAGAGAGAGGAAGAGAGGGAAGGAGTGAGGGACAAAGAGGAGGAAAGAAAATGAATATGGACTTCTCTGGTGGTCCGGTGGCTAAGACTGCTCTCCCAGTGCAGGGGGACTGAGTTCGATCCCTGGTCAGGGAACTAGATCCCACATGCCACAATGAACACTGAAGATCCTGCTTGCTGCAACTAAGACGTGGCATGGACAAATAAGTAGAAGTGAATATTTTAAAAAGTGTTTTTTGAAAAAGAGAACGTGAAAAAATAAGAGTGAGGTCCCTTGAACCCATGGTTGTCCAGGGGTGGAATTTCATGGTGTTTAGCCAATGGGAAAATAAATTCAAAAGGAAGCTGGGGAAACAGCAATTATGTTGAA
Source organism: Bos mutus (assembly GCF_027580195.1). Lineage (NCBI taxonomy): Eukaryota > Metazoa > Chordata > Mammalia > Artiodactyla > Bovidae > Bos > Bos mutus. Next base: position 35,167,533 of record NC_091645.1, read on the forward strand.
CAACCAGAGTCTCTGCCTGGGCATGCAGATGCCTCTCTGGGCACCAACTTCTCCGTCCAGAAGTCCCATTCTCTACAGTCCTCACTCTCCAGCCCTGGTGTCTGGACTGTAGCTCACCAGGTGCCTCTATCCCTGGGATTCTCCAGGCAAGAATACTGCAGTGGGTAGCCATTTCCTTCTCCAGGCATCTTCCCCACCCAGGTCTCCTACATTGCCCATCTTAGCTGAGTCATCCCACTGCCCATCTCTACAGGGAGCAGGAGTCTGTGGGGGAAGCTCACTCAAGTTTTCTGAATTGCCCCAGTCTCATTCTTGGGTTCCCCACTGATCTTTAGGATGGAGTCTAAGGTACAGGCCAAGGCTGTAAAAGCAGAGGCAGGCAATTAAGAGTTCTTGACAATGACGTTGCCCCCTCCAGAGCACAGGGCTGATGACCCTCAGCACGTAATGACCAATATGGATTGTTGTGAGGCTTTGCGTTTTGTAATCATAATAAAACACTCTTCCACAGGCAGAGAGCTGCTCTCACGCATGCCTGGTTTATTCACTATTGCCAACCATCCAGAATCAGGCTCAGAAGGAAACAGATAGAGAAGCCTTCAGCATGCAGTAGGATTGGGAAAATGCCCTGGAGAAGGGAATGGCAACCCACTACAGTATTCTTGCCTGGGAAATCCCATGGACAGAGGAGCCTGGCGGGCTACAGTCCATGGGGTCAAAAAGAGTCAGACACAACTAAGCGACTTTCACTTTCAGAAGGAGAAAATTTCAGTTTTCATCAGTAGGGAAGCCCACATAAGAAGGTGGGCCACTGGGTAACAAACAGGAGCAATGCTGAATTGTAGAATCTTAGGATTCTTTGTTACTTCAAGGCAGCAGCAAGCTGAGCGATGTGTATGCCAGCAAAGATAGCTCTGCTAGCTCCTCAGGTGCCAACTTGTGTGGGAAGTCTTCTCTCCACCCACAAAGTGGATTGTTCTTCCTCTGTGCATCCCTGGTACTCTGCTTTACCCCTTCTCGACTAAAAGTGTTAGTCACTCAGCCACGTGTGTGACCCCATGGACTGTAGCCCCCCAGGCTCTTCTTTCCATGGAATTCTCCAGATAAGAATATTGGAATGGGTTGCCATTCACTTCTCCAGGGGATCTTCCCAACCCAGGGATCGAACCCAGGTCTCCTGCATTGCAGACAGATTCTTTACCATCTGCTGCTGCTGCTGCTGCTGCTGCTGCTAAGTCGCGTCAGTCTGCCACCAGGAAAACTCCTTCTCAACTAAATGGCACTGCTATTAGCTATTTGTATGTCTCACTTTGAGATCATTTCCATCTTTATGTCAATCCATTTCTCACTATGGCTTAAAAGAGAGATCTTGAGGAAGGTCAGTGTGTGTTGAATAAGTTTGCTCCTTCCGTATAAGGCTCTTCATAGGCAGAGCAAAGGTTAAAAAACCTGGGCTGAGGACTCCCCTGGCGGTCCAGTGGTTAGGAATCTTCACTTCCAATGTAGGGTGCCCAGGGTCAATCCCTGATTGGAGAACTAAGATCCCACATGCTATGCTGCTGCTGCTAAGTTGCTACAGTCGTGTCCGACTCTGTGCGACCCCATAGACCGCAGCCCACCAGGCTCCCCTGTCCCTGGGATCCTCCAGGCAAGAACACTGGAGTGGGTTGCCATTTCCTTCTCCAACACATGAAAGTGAAAAGTGAAAGTGAAGTTGCTCAGTCGTGTCCGACTCTTAGCGACCACATGGACTGCAGCCCACCAGGCTCCTCCGTCCATGGGATTTTCCAGGCAAGAGTACTGGAATGGGGTGCCATAGCCTTCTCTGCCACATGCTATGGGGCATGGCCAAAAAAATTTTTAAGAAACCTGAGCTGTGAATCAGGAGAGATCAGATCAGATGAGTCACTCAGTCGTGTCCGACTCTTTGCAACCCCATGAATCGCAGCACGCCAGGCCTCCCTGTCCATCACCCACTCCCGGAGTTCACTCAGACTCACGTCCATCAAGTCAGTGATGCCATCCAGCCATCTCATCCTCTGTCGTCCCCTTCTCCTCCTGCCCCTAATCCCTCCCAGCATCAGAGTCTTTTCCAATGAGTCAACTCTTTGCATGCGGTGCCCAAAGTACTGGAGCTTCAGCTTTAGCATCATTCCTTCCAAAGAAATCCCAGGGCTGATCTCCTTCAGAATGGACTGGTTGGATCTCCTTGCAGTCCAAGGGACTCTCAAGAGTCTTCTCCAACACCACGGTTCAAAGGCATCAATTCTTCGGCACTCAGCCTTCTTCACAGTCCAACTCTCACATCCATACATGACCACAGGAAAAACCATAGCCTTGACTAGACGGACCTTTGTTGGCCAAGAAATGTCTCTGCTTTTGAATATGCTATCTAGCTTGGTCATAAGTTTCCTTCCAAGGAGTAAGCGTCTTTTAATTTCATGGCTTCAGTCACCATCTGCGGTGATTTTGGAGCCCAGAAAAATAAAGTCTGACGTTGTTTCCACTGTTTCCCCATCTATTTCCCATGAAGTGATGGGACCAGATGCCATGATCTTCGTTTTCTGAATGTTGAGCTTTAAGCCAACTTTTTCACTCTCCACTTTCACTTTCATCAAGAGGCTTTTTAGTACCTCTTCACTTTCTGCCATAAGGGTGGTGTCATCTGCATATCTGAGGTTATTGGTATTTCTCCCGGAAATCTTGATTCCAGCTTGTGTTTCTTCCAGTCCAGTGTTTCTCATGATGTACTCTGCATATAAGTTAAATAAACAGGGTGACAATATACAGCCTTGACGAACTCCTTTTCCTATTTGGAACCAGTCTGTTATTCCATGTCCAGTTCTAACTGTTGCTTCCTGACCTGCATACAAATTTCTCAAGAGGCAGTTCAGGTGGTCTCGTATTCCCATCTCTTTCAGAATTTTCCACAGTTTATTGTGATCCACACAGTCAAAGGCTTTGGCATAGTCAATAAAGCAGAAATAGATGTTTTTCTGGAACTCTCTTGCTTTTCCCATGATCCAGCGGATGTTGGCAATTTGATCTCATCCCAATTCTGGCTCTAACTCCAACCTCCCTCTGGTGTCAGATAATCACTTGGCTTCCCTTGGATTAATTTACCCACCTGTAAAATGAGCATGGCATGAAATATTGAGACTGTGGGTAAAAAAGGAACTTTGCGGGGAAATCATGATCAAATAGCAGTAAGACACATACCCTCTCCTTCAGCACTCCCTAAACCTGTACAATAGCAAACACCTGCACCGCTGTTAAGAGTGAGCTTGGGCGTTGTCTCCTCCAAAAAGCCTTCCATGCCTACCCAAGGAGACTTGGTACTCACTGCGCCACTTTATGCCTATCTACTTGGAACTCTATTCTGCACCCTACTGCAAGTTCTTTGAGAAAGGGCAGAAAGAAAAACGTGAATTTATATCCATTTATGGACCATATCCAACTATGGTCCACAGCTGGCACCCAATAAAAAGAGAGGAACAGGTAAACAGATGGATCAATGAGGGAAGCAGGGAAGGAAAGAGGGGAATCTTGGTGCCTTGGACTCTGGTTTGGTTAAAACGCCTCTGAGTTGTTCTAATGGTAGAACTGGTGTGAGGGCATATGGGTGCTCAGTTGTTTCCAGTCATGTCTCTTTGCGATCCCATGGACTGTGCCCGCCAGGCTCCTCTCTCCATGGGTTTCTACAGGCAAGAATACTGGAGTGGGTTGCCGTGCCCTCCTCCAGGGGATCTTCCTGACCCAGGGATCGAACCCTCATCTCCTGCGTCTCCTGCATTGTAGGTGGATTCGTTACTGCTGAGCCACCAGAGAAGTCCCTGATAGAACTGGTATCTCCAGTATATTTGCTGACGAAATAACATGGACATTCCCTATGATTTGGGGAGTTGACATTTAAATATGCTTTCTCTCTTAATCTGTCCTTGTTTAAATTAAGCTCCCCATCAGCAATACCAGGATGAATCACACCATCAGAATATTTTCCCAAATACGGGTGGAAAGAGAACGGATTGCATTTCGGATGCATTATGTGTGATCTTCCATTTAATCCCAACACAAGCATCTACAGTCAGTGTTATTAAGCACACTTTATGGATAAGAAAACTCAGATCCAAGAGGTGAGAAATTCATCTATGTTCATCCTGCAGAAAGTGGCAAGGCCAGGGTTCACCAGAAGCCAAAAGCAGTGGCCTACAAAATATCTATAAGGAAATTATTTCCTGTCCATCCACAGGGAATCACGGAGACACAATGTCCACTGAAAAAGGATGGGAAGGGCAAGTGGTGACTGCTTCACCATGAATCTGATCGGCCATCACTACTCGCTCACCATCCCACCTCTGGCCTACCCACACACCCTGCCCAACCCAGGTGGGTAGCAATGGCCATACACCCACCCAAGAGCCTGCCTGCCCACCTCCCGTGGAAGCAGCTCTGTGGTGTGGAAACCCACCTGTGCTGGGCTACTCAGGAGGCGTGAAGGGGCTGTGCTGCATAGAAATGGACTCTTTCACTTAGCAGGAGGCAGGTAATTTCTTTTGTCCCTGCTGATGCATTATTGATTGTGATGAATGTCAGATGGGAGCCCATTCCAGGAGCCATTAAACAATAATTTCATCTCCGGTGGGTAATTGATTGTCAGGGGCCTGGAGTGGCCGGTTGTGAAGTGGTGGTAACGTGAATGTTTTCATTTGGAGCTGGGTGTGAAGGGAAGATGGCATGATTTATTTATCAAATATCAAGCCCAGTTTGCAGGAACGGGAAGCTGAGATGGGAAGTTGACCTTCTCTGAGATTCAGGCCTCCTGTCTGCAGAGGTCAGACTCCTGCTGCTCAGAATCAGGGACATACCAGGGACTCTACTGCTGCCATCCGCCACCCTCCCCACCCAAACAGAAAATCCAAAGCATCAACTTTCAACAATCAACCCTCCTCCTCACTGCTTCACAAGCCCTCCGAGCCTGTATACCCAGCATCGAAATCTAGATGTGCATTCTCTCCACACAGGACAGTTCAGACTACTAGGCCCCCAGGTTCACACCTTCCCTGGGAAGGCCGCCCCACCAGCTCAGTTCTTACTCATTTCCTGAGCTCCAGGTGACGCCATCTGCTGAGGGAGCCCAGATCCACCTCCATCCCCAGATAAAGGTATAAGCTGTCCCGCCTCCAAATTCTATGATCATTCACTCATGCCTCTGCTGCTGCTGCTGCTGCTAAGTCGCTTCAGTCGTGTCCGACTCTGTGCTACCCCGTAGACGGCAGCCCACCAGGCTCCCCCGTCCCTGGGATTCTCCAGGCAAGAACACTGGAGTGGGTTGCCATTTCCTTCTCCAATGCAGGAAAGTGGAAAGTGAAAGTGAAGTTGCTCAGTCTTGTCTGACTCTTAGCGACCCCATGGACTGCAGCCCACGAGGCTCCTCCATCCATGGGATTTTCCAGGCAAGACTACTGGAGTGAGGTGCCATTGCCTTCTCTGACTCATGCCGTACATAGACCTATAATACTGTTTTCTGAAAATCTGTTTAGATTTCTGTCTTGACTGCCTTCTCAGTGATTCATACTCTTTGCTGGACTAATAAACTGGGTGAAAACTATGAAGTTTCTCCCTAGGGAAAAATGTACGCATCTTAGCAGACAGACCAAATGTTTCACACAGTTTTAGGGTGTCTACAGATCCCCCAAAACCATTCATGGAACCCAGGTTAAGGATCTCTACCCTGAAGGGGCCAAAGCCAGTGTCTTATTCACCTTTGTGTCTCCAGGCACAGTGCAACATGTGGCGCATAGTAGGAGCTTGGCAAATGCCTGGTGAATAGGTGCAGAGTGTCTGCCAGGGGCTCACGAAGCTGAGTGTATACACTTCACTGGAGCTGTAAGCCTCAAACACTACTGATCAAAGAGCTAGGAGGTGATATTTAGAACCCTGCAGGGGGAGTTGAGGCTGCCACCCTGAGCTGGGCCTGGGTCTATGTTTTGGTTTCATAATCAAGAAGACAGGCTGAGGAAGGATGTGAGTGCTGCGCCAAGCCCCAGATTCTGTAGAGCTGAAGAGAAACTGCAGGCAGCACTCAGCTTCAAGGACTGAGGCCAAGGAAGCCAAGTGTTTAGTTGCTCAGTTGTGTGCCACTCGGGGCGATCCCATGGACTGTAGCCCACCAGGCTTCTCTGTCCATGGGATTCTCCAGGCAAGAATACTGGAGTGGGTAGCCATTCCCTTCTCCAGGGGTTCTTCCTGACCAGAGGTTGAACCTGGGTCTCCTGCATTGCAGGCAGATTCCTCACTGTCTGAGCCACCAGAAAGGCTCCAAGGAAGCCAAAGACTTACCCAAATCTCTGGGCCTCGCTCTTCTCACTTTTATTCTTAGAATTGGAAGAGTTGTCATGTCTAAAAGGCCTGGACACAATAATCCTATCCATAATAAAATGATCCAAGAGAAAAATAACAGCTCCTATGATCAGGCTCTCAGGATGTGGGCTTTGCTCCCAGCCTCATAAACGTGACCCTGTGTTCCCAGGAATGCCTTCTCTTACAGCAGGGACATTTCTCAGTCTGCAGCTTTAAAGGTTTATGCTCCCAAAGACAGGGCTGCTACAGGAAAGTCTGTATAACCTCGTGTGCAGAACGAAGATTCTGGAACATTAGCTTTCATTTGGGAAGGTTACTAAACCTCTCTGTCTTTCAGTTACTTGACTTCAAAATAAAAGCAACATAATTCCTGCTCCCAGAGACTGTGAGAGGAGCAAGCGAGTAATACTATAAGGGCTCAGAACACATAAGCCCTCAGTAAACACTGGCCATTACTATTACCGCAGGAGTGGGTATGCACCTGTATTGTTATTGCAGTAAAGAGTTTTTGGAGGATAGAGGTATAGAAGGAACGATTTATTTTATTACTTTAGCTCAGTCATCATCTGGGTAGCAGTTCCTCTATCAGGACCATGCTGTCATTTCAAAGATAAAAAACCCACCTCTCCAACAAGTTCCTTACCAAAGAGCCCCCATCTCCTCCACAGATGAAGCAAACTGGTCCTCAAAGTTGGCCTCCAACCTTCACTTAGTAACTATCCTTGGCTGTTCCAGCCCACATGGAAACACTCCTTTCTTTTGATCTCTTGATGCAGTTACTGTGTATAAATGCATACTCTCTTGGTACACCCTGTTTAACATTTATTTTATACTTCATAGCTTCCCAGGTGGCTCAGTGCTAAAAAACCCACCTGCCAATGCAGGAGACACAGGAGACAAAAGTCTCCTGAGTCAGGAAGATCCCCAGGAGAAGGAAATGGCAACTCACTCCAGTATTCTTCCCTGGAGAATCCCATGCACAGAGGAGCCGTGTGGGCTACAGTCCATAGGTTGAAAGAGTCAGATACAACTAGCAACTAAACAACAACAACATATATTTCATTAGTTAGATGTTCAAAGACTGGACAACCCTTCAGAACAGAATGCATAGCTCATCTTTTGCTCAGGGACCTGCCAGTGCCTGCTGTGTCCCCATGGGCTACCCCCATGTACTGGAAGGACCACTGGACCTTAAGTCAAAGGCTGAGGCTTCAGTTCTTTCCTTTGGTGCTCTGGAATCCTGGGCAAGACACACATGTGTGAGAACTGTCAGTTTCCACTCGAACATCTGCTATATACATCATCCCTAAATCATAACACGTCTGCTTTTAGTTTACACACGGCCGCTTGGAATAAAGACAATATTGTCCAGTCCCCCTTGAAGCTAGGTGTGACCAAGTCATTCAGTTCCAGTTAATGAAATGAAAGGGTCAGACATGTGGGATTTTTGTCCTTTCCTGGCCTATTTTTCCTTTCTGCTTCCTAGAATATTTACACAACAGCTGGTGCTGGTGCTAGCTAGCCATGGACCCATTTGGAAAAGGGCCACACCTAGGAACAGCGGAGCCAGGATCCCATCACTGGACTGTCTACTTCCAAGCTCTATTGGAAGTGTTTTTTTGTATAACAGCTATTATTTGAGGTTTGGTATTACTTACAGTCTGACTGTGCTGCTGCTGCTAATGCTAAGTCGCTTCAGTCGTGTCCGACTCTGTGCAACCCCATAGACGGCAGCCCACCAGGATCCCCCATCCCTGGGATTCTCCAGGCAAGAACACTGGAGTGGGCTGCCATTTCCTTCTCCAATGCATGAAAGTAATCCTCACTAATTGCTCTGAAGGTTTCTCTCACTACAATGCAGATAAGAACTCATGTCCACACGACACATAAAGGAAATGTTAAAAATGTAAACCTTCTTACAGGAGAAGTTGAATTATCAGTATTTACAGAGGAAATGAAAAGAAGGAAAGTGTATGGGAGGGAATAAGGAAGAAAGATGAGTGATTTGTAGGGATGACACTTGGGGGTAAGTGTGTCAGAGTTAAGGGCTGAGTTGGACTCTGCAGAGACCACCCACCTTCAGCACCTTCAGATTCTAACCAGCAGAAGCTGTTCTTCACCATAAGTGCCCACATCCCTGAACACGGACACGACACGAGCTAGAGGAAGCCCCCGTAGGAAAGGTCAGGAAGTCCAGGGTCAAGGGAGCCAGGCAGGAAGGAAAACGCCAACTAGATGTCACCTTCAATGAACTTAGAAAAAGTGAAGGCAAGAAAAGTGATCTCTGGCATGGAGGAAGAGAGTGATCTGTCTCCACCGCTGAGAAAGCAGATTTACAAGGGTTTCTACCTTCCTCTCTACTCTTTGAGTCACCACTCCATCATCTTGTCAGCCAGAACCACCAGCTCCCCTGGAACCCTCCACCATGTCTCTCCTGCATCTCCAGAAAGTGCCCTCAGGACCACAGCCCCTCACTCCCATATCAAACCACCCTCTTGCTGTGGTTGATGGGTGGACAGATGGTGTCCGGGGAGGCCTGTCCCAGGCTCTGGACCCCAGCTAACTCTGTCCTCTCCTTTCCGCCTCCAGACCTTGATCATCCAGAGACCTCCTCTGTGCATCCAAGCAAGACCCCTTCCTCCACACCAGCTCTTCCAGGGTGTCTTCTGCCTGCCCTCCCCACATACGTCCACCTCCTGTTCTGTGAGTCAGGTTTGCAGGTTCAGCCCTCCATTGTCCCCCAAGAGAGGACAGTCATGGAGGCAGGAACTTGCGTCTCCCTCGACACCATGTTGGTCTGCTGGACTTCAGAATGATTCCGACTAAAATGTGCTGACCTGTGATAGACACATTTACTGATCCTATCAGCTAATTCCCGTGCGGCCTTCCCAGTCTACAAACACCAAAGTTTAAAGATGCCCCCAACCTCAAGGCCATTAAGTAGTGTAACTAGGATTTGAACCCAGCTTCTCATCCTCAGAGCCTTGGGTTTCCAGCTCCTTTCTCTGTCTATTCAGAGGCTAAAGAGGCCAGCAGGTCCGTGTCTGTGAGCTCCCTCTGGTGTGGACAGGGCACCCCCACCCTCTTTGCTCCATTCACTGCCTGCAAGGAAACCCCGATCACTCCCTCCCTAAGCCTGTGTCTCTGGTGCTTCTAGGTCTTTGCAGGGAGTCCGACGTCTGCCCTCCAGCTTGGACAGAGCCTGTTCTCTACACATGGGCATAAGGGAGTGATCTGCTTTCAGAAATCAATGCAGCAGCTGCTTTGTCGTGACAGCCTCCCTGCACGAAGTGGGGTGGGGGTGAGGGCTTTTCCCTCCTTCATGGCTCCAGGAGGTGCTTGTGAGGCTCCCACAGGCAAGAGCCTCACAGGAACTTTTGAAGCCATTTGTATTTATCAATTTGAAGAAACTAGATCCTTTCATTTCTCACAAGAGAAAACTAAGGACCAGAGAGTTTAGGGACACGTCCAAGGACTCACAGGTGATAAGCCACAGAGTGAGAAGAGTAGGTCTCACCTGTAGTTCTGAATACAAGGAACCAAGCAGCTATTCCGATCACAAAGCGCAGGCAACCCTGGCCCCTCGCTAAGCCTCGCACCTCTCCCCTCCCCTGGGTTCCCTCAGCCCCATAGAACCCTGGGATTCCTTGAAAATTGCCAAAAATTAGTACAGAAATGCAAAACTCTCTAGCTTGATTCCATCAGCTGGTTCCCTCTGATACATACCCGAGGTGATTTTTCATCTCTCTGAGAAAAGCTCCTATTGAAGAATTCTCATCTGTTGGAAGATCTTGAGGACCTGTGAGCCTCCTGCTGTTCTTCACCTTCTAAGTTGAAGACAGGAGAATCTTGGGTCTGCTCAGCCCTCATCCACCCTTGCACAAAGGCAGGGCAAGTTCCAGGCAGGGCAGCCCATTGCCCACTGGCCACTCTCACCTCAGGACAAAGATCAGCACTGGGTGCACAGTGAGTGTTCCAGAAACTTTGATAAACAGTCCCTGTAAAATGGTGAATAAAAACCTTTCAGGGGACAAACCACTCTTACATTTCCCCAGCCTTCTTTTCTCTAGGTTTAAACAGAAATACAGACTATATTTTCTTCCCAGCTCTTCAAATGTTTGGGTTTCCACTGCTACTGCTGCCAAGTCACTTCAGTCGTGTCCGACTCTGTGCAACCCCAGAGACGGCAGCCCACCAGGCTCCCCCGTCCCTGGGATTCTCCAGGCAAGAACACTGGAGTGGGCTGCCATTTCCTTCTCCAATGCATGAAAGTGAAAAGTGAAAGTGAAGTCGCTCAGTCGTGTCCGACTCCTAGCGACCCCATGGACCACAGCCCACCAGGCTCCTCCGTCCATGGGATTTTCCAGGCAAGAGTACTGAAGTGGGGTGCCATTGCCTTCTCTACTAACCATCTTTAAATTACCCAGTGACCTATCCCCCTGACTTTTCAAATCTTTTGTAAAACATAGAGCCCAGTTTAATCATGTTTATTCTTTCAGCGAACAGTTAATGAGCATCTACTGTGTACCAAATGCTGTGAAGTATTAGATGGCAGAAATGATGGCGACACAGTTTCTGCCTGCCAGGACCCCAGGGACTGAACCCTGCAGTCACAGAAGCTGGAAAAATAGCTGCAACAGGGCTCCCAGACCTGAGGATTGGACAGTCCTCTCCTGGTGGCTGGGTGTCCGGATTTCCTGTGACTGAAAGGACCTGGCCCCATTGAGATGGCAGAACCCTATTGAGAGTATGAAGTCACAGCCTTGCAGCAGAGTCTGACTCCACAGCTCACTGCCTGAGTGTGTTTAGACAAGTTCCTTAGGGACTTCCCTGGTCCTGTGGTTATGACTCTGCATTTCCACCCAGGGGCCATGGGTTCGATCCCTGGTCAGGCAACTAAGATCCTACATGCCACAAAGTACAGCCAAAAAAAAAAAAAAAAGCACTTATACACAAATCCCTTAAATGCTCGATTCCTCAGTTTTTCCCTCTGCAAAGTGTTGATAGTAAGAGATTTAAACAAAATAAGCTGATAAGGGGCCAAGAACAGTTTCTGTCACGGAGTGAGTATCCAGAATGGTAAGCCTGTGTTTCCTGCTTGTCTCAGGAGCCCCAGGACAGCTGCAAGTGTCCTGGGTGAGCTGCACACAGTCGCATGTCTGGTCCCCCCAACAGAGCATCCAATCGCTTTGTGCCCTCAGTCCAGTGTCTCCTTGGTTCCATCCCTCTGTCATACCCAATCCAGAGAGGGCACTGCCTGCGACCCCAGCCTCTCTGGGTCTGGCCAAGGAGACTTGATTATTTGAGTCAGTGTTCATCTTAAGCAAAGTGACAGAAGCAGGGTACTTGTCAGGACTCACTTTTGGGGGGTTCTGAGATCCGTCATGGGATGAGGACTGGAAACATCCCATGGCCCCTGGCGGTGAGGCTGTATGAGACACATCCTGACACTCTGCTTCTGAAGACCATCCCCCAGATGACCCCTGAGCACATTCTCTGTTGCATGGGAGACACGAAACACCTCTGAAAATTCAACATTAAGTAACAGCTTGTTAACACTGGAAAACCTTTGGCTGAACAATATTATATCTAATGACACTGTGGATTTAAAAACTTGGCTTCTTTGAAAGGAAACCTTCCTACACTGTTGGTAAAATGTAAATTGGTGTAGCTACTATGGAAAATAGTATGAAGTATCCTCACGAAACTAAAAATAGAGTTGCCATATGATCCAGCAATCCCACTCCTGGGCATATATCCAGACAAAACTGTAGTTTGGAAAGATACATGCACCCCAATGCTCACAGCTACAGTATTCACAATAGCCAAGACGTGGAAGCAAGCTAAATGTCCATTGAATGGATGAATGGATAAAGATTTTATATATATATATATATATATGAATATTTATTGTTTGTTGTTTAGTCGCTAAGTCCTATCCCACTCTATGATCCCATGGACCATAGCGTGCCAGGCTCCTCTGTTCATGGAATTTCTCAGGCAAGAATACTACAGTGGGTTGCCATTTCCTTCTCTAGGGGGTCTTCCCAGATCAGGGATTGAACCCCTGTCTCTTGCATTGGCAGGCAGATTCTATACCACTGAGCCACCAGGGAAGCCTATAGTGGAATATTCAGTTCAGTTCAGTTCAGTCGCTCAGTCGTGTCTGACTCTTTGCGACCCCATGAATTGCAGCACGCCAGGCCTCCCTGTCCATCACCAACTCCCGGAGTTCACTCAAACTCACGTCCATCGAGTCAGTGATGCCATTCAGCCATCTCATCCTCTGTCGTCCCCTTCTCCTCCTGCCCCCAATCCCTCCCAGCATCAGAGTCTTTTCCAGTGAGTCAACTCTTTGCATGAGGTGGCCAGATACTGGAGTTTCAGCTTTAGCATCATTCCTTCCAAAGAACACCCAGGACTGATCTCCTTTAGAATGGATTGGTTGGATCTCCCTGCAGTCTAAGGGACTCTCAAGAGTCTTCTCCAACACCACAGTTCAAAAGCATCAATTCTTTGGCGCTCAGCTTTCTTCACAGTCCAACTCTCACATCCATACATGACCACTGGAAAAACCATAGACTAGACGGACCTTTGTTGGCAAAGTAATGTCTCTGCTTTTCAATATGCTATCTAGGTTGGTCATAACTTTCCTTCCAAGGAGTAAGCGTCTTTTAATTTCATGGCTGCAATCACCATCTGCAATGATTTTGGAGCCCAGAAAAATAAAGTCTGACACTGTTTCCACTGTTTCCCCATCTATTTCCCATGAAGTGATGGGACCAGATGCCATGATCTTAGTTTTCTGAATGTTGAGGCTTTAAGCCAACTTTTCCACTCTCTTCTTTCACTTTCATCAACAGGCTTTTTAGTTCTTCTTCACTTTCTGCCATAAGGGTGGTGTCATTTGCATATCTGAGGTTATTGATATTTCTCCCGGCAATCTTGATTCCAGCTTGTGCTTCTTCCAGCCCAACATTTATCATGATGTACTCTGCATATAAGTTAAATAAGCAGTGGAATATTACTCAGCCATAAAAAAGAATGAAATAGTGCCATTTGCCACTGCATGGATGAACCTAGAGATTATCATACGAAGTAAGCCACAGAAATACAAATATCATATAATATTACTTAAATATGGACTATAAAATGTGATACAAATGAACTTATTTACAAAACAGAAACACACTCACAGACATAGAAAACAAACTTATGGTTACCAAGGAGGGTGATGGAGGAAGGATGGATTAGGAGTTTGGGATTACCAAATGCAAACTGTAATATATAGGATGGATAAACAACAGGTTCTACTCTATTAGCACCGGGAATTATATTCAATACCCTGTGGTAAATCATAATGGAAAAGAATATGAAAAGGATGTACATACAGGTATAACTGAATCACTTCACTGTACGGTAGAAATTCATACAACACTATAAATCAACTATGCATCAGTAAGACAAATTAAAAGTACAATAAAACAGTCCATCTCACAGAGGGACAGACTAGAAAGGTAGTTGCCTGGGGATGGGGGGAGGGAAAAAAGGAACTGTTCAACGGGTACAACATTTCAGTTGTGCAGTTAAGTTCTAGAGAGCTGCCTGTAGGTGATGTTGGGCCTGCAGGTGACAATACTGTATTGCTGCACTAGCCCAGGACTGCTTTTGCTTCTAACATTAAAGCATTTACCAGTCAGAAAGCCCTCCTCTCCTCCCCAGCACTAGACCCTTTAGGCTAACAAATGACCCCTGAAAGAAGGGCAAGAAAGCAGTTCAAAGCCTCCTCCCCCACTCCCCACACCTTGCCTCCCTGGCGCCTGCCGAAACTAGCAATAGATGAAGCAATTGTGTTTTAATACAGAAAATTGATTTACCTTTTCAGCATTTTAACAAATAGCAGTGCACACAGATCTCTAAAGATTTATGCCCACAATTTGCAAAATTATTTCTCTATCGATCAGCACGGGTTTGTTTTTCATAGGTTCAGTCAATTAAGTAGTAACGTTCAGGTGGGTAATTGAGTCAAATCAGTGAAGTTCCCCATGAAGGCAGATACCTCTGGATCCCGGGACTGGGGGCTGTGAGGTACATAGCAAGATGCCTGGGACCTAACAGAGCAGGAAAGAAGGCCCCAGGGAGTCTGGAAAAGGAGGTGATGCTCCGACTAAGAAGCGCCAGACTGTTTGACATTAGAATGCCACACTGCTGGTGGCTCTGACAGCTCGAGCCCACAAGATCGATGGTCAGTCTGGGCCTTCCATCTGACAAGGGAAAGAAATGCTGAGGGTGGGCTCGGAGCCGGGAGCGGGGGTCAGCAGCCTCCCTGACATCATCTCAGCACCTCGGCCCCTACCCGGCACAGGCCCCTTAACTCACCCCCCCTTACCTACCTCTTCCCTGGATTTTACAGGTAACCCATCAAGTGGGCCTCTCAAAGGCCTGCCTTTTAGTAAAAGAGTTCAGAAGGATCACCATTACAATATCAACAGGTATTTTCTAGGGGTGGTAGAATACAGCTGATTTTTATAGGTTAGAAAGTGAAAGCGTTAGTGGCTCAGTCATGTCCAACTCTTTGCCACGCCATGGACTTGTAGCCCATCAGGCTCCTCTGTCCATGGAATTCTCCAGGTAAGCATACTGGAGTGGGTTGCCATGCCCTCTTCCAGGGGATCTTTCCAACCCAGGGGTCAAACCTTGGTCTCCTGTATTGCAGGCAGATTCTTTAACATCTGAGCTACCCGGAAAGTCCCTTTATAGGTAAGAAGGCTTACCCATATTTTCTATGTTTTATAGTGGTCTCTTGCTGCTTTGATAATAGAAACAAAAGCTTTTTTAAAAAAAATCTAGTGATCTGGGTGGCTCACAACTCTGTAGAAATCTTACACAGAGGATGTGCCCAAGGACTTGGAATACTGCATGTATGCTCTCCTAACAACTGTCACTCACCCTGCTTAATTAAAAACAAAAGCAAGAAGACAAGGGGGAAAGGAGGGAGGGAAGATGAAAAGGAAAGAAGGAAAGCTGCCGTGAGCACCACGTGCAGACCCCGTGCTGGGTGCAGAGAGTGGAGATGAAGGTCAAGGCCAAGGAAGCCAGACCTGAAAGGGAAGCAAACGCAGCCAGGCCCAGGGGTCTCAGCCAAGCCGTGAGAAGAGGGAAGCTGTGGATCCTGCAAGAAAGGAGTCAGAGAGCAGAGTAAAAAATATCTTCAAAAAGGTAGCGTGTGAACAGGAAACTTGGTCCAAAGAGAGGTGACAGTGTAAGGGGTTTACACCTGTCCTGTTTGAAGAGGACTCTTAAAAACTGAAGTTGTTTTCAAAGCTCAAGAAAAGGAGGGACCTATGCGGTGGAATTCCAGGCCCTGAGACAGAAGGCCAGTAGTAACTGGGCAGGGACCTTGCCTCAAACCAAGCCCCGTGAGAAGCACCTGTTCTGCGTCTCCAGTAGAACAGCCACATTCTGGGGGGCTGGCCTTGCCATTGCAGGAGAAGCCTCACTCCGCCCTACAAAGGACACGGGTTGGCACGATTTCTATCATTTGCCCTGTATTCATTTGCTTTCTGCTCCTAGCACCAAGGAAAAGCCAAAGTAGCCTGACGGCTCATTGCTTTTTCAACGGGAAGGCATCCTCTCTTCTGAGCAAATATGAACACAGGGTGTTTTTCTAGGAACTCTTCATCTCTGTGTAGTTACTTGTGTGATTCAGTGATATTTGTTCTTTCAATCACCTGGCAAGTATTCCATGCATTCATTCAACAAATATTTACCTGCGGACATGTTTAATGAATGCTTAGGTGTGATGTGATCTTTACTACTCAAACCCTGAGAATGCCTTCCCATGTCACGTGGAATGAAAGCCCAAGTCCACATCATGGTCCCTGAAGCCTCTGTGATCCGGGTTGTACACCCTCCCTGAAGCCCTCTCTGCTCTCCTTGCTCCTTCCTTCAGGCTGCATTGGCCACCACGCTACTCCTCTATTCCTCACGCACTCAAATATATTTCTGTTTCACACTTACTTACTTTTGGTTGCTTGCCCCAAGACCTCTCCCAACCCACAATATAGAAGGCCAAAGAGAGATATCTCCCACATATCTGCCTTTGGATGGCCTCCTCACACCTCTACAATGCCTTCAAGACTCAGCATCACCTTGTCCAAGGACCTTCCCTGACCACCTGGAAGCCAGAGGACCACTCCCCACCACTGTATGTCCTCTTCATCATGCTGTGTTTTTTCCATAGTGCTTAAAACAATGATCATAACAATGGTCCATCTGCTTAATGGTTATTGCCTGGGTCCTCCCCTCCCAATGCAAGTCCATGAAAGCAGAGACTCTGTCCACCATGGTGTGCCCAGTGCCCAGCATGTCCTAGCAGAGAGTAGCTGTTCAACGAACATTTGTCTTAATTAATACAGGTATCAGGACTGGGACTGGGTGGGAGCTATAGTCATACAGTGGGTATCTGTGCCACCCACCATTTCCACCACCAGCTCCATTCCTTCATTTAAAGACGAGCAGCCCACTGCATCTGCAGACTGACAACGAGAAGCATCTGAGTGAGACTCTCGGGCCTCACTACTGTCAGAGACAAGACACAGAACTAAATGATCCATTGTTGGGTTCCGGTCTGGCAGTTCCCATCTAACCTGCAAGGGCCAGGTAATTGGATTGGTAATGGGATACGGAGACTTTCACCTTGAGGTCACTGCCTCGCTTCCAGCCCAAGGGACGGCTGTAACTGAAAGTCATCGTTCTTGGGGAGCAGTTCCTGGATCATCGCGAAACGTCGGAATCTGAGTTTCAATTGAAAACTGTGCTCACTTTCAAGGAGAGAGCTTGCACACCTACCTATCTTGCACCTGTGATCCTCTAAAAGTATGTGAAGCCTTGCGTAAGCACTTTCCAGGGCCACAGAGGAATTCAGGAGTCCTGGCCAGGCCCTAGAGCCCCAGCCCTTCCTGAGAGGTGCCCCAAATCACAGAGGTGTGGCCCACCCAGCCAGCACTGAGGCTTCAACTTCACCTTCTCGGTTTGACTTTTCTCATTTAACAACCAGTGGGCAGAAACTCAGGTCTAATGGCTGGGTTTTCCCACCTGTTCATAAACAGCAGGGGAAAGACCTGGGACCTGAAGACTGAAAATGCAGTTTTGCATCCAGAACTGTACTTCCTGGGGCTTCCCTGGTAGCTCAGATAGTAAAGAATCTACCTGTGATGTGGGATACCCAGATTCAATCCCTTGGTCGAGAAGATCCCCTGGAGAAGGAAATGGCAACCCACTCCAGTATTCTTGCCTGGGGAACTCCATAGACAGAGGAGCCTGATGGGCTACAGTCCACGGAGAGTCAGACACGACCGAGCGACTAACACACTGCACTTCCTGGTTGGGTCAGGCTGAACCAATTTGTTCACTTCTCTGCATTTCCCTTTTCTCATCCAGAAACTGGGATAAAAACACACGCCTTGCAGCACTATCATGAAGGTTAGAGCTGGTGCATCTGATTTATTCAGCAGTGTGTCTCACACACAGTAGGTGCTCAAGAAATTGCAGCAACTGATCTATAGGGACCCTCCTGCCAGGAGGAAGAGGAGAGGCATGTATTTATGGCCCCGTCCCAGGGGTCCATTTATGTGTCATTTATCAACTCTTGATTGAGGACCCGGTAAGCAAAGGGGAGTGCTGGGTGCTACCTAAACAGCCAGCTCACTAAGAGTAAACGTGGGTGCTCAGCACTAACAGGCTGCTGCCTCAGGACACTCTTACAGAAGTCAGGAAATACTCACATCCATAAAAACCACAGGCAAAGGGCCCTCTACGTGGGAACAGGAGAGGTCCCTGAGGGCAGGGACTTCAGTCCACCTCACTCATCTTGGCCTGGCCCTCCCCTGGGCCTGTTAAAGGGCTGTGTGTGCAGACGGCACTCACCATAGATTGGACCAATTTAAAGAAGAGTGAAAGGGATGCAGGCAGAAGGAAGGTCTGCAGCCTTGCCAATTCCTGTGCAACCAGAGCTGGTTCCCGGGAGCCAATCGCCCTGCCCTACTGCTGCAACCTGTCCTGAGGCACCCTGCAGCCAGGCTGCGCCTGAGTCCCCGGGGCTACGAGCTGACAAGGGTGGCCTGATCCCGGACACGTGACTGTACTGCAGGCTGCGGGAGAAGGAGGAAAGAGGGGTGAGGGAGGAGGCAGGTGACCGAGGAGGCTCCTGGGTATATAAGCTGGGCCACCTGGGGACACGGCGGGGCCAGGGGAGGGCTGTGAACAACCCTGGACACCCTGGCCTACCCTGCGTGTCTCTGCACCTGGAGACCATGGGCACTTCAGAGACCTGCGTCAAGTGACAGTCAGGATGTCCTGTCCAGAGAGACCTATAATAAACAAGCACAGAGAACTCTCAGTTGCCTGAACCAGAGGGGCTGCCAGCTCGGCACCTGAGCCTGAGGGCACAGACGGGGGATCCAGATGGGCAGGGACACTTGCCAACGGAACAAGAGAGCTTCTCTCCCTACCAGCGAGACTCCATTGGGGAAGAGCTGCCCCCCATCCTCCTCCCTCAGAAGAGATGATCACGGTGGGAAAATAGAGAGCATTTTCCCTGGCAGTACAGTGGTTAAGGCTCTGTGCTACCCATGCAGGGGGCGTGGGTTCGATCCCTGGTCAGGGAACAAGATCCCACATGGCCAAAAAAAAAAAAAAAAAATGAGAGAGAGAGAGGGTCCTGGAAGACTCTGGTCTGCAGAGGGGAGCCCTGTCTATTGGCCCCACCTTCTCTATCATGTGGAGCTAAGTCGTCTCAGTCATGTCCAACTCTTTGTGACCCCATGGACAGAAGCACACCAGGCACCTCTGACTGTGGGATTCTCCAGGCAAGAATACTGGAGTAGGTTACCATTTCCTTCTCCAGGGAATCTTCCTGACCCAGAGATTGAATCTTTACCATTAGTACCACCTCTATCACAGGAGAAGAGTAACCCTGGCCCTCCTCATCCCCCAGGGGAACTTTAGGAAGATAGAATGAGGCGGCAGCTGTAAGGGCCCCCAGCTCCTCCAGGGTCTACAGAGGAGGCCCTGCTCATGTCCAGATGATCAGTAGATGGACGAGCACTGATGGCAAGTCCTGGAGGCTTGAGTAGAGCGGCTGCACTAGACCCAGCATGAGCAGAGCTGCGATGTGGGCAAAAGAGTGTTTGCCCCTCCTCTCCCAAGGCCCATGACCCCCTCCATCCAAGCCTCTAGGGCTTCTCCCAGTAACTGATGGGGCCCTCCCATCCAGGAGACACCTGCTTTTGGAAAAGCCACCCAAAGAAAACATGATACTTAGTCAACCCACATCTGCACCAGTGGGAGTTCAACCAAGGGGCTCCTGGGAGCAAAGGTTCTTCCATTCAGCCGTGAACCGTCACAGTCTCTGGTGAGGTCGCCAGGCTCCAAGTCGGCATAGGTAACCATGCGCTCTCCCCCTCGCTGCTTTCCTCCTACATCTGTGGTTTGCGTTTCCTTCCCACTGACCACAGATGTGCTGTCGCCTCCAGGTGCATTCAAAGCAGAGATTTCACAGAAGGCAAGAGGGAGTCCATGAAGGAGAGCAAGGAGGGCGGGGGGAGAGGGGTGGGGAGGGCAGCTGCTTCTCAGCAATGCATTTTGGGGACAAGGACACACTTCAAAGCTATTGGTTTTGTGCAAATTAAACCAACTAATCCACGTCCTGTGTTGGCCATACAGACTACCTCACATCTGTATGCTTTACCTACAATCTGTAAAGCTAATTTGTTAAACAGTTTTCTTCTCCCATGGGAAGGAGGTCATTGGTCACAGAAGATTGATTAAGCTCTTGGAGAATCAACATTAATGAAAATCAACACTGCCTAATGAGTGTTTTTATGGCAGCCTCATAAAAAGAATTTTGAAAGAAGAAACAAATAAACAAAACCAGTAAGAAAGGCCAGAAGCCTCCCCTCTTGATGTGTCTCAATCCTTGTAAACTCAATAGAGTTCTAAACCAGCTAGAAAGCCCCTGGGCTATGCCAGCCTCTGCACCCCTCCACCCAACTCTGATTCACTGGCATCAGGCCTGAAAAGTTTGCTTGTGTGCACACTTCAGTTCCAAAGACATGTCCCTCTGTTCAGGCCAGCTGCTGTGCAGAGAGAAAGGGACTTCTGGTAGGAGACGTGCAGTCTGAATGCCAGCACCATTTACTGTGTGACCTTGGGCAGGGCATCTAACCTCTCCTACCCTGTTCGCACGTCTCTACAATGGGATGCTATTAGTCACCCCTGTGCCTCCCCTAGGAAAGTTGTTGCAATGAAAATCACATAAGCAGTGTGTATAGAAATGTTTTTAACCATCAAGGCCTAGGTAAATATGATTCTTGTTTTAAGGCACTGCTGGGTAGCAGGTAATAAGCCAAAGGAGGGACTCGCATACACCGGGTTTGAATCCAGGCTCAGAGGCTGGTTCACCAGCTGCATGACCACAAGCAAGCTACTTAACCTTCCTTATTAAGCCATGCTTTCTCCAGCTATGAAATGGAATCATCACAGCTTTGTACTTTCAGAGGTGGGGGAGGCTCAAACAGAGTAATGAATACAACATGCTTAGGAGAGAACTTGGCATGTGATGAACAGTTCAGAGACAAGAGTCGTTGTGATTTAGGGCTCTCATTCTCCCCCACTTCATCATCCAGTACCAGCCTACCCACAGACCAAACTGGAGGTGAGGGACAGTGGCAGGGATCCATGGATCCACACGGACACCACATGTAATCAGATAGCTGGGCAACACCAGCTCCCCTTGGAGCCCTGGGCTTGAGAGCAGGGAAAGGGTGGCAAGGGATTGATGGGGGGTGGAAGGAGGGGGAAGAGAGGGAAAAAACAGGGCTGCTCAACTGTAAAGGGAAGACACCTGAGATGTCTCCAAGTAACTGTGACTTGGAGGATGGTCTAAGGGAGACGACAGGTAACCATTCTCCACTGCTGTACCTGTAACCAGAAAACGAGCTTAAACTGAAAAACGAGTATTTTATATGAAGATGTGAAGACCTAAGATGGGGGGAAAAAGGAAAGAAGGAAGGAGGGGGGAGGGAGTGGGGAGGGAGGGAGGAAGAAAGTAAGAGAAAGAACGATGTCAGAAGGAACTTCCCCCCCACCCAAGGATGCTTCTTGTTAAATAAATATATAAAGAAAATGAATCAGTAAAAAATCTGTTCTCTCCTATTTTTTCCATTTTGTTTTTCCAGTTCTTCACATCTCTAATTTTACCTAAATGATAATTTTATGAGCAAATCAAGTTATACATAATACATTTTATGTTTCTTCTTAGCAAAATGATTTTAGATATGTAAATTGTACTACAGAAATAAATATTGCATGTTATTCTAATTTTTCACCAAATTTACATTCCCCCTCCCATCATATTCTCTAAACCTCTCTCTTTGATGGTTTGAACATTTCTAAGACCTTAACATTTATACATTTAGCTTGGGTCTAAGGATGAAATGACTTCACGTGAGGTTAGGTGGTCCAGTCTGCTACTATGCAAGTTCATAAAATCTCTTTGGCAAATATCATTATTTCATCTCTGGACCAGTGGTGGGTATAATTGCATGGAATCCAGCAGAATGGAGCCTGATGGGCCTTCTTCACTTCTGTGGCAAGATTTTCAAAACCTCTCCATTATATAGAACATCTTCTCCAGGCTCAAGCATATTTGAAATCCCTCTAAGACCCTGCCTCCCTCTCTGAAGAGTATGTCCAGGAAAATGGATATATGAATTCTCCCCAGCCCTCAGGGCAGAGAGGCGTGGCAGCTGTCTCGGCCATATTTCTAGAACTCTCTTTGCTCATGACAGCATCAAATCCATGGAGAAATCTAGGGAGGCTGTACAGACAAAAGCTTTGGCCTCTGATCCCCCAGACTGAATTCTAGTTCATCTTCGGAACATCCTGAGTATTAAACACTGCTAGTTAATTAATTTATAGAGAGCTATGTCATTCAGCATAGTAGCTGCTAGCCTTCTGTGGCTATTTAAATTAATAAAACTAAATAAAGTTAAAATTTCAGTTCCTCAGTCACACTGGCAACATTTCAAGTGCTACCTGGCCATATGCAGCCCACAGCTTCCACGCCAGGCAGCACAGATAGAAAACATTTCCATCATCACAGAGAATTCTACTGGACAGCACTGACCTTGAAGAAAATTGTAAGTGAGGATGCTAGTCATTGTTAAGTGCCTGAAATATACCAAGATCTCTTTCATGCAGTGCCTTATTAAATTATTTGATTATCGAGAGTAAATGGCATCATGCTCACTTTCCAGCTGAAGAATTAGAGGCTCAAGATGGCTAACCTACCCAGAGTCCCCTTTGTTGTTCAGCTGCTCAGTCGTATCTGACTCTTTTCGACCCCATGGACTGCAGCATGCCAGACTTCCCTGTCCTTCACCATCTCCAGGAGTTTGTCAAACTCATGTCCGTTGAGTTGGTGATGCCATCCAACTATCTCATCCTCTGTAGTCCCCTTCTCCTCCTGCCTTCAATTTTTCCCAGCATCAGGGTCTTTTCCAATGAGTCAGCAATTTGCATCAGGTGGCCAAAGTATTTGAGCTTCAACTTCAGCATCAGTCCTTCCAATGGATATTCAAGGTTGTTTTCCTTTAGGATGGACTGCTTTGATCTTCTTGCAGTCCAAGGGACTCTCAAGAATCTTCTCCAGCGCCTCAGTTTGAAGGCATCAATTCTTTGGGGCCCAGCGTTTTTTACTGTCCAACTCTCACATCCATTATTGACTATTGGAAAAACTATAGCTTTGACATACGGACATTTGTAGGCAAAGCAATGTCTCTGCTTTTTAATATGCTGTCTGGCTAACCCAACCAGATTCCCCTCAGTTCAGTTCAGTCACTCAGTCATGTCCGACTCTTTGCGACCCCATGGACTGCAGCACGCCAGGCCACCCTATCCATCACCAACTCCCGGAGTCTACCCAAACTCATGTCCATTGAGTTAATGATGCCATCCAACCATCTCATCCTCTGTCATCCCCTTCTCCTGCCTTCAACCTTTCCAAGCATCAAGGTCTTTTCAAATGAGTCAGTTCTTCACATCAGGTGGCCAAAGTATTGGAGTTTCAGCTTCAACATCAGTCCTTCCAATTAACACCCAAGACTGATCTCCTTTAGGATGGACTGGTTGGATTTCCTTGCAGTCCAAGGGACTCTCAAGAGTCTTCTCCAATATCACAGTTCAAAAGCATCAATTCTTTGGTGCTCAGCTTTCTTTATAGTCCAACTCTCACATCCATACATGACCACTATAAAAACCACAGCCTTGACTAGACAGACCTTTGTTGGCAAAGTAATGCCTCTACTTTTTAATATGCTGTCTAGGTTGGTCATAACTTTCCTTCCAAGGAGCAAGTGTCTTTTAATTTCATGGCTGCAATCACCATCTGCAGTGATTTTGGAGCCCCAAAAAGTAAAGTCTGTCACTGTTTCCACTGTTTCCCCATCTATTTCCCATGAAGTGATGGGACCGGATGCCATGATCTTCGTTTTCTGAATGTTGAGCTTTAAGCCAACTTTTTCACTCTCCTCTTTCACTTTCATCAAGAGGCTCTTTAGTTCCTCTTCACTTTCTGCCATAAGGCTGGTGTCATCATCTGCATATCTGAGGTTATTGATATTTCTCCCAGCAATCTTGATTACAGCTTGTGCTTCATCCAGCCCGGTGTTTCACATGATGTACTCTGCATAGAAGTTAAATAAGCAGGGTGACAAATAGAGTCCCCTAGTTGGCAGCAAAACTGGTGAATCTAGGACTAACCTTGAGACTCTGCTATAGTTTTATGATGACACCAAAGGCATAAGATGGAAGCACAGAGCAGGTGTACGTGGGCTAAAAGATGGGAGACAGTGAATGATTGGGGCAAAAACACAAGTAACTAACTTTCACAGAACAAGCAGACCCCTCCCCTGACTATGCACCTCCAAGGGGAGAAGCAGGAGCTGCCATCTCCATGAATAGGTCAGGCCTGCTTCACACCGGAGGAAGCAATGAGTGGTCCCCAAGACCACAAGGTCTAGGACCTGGGGCATAGAGAGGAGATATAGTGCAAAACAGTGATCAGATAGCACCACGGGCTGAAAATTCATCATCACAGAGGTCCTCCAGGTGCTCCCTGGGCTCAGTCCTCTGTCACTGAGACTGGAGAGAAAATTCTTGACATTAGGACAATGAGAGCAGGTCCATTTAAGAGAAGTCCATTACCAGTCTCTTGCTGGTAGATACTCAAGAGCATGGGTCTCATGCCCTGAGAAGTGTTGCTATGAAAACAGCTGGACAACAGGGTCCATATGACCTGTTTACAGAGAGCTTCAGCAACCAGAGTCACCAGGAGCAGCCCCATGCATCCTTGGAAGAGTGAACAATGCCTGGTACCACTCTTCTGAGCAGCTGTGGTGTTGGCCAATCAGAATAGCCCAGGAGTAACTGCAACAGTGTTCTGAGGCTCTGAGTGGCAATGACTTGTGGCCATTGATGGTCACTGCTGCACACATCACAGTGGCCGTGGTCAGGGGTCCAAGATACTTGGGTTGAAGATGGAAACGATTATCCAGGTAAAGGATGCACAGTGGTTGGAACCCTAGGGAGTCAGGGATAGAGTGAGGAAATGCTACTGGATGATGAAATTATAACCATGGTGTGCTTTACAAAGAACACAGCTTATGGTTCAAGTCAAATAACTATATGGACACAAGGTGTATAGTTGATGGTCTGTCTCCTCTACTACATCTCCTTAGAAGAAGGATCCCTGTGTAAGTTACCCTTTCCAGTCCCACCTCCATTCACAGAAAACAGAAAACTTGGTAAATGCCCTGTTTCTTAATGCTCCCCCAAACCAGAATTCCTCAATGTTCACTTCACAGAAAACTAGTTCTGAAAGATGCTAATGGGTGTGTTTTTTTTTTAAAAAAGAGAAGGAAATAAAGAAAAAGAAAACCTTCCATGGTCAACTTAGTTTGGAAAGCATTGGATTAAACAAGGTTCAACAGGGCAATTTACTGTAGGATTTCTCTGAGCCTTTTAAATGATAATGAAGGGCATATAGAAAGCAGCACTTCCTATGCCTAATTGACCATGGAATCCTTTTTCCACAGAGCTTCTTTGGGGATATTGTTCTGTAGAAGCACCAATCAAGACCTCTAACTTCAGCTCACTATTGCAGGCTTTAGATAAAGCAAGTATGCCACTCTGGGACTGACTGGACAATCAATGGATTGCACTACCATATAAAAATCACTGAAGGCCCACCATCCCTGGGTTTATTTATCCATCTAGGCAACTAAGGAGAAGGAAATGGCAACCCACTACAGTATTCTTGCCTGGAGAATCCCATGGACAGAGGAGCCTGGGGGGCTATAGTCCACGGGGTTGCAAAGAGTCGGACACGACTGAGCGACTTCACTCACTGACTCACTCAGGCAACTAAAAGGTGCCTCACCTGTATTAATGTTAGTCCCAAGAATATAGATTTCTTCCTTCTGTTTCCATACCAATGATACAATAATTACTAGCCTAGTAACCAGCCAAATTCATCACCACTTTAACATTGAATTGATATGTCTACTACTATTTTGAGCATCTGCTATGTGCAAAGTATTGTGTTATGCAACCTGGAGGGAAAAAGACAGATTTGTAAGAGATGAAAAGGTTCTCCCAGCTCTCCAAGAATCTGAAACCTAATTAGGGAAGTAAGAAAGGAACATCTTTGCCCCCAGGATGTCTGTTACCCACCACTTCTCACAACCCCACCTTCAGATGCCTTCTCTCTGGTCCTTTTATTCAAAGATATTTCTCCAAATCCCTTCATTTTCACAATCTCCACTGAAGCTAGCTCAGTGTTTTGGGGGCTGTGTACAGTATGCATTATTCATATGCTCGCTTGTTTCTGAACAACTTATGAAAACCAACTAGAGATTAATTCATAAAAATAGGCCTTTTTCCCCTTTCCCTCCACAGGACCTGATCTGTTTCTCTGCACAATTTTATTGTCTGATTGGGTTTCTGCTCTCCCCCTGCCCGAGCTCTGTAGAAAAATCATGCCTCTTTAGTATGGCTGCCACACATCTTTTCATGTGCCTGAAATATACACCATTGTGTTCCGACTTTTGTTTTGTGCAGAATCCCTTTCATGCTCTATCTTCTGCAAGGTCCCTCTGTCTTGGCAGCCAAAAACACTTGTGTTTGCAGCCAGGAGATTTCTATTGTACTTTGCACATCGCAAGTTTTTTGTTCAGCGAGATGGCCTTTTGTAGTTGAGTTTGCTAATGTTTCCAACTGAAAACAGACACAGCTACACTTCATCAGCCTCATTCTTCTCAGAGACATGGTTGTCAGGTCCACTGAGGCAGCCAAGATGCTCCCTGCTCAAGAGGGAGAAGGTGGGCTCAAGTCAGCAGCAAAAGGAAACGGAGCGTCACTTGTCCAAGGTGGGAGTTGCAGACGTGGGCATATGCCCACTGCTCTTTCTCCGCAGCTTCTCTTCTCTCCTGCTCTGGGGTGCCCACCATGGTGTGGCTCCTCTGATTCCCAGCAGAGCTTGTGAATAGGGTTCAGAGACCACGAGGTCCCTTCCCTGCCCTACTCCCTAAACCTCACTTTCAGTTATAGACCCAAACCAACTTCGACATCCCTGTGGTCACAAATCTTATATGTTTCACGCCCCAGCACCTCACGCCCAACTGGTAGTTGAGATTTTGGACTCAAAAAGTGTCTTTTGAATGAATAAACCCATTAACCTCATGAGGGCTTCCCAGGTGGTATAAAGAGCCCACCTGCCAATGCAGGAGAGGTAAGATCCGCAGGTTCAATCCCTGGATCAGGAAGACCCCCTGGAGGAAGGAGTGGCAACCCACTCCAGTATTCTTGCCTGGAAAATTCCACGGACAGAGGAGCCTGGAGGGCTACAGTCTATAGGGTTGCAAAGAGTCGGACACGACTGAAGTGACAGCATAACCTAATGAGACCTGGCATCCCAGGCTTTGAAGGAGATGACCGGGCATGCCTGCTGCCTCCCATTCAAGTATCCTTCCTGTCACTCGTCACTGGCACCATTCTGCAGGAAGCTGGGACGGAGGGCAGTGGAAGTGATAGAGACTGTGGTCTGTGATGTGGAGGGGCAGTCATGAAAAGGTACTGACCCATGGGGGCACAAAGCAGCTGCACATGCGATGCATCTGTTCAGTTATGGAAAGGCACGCTTGGAAATCACGACATGAGAATCACCTAAGTCAATCTGCCCTTGCATGATGATCCCAAACTGCTTCTCCCCTGGCGGGTATGCATGTGTGTTTGTGTGTGCGTGTGTGTGTGAGAGAGAGAGAGAGAGATCCTCTGATTTACTATCTCAAATCAACTGTCACTTTTAGAACTTTCTCTCCTTTTTCAAATTTTTTAAATACATACCCTTTACAAAATATTATCATTTTCTCCTTCTCCTCTTTCATGTTTTCATTCATTATCCTATGCTATTCTTCACTATGCTCTAAAACACACTTTTATATCCACATCAATGTGCACTGAAAACTTACTTTCTTTTCTTACATTCCTTCCTTCCTCCCTCCCTCTCTCTCTCTCTCTCTTTTCCCCATCCTTCCTTTCTCTCCCTCTCTTTCTTCTCTTCTTTTTTTCTTTCTGGTAATCTTGACTCTACCTGTTCCTTTGACTAATTATAGTTTATTAGTTGTTATGGCAACTTCAGTTGCTCTCAGTACCTCTCTCGTGATGTGGCTGCAAATGAAGACACCAGCAAAATAAAGATGGATTTTACTCTCCCCCATCTCTTCCCCACGCACTTCCCCATCCTCATCATTAGCTCTACCTGGTAGTTCCCAGCTGTCTCTTACACCCAAGTAACAAACAAGCCAAACACCAGGTAAATAAAAGGCTCTGTCTCCTGTTTATCCACAGTATTACTTCCCATTATAACAAACATGTAACAGTGGAAGGTTGAGCTGGAAGAGCAACTCGTGACTTGTGGGACCTTGAAATACATGGGATCTTTAGAGGAGTTCCTCAGAGCTGGAGCAGCAATCACCCCAGCAGGCCAGTTGTGATAGGGGAGACAGGTAGCACCTTCAGCTCTAATTCGTTCTGGCTTCACTTCCTACCATTCAAGCTCCAAGACCCCCATGGGACTATACAGATCACTGCTCACTAGAACTACCTCATTCCCTTGGTGCTGGCTACACTCCAGACTGAATCAGGACCAAACTGTCTACCTATCAAATTCATAAAAAGATCTCCAAAATTTTCACTAAATTATTCCAGACTCCGTGCTCCACATCTCTCTAGGAGTGCACTCCATTTCTCTATGTCTTTCCAACAATTTATTTTGCTGTCACATTGTCTCTGACGTCTGTCACCTTGGTATCTAAGCATTCTGGCAAATTCTTGAGGCTAAAAACACTTAAGCGGGAAGGGGGAAGAAAGCTCTCATCTCCATAGGGACAGAGCAGCACAAAGAGGCTATGATTCTTCAAGGTCATTCTGTGCAAAGACAGCAAAACAGCCAAGAAAAGACTATGCTATCCTACTTCCAAGCCCTGACCTCCATAATTCAACACAACTCCATCTGAAATCAGTGTCTCTGTAGAAAGTACCAAATGAGATTTTGTAGCTGCTGGCCAAAGGCAGGAAGACATCTTCACAAAAATCAAGCATGTCTCCTTCTCTTCCAGGCTCTGGATTTGGCCTCTTTTTCACTGCTAGGTATTCAAGCCCTCTTTCAACCTGAATATTTAATGACATTAACTGAAATCTTCAGAGATTTTATTCATTTATCAAATCCTTAAATCCTTATTAATTGTTCCACAAGCAAACAAATGTTGGAGATGGGTAAGGATTTGTATTCTAGAAAGACAAGACGAAATATACATGGGAAAAAAAATGTTTACCAAGAATCTACTGTTTGCTATTTTAAACTCTGAAAAGAGAGCAATGGATAAAACCCACAAGTATTCTGTTCTAATGGACCTTAGATAATAATGTGGAAAAGAGATGAAAAACAAACAGATAAGTAAGGTCTGTTACATTAAAACACAATACAAGATGAAATGTGATGAAACATAACAGAGAAACAGATGAAGTGCTTTCAGTATTTTTTTTTCACATGAGGTTTATATAGCTGAACCAAAAGTACAATCTAGTTTCAGAATTTGGCCTATAATACCCCAGATTTCTGAACATAAAATTTTCTTCTCTAATAAGCAGATACTATTATAATTGTTGCGTTTGTCCATTGGTGACCTATGCCAAAAAAGGGACTTAGCACCTATAATAGGTTAAACCAAAAACTTTAGAAGAACCTAGAGGCAATTTAAATATAAATGGCCCAAATCTAGGGGCAAATGGGTTAAAATATATATAGAATCTGTGAGATCTACTGCATCTCACTGGCCACCTCATGGACTGCTATCTAAAAGAGAATGGAATTTTCTACCCTAATTATCCAATCAGATCCCCTTGTAGTTGCTGAAAATCAAAGTAACAACCCTAACCTCTCTGTCTTTAGAGGTGAGTTTTAAAGTTTTTTTAAATATTAAATTATTCAGGGACTCATTAGGGTGGTAATTTATCTTCCAACATCTATTATGTCTTTAGTCCACCTTATCTGTCCCTGTGATTCAGTCAATGGGCAACTAGAAACTTTAGCTCCTCAAACAAATGACTTCAGAGAAACTTACTACACAGCTCCATTGCATACTGTCTGCTTAACAAGAAGTTTC
Source organism: Bos mutus (assembly GCF_027580195.1). NCBI lineage: Eukaryota > Metazoa > Chordata > Mammalia > Artiodactyla > Bovidae > Bos > Bos mutus. The sequence goes on from NC_091645.1 coordinate 35,197,679, forward strand.
CATTGAAAATGGTCACCACCTCTCATGTGTAGAGACATCCAGGAAAATAATGAATGTTATCAACATTCAGAGGATGTATTTGCTGAAAGCATTTCAAGCAATGGAAAAGTAAGTAACTTCTGACAGTGGCTGATATTATCATCTTAGTGGCAGAAGAAGGGAGGATGAAAAGAAAGAAAGAAAGGGGGGGAGGAAGGAAGGAAGAGTGGAGAAAGAGAATGAGATGGTTCTAAATAAAATAGAGCTGTAACACTGAAAAAAAAAAAAAAAAGAAAGAGAAAAAGAAAGAAAAGCTATATGAATATCCACAAGAATTTGAACCGGTTTTGAGAATTTCAGTTTTAGCTTCCCATTGTACACAACTATACAGCTGAGTAAAATGTACAAGGAAACTCTTTATAGGCATTGGACAGCAGGAAGCACAGAACCATGATCCTAGAGCGAAGGAAGACATGTGCGGTGAGCTTCTCATTTGCATATACTCTCTGGTGAGGAATGCTTTTCAGACAACAGCACAGGGAAATGGAGTTCAAGCAGAGCTCTCTGAAAACAGAGATTGGTGTTCAGGAAAAGTGGTGCTCCTCAAATTTACAGGGCAAGATAAAGGAGAGAAGGGAGATACACAGAAGGGTGACCTCAAAAGGGGTCATCCACAAGACCTAGCAGAGAGTGGGTGCTCTGGCAGATGAAGGTGAGTGGAGATACAAGAGTCACACAATTCTAAGAGATAGTAAAGATACCTCACTGAGAAACTTAGGTGTTCCACTGAGACATCAGAAACATCATACCTTAAGAGTAAAAGCCATGCTCTAAAATAGGAGACACACCCTAGAACTAAAGACAAAACTGAATTGGATCCACCTGAATAAAGAAAAGAAAAATAATCCTAGCAGGACCAAAAGACTCACCAATAATTTAACTACTTACTAGAATAAAATTCAACTTTGTTTTTAAAAGTTGAGCAAAATCCAGACTCCTTACAATGTGTCACCAATAAAGTCCAGCAAACAATAAGAAACTAGAATCAATGCTTTTGAGCTGTGGTGCTGGAGAAGACTCTTAAGAGTCTTTTGGACAGCAAGGAAATCAAACCAGTCAATCCTAAAGCGAATAAACCCTAAATAAATATTCATTTGAAGGACTGATGCTGAAGCTGAAGCTCCAATAATTTGGCCACCTGATGTGAAGAGCCAACTTATTGGCAAAAACCCTGATGCTGGTAAAGATTGAGTGCAGGAGAAGAAGTGAGCAACAGAGGATGCGATGGTTGGATGGCATCACCAACTCAATGGACATGAGTTTGAGCAAACTCAAACAGATAGTGAAGGACAGAGAAACCCAGAATGCTACAGTAATAGTCAATAGAAACAGACCCTAAGATGACCCACATGTTAGAATTTGTAGACAGGGACTTTAAAATGGCTATTAATAAATATGTTCAGAGATAATATACATACAACCAAAGTAAATATAGAAAAGTTTAAAGAGAGATTTAAAAGAACTACATGGAAATTCTAACACTTGACTGCAATATCTGAAGAGACATATATTGAAGGGACTTAAGAACGGATTAGAGATTTCATACGAAAGGGTCAGTGAGCTTTGACAGAATCGTATTTATGACTCAGGTAGTAAAGAGTGTGCCTGTGATGTGGGAGACCTGCGTTCAGTCCCTGGGTTGGAAAGATCCTCTGGAGAAGGGAGTGACTACCCACTCCAGTACTCTTGCCTGGAGAATTCCATAGACAGAGGAGCCTGGCAGGCTTCGGTACACGAGGTCGCAAAGTGTCGGACAAGACTGAGAGACTAACATGCTGCAGATCCAAACTGAAGACCACAGAGAAAAGGACTTTTTAAAAAATAATATACAATCCATATTCTGCGAAATGGTCACAAGTGTTGTAATACACACACAGTTTATTTCCAGAAGAAGAAAAACATGGAGAATAAAAATATTAAAGAAATAATTACCAAAACTTCCCAAATAAACCAAGAATTCTGTCCTTCAAACCCAAGGCCAGTGAACACATGTAAAATTTAAAAACAATACCAAAAACATAAGTACATCATATTTAAATTGCTGAAGTTCAAATATAAATAGAAAATGTTTTAAAAGCCAGTGAAAAATACATTATAGACAGAAGAACAGTGATGCAAGTGACTGATTTCTCATCACAAACACTGAAAACCAGAACACAAAAGAGCAAGTTCTATAAAGTACTTAATGAAAAAGAAAGCAAAACCAAACTCCAAAAATAGTAATTTTGGAATTTAGAAATAATAATAATTTCTAAATATAAAAAATTATTTTTATATTTAGAAAAATAACCTTTAAAATAAAAGTGAAAGAAACATATTTTTAGGTGAGTAGAAACTAAAAGAATTCATGTTCAGCAGACTTCACTACAAGATGCTATCAAAGATCTTCAGACTGAAGAATGGAACTTCTGATGTACAAGAAGGAATGAAGAGCCTAGGAATAGATACATATCCAGATCAATAGAAATAACATTATGTTTCCTTCTCTTAATGTGTTTATAAATAGCCTTGACTTTTTTAAAAACTTTTTTTATTTAGTTTTTGGCTGTGCAGAGTCTTTGTTGCTGCGGGCAGGGTTTCTCTAGTTGCTGCACGCGGGGCTACTCTTCCTGCGGTGCTCAGGCTTCCTGCTGCGGTGGCTTCTCTTGTGGAGCATGGGCTCTAGGGTGTGTGGGCTTCTGTAGTTGTGCACATGGGCTCAGCAGTTGCAGTTCCTGGGCTCTAGAGCCCAGGCTCAGTAGCTGTGGCACACAGGCTTGGGTGCTCCATGACATGTGGGATCTTCCTGATCCAGGGATGGAACCTGTGTCTTCTGCATTGGCAGGCAGATTCTTTACCACTGAGCCACAAGGGAAGCCCTGGCTTTGACTTTTCAAAGCAAAAATAAAACAATTATTTTCTTGTTTTAACACATTTAAAAGTAAAATAAGTGAAAACAATAGCAGGAAAGATGAAGGTAAACAGAACCCTTATAAGACATGTAATGAGGTGCAATATTAACTTTAAGAAGACTGAGAAGTTCACTCCTAGAACAACTCTGAAAATATACAAGGAGGCATGGCTAAAAAGCCAACAGAATGAATGACATTGAATTCGAAAACATCGGACAAATTGAAAGAAGACAGGGAAGGAAACACGGAGAAACAAAATAGAGAGGTGAAATGCAGAAAATAAATGGCAAGATGGTAGATTAAGTCCAAAATCAGCAATAATTGCACTAAAAGCAAGATGGTCACACACTCCAATTAAGGGAAGAGATTTTCAGGCTGGGTGAAAAACAAGACTCAATAATATTTTGTCTATAAGAGATGCTACTTAAATATAAAGGCCCTGATGCACTGAAAGAGTCAGAATGGTATAAGATAAATCATATAAGGAGTAAGCATAAGAGGCCTTGCATAGCTATTCTGATAACAGGCAAACAGATATTTTGACAAGGAATATTACCAGAGACAAAGAGAGAACTATCACAATGATAAAAGAGATCAATTCTTGCGGAAGATAGAACAATTCTGTCAGTGCTTGTAACAATAGAGCGTCAAAATACACAAAGCAGGAAATGACAGAAATAAAGGGAGAAGTAGAAAAATACATAGAGATTTTAAAACCTCTCAATCTGAAATTGTTAGAAAAACTAGGAGGGGAAATCAATAAGGAAGTACAGCGATTTGTACAACACTATAAACTGCCCTAATCTAATTAAGATTTTTAGAACAATACAACTCTAAAACTGTATACTAAGTGTACATGTATGTTTACATATGCATATATGTACATATGTGTCAATATAGACTACATATTGGACCATAAAATAAGTTTCAATACATTTCAGAAGGTTGAAATCTCACACATAGGTTCTCTGACAAAGAACTAAATAAGAAACTAATAAAAACAAAACATGTAGAAATCATCCAATATTTGGAAATGAAGCGATATGCTTCTAAATAATCCATAGATCAAAGTACAAATCATAAGAGAAGTTAGAAAATACTTTGAATTGAATGACAGTAGAAACACAACATATCAACATTTATGTGACACCTCTAAAACAGTGCTAGGAGTGAAATTGTTACTTTAAATTCTTATATTAAATGCAAAATAAATTTTAAAACAAGTGATCTCAGTTTCCATTATAAGAAGCTAGAAAAAAAGAGAATGTTAAACCCAAAATAAGTATTAACGGAAGAAACAGAAAAAGATACCTAGAAAGATTGATAAAATTGAGAAAACCTGAACAAGATCAATACAAAAAAAATAGAGAATAGTTTAATTGTCACTATCAGAAACAGAAAGAGGATTACTACTACATTTGCTCAGACCTATAAACAGGAAAATAAGGAACACTGTAACAACTTATGCCGAGAAATTTAACAACTTCGATGAACTGAACAAATTCCTTGAAAACACAATCTTGGAAAACTGACATAAAGCATAGAAAATAAAAATAGCCCGTATCTAGCTTTTTTAATGTGAAACTCATGACCAAAACAAAAATTTACAGTCCGGATTGTTTGCCAGTAATTATATGACATACTTAGGAAATAATGAAATCATTCACAAACTCCCTCAGAAAATGAAAAAAAGGACCATGTTATATTTGGTTCACAAAGCCAGCAAAATCCTGACTTCAAAACTGGCCAAAAACATTTCAAGTAAGGAAAAATTGTGGTCAAATAGCCCCCCTGAACATAGACACAAAAATCCTTCCCAAAATATTAGCAAATCAAACCCATCAATACACAAGAATTTCAAATTATGACCAAGTAGGGTCATATATACCATTATACCAGGGAAACAAGTAGTTTTAACATTCAAAAACCAATCAATGTATTTCATATTAATGAAGCAAAGGAAAAAATTATATATTATATCAATACATAGTCATTTAAATTTAAAATTCATTTGTCAAAACTCAAAACCCATTCATGGTTTAAACTAAGCAAAGTAGGAATAGAAGGGAACTTCTTAATCTGATAAACACATCTACAAAAAATCCTATGATTAACAACACACTTAATGGTGAAATACTGAACTCTTTTCCCTGTATTTCAGGAAAAGAGTAAGAATGTTTCTTTCAACTTGCTATTCATTATTGTACTAGATGTTCTAGCTAGAAGACAAGGAGAAATGAAAAGTAAACAAAAAGCAAAAAAAAAAATTGAAAGAAATTCATATTATGAGAGTTTATGTCAAAAATCCTAAAGAAGCCACCTAAAGAAAAAGGTATTAAAATTTAGAAGTGAATAAAAGGCACAGGATACAAAGTTCACAGTGTCAGTATACAGCATTTGGATAATGAAGTTTTAAAATATCATTTGCAAAAACATTATGAGATGTACAACACTTAAGAATAAATTAGCAAAGGATGTGCTGAAGATCTACATTGAAAACTACAAAATATTGCTGAGAGAGTAAAGAGATATAAATAAATGAAGAAATATACGCTGTTTGTGTATTATACAAAGAGTCAATATTGTTAGTGCCAATTCTCCCCAAATTTTCTATAGAGTCAATGAAATCGCAATAAAAATTTCAAACAGACATTTTATAGACATTAACAAGTTGATTAGAAAATGTATATGAAGAAAAGAGGGGCTAGATTAGCCTTTACAATGTTAAGTGAAAGTGTCAGTAGCTCAGTCGTGTCCAACTCTTTTCAACCCCATGGACTGTAGGCTGCTAGGTTCCTCTGCCCATGGGATTCTCCAGGCAAGAATACTGAAGTGGGCAGCCATTCCCTTCTCCAGGGGACTTTTCCAACCCATGGATTGAAGCTGTGTCTCCTGCATTGCAGGTAGATTCTTTACCTTCTGAGCCACCAAGGAAATCACAAAACCTGGTTTACAAGCTTACAGGGTTTCACTGGGGTGATGATTACATAGGTGTATATACATTTCAAAGCATGTTGAATCACTCATGAGAACTGGGCCTATTTTACCTCAATAATACCAACCTAGATAGCATATTCAAAAGCAGAGACATTACTTTGCCAACAAAGGTCCGTCTAGTCAAGGCTATGGTTTTTCCTGTGGTCATGTATGGATGTGAGAGTTGGACTGTGAAGAAAGCTGAGTGCCGAAGAATTGATGCTTTTGAACTGTGGTGTTAGAGAAGACTCTTGAGAGTCCCTTGGACTGCAAGGAGATCCAATCAGTCCATTCTGAAGGAGATCAGCCCTGGGATTTCTTTGGAAGGACTGATGTTGAAGCTGAAACTCCAGTACTTTGGCCACCTCATGCGAAGAGTTGACTCATTGGAAAAGACTCTGATGCTGGGAGGGATTGGGGGCAGGAAAAAAAGGGGACGACAGAGGATGAGATGGCTGGATGGCATCACTGACTTAGTGGACGTGAGTCTGAGTGAGTTCTGGGAGTTGGTGATGGACAGGGAGGCCTGGCGTGCTGCAATTCATGGGGTTGCAAAGAGTCGGACACGACTGAGCAACTTAACTGAACTGAATACCAGTAATAATTAATTATTATTTATGCCAGTTTTTTATTGGTAGACTCCGTCACAAGAAAGGAAGGATGCGTGCCGGTAAGTGCAGGTGGCAGGAGACAAGCATAATGCAATGACTCTGATGGACACTGCTGTGTCAGCTGGCTTAAACCGAAACACCCCAGAATCTCTTCTCTCTATATTTCCAAGTTGGAAATGGCCAAAACAGGAATTTGCCCAAAATCTGGAAGGCAGGTCATACCGTAGCTAACAGACTCTGAAGGTCGCCCTAATCAGATGTGGTGATGAGTCGCCCAACAGGTCTCGTAGCTCCATCCACTCCTCATCCAACCCTCCTTCTCCACTGCCGACGCTGTCCACCAGCCACAGACTCGGGCTCAGTACCAGACACTTGCTGAGGACCCAGAGGGGCAGCCTCGTAGAGCAAAGTGTCCCCCAGCCCGCCCTTGTGTTCCCAGGCTGGATGTGTTCTCAGCTTGTCTGGTTGGTTGCTGGCTCATTTTCTCTTCCTCTAGTTTCCTTTCTGACCTTTTCTTTGCAAGTTCCTTTCCAATTGTGTAAGATCTGATGGCCAAAATAAATCTCTTGTTCCCTACACTTATAGTGACCCTGGCCCTCTGACTGTGATAGCGTCTCCCTTTCACCCATGAGGTCAGAGCAGATTCACTTAATGAGATGATGGGTGATGGGGGCTCAGCGCACTACATGCAGGCGGGGGACAGGGCACAACCCTGCAGCAAGCCACCTACTGCAGGGATACGAGTCATGCAGGGGATTAAACCTCAGGTGAGCTCTCACAGCCATCAGAGCATCTGAAAATCATAAGACGCAGCCTTGTATTAAAATAGGCTTCCCCATGAAGCTGCCTGATACAGGTTCTGGTTGCAAAAACCAAAGTCCCAGGACACCCTGTCTTGGATCTGTGAGACCAGTCCACATAACTGAAAAGTCAGACAAAGTGTCAGGAGAGGGTAAGGTGCCTGTGCACAGAAGCAGATGCTTGTATTTATTTCAAAAAAAAAAGGAAAACCCATGCACATCTTTTTGGCCAGAAAAATAAAGACTCATTTATCAGAAACAATTAACCTGGCCTTTGTATTCAGAAAATGATGGAATCTTAGAAAAAGCATCTTACATTCTCATATATATACAAATTTTATATATTGACAGATAAATGTATATGGCACCAACCTGCCTTTACATTCTCTAACGTACATATCGGAGAAGGCGATGGCACCCCACTCCAGTACTCTTGCCTGGAAAATCCCATGGACAGAGGAGCCTGGTGGGCTGCAGTCCATGGGGTCGCTAGGAGTTGGACACTACTGAGCGACTTCACTTTCACTTTTCACTTTCATGCATTGGAGAAGGAAATGGCAACCCACTCCAGTGTTCTTGCCTGGAGAATCCCAGGGACAGGGGAGCCTGTTGGGCTGCCATCTCTGGGGTCACACAGAGTCAGACACAAATGAAGCGACTTAGAAGCAGCAGCAACATACATATATATTCAAGGTGACTTTTTTTGAAATACAATACTCTTTGCAGAATGTTCAAACACATATCAGGCATGTTGTAGATGAAACAGCTGCATTGGAAAGAGAGTTGAACAATATGGCCTTTAATATCCTTTCCAACACTGAGATTCCCTGTAATATAATTTGTTATGTTTGTTTTTTAAAAAAAATCAATCTATGACATTATGGTCACACCTCATAAAAGGCACTATGCAAATGAAGGTGGATCTTTGTTATGAGTAATAATGTTCTGATTGTCCTTTTCGTAGAAGCTGTAATTGCTGAATTAATTCCACTCTGGTGGGTGCTCCTACAACACCCATATCTTCTCTTTCACTTAGCAGAAATCATGCTTGTCCAAAGTCTCCTCAAAGTCTTAAGTTCCTTGATTGCTTAGGCATTCCCTGGTGGCTCAGACAGTAAAGAATCCACCTGCAATGCAAGAGATCCAAGTTCAGTCCCTAGGTCAGGAAGATCCCCTGGAGAAGGGATTGGCTACCCACTCTAGTATTCTTGCCTGGAGAAGCCCATGGACAAAGGATTCTGGTGGGCTACAGTCCATGGGGTTGCACTGAGTCAGACACAACTGAGCGACTAATACTTTCAAAGACACCAAAGGAGAAATATGCAAATTCTTTAACAGAGCTGGGCAGTCCAGTAGGCTGAGGTGTATGGTCTGTGGGGGGAGTGGTGGGAAATCAATGGTGACACTGGTCAGGTGCAAAGAACCTTCACTGACAGGTGCAGCAGGCTGGGAGATGGTCCCAAAGACACGGAAACTCTCATCCCTGAACCCCGTTACTTTATTGGCAAATGTGACCTTGCAGCTGTGATAAAATTATCTTGGGTTAAACAAGTGGACCTGAAATGTGTTCACAAGTGTCCTTAAAAGAGGAAGGCTGAGGGAGGTTTCAGTGTAGAAGAGAAAGAATGTGAAGATGGACCAGAGAGAGGGCCAGAGATGCTCTGCTGCTGACCTTGAAGATAGTGAAGAGGCCATGAGCCAAGGAATGCAAGGAGCACAAGCCTTAAGAGTGGAGAAGGCAGACGACTATCTCCTTTGGAGCTTAGGAGGGAGCACAGCCTGCCAGCACCTTAGTTTTGGCCCAGTGAACTGCATTCCAGATTTCTGAATCCAGAATCTTAAGAGAACAAATGTGTATTATACACAATCACGTTTATGGTGATTTGTCTCCGACACCATAGGAAATGAACAGAACCAGAGTAAGACATTAGATTGTTATGTGTTAGGCAGTGAAGGGTCATTAAAATTCAGGTAGAAATGGATGGAGAGAAGGCAAACATGAGAGGTGTGTGAGAGGAAAAAATAAGAAACCACAGCTTGATTTGAGAAATAGGAAAAATCTCCCTGGGTATTTTGTTAGCAAAGCATTTTGGTATCCTCTGGGATGAAAGGTGCAGGAGAAAATGTAATAACGCTAATAAATATTCTATGATTTTCCTGGAACATGTCCTCGGGTGAACTACAAGGCAGCTCTAAATGTTAGGATAAGAGATGTGGGAGGTTCGGCAGTTTGGGGTCTCGAGGGTGCCATAGAAACCATGACTGTGTTTGTCCGGGTTCCCTGGGGACTGTCATCCTCACATGTCTTCCCCCTCAAATTGTAATTCATACAGGAGCTCAAGGGGAGGGGTGGGGGTGGCAGCAAAGGGCAGAATCAAGAGCTGTTTGAGGCAACAATAGCAGGACCAGAGTGTCATGAATTATTTAGCAATTAACCAAGGCAGCTTAAGACCCATTCCAAACACTGAGCAAGCAACCACTAGGTTAATCGGCATGGATTTGTCATGAGTGGGCAGCTAGACCTCTAAAGTATATTCTGGGGACACTTGTTCATACGGGGGCTCTAAGACCTGCTAACTCATCTCCCTCATATGTCGTAAAATGACAATTGAGGCTCCTACCTCCCAAAGGTTGATTTTTAAACCAGAGATTTGAGGTCCCAACACTTCTGATTCTTCATCATCTTCTAAGGGGGCCTCAACAGGTGGCACTAGTGGTAAAGAACCCACCTGCCAATGCAGGAGACGTAAGAGACACAGGTTTGATCCCTGCATCAGAAAGACCCCCGTGGCAACCCACTCCAGTATTCTTGCCTGGAGAATCGCATGGATGGAGAAGCCTGGTGGGCTACAGTCCATAGGGATGCAAAGAGTCAGACATGACTGAAGTGACTTAGCATGCATGCAAAGACTCAACAGAGGCCTTGACCTTGGATATAAAGGAACTCCACATTCCAAAACAAGAATATTCATTTTCTATTCGAGCTGAGGGGAACCTTGGCAGTTGTGTCACACAAGCCTCTAATTCAACAACCGAGAAAGCGTACAGTCATGGAAGTCAAGCCACCTGGCACCAAGATCCCTGATTTCCCAGCCAGGGATGTGCTCCTGGATCACAACCCTGAAGTTAATTTCTCCTTGGGAGCAGGAGACTCATGCATCACTGGGGCTAAAATTTGGGGGACGTATGGACCCAATATCCTTGTCCTTTGGAGAATGAAGGCCTTGCTCCACAGAGTCCTGGCTTTTCCTTCTGTGTCAGGGTCCACTTTGGAGCTGAAACCACTTATAAGCCCAATTAATGGAAAAGGAGCCATGAGCACGAAGTCAAACAGACCTGCATTTAAATTCCAGCCCGTCGCTTACTTATGTGCTGTGTGATCACAGGCAACTCATGTGATCGCTCTGATCCCCGTTTCCTTATGTGTAAGTATAGAATAAAATTCCTACCTCTGAGTTGCTGTGAAGATTCAATTGGGTAATACATGGAATGCAAAAGCACTTAATAGAATGCTTAGAATACTCCAATGCAGGATGAGCGCTTGCTGTGTCTGAGTTTGAACGAGTTTTCAGGAACACAAGGATGAACACAAAGGCTTCCAAAAATACCTTCACTCACAGCCTGTTGTAAAGATCTTACATTCCGCCATTAGCAACATAGAGTCTAAAAGAACTGTCGGTCTCTGGGAATTCACATTAAAATAAAAATACCCCAGAAACTGAAATCGATTATTAACACTTCAGCAGGAATTAACTGCTCGGGGAAACAATGAAGGTACTGCAGAAATAAGAGAAAAGAGGTAAAAGCGAGGGGAACAGAGTAAGTTATGCTGAACGGAACCAAACTCATGTCAAATCCTGTTTTCTTTGGACCAAAGGGATTTCTAAATCCAATGGGATTTCTAAATTCTAAAACAATCCTAGAAGCAATGTTTTTTAATTTTCGTGTTTCCATGTTTTGCAACAGCTAAGACTTGACAGGGAGGAAGGGCAAGGTCCAGATACCTCCCCTGGATCTGTCCACTGGTTCCAGCCCAGTGTTCTGGAAGCCAGGAGTCTGCCTCCGCCCATTTCCATTATTTCTTCATTGGTACATCTGGCCTTTTTCGACATGACACACACTCACCGAACTCTTTGGCAGAAACAGTGATAAAGCAACATCCTTCACTTGAAGAGTTCACCTTCGAGCAGAAAATACAGATTTGAAGCAAGTCATTGGAATATGATGTAATCCCTGGTTTACAGAAGCAAGAACTCTAGATGGAAACAGGGAAGGAAAGACTTCTTTCTGGCTGAGGAAGGCCTGGAAGGTGCACAGAGAGGAGGCATTTGAGTGTTGACATGGACCAAACTGTGGGTGGGAAGAAAATTCCAACGGGACAGGATAGCCTGAGCTAAATTAAATGGGATTTTAATTTTTTAATTTCTTTTAAAGAGAGAAAGAACCTTCTATTTTATTGTATTATTTTGAAAAAATATTTAACTCATTTATTTAGGCTGCAGCAGGTCTTAGTTGGGGCATGCAGGATATAGTTCACTGACCAGGGGTGGATCCCAGTCCCCCTGAATTGGAACCATGAAGTCTTAGCCACTGGACCACCAGGGAAGTCCCCAAATGGGTTAAATGACATATTTCCCAAACTGACTGATCATTGGAATTATCTAGAGATCCTTTGGAAAATGTCCATTATCAGATCTTGCCCTAGACACACCGAATTAAAATCTCCCAATACGGGTCCTAAAAACTGATCATTTTCTCTAGTCTTCCAGGTGATTCTAACAGGAAAGTTTGGGAACAACTGACTTTGGATACACTATGGATAATGCAAGTGACTGTCTCTAGCTCAGTTTGCTGTGGCCACTCCCCTCCAATGCCCACCAGGCTTGCTCCTGGCACTTACAAGCTAGTCCACGCAGGTGGCCCCTTCATGCAGACCTGTGTCTCTGCCCCCGAGCTTCCCCTAGCTGCATGCTTGGCCCTCAGGGCTGACAACCCAGGAACATGTGCTAAACTTTGGAACTGACTCCAAGCTGCTCGCTGACAAAAACTCTCACTACCACAGGCCATGTAGGCTTCGGTCCCTCTCTGTTCACTCACCCACCTGCACCCTTAGCTCACCTCCACATGTACTCACACTCAGATCCTTTCTGAAGTTCAACTCTGGATGAGCCACACCTAACACACTCACACATGGCTACTGCCAGTCTCACCCTTGCACACCCTTCAGTCTTGGATTCCCAGAGAGGAAGGACCTCCATCCTGCCCAGATCAGGTGTCCTGGAGACAACATTCCTCTACGGACAGTTACTACCTGTGACTGTGGGCATTATGAAGTACTAGGGTTCTCTTTCCATGCGAGGAAACTGAGACCCCAGCTGGCAAATGAGTCACATGAGGCCTCACAGAAAGGAGTAACCCAGGCTTGAAACTCCGGTTTCTTTGTTCGAAATAGCAATGGTTCTGAGAACCTGATGAAATGTGTATGTCCTCTCCTTACTCCTTCCCAGGAAAACATGCAGACACTGACCTTTTCATAAAGGTCCATACATTTCAGTCTATTCATGGACTTCAGGTGTCTCCATGCACCCCTGTGGGAACCAGATGCAAAGATTGACAGAAGAAGCCTAGTGCTTCTGTTCACCTTTCCCCCAAGATCTCACTCAAGGCCACACAGTCCTCCAGAGGCTTCTCTCTGTCATTGTGATTTAGAGCATCAGTGGACAGTGTGCTTACCAACACCTGGTCATTGGTGCACACCCAGAGGAGGAGAGAGAACGGCTCTGCTAGCTGGGAGCATCCATTCATGGTCAGCATTGACAACCAACAATCAAACCATGAGAAATCAAGTGAACAACTGAATCTGTGGCTAGATTCATTTTCGGAACCCAGGCTGCAACAATCACAGATGCCCAATAAACAGTGGCCTTTCAATGCAGAGGGTGTCAAAAGACTTTCCTTTCAGAAATACATAGTATTCTTCTTCACTTATCGGGGAAGACTTTCTAAAGGTGCCAGTTCACGTGATATTTGAAACAGGAACGTCTCAGCTGATGCTCTGACAGTGGCCATTCTTCAAGAGGCAAAAGCAGAACCAGGAGCAGGAATGGCTGACCTAAATCTTGGTTCTTAGCTTGACTAGCATGGGGACCCTGGGCAAGTCACTTAAACCTTGTGTTGCACTTTCTCCATCTGCACAGCGGAGATGAAAACAGCACCCACTTTTCACGCTCTCATGGGGGAGAAAGGAGTTGATATGTACACAGCACTAAGAAGAGTATATGACTCTCACCAAGAACTCAGTACATAGGAATGGTCTGTCCTGGTCTGGGTCCTCTGGGAAGCAGATCATGGGCCAAAGCTGATGTGATAACCCTCATAGGGGAGGGGACAGGCAAAATGCCAAGAAACAAGAATGAGGGGAGAGGGAAGAGAAACAGAGAAGGAGGAAAAGCAAACAGAAGGTCCAAGGTCACGTGTTAACAAGATGACCACAGCTTCACGAGGAAACACTGCTGGGCCTTTATCCCAAAGGTCACATCCAAAGAGGCCACCCAGAACCACCGCATTTAAGAAGAAGCCATTGGGAAGAAGAAGACTGGACGCTTCATCTCCGATCTCCTCGATGCCGGTCCTTTGTCATAGCTCACCTCGCAGAGAATGACCTGTGTCCTGAGCTCAGGTCACTTCTGGAGAAGCCAGGGCCTCCATGCATCTGGTCAGTTCAGCCCTGCCCCCAGGAAAAGGCCTGGGGACGGGTCACAGGGGTGTAGGGGTGGGGATTGTAGAGAGGACAGCAGAAGTGCTCAAATTGTTCTAAGACCTCACAATAACTGGGTCTGCTACACTTATTACTGTTGTTCTCTCAAAACTGTTATTTTCAACCACGTACCTTTACCCTTTCCTGACAAGGGGTTACTTTTTATCCAGCTGGTCTTGAAGAGAAGTTTCTCTCCCATTTTCTGCTCCAGTACCAGAAAGACAAGATGAAAACTTCCACAGTGAATTGAATCACAATTCCACGAAAGGACCCCAGTGAATCTCAGAGAGGAAATGGATTTGTGGCCAACAACCAGATGTGTGCTCGGGATTACTGGGGGATTTTCAATTTCCAGTTTAGGCTTTCTCCATGCTGAGCTTCAGAACTGAGCGGGAACCAGAGAAGAGTCTACCAGAAAAGGAAGAACCCAGGCCATGGAATCTCAGTGCTGAGAAGAGAAGCGGGATGTGAGACCCCAGAGCTTCCAAGCCAGAGTCAGAAAGGCTTGCGCCGGAGGGCGGTGCCTCCTTGGGGTCTCTGGAGGCAGAATGGAGGCTGAGCTGGGGTGCAAGATGTCCACTAGGGATCAGCCACAGAGGAAGAAAGAGGCAAAAGCAGGATGGGCAGAGGGAGAGGAGGGGTCCTGAGGCAGGCGCTCTGGAGCGAGGGGTGCTATTAGGGTACCCCATGTGGGCTCCACCTGGCTGAGGCACAAGCATGTACCGTCTCAGTGAGATGTGACCTCAGATGAGGCCACGGCATCCATCAAGGTCCACTCTGAGATGCTGAGAGCGGGATTGCCTGTCCCACGCCTGCACAGCAAGTCCACGCCTGCACAGCAAGTCCTTCCCTGAAGGGCACTGGATTGATGCTACTCCATGTCACTCACAGCTTCCTTTTTGCCTCGTGGATTTGTTTATCTAGGTATGTTCAGGGAGTGTCTCCTCCAGAATTCGGAGGGGGGCGGGGGCGGGGGCGGAGGGGGTGTTGGTGGTGGGCTACTGTGCTGGAGGAGACTCTTGAGAGTCCCTTGGATTACAAGGAGATCAAACCAGTCAGTCCTAAAGGAAATCAACCCTGAATATTCATTGGAAGGGCTGATGCTAAAGTTGAAGCTCCAATACTTTGGCCACCTGATGCAGAGGGCTGACTCACTAGAGAAGACTCGATGCCGGGAAAGATTGAAGCAGAAGGCGAAGGGGACAACAGGGTATGAGGTGGTTGGATGGCAACACCCATTCAATGCACATGAGTTTGAGCAAACACTGGGAGATAGTGAAGGACAGGCAAGCCTGGCATGCTGCAGTCTGCTGCTGCTAAGTCACTTCAGTCATGTCCGACTCTGTGTGACCCCATAGACGTCAGCCCACCAGGCTCTCCTGCCCCTGGGATTCTCCAGGCAAGAACACTGGAGTGGGTTGCCATTTCCTTCTTCAGTGTATGAAAGTGAAAAAGTGAAAGTGAAGTCGCTCAGTCGTGTCCGACTCTTAGCGACCCCATGGACTGCAGCCTACCAGGCTCCTCCATCCATGGGATTTTCCAGGCAAGAGTACTAGAGTGGGGTGCCATTGCCTTCTCCAGTCTATGGGGTCACAAAGAGTTGGACAGGACTTAGTGACCAAACAACAAAAAATTCCTATGTAAATGAAACCCAGGCTCTTTCAGGATGGAAATGTAGCTGCAATAATTATTTAAATGTCCTCCCAATTGTTTTGTTGAAATCCTAACACCCAATGTGATGGTAATAGAGGGGGCCCTTTGGGAAGTGCTTAGATCCTGGGATTGGAGCTGCCTGAATGGGATCAGGGCTCTTAGAAAAGAGACCCCCAGAGAGTTCCTTGCCCTCTTCTGCCAAGTGAGGACCCAGGGAGAAGACCCCCAAATCTGCCTGTGCTTCGGTCTTGGACCTCCCACCTCCAGAACTGCAAGAAATAAACCCCTACTGCGTATAAGCCAGCCAGTCTGTGGTTTTTTGTTAGAGTAGCAGGGTAGACAGTAGCCAAGTTACCATTAAGTGTCCGGTTGGTCTCCTTGAGGGATGGGGCCACTGTGGAATCTCAGCGTGAATCTCTACAGCAGCAGGCTGACCAGTTGGCAGTGGTGGAAATCGGCCTTGGGGAGTGGGCATCCATGTTGAAGGGCCCATGCATGCCCACGTTCCTGGCCACCAAGCCTCATCACGGACATGCTCACGGCTAACGTCCACTCGCCCATTATTTTACCTGGGTGGTCATTTAGTGCCTCTTCCCTGGGGGGCGAATTCAACTGGCATTAGCATGTGTACAAAGATCTTCACACACAGCACTCACTTCCATACGCGCATTCACAAGCCTCCGCCCTCCAATCTCCCCACCTTTGTCACTCCAGATCCCTGACCAGTCAGCCAGAATCCCAAATGTTACTAACTTGGGCTCTGCCCAAGGTATAAGAAACCTGTCTTTACCTAGTAATTGAAGCTCAATTTTTCTGCCCCAAAGCCCTGGCCCCAGCCCTCAGCTTCCTCAGTCCATCTGCTTGACCTCCTTTAGACGCAACCGAAGACGCCCTCTGGCTTTCAGCCGCCTGTTGCTCTCAGCTGTTTCTTTCCATTCTGCAGAGCATCAATAACCTCTAGCAATAGCCATCCAATCCTGTTATCCTTATGGCTAATGTTGTCTCCATACCTTTCAAACACCTGATATATTGCACCCACTAGTCTGTTTCCCCCTGCCAGTGCCCCATCGGTCAGGTGTAAACACTGGACCCCAACTTTGTGCCAGAGGCTCTCTTTAGTCCACCTGCCTGCAGTGAAGGGCTCTTCTGGCCGACCAAAGAGTGAGTGAGCCAGCTCCAGACCTCCCCTGCAGACCCACTGCATCTTAGTACCATCCTGGGTCAGCAGCATCCTAGGCTGGATTCTCTAAAACTGACTCTGAGATGGAATTCGGGGTACAGTCTATGAGTCAGGGCCAACATCTTTGGAAACAAAGAATAAACAGGCTCGGGAAGGGGGAAGTCAGACTGTGATGCAGACCTGACAAAACCTCAACCACGGGCTTTCCTGGTGGCTCAGAGATGAAGAATCTGCCTGCCAATGCAGGGGACATGGGTTCGATCTCTGGTCCCGGAAGATCCCACATGCCTTGGGGCTACAACCCATATGCCACGGCTCCTGAAGCCTGGGCACCCTGAGCCCACGCTCTACAACAAGAGAAGCAACCAGGAGGAAAAGCCTGCCCACCATAGAGGGGGGACTACTCTCCGCAACTAGCGAATGCCCACGTGCAACAGCGAAGACCCGGTGCAGCCAAAAACAAACAAACCAGTCTTAAAAACAAAACAAAACACCTCAGCCACTCTGAGGGGGCTCTGCAGTGACAGCTGCCCATCACTGCGTCCCTGGGCAGGCTGGCACTCAGGGCCTCTACTCCGGCACCTGGCACGGTCTCCAGGGGGCTGCTCTGGGAAGGGCATCACGTGAGAGGCAGTGAGGAGACCCAGAAGGGGCTGGGGGTCGGTGGGTGGCTGCCAAGGGCCTCCTCAGGGCTAGGCAGCGAGCTCCAGGGACCCGGGCAGTGCTTCACAGTTTCCCGTGTCCCCCCAACTCAGGAAACACCACGTCCACCTCTGGGCTCCACTGGGACCATTTCAAGGCTAAACCAGGCCTGCAGCAGCACCGCTGTCTGCCCTCTGCTGCTCTCTGGGCCTGATTAGACCTCTCAGTGAGGGGTCTGGTCACAGGCTATCCAGAATCCAGGGCCCTTGCTGACTGGCCCCTGATTCACAGCCCTTCGCTCAGGCGGCCCTGAAAGGTTCATCAAAGGTTCTCTTCACCTTCAGGGCACACGTTTGTTGAGAGTACATCTGTGTACTCTTGAGTATTTCACTGTGGAGGCAGCCTCCCCCAGGCTGCAAGCAAAATGCCATGTGCCCTGCAGGCCTTCATTTAGATAATAATTAACTAAAAGGGAGAGATTGAGGGCCTGCTGTGAGCCCAGAACTCGGGTTCTCCCTCCATCCCTCCCTCCCTCTCTCCTTCTATCTCTCCGCAGCACACACACACACACACACACACACACACACACGCACACACGCACACTCACACACCACACTACAGTGCCTGTGCAAGTCGTGGCATCTGTCCATCCACTCAGCACTCGCAGGGTGACCACTAGGTGTCACTGCTGGGAAGACCGGTAGGGTCCCTGCCTCATGGAGTTCCTTATCTCAGATGAGATGGGCAGATAAGGTGAGGAAGGCTGCCGTTTCTTGTGTAAGGGCTCCAACAGACATGAGTAACACTACACCGGCAAGGACAGATGAGGCCAAGCCCAGGGATGAATGTGGGCGCCTCCAGGCCAGGACTGAGAGGGTGTCTCTGCAGCGTGGCCTGAGGGAGCTGCAGGCTGGGCGAGGCTGGAGCATTGAGTGTTGGGGGGCGGGGGGTCCCAGGAGATGAGGGGGCAGAGTGATCTCAGGAAAGGCCTGAAGACATAAGGTGGGGTCCACAGGGCCTTCGGAACAGGCGAGGGGCTAAGGAGCACGTATGTAGGCAGATCAGCCTAGAGCCCTGCTGTGGATAGAGCGAGACGGGTGACGAGTCTCAGGCCTGGACACAAGGAGGTCAGCTGGGACAGTGGCGGAGCTCCAGGCCAGGATAGGAGGGTCAGGTTCCAACAGCAGCAGGGAGAACAGGAAGCTCCAGACAGGTAGAGAGACAGGAGGAGGTAAACCAATCAAACCCGAAGACAGAAACTCGGAGAGAGAGAGAGTGAGGACTCAAGGATTCTAGGTGCCTGGCCTAGACTCGATGAGGTGTGGGGAGGGCAGGTTGAGGATCCAGTTGTGCACGTGTTGCACTGGACCTGCCTGTGTGCAGTCAGGTGGGGAAGTCCACGGAGCAACCGTGCATGTAGGTGTGAAACACAGGTGCAGTATCTATGTTAGAAATACGGGTCTGGGGTCAGCACGCGGGTTCATGTGACACCTGCCATGGCAGTAGCTGCCTTACGGGTGATATGCACCCTGTCCTTAGAGCTTGTGTCAGGGGAGCGAGAGGCAGGAGGCAGGCACATGGGAATTAGGTCCAAGACAAGGCCTGGATTTTGAAACTGGAAGAGTCCAGACAACGCAGAGGAAGGAAAACTTTCCATTCACAAGTTTGCAAATCAAATCCCTCCCTTGGCCCCTCCATAGAGAGAAAGCAGAGAACAAAGAATGGCAGGGAGAGTTTTTACATAAATCATAATTAGTAACACACACATGGGCTCAGTGTGGGGGAGCAATTAGACAGCTAATTACATGGAAGCTGTGTGTTCACGAAGCCAGAGAGTCTTACCCCAAAATGGGGAGCTTGGGGCTACAAAGAATCACCTGGGGAGACTGAGGCTGCCAGTGGGGCGGGTCCAGGCCTCGGGGAAATAGCTAGTAAAGGTAATGAGTGGGAGTTTGGGTGTGTGCATGCGCACGAGCGCGTGCACGTAAGGATGCTACGCATGAATCCACACGCACAGAATTCCTGAGCACCTGAAAAAGCAGCTGGGCTTCTGGCCTAACTGGAAGAGAAATGGATTCTCTTAACCAAGTACCACTCGAAAAATGCTGCCCTCCAGCTAAGGGATTCGCCGCTACCCCCCGGGCCCAGGGGGCCTGGATTTGTGCATAGCAAGAGCTCCATCTAGTGATGGGCGCTGGAATCGTTCATGGTGCCTCTTGCCCCGTGGATCTTGGGGGATCCATGGAGCAGGGGGTGGTCACACCCCAGAGTTCCCTGGTGATGAGGGATTGCGTGTTACTCGGGGACTGATTCCTGGCCAGCCGTGTTCTGAGCCATGGCTAGAAACAGATGGGATGTTCCTTCACAGTGGAACAGTAGAAACCGCCCAAGCGCAGAGAAAATTATGGGGCTTTTTTTCCCCTTTCTGTTTCACAATTTATTTCCAAAAGCCCTGTCTTCAACAGCCACAGGCTCTATGTGGGGTTTGCAGCTCAATTGTGGTTCTCTCTCATTTTTCTGTTTCCTTTCCCTCACAAACATGAAGGGAAAAGGCTTCCTCAGAAACAAAGGGTTTTGGATTCTTCCCGGCTGAGTGCCAGGGGTAAGTGTCCACCTGGAAAAGTCAGTGATGGAGTAACCCTGGAAGGGGAAAGGGGGAAGGGGGAGAGGCGAGGTTCCCCCTTCCGCCTGTACCTCAGTTTCTCCCTTGGCCTCAGCCCTCCCCCCCTGTAACCATGCACAGACAGCTCCCAGCCAAGGTCACACTGAAGCAGAGGCCAGACAGAGGCCAGAATGACGAGACCAGTGCGGTCATTGCTGCAGTGGGAGAAGGAAATTGGGGGTTGGGGTGTGAAAAACAGAATTCAACTGAAGAGATTTTAAAGATCTTATGTCTGGATTCGTGAATCAGGCAGCACCCCCATCCAGCAGATAGGAAGGAGCTCCAAATTGCTGCACAAAATGCAAGAGTTTTCCAGGCAGAAGGGAGCAGGATGTGGAAGTTTCCAGCAAAGAGTGGACTGTTTCAGGCAAGGTCACCTTTCTATGGGGGCGGCAGGGGTCTGTCAGGCAGATCGCCTCACCAGTGCCGACCAGGTCATGCCAGATGGTCTGGTTTAAGACTCCACTCCCAAGAGAGGTTGAAACTGCAATTAAGTGAGGTTTGAAGTCGCGGTTTGGTGACTGAGCACAGGTGACTCCATCTGGGGCCTGTTATCTCTTTTTGACCAGGGGCAAACTTTTTATTGTTTTTGTGGAGAAAGGAATGTGGGGCTGAGTGCTGCGGAGAGAGGCCACCTTAGGATGTAGAGGGCAGAGGGCAATTCTGAGCAGAGAAACCAGTAATTACAGATGCGGTGGGGTCTCTAGGCCAAGGCTGTCGGCAGGTCTGGGGGATACAGCCATTCAGCACCGCCGCAAGGCTTGAAGATATCTCACCTTGGGAGACGTGATAGCAATTTCCAGTGTATTCCAGATCTAACACTCTAATACACAGAGCAGGCCGGCTGTCAACTCAGCTGAAGGTGATTCAAGGATAAAGAAGCAAACCCTCCCCTGTATGCACCACCCACTATTAAATCGAGGTAAACACGTGAAAAGGAGGGGGAGCTAGGATGAACCCCCTTCCCTGGCACGCACGGTACATCCCCCGGCGTGTGCGCCGCTGACACAGACCGCATCCCTCAAGAACAGAACTATGTTCCGAATTCAAATGCGCTATTTTGCACATAGATGCAGAAACAAGGCTGTTGCCAACACTCCTAATGGAAAAATGGCAGTCTGGATACAAAGGAAAGCAGATCCTTTCACTCTATGAAATCGTCTCCACGAAATCAGAAATAAAACTGCAAGAGAAGCAAGAAAATCTTGAGCAGGAACTCTTCCCTGGGCATAAAAATGAGTTGAACTGAGCAAAATCAGAAATGCAAACCATCCGCATCACCTTTGCCACAGGGGACTATGCCCCAGAATAGAATGTAATGCCAAATTAAATGTTCCATCCACCTCTTCCAGCAACAGAGCTGTAAAGGGAGAAAACAAATCAAGGTTGCTGCTGCTCTTGCTGAAGGGGATTGGCTGGTGGCACATAAATAAGCATATAGGAAGCAGCTAATCCGGGCGTGGGATGCTGGGGCCCAGAGGGGTTGGATAAGGGGGCAGTCATCACAGGGCCGTCAAGTTAATTCTCCTCAAACCCACTTTCCCTTTCTTTGCAGAGGTTTTAGAATCTCTCAGACTTCACCTGATGCACTAGAAGAGTATTGATTACAATCAGAACACATGTGGAGGTTTTGGAGGGGGTGGGCAGTAGGAGAGAGAGCTGGGCTGGGGAGTGGGGGCATTTCCATAACAAAGACTTAGCACCAGATACAGAACATGCCTCCTGCTGGCTTCAGCAACTGTGGCACCACCGGAGTAAGGAGACAGGTGAGTAGCACAGATCACCCTAGGCTTGAATTCCGATCCCTTTCGGGGCGGTGTGGCCTTGACCGGCTCTATGGCCCACGGTAAGGCCCTCCTGGGGGCCCTGAACCTCAGTGTTCTTTCTGTTCATACAGGGTGAGACTTGCACAAATCTAGAAAATTCCTTTCCGGTGTGCTATCTGATGTGGGAACCCTCACGGAAGAGTAGAGGGTACATGACTCTAAACTCAGTACGACCGAAGACCAATGCTGATCGTGTCCCCTGGGTGGGCAAGCATCACTTTTACTTCCTTCTCTGTCACTCCACTGGAAGACCTATCACTTATCCTCAGAAAACAAACAAGCAAACGCAGCCACTTGCCGCTAGTGAAAAGGCATACTGCTCCCTCACTTTGTAACTGCGTTCCTAGAAATCTCAGACCAAAGTGGGTTGCTGTGAGCCGCGTACCATTTCCCTACAGGAAGATTGCTATAATTGGGAATTGTGTTCCATATCAAGAATTTTGGCATCAAATAAATCATAGACATTGCTAGCAGAGTGATGTAAAGGGGAACGATAACTATAAACTTGTATGATCATTTAAAATGGTAAAATTGTGCTCCAACTCACATAAAATGGGCATAAGTGTATTGTACATGTTGGTTATACAAGAGACCCCGATGTGCTATAAAGGACGGATAGAACACATAAACCCTAATGTTAGTGTACCATAAATCCAACCTGAAGCCAGCAGACTAGCGAAAATAAATTTAATTAAACATTAAATGAACAATGATTTGGTTTTCTTTCTTAGAGCCTGGAAGGGCTGATTTGGCAAACTTGACTCTCTTAAAAAGGACAACAAAAATTAGCTTAAGTCCGTGTGTTATTTTTCCTTTTGATGGTTTCCAGTAATAAGCAGAGGAATTTGGGCTAAGTATGGGTCCATCTCAAAGGAAGGGAGTAGATACCAGTACACATTTGGTTTTTGAAGGTAACGATGATGGCATTTTTTTCCTAAAATAAACACCACTTAAGTGAGAGCTTATCTGACATATTTCCCCTTCACCCCTTCTTGCCTCCTCTCTTGTTCCAAAGTTGTTCTCTGTATTGGATCAAATAAAGGCCAGGCAATAAGAGAAGAGGGTCTGCCACTTAAATCACTTCACGACATTTTGTTGACAGCTATTAGAGACCTTCACACCTTATCAGGAAAAGGAAAACAATTACAAGTCATCCAAATGGCCTTTAAAAAGAATGTTAAAACATTTCCCTCTCACATAAGACAGTTGTAGGAATGCACATTGATTGGCCACAGCTTTTGTGGAAAACAAAGTAAATCATCTCTTATATTTTCATATACTTGACGGTTTAATACTATTACATAGTTCGATTATCATAGCTACCTGGTCAGGAAACTATGTCAGGCACTCTGATTTCCTATTTTATGTCCAAAGACACAAAAGTTTAGATAGCTGAAAGGATTATTTGGGGCTACAAAACAAGGAAAAGATCTTAAGAGCTAAGACATTATAGAAGTATGAAGAGATGGTGTCCAGAAATATTTAATAAACAAATATGAGTCCTCAAATCCTAAAATGATAATAATTATGGGAGGTAACTTAGAAGTTTCACCCCATCCAAGAGTCCCCTTCATAATACTCAGTTCATTTCAGATCATCCAGTGGTCCACAGTGGTCTGTTCTGTTCTTACTGGGACACCCTAGAAGGGTTAGTTATCCCACAAGGCAGAGCGCTTCATTTTCCCTTTTGGCTGTGCCATGGGGCATGTGGGATCTTAGTTCTCCGACCAAGGTTCGAACATGCGCCCCCTGCATAGGAAGCATGGAGTCTTAGCCACTGGACCACCAAGGAAGTCTCTTTATTAATGAAGATGGGATGAAAATGTTTGAAAATTACATTTCTGGAACAATAACAGAGAAACTTAGCTTCAGTAGAACATGACGATAGTTAGTTATAGTTGTGGGCGCTGACCTCCAAAGTTGGCTCCTCAGTGAGCCTTGCCACCTGGTTCTATCAATCATCCAGTATCCTATTCTTGGACATGGGCTAGCTCTGTGCATACTTGAATCACTACATGCAGTGTAAGCAATGCTCCCAAGGTTAGACCAGAAATCCTAGAGTTCTACCGGAAGACTCTCTTTGGGAGCCTTAGCTGTCACACTGTAAGTCTGACTACCTACAGCTGCTGTTCTGGTAAGGCTGAACACAGGTCCTCCCAACTCAGCCCCATCCCTTTAGCCATGGATTACACTACAGCAAGCTTCCCTAGTGAATTAGATGGTAAAGAATCTGCCTGCAATGCATAAGATGCAGGTTCTATCCCTGGGTCAGGAAGATCCCCTGGAGAAAGCAACGGCAACTGACTCCAGTATTCTTGCCTGGAGAACTCTACAGACAGAGGAGCCTGGTGAGCTATAGTCCATCTGATCTCAAAGAGTTGGACATGATTTAGTGACTAACACTTAAACTGGAGCAAAGCCATCTTTAACTTTCTAATCAAGCTTATACACAAGCTGTATACCACTGAGTTGACTTCATTCAGTGCTGCATAGGGCAGAAGAATTGCCAAGAGGAGACTTCCCATATTCCTGACCCACCAAATTGTGAGATGCAATAAAATTTGATAGAAGGGCATGTGTTCCTTCCTTCCTAAACTTCATATTCTGCCACAAACTGTGCATTCATTTGTTCACTCGTTCATCACACACATTTATGAAAACTCCTATTGTGTTCTAGCATTTTGAGTGACACTGGGAATAAAAAGGGCGATAAAAAAAATCCACCATCTCTGAGCTCGGGAACATCACAGCAGAATGTAGGGGAATTCATAAACTAATTAGAAGAAGATGTAAAGGGTTGAAGGTGGGTGAATGCGAAGGTGCTATGAAAGCACAGAGAAAGGCCTAGAGTTGGGGAAAGATGTCATGGAGGGTTTTGCCTCCATAGAATCATTGCTGTTGCTTTGTCGGTCAGTTGTGTCTGATCTTTTTGTGACCCCATGGACTTCAGCCCGCCAAGCTCCTCTGTCCATGGGATTTCCCAGGCAAGAATACAGGAGTGGGTTGCCATTTCCTTCTTCAGGGGATCTTCCTGATCCAGGAATTGAATCCACGTCTCTTGAATTGGCAGGTGGACTCCAACCACTGAGCCACCAGGAAAGCCCCATGGAGTCATAGGAAGGAATAAAAGTCAAGACAGACTCACCCAGGCAAAATAAAGATGCTTCCATGGTGACTTAGCTGGTAAAGAATCCGCCTGCAATGCGGGAGACCTGGGTTCGATCCCTGGGTTGGGAAGATCCCCTGGAGGAGGGAATGGGGGCCACCTGCTCCAGTATTCTGGCCTGGAGAATTCCATGGACTGCATAGTCCATGGGGTTGCAAAGAGTTGGACATGACTGAGCAACTTTAACTTCATTTCAAAAGGATTTTTCAAGGACAGGGAACAGCACTTAATGGCAAACAGTTTTGAAAGACACATGCATTAGAAACTGAAGGCCAGAGTATGAGGAAGTAGTTAACGGTGATGAGGGAGATTGATAGAATGTGATAAGAAGCAGGAAAAGTAAGCACAAGCAAGATCTTTGAAAGCTGCTAAATGCCATATATGGTAGTCAGCCTCCAAACGGTCCCACCATGAACTGTTCACTCTAGCATCCAGACTTTCGTGTGGCCCCTCCTGCATGGAGGTTGGTCTGTACCAGAGCATACAGCAATGTGATGGCATGTCACACCTGAAATTAGGCTGTAGAGGGCTGAGGCTTCCATCTTGCATCCTCTCTCTCTCTCTCTCTCCCTCTCTGCCTCTCTTTTTGGGGAAACATTTCCCAATGGAGACCCATGAGGTGAAAAAACTGAAAGTTCCTGGGACTTTCTGATGCTCCAGACACTAAGACTCCATGCTTCCAATGCAGAGGGCATGGGTTCAGTCCCTGATCAGGGAACTAGATGCCACATGCTACAACCTGGAGTTCACATGTCACAACTAAAGATCCTGCACGCTGCAAGTAAGACCCAGCACAGCCAGATAAATTAATTCATTTTTAAAAGCACAGACATTACTCTGCCAACAAAGGACCGTATAGTCAAGGCTATGGTCTTCCCTGTGGTCACGGATGGTTGTGACAGCTGGACCATAAAGAAGCTGGAGTGCTGAAGAGTTGATGCCTTCAAACTGTGGTGTTGGAGAAGATTCCTGAGAGTCCCTTGGACAGCAAGGAGATCAAACCAGTCAATCCTAAAGGAAATTAACCCTGAGTATTCGTTGGAAGGACTGATGCTGAAGCCGAAGCTCCAGTATTTTGGTCATCAGATGTGAACAGCTGGCTCCTTGGAAAAGTCCCTGATGCTGGGAAAGATTGAAGGCAAAAGAAGAAGAGGCGTTAGAGGATACAATGGCTGAATGGCATCACCAATGCAATGGACATGAACTTGGGCAAACTTCGGGAGATGGTGAGGGACAGGGAGGCCAGGAGTGCCGCAGTTCAAGGGATCACAGGGTCAGACACGACTGGGCAACTAAACAACAGCAACAAAAAACCCTGAAGATTCCTGCCAGCAGTCATGTGAGTGAGTATGGAGGAAGAAGCCCTCGGTCCCAGTTAAGTCTTCAGAGACTGAGACCCAAGCCAACAGCCTGACAACAACCTCACGGGAGACCCTTAGCCAGGACCCCAGGTAAGCCCTGCTCAGGTTCCTATAGCTCAAAAGCTGTATGCCAAAGTATTTACTGTTTTAAGCCACTAAATTTGGGAGTTATTTGCTGTGCAGCAGTAATAACTAATATTCAATGCTGAGAGATTTAAACATTATCCTGAACTTGATAGGAAGCCTTTATAGGATTTTAAAAGGCTAGACAACTCTTTGAACATTGGAAAGGTCACCGGGTTAGCAGTATGGAGGGTAAAGTGAAAGAGAAGGGGGGTATATGAAAGAGACCACCATAAAATCCAGTTCTGAGCGGATAAAGAACTGTACCAAAATTATTGAAAAGGAAAGAAGAAAAGGATGAAGATTTAAGCTATATTACTCTTGATGAAGGTGAAAGAGGAGAGCGAAAAAGCTCGCTTGACACTCAACATTAAAAAAATCAAGATCATGGCATCTGGTCCCATCACTTTGTGTCAGATAGAAAGAGGGAAGCTGAAAGCGGTGACAGATTTTATTTTCTTGGGCTCCAAAATCACTGCAATGGTGACTGCAGCCATGAAATTCAAAGACACTTGCTCTTTGGAAGGAAGGGTATGACAGATCTAGACAGCGTATTAAAACAGAGACATCATTTTGCTGACAAAGGTCTGTATAGTTAAAGCTATGATTTTTACAGTAGTCATGCAGTCATGAACGAATGTGAGAGTTGGACCATAAAGAAGGCTGAGCACTGAAGAACTGATATTCTTGAATTGTGGCGCTGGAGAAGACTCTTGAGAGTCCCTTGGATGGCAAGGAGATCAACCAGTCAATCCTGAAGAAAATCAGTCCTGAATATTCATTGGGAGAACTGATATCAAAACTGAAGCTCCAATACGTCAGCAACCTGATGCAAAGAGCTGACAAATTGGAAAAGACTGATGCTTGGAAAGATAGAAGGCAAAAGGAGAAGGGGGTGGCAGAGGATGAGATGGTTAGATAGTATCATCAACTCAATGGACATGAAGTTGAGCAAACTCTGGGAGATAGTGAAGGACAGAAGAGCCTAGCGTGCTGCTGCAGTCTGTGGGATCGCAAAGAGTCGGACACGACTTAGCAACTGAATGACAACATTGTTAGGTGACAAAATCACTCTGTCCCAAGAGCATGAGGAAGAAAGTATACATTTGAGTATCCTACAATAATTTTAATTTTTCTTTGCTTAAGCCAAAGATGATTTCTGCCAGTCTTGATGCTCCCTTAAGAAATCCAAGACTAAAGATATAGATTAATTTCTCTGCCAAGTCCCCAAGGAAGCAGACAGCAATGCTGCTATGGGAGAACTTGATCACAGACAACTTCCCCTGGGGAAAATTTGCCTTAAAAGTAGTAAATCGGATAAAAGAGGTATGAAATATCTGTATTAATTAGAGTTCTCCAGAGAAACAGTCAGTAGTGAGTATGTGCACATTGTGTGTGTGTGTGTGTGTGTGTGTGTGTGTGCAGAAAAAGATTTCTGTTAAGCAGAAAAAGATTTCTGTTAAGGAACTGCCTCATGTGATGGTAGAAGTTGGCAAGTCCAACATCCACAGACTGGATTAGCAGGCTGGACACCCGGAAGAGATTCAGCGTTGCAGTTCCAGTCATCTGCCGGCAGGATTCCCTCTTGTGCTGGGGACCTCAGATCATGCCATTCTGGCCTTCAACTGATTAGATGAGGCCCACCCACTTTACAATGTGCAATCCGTTTTATTCAAAGTCCACCAGTTTAAATGTTAATCTCATCCACTAAACACCCTCACAGGAACACCCAGAACACTGTTTGATCGTGTGTCTGGCACCATGGCCTGGCCACACCGACACATAAAGTTAACCATCCTGAAATGCATGGCAGGCCGGGGTGGGGAGATAAAACTGATGTTTCCCATTGTTCATCATTGAACTCTTCTTTGTGGCCAACACAGCACCCTGTAAAGTGCTACGTGCATAGTAGGCCCTGAGCTAAATGGTTCACGATGACATTCACAGTCCCTGACACGTCCCCACAAAGTCAATTTGACACTGACAACATTAAAGTCACAGAAGGGGCTTTGAGGTCCGGTGTTTGCTGGGGAGGTGAACAAAAAGCTCACCCCGATCGACATGTGCTCTTCTTTTTTTTATCGTGTTAGTTTGTGCTGTACAGCAACGTGGATCAGCTGTAAGTGTGCCGTATCCCCCCTCCCCCACCCCACCCCTGGGCCATCACAGGGCACTGAGCTGAGCTCCCTGTGCTGTGCAGCAGCTCCCCACTAGCTCTCTATTTTACACATGGGAGTGTATGTATTTCACTCCTACTCCCCCAGTTCGTCCCACCCTCTCCTTCCCCTGCTGTGTCCCTGCGTCCATTCTCCCCCAATCCGTCCCACTCTCTCCTTCCCCTGCTGTGTCCACGCGTCCATTCTCTATGTCTGAGTCTCTGTTCCTGTCCAGCAGATACATTTATCAGAGCCGTTTCTCTAGATTCCACATCTACGCGTTAATACATGACATTTGTTTTCCACTTTCTGACTTACTTCACTCCATATGACGGATTCTGGGTTCACCCACATCTCTACAAATCACCGTGTGCTCTTCTGACTATACTCCTTTCCTTGTGGTCTCTGCAGCAGCAGGTGGAGCGTAAGGACAGTGACTGTTGCAGGTGCCCCTCCCCCGCCCTAATGAATCCTTGCAGGTTGCAGACCAAGTCCAGTGCTGCTGTCAAAAGTGAAAAGAAAATGTCCTAGAAAGAGATGATTTGTCTACACCTGGGAAGATAGCCGTCATTTTGTGTGAGTCTGTTTTGCTTTTCCTTCAGAAAAGAGTGAGGGGAAAGTAAATGAGCTTTTCTCACTTTGGACGAATATGACATTCAGAATGGGGCTGGCTGTGGGCGGTTGGTGGGGGGATGTTCAGGGCACGGTGAGCTAGTGAAGAGCTAGCAAAGACTCAAGATTGGACACACACAGAGCACAGGGTAGGCAGACACCCCTGGGGCAGAAAGACCTACGCTTCCACCTTCACTGACTTTACTTCCTTACAGAGATGCGTCTGGAGGGGTGGTCAAGACACCCGTGTCTCTGTAGCCTGATTAATCCCTAAGAAAATGCTGGTTGATGGTTTTCTTGCTCATTAAGTTTCTTCCCAAGGAAGGAAGAACTTAATTTGGTCCACAGACCCCTCAGGAAGCCAGGGATAGAAATCAGGGGAGTCCGTGAACTTGGATGGCTATATATATATATATATATATATCACTACTCTCTAGCTGAACTGAACACATCCCAGTAATCTGAATGTATTCAATGAAGCCCAGAAATAATCAGCAGTATCTGTTGCAGACATCTGAAAGTGTCTTTGATGTTCATCTCCTCTTCATCCTGCTGCAAGCTGGTGGTCCTTGTCCAGACCAGGATTCTGCAGGTCCCAAAATTTAAGGTAACTGAATTTTCCTGTATACTCAATTGTTAGTGAAAAAGCGAATGCTGCCTTTTGATGCCCATATAGACCCTTGAATCTACTTTTAACTGCTTAGAAGCCAAAGAGCAGGAAGAATGAGTATGTTCTCTTCTCAAAAAACCTCCCAGGACAGGTGGGGCTTTTCATTTGGATACCAAATTATAGAACCAAATCACCGTACTGAGTCCCCGTGTGAATCACTGCAAGAAATCCAGTCCCTCCCAGGAGGAGTACTTGAACTTTGCACAAATCTATCTTCAAGCTGTTCATCAGCTTTCTCTCCAAGTCACTGCCTCAGGCTTTTGTCCCCTTTACCTCAGATTTCTCAAGGCTGTTTCTCTGCACTGCCCCAGCCCTCTCCCGGTTCCATCCCCATAAAGTGTAGACCTAAATCCTTCCATTACAGCTCTAAGCACAGCTCACCCAGAACTGCAATAGTTTAAAAACGTGACTGAAGTTTAGGGGGAAATGGAGCTACAAGAATTAAGAGAGAAAATTAAAATTAAATGATGATGTATAACTCTGCCAAATCCACCGACAAGTCCCTCCATAGGGGTCGTGAATGGTCATAGTTTTTCCTCAGCCTTTTGCCGTGTGACTGGGGCCCACTGACCACCCAGGCCTGTAGTCCCTTCAATTTGTCCACTTCCCCTCAAGATCAGGTTGCCTTTCCCAGCTCTCACGCTCCAACTAGAGGAATCAAATCCCACAAACTTCTCTCAAACACGCATATGAAGACAGCCTTATTTAATTATATTTTTAACATATTTATTTGGCCACATCAGGTTGAAGTTGCAGCATATGGAATTGTTAGTTGCAGCATGTGGGATCTAGTTCCCTGACCAGGGGTCAAACCCAGGCCCCCTGCATTGGGAGCATGGAGTCTTAGCCTCTGGCCAGTCAGGGAAGCTTTATTTAATTATTAAGCAGAATATCTAAATCTGAAGGCTAGGAATTGAAGTCATTTCCCCCAGTTCCTGGCTTCCTAAGAATTCCAGCTGATACCACCCTCAAAGCCGCATGAATACGATGCTTGAAAAGGTGACCCCTTCAAGTAAAAGGAAAGCTTGCAGGGTACACCCAAAATGAACCATTTGGGGAATCCTGTGCAGCTTCTCAGATAGCTGAGTGGGTAAGGTATTATCTGCCTGCACTGCAGGAGATGCAGGAGACCTGCATTCAATCCCTGAGTCAGAAAGATCTCTTGGAGGAGGGTATGGCAACCCACTCCAGTATTCTTGCCTTGAGAATCCCATGGACAGAGGAGCCTGGCGTCCATGGGGTCGCAAAGAGTCGGACATGATTGAGCACTGAGCGCGCACAAGCAGCTTCTACATTGTTCTACATTGTCCCAGTGTAGAAGCTACATGGAATCCCCCAAACGTTGTTTCAACAATCTTAATATCTATTTTGCACCTTAAGAAGAGGAGCATTGGTAGCATTCACACAGCATTCTGGGGAAGAGACAAGGAGGTGTCTCTTACAGAACAGGGAAGAAGGAATACCTAATTGATTCCAGTGCTCTTAGGGGAGATCAGAGAAGGCTCCCTGGAGGAGGTGTCCCTTGAGTTAAAATGAAGGATGAGTGTACATATCTGTGCCACCGCCGATTGGCCGGCCAGCTCACTGTGTGGGTGATACAGAATGGTAAGGACAGGAACCCAAGTGCTCTGCTGGCCACCTCACCTCCATGACTTTCACTGAACCTTGAAATGACTTTTGAAGTTAACAATCACCTCATAAAATAGTAGACACTTAAAAGACATGAAGATTTTGTTAAATCCCCAGTTAATCCAACAGCACATCTCAGTCATTGGTGGCCATGTACTAACTCTAAAAACTGTCCTTTAGGTTTCCAAGCAATCACACATAGCCAGACAAACAGGTAACCCTTAATAGAGATAAAGAGAGGTTAAGGAAAGCTATGAAATCACTTTTCAGGTAAGGTATGTTCATTTAAAATATATCAGATCAGATCAGATCAGTCGCTCAGTCATGTCCAACTCTTTGCAACCCCATGAATCGCAGCACGCCAGGCCTCCCTGTCCATCACCAACTCCCGGAGTTCACTCAGACTCATGTCCATCGAGTCAGTGATGCCATCCAGCCATCTCATCCTCTGTTGTCCCCTTCTCCTCCTGCCCCCAATCCCTCCCAGCATCAGAGTCTTTTCCAATGAATCAACTCTTCGCATGAGGTGGCCAAAGTACTGGAGTTTCAGCTTTAGCATCATTCCTTACAAAGAAATCCCAGGGCTGATCTCCTTCAGAATGGTCTGGTTGGATCTCCTTGCAGTCCAAGGGACTCTCAAGAGTCTTCTCCAACACCACAGTTCAAAAGCATCAATTCTTTGGCACTCAGCCTTCTTCACAGTCCAACTCTCACATCCATACATGACCACAGGAAAAACCATAGCCTTGACTAGACGAACCTTTGTTGGCAAAGTAATGTCTCTGCTTTTGAATATGCTATCTAGGTTGGTCATAACTTTCCTTCCAAGGAGTAAGTGCCTTTTAATTTCATGGCTTCAGTCACCATCTGCAGTGATTTTGGAGCCCCCAAAAAATAAAGTCTGACACTGTTTCCGCTGTTTCCCCATCTATTTCCCATGAAGTGATGGGACTGGAAGCCATAATCTTCGTTTTCTGAATGTTGAGCTTTAAGCCAACTTTTTCACTCCCCACTTTCACCTTCATCAAGAGGCTTTTGAGTTCCTCTTCACTTTCTGCCATAAGGGTGGTGTCATCTGCATATCTGAGGTTATTGATATTTCTCCTGGCAATCTTGATTCCAGTTTGTGTTTCTTCCAGCCCAGCGTTTCTCATGATGTACTCTGCATATAAGTTAAATAAACAGGGTGACAATATACAGCCTTGACGTACTCCTTTTCCTATTTGGAACCAGTCTGTTGTTCCATATCCAGTTCTAACTGTTGCTTCCTGACCTGCATACAAATTTCTCAAGAGGCAGATCAGGTGTTCTGGTATTCCCATCTCTTTCAGAATTTTCCACAGTTTACTGTGATCCACACAGTCAAAGGCTTTGGCATAGTCAATAAAGCAGAAATAGATGTATTTCTGGAACTCTCTTGCTTTTTCCATGATCCAGCGGACATTGGCAATTTGATCTCTGGTTCCTCTGCCTTTTCTAAAACCAGCTTGAACATCAGGAAGTTCACGGTTCACATATTGCTGAAGCCTGGCTTGGAGAATTTTTGTAAAATCCTCTTGGTGTTGAGAAGGAAAGTGTCAGAGGACAAGTTTGGGGTTGGGTATGGGGGTGGGAGTCTGCCTCTGCCTGTGTGAGCAGAGGTCTGTGCAATTTGCATCTGAATTTGTCTTTGCTTAGGATATCCAGCTTATCGTCCCAAACTTCTGCTACCCAGCAAAGGAGCCTAGAAATATACTGTATGCTTTCAAGGCAAAAACAACAACAACAACAACAACAAAAACCTAAGGAGGCAATTATGTGAGTAATTCCAGAAGGATAACACAGCATAGCATTCATGGTGCTAGTAGACGCTAACACACACAGAAAAAGAAATGTGTTCTCTGGAAGAGAACAGTGTCTGAGGAAGTTTGAGTACTTTTTTCTTAAATGATGCCTGATGAACTATTACAGCAGCCTCCCTGCTAATTAAAGGGATAAATTGAACTTTCTGAACCTTTCACTGCTAGGAAACCCTCTGTTTCTGGTGTTTTCTAGCTGGAAAGAAGGTTTCCATCCCAAAATGGGTCAACTGTTTAGAAAAAAGAGGCCTCAGGGGCTGGTTGAGGTGGTCAGACCAAGCCTTCTAAAACAGCAGCCAGATGCGTCTGCGGAGGTGGTGCAGGCGTGCGGTGGATCCCTGTGTGTGACGACTGTGTCCCTGAGAAGAGCTCTGGCACGCATCTCACCTCTTCACAGGGCTTGGCAGTTCAGTCACTTTAGTCACATCCATCTCTTTGCAACCCTATGGACTTCAGCCCTCTAGGCTCCTCTGTCCATGGGATTCTCCAGGCAAGAATACTGGAGTGCATTACCATATCCTTCTCCAAGGGACCTTCCCAACCCAGGGATCAAACCTGCGTCTCTGATGTCTTCTGCATTGGCAGGCAGTTTCTTTACCACTAGCGCCATGTTAGTAAAACACATGCAGAAAAAGAAATGTGCGTGTGGATGAATAAATGAATGACTACTACCTGGCAAAGAGCCCTTTGTCTTTCAGTCTACCTTAAGGGCCTGACTTTTCCTAATCCAGAGTGTGAGTCCACCAGTCAATAGCAGGTGATACATTAACAGATCAATGTTAACTTGGCCAAAGAGGTTAAGAGACTTGCTCGGTGTCACAAACTAACATGCAGGCCAGGTCAACCACCTCCGTTTCTGGAGATCCTACTGAGAAAATGTCTACAAACCGTGCCCTTGAATCTGCCCATTGTCCACCAAGAGAAGGCACTTGCAATGGCAGACCCTTCGCAAGGGCTCAGCAGCTCTGCTAGAAGACATCAACAAAGCTGTTCGTTTCCTCCTGTAATTCTGAACTCAGTGCCTTTGTCTCAGGCTCCTGGGGATCTGGGCTATCATGTTACATGGTGTCGTCCAGGCCAGGACTCTTAGCAAGTTTTGCTTTTGTCAACATTATGCACTGTACACATTTTTTTTTTCTTTTGCTGTGGGCAGCTGAAAGTAAGTGACGCTAATTTCTATTCTGCAGTTATTCAAATATTGCACTCACAACACAATCCATAAACATAATGACTGCTCATCAATAAAGCAGAGGAGTATCTGAGAAACCGTCATTGTCACCCCCCAAAAAAAATTAAAAAAGAAGAAGAAACAACAAAAATGCTGCCAAATGGTAGGTCCCTTATCTTAATTACAGGCTGATTTGCATTTAAATGAAGGTTATTCTATAATTACCACTGGATGCTTTGTGTTGGGGTTGAAATACCACTCTGAGGGCTGTCTGCCCATTTCCTTTCCATTTCCCCCTGTCACCCTGCTCCTCTATAAAGTCTGACACAGGCAGGCGCAGAGAGGTGCTGGCTCTTAATTCCGTTTTCAAAATTATCACCACCTGAGGGCACCTTGCGGATTCTGGGGCAGTCCTTCTGTAGCATGACATAAACAGAATCAAAGAAACCTCCCTCCACCCACAATAAACAACCTCAAGATCTGCCAGCTTGAGAGCAGAATTAACTTGGCCTGACTGCACTGGCTGTGGTGCTGAAAATCCTCACTCCCTCCTCTGTGCCCCCACTGCATCCCAAACGCATTGTACCATTCATTAACAAATGCAGTCTAGTCTTGCCATTTTTGAGAGTGATGTTCTATGACATCACCACAAACACCGAATTAGAGGAATTGGACCATGGATACTCGAGCAAGTACAGGGTTAGGTTCCTATACGCCTTTGGACACAAGGTTCTTGTCAACCCAACAATACAAAACCTTGTTTTGTGTTTAGACACCTTATTTAATATACAGTAAGTCTAGTCCTACTACACTTGATCATAGCCAAAAGGCCAAGAAGCTGGATCATTGAAAAAGCAAGAGAGTTCCAGAAAAACATCTATTTCTGCTTTATTGACTATGCCAAAGCCTTTGACTATGTGGATCACAATAAACTGTGGAAAATTCTGAAAGAGATGGGAATACCAGACCACCTGACCTGCCTCTTGAGAAATTTGTATGCAAGTCAGGAAGCAACAGTTAGAACTGGACATGGAACAACAGACTGGTTCCAAATAGGAAAAGGAGTACGTCAAGGCTGTATATTGTCACCCTGCTTATTTAACTTATATGCAGAGTACATCATGAGAAACGCTGGGCTGGAAGAAGCACAAGCTGGAATCAAGATTGCCAGGAGAAATATCAATAACCTCAGATATGCAGATGACACCACCCTTATGGCAGAAAGTGAAGAGGAACTAAAGAGCCTCTTGATGAAAGTGAAAGAGGAGAGTGAAAAAGTTGGCTTAAAACTCAACATTTAGAAAATGAAGATCATGGCATCTGGTCCCATCACTTCATGGAAAATAGATGGGGAAACAGTGGAAACAGTGTCAGACTTTATTTTTTTAGGCTCCAAAATCACTGCAGATGGTGGCTGTAGCCATGAAATTAAAAGACGCTTACTCCTTGGAAGGAAACTTATGACCAACCTAGATAGCATATTCAAAAGCAGAGACATTACTTTGCCAACAAACGTCCGTCTAGCCAAGGCTATGGTTTTTCCTGTGGTCATGTATGGATGTGAGAGTTGGACTGTGAAGAAAGCTGAGTGCCGAAGAATTGATGCCTTTGAACTGTGGTGTTGGAGAAGACTCTTGAGAGTCCCTTGGACTACAAGGAGATCCAACCAGACCATTCTGAAGGAGATCAGCCCTGGGATTTCTTTGTAAGGAATGATGCTAAAGCTGAAACTCCAGTACTTTGGCCACCTCATGCGAAGAGTTGATTCATTGGAAAAGACTCTGATGCTGGGAGGGATTAGGGGCAGGAGGAGAAGGGGACGACAGAGGATGAGATGGCTGGATGGCATCACCGACTCGATGGACATGAGTCTGAGTGAACTCCAGGAGTTGGTGATGGACAGGGAGGCCTGGTGTGCTGCGATTCATGGGGTCACAAAGAGTCGGACACGACTGAATGAACTGAACTGAACTGAACTGAAGTCCCCTACATGGGGTTTCCCTGGTGGCTCAGAGGTAAAGAATCATGCCATGCAGAAGACACAGGAGTTGCAATTCGATCCTTGGATCAGGAAGATTCCTTGGAGGAGGGTATGGCAACCCACTCCAGTATTCTTGCCTAGGAAATCTCATGGACAGAGGAGGCTGGCGGGCTACAGTCAAGAGAGTCAGATAGAGTCGGACACAACTGAACAGCAACAAAAAATTCACAAATAAGGAATTGGCATATAATGGGGATGGACTGCGCTCACCAAGCATCTCCATTGTGAAACGCACACGAGATGCTCTGCAGGGTCTACGTGAGTAAACCACAGAGGAACAGCGAGGCACCTCCCCTGCATGCAGCTTAGTCTTCAGATGGTGTGAGGGGGGCAGGGAGCAACACAAAGAGAAGCTGACCCAAAAAATATAAACAGAAAAATAATAAAATATTTTCAAATCGTGATGATACTATGAACAAAACAAAACAAACAAAAAAAACTATCAAGATTCAGAATAATAAAGGGAATAGGAAAGGGCTTGTTTAAGATCGCAGGTAGCAGTGATGGGAAGCCTTGAGAAGCCCCAAGGAGTTGGGAAGTGATGGAGAGGGAGGGGCATGAAGCAGGAAGAACAATAAGCACAAAGACTCCACCCCAGGAGAGGCGTGTCCCACAGATCAGACCAGTGGGACTGGAGACTGGGACAGGGGAAGCAGAAGAGACAGTATAAAACAGGCTTAGAGATGGAGCCCGAGCTGGCCTGGAAGGCCTTCTAGACCCAAGGTGTACATACTTACCGGTTTTCAGATCCCTTTAGAACAGATATCTCCTAAAGCCTAAAAAGGTGCCACATGAAGCAGGCATTCAGCAAATGCTGACTAACTCACTAGTGAGTGAGTCAGGGTACTGCAAAGCATGATGGATGTGTCAGCTCAGGAATGAGTTTTACTGCATGTAACAGAAAAACTCAAAATATGGTAACTTAAACAAGATCAAGATTTATTTTTCTCAAGGAGAACTCCAGATGTGGCCAGTTTTTGACATTGATTTAATGGCTTAATTATGTCAAAACTGAGGTCTCTGAAATTTGCTTGGTCTTTGCCACATGGTTGCAAGATTGCTACTCCAGCTCTAGCCATCACGTCCTAGATCCAAAATGAGGGAAGTACCCAAAGTGTATATGCCAACTGAGTCCAGTTCCCTTACAGAGTTTTCCTGGAAGCCCCAGCCAATGACATTCGCTGATGCCTCATGGGCCATAACTGTGTCCTGTGTCCATCTCTAGATACAAAGGAGGCTAAGAAATGTATTCTTTCTTGTTGGATCTATCACTACCCACAACACAGTCGTGTTCATAAGGAAGAAGGGGAGAATGTCCAGCAACTGGTAGTCTGTGTTCCCCAGAAATGGGGGCACATGCTCCAGCCAATGCTTTGGAAGTGATGGACCTGTCAGAGGATAAGAGGGCCTCTGGATAAGGAGGACTTATATAATGGATTTACATAGTGGATATGGGAGTTGAAAAAGGATGGAGAAGATCATCAAGTCAAAATAACTCTACTCTTCCTCCTTACAAAAGGTGACCCTTTCTGTTTCAGGATGAGAGCCTCTCAAGGACCATAACAAATACCTAAAATTCAAAGAATTGGCCACTCCTAACTGGCAACCCAGTATTCTTGCCTGGAGAATCCCCACAGACACTGGAGCCTGGAGTCACAGAGTCAAACACGACTGAAGCGGCTTAGCAGCCACTCCCTTTAACTAAAGCAAGAAAGTAACACATGCATCCATGTTCAGCCCTAACATTATTTTCTGATTTTGTTTACTGATGGCTTTAGCCAGTCATTTAACAAGTCTCCAGACCTTGGGAGTATGCATCATAGGGCAAATACATTTTGAAGTAGAAAGAAGGAGGAAAACATTCTAAGATCCCAAACAAGGCCATTGCTAAAGAACTGGTCCTGGAGAGATGAGAGAAGCAAAGCCAGTCTGCAGAGTTGAGAAAGCTTCTTCCCAGGAGATGGCGCTGACACTGTGACCTACAGGATCAATGGGTGAGGAGCTGGTAAGAGGATTCCAGTCCCAACAGCCTTTGCAAATGTCAGCGAATGAAAATTAAATCAGGGCCAAAGCCATGGGTAAGTGATAAGGGGACCAAAGAGACCATCTTAGTTGTCTTTGCTCATTTATCAGAAATCCTACCTGCTGGAAAGCTTCTTCATTTCTTGGCTTCTTGAGGCAATTTCTGGGCAGATGCCATGCTAGTGCTTCATTCTGGGCTTGCCTTAGCTCTCTTGTGCTCTCCACCTTGTGTCCTTTGAGCTAGATATTCACCACTTGAACCTAAAGGGCAGGAAGGAAAGCAACCTACTGTGTGACTTGGCTCAAACCTGATGGAGCAGGTGGCTCCCGCCCTGGGTGGGACAGAGAAATCTGATACCCTTCCCTGGCCCCTGCCAACTTACTCCTCCCGTGCTCCTACCTGCTGGGCCCTGTCTCTGTGTACAAGCAGGTAGGCACCTGGCACAGCAGATGTACCCAGCGACCACAGTACAGATGTCCCCAGGCATCTCCATGTATGAGCAACCCCTACCCCGCTGCTGGGGGAAGCTTTCCAAACACAGATCCCACCATGCCAATCCCCTACCCAGGACCCTTCCGTGGCTTCCATAGAAGATAAAGTCCAACCTCTTTGCCATGACTTAAAGACCCTCCCCCAAATCCATCCTCAGCCCAATTTTCCAGGTTCCCACACTCACCTCCTGCTCTTAAGCCACATTGGCTGCTTGCCACTTTCTAAACACATCAGGCTATTTTCTTGCCTTTGGGTTCTCTTCCTGGCAAGATGCCCTCTCCCCACTCTCCTCGTCTGAACCCTTACAACCCCAATTGTACATCACCTCCTCTAAAAAGCCTCCCACCCTGTTTAGAGTTAGCTTTTCTTTTCTTTTCTTTTTCGCAATTATTCCTGAAACTATTTGTACATCAGTCTCCCTGATATAGGAGAAGGCAATGGCACCCCATTCCAGTACTCTTGCCTGGAAAATCCCATGGATAGAGGAGCCTGTTAGGCTGCAGTCCATGGGGTGGCTAAGAGTTGGACACGACTGAGCGACTTGCCTTTCACTTTTCACTTTCATGCATTGGAGAAGGAAATGGCAACCCACTCCAGTGTTCTTGCCTGGAGAATCTCAGGGACGGCGGAGCCTGGTGGGCTGCCGTCTCTGGGGTCGCACAGAGTCGGACACAACTGATAGTATTTGCTATTGTTCAGTCACTAAGTCATGTCTGACTCTTTGAGACCCCATGGACTGCAGTATGCTAGGCTTCCGTGTCCTTCACTATCTCCTGAAGTTTTCTCGAACTCATGTTCATTGAGTCGATGATGCCATCCAACCATCTCATCCTCTGTCGTCCCCTTCTCCTGCCATCAATCTTTCCCAGCATCGGGATCTTTTCCAATGAGTCAGCTCTTTGTATCAGGTGGCCAAAGTATTGGCGTTTCAGCTTCACCATCAGTCCTTCCAATGAATATTCTGAGTTGATTTCCTTTAGGATTGACTGGTTTGATCTCCTTGCTGTCCAAGGGACTCTCAAGAGTCTTCTCCAGCACCACAGTTGAAAAGTACCAGTTCTTCAGCATTCAGCCTTCTTTATGGTCCAAGTCTCACATCCATACATGACTACTGGAAAAACCATAGCTTTGACTATACAGACCTTTGTCAGCAAAGTTATGCTACAGTGTACATTTCTTAAATGCAGGGGACAATTATCAGCATTTGTGGCCCCTTGAATAGTGCCTGGCACATCAGGGGTTCAAAATCACTGGCTTCGTGGTTAAGCAGGGTCCTCATTGGATAGATAAATGGCCGTGGTTCTGCAGGATGCAGTAGCATCCACTCTCCGTACAGCAGCACCTTCCCATCTCCTTCTCCAAACTGGCAAAGATGCTACCTCGGCACGCCTCCTGAAATTGCTGGTCCCACTGCAGCAGCACTGCCCTGCCTCACCCCCTCCTTCCTCCTACACCACTCCCAGAACCAGAGTTCACTGCCTTTTGTTCAAGTCCCGCGGAATGGAGCAGCAGCTGATGGGCTAGACCCACAGAGGTCTTTAGGAACCTGGCCTTCCCTGACCTCAGCCTCACTGGCTCCTTGACTTCCAGAGCTCAGGCCTTGGTGGCGAGGGGAGCTGTGACCTGCTCCCAGGGATCACTGCCTCTCCTGCTCTCCCAATCCTGCCGTCCCCTGGGCCACCACAGGCTCACCCACAGCAGAGCAGGAGGGCTGTTCCGATGCCTGCTTCCCAGGAAGCCGGGCTCTGTGCCTCGGGCTCCCTCCTCTGCATGCACAGTCCCCTTAATTATGTCCTCCCTGCACACAGTGCCTTCATCTCCTCCTCCTTTGAAAGAAGCCTGGGCAAGTTCTTCCCGCCTGCCCGGGACAGGTGTGGGGATGACCCCAGCCCTCCACCGGGGCCCTTGGCTTTGATGCTCCGGCTTTACTGCTGTCCTTTGTATTCCGTGCTTCCCGCTCCCGCGCCTCCTGCCCAGGGTGTTTTGATGAGCTTCCCTCTGCACTCATATTGTCTCAGTCGTTAACCACCCATTTGCAAGTCTGTAATTTACTTTTGATCATTCATTTTATGAGGCGCGCAGGGTAAAAAGCCGATGCTGTTCTTCCTTCGTTTCCCCTACTCCTCGGTCTAGTCTGCAGCGGACGATGCTCTGCCAGCCCCAGACCCTGTTGCCATATCAGCTCATAAAGAGGCATGTGCAGCCCTGACCTTCCTGGGAGAGATTTTTCTTTCTGTTTCTCCTTCTGATGTGTTCTTTAGCTTCCTCCCCTCAGGGATTAGCTTCTCTGGGAAATGGAGGAGTTGGGGGAGGCAATTATTTGTGAGTCTATTGATATGACAACCCCGATTGACAGCAGGGGGACTCGCTGGCAGAACGGATGGGATTGCACTAAACCCTGAGAGGAGGAGCTACAAACGGAGACCCAGCAACACTTCCCAAACTGATATTTCACAGCTCTTTTCTGTTGAGCAGGAAACAGCAGCAGCCCTGGGGGAGAAGGCAGCTGCCTGCCAAACTGGCACTCTGAGTATCTGGCGTTTCCCTCCGTCCCGTGGTCATCCGGATTCCCAGTGAATAAAACCTGCTGCCTCTCCCTTACCCAGGGGATAGAGCTGGTGGGTGGCAGGAGACGCCCAGGCTCACGGAGCACAGCGGGAGCTGAGCGTCTCTGGTGTTGCCCGGGTTTTGTTTTCTTCCTTTTTTCCTCTTTGGAAGCAAACACTACTTCTGAAGCAGAAATCAGCCCATGCAGTTCTAGCTGGCCTGGCCACAGGACATCTCCCCCTCCTCCTTCCCGTCCCCTTCCTCCCCAAGGGTTGTTCTTAGAGCCTCTGAAGGATGGTCACTGGATCTTTCATGGATTTCATGGTATTATGCAAATGGAGAGCTTCTGAAAATGAAACCAGTCACTAGCGGCAGGTGCACAAGGACAGAAGGTCTGAACCAGAACTGCCCCGTGGCTGTCCATCTGCCAAGTCCCACTCCCACCAGAGATGAATCTCAGTAGAAAAGAAAAGATGAAGATGTCCTCCTTCCCCAAAGCTGCACTGGTGAAGGGTGGGGGGTGGGAAAAGGGGCTTGAGGTCTTGACTGGAAATTCAGAACAGGCTTTCACGTAAAAATAATGGCCTACATGGTGGTTAGACCGAATTGTCCATTATAAGCTATGAGATCACCTTTTCCCTTTAGAATGTGGTTTGATGTAAGAATTTTCAGCATGGTGCCACCCTCTGCTGTGAGTCAGCTGTTTTGTTGTCTGTTTTTAGATCCACAAATTTGTCCCAATGGTCTCACTGCAGACCACGCACATGGCAAGAGCCATGAGTCAGTGAGCTGAACATAAAAGCCCTGGCCAAAAGAAAAATAATTTCAGTGAAAAGCTTTCTTGTATTTTAGGAGATGCTGGGTACAGGGAACTTTAAAGTTGCAGTTCTGAGCTGCTGGAAACCTTGGGGTCCAAGTTCTGTCAAGAAATATCTTTCTGTAGATGCTTTCTGACTTAAGAAGCCAGTACCCAGACTGCTGTCCCAAGAGAAGGATACTAAAAACATGTTTTGAGGGTCCTGCACAGGGCTGGGACATGCCTCAGCAGGCAGCCTCAAAATTTTAAGCAGAGCAAGGCTCTTATTCTCAATCCCTCTTTATTATGAGGCCAGGCAATCTTTAAAGGAAATTAGTAAACCTAACTAATATATCCTGGCTGCTAATTAGCATACCTGGATCAAAAAAATCTTAAAAGGAGAGGGCGGGACGAATTGAGAGGGTAGTATTGAAGCATATACATTATCATATGTAAAATAACCAGTGGGAATTTGCTGCATGACAGTGTGACAACCTAGAGGGATGGGATGGGGTGCGAGGTGGGAAGGAGGCTTAAGAGGGAGGGCACATATGTGTATCTATGGCTGATTCATGTTGCTGTAGGTAGAAACCAACACAATATTGTAAAGCAATTACCCTCCAATTAAAAACAAATACA
Organism: Bos mutus; assembly: GCF_027580195.1. Classification (NCBI taxonomy): domain Eukaryota; kingdom Metazoa; phylum Chordata; class Mammalia; order Artiodactyla; family Bovidae; genus Bos; species Bos mutus. Next base: position 35,240,977 of record NC_091645.1, read on the forward strand.
TTTAAAAGGAGAACGTGTCAAACCTAGAACATTGTCAGTGTATTTGCCACAAAACAGCTGGTGGGATTACTGTTCTGTTAAAACCTCCACTAGCCACATCAAGATGGCTTTCTCAGATGTATTGTTACCTGCACTTTTCCTCCTAGTAGCTCTGCTTTCCCGTGGGCTCAGCAAAGCTCCCCACGAGGCTCCTGCCAGCCTGCCCCAAACCTAGAGGTTACTTCTCTCTTTATTCGCTAAGTCATGTCCGACTCTTGCAACCCCACGGACTGTGGCCTGCCAGGCTCCTCTGTCCATGGGATTCTTCAGGCAAGAATATTGGAGTGGGTTGCCATTTCCTTCTCCAGGGGATCTTCCCGACCCAGGAACCAAACCCGGGTCTCCTGCATTGCAGGCAAATTCTTTACTGACTGTGCTATGAGGGAAGCCCTCCAGCATCTGGATGTGTTACCCACCCCAGAACACGACTCATCCACTTTCAGGACCCAAAGTGAGTTCCACTTCCTGGCCTCCCAACAACCCAACCACAGGTTACCTCCCTTAGGAATCCTCGGGTGCTCCTTTCACTCTTCCCGGGTCTTAGCACATCCACTAAGCAGCCCCAGTCACATAAACAACACTCGTCTGTAGGGCCAAACATTGGCAATTCCATATAAACAAAGGTAATTTATGCCTTCGTCTTCTGCCCAGTCCCCCATAGCCCTAGCACTAAGCATGACACAGGGGCTCAACAGACACGAGTTAATAGGTTAATTGATTCATCACTTGAAAAACACCCTCCATCCACTGCACCCACATGCATAACTCCCTGCTTAGTATGGACAGAAGACTGCCTTGTGAAAACTTATGCTAAATGACAATACTTGTGTATCCTAATTGGCAATGATTATTCAACAGCTGGGCCCTGGGTGAAACGCAGGCTCCCAGGACCCCTGATGAAAGGTTCCAGCTTTGAAGGCAAAGAAGAGTGGAAAAAAGAAAGGAGAGGGAGCAGGTGGGGTGAACTGTGTCGAGAATGAAGATGTGGTCAGACAAATGGCTCTGAGATGTAGACCCGAGCCTCTGTCCTCATTCCCTCGCTGAACACCGAGCATCCTTGGAACACATAGCCCGGGCTGCTTCTGTGCTATGTGCTGCACACATGTTGAGGGATAACGTGAAGCCTCGGGTCCAGAGAGCTCCCACCATGTCTGGGAGACTTGAAAACAGCAAAGCCTGATCCTTCGTAAGAAGGGCTGTAACATAGATGCAAACAGAAAACTATGCAAAAAGAAGACTATCCATTCTCCCTGGGGGAACCAAGGAGAATGTTACAGGACCTGAAACTTTGGAGCTGGGTCTTAGAGAGGAAAGCAGAGGAGAATATTTCAGGTTAAGAGACAGGTTTGGGAAACAGGGAGAGAGTAAGATAGAACCAGGAATAAGATGGAAACGCAGGCTTGCATAGCCAGGGCCAGGAAGCTGAAGAAAATTTGCTTAGTTCAGATCTGGGGTGCTCCAGGGGAACCAGAGAGAAACAGAATCTCAAGGAGCCAGGGGAAAATGGGCAGGAAGAAGGAGGTCACAAGTGGCGCCAGAGTGGCAGCTCAGTATACCTAAAAACCAGGCCTTAGGTCTCCTCTGGAACTGAGTGCCGAGTCAACGTGACATGGCTTGCATGAGGAGGTTGTGACAGGTAAAACGAACGACAAAGATCCCAAGGCAACGATATCAGGAAGCTCACAGGCCTGGTTTTAATGATCGTTTTGTTACTGTCAAGATTCACAGCTTAAGACAGATCCTCTCCCTTCTTTTTTAAACAATTCATTCAGTTCAGTTCAATCACTCAGTCGTGTCCGACTCTTTGCGACCCCATGAATCACAGCACGCCAGGCCTCCCTGTCCATCACCAACTCCCAGTGAACATGAGTTCACTCAGACTCACGTCCATCGAGTCAATGATGCCATCCAGCCATCTCATCCTCTGTTGTCCCCTGCTCCTCTTGCCCCCAATCCCTCCCACCATCAGAGTCTTTTCCAATGAGTCAACTCTTCACATGAGGTGGCCAAAGTACTGGAGTTTCAGCTTCAGCATCATTCCTTCCAAAGAACACCCAGGATTGATCTCCTTTAGAATGGACTGGTTGAATCTCCTTGCAGTCCAAGGGACTCTCAAGAGTCTTCTCCAACACCACAGTTCAAAAGCATCAATTCTTCGGCACTCAGCTTTCTTCACAGTCCAACTCTCACATCCATACATGATCACTGGAAAAACCATAACCTTGACTAGATGGACCTTTGTTGGCAAAGTAATGTCTCTGCTTTTGATTACGCTATCTAGGTTGGTCATAACTTTCCTTCCAAGGAGTAAGCGTCTTTTAATTTCATGGCTGCAATCACCATCTGCAGTGAAACAATTCATTAAGTAATCATATTTTCGCTTGTACTGGGTTTTTGTTGCTGCCCGGGCTTTCTCTAGTTGCAGCAGTCCGGGGCTACTCTGCCTGTGGTGACGGGCTTCTCACTGCGGTGACTTTTCTTGTTGTGGAGCATGGGCTCCAGGGTGCATGGGCCTCAGTACTTGTGGCTCACAGGCTCAGTAGTTGTAGCTCGTGGGCCTTAGAGCATGCGCACAGTAGCTGTGATGCGTGGTCTTAGCTGTTCTTTGACATGTGGAATCTTCCCAGAGCGAGGAGTGTCCCCTCCACTGGCGGGCGGCTTCTTGTCCACTGTACTACCAGGGCATTCCTGATCCTCTCCCTTTTGCTCCATGATAAGATCATGGTGGCCAGATCAGAAGATTCATGTCTTCTTTAAAAAATTCTAATAGTTTTATCCTTGACTTTATCCAGCTTAGTAAGATAGAACACCATTTAGTCTTATTTTCCCCCTTGCTCTTTTCAGCGTCTTCCAAAAGAAAAAAAACATAAAAACAAAAGACTAAAGCCTATCACTTTTCTCAAAGGTTTTCCACGTATAGTAGTGTAGTTGGTGATTTGTGTGTTTCAGCTGAAAGACACCTCTTTCAGTCCCACTGGAAAGTAGCTTTTAGATTAAATGTATGTTTATGTCTCAAAATTTGTGTATGTATATGCATGTGTACCCCTGAATCCCAGAATAAAAAAATGAGAAATTATTCAATGTCAAAAGAAATTAGAGGGACTTCCCTGGCAGTCCCTGGTTAAGACTTCCCTGGTTAAGACTTTACATTCCAAGGCAGGGATGTGGGTTCAGCCCCTGGTGGGGGAATTAAGATCCCACATGCCTCAAAGGCCAAAGAAACCCAGAACATAAAACAGAAGCAGTAATATAACAAATTCAGTAAAGACTTTAAAAAGAGTCCATATCAAAGAAATCTTAAAAAAATAAATAAATAAAAGAATTGAAAAAAAAGGCTATGTCCACCTGATACTATCACAACATTGTTAATTGGCAACGCAAAATAAAAGGTTTAAAAAAGAAAAAAAAAGGCTAAAAATAGAGGCTGAAAGCAAAGGAAGTTTGCAATGAAATTATTGTGATGGTTTCTCCAACTCTGTTTTTCTGCAGTTTGTAAGCGGTCTCCCACACTGATGTTTGTTCTCCTTGTCTAACACTGAGTTTTTCTTTTCTAAAACAAAAGAGGGAGGAGGAGGAGTGGTCACCATCAATGGGCTGTGTCTCCTCCCCCTGGGTATGGTCTCCTCTCTTTGAACAAGTAACTGAACTTCCTCTCTCTCTTCTTTGCAAGGAGCCCATGATAAATGCTGGGTGACCACCCTGCCTCTCCTGCTATTCCTTTCTAACGAGATTCCTAACTGCTCCAGGTCTCTGTTGGCCACAAGCTTCCAGGAAGCTTGGGTCCATCCCAAGCCCAGAAATAAGTCCTGTGTCTTGAAATCAGCATTTTCCAAACTTTTTGATCTAAGGATCCTTTTACATCTTCAGAATAATTGAGGACCTCAATGAGCTTTGTGGATGCAAATTGTATCTATGGGTATTTACCAGATTAGAATTTTAATTGAGATAATTTTTAAATATTTGCATGCAAATTTTTCTAAAAGAATAATAAACCCAGCACACATTAATATAATTAACATATTTTTAATGAAAAATAACTACATGTTCCAAAACAGTTTGGTGAGACAAGTGGCATTGGTTTACATTTTTGCAAATCTCTTTACTATATGGCTTAATAGAAGAGAGCTGAATTTTCATCTTTGCCTCTACATTTGATCTGTTGTAATATTTGTTTTGGTTGAACTATATGAAGAAAACTGAGATTTTAATTTCCCAGGTATGTAATTTTTAAAAAATAGAGGAATATTAACTTTTCAAATAATTGTGGATATTTTTGATGTTCAAAAACTTGCAAGTAGTGGTATCTTTAAGCTTAGTTGCAAAGTGGAATCTTAAACCAAGTGATTGACCTTTTTGTGTTGTATTGCACTAAAATCCATTGATTTATCTTGCTCTTCGAATGTACCATTTACTCATGTATGATTTTATAACAGCATGCCTTGGTCATTTAGAAAATATCAGTTCACTAAATTATGCAGATCTTCCAAATGTTCAGTTATTTCACTTACAAAATATCAGAAAAGAACACATTTGTTAACATCACCACTAACTTCATCATTAAAGTATTTAGGGATTGGAAAAGTGTCAAGCTGCCAGTAACAGATACAGGTTTCTCCAAAACTCTAATTGTCATTTGAAAGCTCAAATTTTATCATTGGCAACAAATACAGTTGGCCTCCTGTATCTGTGGGTTCTACATCTGCAGGTTCAACCAACAACAGATTGAAAATATTCAGAAAAAAATTTTCCAGAAAGTTCCAAGAGTACAACTCAAATTCACCATGCTCCAACAACAATTTACATAGCATTTACATTGCTTTTACAACTATTTACATAGCATTTGTAGGGCTTCCATGATAGCTCAGCTGGTAAAGAATCCACCTGCAATGCGGGAGACCTGGGTTCAATCCCTGGGTTGGGAAGATCTCCTGGAGAAGGAAAAGGCTACCCACTCCAGTGTTCTGGAGAATTCCAGGGGCTGTATAGTCCATGGGGTTGCAAAGAGTCAGACACGACTGAGCAACTTTCACATAGCATCTACATTGTATTAGGTATTATGAGTAATCTAGAGATGATTTAGAGTATATGGGAGGATGTGTAGGTTACATGCAAATATTATGCATTTTATACAAGAGACTTGAGCATTCGTGGATTTTGGAATCTGTGGGGGCCTGGAAGCAATTCCGCCAATACTGAGGGACAACATACTGTCAGCTGTTTTTCCTGGAGTGACTCACTTCATTCCTTTGGGGGAAATTTTCTTCCAAACACCTAAGTCTGAATAACCACAGTTTGTCTGTTGTTCTTTCAAGTTAAAGTGGTGTTTCATGAAACAAGTGGGTACTTCTTTTTCACCCAAGCGTTTTTGCCTCAAGACAATCTTTATGTTTCAGAATAGCAACAGAAGTGCTTTATGTATATTTTCCATTTTGTCACTCAGAATATTAACAAATAAATATTTAATAAAATCAGAAAAGAAAGGTGAGAAATAACAACAGATACCATAGAAAGACAAAGGATTATAAAGAATATCATGACTATGTATACACCAACAAACTGGACAACCTAGAAGGAATGGACAAATTGAAAGACTCATATAACCTTCTAAGACTGAATCAGGAAGAAATAGAAAGTGTGAACAGACCCATTACCAGTTCAGAGGTTGAAACAATAGTCAGAAAGCTGCCAAAAAAAACACAAAAATTCAAGACCAGATGGTTTCACAGGTGAATTCTACCAAATATCCTAAGAAGATTTAATACATATTCTTCTCAAGCTCTTCCAAAAATTAACAAGGAGGGAATGCTTTCTAATCCATTTTACAAAGCTAATATCACCCTGATACCAAATCACAGGCAAAGGCGACACACACAAAAAAGAAAATTACAGGCTAATTTATCTGATGAACATAGACACAAAAACCCTCAGCAAAATATCAGCAAACCCAATTCAATAATACATCAATAAGATCATGTACCATGATCAAGTAGGATTTATTCTAGGAATGTAAGATGGTTCATCACCTATGAATTAATTAAAGTGATATGCCACATTTTAAAAATGAAGAATAAAAACCATGTGATCATCTCAATAGATGAAGAAAAAGTATTTGACAAGATTTAACACAAATTTATTGGAGAAGGCAATGGCACCCCACTCCAGTACTCTTGCCTGGAAAATCCCATAGATAGAGGATCCTGGCGGGCTGCAGTCCATGGGGTCGCTAAGAGTCGGACACGACTGAGGGACTTCACTTTCACTTTTCACTTTTCACTTTCATGTATTGGAGAAGGAAATGGCAACCCACTCCAGTGTTCTTGCCTGGAGGATTCCAGGGACGGGGGAGCCTGGTGGGCTGCCATCTATGGGGTCGCACAGAGTCGGACACGACTGAAGTGACTTAGCAGCAACACTAATTTATGATAAAAACTCTCAATAAACTGGATATAGAAGAGACACATCTCAACATAGTAAAAGCCATAGATGATAAAACCACAGTTAACATCATACACAATTGTAATAAATTTGAAAGTTATATCTCTAAGATCAGGAAAAAGACAAGGATGCTCACTCTTGCCACTTCTATTTAACATAGAACTGAAAGTCCTAGCCAGAGAAATTAGGCAAAAAACAGGAAAAAAAAAAAGTGTTCAAATTGGAAAGGAAAAAATAAAACTGTCAATATTTGCAGATGGCATGATTTTATATATAGAAAATACTAAAGACTCCTCCCCAAAAAAAGAACTATTAGCTATAACAAATACAGGATAAAAAATCAATATACAAAAATCTGTTGCATTTCTATATACTAACAATGACCTATCAGAAAGAAAAATTAAGAAAACAATTCCATTTAAAATTGCAGCAAAGAGAACAAAATACCTAGGAATAAATTTAATAAACAAAGTGAAAGATCTGTATACCAAAAACTATAAGACACTGATGAAAAAAACTGAAGAAGACCCAAATAAATGGAAAGATATTCTGTGCTCATGGATTAGAAGAATTAACATTGTCAAAATGTTCTCATTATATAAAGCAATCTAGATTCAGTCTAATTCCTATCAAAATCATAAAGATATTTTTTACAAAAATGGACAAAAAATGTTAAAATTCACATGGACCTACAGAAGACTCTGCATAATTAAAGCAATCCTGAGGAAAAAAGAACAAAGCTCGAGGTATCATACTACGGAGCCATAGTAACCAAAACACCATGGCCTGGGCAGAAAAATGGATACATAGATCAAAGGAATGGAATCCCCAGATAAACCCACGCATATATGAACACTTAACTTATGACAAAGCAGCAAAGAATACACGATGGAGAAAGGATAGTCTCTTCAATAAAGGTGGCGGGCAAACTGGACAACCGCATGAAACATAAATGAAACTAGACCACTATCTCACACCACACACAAAAGTTAACTCACATTGGATTAAAGATATGAATGTAAGACATGAAATCTTAAAACTCCTAAAAGAAAACATAGGCAGTGTACCCTCTGACACTGGTCTTAGCAATGCCTTTCTAGAAAATGTCTCCTGCTTCCCTGATAGCGGTTGGTAAAGAATCCGCCTGCAATGCAGGATACCCCAGTTCGATTCCTGGATCAGGAAGATCCCCTGGCGAAGGGAAAGGCTACCCTACTCCAGTATTCTGACCTGGAGAATTCCATGGACTATAGTCCATGGGGTAGAAAAGAGTCAGACAAGACTGAACGACTTTCACTTTTACACAAGGCAAGGGAAACGAAAGGAAACATAAACAAAAAAGATTACACTGAACTAAAGAGCTTCTGCACAACAAAGGAACTCTTAAATAAAATGAAAAGACTACCTACTGAATGGGAGAAGATATTTGCAAATGATATATCCAATAAGGGGTTAATATTCAAAACGTATTTTAAAACTCATATAACTCAACAACAACAACAAAAATCAAACAATCCAATTAAAAGATGGGCAGAGACACTTTCCAAAGAAGACATGCAGATGGCCAACAGGCACAGGAAAAGACATCACTGATGAATAAGGAAATGCAAATAAAAGTCACAATGAAACATCACCTTACACCTGTCAGAACGCTGTTATCAGCAAGACAAGAAATAACACATATTGATAAGGATATGGAGAAAACGGAACCCTTCGACATTGTTGCTGAAATGTAAACCGGTGCAGCCACTACAGAAGGCAGTATAGAGATACTCAAAAAACTGAAAATAAAACTTATCATATGATCCAGCCATTACACTCCTGGGTATTTATCCAAAAACACTAACCTGAAAAGCTACCTGCCCCGCTGTGTTCATTGAACAAATTGTTTATGATCAGCAAGATATGGAACAATCTAAGTGCCCATTGACATATGAATGGATAAAGAAAAACATACATATACACATCACATAGGAAACCTTCCCATTTGCAACAATATACATGGACCTCGAGGGTATTATGCTAAGTGAAATAAGTCAGGTAAATACTGTATGACTTCACTCATACATAGACTATTAAAACTAATAAAACAAATAAAAATAAAATGAATGAGTTCAGTTCAGCTGCTCAGTCACGTCCGACTCTTTGCGACCCCATGAATCACAGCACGCCAGGCCTCCCTGTCCATCACCAACTCCCGGAGTTCACCCAGACTCACGTCCATCGAGTCAGCAATGCCATCCAGCCATCTCATCCTCTGTCGTTCCCTTCTCATCCTGCCCCCAATCCCTCCCAGCATCACAGTCTTTTCCAATGAGTCAACTCTTCACATGAGGTAGCCAAAGTACCAGAGTTTCAGCTTCAGCATCATTCCTTCCAAAGAAATCTCAGGGCTGATCTCCTTCAGAATGGACTGGTTGCATCTCCTTGCAGTCCAAGGGACTCTCAAGAGTCTTCTCCAACACTACAGTTCAAAAGCATCAATTCTTCAGTGCTCAGCCTTCACAGTCCAACTCTCACATCCATACATGATCACTGGAAAAACCATAGCCTTGATTAGACGGACCTTTGTTGGCAAAGTAATGTCTCTGCTTTTGCATATGCTATCTAGGTTGGTCATAACTATCCTTCCAAAGAGTGAGCGTCTTTTAATTTCATGGCTGCAGTCATCATCTGCAGTGATTCTGGAGCCCAGAAAAATAAAATCTGACACTGTTTCCACTGTTTCCCCATCTATTTCCCATGAAGTGATGGGACCGGATGCCATGATCTTCGTTTTCTGAATGTTGAGCCTTAAGCCAACTTTTTCACTCTTCACTTTCACTTTCATCAAGAGGCTTTTGAGTTCCTCTTCACTTTCTGCCATAAAGGTGGTGTCATCTGCATATCTGAGGTTATTGATATTTCTCCCAGCAATCTTGATTCCAGCTTGTGTTTCTTCCAGCCCAGTGTTTCTCATGATGTACTCTGCATATAAGTTAAATAAGCAGGGTGACAATATACAGCCTTGAAGTATTCCTTTTCCAATTTGGAAGCAGTCTGTTGTTCCATGTCCAGTTCTAACTGTTGCTTCCTGATCTGCATGCAGGTTTTTCAAGAGGCAGATCAGGTGGTCTGGTATTCTCACCTCTTTCAGAATTTTCCACAGTTTATTGTGATCCACATAGTCAAAGGCTTTGGCATAGTCAATAAAGCAGAAATAGATGTTTTTCTGGAACTCTCTTGCTTTTTCCATGATCCAGTGGATGTTGGCAATTTGATCTCTGGTTCCCCTGCCTTTTCTAAAACCAGCTTGAACATCAGGAAGTTCACGGTTCACATATTGCTGAAGCCTGGCTTGGAGAATTTTGAGCATTACTTTACTAGCGTGCGTTCCAGAAAAACATCTATTTCTGCTTTATTGACTATGCCAAAGCCTTTGACTATGTGGATCACAATAAACTGTGGAAAATTCTGAAAGAGGTGAGAATACCAGACCACCTGATCTGCCTCTTGAAAAACCTGCATGCAGATCAGGAAGCAACAGTTAGAACTGGACATGGAACAACAGACTGCTTCCAAATTGGAAAAGGAATACTTCAAGGCTGTATATTGTCACCCTGCTTATTTAACTTATATGCAGAGTACATCATGAGAAACACTGGGCTGGAAGAAACACAAGCTGGAATCAAGATTGCTGGGAGAAATATCAATAACCTCAGATATGCAGATGACACCACCTTTATGGCAGAAAGTGAAGAGGAACTCAAAAGCCTCTTGATGAAAGTGAAAGTGAAGAGTGAAAAAGTTGGCTTAAGGCTCAACATTCAGAAAACGAAGATCATGGCATCCGGTCCCATCACTTCATGGGAAATAGATGGGGAAACAGTGGAAACAGTGTCAGATTTTATTTTTCTGGGCTCCAGAATCACTGCAGATGATGACTGCAGCCATGAAATTAAAAGACGCTCACTCTTTGGAAGGATAGTTATGACCAACCTAGATAGCATATGCAAAAGCAGAGACATTACTTTGCCAACAAAGGTTCGTCTAGTCAAGGCTATGGTTTTTCCTGTGGTCATGTATGGATGTGAGAGTTGCACTGTGAAGAAGGCTGAGCCCTGAAGAATAGATGCCTTTGAACTGTAGTGTTGGAGAAGACTCTTGAGAGTCCCTTGGACTGCAAGGAGATCCAACCAGTCCATTCTGAAGGAGATCAGCCCTGGGATTTCTTTGGAAGGAATGATGCTAAAGCTGAAACTCCAGTACTTTGGCCACCTCATGTGAAGAGTTGACTCATTGGAAAAGACTGTGATGCTGGGAGGGGTTGGGGGCAGGAGGAGAAGGGGACGACAGAGGATGAGATGGCTGGATGGTATTGCTGACTCGATGGACGTGAGTCTGGGTGAACTCCGGGAGTTGGTGATGGACAGGGAGGCCTGGCGTGCTGTGATTCATGGGGTCGCAAAGAGTCGGACACGACTGAGCGACTGATCTGATCTGATCTGATCTGATCTTACTGGCATGTGAGATGAGTGCAATTGTGCTGTAGTTTGAGCATTCTTTGGCATTGCCTTTCTTTGGGATTGGAATGAAAACTGACCTTTTCCTGTCCTGTGGCCACTGCTGAGTTTTCCAAATTTGCTGGCATATTGAGTGCAGCACTTTCACAGCATCATCTTTCAGGATTTGAAAGAGTTCAACTGGAATTCCATCACCTCCACTAGCTTTGTTCGTAGTGATGCTTTCTAAGGCCCACTTGACTTCACATTCCAGGATGTCTGGCTCTAGGTCAGTGATTACACCATCATGATTATGTGGGTCGTGAAGATCTTTTTTGTACAGTTCTTCTGTGTATTCTTGCCACCTCTTCTTAATATCTTCTGCTTCTGTTAGGTCCATACCATTTCTGTCCTTTATCGATCCCATCTTTGCATGAAATGTTCCTTTGGTATCTATAATTTTCTTGAAGAGATCTCTAGTCTTTCCCATTCTGTTGTTTTCCAATAAATGAATAAACAAAAACAAACACATAAATACAGAGAACAGAGTGGTGGTTACCAGAGAGGAAGGAGTTAGGAGACATCAAAATGGGGAAAGAGATCAAGTATACACTGGAAAATACATTTTTTAGAGGTGAGCATGTTGTAGGGTGGGGTCTTCCCACATGGCTCAGTGGTAAAGAATCTGCCTTCCAAGACAGGAGACACAAGAGAGGCAGGGTCAGTCCTTGGGTTGGGAAGCTCCTGTGGAGGAGGAAATGCAACCCACTCCAGTCCTTTTGCCTGGAAAGTCCCATGGACAGAGGAACCTGGTGAGCTAAAGTCCATGGGGTGGCAAAGAGACAAGACTGAGTGCACACACGTGTGGCTGGTGGTGGTGTGTTGTAGGGGATGCAGAAGTAAAAATACAACGCTGTATGTGTGAAACTTGTAAATAAGGTTTTAATTAACAATTAAAATAAATTTAGAAATTGAAAAGTATTTCAGGGCCAAGATTTAATAAAATCAGTCATTTTTACACTTCCATAGAGGACATTTTAAAGTGATCTTGACTGTGAGCTTCTGGCAGTGGCGAACATAGTGCTGTTTGTACAGTTTGATACGTTTGCCTTGATTCATGATAAGGTGCCATCTGTTTTACCCACCATTGCTTTATACCAGATATCTGGTATAAAGACCAACTGAAAATAGTTTGGCTTTGCTGACCCTTGAAAGGATCTTGTAGAGCACCCCCACACATCCATGGTCCACAGTTTGAGACCCGCTTATCTATGCCAGCATTCATGGTAACTTCATTCTGCCTTGCCAAGTTAGCAACTTAGTCCTGGGTATATGAGGCAGTCTTGGCCTATGACTGATGAGGATAAGTACTTGGAAAGACTTCTTGGAAGGTCTTGCTTATTCCAAAAAAGGAAACAAAGATGCAGATATTTCCTTTTCTGACTCTGGACATTGACATCATCTGTGATTGCTGGAACTGCAGCAGCCATCTTGTGATCAAGAGGGAAAAATCAAGAAAATCAGAGAAGTGGACGCTGAAGTTCCAGGTAACTCTGAAGCAGCACATCAATCATCATGATCATACAGTGCCTCTGGACTCTCTGTGAGATAATAGGTGTCTTCTTGCTCAAGCCACTTTTAGTTGGATTTTCTTCTATTTGAGATAATACAGTCCTTGGCCTTGCACAGCCTGCAAACTACTTGGGTTGAATATTACCATATACACTTTTATGAAGTTCATATTCCCAGCTAAATAATAAGCTCCTTGAAGGAAAAGTTACTTTAGAATTGCTTTACTAGTGATAAACAAAGGCCACTGAAAATCAGGACAATATTCCTTCAAAGCGTTTTCCTGTAATTTCATGCCCTGCTTTTACTCTGTGGTCTTGCTGCCAGAGCTTGGATGAATTCCCTCCATCCTGTAAGACACATATTCTTCTCCTTATGAATCCCTGTCATTTATGGTGTCTTTCACAATTCTGCTCCAGAAATCAGTTTCATAAAATATTAGTCTGACTTATCCTCCACGTTTCCCACCCCCATGCTAATATCAGGCATGTGTTATAAAAAAGCTACAACAATAATATAACAAGCTCAGTTATGCAACACATATGAAATGAATATTAAGGGGATAGATTGAATTAATCACAAATATATCTTTAGTGACTTATGTCTGGAAATCCATTCACCACTCACAAGTGTGGGCTTTTGGTTTTCTTTCCTGAATACATACATGGGATTGAGGTGTCTTTATTTTTATATTTAGGCTCTGGAAAATTTCCAGTGTTCCTCACTCCATGCACTGAATCTTGGGTGTAACCAAGAACTTTTGTTCATCTCCATTCTGATTATGTGAATTGCATTATTAACTTGACCTCTCTGTGCCTCAGTTTCTCCATTTCTACAGTAAGGATGATAATAGGATTTACTCCACAAACTAGTGTTAAGATCAAATGAATTAATAAACATCACACACTTCAGAAAATGCTTGGCACATCTTTTGTTGTGGTTCATTGTTCAGGCACTAAGTCGTGTCCAACTCTTTGGGACCCCATGAACTGCAGCACACCAGGTTTCCCTGTCCTTCACTATGTCTCAGAGTTTGCTCAGACTCACATCCATTGAATCAGTGATGCTATCCAACCATTTCGCCCTCTTTCGCCCCTTTCTCCTCTTGCCTCAACCTTTCCCAGCATTATCTTTAGAGTCCAACAAAAATTAGCTATTATTGCTATGTTTATATATCATCATTATGGTTACTTTGCCCAAATGTGATGATTCTGCACACTTTTCTGCAGGGCTCTAATCTCCCCATTTCCCACCCTCTGGCAAGTATAATATAGAGCTATTAGCAGTTACCTATTTATCTTTTTCTTCCCTTGAGGCATTAAAAAAAAGTTACTTCTATGACTATATAGGCAGAAGAGGAGTTTCAGGCAGAACAGGAGTTCCCTGGTGTTTTCTGGTAATTTCCATCATCCCTCTTCGTTTCTATGTTTTTTTCTTTCCTTGACCACATCTTCCTGTTTTGGATTCTCTCATTTCATCTCCATCCTCAGTCTTCAAAGGCCCCTCTATACAACACTCCGTATTTGAGTTCCATTCCATTTGCGTTCAAAGAGCATTTAAGGGAAGAACAAATTTATTCTTGTCATTCTTATTGACTTTGCGGTCAGAGTTGGGATCTCGAGCAATTGATTTCTGTTTGTGTATAGTTTTGATGTACTGCAGCTTAGTAATTTTCCAGATGGACAAAGGGCCTATAACAGACGGTGGGTTTCCCCATCTGATCAATCGCCAGCTCAACTCTCTTGGTTAAAAAATTGATGATTCCCACAAAAGCACTTTGGAGAGCAAAAAGAATATGTCATCATCTCCTCTGACAAAGGGCCCAGTTGATCCTTCACCCAAATAGACCCTTAAGAGAACCAGGGACAAGGGTCTAGGAAGAAGGGTCAAAGTTTCTGATTAATAAACACCTTAAGTTCCAAACCCCAAGAGCAAATAGTTACTCTCTTCCTTCCCAGGGTAAGTAGCCATGAAAGGTCCCTTCCCTACTTACTGTTGCCTCTGAGAGTCTTTCCAAATTTTCTTTCCTGGTGCCTCTTAGTTTTTGTCATTTCTTCTCTATCACCAGTATTTTGCTTGATTAAATGTTCTTGTTGTTTACCTATTCTCTTTCTAAACTCACTTTCCAGACCCTTCTTCATTTGGACATCAAAATCATTTCTCTAAACTTTTTGACTAGTGTTCATCTGGGGCTTAGGACAATTAAAATCACCGAGGAACCTACAGGTAGAGTGATCATGTAATTTGTTCTCCAAATCAGAATACTTTTCAAAATGAAAGGAGGTGCTCTTAGTAATTAACCCAGGACTGTGGATATAAAATGGAGACTTATCTTGGGCAAACCAGACTAAAATCCTCTTACGTGGAGATGGATGCTACTACTTCTAGGGTATACTGATAGCATCATGTAAGTTCTCTTAGTCTCACAATGATTTGGGGCCAGTGTCTTGGGCAGTTCAGTAAAGTATGTATTCAAGCCATGGGTGGTGGTTTATGTAATTATAATTAATCTGTCCCCTTTGAAGTTCATTCATCTACAATAGACTCTCTACTGCCCTCCTGTGGTGTGTGGTGGTTTGAGTGCACCTTGGAGAAGGAAATGGCAACCCACTCCAGTGTTTTTGCCTGGAGAATCCCGGGGACCGGGGAGCCTGGTGGGCTGCCGTCTATGGGGTCGCACAGAGTCGGACACGACTGAAGCGACTTAGCAGCAGCAGACCCCTTCCCTACCACCACCCTCCCCCGACTCCCCATTCTAAAGGAGGATCTACAGTGTGAAGTTAATGACTTCTGTGGGCAAGAGGAATGGGAAGAGAGCGAGCCGACAGCAATGATTTTGAGATTCTGAGGTCATTCCCCTTTACTTATAGACCTCAGCAAATTCAACTCCTTTATCCCAGCCCCTTTCTTCTCACAAGTCATTGCTGTCCTGCTGTTGGTTCCACCCCCAATATAGGGATGGGATTAGGGGCTGGAGGTCTGAGGCCTGCGTGGAACCACAGTGGATGGGCCATGAGAGGTCAGCAAAGAGTTAACTTGGGGTAAACTCTTTAGGGACACAGCATGGTGTGAGCTTCTCAGGGGAGCCCTGCAAGAGGACAGGTGGCCAGAACTGGGGAAGGAGGTGGGATGCAGACCTGGATCTGGACCTGGCCTAAAACTGGAGCTAGATGGAAGGAGCAGGAGAATGCTGAAGGAGGAACCAGACAGGTGCAGAGGCCAGGACAGACTATGACCCCAAGCAGCTAAGCAGGCAGCTAAGAGGGTCAGTCCCTGAGAGCGAGGAGGCAAGAAGTCTGGGCCAGGAGGGAGCAGCCAAACTGAGTCTGACTGAGGAGCAAGGTGAGTGTCACCAGTTTCCAGAATCACAAATGCCTCTCATGGAGGGCACCCTAGGTATTAAAGCAGTTGCTACAGGTTGCCCTAAAAACACCAGATGAGAAAACATTATCAATATCATAATCAGGTCTCCCAGCCTATCAAACTCTGGTCATTTAAAATCAAGGATTCACCTTATCAAGCATAGTAGAAAAGCTTTTATGTGTATATATACAAGTTATATATATATATATATAGCATGTATAATATATATATTTTAGAAAACTTATGAATCTTTGCCTAATTAAAAAATTTATGACATTTTGATTCTACTTGTTAGACTTAGTATGAATATAATGCAAGCTTTCTAACTAAAAAAAAAAAAACACATATGCAGCAAGCAAGAAAGGTTTACTGTATAGCACAGGGAACTGTATAGCACAGTCAGTATCTTGTAATAACCTATAATGGAAAATAATCTGAAAAATAATATATGTGTATATGTATAACTGAATCACCTTGCTCTGAACCTGAAACATTGTAAGTGAACTATACTTCAATTTTCAGATCAGATCAGATCAGATCAATTGATCAGTCGTGTCCGACTCTTTGCGACCCCATGAATCGCAGCACGCCAGGCCTCCCTGTCCCTCACCAACTCCCGGAGTTCACTCAGACTCACATCCATCCAGTCGGTGATGCCATCTAGCCATCTCATCCTCTGTTGTCCCCTTCTCCTCCTGCCCCCAATCCCTTCCAGCATCAGAGTCTTTTCCAATGAGTCAACTCTTCGCATGAGGTAGCCAAATTACTGGAGTTTCAGCTTTAGCATCATTCCTTCCAAAGAAATCCCAGGGCTGACCTCCTTCAGAATGGTCTGGTTGGATCTCCTTGCAGTCCAAGGGACTCTCAAGAGTCTTCTCCAACACCACAGTTCAAAAGCATCAATTCTTCGGCACTCAGCCTTCTTCACAGTCCAACTCTCACATCCATACATGACCACAGGAAAAACCATAGCCTTGACTAGACGAAATTTTGTTGGCAAAGTAATGTCTCTGCTTTTGAATATGCTATCTAGGTTGGTCATAACTTTCCTTCCAAGGAGTAAGCGTCTTTTAATTTCATGGCTGCAGTCACCATCTGCAGTGATTTTGGAGCCCAGAAAAATAAAGTCTGACACTGTTTCCACTGTTTCCCCATCTATTTGCCATGAAGTGATGGGACCGGATGCCATGATCTTTGTTTTCTGAATGTTGAGCTTTAAGCCAACTTTTTCACTCTCCTCTTCCACTTTCATCAAGAGGCTTTTGAGTTCCTCACTTTCTGCCTTAAGGGTGGTGTCATCTGCATATCTGAGGTTATTGATATTTCTCCCAGCAATCTTGATTCCAGCTTGTGTTTTTTCGGAGTCCAGTGTTTCTCATGATGTACTCTGCATACAAGTTAAATAAACAGGGTGACAATATACAGCCTTGGCGTACTCCTTTTCCTATTTGGAACCAGTCTGTTGTTCCATGTCCAGTTCTAACTGTTGCTTCCTGACCTGCATACAAATTTCTCAAGAGGCAGATCAGGTGGTCTGGTATTCCCATCTCTTTCAGAATTTTCCACAGTTTACTGTGATCCACACAGTCAAAGGCTTTGACATAGTCAATAAAGCAGAAATAGATGTTTTTCTGGAACTCTCTTGCTTTCTCCATGATGCAGCGGATGTTGCCAATTTGATCTCTGGTTCCTCTGCCTTTTCTAAAACCAGCTTGAACATCAGGAAGTTCACGGTTCACATATTGCTGAAGCCTGGCTTGGAGAATTTTGAGCATTACTTTACTAGCGTGTGAGATGAGTGCAATTGTGCGGTAGTTTGAGCATTCTTTGGCATTGCCTTTCTTTGGGATTGGAATGAAAACTGACCTTTTCCAGTCCTGTGGCCACTGCTGAGTTTTCCAAATTTGCTGGCATATTGAGTGCAGCATTTTCACAGCATCATCTTTCAGGATTTGGAATAGCTCAACTGGAATTCTATCACCTCCACTAGCTTTGTTCGTAGTGATGCTTTCTAAGGCCCACTTGACTTCACATTCCAGGATGTCTGGCTCTAGGTCAGTAATCACACCATCGTGATTATCTGGGTCGTGAAGTTATTTTTTGTACAGTTCTTCTGTGTATTCTTGCCATCTCTTCTTAATATCTTCTGCTTCTGTACTTCAATTGTATATATAGTGAAAAAAGATGAACAAAAATAAAATAAAATCAGGGCTTCAGGGACTTCCCTGGTGGTCCCGTGATTAAGAATCCACCTTGCAGTGCAGGGGACATAGGTTTGACCCCTGGTCAGGGAATTAAGATCCCACAGGGCACAAGTAGAGCCATGGGGCCCTCAGTGAAACATCTCGCATGACACAGAGAAGATCCCACATGCTGCAGTTAAGACCTGATGCAGCCAAATAAATAAATATTTTTTAAAATTTCATTTTAAAAAAATCAAGGCTTCAGTGTGCCTATACAATTCAAAATCTTCAGAAAACCAAGGGATCCTTCCTGTCTGCGTGTGATTCACCATTCGGTATTAGGTGCTTCATGCAGCCAGGGCTCAAAAAAGGGAAGCAGGGAAAGTCAATCAGCCCTATCCTGGCTCCCTCTCTCCTCCAGGAGTCTCCAGTTTCTCCTCCACTTGATTTGGCCACTCAAAGCACTTGAAACCAGATGTTGATGGCTACCCTCTGAATCCAGGGCAGAGGATTAGACCTCGTGGAAAATGACTTACTTGTGAGTGGCTAATAGCACACCTGCCAAATGTCAAATATGGCCGATATCTTTCTGCTGGTTCCCCGCATCCAGAGCCTCCTCTTCCTTCAAGTGCTATCTGAGATGTCTCTGTAGATCTATGCTTATACGCTGCAAGGGCTGCCGTTACTTAATAATGTCAAGATCGCTGAGCCTCCCTAATGAGAGAGATACACAACATCAACTGTCATTTTAAACAAACATGCAATCAGGAGAGCGGTGCTGGAAACCCGATCTGTCTAATTTCATGGAGATGATGCAGGCACAGGGCTGCTTTCAAGTGTTTCCTCTGGCTCCATTGCACAGGATTTCAGTGGGGTGGGGGAGGGACGATGGATTTTCACAAGAACCACAAAATTGTCAGTTCTGTGAAAAAGAAATTGCTTTAGCAGCTGGAATCCAGGAGGACAAATAGGTGCACTGATTATATCTTCATTGTTCACCAGAGCTGCAGCACTCAGCAAGTTGTAATTATGCTGTGAAGAGCTCAGTTCTGCAGTCAAGCCTTTCCCCATGTGAATATAAACAGTAGTATTCTGTTTGTTATCAAATACTTGCAGCCAATCCTGCAACACACACACACACGTGCACACACACATGCACACACGCACTCACCACACAGCATATGCAAACCCATGGGTCTGAGCTACAGCCCGTTTTGTTCCGAGTGGAGCCGTGGACACATTCTGTTCAATTGGGTTTCAGCACAGGGGTGACCAGCTGCACCACCCGGCACCTGGGCCTAGGTCATGCAGAAGGAATCAAAGAAATGCAGCAGAAAAGAAAACTAGAGATGAGTGAGTGAAAGACTTGGATTATGCAGAACAACAAGGAGAAAAAGACAACATGACAACCTCAGACACTGACTGTGGTGTGTGCATCTGAACAGCTCCTGACACCCCACCTGGCATGTGGCTCTCTCCTGCGGGTCTCATTTGTCACGGATACACCGCCACATGCAAAACTCTGACAGTTACCAGCGTGTCTCAGTGGCCATCGACCCTTGATTTCAGCCTTCTCTCTCATTCTGAGAATTTTACCTTCCAGGAACCAGCCAGAAAGAAGCTCTGGATATCTCTACCCCCTGCTCTCTCCCCATTTCCCAGGAAACAGGGCCTTTTCATGGTTAGACGCCACCCCCAGCCTTGACTTAGGGAATCCATTAATATTTCAGGTATTATCAGACCTTTGAGATGATAAAATGCAAAGATTCCCAGAAAGTGCCAGAGCCCAGCTGGGAGGGAGAGAGCAGTGATGGAAATGAGTTTCTTTCCAAAGGACATTCCCTCCATGTACAGGCTGTGGTGATTTGTGCACCAAATGCCAGCCAGTAAGTCAAATGTAGCTTGCTGATCTCATATTTCTTCTATCTTTCTTCCTAAAGACCTTGCTCCTATGTAAAGGAAGCAGGGAGAGCAAGATGGAGAAAGTTATAGTCTGGGCACTTGTAGGCCCAATTGTAATTTCTATGAATAGACGTCTCTAACGTAAGGTGAATTGGAGCCTCATTTTTTGAAATCCTACCATAAAGGAAGATGGCTTGAAGGACAAGAAGGCGGACTCTGTGATAAAAATCTTCATTGGTACTCAGTATCCAAGGACAGAGTTCCCAGGGCATAAGCTCACTAGAAGAGGCTGGAGGGAATGGGAGGAGAGAGGGGTCTTTTGTGTTCTTTTAAACATGGGTAGCGGTGGTGGTTTAGTCACTAAGTCATATCCAACTCTTTGTGACCCCATGAACTGTAGCCTGCCAGGCTCCTCTGTCCATGAGATTTCATGCTGGGTCTTAAACATTTAGAAAGTGTTCAAGCAAGAATTTGTGTAATATTAATGGTTAAGTATCAATAAAGATGAAATATTGATAAGGGTTACCCCGGTGGCTCAGCAGTAAAGAATCTACCTCCAATTCAGTAGACTCGGGAGACTCAGGTTTGATTCCTGGGTCTGGAAGATCCCCTGGAGGAGGGCATGGTAACCCACTCCAGTATTCTTGCCTGAAAAATCCCATGGACAGAGGAGCCTAGAAGGCTACAGTTCATGGGATTGCAAAGAGTCAGACATGACTGAGTGACTGAGGACACATACACAGGCATTGAGAAGGAATAAATGAATTGGAACTGGTTTGCATACATCACCACTACCACCAGTCACACCAGCAAAAAGAAAGGGAAAGAGAAAATGAACCCAAGACAGGCAATCTGGACACAGTCCTGACGTAGAGTCCGTGAGCACAACTGGAGGAGGCATTTAATGTGTCTGAGGACCAGGGGCAACCGTGGGCTTCCCCGGTGGCTCAGATGGTAAAGAATCTGCCTGCAAGGAAGACCTGGGTTCAATCTCTGGGTCAGGAAGATCCCCTGGAGAAAGGAATGGCTACCGACTCCAGTAATCTTGCCTGGAAAATCCCATGGACAGAGGAGCCTGGTGGGTTACAGTCCATGGGGTTGCAGAGAGTCAGACACAACTTAGCAACTAACACACTTTCACAAGGGCAGCTGTGGAAGAAAAAAAAAAATGCTGAGGCCATAGCTAGGAAGATAATAAATAACTCCATGGAGAAAGGAGTTGCTTGTTATGCAGGAAAGAGCAGTGGATGTGCAATTAGAAGCCATGACTCCGGGCTGTGGATTTGCTGGTGATGGTCGTATTATCCTAAAAACTGCAATGCCTTGATTTTCATCTTGATGAAAAGAGGAGATTAGATTAAATTAGTCTCATGTCCTAGCTCTAAGAGTTCATAAAAGGACTTACCATACGTAGGATGTAATCATACAATATAAGCAGAAATCAAATAGATTTTGCCCAAATAGTGTTCAGAATAGGAGGAAAGTCTTGGACCACAGACCGTGCTGACGGTGGACCGATGGCTAGAAAGACGGAAGAGAAAGGAAGGCGGCCTCTGCTTAAGGAAGATTTCTGAGCTCTCTCCAGGTTGAGCCCCCAGCTGTCTTGGTGGCTGGGCAAGCAAGCACACCTATGCTGCAGGTTATCTGAGGGCCCAGCAAACTGTAAATGCTAGGGGTTGGCTAGAGAGTAAGTGGGCAGGTTAGACACAGAGAGGAAAAAAAGAGTTATTACATAGAAATACATGTCTAACAATCAACACCTGGGGTTCCGGACACCTCTGAATGTGTGGGAACCATGCTCGGGGCTGGTCTCATACGAGCTCCTGCAGCCCCAAGCAGCCCCACATTCAGAAGGGCCCCATGCCTGGTTTCATGTTCTGCTGTCACTGCCTTGAAACTCTATTTTTAAACAAGAGGCCCTGCATTTCCTTTGACATTGGGTCCTGCAAATTATGTTACCGATTCTGACCGGACTCAAGGACACACATTATGAAATCATTTTTAACAAGGCATCTGACATACTACCCCATGGCTAAAATAGCCCTTTGTCCTGGTCAGTTTTCTTTCCTGTTTGGTCTCTGTTTATTTTGTATCTCTGGCTAAGCACTTGAAATGTCCATCTTACATTCTACATCTCCTCACATCTAAAATCTTCATGACTTTCTTCATAGAGATGCAACCTTCCTACCTAGGATATCATATGTAATTTAGGGGACAGTGTACAGACTTGTCAAAACCTGAAGCCCTTGTGAGGGCACCAGTGAATCTGAAATGCCCACGGTCTGGGACACACTCAATTGCCAGTGTTGCTGAAGAAGAAATTCATAGGGCCTGGACTCCGTCTTAGGCCTGTTTATGCTAATCATGCTCGGCCACCTTTCCAATGGACTCTGAACTCTGTGTTTAGTGCCTATGAAAACAACAACAGAAGGATAAGACCCCCTCCAGACAGGGGAACCTTGACGATCGTATCTAGGTTACTCATGCCTAAGAGGAAAACATACACTAATCACCCCTCCCTCCAGACAGACCATAAATTTTTCTGTATCAATTGGAGTATAACCTCGGGTTTATTGATTATTGGCTAATTGTTTGACTGTTTGAGCACATGAGCACATAGCACATGAATGATGGGGTTACTGGGATTGTATTTTCCTTGGTTTATGTAAGTCTCAAGGAATTTGGAGAGGTGGGTTCAGACACGTACAGGTGGGGTATAAAAGATTTTCACAAATGCTGGTCGGGGTCGTTGGCTAAGAGGAGACTCTGCCTTGGGCCCACCGGTATAATAAACTGCACTCCACTATCCGCATTGTCCTTCTGAGTGAGTTTGTTTCCCGGAACGGGTGGCTACAACATTGCAACCAAAAGAAAGCCAAAGGGAGGGGACATTGGCTTGTGGTCCAGTGACCAACAGTCCACCTGCCAATGCAGAGGACACAGGTTTGATCCCTGGTCCAGGAAGTAAGATCGCACATGCTGATGCACCTAAGCACCTAAGCCTATGCACACAACTACTGAGCCCACGTGCTGCAACTGCTGAAGATCATGTGCCCTAGGGTCTGTGCTCTGCAGTGAGAGAAGCCACCGCAGTGAGAAGCCTGAGCACCTCAATTACAGAGTAGCCCCCGCTCACCACAACCAGAGAAAGCCTTGGTGCAGCAACAGAGACCCAGCACGGCCAAGAAAATAAATAAAAAGGAAAAAAAAGAAAGTCAAAGAGGGGGTGAGCTCTTTGGAAGGAATCTCAAAGACCCTTTCCAAGGTCTCTCCTGTTAAGAACATTACAGGAGGCTATGAGTTGCTAAAGCAGTAGAATATTGAAGAAATAATTACAGTATGGAACAGAAAATCATCTATAAAAGTAATTTTGAAAGAGGTAGGATAGAGAAGCAGCTAAGAATGTGGCTCTTGTGTCAGATGATCAGGTTCAGATGTGAACCAAGTTCGCATCCCAGCTCCATCATTTTACTAAGAGGATGTGACCCTGGGCAAATTCCTTAGCCCAGCGGATTAGTTTTCATTGCCTCCAAACAAACTACCACAAACCTAGCGGCTTAAACAACACCCATTTATCCCCGTATAGTCTCTGTGTGTGAGGAGTCCCAGCCTTGCTTACACTGGCCCTGTGCTCAGACTCTCATGCGGCCACCATCCAGGTGTGATCAGGCTGCATTCTCCCCAGAAGCTTGACTGGGGAAACGCCAACCCCCCTGGTTCATACTCTTGACAGAGTGCACTTCCTTGCAGACTGGAGGTCTCTGCTTCTCACTGGCTGTTGACTAGAGAACACCCTCAGGCCCAAAAGCACACCAGCAGCCCCCTGCCACGTGGCCATCACCACGGGTAGGTCATGGCTATTTGCTTCTTCAAAGCCGGCCGCAGACTCTTTCTCGCTCCAGTCTGCTGAGACAAGTCTCAGATCAGGCAATAAGGCTCTAGAAGGGGCACACATCAACTCTGCCCCATCCTATTAGAAGAAGAAAATCCCAGGCTTACCACACCCCACACACACTGAAGGGGAAGAGACTCTGTAGGGTGTAACACCAGGATAATGATGGTGCTTTTACTTACTTACTGTCTGTGGCTCAAACAGTAAAGAATCCACCTGCAGTGCAGGAGACCTGGGTTCCATCCCTGGGTTGGGAAGATCCCCTGGAGGAGGGCATGGCAATCCACTCCAGTATTCCTACCTGGAGAATCCCCATGGACAGAGGATCCTGGCAGGCTACAGTCTATGGAGTTGCAAAGAGTCGGACATGACTGAATGACCAAGCACTCCTTGGTTCTGCTTAACACAGCCCACCCTCCCATTATGATGTGGGAACAGAGTAACACATCAAATCACCTCTGAAGGAGTATGGCAGAATATAGGCTCTTGAGTAAACATTCGGGGTTCAGACCCCAGCTTCTCAATCCTGCCAAGCATGTGGCCTGGGGCAAGTTTCCTTACCTCTCCATATTTATTTCATCTCCTACAAAATGGGAATTATAATAGTAATTGCCTCAGGTGCCGATGGAAGGATTAAGAGTGATAACATTTATAAATCATTTAAGACCATGCCTAGCATTTAATAAATGCTCAATACATGTGAGAAATGGAATATTTTCTGCCACATCAGTAAACAAAGGATGTCACAGTCACCAGCAATTACAGCCACCACCGAAGGTGAGCCTGAGGAAACTCAGGAAGGAAATGAATACCTGTCATCTAGCAGCCATCAGACTGCAGCCACGCCTCACAGTGAGCCCAGAGGGAACTCAGGGTGTGAAAACAGAGGATACTGGGCACAGATAGCTGAGTGCATGTCAAAAGAATGATTTCAGTGAGCCCAGACTCTTGCATCTTCCCACACATAGAAAAGCACTAAATGCCTAAAAGCTTGCATATCTAGTTTTCCTTAATTTACAATAATCTTTTGATGTTCAGATTGTGCTGTGCTGTACTTAGTCATTCAGTTTTTGCCAAGAGAATGCCCTGGTCATAGCAAACACCCTCTTCCAACAACACAAGAGATGACTCTACACTTGGACATCACCAGATGGTCAATACTGAAATCAGATTGATTGTATTCTTTGCCACTAAAGATGGAGAAGCTCTATACAGTCAGCAAAAACAAGACCAGGATCTGACTGGGGCTCAGATCATGAACACCTCATTGCAAAATTCAGACTTAAATTGAAGAAAATAGGGAAAACCACTAGATCACTCAGGTATGACCTAAATCAAATCCTTTACAATATACAGTGGAAGTGACAAATAAATTCAAGGGATTAGATCTGATAGACAGAGTGCTTGAAGAACTATGGACAGAGGTTCATAACATTGTACAAGAGGCAGTGATCAAATCCATACCCAAGAAAAAGAAATTCAAAAAAGGCAAAATGATTGTCTGAGGAAGCCTTACAAATAGCTGAGAAAAAAAAGAGAAGTGAAAGGCAAAGGAGAAAAGGAAAAATATACCCATCTGAATGCAGAGTTCCAAAGAATAACAAGGAGAGAGAAGAAAGTCTTCCTCAGTGATCAATGCAAAGAAATAGAGGAAAACAATAGAATGGGAAAGACTAAAGATCTCTTCAAGAAAATTAGAGATACCAAGGGAATATTTCATGCAAAGATGGGCACTAGGGTAGAAACGGTATGGGACAGAAACAGTATGGAGCTAACAGAAGCAGAAGATATTAAGAAGAGGTGGCAAGAATACACAGAAGAACTACACAAAAAAGATTTTAATGAAGCAGATAACCAAATGGTGTAATCACTCACCTAGAGCCAGGTATACTGGAATGCAAAGTCAAGCGGGCCTTAGGAAGCATCACTACAAACAAAGCTAGTGGAGGTGTTGGATTTCCAGTTGAGCTATTCCAAGTCCTAAAAGACGATGCAGTGACAGTGCCGCACTCAATATGCCAGCAAATTTGGAAAACCCAGCAGTGGCCACAGGACTGCAAAAGGTCAGTTTTCCAAAGAAAGGCAATATCAGACAATATTTGGTCAGTTTTCATTCCAATCCCGAAGAAAGGCAATACCAAAGAATATTCAAACTACTGCACAATTGCACTCATCTCACACACTAGCAAAGTAATACTCAAAATTCTCCAAGCTAGGCTTCAACAGTATGTGAGCTGAGAACTTTCAGGTGCTCAAGATGGATTTAGAAAAGAAAAGGCAGGGGAACCAGAGATCAAATTGCAAACATCCATTGGATCATAGAAAAAGCAAGCGATGTTCAGCTACCTGCCCTTTGTTGCAAAACTTCTATGTATCCTGGCTCCTCCCATTGCATTCTCACAGCAGTTTCTCAGAGCTCTCTGAAACACTGTCTCCTGGTCTGCAGTCCTCTTTTTACCCCAAATAAAACTTTACTCGCAACTCTCAAATTGTGCGTTTTATAAAAATCAACGCATTAACCTATGAATGCTTTCCTCTTGGCAGCAGACTTGGAGCAGAATAGTCTAGTTCTAAATTGTTTAAACCAATGTTGGCAAATTCGAGATAGATAGTTGTCACTGTTTAGTTGCCAAGTTGTGTCCTACTCTTTTGCACACTTATGAACTATAGCCCCCTCCGGCCCCAGGGACTGAACCCGCATCTCCTGCTTGGCAGGCAGATTCTTTACCACTGAGCCACCAGAAGTAGATAGAGCCACTGCTAAAACCCAGGGCAGAGTCAAAGCCATCACCAGTAAAAGCATTGTGCTTGCTGGGCCCAATTCTGCCTCTCCAGGCTGGCCCATCCCCTGCTGATGGGTCCTGCCCAGTGCGTGGGGAAGGGGGCCGAATTTCCAGCAGAGTTAGTGGGTGGCCGTGGCCCAGGTGGAAAAATGAGCATGGGTGTGCAAGAAAAGCAGCTTTCCTCCAGGGATGAGTGGACAGACAGACCTGGAGAGATGAGGTCCAAGGGCCAGGAGGCTCTGAAAGCGAGGCAAGAGCATGTGGGTGGAGCAGAAAGGTGGTTAGGGAGACCTGGGCAATACTGGGTGCGTTGTGCAGACATGACCTTGCAGCAAGCTCGCAGCACAGAGGAGATGATGACTTGCAGTTTTGCTGTTGGTGCTGCATGAGTCATTCGCCATATGGCTGGTCTTGTCCATCTCCATTTCTCCCATAATTTTAAATGAATGTCATGCACATACAGGTATGCATCTGTTAGGTACCTGGACTGCTGCCAGGGTAATGAGTCAAGCCTTGCTTTGAGGACCTGAGACCCCCTTCCCAGGAATTAGGCATAAATTTGGACATCAATGTGATAAATCAGCATTTTGATAAAATACTTCTTGTCAGTTCAAGGATCTTAGCGAGTTTTAAGGAAATAACTTGAAAGATCACCTTCTTTGGAGTAGAAATTAATCTCTTAGATTGATGGAGACCATGGGGAAAAGTTGAAGGCAGGAGAAAGCGGTTGCAGACAGGACTCAAGTGAGAAGTAAACAGAATTGGTTTTAGATTTGCAAAACAACTCACCAGGAACCACAAACCTCTTCCTTACAATGCCTCCTCAGGCCTCAGCAAAAAAAAGAAGGAAAACAAGAAGATATCACCTGTAGTCTCATGAGAAATAGAGTCTCCACGACGTGAAACCAGTAGCAGAAAATTCCAGAAGGCAGGTCTTCAGATTTCTAATTCAGTATTCTTTCCTCTACAGAACCCAGAAATGGACCCCAGCATGGTCTTCTTAAAGGTTATTGTCTAAATATTCATGGAGTAAGCTTTGTGAAGTCACTGCCAAAAGAGATATATTACATAAAACTCTCAGAGCCTGTCTTCTTATGTGTAAAATAGGGATAATAATAATATGCACCTAATTGGTTTTTTGAGGATTAAATCAGTAAACAAGTATCAAATGTGTAGGAAAGAATCTACACAAAATCTTAAATGAAGTATTAGCCTATTGTTTTGGCCGCTTCTTCCTGCTTTCCATTTAAAATAAAAATACCCCTTCAGGAAGGAATTAACACTAACTTGCTGAATGAATTGATGGAATGACTGGGAGGGAATGGAGATGCGAGAGGACACAGAATTAAGTCAAAACTCCCTGGTGACTCAGTCAGTAAAGAATCTGCCTGAAATGCAGGAGATGTGGGTTTGATCCCTGGGTCAGGAGGGAAATGGAAATGGCAACGCACTCCAGTATTCTTTCTTGCCTGGAGAATCCCAAGGACAGAGGAGACTGGCGGGCTACAATCCATGGGGTCACAAATCGGACACAACTGAGCAACTAAACCACCATCCAAGGAAGGGAATGACTCATTTGTGGTTTCCGTGACAGATTTTCCCACCATCAACTAACTGATGGCCCAAACCTCAGATTCAACTGATGTTGATCACAATACACTGTGGAAAATTCTGAAAGAGATGGGAATACCAGACCACCTGATCTGCCTCTTGAAAAACCTGAATGCAGGTCAGGAAGCAACAGTTAGAACTGGACATGGAACAACAGACTGGTTCCAAATAGGAAAAGGAGTATGTCAAGGCTGTATATTGTCACCCTGTTTATTTAACTTATATGCAGAGTACATCATGAGAAACACTGGGCTGGAAGAAACACAAGCTGGAATCAAGATTGCCAGGAGAAATATCAATAACCTCAGATATGCAGATGACACCACCCTTATGGCAGAAAGCAAAGAGGAACTAAAAAGCCTCTTGATGAAGGTGAGGGGGTAGAGTGAAAAAGTTGGCTTAAAGCTCAACATTCAGAAAACGAAGATCATGGCATCCGGTCCCATCACTTCATGGGAAATAGATGAGGAAACAGTGGAAACAGTGTCAGACTTTATTTTGGGGGGCTCCAAAATCACTGCAGATGGTGACTGCAGCCATGAAATTAAAAGACGCTCACTCCTTGGAAGGAAAGTTATGACCAACCTAGATAGCATATTCAAAAGCAGAGACATTACTTTGCCAACAAAGGTCCCTCTAGTCAAGGCTATGGTTTTTCCTGTGGTCATGTATGGATGTGAGAGTTGGACTGTGAAGAAAGCTGAGCACCGAAGAATTGATGCTTTTGAACTGTGGTGTTGGAGAAGACTCTTGAGAGTCCCTTGGACTGCAAGGAGATCCAACCAGTCCATCCTGAAGGAGATCAGCCCTGGAATTTCTTTGGAAGGAATGATGCTAAAGCTGAAACTCCAATACTTTGGCCACCTCATGTGAAGAGTTGACTCATTGGAAAAGACTCTGATGCTGGGAGGGATTGGGGGCAGGAGGAGAAGGGGACGACAGAGGATGAGATGGCTGGATGGCATCACTGATTCGACGGACGTGAGTCTCAGTGAACTCCAGGAGTTGGTGATGGACAGGGAGGCCTGGCGTGCTGCGATTCATGGGGTCGCAAAGAGTCGGACACGACTGAGCAACTGAACTGAACTGAACTACAGTACAAACCCAAGTTTGCTAAACTCCCAGAGAATTTCTTTCTTGCTCATTTCACTGTCACCTTTGATTTATGACTATAACACTCTACTTTTCATGCAGGGTAAAAAATAGTTCTTTTGTGAGTTCTTAGTTCCCAGACTAGGGATTGAACCCAGGCCCTCAGCAGTCAGAGGACCATGAGGAAATTCCCACAAGAGTCTTAAAGGACTCTCCTGACACTCCAGAAACTCAGTTCCTGTGAACATTCTCACTGTTTTGAGGGTTAACTAATTTAGGGGGTGAGAGAACCCTAACCCTAGTGTTTGCTAGTATCTATGGCATGAAAATACTACCATTATGACTGATTGCCAGCTACGCCAGATTTAACAACCAGCTGGAAAATTCCCAAATCTGTAACAACTGCCCTTGCACACATTGGGGCCACTCTCCTTCCCTCTTCACTTCCACAAGAGGACTTGGTCTCAACTGCAAGTTCCACTGAGCCCATCTCTGAAACTCAACACTGCTGTCTCACCATCCCTGGGACCTCGCTGTACAGGGCAGAGAATGAGGACCCTGAGCGTCCCAGGAAAAAGAAGGGTACAGAGGAAAACATTTCCCTTCTTCCCTTCAAGGGTCTTCAATTGGCCTGGTAATTCAACTGATGAAAGACAGGTTCATGGACCCAGAGAAAACCATAATTCAAAAAGACACAAGCTCCCCAGTGTTCATTGCAGCACTATTTACAGTAGCCAGGACATGGAAGCAACCTCGATGTCCATCAGCAGAGGAATGAATAAAGAAGTTGTGGAACGTATATACAATGGTATATTACTCAAGCACCACAAAGATCAAAATTAGGCTATTTGTAGAGAAATAAATAGACCTAGAGACTGTCAGACAGAGTGAAGTAAATCAGAGAAAGAAAAACAAATATCGTATAATATCACTTATATGTGGAATCTAGAAAAGTGGTATGCTGCTGCTGCTGCTAAGTTGCTTCAGTTGTGTCCAACTCTGTGCGACCCCATAGATGGCAGCCCACCAGGCTCCCCCGTCCCTGGGATTCTCCAGGCAAGAACACTGGAGTGGGTCGCCATTTCCTTCTCCAATGCATGAAAGTGAAAAGTGAAAGTGAAGTCGCTCAGTCGTGTCCGACTCCTAGCGACCCCATGGACTACAGCTCACCAGGCCCCTCCATCCATGGGATTTGCCAGGCAAGAGTACTGGAGTGGGGTGCCATTGCCTTCTCCAAGAAAAGTAGTATAGATGAACTTAATTGCAAAAGAGAAATAGAGACACAGTTGTAGGGCACAAACATATGGACACCAAGGCGGGAAAGGGGGGTGGTGGGATGAATTGGGAGAATGGGATTGACATATACACATTATTGATACTTTGTATAAAATAGATAACTAATGAGAACCTACTGTATAGCTCAAGGGACCCTACTTAGTACTCTGTAGTGACCTAAATGGGAAGGAAATCCAAAAAAAAGGGAGGATATATGTATACCGATAAAGGACAGAAATGGTATGGACCTAACAGAAGCAGAAGATATTAAGAAGAGGTGGCAAGAATACACAGAAGAACTGTACAAAAAATAACTTCACGACCCACATAATCATGATGGTGTAATCACTGACCTAGAGCCAGACATCCTGGAATGTGAAGTCAAGTGGGCCTTAGAAAGCATCACTACGAACAAAGCTAGTGGAGGTGATAGAATACCAGTTGAGCTATTTCAAATCCTGAAAGATGATGCTGTGAAAGTGCTGCACTCAATATGCCAGCAAATTTGGAAAACTCAGCAGTGGCCACAGGACTGGAAAAGGTCAGTTTTCATTCCAATCCCAAAGAAAGGCAATACCAAAGAATGCTCAAACTACCACACAATTGCACTCATCTCACATGCTAGTAAAGTAATGCTCAAAATTCTCCAAGCCAGGCTTCAGCAATACATGAACCGTGAACTTCCTGATGTTCAAGCTGGTTTTAGAAAAGGCAGAGGAACCAGAGATCAAATTGCCAACATCTGCTGGATCATGGAAAAAGCAAGAGAGTTCCAGAAAAACATCTATTTCTGCTTTATTGACTATGCCAAAGCCTTTGACTGTGTGGATCACAATAAACTGTGGAAAATTCTGAAAGAGGTGAGAATACCAGACCACCTGACCTGCCTCTTGAGAAATCTGCATGCAGGTCAGGAAGCAACAGTTAGAACTGGACATGGAACAACAGACTGGTTCCAAATAGGAAAAGGAGTACGCCAAGGCTGTATATTGTCACCCTGCTTATTTAACTTATATGCAGAGTACATCATGAGAAACGCTGGACTGGAAGAAACACAGGCTGGAATCAAGATTGCCAGGAGAAATATCAATAACCTCAGATATGCAGATGACACCACCCTTATGGCAGAAAGTGAAGAGGAACTCAAAAGCCTCTTGATGAAAGTGAAAGAGGAGAGTGGAAAAGTTGGCTTAAAGCTCAACATTCAGAAAACGAAGATCATGGCATCCGGTCCCATCACTTCATGGGAAATAGATGAGGAAACAGTGTCAGACTTTATTTTGGGGGGCTCCAAAATCACTGCAGATGGTGACTGCAGCCATGAAATTAAAAGATGCTTACTCCTTGGAAGGAAAGTTATGACCAACCTAGATAGCATATTCAAAAGCAGAGACATTACTTTGCCAACAAAGGTCCGTCTAGTCAAGGCTATGGTTTTTCCTGTGGTCATGTATGGATGTGAAAGTTGGACTGTGAAGAAGGCTGAGCACCGAAGAATTGATGCTTTTGAACTGTGGTGTTGGAGAAGACTCTTGAGAGTCCCTTGGACTGCAAGGAGATCCAACCAGTCCATTCTGAAGGAGATCAGCCCTGAGATTTCTTTGGAAGGAATGATGCTGAAGCTGAAACTCCAATACTTTGGCCACCTCATGCGAAAGTTGACACATTGGAAAAGACTCTGATGTTGGAAGGGATTGGGGGCAAGAGGAGAAGGGAACGACAGAGGATGAGATGGCTAGATGGCATCACCAACTCGATGGACGTGAATCTGAGTGAACTCCAGGAGTTGGTGATGGACAGGGAGGCCTGGCGTGCTGCGATTCATGGGGTCGCAAAGAGTCGGACATGACTGAGCAACTGAACTGAACTAAACAGATATATATACCTATAGCCGGCTTACTTTGCTATAAGGTAGAAACTAACACAACAGTGTAAAGCAATTATACTCCAATAAAAATTAATTTAAAAAAAGACTCATGGGAGACAAACAAATGTCATACACATGGCAATCCAGAAAAATGTGAGACTCAAGGAAGTAACCTGTACCTTTTAGACAAATGATAAACTTGTGAAGGATTGAAAAGACAAAAGGATTTGGGCTTGGGTTAGTAAATTCGTGGAGGAGTAACAAGGTCTGTTCCTACAGGCTTCTCGGCCTTGAATCTCCACCTGAGGTGATAAGGATGTCTCTCTTCTCCTGGTCCAGGGAGGGGACCATTCCCAGGGGAGATTTATTCTGCTTTCTCAGGACAAAAGAGGATCAGATTGTCCTGGCCCTGGCTGTCTCTTAATCAACTTTAATTCAACATAAATAGAGGATTTTGGAGTGGCCTATTTTTTCCCTTCAGAAACAAACAAGCAAGAGAACCCAAGAGCTGGAGTTTCTCAGTTTTATTCCACAGCATTAATAAACCGTTTGAACTGAAGAAAAGCCAAGTTCACCTGGTTTTGGTGGCTTATTTTCTCCATTCATCAGCCGGCGTCGACAGCGACCCTAGTCACGGGGGAGGCAGGAAGCTTCATTAGCTCATGGTTTTTAAAGGCTCAAATACAAAAGCCAGTGTAATAGGAGTGCAAAGCCTCATTATTAGGTAATAACTCTCATCGGGCTGATTCAAATTGCACATCTCTTCCTATCTAACCTTTTCCCAATTACGTTGCTCCATCTTTTTCTTCTGTATATTTTTTAAAGTCATTTTGATGTGTCATAATTACTATTTCAATAAAAACCTCACAGAGATGATGAGTTGAAACTAAATGAAGAAAGCAGGGAAAAACTGGCATCCCTACACCAAAAAAATTAAAATCTCATCGCCTGTTTTACAAGCAGTGAAATCAGTGCCTTATTTGGAGGGTGTTCATTCAAGGAGAGAATCTTTTATATGTGGAAATGATCATTGTACACTTGCCAGATAGTTAATTACATTAGGATGTTCTGCCTACGATGGGAAATCAGCTTCATGCAGCAGGGGCTTGCGGTCAAGATAATAGGAAAAGATAATGCAGTAAAACAACTGTGAAAAGAAAATGGTGCAAAGCATAAATGTTGAAAATTGCTGTTTGTTTTTATATATATGTATTTTTAGGAGGGCGGCAACACGCTCTTTGCTGTTATCACAAGCATTAAAGTTTAATAGACCATCCGTGAGTTATTTACTGCTCAGAAACACCTGCTCAGTGAGATAAAGTAGCAGCTATCTTTCTAGTTTTAAAATTGACATTCAGCCAGTTATATTTCTGGTCTCTCTCATCACTTAGATGGTTGTTGACTTTTCTTAAATGTCAAAGGAGGTTTTCAACTTAATTTTATTCCTCGTGCTAGTTTCTTCCTTGGGCTTTCCAGAGGTCCTGCTCATCTGTGGCCTCCAAGTCGGTCCCCAGAAAGGGGTGCTATAAGGAAATCTCTCTTTGAGAAAAGCAAGTGCATTTACAACCATTTTTTGCACATATCATAAAGAAAAGGGAATTTGGCACGTCTCACCCACAATTACTCCTGCTTTGTCTTTCTGCTGCGTCCATGAGGATGCATGACATGGTGGATAAGCACAGTATCCACACACGTGTAGAGAATTGCAGGTTATAGTATCCGTGTTCCGGGTGCCTTTCTTGGTCTATCTCAGGCCCTGCCTGGGTTCTCAGGACCTCTCTCTCCTTTGCTGCATGTTTTCTCCATTCTCCCTCAGCTGGCCCATGCTGTCCATACCTGTACTCCAAATTCTGGGAGATCAAGTCTGATTAGCTGCAGTTCCAAGGCCAAGTTGTTGAGCTCAGACCACCTCAAAGAACGACCACCAAACTATAGCGAGATCTGTGGCAGGTAAGG
Organism: Bos mutus; assembly: GCF_027580195.1. Classification (NCBI taxonomy): domain Eukaryota; kingdom Metazoa; phylum Chordata; class Mammalia; order Artiodactyla; family Bovidae; genus Bos; species Bos mutus. The sequence goes on from NC_091645.1 coordinate 35,275,425, forward strand.
TGTTTACATCTAATCAGTCAGTGGTCACGTCTGTGTTCAGACCACCCATCATAACTGCCTTGGGCAGGGGGCGTGGGGGTGGCAATTTAGGCCTGTAGGAGCTGTTGGGTGTTTCACAGAAGTGGACCAACCAGTTCTGTATAACATGCTAGGTGCTAAGGCAACAGGTATACCCAAAGTGAGGAGCTCCAGCAAGTGTCAAGGTTCAAGCAGGAACTGAGCCAAGAGTTCTGAACGACAGGGCTAGAGCTTAGCTGCTAGACTTGGTTCAAGTCCTGGCTTTACCATCTGACCTCCACATGACCTTAGGAATGTGATTTAACCTCTCAGAATTTAATACCCTGGTACATAAAATGAGGTTTATAACACACCTATGTCATAAAGTGGTTGCAAGGAGTCGATGAGACGACACACAAAATGTGAAGCCAGCGTCTGCGCAGGGCATGTGTTCAGTATCTAACGTGTTGTGTTCGGCTGTTTGTTTGACATTTGTCTCTGAATCTGTGTTTGTGTCCACTGTAGGTACACACAATTGGAGTTAATTGTGTCCTTGGTCCGTGACACACCTCCATCTTTCATCTATGCAGCACTCTATTTTATGTGCTTGTTTACAATATAATGAAGGGCTTCCCCGGTGGCTCAGATGGTAAAGAATCATTTGAGTTGTTTCTGTTGTCATGTAGATGTTATTCCTTCATCTTCATTTCCGTGTAGTATTCTGTTGTGAGAAATTATTCAAGGGCTCAATAAATGCTAGGTATTAATTCAGCTCTTTTTTTTTTTTTCTTTTCATACTGTCAATGGGATTCTCCAGGCAACAATACTGGAATGGGTTGCCATTTCCTTTTCCAATGGATCACTTTTTGTCAGAACTCTTCCCTATGACCCATCCATCTTGGGCGGCCCTGCTCTGCATAGCTCATAGCTTCGTTGAGTTGAATAAGCCCATTTGCCAGAAGGCTGTGATACATGCAGGCTCTTGAGAGTCCATTGGACTGCAAGAAGATCAAACCAGTTAATCCTAAAGGAAATCAACCCTGAATATTCATTGGAAGGATTGTTGCTGAAGCTGGAGCTCCAACACTTCGGCCACCTGATGCGAAGAGCCTGCTCATTGGAAAAGACCCTGACGCTGGGAAAGATTGACGGCTGGAGGAGAAGGGGGTGACAGAGGATGAGATGGTCAGTTGACATCATCAACACAATGGACATGAATTTGAGCAAACTCCAAGAGGCAGCAGAGGACAGAGGAGCCTGGTGTGCTGCAGTTCAAGGGGTTGCAAAGAGTCAGACATGACTTATCGACTGAACAACAACAAAGTAATCCAGCTATTAATCAGTACCAGTCACCTCTCCTTGTTCTTCCCCGAGACCATCCTCTGCTAACGACTATTGGTAATTGCACCCTTGTATTCCGTGGACACCACCTTCTGCCTAGAACTGCTCTTCTGACCAGCCGTGGACCAATGTGGACAGTTTTCTTCCTCCCTTTCTCAGGATTCTGCATCCCTAAACGACACCCCTGCTATCAGGTCGGCTGTGGTGAGAAGAGACCCAGACGTGTAAGTGCGAGGAAGAGTGAATTGATTGCTGCCTTTTAATTTCTAGAGTGAGACCGGGAAGGGCTTTTATTGACAAGACTGTTATGCAAATGTGAATCTATCACCTCCATTATTGGCGTCCTTATTATCTAGCTCTACTGGGATCCTGCCTGGCTCAGCTCCCTCCCAGCACCCACCTTCTTTCATCCTTTCCCCGATGGCTTCAGTAGAAAGTCTGCAGACTCCGATACCACATGGAGCCACCGACGGGGAAGAAACAGCTGAACACGCTTCCCCTGTGCTGTCTGAATACAGAAACGGTAAATAAAGCAGGAGCTCTGGGGCCTGGCCGACTTTCCTTTCTAGTGACTGCTGCAGGCCCAGTGGAAAACTCATGAACTGACCCTTATTAGTTTGGCCAAGCTCCCTCCCCAGCAATTACTGTAGCAGAGCTCAGACACTGAATTCTGATTGATTCTGGAAGATTAAGCAAGAAAACGAAGGCACGCTAATACTGTAGCCAGAAAAGTAACCTGGCTTGAAATTCGTGCACTAATTCAAAAGAAAAAGGCAGGCTGCCAGCAATTCACGCCACATTTATCTAAGTTACATTACACGTTTAATGCTTATTTTGACCATTTTCTCCATCCTCAGAAACAGATATCCATGCTCCTGATTAAAGACTAGATGCAGGGACTTGCTGGTGGTCCAATGCCTAGGACTCCACGCTTCCACTGCAGGGGGCATGGTTCCATCCCTGGTCAGGGATCTAAGATTCTACATGCCTCAGTCAAAAAAAATAAAAATCCACACACAAGAAATAAATAAGTAAAGACTAGAGACAGGAGATTTAGCTTCACATTTCTTCCTTTCTCCAAACTGATCATATTTTTCTCCCATGTTCTTGGTGTCAGAGGCAGAGCAGGAGCAGGGAAGACCAGGGAGTTGTATACCTGGACACAGATTGAAGAATTTCTCTATCAGCTGTAATACAGCCTGTTTCTGGTGCAGGGACCATGTTTGGAAGTGTTCTTTCAGTAATTCCACAAGCACTTTCAATGTTTGTGTGTCTAATGGTTTGTAAGCTCTGGCCTCAAGGGGCTCCTACGTGGGGACAGGTTGGCATCTCCAGTGATAAGCACTGTGATGGGATGTGAACAGGTGGCTATGTTCACCACGGCAGAAGTTGTCTTCTGTGGATGGTGAGAATCAGAGCCATCCACACCTGTACAATTCATGTCACATGACGGGGCTGTTTCCTGCCATTTCCCCACCGTGACTCTACTCTTCCAGGAAATCTCTGCCCAGGAAGAACTTTTACAAACAGCTGAACATCCTCCATTTAAAATTGATCAACTTTCCAAAAAAATAACATCAAGTTGATTGTCTATGATTCAAGTCACTTCCATTCCTATCAAAACCCTTACCTCCCTGGGTCCAAAGCATAGACTCACATCTTGAGTGTTGGCCAATCCTAAGCAAGTTTCTGCATTTAAAGATGCACCTTAAACAAGACTTCAAAACCTCATGCATGTCCTGGCTTTGCCTTACCCTGCCAAGACCCTCTGAGAATTCTGTCAACACTGGGTTCTTTCTCATCACAGAAAGCAACAAACTCAGCTCTGAATTATCAACAGGCTATTTGATGGCACATTTGACAATGAGGAGGAAGAATGAAAAGAGAAATGACAAGTAGGTCTTGAAAATGACGGGCCTGAACCTGAAACTGCAGAAGACAGAGCGTTCAGCTGAGCAAAAGCTTACAGTGGTGCCATTCCAGGCCTCCTGGGGCTTACATTGCATTGTATCTGGGGGACATTTTCACCTTCTTCCTGTACAGGATAGCATCTCTGTAAGCACCTCCTTCCATGACTGTTGGGGCTGCAGTGTATCATGTCCCATTTAGAAATAATGAGCGACTTCCCGTCCCCCAGAGCAAAGTGCTTCACTCTTTATGTGGTCCTCCTTCCTCCCTGGCTCTGTCTCTACCATGTTACTATCCAGGGTTCCCCACTTCCCACTTCCCTCCTGTCCCAGAGGTCATGCCGATTCCTCGTGCACCAAATCCAATGCCACTGCTTGGGGACCTCATCTAGCCAGGTATCCTGTCTCCAGGATAGTCATCAAGTCCATAGAATCTGTGCAGACAACATATGATCAGTTCAGTCATTCAGTCGTGTCCGACTCTTTGTAACCCCATGGACTGCAGCACACCAGGCTTCCCTGTCCATCACCAACTCCCAGAGCTTGCTCAAACTCATGTCCATCAAGTCGGTGATGCCATCCATCCATCTTGTCCTCTGTCATCCCTTTCTCCTACCCTCAGTCTTTCCCAGGATCTCCTAGAACCAATGATTTCTTCTCTTCCCCAAGATGCATTCCTTCCTGCTCTTGCTGCTGCTGCTGCTGCTAAGTTGCTTCAGTCGTCTCCGACTCTGTGCGACCCCATAGACGGCAGCCCACCAGGCTCCCCCGTCCCTGGGATTCTCCAGGCAAGAGGTTTTAATAAAGCCACAGCCTCTTCCAGGGAATATTTTCTTTCCAGAAGCCCCTGAGACCCCTGCATGGAACACATAGACTTTACGGATTGGGCCCAGGAGCCTGACAGCATGGGTTCTCAGACCATATTGGCCTGAGCTGTACCTTCCCAAGAAGGAAGCAGTTGGGGGCTGGTCCAGCCCAAACCCTTGATACCTAGAGAGAAGCTGTGATGTGGATGCACCCACTTCCCATGGTCAGCTTTCCCTTAACAAATTCTGCACTTTCCCTGGAAAGGCAACTGAGCTACCTATGTGGACACATTCGATCTCCTTAAGCCCAAATGAGTACAGTATTGGGGGCAGGCAGGGAGGGGGAGCCAGGAATTTGTAGGCAGAAGACCTGGGTCCAATCCCGGCTCTAACTCTGTGAACTCAGATGGGTTCCTTCACTCTCTTAAGTTAACTAGGTAAAAGAGAAGAAAAAGCCCCAAAGCCCCGAGGCTATAAGGCTGCTAACAGAGGGAAAGTGTGGGCACGACACAGGTGTCCAGTAAATGTTCATTCTCCCTGCTTGACCACTCCCCCACAGCTGTTAGCCATAAGGTCTGACTCCTGTTCACCCCACTATTAATAAAAGCGTTAACCTTTTAAAAGCAAAAATCCATGAATTAATGCCTATAGCAGCTGTCTGCCATAGGAGACCACAGAATTCTTTCCACGGCCTCCTCTTTTGCACTGACATGGGTAACTAAATGCTTCCGAGGTGGCGCCAGTGGATACAAATCTGCCAGCCAACGTGGGAGACACAGAAGACAGGGGTTTGATCCCTGGGCCAGGAAGATCTCCAGAAGGAGGAAATGGCAACCCACTCCTGCCTGGGAAATCCCATGGACAGTGGAGCCTAGCAGGCTACAGTCCATGGGGTAGCAAAGAGTCAGACACGACTGAGCAGCTGAGCCTGCGTACACACACACAGATAACTAAACAGCCTCACTGAGAGGGGAAAAGGTGTCCTCTAATCTCCCTGGAGGTGCAGACGGCTGCAAAAGTGGGAAGTGGTGGCTAAGTGGCGCCTTCAAGCTTACACAGTGTAAAACCTCTGGCATAAGCCAACTGTCACTCTCCGTACCGTCTATGAAGCTGTCATGGCCTGGAGCATGTAAGCCGTGTCCCCTTGGCAGGAATCCCAAAGGCTTTAGCATTCATGACTGCCCGGCGTTTCCCAGGCTTCTTGCGTGAGCTACAAAGACATCCCTTAGCTTGCTGTCGGATGAAAAATATATTACTTTCCCTGTCTTTCTGGGCTGTCATCAGCTCACATGCTCAGCTAATTTAGCCCAGGAAGCACACTTCTCCAGGACAAGTGGTACTTAAATGGGGCTTGCCTGCTCCCACATTTCTTTGCAGAAAATCGGTCTGATTTCAAAGCCAAGTGTTCAAAGATGAGAGGAAGCTGGGCCTGGGAGAAGAGATGGAGCTGTTTGCCTTGAAAGCTTTCTTGTTAATTTTAGTTTCAGCCACTGTCCCCAGATCTTTGGTGCCAACTAGAGAGAGCTCTTTCCATCCTGACAAAGTGAACACGGTATTTCCCAATAAAGCTTGAACCATTGCCCAAACCTCAGATTTCAAGGCTTTCTTAAGGCTATGGTCACCAAAGCCAAAAAGAGTCATGGAAAGAACAGAAAACTGCAATGATCAAAGGATGCAGGCAAGTGGGGGCGGCGAGGGGTACCCAGAAGCCTTCACACGGTCCAATATCGCCCTCTGCTGGGCACAGTCCTGTCATGTATTCGCTTGCCCACCACATTCTGCATTCACCCAACTAATACCCTCACTTCTCAAGCCTTCATCCTCTCCCTCCCTGGGACCCAAACAGAATTCTTGTGCTTTTCAGCTGTTTTCCTTTGATATGCCCTCAAATTCCAAAATAGCCAAATGTTTTACAAACTATGCATTTGAAAATGTTCGTGTATTTTTCTGTATTGAGCTGACCTTGTTTCTGAAAACAATGTGCCTTGGAAATTCTTTGGATTGATGGTGGGTAGGAGGAATAAGAGGAATCTTTCCAACAAAAACATAATGGGTGATTAGGAGTGTTGCCCCAGAACTGTTGGTTCCATGTTTGCCTAGGGAAATGCCACCTTAATATTTCCAGAAGTAATATTACAGGTGATGAGAGAAAGGTGATGTCAGATAAATAAGGAAAAATACCTTCAAAGGTTAGACTGGAATCCACAATTAAAAACCTAAAGCAGCGTGTTCATTGCAAAAGCTCTTTCAGGGAAAGATAAAACTACCATCCATACCCATAGAGTTTGGCTTAAATGCTGAGAACTTGGAAGTAGAGAAATCACTAGAAAATATGGAGTTGTCCCAATAAAAGAGGACTCAATTTAAGGTCAGAAGACTTGATATTTCTAGCTACCATTTGACATATCTGTGAGACTGGTTACTACCGTCAAGAAATATTTGAACACCTATTTTTTGCCAGACATCATAATGGATCTTAGATCACAAAAGTGAATAAGAAAAAGACAAGCTGCCCTCTCCAAACTTGCTGAGGCTAACAATTTAACAAATATTGTAGCTCTATGGGATCAGTGGCATGAAAGGATGAGTGCAGGATGATCTGGAAGAGCATTTAGCAAGGCAGGATAACTTAGAGGATCAAAGAAAATGAGTGTGGGACTTCCCTGGTGGTCCAGCGGCTAAGAATCCACTCCCAGTGCACAGAGCATGGGTTCGATCCCTTGTCAGGGAACTAGATCCTGCATGCCTCAACTAAGACCCTGTGCAGCCAAATAAATGAATAACTTTTGAAAAAATAATAAAGAAAATGGGTGCAAAAGCATTTAAAGAACTATACCAATTATTTTTCCCCATTTCTTGCTTTTTATTGAGGAAAACATACACAAAATTTACCATTTTGACCATTTTCAACTTTGTGATTCAGTGGTATTAGGTACATTCCCAATGCTGAAACAGCATCACCACCATCTGTTTCTAGAAAGTTTTCATCATCCCTAACAGAAGCTCTATATCCATTAAAAAGTCACTTCCATTCTCTTCCCCTAGCCTCTGGTAATGACTATTCTATTTTCTATCTCTGAATTTGACTATTGTAGATACATCATGTAAATGGAATCATACAATATTTGTCCTTTTATGTTTGGTTTATTTCACATAGCAAATGGTTTCCAAGGTTCTTCCATGCTACAGCATCTGTTCTTTTTTAAAGTTGAGTAATATTCCACTGGGGCTTCCCAGGTGCCTCAGTGGTAAAGAATACACCTGCCATGCAGGAGATGCAGGTTTGACCCCTGACTTGGGAAGATCCCCTGAAGGAGAACATGGCAACCCACTCCAGTATTCTTGCCAGGAAAATCCCATGGACAGAGGAACCTGGAGGGCTATAGTCTGTGGGTCACAAAGAATCAGGCACTACTGAGCACTCCACTCCATTTAATATTCCATTATATACATATATGCATTGTATGCTATATCATATTTTGTTTATCCAGTTATTATATCAATGAGCATTGGGACTGTTCCTACCTTTTGACTGCTGTCAGTAATGCTGTGAACAAGTATCTGAGTACTTGCTTTGAATGTTTTTGGGTATATACCTAGAAGGGGAATTGCAGGATCAGATGGTAGTTCTGTGTTTATCCCACCCATAATGCACAAGAGTTCTAATTTCTCCACATCTTCACTAACACCTAATATTTCACTGTGTTATTTTCTGTCGTTTGTTACACTAGAGTTACCCACTTACTCAGGAGTCCTACATTGCTACAAGTCATGAGAAGTGGCCAGGAGTGGAGAAGTCACTCACAGAAGTCCTGCTGTCTCTTTACCACCCCAACCCACCAGCTAACACTTTTTCCCTCGGAGAAGAGCAGCCTCTCCTTTCTCATTGCCTGCTGAATGGGCAAGTCATGTACGGTGATAGAATAACGCAGGGAAAGAGAGCTGCTTCCACCAACGTCACATCCCTGGGTACCAACCTTCCTCACCACATGATCACTGTCTTCTTTGGAGGTGTTGTGCTTGGGGAATGAGGTGGGGGTAATTACTTTACAGTATTGTGGTGGTTTCCGCCACACATCGACACGAATCAGCCAAGCGTGTACACGTGTTCCCCCATCCCGAAGCCCCCCACCCACATCCCTCCGCATCCTATCCCTCTGGGTTGTCCCAATGCACCAGCTTTGAGTGTCCTGTTTCATGCATCAAACTTGGACTTGTCATCTATCTCACATATGGTAATATACGTGCCTCGGTGCTATTCTCAAAGGCGAGGATGGGACGATTTGAGAGAATTTAGTTCTTATGCAGGAAATAGGAAACTAGAAATTGAGTTAAGAAGGAATCCAGAAGAATATAGTCAGGCCAACTGGGGTGGAAATCAAAACAAAAATCAGTGACTCAGTAGATACAACCAGCCTACACAGCACCAAATGTTACCCCTATTCTCACCTAGGATAGTAGCATGAGGTTTCTCTTCACAAATAACTCCTGCTGCTTATTGTCACTCAGCAGTAGTTGAACAAGCTTGAAAGGATGAACACAGGGAGAACAATGTTACGTCCTTTCCTGATACGTTCTTTCCTGAGGGTGGGGGACGATATTGCACGGGGTGGACACTTCTCTCCAGCCCTGGCACACTCTTCTCGAAGGGATGACTCTTCAGTGTAGACAGGAAATCTGCCCTGCAGATGCTAGACGCTGCCTTGTCTCTTTCTCCTAGAACCAAGCTTCCAACGGGGACCACACACTGCGTTTTGCTGCTCCAGGATGTCATTTGACCATAAGAGCCACCACCAATTATCCAAGAGGGTCACCTGAGCCCAGCACTCCCTATGACCAGATGGAAATGTTGACGGAATCTGAGGTTTGCCATGAGCATAAGCCATATTCACTAACATCAGCTTTGCTCAGTAATAAAAGCGATTAGTTTGGACTCCATCCATCAACTTTTGTTTAATTTTTTGATTGTTATCAGGACTCTTGTGGAGAAGTTAGGTATGCATCATTGGCTGCCCTCTAAAATCCAACAGCAACTTGAAAAGGCACGTTTTATTCAAATTGGAATGGGACACATGAAAATGTATAGCATATAGGCACTAAAGCAAGTCTCAAAAAAATTTCCAGGAACTGGTAACATACAAAATGTATTCCTCCTTGACTAAAAAGTCATTTAAGATAAATCAGTAACTACAAGAAAACAATTCTAAAACTCATTCTTGAAATTACAAAATAAAGAGTTTATAAATAATTGTAAAGTCAGAGGATATTTATAAGAAATAAGCAAATGCTTAAGGTGGAAGGATTTTTTAAAAAACTGCATATCAAAACTTGTGGGATATAGCTAAAGTACTTGGAATAAATTTCTGTTCTTATATTTTATATTAGAAAAGAAAAAAGGTTTAAAAAATGAAACAAGCATTAATAAGTTTTAAAAAGAACATCAGAATAAATATGGAGCAAGTTGAAGTAAGGGCATAATAATTTAAAAGCAGCCATTAATGAAATAAGAAGCAAAAGATAATAAAGAATTATGACAGCCATTATGAAAAAGAGTATGACTTTCCTGAAAAATTAAAAACTGAACTATCATATGATCCAACAATCCAACTTCTGGGCATATATCTGAAAGAATTGAAATCATTATCTCAAAGGCATGTCTACACACACAGGTTCACTGCAGTATTAATCACAATAGCCAAGATAGCTATGTAAACAACTTAAGTGTTTGTCAATGAACGAATGGATAAAAAAGATGTGATATATATATGAATGCCACTTAGCCTTGAGAAAGAAGTAAATCCTGCATTTTGTGACAGCATAGATGGACCTTGAAGACACTATGCCAAGTGAGATGTCAGAACGACAAACACTGTATGAAAACACTTACGTGTGTAATCTTAAAAAAAGGAAATCTGAACTTGTGAAACAGAGTAGAATGGTGGCTACCACTGGCTAAGAGGTGGAGGAGTTGGGGGAATGCCGTTTAAGGGTGCTGCTGCTGCTGCGTCGCTTCAGTTGTGTCCGACTGTTTAAGGGTAGTTGTTGTTTAGTAACTAAGTTGTGTCCGACTCTTTTATGAGCCCCATGGACTGTAGCCCACCGGGCTCCTCTGTCCGTGGGATTTTCCAAGCAAGAATACTGGAGTGGCCTGCCATTTCCTTCTCCAGGGGATCTTCCCAACCCAGGGATCAACTCCATGTCTCCTGCACTGCAGGCAGATTCTTTACCTCTGAACCACCAGGGAAGCCCTGTTGAAGGGTAAAACTTTATAATTAGTAGATAAACACATTTTGAAGAGCTTATAAAGAACATAGTGATTATAGTCAACTGCATTATATTCTAAACTTCAAAGTTCCTAAAGAGACTAAATCTTAATTGTTCTCAACACATAAATGAAGTGATAAATATGTGACATGATAAAGGTACCAGCTGACACTACTGTAGTAACTATATTGCAACATATAAATGTGTTAAAGCAACACATTGTATACCTTAAACTCAATAGGGTTATGCAGTGATTATATCTCAATTAAAAAAAATAATAATATGATGAAGATCAGCAAAGTCAAAAGATATCTTGGAAAATAAAAATACAATTCACAAATTTATAACAAGATAGAAAGAGAATAGCACAATCACCGCTACCACCACCAATAACAAAATAAAATGTATTAAAAGATACTTAGTATTTAATACATTTTATTTTGTTATTAACTAGAGATATGACAGATATTAAAAAAATTATAGGTGAGTATTACAAAAAAAAAAACTTTATGCTACTAAGCTAAAAAGCATAAAGGAAAGACACCAATTCTAAGAAAAACATATTTAGATTACTGTCATTTATTGAAGTATCATTGGTGACCTTAAGAAGATCAGCTTTAAAGGAGTGATAAGGTCAGATGCCTTGGCTTAAAATGGAATTAAGAGAGGCTTGTAGGAGAGAAAATGAGGAAAATAAAGATACCTCTCAAAACATTTGTCTGTAAAGGACAAAAATGTTTGAAGTAAAGGAGGTTGAAAACTGAGAGTCTAGGACAGTGGTTCTCAGTGGACAGCAATTTTGCCCCCCAACCAGGGAACATTTGACAATATCTAGAAACATATTATGTGGTTACAACTGAGGCTGTGAATGGTAAGAGGCAAGTATATATAGGAATTTTGCACCCTCTCCCCACCCTCCTACCAATAGAGAAGGCATGGAGGCTACAAGAGGGGCATTATTATTGCAGGAGTACAGAACTCCCTCTCAATTTGTTTGGAGAACAAAACTAGAAACTGTTAGTGAGTTTACGAGAGGCAGATTTTAGAATTGGTCAAGGAAGAATGTGCAATCAACTAATGGTTTTCAAAAAGAAAATAGGCTGGTTTTGGTTGTGACGTTCCCATCAACAGAAGCATTCAAACAAAAGTGGGTGACATATTTTTAAAAATATATTTGCACTCAATACGATCTGGGCTAGATGAGTGCCCAGAATTACTTCTCAAATTTAGGACCCTGATTTGTTCAGACCTGAGACAAAGACACCATCTAGACTATGGTTCCCATAACATTTCGTCATACAGCCTGCTGGCTATCATCTCCTGGCTCCTCACTGCCAAGCTGCTAGTCCCTTACTGTATTATTAAAGTCCTAAGCATTGCCACATTTCCTTAGAAGAGCTCCACTATTGCCTTTGAGCATGTTTTCATTTCCAAGGCAATTCACAGAGATAGCTATTATATTTTTAATATACCTAGTATCTCACATTTACTTCTAAACAAATATGCTTTCTTCAAATTAAATATCAACCCTTGATGGTATAAGAAATTGTTTAAATAGCCAGCTTCTAAGTAATTTAAAATCATAGCAGAAACTTCATTTCCTTAGCCATGGGGTATGTGCTACTAAAGGCACAGATATATTAAATGTCCTAATCAACTCAGAGTGGACTCTGCATCCTTATGTGCCAGAAGTATTTATTAAGAGCATCTCAGCCTCATCTCTTGATTCTCTACAGCAGCTAAGAGATCGCACCAAAAAAGATGGATATATCTCAACACTCTCCTTATCCCAATCACCAGTAAGAAGATTGAATAAGTATCAAAAACATCCCAACAAAGAAAAGTCCAGAACTTAATGGCTTCACGGGTTAATTCTACTAAATATTTAAAGAACTAGTACCAATTATCCCCAAACACCTCCAAAAATATAGAAGAGGAGGAAACACTTCCAAATTCATTTAATGAAGCAAGTTTTACTCTGATATCAAAGCCAAACAAAGACACTATAATAAAAGAGAATTATAGGCTAGCATCCCTAATGAACACTGATATAAAAATTTTCAACAAAATATTAGTAAATTGAATCCAGTGGTATGTTAAAAGGATCATACACTATGACCACGTGGGGTTTATTCCTGGGATACAAGGATAGTTCAACATATACAAATTAACAAATGTAACACATTACATTAATAAAAGACAAAATCATAAACATCTCAATAGATGCAGAAAAAATATTTGAAAAAACTCAATATCCTCTTATGAGAAAAACTTACATTTGGTAGAGAAGGAATACATCTCAACACAATAAGGGCCATACACAACAAGCCCACAGCTGACATCATACTCAACCAAGAAAAGCTGAGTGTCTTTAACATACAATAAAAGTATTTCCTCTAAGATCAGGGAAGAGATAAGCATGTCCACTTTTAACACTTTTATTCAGCATAATACTAGAAGTCTTAACGAGAGCAATTAGGCAAGAAAAGAAATAAAAGTCATTCAAATCAGAAAGGAAGAAGTAAAATTATTTTGGTTTGATAACAGACTATTACACCTATAAAAGCCTAAAGACTACACCAAAAAAATCCCTGTTAGAACTAATAAACAAATTCAGTAAAGCTGCAGAGCACAAAATCAATGCACAAAAATCAGTTGCTTTTCCATACACTAACAACTAACCATCAGAAAGAGAAATTGAGAAAACAATCCCATGGATGATAGCATTAAAAATAGTAAAGTACTTCGGAATAAATTTAACCAAGGATGTGAAAGATCTATACAGTGTAAACTGTAAGGTACTGATGAAAAAATTAACAAAGGGACAAATAAACAGAAAGCCGGCCTGTGCTCATGGATTAGAAGAATTAATATCATTAAAATGTCCATACTACTCAGAGCTATGTACAAATTCAACAGAATCCCTCTCAAAATTCCAACGGCGTTTTTTACAACATAGAAAAAAAATTTTTAATTTGTATAGAATCATAAGACCCTGATGCTGGGAAAGATTGAGGGCAGAAGAAGGTGTCAACAGAGGATGAGATGGTTGGATGGCATCACTGACTTGATGGACATGAGTTTGAGCAAGATATCGAAGGACAGGGAACCCTGACACACTGCAGTCCATGGGATAGCAAAGAGTTGGGCACAAGTGAGCTGCTGGACAACAACAGCAACAATAAAAGACCTCAAATGGCCAAAGAAATCTTGAGAAAGAGGAACAAATTTGCAGGCATTACACTTTTTTATTTTAAACTATATTGCAAATCTTTGCTAAACGAAATAGTATGCTATTGGCATTGAGAAATATAGATCAATAAGACAGAATAGAGAGCCCAGAAATAGACTCATGAATGTACAGTCAATTAATATTTAACAAAGAAACCAACAATATACAATGGGGGAAAGTAGTCTCTTTAATAAATAATGTTGAGAAAACCAGATACCCATATGCAAAAGAATGAAATTGGATCCCTATCTTCACAATTCACAAAAATAATTCAAAATGAATTAAAGACTTGAATGTAAGACCTGAAACTATAAAATTCCTAGAAGAAAACATGGGGGTGGGGAATCTCCTTGATATTGATCTTGGAAATTATTTTTTATATTTAACACCAAAAGGAAGAACAAACAAGTGGGACTGCATAAAATTAAAAAGATTCTCCACAGCAAAGGAAACCACTGACAAAATGAAAAAGCAACCTATGCAATTGGAGAAAACATTTGCAAACCACATATTTAATAGGGGGTTAATATCAAGATATACAGGAACTCATACAAGTAAATACCAAAAAAAAAGCCAATTAAAAATGGAAAATCACCTGAATAGACATTGTTTCAAGGAAGACATACCTGAAAATGTTCTCATTACTAATCAGGGAAGTGCAAAAAAATGAACTCTCACCTCACATCTATTAGGATGTCTATTATCAAAAAGAAGAGATTACAAATGCTAACAGAGGTGTGGAGAATACTGAACCCTTGTATACTACTGGAGGCACGTAAATTGGTGCAGTCACTATGGAAAGTAGTATGGAGGTTCCACAAGACATTAAAAAGAGAACTACACCGTGACCCAGCAACCCCACTTTCAAATATATATCTAAAGGAAGCAAAATCAGTATCTTGAAAACATATATGTATTCCCGTGTTCATTATAGCATTATGCACAACAGCCAAGGTAAGGAAGGAACCTAAGTGTTCATCAAAGGAGAAATATACAAAGAAAATGGGATAATATTCACTCATGTACATGTGCACACATACACACACACAGGAATATTATTGAGCTTCTAAAAAGAAGAAAATCCTGCCAGTTGTGAAACATGGAAAAACCTGGAGGGCATTATGCTGAATAAAATAAGGCAGACAGAGAAAAGCAAACACTTCCTAGCATCACATATATATGGAATCTTAAAAAAAAATTGAGCTAATAGAAACAGAGAGTAGAGTGATCTGGTCAGGGGTTGGGGAGGTGGAGGTAATAGGGAAAGGCTGGTAAAAGGGCACAAACTGCCACTTCTAAGGCAAATAAATTTTGAGGATCTAATGTATAACATGGTTATTACAGTGGATAATACTGTACTGTATAATTGAAATTTGCTAAGAGGATAGAACTTGTATTCTAACCCTTCCAAAAGATGTAAATATGTGAAGTGTTAATTAACTGATAGTGAAAATCCTTTCACAATGTATTTGCATATCAATCACATTGTACACTTTAAATAAATAATAATTTTGTGTCATTTTACCTCAAAAAAAAAACTAGAAAAAAGAGTAATGATCGTGCATTATAGGATTTAGAAATAGAGGCAAATATGTGACCAAAAAAACAGTACAAATGACTGAGTGAAAAGTAAAAGTATTTAGAAACCTTAATCTATTGATGTAAAGTGTCATTATTTTAAGGGATACTATGAAAAGGTAAAGACATATATTGTGTGTTTGTTAGTTGCTCAGTCGTGTCTGATTCTTTGTGACTGCATGGACTGTAGCCCCCCAGGCTCCTCTGTCCATGGGATTCTCCAGGCAAGAATACTGGAGTGGGTTGCCATTACCTTCTCCAAGGGATCTTTCCAACCCAGGGATTGAACCTGGGTCTCCTGCATTGCAGGTGGATGCTTTACCATCTGAGCCACTAGGGATGCCTGATGTATATATAAGATATATGTTATAAATCATAAAACAATTACCAAAAAAAACATAAAGAGGTTTTTTTTACCTAAGTAGTAAAAAAATGGAGGTAACATGGAATCTTAAAAAGATTTTAATTTCATGTTATAACAGCAGAAATGAGCACATTCAATAGAGACTATATGATCCAAAAGCCTAAAATATTTACCATCTGGTCCTTTACAGAAATAATTTATTGTCCCTTGGTCTATATACTCCAATTTACTCTCAAATTGGTCTTCAGAAAAATAGCTAAATGTGATATCCAAGAAAAACACCTCAAATATAAAGACATGGATAAGTTAAAAGTGGAAGGTAGAAACAGCGGTATCATATACACATGAATTGTAAGCAAGCTGGAATGGCTAAGATAATATCAGATGGAGCAGACTTCATAACAAGCATTACAGCCAGAGATAAAAAGAAAGGATAAAGTGGTTAATTCATTTTAAAAAATAGCAGTTTCAAATGTGTTTGCAATAACAGATTCAAAATGTATGAAGCAAAAACAACTGAAATGAGAAACAGACAAATCCGCAATTATGGTAAGAGGTTTCCACATTCTTCAGTCAGTAATGGATAGACAAGATAGACAGAAAATTAGTGAGTATAAAGAGGACTTGAACAGCACTATCAACAAACTTGACATAATTGATATTAATGAATATTTCATCCCCAAACAGCAGAACACACATTCAAGTTGGCAGAACATGCACCGATATTAGTTCCAGTCAGCACGTTATCAGCAGCAGATACTTGTAGTTCCAAAGGGTCCTAGGGGTTTACAGACCCCAAGACTGTGGTTTCCTTTTCACTTCCTGGAATTCTGTATCACTACAACACAGGACAACTGGAAGCCTCATTGGTGATCTGCTGTGTCAACAATCACTTCTCTAAAAGTGAGTCTTTCCACTGGGACAACTCCCCCTTGAATTTTATGATAGTTCACAGCACAAGCATGTAAAACATCAGTACTGATTATACATTTAGCTGTAGGAGCAATAAAAATGATGCACTGCAGTGGTCCAAACAGCCCCACCCAAGTGGTTATGGCACCTGCTGTCATAACGGAAACAAGACAGCCTCTCTGTCTCTTCCCACCTCCCGCACCAGCGAGTGTGAAGCCGTGCTACGGTCAGGCACCTCCTTGGATGCCTATGTGACCAACCACAGAGACCGCTCAGATTGGGAATTAATAAGCCATTCAGTCTGACACAGGTCTTCCCAGGTGGCGCTAGTGGTAAAGAATCCACCTCCCAATGCAGGAGATATGAGACACAGTTTATAACTTGGTCAGGAAGATCCCCTGGAGTAGGAAATGGCAACCCACTCCAGTATTCTTGCCTAGAGAATCCCATGGGCAAAGGAGCCTGGCAGACTACAGTCCATAGGGTCGCAAAGAGTCGGACGTGACGGAAGTGACTTAGCTTGTACATGCATAGTTTGGCACACTCATGAGTAATGTTCAGGGCTGCTCACTGACCATGGTAGACTGCCTGTCCTAACATATACTAATAAAGAGGGAAGGTATTGATATAAGGATGGATGGGCAAATAGCCCAATGGAACAAAAGAATGAACTCAGAGAAGACCATGTGTAGGTGGAGAATTTAATATATGATAAATATAGAAATGGGCTTCTCTGGTGGCTCAGTCAGTAAAGAATCTGCTTGCAATGCAGGAGACCTGGGTTTCATCCCTCTAGTGGGAAGATTCCCCTGGAGGAGGGCATGGCAATCCACTCCAGTATTCTTGCCTGGAGAAGCCCCATAGACAGAGGAGCCTGGCAGGCTACAGCCCATGGGGTCACAAAGAGTCGGACATGACTGAGCCACTAAGCACACAAATACAGAAATACAGCAGCACAAATCAAATCTGGTACATAATGTTAGGGAGGAAATAAAATTGTATCCCTTAATAACATCACATATAAAAATAGAATCCAGATAGAGTAATGAAGGATAAAATAAAAAATCAACAGAAGAAAGTGTCAGAATATATATTTGTGAAGAGAGGGGGAGAAGAATTCTTTTTAACATACTTTAAAAGCAGAAATCCTCAGTCATAAATGTGTTTTGAAGTATAACTACACCAAAACTGTTTTTGTTTAATGGAGAAGAGCATGGATAGAATTAACAAAGAAATAACAGATTGTAAGAAAACATTTGCAATATCTAAAACTGACAATATATCAATATACTAGAAATTCCTTTAAGTCCACAAGATACAGATAACCCAAGAAAAAAATGGGCAAAAATATGAATAGGCAATTAAAATAGAACAGACCATGGGAAGAAGCCATTCAAGAGACATTCACATTCTGTGCTAATCACAGACTCAAAGGTAAGCAATAATGAAATATCATCATATCCCTGGTTAAAATGTAAAACTGGGCAATCCCAACTACTTGTAGAATGTAGGGATGTAGGAACCCACTCCTTTGGGAAAAATAATTGATGAAGCTTCTTGAGAGCTATCTGTGGGCATTCAGTAATATCAAGTTTGCACACACTTTTTGACCCAGCCATTATGCTCCCAGGAATGTAGCCTAACGAATTCTCACATAAACCCATAAGCAACATATATAAACATGCCCACCATGAACTTCTTACTGTGATAGAGATTCAGAGCAATCTGAGTGTCCATCACTGACTGGGAGAATGGATAGATCAGGTCTGGTGAACACACACGGAGTTTTATGAAACTTTAGAAAGAATGGACAGGATGCTCACAGAGCCCTATGTTAGCATTTCACTGTTAAGTTAAAGAAGTAAAATGAGATCTATAATTTACAATGATTTACATAAATTTTAAAAAGCAGGCACACAAGACAAAACCTAACTTGTAGGACTACATATAATCAAATGATACTAATACATAGGAAATAAATTCATATGTTTGCCAATGGTGAATGAAAAAAATGAAAGTTGATAATGGGGACAAATTAGGAAAGTAAAAGAAAGAGGAAGGAAGAAAAGAAAGAAGTTGGGAAGGGGTGGAAGGGAAGAAGGGAGTGAGGAAGAAAGAAAAAAAGAAAGGTAAGGAGGAAGGAAAAAAAGTCAAAGAAAGAAAATTGTTTTTTCTTTTGAAATAGTTTGAGAGCAACGGACTCAAGTAGAGGTAACCACATAAGGAAAAGCACACAGCCAGGGAAGCATAAGTCTGTAGAAACAAAGACAAAGACCCAATTTGGATGGAACATCAGAGCATTTCAAGAGGAACAGGAGATAAGCCTGAAAGGGTAAGTTGGTAGGCTGAAGTTGGTCTGTTTTTATCTGTCTTTAAAAAATAAGATATACACTTTACTAATATATAATATTATATATGGATTGACCCTAGAACTCAGGCTCACAACTGAAGACATTTGGGATCCACATGAGAGCAAATTTTTAAAAAGAGCCAAATTCTGTCCTTCCTCCTAAAATCGATCCTCATTCTCTTCTGCCTCAGCGCAGCTCACTTCCACGGCACTTCCTGTGGTTCTGTGACGTCATTTCCTTTTGTAGCTATTAGTTCCCTGCCGTGCTCGTGGTTCACTCAACCCAGGCCTGTCTGGTAACAGATGTGATTTCCAGCTGTGTCTATGTACCAACCACAGTGGGTTCATTAATAACAATTATTAAGTACTTTATGATACAAATTGAGCCTGTAGCAATGAAGAAAACATCCAGCCACTTGTTTTATGGCCTCTAGACACAGCGAACTATAAATTCCCATTATCTCAACATTATCAGCACTGGCAAATGGATCTAAGCATGAGTCATAAATAAAACTACCAAACAGCTCAATCATTCTGAAAAGAACAGAGCATAAATTAACACTTGACGACATAATGTTATGTAGGAACTTAAACAGTAGCTCAAGCCTTCCTGTCGGCTAATTATGCAAATTATTATTTTTAAGACTTATATTGGTAGTCGCATGACTGGCTCACAATTAGAGTTCACTAAATATGCAGTCTGTACACTGCCCTCCCTTGACCTGAGAGCTTCCACTAATTACATATGAAGAACAGCAAAAATGAAGAGAGAAAAATTTCAACCGAGAGAATGTCTCTTAGGACTACAGGGAGTAGAAAAAAAATCCCATTTTCTCTAAATACTACTTTGCATAGGAAAAATCATTTAATTGGGAAAGATTGATAGAAGAGGAGCCACAAAAACTGTATGCAATATTGGTTCCTGGGTGGTAGCCCATATGGATTTTCAGTCAATTATAAAAATATTTATTAAGTTAGCACTCTGTTGGGTTATCGCTCAGTTATCCAAGCTGTCTTAAGTGATGAAGATGGAACAGAAAGATAATAAACACATGAAGGTGATTTTTGAAAGGAAGATAGCCAAAAAAAACTTGGTAGGAACCAGAGACATGCAAATGAAAACACAAGATAGTATTTTTCATATTTTAAGTTAATTCCCCATACTGGGGAGGAAGCAGTGAAATGGGAAATCTAATTGTTGGCTAAAAGGCATCTAAAGGTTCAAACTTGGCAGGTCACTTGGTAATATCTACCGAGAGCCCTAAAAATGTCCGTTACTTTTTTACATCAAGAGATAACTGACATACAACTTTACATTATTTTCAGGTACATGACATGGTGATTTGATGTTTGCATAAACTGGGAAACGATGACCATCTAGTTAACATACAAAAATATGGAATATTTCACACATATACACGTTGTCTTGCACAAGGGCCAAGCTGATCTCTGTATTGTTTCAATGTGATAGATGCGCCCAAAGTGGGCCCTGGTGTCCATAACTTCTGACCACTACATCTTCGAGTTCTGGAAAATTTATCACGTACCAATTTCATGCCATTTATCAAAGAAAAAAATAGTAAATAAAAAGATTCATTAAGGGAGTGGGAGAATAGCTAAAGTCTGCAAGGAAATGGTTAAATAACTCATGGTTCACCCACAGGATGAACTACTGCTGTGTCTTCAAAAATTATTTTGTGAAGCTTGTTTAATATGAAAATGTTCACGGAGCACTTGAAATAGGTTGTAAAATGGTATGTGTATTATAATTTTAATTATTAATCATATTAGGAAGTTTTTACACACAACTATACATGCACCCACACACAAGGCTAGAAGAAATACTCTGAAGTATAAAAAGGTTTTCCACATGATGGTATTATGAATATTTTATCATTTTAATAATTTTCTGTGTTTCTAAAACAAAAAAAGTTCAGCAGGAGAGAGCAGTTCACATTTTTTCCCAGGCCTTCTATAACCTGTATTCAATGGACCTGTCCAACCTTGTTCTTCACAAAACTTAACATAAAATTGGTCAAACTCACTTTCTCACTGTCCCCAAATGATGCTCTGCTTTCCAAACCAGCCTTTGTTCAAGTTCCATTTCACATGTGTGCTCGAGACAACAAAATTAGCTGAATAGCATTAAAACTTGAACCTTAATGAACAAAGTCTCTACTTGGAATCACATAGAAGCAGGAATACCTCCCCCGTTAAAAGTCATTACCACCGCCCCACCCAAAAAAAACACATCTTTTTCTTGCTTCTCTTAAGTAAAGCATTTCAAAAGGAGATCCAATCCACAGCCCCACCATTCAGAGCACACGTGCCTCCCACAAAGCGCCCACAGGCCCCGGCGATGCCAGGTCCCCTCCTCATGCCCACAGACCTTTCCTCGCCTCCCTCTAATGTCCTCTTCCCAAGATTCATCTGACCTCTTCATCTATGTCCTCTCTTTTCTCAACATCACACCTTTTCTCTGACCAGTCTCCAGGATGACTAAGGCAGAACTAGGAGGGGGTGAGCCTCCATTCCCACATCTGCAAAGAAGGTAAAATAATAAACCCTGTCCTACAATATTTTAAGATACAGGTTCAAATATTTCAAAACTGTAAAGCATTGTACATGTCGTGACTATCACCCCGCCTTTTTTTTCTCATTCATACAATAAGCATTACTCTTATGCAAACAGTACTCTGCCAGCACTCTGGAAGTTAGACTGAATTATTTCCTCTTTATGCCTGCCTGAACTGAATCCATCATTAATTCGATTTTTACCTCCAAAATATATCTCAAGTGACCCACGCACGGTTCTTTGTGTCCGTTAGCACCAATCTAACCCAAGCATCGGTGCTGTCTCATCTAGACTACTGAATTGATCCCTGACTTAACCTTCCCATCCACTCTTACCTTCTCTACCCTATTACCCATACTGGAGCTAACTTTCTCTTAATCAGAAGTAATCAACTCCAAGAGTCAGAATGTCCAGTGGTTTCTTTAACAGACACAATCGGGCCAGTTATTTGGGCAGCTCACACATCCTGAAGCTCACACATAATGGCATAAGAGTACAGATGAGGATCTAGAACCCATGAAAGGAATACTTACTTGCCAGAGAACTCTGCAGCTCTGTGCAGTGGGAAGAGAGACATCTACGGAGAACTCCTCTGACACACACATGTGTGCTTCCTCCTTGAATGTGCGACGTACAGGAGATGCCTATCAAAACGATTCATTGAATGCATTGAAACTGACCAATTGCTTATTCAACTTAACAGGAGATATCTGGACACATTTGAATTGTTTTCCCCATGGATAACTGCACTGGTGAAGTTCATAAACCAAGCAGGCACTCTGTTTGAACTAAGAACCTCAATGACTTCTTACTGCATTTAGAATAAAATCTTACCATTGACCTCCAAGCCAGCACATGACATGGTCCCTTTATTTCTCTACAGTCAATCTCTCCTTGACTTACTACGTTTTGTCCGTCGTGTCTGACTCTTTTGCCATCCCCTGGGATACAGTCTGCCAGTCTCCTCTGTCCATGGGAATTTCCACAAGGATACTGCAGTGGGTTGCCATTTCCTTCTCTAACTTATTATGTTTGCTAACTTGTTATTTCTTTACTGTTTCAGCTCTTTCCCGTGTTTGTGTGGTCCTGTTCCCCCTGCCCTATTCCCCACCCGAATAATTCCCACAAGGGTTCAACCCTGTTTAAGCACATATGTCAGACTGATGCTAGGACGTGGCAGGAATGTACCTGCATACAGAGCCAAGGAGGTTCCTGAGACAACGCTCCTCTAAGGGCAGGAAGCCTCCAGCTACTGAAAGGAGCTCAACTGTCAGCACTATTCATTGAAATAAAAAGTGATTCTAGACTGGCACAGGCCTATCACTATGATTTGTTTCATTACAATCTCACTGACTGAGAGATCTGTGATTTAAAGATTGTTGTGTAAAATCAGTAATAGCTTTTTTCTCTTCCGAGAAATTGGTTCACTACACAAGGAAAAATGAGCTGAATCCCTACCCATTTAGTTAGTTGCTTGTTCAGTGCTCCTCCTCCTCCTTTGATGACTGAACTGTGATTTTGTTTGGGGTGTTGCTGCATGAAGCTACATGCTTGCTTCTGCATCCCCCCTGAGAGCTCACAGTGTCTGGGTGGCTAATGACACATACGCAGGATGTTCTTGTGGAAAAATTATGTTTTCTTGGGGAAAGGAATGAATGTACCTGACCAAGTCTTTCCCCCTTTCCCATACTTTCCTCCCTTAAATGTGGACATGATGTCTGAATCTCCAGCAGCCATCTGCTCACCATGAAATAACAAACACGAAGCAAAGGTCAAGAGATTCACAGAGATGCTGACGTCCCCAAGCTTCTGAACAACTCCAGCATGTATTTATTTCCAATTCTCCATGACCCTCCCCCATTTATTGAGAGAATCAAACATGTTCATAGAGTCTAAATAGCTGCTGTGTTTTTGTCTTCAGGAATGACTGCTGTGTATGTGACCCCGTGCTCCAGTAAAGCTAGAAAGCCCTCGAAGTTCTGAATCCTCATGGTGGTTTGTGGGGAAACAAAGGGGACGATCTCTTTTCTTACTTGTCTCAAATTCAGTTTAAAATGGCAACTGAGACAGTTTCCTGAAACTTTCATTTCCAAATTGGCAACAATTACAATGGGCAGTGTAGAACTAAGACCAAGTTACTGAATTCTGGAAGTGGAGACGTGGACGGAGCCCGTAAGAGAAAGAAGTCTTAGCCCACACGCATCACTCCTTGATGGATCAAGGGACTGCCTATAACCAGTAGTGATATCAATGTTCCAAATAACACAAACAATAGAATATCCATAACTGATACTTTTTAAACTCTTTATTCTGAAAGGAGAGGACATGTTTTACTTTTCAAGCATCCAGGGAGCTGTTATATGGATTGGTTTCTGAGTCCTGGTGAGTAAGAGGGCTTTGAATAAACGTTGATTCTCCAATTTTCCTAAAACTCTAGAGTTGCTCTGTCCAATGTGGTAGCCACTAGACACTGGCAGCTATTTAAATTTAAGTGAGTGAAAATTACATAAGACTTTAATTAGAGTTCTTCAGACTTGCTTGCCACCTGTGGCTACAGATATAGAACTTTTCCATCATTGCAGAAAGTTCCACTGAACAGCGGTGCTCTAGAGACTGAGACACAGGCTGTATGGCTTGGATGCTCTTCAGCATGTACAACTGGTTTGATTACCACCAGAATGTAAGCTCTGCAGGGGAAGATATTTTTGTCAGAATTATGCACTGCTCTATCTCTAATGCCTAGATGATCATCTTCACACATCTGGTGGTCAATAAATAATTGGTTCTCAATTCAGTTAGGAATAGCACGAAGTATGTCTTATTCTCAAAATTGCTTGCACTTTTCTTGGCCTTGAACACTCAATCTGGCTAGAGCACTCATCTCATTTTCTTTCCAATATACTTCTATCTAAATTTTAGTCCAGTCTAATTATTTCCATAATCTGGTTAAAATGGAAAGACTCACTCTTTCCCTCCTGTTGTAGGGAAAAGCCCAGTTCTTCCCCACCGTGTTTCTCTCCTGTGTGTCTCCTTGGCTGTGCACACAGAACCCTTCACTCTGGATATTTCTGGTCAGAGGATGGGTAGAGGCTTATCCCCACCACAAGCAATTCCCTGTGACACCAGCTGGTTGTCCCATGGTTTAACTCAGTTTTGACACTGTCTACCTGGAAGCTGCATTGGGTTCCACAAATTAAGGGTTCAGCTCCACAAGACCACCCCCCTACACATACACACACACACACACACACTCTTTCTTTCTCTCATTTCAGATGCCTGTCACAAGCCCAGGCTGTCACCTGTGCTTCTGATCAGCCTGCTACAGAGCAGAGGTTCCAAGGACCCCTCCTTGGGTGTGACTAGTTTGCTAGAGTGGCTCACAGAACTCAGGGAAACATGTTTACCAGTTCATTAAGGGATATGATACAGGAGCCAGATGAGCAAGCAGATGAAGAGATGCGCAGGGTGAGGTCTGGGAGGGTCCCGACACAGGAAGTGTGTCCCTGTGGGGTTGGGGTGCATCATTCTCCCAGTGTGGATGAGTTGACCCCCTGGAAAGCCCCTCAACCCCGCACTTTGGAAATTTCATGGAGGCCTCATTGCTCCATTTCCAGTCCCTCTGCCCTCTCTGGAGGACGAGGGTTTGGGCTGAACATTTCAAGCTTCTAATGATGGTTTGGTCTACCTGATGATCAATGCCCCCTCCAGGAACCCACCTCAATTCAGTCACTCAGTCGTGTCCAACTCTTTGTAACCCCACAAATCACAGCACGACAGGCCTCCCTATCCATCACCAACTCCCAGAGTTCACTCAAACTCATGTCCATCGAGTCAGTAATGCCATCCAGCCATCTAATCCTCTATCATCCCCTTCTCTTCCTGCCCCCAATCCCTCCCAGCATCAAGGTCTTTTCCAGTGAGTCAACTCTTCGCATGAGGTGGCCAAAGTATTGGAGTTTCAGCTTTAGCATCAGTCCTTCCAATGAACACCCAGGACTGATTTCCTTTAGGATGGACTAGTTGGACCTCCTTGCAGTCCAAGGGACTCTCAAGAGTCTTCTCCAACACCACAGTTCAAAAGCATCAATTCTTTGGTGCTCAGCTTTCTTCACTGTCCAACTCCCACATTCATACATGACCACTGGAAAAACCATAGCCTTGACTAGATGGACCTTTGTTGTAAGGAGATACCCCTCGTCCAAGGTAAGGAGCAGCGGCTGTGCTTTGCTGAAGCAGCCATGAAGAGATACCCCACATCCAATGTAAGAGAAACCCAAGTAAGACGGTAGGTGTTGCAAGAGGGCATCAGAGGGCAGATACACTGAAACCATAATCACAGAAAACTAGCCAATCTGATCACATGGACCACAGCCTGTCTGACTCAATGAAACTAAGCCATGCCATGTGGGGCCACCCAAGACGGATGGGTCATGGTGGAGAGGTCTGACAGAATGTGGTCCACTGGAGAAGGGAATGGCAAACCACTTCAGTATTCTTGCCTTGAGAACTCCATGAACAGCATGAAAAGGCAAAATGATAGGATCCTGAAAGAGGAACTCCCCAGGTCAGTAGGTGCCCAATATGCTACTGGAGATCAGTGGAGAAATAACTTCAGAAAGAATGAAAGGATGGAGCCAAAGCAAAAACAATACCCAGTTGTGGATGTGACTGGTGATAGAAGCAAGGTCCGATGCTGTAAAGAGCAATATTGCAGGAACCCACCTAGAGTCACCTCATTAGAACAAAAGATGCTTCCCATACTTTTATTGCTTAAGAAATTACAAGGGTTTTCGGGAGTTCTATGCTGGGAATCAGGGGCAGAGTCCAATAGAGGTATTTTCTGCTATGTCACCTTCATCCATTTATTAAAGTCTCAGCCTCATTCAGGAAAATATTCTGTCCAATTCAAATGCTACTTTTAGAGTCCCTTGCATCTTTTCTCTCCAGTGTTCAGGTAGGACATTCACTCTAGCCTTCTCTCTCTCTCTTTCTTCTTCCTTCTTCTATTGCTGGTTCTCCTGTCCTCATCTGCTCCCTAGAGTGCAAACTTCAGGAAGCCCTTCTCTCACCTGCCTTGTTCAGGTGAGGAGGCAGAATCAGGGGAAGAGAGAAGAGATTCTGACTTACAGTGGGCAGAGGCATCTCCAATTGTGGTCTTAGGTGTCAAGGAGATCTTATTGTATGAGGTTGTACCATTCTCTTGGGGCCTCACTGAGGCCCCCTTCATCTTGGAAGAGGTTCTTTAGCCTCTGCCAGAAAAACAACCACTAATGCCAAGGGGCTTCCCTGGTGGTGCAGATGATAAAGAACCTGCTGGCAATGCAAGAGACCTGGGTTCGATCCCTAGGTTAGGAAGATCCTCTGGAGAAGGGAATGGCAACCCACTCCAGTACTCTTGCCTGGAGAATTCCATGGACAGAGGAGCCTGGGGGGCTACAGTCCATGGGGTTGTAAAGAGTCGGACACCACTGGGCAACTAACACTTTCACCTCAATGCCACTCTGATTTTCTTTCTTTTTTTTTGGCCACACCACTCACCACACAGGATCTCAGTTTCCCATGAGTTTCCCAGGAATCAAACTCAGGCCTCCTGCATTGGGAGCCTGGAGTCTTAAGCACTGGACTGCCAGGGAAGTCCTACTCTGGCTTTTCTTAACAGCTGCTTATTTATGCTTCCTATTTTCAATATTGTTATTTCTTTTAAAATACTTCTTATACTTATTTTAAATTGTTTGTTCCACTCCACTAATTATCATTCTAGAATAAGCACCATATTGTGCATCTTCCTTTTTAATCCTTAAGTAACTCAAGTGGTTGCTTGTTCTTGTGAGACCGTATGCATTTGACAGCGTCAGTTTCTTTGGATGTTCAGAACAAGATAGTGAGCTTGGATATATAATTTGGCATAGTTGACACATATGTGATATTTAAAACCATGGAAATGGATGAGATCACCCAGGGAGAAAGCATGGAGATGAGCCAAGAGGATTATGATAGAGCTGAAAGGAATTCTAATATTTAAAGGTTAGGGAAAAGAAGAATCAGCAAAAAAATCCTGAGAACCTAGGGTAAAAGGAACACAGGCAGGCCATGGTGTCAAGAAGTCAGGAGAGTTTCAGAAAGGTGGGCGTGGGCTTTGGTGTCAAATTCTTGTCAGATCTGTTTTAAGTGAAGTGAGAAGTGAAAAGCCTGCCTTTGCAAACAAAAAGCAACAATTTCACTCAACACTTTGGACTTCATGAAGTCTACGGAGATTTTCTTGTTACCGTTTCTCTGTATCGCAAGCAGAAAAATGGATGTGAAATAGCAAAAATCTCTGCTTTCCACCGCAGAGTAAATTCACACCCACAGCCTCCTCAATCACCACCTGCCTCAGGAGGGACTGCCAGGCAGTGCATGGAAGAAGCTGACATCTGCCGTGGGCTTCTACACACAAAAGAGAATAAGAGCTTTGGCCCAGAGGTTAGTTAAGATATGGGTGCCTCTTGCCATGCTAACCCTCAGAAGCAGGGAGATTACCTACTCCCCAGAGATGAGTTAGATTCTCAGTTACCATCTCACAAGCAGTCAGACAGAAAGTGAGAACTGGATGAAACAGTCCCGGGGTTTCCACACTGTGTCCTGCCAGGTTTGGGGGTGGATACTCGACATCTTGATCCAAATGATAGATAGAAAGATAGATAGATTAGATGGATAGACGACAGATAGGGAGATAGGAAAATATATAGACAGGTCACATAAAGAAAAAGATTAGATAGAAAGATAGATAGATAAAGAGATACATGTATTTAACAAAATAGTGTGTGCATGCAAATATATTTTATGTCAGTTTTTAATGCACTGGAGACAAACTGTTGCATTAACTTGCATGATGACAGAAGGTGAATTTTTACAGACCTCAGTTGAAAGCATAGTCACCATCTTGAAAGATAAGCTGCTTAAAAACATACCAATCATGTGAACTACCTATCTTTGTGTTTCAGAGACTTGTTGATAGAGAATAGGTCAATGGGACAGAAATGCAAATATCATGCATAAATGCTGATTTCTAGTAATTAAAATAGCCTGGCTGTTATCACTGAACTTTGTATGTGTTGTTTAACATAGAAAATGGTATCTACTAACAAAATACCACTTTTTTTTTTTTCTTTTCCCCTGGAGTCCTTTCCTTCATTTCCTCTTTTTTTCTTTTACATTTTTTACTGAAATGTAACAAACACACAGAAAATACCATGAATCTTAAGCTTCATGAAAGATCATAAAGAAAACACATGTAGTATTAGCAGTAGCCCCCCACCAGATGCCCTCTCGTGCCTGCTCTTCATCACTCTCTTTCTCCTCCCTAAAGATAAGTTCTACTCTGACACCATAAATTCATACTGCCTATTTTTAAACTTTATATAAATGAAATAACACCAAACGGACCCTTTCAGGACTAGATTCTTTTGATAACATTGTACTTATAAGAATTACATATTTTACTATGTACCACAGTAATTCATTCTCATAGACATTTAGAATTTTATTATACGAATGTACCAAATTTATCTGTTTTACTTTCAATGGACACTGAAAGTTTTGTCTGTTTTTTAATTATTACAAGGACAATTATGATTATTCATTACACATATTTTGTTACAAAAGAACTTGGTGGTTATAGGATGTACATACTTAACATGAGTGGACTCTGTGGACTGTGTTAGTCGCTCAGTCATGTCCGACTCTTTGTGACCCCATGGACTATAGCCCACCAGGCTTCCCTGTCCATGGAATTCTCCAGGCAAGAATACTGGAGTGGATTGCCATTCCCTTCTCCAGAGGAACTTCCCAATCCAGGGATCAAACCCTGGTCTCCTGCCTTGCAGGCAGATTCTTTACCATTTGAGCTACAGGGAAGTCTACTTAACATGAGTAGATAATGATAAATCATTTTTCAAAGTGGTTGTATGACTATCCAAAGCCATCTATAGATTTGATGCAATCCTTACCCAAATCACAAAGGCATTTTTCACAGAAATAAAAGAAACAACCCTAAAATTCATATGGAACCACAAAAGACTCTGACTAGCCAAAGTAACATTAAAAAAAAAAAAAAAGAACAAACCTAGAGGCTTTATACTTCTTTATTTCAAAATTTATTATAAAGTTATAATAATAAAAACAACATGTTATTGTTATAAAAACAGACATAGTAACCAATGAAACAGACTTAAAGCCCAGAAATAAACACATACATATTCAGTCAACTAACCAAAAAGTCAAGAATATTCAATGGAGAAAGGACAGTCTCTTCAGTGAATGGTGCTAGAAAAAACTGGATATTCATAGGCAAAAGAATGAAATTGGATTTCTCTCTTACAACCATCATAAAAATTAACCTGAAAAGGATTCAAGACTAAATGTAAGACCTGAAATCATAAAACTCTTAGAAGAAAATACCAGCCTTTGATGCTGTTCTTCACAAAAATGTTTTTGGCTGTGATGCCACAACCACAAACAACAAAAGCAAAAATAAACAAGTGGGACTACAACAAACTAAAAGACTTCTGCAGAGCGGAAGAAGCGACCAGCAAAGTCAATAGGCAACCTACAGAATGAGAGAATACATCAGCAAGCCATATCTCTGATAAAGGGTTAATATAATGATTTTTTAAATGGGCAGAAAACCTGAATAGATATTTTTTCAAATAAGACATACCCATACCCAAAGGTACCTGAAAAGATGCTTAACATCACTAAACATCAGGGAAATGCAAATCAAAATCACAGTAAGGTATCATCTCGCACCTGCCATTACAGCTATTATCGGAAAATGAGAGATAATAAATGTTCCTGAGGATGTAGAGAAATGAGAACCCTTGAGCACTGTTGGTGGGAAAGTAAACTGGTGCAGAGTTGAGTTCGGTCACCAAGTCGTGTCCAGCTCTTTGCAGCCCCATGGACTGCAGCACTCCAGGCCTCCCTGTCCCTCACCATCTCCCAGAATTTGCCCAAGGTCATGTCTAATGCATTGGTACAGCCACTATGGAAAATTGATGCAGCTACTATAGCAAACAGTAAGGAGGTTCCTCAAAAAATTAAAATATGATGATTTTTACTATATGATATTGAAGAGTTATCTGCACCCCCTCCATGTTAAGTACAGCATTATTCACAGTAGCCAAATTATGGAAACAACCTAAGTTGTTCTATGGGTATCTATATTTCAAACGATCATTAAGTAAATTATAACATTCTAAGGCAGAATTTCCAGAGCTGCCATTACATGCGGGAGAATTAGGGACCTGTGACAAGATGTTAAAAAGGTCTTTCCTTGTGGCTAAAGGCTCAAAGCCTAGGGTAAAAGTAATAGAGGCCCATACATTCTGAAGAGGTGCCATACACCTATAGCACAACTTACTAAAAAGTGGCCAAACTGGCCTCATGACCATCACTTTCAAAAGCCTATATAACATAATGCTAGTGATTCATTGAAGGAAAAATTCTCTGAAGGAAACTCACAGGAGTAGAGAAAGTTACCTCATTTCCCTTTTCTCCCTATAGCTAAAAATTATTGATACAGCAATTAATGAGTACTCACCATGTATTAAAACTGCACTAAGTTCTATAAAAGATTTATCTCATTTAATTATCACAGTATTACTAAGAGGTGAACACTTGTACCTGCCTGGCCCTGAGAGTGAGCACCTCTGTAAATTTCATGCCCTGGGTGCCTCTCTGCTTCACCCTGGTCCTGCCCTCACTAGAGGGAAATAAATACTAAAATAAAAACAAAATCCCACACTCCCCAATCTCTCAGACTGCGTCCAACTTGGGTTTTAACCATTGGATCCACTTGAGTGGCCCGAAAAGGTACGAGTGAACAGAGGCCCTTTTCCTTTGCTGTTTATGCCAGCAGGTAACATCCTGAACATCTGAGAATCAAGATGCAGTGGTGACAGCCCGGCCTGGCATCCCAGTGCCCAGGCCCCAGCTCCACGGGTGTCAAGAGACATTTGTGACAAAGACAGTGGCTTTCTGATCCCTGGATTGCAGCTCTTGTGATGTGCTCTTGAGAACAACGACTTCAACCCTTGACTCCATTTTGCAGCAATTCCAATTATTTTGAAGCACCTAATTTTGCATATTAAGTCCCTTTCTGTTTAAGAGATCCAGAGTGGTTTGTGCTTCATTCACTGAACCCTGACAGCAACAATGGATACAGAATAACGCTGGTATTTGATTCCATTTTTTTTTTTTTTGCTTTGCCTTAATAGACACATCAAATGCATTATCTAGATAGAGTCAAGCTTTTCCCATCTGGAACTCACTCTGTTATCATGAGTCAAAATAGCCATGGAGAGCAGGGTCAGCTGGTACTCCCATCCAGGCAGCAAGAGCTGGAATGTTCTTAGCTCTGCATTAAAGGCAACTCTGGGGAAAGACACCATTCTATTGAGCTAAGTCAGATCACCCTGAAAACTATTCACTCTGCCCTCGTGACCAGTGCCACACACACTTTCCCAGATTACTGATCTTCGGGTTTCCTTTGTTTAAAAAAAATGAAGAGAAAATTAATAAACAGAAGCCTCAATTAAATAGAGCTGGAAAATCAGAAAGAGGAGCTCTCATGCCCTTTGAGAATAGCAAAGCCCAAGAGGAAGAAGCAAGACTCTTATTTCCTGGCAAGGACTCGGCCAATGAAAAGCCATGGACTCCTGGTTCACTCCAACCTTCCCAGCTTCCTTGTCCCCTCTATAAAAGGGTTCTCCTTCTTGGCCACATGGGGATAAGCACATGGCTCACCATGGCTGCAGACCCAGAATTGCTATTCTCCACCGATCTTGAATAAACCCACCTTTGTTGAAAAAAATACCTGGCAGTCGATCTGCTTCAGGTCAACACCTTCTTGGCCGTATCTCTAGCCCTTCCAGGGTCACCTCTCAAGTCTCCCTACTGAGCACTTTACCCTGAACTTGACCTTGATTGTCCCCTTGAACTCTGCCTCCAGGCACTCATAAATCTTTGTTCAGTCTCTGCTTCCATCACAGCCACCCTGTGCATCCCAGTCTTTATCCTGTCAACCTGCATTTTGGGGCACTAATATTCCCATTCCTGTTTTTGATTCGGGAAGGAAAATCACCAGAAATCTACAGTAAATAACAAAGCAGTGATTTTTTGGCAGGACTCTAGCCTTCTCTCAGCGGGATATTTTTTTGCCTGCAAGGCAGCTTAATCATAACTTTAATGATGTCTCCCCAGTGCTTAATACGGTGCTGCCCTCGTCTCTAGAGCCAGGCATAGTGTGGACACAGGGCACCTGGGGCTTCTACATGTTTGAGTTGTCAGATTCAGTTCTTGGAAAGCTGTTAATTTCCTCTGAGGTAATTTGACTGTGATTAAGTTAAGCTGCCACCAGGTGGACATTGGAGCCTTCGTTAAGCCGTTTTAATCTCAGTAGCCAGACTCCCTATAGGCATAATAAAATGAAGAGAAAATGTAGTTTGATTTCCACTTAATTGAGTTTAAAAAAATAAACAAAAAGAAAAAATAGCAGTTTAGCATACTACTTAGACAGAATTAAAATGGAGTAGTATAAAATGTATCTCACTCATGTGTTTAACCAATATTTATTGAGTACCTGCAATGTGAAAAAGATGGCTTTAGAATAAGGGATGGGGCAGAGAACAATAAACTAAGCACCTGACTTCATAGAGCTTGTGTCATGGGGGAAAAACACAACAAACAAATAAAAATACATATTTCCCTTATATAACATTATAAATTATGATCTATGATAGCATAGTATATATATAATGATATGATAGAATGATATAATATATGCCCCCATGCATACTAGCTTACAAAGACAGATAAAATCACAATTAGCGATTTTACTAACTCTCATGCCCCACCAATCTGTCCACGAAAGACCTTATCACACTGTTGAATTTCTCTTGTCCCCAACGCTGCAATATTTCTGGAATTTTTTAGTATATGTGTCAACTATACCAATGCATAGTCTGGGCAGTAATTTCAGTCAACTACCACGAGGTTCACACCAGCCACAGTGAATGTACTCATCACCCACCAGGAGCCATCGCCCCTGCTTTCATCTTCTCCTACTTACTGGTCAAATAGGCATTTATTAAATATCCACTTTGATCCAGCAGGAAATAAGACAGCTATGCCTCTGTCCTCAGAGAGCTTATAACCCTGTGGTGGAGAAAGACAAGGACAAGAAACAGAACTATGAACGAGTGTGACTAGAAGTACAGAATACCATGAGTTCATCTAAAAGGGGAAGTTACAAAAGGACAGATGCTCGGAGAACTGGCTTCTGAACACAGTTACACGTGGACTGAGACGCAGAAGATAAGCAGGAGTGACTAGGGGAACAGAGTGTGGGAGGATGCTCTCCACAGAGGGGATGGCACACCCAGCGATTCTGAGATGTGACTCAGGTCAGGCCGAGCGTCTCCTGCCCAGCACATCTCTCCATGTCCCAGGACACTCCGGACACCAACAATGAGCTGAGAAGAAATAACAGCAACTGGATACAACCTCCCACCTAAGACAACTAAAAATCAAGACAGATAATAAAATAATGATCCTGAAAACATTAGACATTAGGCATCAAGGGACAGTGTTGAGTGGCTAGAAATAAACAGACTTAACCCTATCATTTCCTGCTCTACCTCCTGGAGAGAGTTCAGCAGAAAGAACCCAGCTGAGCCCAGCACCTCAACAAGTTAAGGAAATAGTTAGATAAGAGACAAGAAGAACAGAAAAAAAAAAAGGAAGAAATAAGGACTGTATATTATCCAAAACCACAATCCCACTGCTCTAAGAATCTCAATAAATCTTAAGTTCAAGAAATGTGAGGGAAACTACACCATGACGAATTTCTTAAAACCGATGATAAATAGAAAACCCAGAAGTTACATACAAAAGAACATATGTCAAAAGGATGACAGCAGATTATTCATTAAAAGCAGTACACGCCAGAACTACTTTAAAGTACTGAAAGGAAAAAGACTTTGATACTACACTTTTTTTAACCCAGTGGAAATATCTTTCAAAAATGAGTGTGAAATAAAAACTATTTCAGACATTAAAAGTCTGAAAGAATTAATTACCAGAAGACCTGCTCTACAAGAAAAGTTAAAGAAACTATTTCAAGTTAAAAAAAAAAAAACAGAGAATAGTCCCAATCTATACAGAAAGCACCAGAAATGGAAACTATATAGGACTGTGTGAAGATAATTTTCCTATTATTTAAATACCTTTAAGAAATATTATACAGTTAATGCAAAAATGACAATATATTATGAGTTTTATTAATACAGCATACATAGAATAAAAATATGTTAAAAATAACACAAAGGGCAAGAAAAGAGAAGTGAAATATACTGTTGTAAAATTCTTGTTATGCATATAACATGCTATCACTGAAAAGTGGATTGTGACAAGTGAAA
This sequence comes from Bos mutus, assembly GCF_027580195.1. NCBI lineage: Eukaryota > Metazoa > Chordata > Mammalia > Artiodactyla > Bovidae > Bos > Bos mutus. The sequence continues at coordinate 35,310,208 of NC_091645.1, forward strand.
GCTTCATATTATAATACAATTGAACACAACAAAGATATATAGATAATAAGTTACAGAGGTATAAAATGGCATTATAATAAATATGCAATTTAAAGGAATGCAGAAAAATATGAAAAGAGAAAATAAATCACTGATAGGACAAATAGAAAACAAATAGTAAGATAGTAGATTTAACCCCAGCCATATCAATAATTAAATTAAAGGTAAGTGGTCTAAACACATGAATTAAAAGATAGGGATCTCAGATTGAATAAAAATAAATTAAACAAGAAATAACATATTATTCAGTCCAAAATCTCTCTTAAGTATGAGACAAAAGCAGATGAAAATTAAAAGGGTAGGAAAAGATAGAACACTAATCAAAAGAAAGTTGGAATGACAATATTAACATAAGACAAAGTATATTTCAAAGGAAACAGTATTATCAGAAATAAAGAGCTCATTCATAAAGTTAAGTGGATTCATTTATTGAGAGGATATAAAAATACTAATAATTTGTGCACCTAAAATTTTTTCAAAAAATATTTAGAAAAAAAGCAGAGAGAACAGAAGGATGTATAGACAAATTCACAATAAGAGGCATCAATGCTGCCCTTTCAAAAACTGATAGAACAACTAGACCAAAAATAAGTAAGGATATATTAAGGATACATCAACCAATTTTATCTAATTGACATTTACAGAACACTCCACCTAAAAATAGCAGAATACATATTCTTTCCAAATGTATACAGAACACAAACCAAGGCATATCATATTCTGGGCCAATATATTAAAATTTTTTAAATATTCACATCATACAAAGCAAGTTTTCTGACCAGAGCGAAAGTAAATTAGAAATGAACTGCAGAAAAATATGTGGAAAAATCCCCAAATATTTGGAAACTGGTGACACATTGCTAAGTAGTACATTAAACAGGGCAAGAGTCAACAGCAAAACTAGAAAGCATTTTGGACTAAAAGTATTATATATAGTATATTATTTAGATAATATATAACACACAAACATACATTATAATATGTCAAAATTTGTGAGATACAGTTAGTACAATAGTAGGAGGGAAATCTATAGCCCTAAATATCCATCTCAAAAACAATCTCAAATCAACGACTTCAGCTTCCACCTTAAGGAAATGAAAAACAAATAACCCCCAAGTAAACAGAAGAAAGGAAATGATAAAGATCAGAATGGAATCAGTGAAATAGAAAATAGAAAAGCAATATAGAAAATCTGTGACAACAAAAGTTTATTCATGGAAAAGATCAGTGAGATTCCATGTATATTAAAGTGATTATAGGGCAAAACTATGAACAACTTTATGTAAATAAATTCAACAATCTACATGAAATGGAATAATTCCTTTAAAGACACAAGCCATCAGACTTCACTCAAGGAAAAAAAAAAAAGATAACCAGAATAGCCCTAAATCAGATTGAATGTATAGCTATAAACCTTTCTATAAATCTTCCTACTAAATACTCAGACAACTTCACTGAAGAATTTTATCAAATATTTAAGGAATAAATAAAGATTAACTTTGACACTCTATTCCTAGTTATATATCCAAAAGATAGAAAAGCATGTGTCCATGCCAAGATTTGCATGTGAGTCTTTAAACCAACTTTTCAATAGTCAAAATCAACACACAACCCACATAGAGATAAACAGGTAAGTGGGTTAACAAATTGTAGTATATTCATACAATGGAAAATTACTCAGCCGTAAAAAGGAAAGTGCTTTTGATATTTTGATACATGCGACAACATGAATGAATCTCAGAATAATTATGCTAAATACAAAAGACCAGGAAAAATGTACTCATCTATTTCTAGAAATATCTAGAAAAGGCAAACTCATCTGTAATTACAGAAAGCAGATTAGTGGTTGCCTGAGGATATGGAGGTCTATGAGATTCTTAAGGGAAAGATTAAAATGGGACATAAGGAAAGTTTTGAAGTGATGGATATGTTCATTATCTTCATAACAGTGATCTTTTATCTTCACCTTTGCTCAGTCATGTCTGACTCTTTATGACCCTTTGGACTGTAGCCGGCCAGGATCCTCTGTCCATGGGACTTCCCAGACAAGAATACTGCAGTGGGTTGCCATTTCCTCCTCCAGGGGATCTTCCCGACCCAGGGATCAAACCTGTGTCTCTTACACCCTCATACATAAAATTGGACACAACTGAGCATTATATATAATATGTAAAATATTTTCGAATTGAAATGGATAGCTTATTATATATGAATTTTATCTCAATAAATCTGTTTTTTTAAAAAATCAGTGTTGCAAAATTGTTTTTGTGTGTGAGGTAAGAGAGCCCCAATGCCGTACTTGAGTAGACTTGGCCGGAGTGACAGCAAGGCCATGCCCTGGCGCTTCAAAGTCGTGAGAAACTACCAATGGGGGAGTCTTTTCCAGTTTTACTTCTGTACACTCACTTCTCTTCAGAGGACACAGAGCAGGAACCTGGGGCATTCAGGGGTGGGGTGCTACCTGCTCTGTGCTCCAGCACATCCATGCAGCAGACACTGCGCTGTGCTCAGAATCACTCCCCTTTAAGACTCTGAGACTCTCTGTTGAATACAGTTCAAGATTGTAGGCCAGGCTCCTCTTCCCTAGGGATGAGCACCCTCCTGGAAATCCCAATCATTTCACATTCCAAGTTACATCTTGTAGATTCTTTACTAGGTTGCCAAATCATTTTTTTTTTTTGGCCATGCTCCACAGAACGTGGGGTCTTAGTTACCTGACCAGGGATCAAGCCTGTGCTCCCTGCATTGGCAGTGTAGAGTCTTAACCACTGGACTGGCAGGGAAATCTCAGGTTGCCAAACACTGAAGGACTTGTCTGAACTCTACCCATGACTTCTATCTTCCACCTTTAAAGGGAAAGGCAATTAAAGCAACACTTCTAAAAAACAGAAATAATTACCCACTTAATTTATCAATCATTGCTTAATCTATGCTTGGTTTTCCCTGCAGGCTTGAGTTGAATAATTTCTTCACTTAGCTAAATCTGTAGACCTCAGTTAAAAACCCCTCTGTGCACAGATGCATAGTTCTGAGTTTTCAGCATTTTCATCAGTTTTCTCTCCGCAGTTTTTCTTCTTTAGAGACTCTAATTCTCCTGACAAGGGTATATAATTTTAAAAGGCTTTTGTTACGGATCCTTTCCTAAACACTCTGGGACCCAGCTTGTGGAAGGCTGGGATGGAATCCTGGCAAACAATGAGGCGCTCCTTTGGGTGTGAAAGGGAGACAGCAGCAGGACAGGCCACATTCACTCCCATAGGAAATCTCATCTCGCCTCAAGAATTCCAAGATACACATAGCAAGCAGACAACAGGGGTCCACTGCTCTAGTTAACCACTTGCTAAGTCTCTATTTTCAACTAAGCAGGGAAGACAACACAGATTCTTAACCATATGCTATGATCCTTTCTTATAACTACTAAGTCTACCATGAGTCTATTTATTACAAAATTCTGATTACATTCAGATACCAAAAGCATCAAGCACATGCCAACAAATAACCTTAACCTCAGAGACAATTGAATGTGCTACTCATTACAGAAAACATCTCGGATCCACTGAAAAATTCTGTTTTAATCTGTCTTCATCTTTCACTCTTTTTCATATTTTTTTCACCCAGAGATCTCTCGGGCTTTCATCTCTAATATAAATTTTCTGTGCCTTGCAATAGGCTGAAGAAACCATCTGTAAAAAACATATCAGTGACTCCTGTCATCCCCAGCCATCTGATTTTCCTACTTTCCTTGGGTGTTTTCATCTTCCCTGGGCAAACACACAGACTCACAGTCCTACAGTAATTCATCTTTTCTTCTCTCCTACACTTTCACAACACTTCCAGAAGCCAGACCAGTCCTGCAGCAGAGAATCACCTAAGTTCACATCACAACCAAAACTTCAAATGGGTAAAAGACAAGCATAACATGATATAATACCATCACAAGCCCTTCTTACGCATGTTTCTTTGGAGCGAGAGAAAGCCAGTCCCTTCTGCCCAACAGTCCACCCCACCATGCCCCACAGTTCCGATCAGATAAGGGAAATCTCAGTATATTGCCTAAGCTTACCTTTTAAACAAAAGTGTGTCTCCTTGCCAGTGTTTATGATTCAGCTTCTTTTGAAAAGTTATGTCCCTGTTCTGTTATAAATTCAAGCTTATATGAATTTTAAAACATATTTAAGCTGAACATGAACATATTCTGAAACAAACACAGCCTAAGGAGGTGAGAGAACCTCAGAATCTTTGTATATGAAATCTCAAAATTAACGCAGTGGTAATGGTTTATCGGAATATGAACCTGCAAGCTGATCATGTCTCAGCGTCCTGCATTGTGGACTAGCACTGTGAGGACTCGGTAAGGACTTTTTCTAGTACTGTAAGGACTCTGGTCCCAAGATGCTGGCCTTAGAATCTTGGCATTCAAGAAAACTCCGTGACAATATGAATATTGAAAATTTAATAGAATTTCCCTATCAGAACCTGTTGCATTTCTACACACTAATAATGAACTGAGAGAAAGAGAAATTAAGGAAACAAACCCATTTACAATTGCATCAAAAAGAATAAAATACTTAGGAATAAACCTAATTAAGGAGGTAAAAGATCAGTATTCAAAAAAGCTTAAGATATGAATGAAAGAAATTGATGACGACACAAATAGATGGAAATACATACCATGCTCATGAATTAGAAGACCGTATATTGTTAAAAATGACCATACTACACAAGGCAACCTATAGATGTGACGCAAGCCCTATCAAAGTGGGTGCATGCATGCTCCATTGCTCAGTCAAGCCCAACTCTTTGACCCCATGGATTGGCTGAAACAATATGATACTGGCACAAAAACTGACATTTGGATCAACAGGACAGAACAGAGAGATCAGAAATAAATCTGCATGCTTATGGTCAATTTACCTACAACAAAGGAGGAATATACAACAAAGAAAAGACAGTTCTTTCAATAAGCAGTGCTGGGAAAGCTAGCCAGCTACATGTAAAAGAATGAAATTAGAACATTTTCTCACATATACAAAAATTAACTCAATGGATTAAAGACCTAAATGTAAGACTGAAAACTATAAAACTAATAGAAGGAAACATAAGCAGAACACTCTTTGACATAACTCATAGGAATATTTTTTTGCATCTGTCTCCTAAAGCAAAGGATAACAAAAGCAAAAATAAACAAATGGGACCTAATTCAACTTCAAAGTTTTTGCACAGAAAAGAAAAACATCCAAAAAATGACAGTACTATTTACAGATGAGGAAACTGAGGCACAGAGAATGAAAGAGCTTTTCCATGGGCATATAGACAGGAAATGGAAGGGCTGGGACTGAAAATATGTGAAACATGCTTTCACACTTAACCTCAAAACTGTCCAATGTGATGCCCAAATTTTTAATAATACAAACTAGAATCAAAAATAAAAGGAAGGAAGGAAAGAAAGGGTAGAGGTAAAAAAGAAGTCTAAGTAGGAGGTGAAAGATTTCCAGATTAGGAATAATTTGTAAGACAAGGAATAGAAATCAGAAATCAAATATGAAGCCAGAGAAAAACATTATCTGAAAGGATACATTCCTCCCAACATTCAGTGAAGCACTGTTTACAATAGCCAAGACAAGGAAGCAACCTCAGTGTCCATCAGCAGAGGAGTGGATAAAGATGTGGTGCATTTATACAAAGGAATATTACTCAGCCATCAAAAAGAATGAAATAGCACTATTTGCAGCAACATGGATTGTCGTATCAGAGACTGTCATACGGAGTAAAGCAAGTCACACAGAGAAGGAGAAATATTGTGTGACATCCCTTATAGGTGGACTCTAAAAAGATATAATACAAATGAACTTACAAAACAGAGACTCACAGACATAGAGAGTGAATTTAGGGTTGCCGGGGGAAGGGACAGTTAGGGAGTTTGGGATGGAAAGGTGCACACTGCTATATGTAACATAGATAACCAACAAGGACCTATTGTATAGCACAGGGATCTCTGCTCAAGGTCATGTGGGAGCCTGGATGGGAGGAAGTTTAAGGGAGAATGGATACATGTACATGTGTGGCTAAGTCCCTTTGCTGTCCACCTGAAACTGTCACAACACTGTTCATTGGCTTTATCCCAATACAAAATAAAAATGTAAAGAAAGAAATCAGATATGAGGGAGCAAGATCACCCAGGGATAAAAAAAAACCATGCACAGAGACACAGAGATAAGAATAGGTAGGCACATTCCACAGACAGAAAAGAACCACCACGGTAGTGACTTGGGATGAATTTTGACCTTGTGGATCAAGCTGAAGAATTCACACTTCATCTTTTTTTGTCCTCTCTAATCCCTCCACCGGCAGAAGGCAATGGCACCCCACTCCAGTACTCTTGCCTGGAAAATCCCATTGCGGAGGAGCCTGGTAGGCTGCAGTCCATGGGGTCACTGAGAGTTGGACACGACTGAGCGACTTCACTTTCACTTGTCACTTTCATGCATTGGAGAAGGAAATGGCAGCCCACTCCAGTGTTCTTGCCTGGGGAATCCCAGGGAAGGGGGAGCCTGGTGGGCTGCCGTCTATGGGGTCGCACAGAGTCAGACACAACTGAAGTGACTTAGCAGCTTAGCAGCAATCCCTCCACCATGCCCCAGAAACATACACAACTAATTTCCCATAAAAGCTATTCAACCATGTTCACAGTTCATTGGAAATTAGAAGAATGCAAATTATCCATAAACACTGCCCTGTACGTCAAAGGCAGCAGATTCCAACAGAGAACAGATACTAACTCACAACTCTCTCCTTTCACTTTAGCAAAAAAGCTGGATTATGTCTCCCATTTATTGGCAAACTGATACAGCTTAAATCTCTCTTCTCTCTTCTGAACATCTTGGAGCCTATGTCTTTGTTGACATTTACCCTGGAAATGACAGCCAACAGCCCTGGCTGTCATGTCATCACTGGGCCTAGAGTAAGTATAACCAAAGTTATAAGAGAGTAATCTGATTCACTCATTGAATACAAGAGTATAGAAAACTTAAACCATATGAAAATTGAAAAAAATGAAACATTAAAGTGCTTGGTATGACTGCGTGTATGCTAAATCACTTCACTCATGTCCGACTTTTTGCAACCCCACAGACTATAGCCCGCCAGGCTCCTCTGTCCATGGGATCCTCCAGTCAAGAATACTGGAGTGGGTAACCATGCCCTTCTCCAGGGGATCTTCCTGACCCAGGGATCGAACCCACATCTCTCATGTCTCGTGCAATGGCAGAGGGGTTCTTTACCACTAGCGCCACCTGGGAAGCCATAATGACTGGCCCATAGTAAGAACTTAAAAATGATAACTGCTGTCATTAGCCACAGCAGCTGGATAACTTGGAAATTTCAACTCATGAAATCATCACCATACTATCAACATTTTATTATCTAGCCCACAGAACACTGAAGTTCTTGTAGAAAATACTTAGCACACTCCTCTGATAAGGTTCTTTTTGAATCCCTAAGACTGCAGAAGACTTCTCTCAAGCACCATGGAAGAGGGGACCCCAGAAGTCCTGAGCTAGGATATTCTTGGACAGTCAAGGTCAAATTCCAGTTGCAGCAACAGATTTTGGCTCTCAGGGCCTAGCCCTGCTCCCCAGCTGTCACAGCTCAAACAGAAGCGGCAAGAAGTACCCATAAGGTTCCCCATAGGCTACGTTGATGAACATACTCTGCACTGGGATTCCTGCCTGGAAGCAGGAGGATGATGGGCTCTGGATACTCAGGAGGCAGGAAGAAGAAATCTGTGCTTTCCATATGGGCAAGCCCTTTTATCAAGGCCTTTATCAACCAATGATCAGCATTAAGTCAACAGAGTGAGTGAGATGGCTGTTCTTCAGCCTGGAATTGGGTAAGTTGTAATTCATGAAGTCTTCAGATGTGCAGGCCTTTGCTGAGTTGGGGGCAAAAGATGAGGAGATGGGATGATCAAGGACTTTAAGACGGGAAAGGATGGTACAGAGAGGATGAGCGGCTGTGTTCCATTTCCTCCGATGACACATCAGAAGGATGGACTGAGCTGCAGCAGAAACATCTGGGTGAGTATCCCAGCGCCCCAGCAAGCCTGCAGCCACACTGCCCTGCAGCCCTGCCGTGTTCATCTCCAAGTCTCCAGCCTGGATGGTTTCTCTTTAGAGGTGCCCAGTACCTGGTGGGAAGGTTCCAGCTGGCAAGTGGTCTAGCTCAATCCATCTGGATGCTGAGTTCTCATGCTGCCTCCACTACCTACCAGTTCTGTTCCACCTGAGAACTCCATGCTCAGACAGTAATAACCAGCTGCCAGATTGGGTTTTATCCTGGATATAAATTAATGTTTTAATTGGTTTTATTTCCAGTCGAATGTGGAGTATGGGACAAGAAAAGGATACTGACCGGATTTCAGAAAAGCATTTGACTTCACTCTATCACAGCATCCTAGAAGAGATACACTAAAAATGTGGACGCCCCCTTTCCCCAGAACCCGCCTGCATCTCAGAGTAATAAACTTTCCATTTCAGTGGAGGAATGAAGCTATTTGTCAGTTCCAATGTCAAGAATGAATGCAATTCAAATTCTCCAGCCATTTATTTCAACAATTCTCTACTCTGCAGCTGCAATAACTTAACATAAGAAATAGCTGTTCACTCGATGTAAAACTTGCAAACCTGGTTCCACAAGGCATATTTCTAAAAAAAATAATGAATCTGGAAGGCCTGCTGGGTAAGATGCTCCATCCATCTTGGTGCAGTGGTAACACCCAAGACCACAGGAGCACTTTCCTCCTCCATCCTAGGCGCTGGAGAAACATCCCAGGGGGCCAATCTTCACTTCCCTCTTCATTACCATCGTGATAATTGCTGCCGTTTTCTCATAAACATTCACGATTCGTCATCCTTCCTCCTTAAACCTGATGTGTTGATGACACCCAAATGGCCCTAAATGTGAAACCTTCAACGACTGAGACATCAAGAAAAATTAGAGATAATGATAAAATTTTTCATTTCACCCCTGACAAGTCCCTGTTGCAGATGGCTACGGAAGACAGACCTGGGTGGCAGCAGACAAATGGCTGTGTGTGACTGGCGGGAGGTGAAGGAGGCTCCTGGGGAACCTGTTGATAGAAAGTCCAGGCATCCGTGTTCAGTGTCTGGCCTGGGGCTGAGCACCACACCTTGATGTTGGGAAGGATCTTCGAATTTTATTCAGCATTATAAAGAAACAAGCTGTCAATCCATGAACAGCCATAGGAAAAACTGAACTGTATATTAGCAAGTGAAAGAAGACAATGTGAAAAGTCTGCCTACTGCATGATTACAAACTCCATGACACTCTGGCAAAAGCAAAACTATGAAGACAATAAAAAGATCAGTGGTTGCCAGTGGGGATGAATGGTGCGGCACAGAGGATTTGGGAGGCAATGAAACTATTCTAGACAATACTATGATCGTGGATACTTGTTGCACATTTGTCAAAACTCATAGAAAGTACAACACAAAGAGTGAACCCTAATGGAAACACGGCCTTTGGGTGATAACAATGTCAGCGGAGGTTCATCGATGATAACAATGCACCTCTAAGGTGCGGGAGGTCGGGAGGTCGACAATGCAGACGGCTTTGCACTTGCTGGGGCAGAAGGCTGTTGGGAACACTCAGTAGTTTCTGCTCAGTTTTTCTATGAACCTCAAACTGCTCTAAAATATTAAGTCAATTTTCTGCAGAGTGAATAGCGAGACTCTCTCTCCTGACAGATGCTTCTGAAGTCCTCATTCCTGGATGATTGAATTATGACCAACTGAAGCAGCAAAGGGTCATAGCACATTGTAGAGAATCTTTCAAAAATCATTTATCCACTACTTCACCAACCAGTTACTGAGGCACTGGAGAAAGCTCTGAGGGTCTAAAAATAATGCAACCCTGAACGTGGCCTTGAGGAGCTCATGGTAAAGTGGAAGAGACAGACCTGCCAACGACTGTACTGAGAAGCAGTACTGCCTTATTGCAGTAAATGCAAATGGCTGTGGGAGCCCAGAGGAGAGAGGAAAAGTGGCCTGGAGGAAACTTCTGGTCAATACTTAGTGAGATCTCACAGGTCCCTTCCTAGGTGCATTTGGTGACAACTGTGCTGGGCATTGCAGAGGGGACAGTGGTGGGCCAGAGGACACAGCCCCTATGGGTCAGGGAGATCACAGTTTAAAAGCCTCTATTTTAATTACCAGAGAACAGATATTTAAGCTGAACCAGGTTAATAAAAAAATTTTGTGTCTTGAAATCACAGATGATTAAGAGGGACATTAGACGTGGTCTGTTACAGTGGTTCACAGACCTAGGCACACCCAAGCACAGCATGGCAACCTTTAGTTAACCTCATAGGCACATTTCAACACAAATTTAATCAGAATGTCTGGCAGCGGAGAGTAGGTATCATGTTTCTCAAATCTCCCTGATTCTGGTACATAGTGAGGATTGAAAATGCCTACTGATTTAGCCCCGCCTTTTTTCTGATAATGAATCCAAGTCCAAAGGTTGAGATCAAGACGAAAGAGCTAGTCAATACAACAAATCCATAATACAACTTAAGAACGATAACATTACCAATTTTGTTGTTGTTGTTTAGTCACTAAGTCATGTCCGACTCTTTACGGCCCCATGGACTTTAGCCTGCCAGCCTCCTCTGATTGTGGGATTCTCCAGGCAAGAATACAGGAGTGGGTTGTCATTTCCTTCTCCAAGGGATCTTCCCAACCCAGGGATAAAACCCACGTCTCCTGCATCTCCTGTATTGGCAAGTGGGTTCTTTACCAATGCTTTGCATCTACATAATTCAATCCCCCTGGTCCTGGTCTCCAAATAGTAACCACTACGCTGAATTTTATAATTGCTTTTTGTGTTATTTTATCCCATATATATGCTCAATTTACCTAAATAACATTGCTTGATGTAACTTGGTTTTGTGCTCCATAATGAAGCTATTTGCCATATGTAGTTGTAGGACCTCGCTTTGGACCAGCAGCAATTACATCACTCAAAAACTTGTTAGAAATGCAGAATCTAGGGCATTAGCCCAGATCCAGTCGATGAGAATCTTTGTTTTAACACTATGCCTGCATTATACATTAGTAAAAGCACTGTTGTTTTGTCAATGAGATTTAGCCAAGCTGTTACATGTAGGTGTAGTTGTGGGAATGAGTAGTTAGGGTGTTTCCAATTTTTTTTTGTATTATGAAAACTACTGCTATGAACAATTTTATCTGTCTCCTGGTGTATATATGAAGAGTTTTTACCAGATATACACCCTGGAGGGGGACTGATGGGAAATAAACTACATAAATGTTTCATTTCACTGGGCCAAACTGTTTTCCAAAGTTCTTTAAAATTTACATACTTACCAGAGTGTGTAAGAGCTCCTATTAATTTACATCTATTCTAATATTGAATATTGTTAGATCTTTGATTTTTGCCTACCTGATGGATGTACTTATAATCTTGATTTATATTTTTCTGACTAATGAGTTTTTAAATAATTTTAAATGTTTTCTCATCACTCGTATTTTCTCTTCCATGGAATGGCTGTTCATTGACTTTGCCACTTTGTTCGCTGGGTTATTTGGATATCTTTCTTGGTGGTTTGTAGTGTCTTTTTACATTTATAGACACCAATGCATTTTCAAACATGTGTTACAAATAACTTCTGCTAATACATGGCTAGTCTTTCCACTTTCTTTATCATGACTTTGATGAACAGAAATTCTAAGTTCTATTGTAATAAAATTCATCAGTCCTACTATCTTAGTGACTTCTGTCTTTTTAAAAGATATTTCTTTACCCTGAGATTTTAAACACATTTTCCCACATTTTCTTCAAACAGTTTTAAAGTTTTGCTTCCATATTAAGTCCTTAATCCATCTGGAATTGATTTTTTGTGCTCTTTTCACAGTAAAGATTTTATGTCATTTTTTTGGTATGGAAAAAATCAATTGTCCCAGAACCGTTATTGAACACTCCTTTCTGCTTTCCTCCAGTTAATCTAGAAGCTTCTTGGGTTATATGTATTCCTCAATCTGTCTCAGGACTCCTTCTTGTTTCATTGGACAATGTGCCAGTCCTCACACCCAATGGCACAGTCTTAACTACCATAATTTTATAAGAAATTTGATCCCTGGTGGGGCAAGTTCTTCTGCTTGTTCTTCTTCTTTAGTATCTGAGTATTTTTGACCCTTTTAATCTCATATATATTATAAAATCAATCTAATCAATCTGTCATGTCTCACTCAAAACAATGTTGGTATTTTCATTGGGATTTCAGTATAAATCATTTTGAGGAGAATTAACTTCTTTATAGTATTGAGAATTTCTTCCCCATGGGCAGTGATCATTAATGTCTTTCAATCAAATTTTATAATCTTCTTCACACAGTTGTTACACATGTTTGGTTAGATTTATACTTAATCATCCCTTTTAAAATGTTATCATAAATTTTATTTTTTAATATTCTTTTCTAATGTTTTATTGATAATATGTAGAAATGTAAGTAATTTCTTAACACTATTCTTTAAAAGTCACTTAGATAAACCCTCTCATTACTTCCAATAATTGTTGATAAATTATTTGAGGTGTGTATATTGATAAGTCACTGCCACTGAAAAGACAATAGTTTTGTTTCTTATTTCCAATTGACATGTGAGGCAGAGACTGTTAAATATATGTAGTTACACTTATCATAGTATAGTTATATATGTGGGCTTCTCTGGTGGCTCAGTGGTAACGAATTTGCCTGCCAATGCAGGAAATACGGATTCAATTCCTGAGTTGGAAAGATCCCTTGGAGAAGGAAATGGCAACCCACTCCAGTATTCTTGCCTGGGACATCCCATGGACAGAGGAGCCTGACAGGTTACAGTCCATGGAGTCACATAGAGCTGGATACAATCGAGCGACTGAGCACACACGCACGACACACAATTGCTACGTAGGGGTGCCCAAATAATCGAGTTCAGGGCAATAGGTCACAACCAGAAATATTATGTGAAGCTTCCATGCCATAACCTTAAAGACAGGCTGCAATTCAATTGACTGAAACTAAGATTTGGGGTCTGGCTGTCTTAGAAAAGTCAACTGACCTTATATCCCCAAACAACAGGCAATGAGTTTGCTACCCAGAACCTTTCTCAAGATCCCCCAGTAAATGTTCTACCAACTGGAAAATGGGAGCTAATCCAGTGGCACAGATCAGATTAAGGATAACGCCTTTGCACACCAGACTATCTTTGCAAATGGCCCTAACACAGCTACCATTCAATAAAGAAGGCTGAGCACGAAAGAACTGATGCTTTCCAACTGTGGTGCTGGAGAAAAGCTCTTGAGAGTCCCTTGGACATCAAGGAGATAAACCCAATCAATCCTAAAGGAAATCAACCCTGAGTATTCATTGGAAGTACTGATGCTGAAGCTGAAGCTCCAATACTTTGGCCACCTGATGCGAAGATCTGACTCATTGGAAAAGACCCTGATGCTGGGAAAGATTGAAGGCAGGAGAAGGGGGCGACAGAGGATGAGATGGTTGGATGGCATCACTGACTCAATGGACATACATTTGAGCAAACTCCAGGAGATAGGGAAGGACAGGGAAGCCTGGCGTGCCGCAGTCTATGGGGTAACAAAGAGTCGAACATGACTGAGTGACTAAACAACAATCACTCAATTGACTGAGAGAGCTATGGGCTCAGCACAAAAGCTAGTAAGTAAAACAGATTTCAGAGATGTAAAAACTACAATCTGAAGTGATCACCAGATGTGTTTACTTTTACATGGAACTCATTAGAAACTCAAAGACTGAAAGCTGTTTAGTTTGTGAGGCATCACATTAATGCAAAATCCAAACCCCTTGTTTTTGGAAGCATAAGACTGTTTAGTTCTTAAAGCCACACTCAGGCCTCAAAATTGGACTAGCAGCAACTGGGCTGTGAAGACTGTGCAGTTCCAAAAAGACATATTTTCTAATACCTTTTCTAGATACATCTGTACAGAACTGTGGGAAAGGAAGAAACAAAAGCGAAAATAGAAACAGGATGAAGACAAGGAACTGACACTGGAACTTCCAGAGAGCAAGAGCAGTCAGCTGGCCTAGGCAAGTCTAGCCCCACTGCCAAGGTGGGCGCTGCCACAACTCACATCCAGCAAGATCTGATGACCTTTGGTGCTTCTCATTCTCTGCTCTTCAAGTAGGACTTTCATTCAAATTATCTTTCCTTATTTCCTTGTTTGTATGAGTAAAGATAAAGGCTAGGTTGTTACAGAAAATAGACACACGAATAGAAGTTTATTTTGTCCTGAGCTAATATTCCAAAGAAAATGGACTCTAAGAGGTAATCCAAGATCTTAGGATGGCAGGGCAGAGTTGTCATCCTTAACAAAAGGTTGTAGTCTCTTTTTCTGAGTCTGCAAGGAATTTGTCAATTTCTTGCTGGCTAGAAGTCCACAGTGAGTATCTTGTCATTAAGGAGGTAACATAAAAGGTACTCACATCACTTTTACAGGTATTGCACTGACCCCATGTTTGTTATATGTCCACCCCTTGCTGCAGGGGCTTCCCTGGTAGTCCAGCTGGTACAGAATCCACCTGCAATGCAGGAGACCCCAGTTCAATTCCTGGGTTGGGAAGATCCGCTGGAGAAGGGATAAGTACCCACTTCAGTATTCTTGGGCTTCCCTGGTGGTTCAGCTGGTAAAGAATCTGCCTGGATTGGGAATATCCCCTGGAGAAGAGAATGGCACCCAATTCGGTATTCTGGCCTGGAGAATTCCATGGACTGTATAGTCCATGGGGTCGCAAGGAGTCAGACACGACTAAGCCACTTTCACTTTTTCACTGCAGGGGAGTTTACAAAATTTGGTCAGTAGCAGAGCAGCCATGTGTCTGTCTAAAACGCTACTATATTTTTTTAACTTTAAACTTTTTATTTTGTATTGGGGTATAGCCGATTAACAATGTTGTGGAGTTTCAGGCGAACTTCGAAGGGACTCAGCCATACATACACATGTATCCATCCATTCTCCCCTAAAACCCCCTCCTATCCAGGCTGGCACATAACACTGAGCAGAGTTCCACGTGCTGTACAATAGGTCTTTTTGTTGATTATCCATTTTAAATATAGCAGTGTGTACACGACCTTCCCAATAAAACTCTACTGTTCAAAGGAGGAAACGGACAAGAAATTCCTGGAGACAATTAGCAAGCCCATTAACCCATTATTTTACATGGAGTGTGAAGTTGGGATGAAGGTAGTCTGCCCCTTAATTTCTTGTCAGTAAACCACAAGTAGAAGAAGACCTGAAAAAACATCACCCATAAAGCTAGACTTTGAACCAGGTGCATGACCTGAATGGGACCTTGGGTTACTAGGGAAGAGTTTCACTCTATGTGCAGGGAGAAGAGTTCCCATAAGGGGGACAGTGGAAGTTTTCTCAGTAAAACCTAGGAGAGAAAATGTACAAGGATATCCATCATGCCATTACTTGTTGACAGGATGTGGAAGGAAAGTGAACCATTTGTCTCTGGGAGAGTAAATACTTAAATGTGTTAGAGGCACACAATGGATTCCTATATAGCAGAGAGGAGTAGTAGATTAGATGTATGCATGGTTACATAAATGAAACTTAAGGACACAGTGCTAAGTTTCAAAAGTGATTTATGCCCTAAAGCCATTTGTATAAATGTAAAATACACAAAAATCCAACATGCATATTTGTATGAACTCCAGCAAAAATAATACAAATTGATTTGTTATCATAGTGACTCGTGGTAGGGGAAATAATGAGGAATCAAAGAAAAAGATGGAAAATTAAAAGAGAAGATCCCTTCAACATGTACACATTGCTATATTTCAAATGGATAACCAACAAGGTTCCACTGCAGAGCACAGGGAACTCTGCTCAATATTATGTGGCAGCCTGGATGGGAGGGGATCTTGGGGGAGAGTGGATACATGTACATCTATGACTGAGCCCCCTTGCTGTCCACCTGAAACTATCACAACATTCTTAATTGGCTATACTCCAATGTAAAATAAAAAGTTAAATATAAATTAATTTTTTAAAAAGAAAGACAAGCTTAACTTCTTTAGAAGACAAAATATCTTCTGCCCAAAACAAGAAAAAAGTTACCTATATAGACCAACCTTACCTGCCATGAATTGCAAAGAACCATGGATCACTCTCTGCATCTGAGATCTGAAAAGAAAAAAAAAGAGTGACTTATGAATGACTCAGAAGGCAAAGAATCTGCCTGCAATGCAGGAGACCTGGGTTCAATCCCTAGCTTGGGAAGATCTCCTGGGGGAGGAAATGGCTACCCACTCCAGCATTCTTGCCTGGAGAATCCCACGGACTGAGGAGCCTGGCGGGCTACAGTCCAAGGGGTCGTGAAGAGTTAGACACAGCTGAATGACTAACTGTGATGAAAGAGCGGTGAGACTTTCACATTGAAAAAGATGGAGTAAGAGGGGTCATATCTCCCCTCCCTCCTGAAATAATTATAAAATCAGGACAAAACATGAAATGACGCCTCTAAGACACTGGACATTAGACAACTCACAATGTGATCCCTGAGAAACGAGAGAAAACAAGGTGACGTCTCTAAGCACTTTGCTCATGAATGGCCTAAAGAGGGTTTCCAGATCACACTGTAGGCAAGGACGGGTGGTCTGATTTGAGAGGCTGTAACTGGACATCTTAAGGCCAAGATGGCTAGAGCTTGCAGGGCAGCGTGCTGGAGAGAAGAAATCTGAACAAAGAGACAGCAAGAATATCTGCAGAGAATACCTCTAAAATCTTCCACTGAGTACTGATCAGCACATGCGAGGGAGGAGACTGCCCCAAACCAGCGGAGCAGACACTCTCAAACAGATCAGAGGAGATGGTGCCCGACACTGACACAGGGTGAGAACAGCACAGGTTGCTGGGAAGCCACACTAGGAAGTCAATAATTCAAAAAACATCAGGTATGGTACCCAGGCGGCTCAGCGGTAAAGAATCGGCCTGCCAGTGCGGGAGACCTGAGTTTGATCCCTGGGTTGGGAAGATCCCCTGGAGAAGGAAATGCAACCCAGTCCTGTATTCTTGCCTGGAGAATCCCACGGTCAGGGAAGGCTGGCGGGGTGTAGTCCATGGGGTCGCAAAAGAGTCAGACACGACTTAGTGACTAAACAACAAATGGTCCCCTGAAGGATTTAGCTTAAGTAGTTGGGCAAAATTAGCCCCAACCCAAACATTGCTCTGGTCCTACCTAACAATGCTGAAACATTAAGACCTAAAATTTTCAATTGATTCCAAGTAACTTAACCATGGAACAACAGACTGGTTCCAAATAGGAAAAGGAGTACGTCAAGGCTGCATATTGTCACCCTGCTTATTTAACTTATATGCAGAGTACATTATGAGAAATGCTGGGCTGGAAGAAGCACAAGCTGGAATCAAGATTGCCGGCAGAAATATCAATAACCTTAGATATGCAGATGACACCACCCTTATGGCAGAAAGTAAAGAGGAACTAAAAAGCCTCTTGATGAAGGTGAGGGGGTAGGTGAAAAAGTTGGCTTAAACATTCAGAAAACTAAGATCATGGCATCTGGTCCCATCACTTCATGGGAAATAGTTAGGGAAACAGTGGAAACAGTGTCAGACTTTATTTTGGGGGGTTCCAAAATCACTGCAGATGGTGATTGCAGCCATGAAATTAAAAGACGCTTACTCCTTGGAAGGAAAGTTATGACCAACCTAGATAACATATTGAAAAGCAGAGACATTACTTTGCCAATAAAGGTCCATCTAGTCAAGGCTATGGTTTTTCCAGTAGTCATGTATGGATATGAGAGTTGGACTGTGAAGAAAGCTGAGCACCAAAGAATTGATGCTTTTGAACTGTGGTGTTGGAGGAGACTCTTGAGAGTCCCTTAGACTGCAAGGAGATCCAGCTAGTCCATCCTAAAGGAGATCAGTCCTGGGTGTTCACTGGAAGGACTGAAGCTAAAGCTGAAACTCCAGTACTTTGGCCACCTCATGGGAAGAGTTGACTCATTGGGAAAGACTCTGATGCTGGGAGGGATTGGGGGCAGGAGGAGAAGGGGACGACAGAGGATGAGATGGCTGGATGGCATCACCGACTCAATGGACATGAGTTTGGGTAGGCTCTGGGAATTGGTGATGGACAGGGAGGCCTGGCGTGCTGCAGTTCATGGGGTCGCAGAGAGTCGGACACGACTGAGCAACTGTACTGAACTGAACTTAACCATGTCTTAAAACAAAGCTCAAGAATATTTATAGAGGGGACTCATGTATACTTGTGACTGATTCATGTTGTCATACAGAAGAAATCAACACATCATTGTAAAGCAATTATCCTCCAGTTAAAAATAAATTTAAAAAAAGAATATTTATAGGAATAGAAAATATCTAGCATATAACAAGATAAAAATTACAACTTATGACATCCAAAAAACAATTACCAGGTGTGCAAAGAAGCAGGGGAAAATACACTAAAGGTAATTTTAAAAATGAATCTCAATAAAAGCCATCTAGAAATGATACAGATCATAGGATCAGTAGATAAGGACATAACAATATCCCATGTGTTCCAGAATCCAGAGGAAATACTTAACATGTTAGAGATGGGGAACATCTTTTTCAGTTCCCAATTGGACTCCAAGAGATCATAACTACAATTCTACAATTGTAGAATAACTACAATTTCTGAGATAGAAAATCCAGTCGGTATATTAACAGTATATTAGATATTGCAAAAGAAAGTATCAGTGAGTTTGAAGACATAGCAACAGAAACTATCCAGCACAAAGCATGGAGACAAAAAAGACAAAAAAAATAAAAACTGAACAGAGCCTCAGTGAGCTGCTCGGCAGTTTCAAGAGGCCTAATATATGTATTTTTGGAGTCTAAAAAAGAGGATATATTGCAGAAATACAAGTGAAAAATAGTAACCAAAATTTTCCCACAACTGATAAAACTATACTTCCACAGATCCAAAAACCTCAAGCACAAGAAACATGAAAAATACAAGAAGGAACACCATAATCAAGTCAGTAAAAAAACAGAGTTTAAGAGAAAAGTTCAAAGCAGCCAGGGATGAAAGTTGTGTTTCATATAGAGGAACAAAGGTAAAAATGAGAGGAGATTTCTCATCAGAAATTATGGAATCCAGAAGAAATATCCTTAAAGAACGGAGGGGAAAAAAAGTAGCTGTCAACAACTTTGAAATCCGTTTCCAGAGAATACACCTTTCAAAGGTGAAATAAAGACATTTTCAGGCATAAAAAATTGTGGACATTTTTATCACCAGCGGAATTACACCACAAAGAGCGATAAGGAATCTTTCAGGCAGAAAGAAAATGATTCCAGAAGGAAATATGTCTCTACCAGAGAAATGGCCCCAGAGATGGTAATTACATCTGTAAACATTAAAAAATGTTTTTATTAACTTAAGTCTCTTTAAAATGCAGTTCACTCGTTAGAGCAAAAATAATAAAATATATTTTGCAGACTTACAAAGTGTGCTGAAGTTAAATGCATGGCAGCACTATCACCATGATCCGGAAGGGAAAAGTGGAAGTAGACTGTTGCAATATCCTTAAGTCACATGTAAAGCGGTATAATATTACCTGAAAGTAGACTGCCTTACATTAACTATGTATCTTATAAACCTTAAATGAAACACTTAAAAAATTACAGCAAATGAGGTAATAAAGAAGGAAATAGAGTATCATTAAAATGTTCATTTAATCCAAAAGAGGGAAAACAAACAGAAAAAAAAAAAAAAAGAATAGACGGGACAAATGAAAAATAAATAGCAAGATGGTAGACTGAAACTCAAATATAAATTGGGCATATTAAATACGGAATGTCTGAACATCCACATAGATTTTTAAAAAGCAAGAAATAACTACATGCCTTCAAGAAACCCACTTTAAACAAAACACAAATGTGTTAGAAATAAATGCACAAAAGCTACATAATCATTTTAGCACTAATCAAAAGAACACTAGACGACAGCTTGAAAGATCTTGTTAGCCAAATTTGTAGCAGAGCATAAAAAAGAATTATGGCAGAAAAATGGAAAATGAGGGACTTCTTCCCAATTCATTCTTTAAGATCACCATTCCCCTGATATCCAAACCTAAGAGATTTTAACAAAAGAGAAGTACAGCTATACACATCCCTCAAAAATAAAGATGCAAAAATTCTTCACAAAATTTTAACCAATCTAATCTAATAATATTTTCAAATGGGCTTCCGTCATAGCTCAGATGGTGAAGAATCCACCTGCAATGCAGGAGACCCCAGTTCGATTCCTTGATTGGGAAGATCCCCTGGAGAAGGGATAGGCTACCCACTCCAGTATTTCTAAAATAATAATATATTATGATCAAAAGAGGCTTATCCCAGGAATCCAAGGTTGGATTAGCATTAGAACATTAGTCAAAGAAACTTATCATCTTAACAGACCATATGTTTATCTCAATAGATACAGAAAAATTATTAGATGATGTGAATGTTAGTTTTAATGCATTGACTTGGCTAGGCATGGTATCCAGTTATTTAATCAACACCAATCTAGGTGTAGCTGTGAAAGAGTTTTGTAGGGGGTCAACATCTACAATCAATTGACTTTAAGTAAAGGAGCTTGCCCTTGATAATGTGGATGAGCTTTATCCCAACAGTTGAAAGGTCTTTAGACCAAACACTGAGATTTTTCAGATGAAAACTTCCGTCTCAACACTGCAGCATAAGTTTCTGCCTGTGATTTGCCCAATAGATTATGGATATGCCAGCTGTTACAGCTGCAGGTGGCAATTCCTTGAAATAATCTATAGATAGACAGATCATTTATACATAAAATATACATTTATTATTTAGATAATATATTCAAGTGAAAAAGTGGCAGTCATTCAGTCCTGTCCAACTCTTTGTGACCCCATGGACTATAGCCCACCAGGCTCCTCTGTCCATGGAATTTTCCAGGCAGGAATACTGGAGTGGGTAGCCATTCCCTTCTCCAGGGGCTCTTCCCTACCCAGGAATTGAACCCGGGTCTCCTGCATTGCAGGCAGATTCTTTACCATCTGAGTCACCAGGAAAGCCCAATATATTCATAATATATATTATAATAAATATGTACTTGTTATTTAAATTCTGTATATATGTAGAATGTGTATATATATAAATTTGTATATATAAGTACATGTATATATATATATAAAGAGAGAAACAGAATCTTAAGTATAAGTTTTATGAATTGGTTCAGAACCTCTGGAATTAGTTCTCTAACCAGACTATATTTAAAGGCATTAATGACTCTATTTCCAGCAGTAAAGAAGCACTGATATGATGCGGATGTGATGTGGCAAGAGATACACAATTATCTTCTTTAGATACTCTAATCAAATACTTATGAAAGGCAAGTTTCTGGGTGACCATGTATCTGATATCTAGTTTAGTTAAAAGAGGGGCTTCCCCAGTGGCTCAGTGGTAAAGAATCCACCTGCAAAGCAGGAGACGCAGGAGACCCGGGTTCGATCCCTGAGTCAAGAAGATCCCCTGGAGAAGGAAATGACAACCCACTCCAGTATTCTTGCCTGGAGAATCCCATGGACAGAGGAGCCTGGCCAGCTACGGTTCACAGGGTCGCAAAGAGTCGCACACGACTGAAGCGACTGAACATGCATTCATTAGTTAAAAGAACAAGGATAACGAGATTGACCAGCTGCTCCTCAGTGCACTGGAGAAAGCAGAAAATTAAAAATAAGAGTTCAGGGCCTTAGGTTCCCAGATCAAATTCAGCACCAATTACCTGAAAGTGTCTGTCATCCCTGAAAGAAAACTGCATCTCCTAGAGTTGCAGAACTGAGATTTCCAAAAAGCTAACCCAGAACCTCATCCTACAAGCAGCTGACTTACAAAGCAAATTGAATTCTCCGCATCACAGCCTATGTTCTGTTAAACCGAGAGCACTGTCTGGGAAGGAAGGGGGATCCTGAATACTGGAAAGGAGGCTGACGAAGCTGGCAGGTACTGAACCCTTAAATGCCCATCTTCTCTGCCAAGGGAAGCAGCCCTCCTTCCCTGTCTGAAGAGGGTGGCCCAGTTTTGCCCGAGGAAGCTGTAATGATCCGTCCTGAGTAAATGCCCTGCAAGATGCTGCTGGTTCCCCTTGGCTACACGCCCCCCACCCCAAGATGACTTATTTTTTAGATCTACATGTATGCTTCAATCATGTCCAACTCTTTGCAACCCCATGGACTGCAGCATGCCAGGCTTCCCTGTCCACCATTTCCGGGAGTTTGCTCAAACTCATGTCTATTGAGTCGGTGAGGCCATCCAATCATCTCATCTTCTGTTGCCCTCTTCTCCTCCTGTCCTCAATCTTACCCAGCCTCAGAGTGTTTTCCCATTACTAATACTAATGATTAATTACAATTCATGTTCACTCCTAGGGTTAAGAGGAAAGAGCACCTCTGGTTCTTCACCTGCTCTTGAAATTCAAATCATACATTCATAAACTCTCCATGAACAGTAAAGGTTTTTCCTGTTAAGAAAATATACATCAGGGTCTTTTCCAATGAGTCGGCTCTTCAGATCAGGCAGCGTGCACAGTCCACGGAGTCGCAAAGAGTCAGACACAACTTAGCGACTGAACGACAACAGGGAGATAACCTGAGCCCACCCGTCTGTGAAGGACTGTAAGGAAGTGATACAAAGGCATCCCTCTGCCCGGCCTGCCATTCTAGGAGATATTTGCAAGAATTAAACGATCTTTTTATTTTGTTTTCTCACTTCCCCCATCTCTGATCCATAAAAGAACATGTCATCCAGGCTCCAGCAAGATGGTTATTTGGAGATGCTGGTCTGCCATCTCCTTGAACAGCTGGCTTTCTGAATAAAGTCATATTCCTTGCCCCAACACCTCATCTCTTGGATTTATTGACCTGTCTTGCAGCAAGCAAAGCAAGCTTGGACTCAGTAACAGTATCAGTTTTTCCATTCCACCTATAACTGTATCACACAGTATTTGTCTTTCCCTTCCCACTTACCTCACTTACTATAGTTATCTGTAATTTTATCTATGTTCCTGAAATTCACATTATTTGATTCATGTCAAGCCTGAGTCATCTTCAATCGTGTACATGTTTCAGTTTTCCTTTATCCATTCAGCTGACCCTGGATGGTGAGCATCTTGTAAGATGCTTTATGGCCATGTGTATGCCTTCTTTGGAGAACTGTCCATTAGATCTCTGGCCCACTGTCTTTATTGAGCTGTTTGTTTTTTTGATATTGAGCTTCAGGAGCTGCTTACATGTTTTGGAGATGGATTCCTTGTAGGTATTTTCATTTGCAAATATTTTTTTCCGTTTTGCACAGAGTCTTTTTCTGTCATTCATGGTTTCCTTGGCTGTGCAAATGCTTGTAATGTTAATTAGGTACCAACTGAGCTATGAGGGAAACCGTTAATTAGGTTACGTTTGTTTATTTTTGTATTATTTTTCATTCTTGTAAGAGATGGGTCCAAAAAGAGCTTGCTGTGATTTATGTCAAAGCGTGTGCTTGCTATATTTTCCTCAAGAGTTTTATAGGCCCTAACTCCCGTTCGGATGTTTAAACTCTGGGATTATTCTTCTGTATGGTGTTAGAGAGCATCCTCATTTCGTTCTCCTTTTCATTGTTTCAGGAAGCCGCACACTGTCCTCCACAGTGGCCGGTCCCACTTTCCATCGCCAGCGTCACTGGAGGAGGGTTCCCTTTCCTCCATCCCCTCTCCAGCCAGACGGGCACTGGAGGATGACACCTCGGTTCCTGATTTGCTTTTTTTTTTTGTCTGGGCTCAGGCTATCCCTCCTTCAAATCCATGGATGGAGGAAACAATCAAGTGGCGCTTCTACTTTTCAAATTTGGGCCCCACACCAGTCGCCTGGAGCGTCACTGGAGGACAGTTCCCAGAGTTGGACCTCCATCCCCTCTCCAGCGTTGACTCTTTGCAGAGATTTTGACAGTGGGCATTCTAGCACCTCACACGATGACACCTTCTGAGCAGGTGTTTTTTACGGACAGCCCTCCAGGCCTTCTGATTTCAGCATTTCTCCAGTATTTTTAGCAATGGAGAAGGCAATGGCAACTTCATTCCACACATTTTTTGTTGTACTTTTGTAGAAGGCGATGGCAAATCAGTACGGATGGAGGAGCCTGGTAGGCTGCAGTCCACGGGGTCTCTAGGAGTCGGACACGACTGAGCGACTTCACTTTCACTTTTCACTTTTCACGTTCATGCATTGGAGAAGGAAATGGCAACCCACTCCAGTGTTCTTGCCTGGAGAATCCCAGGGATGGGGGAGCCTGGTGGGCTGCCGTCTATGGGGTCGCACAGAGTCGGACACGACTGAAGCAACTTAGCAGCAGCAGCAGCATCAGAGTTGATTTTCGATGTTGTGTTTAAGTGTCCAAGAACCTCATTCAGTTATACAAGGACATAAATCTATTCTTGTCCTGGGTTCTTTTGGGTCATATAGGTTATTGCAATTTCTTTCAGTAGAGTTCTGTGTACAACTCAATAGGACAGTTTTGACTATCTATTTGATATATTTTAGTGATAAATGGTAAATCCAAAAAGTTTATCCCTCTTAATTTTTTTTTATAATCATTAGTTGCTCTTCAAAGTTTGTGAGTCTCTCTTTTGTACAGTAGTTCATTTTTAAGAATGTATCGATTCCACCTGTATCTTATGATTTTTGTCTTTTTCTCAGTGATTTCCTTCATGGGATAATAATTTTCTCAGGATCTGAGCTGGGAGTGGAATTGCAGGAACATAGGGCACCTGTCTGTTCAGCTTCTTAAGGACGCGCCATGTTGTTTCCCATCGAGGCTGCAATCACTTACGCATTTGCATTTCCACCCAGAGTGTAGGAGTCACAGTTTCCCTGCACCCTCCACAGCATTTATTCTTTGTAGATCTTTCTGTTGATGGCCATTCTCACCGGTGTGAGGTATTTCCTCGGGGTTTTGATGTGCATTGATTTAATCATTTGTGAGATGGAGTGCCTTTTAGATCTTGTGAGTACAATTTGCCTCTTGAAATTGGCTTCTTGAACATTGGCCCTGATTTGAATTCTTTTTTGATTTGCCCCAGGAAGTTACTTGAGGTCAGGTGTCATTTAAAGCCCTCAGGGCCTTGTGAGTATTAAGAGCCCATTCAGTTCAGTTCAGTCACTCAGTCGTGTCCAGCGCTTTACAACCCCATGAACCGCAGCACGCCGGGCCTCCCTGTCCATCACCAACTCCCGGCGTCCGCTAGCACTGCTTTTAAACTTATGGCAAAGGGCAACGAGGCAGCAGCATTTCTTCCTGCCCAACTCTGGTTCCTTAGGCAGCAACCACAGCCTGAGGGAGTCTTGTTCCTGGATTGTCAACTCCAGGAATGTGCCAGAAGAGACACCAAGGCTTGCGTCTCCTGACTTCTTCCCTGTTACCCAGCACCCCCAGACACATCCCAACTCCCACATCGCCTGTGGGAGGGTGCTGTCATCCATAGGTGGGGTGACCCTAAGGAAGGAGGCTGGAGCTGGGAACCCCACCCCCAGGAAATACGGAGCCCAGGGGTCCGTTTAGAGCTCTTCCATCCCAGAGACTCGACCATCCTTTGTCTGCTGGAGGCTTGATTTCAGTGTTGGAGGGCTGGGGCAGAGTTCAGCAGGCACTCCAGAGGGGGTTCATGGCACATGTTCTCCAGCTCCCTCAGCCCCAGACACTCCAGCCCTGGGACTGCAGCCTACTCAGGCTCCAGGGATGTGACACCAGCAGAGGTCATCAAGGCCTGAGGGACATAAAGTCAGCATTTCTTTTTTCTTTTTCTTTTTTTAATTTTAACATCAATTGATTATATCGGTTCAGTCACTCAGCCATGTCCAACTCTTTGCAACCCCATAGACTGCAGCACGCCAGGCTTCCCTGTCCATCACCAATTCAGCTTGCTCAAACTCATGTCCATTGAGTCGGTGATGCCATCTAACCATCTCATCCTCTGTCATCCCCTTCTCCTCCCACCTTCAATCTTTCCCAGCAAGGGTCTTTTCCAACGAGTCTGTTCTTCACATCAGACGGCCAAAGTATTGGAGCTTCAGCATCAGTCCTTCCAGTGAATATTCAGGACTGACTTCCTTTAAGACTGACTGGTTGGATCTCCTTGCTGTCCAAGGGACTCTCAAGAGTCTTCTGCAACACCACAGTTCAAAAGCATCAGTTCTTTGGTGCTCAGCTTTCTTTATGGTCCAATTCTCACATCCATACATGACTACTGGAAAAACCATAGCTTTAACTAGACGGAACTTTGTCGGCAAATGAGTATATAGGCGATTTAGAATATTGTGGGGGGTTGGAGTGGGTTTCTGTTAGAGGTACAGCAATTTGATTCCCTCATACATAAATGTATATGCGTTCTTTCTTAGCTTCTTTTCCTCTATAGATCATTATGGAGTGTTGAGTAGGGTTCTTTGTGCTATCTAGGGGTCCCTGTGGGTTACTATATAAATAGTAGGGGGAGGGGTGTTTATCTGAACTGTTGCTGGCCAAAATCTTGGACTTCTCTGCCCACTGAAGCTGAATAAAATATACGGAGAGAGAGTTTAGAGGAAATGGAAAGGTGGCTTTTATTCTCAGCCAGCAGAGAGGGAAATACCGTAGGCTCTTGCCTCAAGAACTGTGCCCCCCACTCCATGAGGAGTCCAGAGACTTGTCTACGGCAAGGACTCCTAGTCAGGAGTCAGTGATGAGGAACAAAGGATAAGATATTGATTTCTTCCTCTCACACTGTTTCAAAGACAATCATAGGCTGGTGTCAGTAGCCCGGTAATTGAGTCTGGCAGTTGGGTGGCTCTGCAGCCTGCTTTCTGATTCCTAACTACAAGAGGAAGGATGTTGTAAGGGTAAACACTAATCAGGGGGTGTATTTAGCATAGACTCAAAGGAAAATAAGCTTGAAGTGTAGCTCCTGCAGAGTTGGGGGGCAGAAAAACAAGCAGTTACAGGCACGCAGAGTTAAGAGCAGTTACAGTAAAACAGGAATTTTTTAAACCAGAACCGTTCACTGTTCTCTTTATTGCCTTTGTTCTCAGAAAAGGGAAAGAAAAAAACACTCATTCCTCTTTTTTCCTTCTCACTGCAACAAATTCCCCCCTGTCAGGGTACTCCCTCCATATCAATGGAGGAAGGGAGTTAGGTATCTTTCTTGTCTGGCTGAGGACAAAACTTCAGGTTTTCTGACAATCACCAGCTGTTCAGCCCAGGGGCCCATCTACCTCCTACTTTAAATTTTCCTTGAGAGATGTGAACCCCAAGAAATCTTCATTGGGGTGATGAGGACAGATGATCAGTCTTCTGTAACTTCTTCAATGCTGACACAGGACTCATAGACCCTACCTAGTTGGGGTCATGGAGCTCTTGTCCTGTTTTATTAAGGGGACCCAGGGTTATTTTGGGGGTATTCCCATGGGATCTGTTCAGAGGAGTGGCTGTGATCTCTTTGGGGACATGGGTTTTCTTTCCACATCATCATTATCTTGATATAAATCTGTTGTCATCTGGAGGAGACAAAACTTAACAGATACTGAAAAAAGAAAAAAAAAAGAAAAGGAAACCATAGATCAGTAAAAGAGTTACTGGTGGCTCAGATGATAAAGAATGAGCCTGCAGTGTGGGAGACCTGGGTTCAGTCCCTGGGTTGGGAAGATCCCCTGGAGAAGGAAATGGCAACCCACTCCAGTATTCTTGCCTAGAAAATCCCATGGACAGAGGAGCCTGTCAGGAGCCTGTCAACCCTTTGTCCATGGGGTTGTGAAGAGTCAGACATGACTGAGAAACTTTCATTTTCAGGGGTCAAAGAAGAAGAACCAAGCTATGTTTTAAGACAATTTTGATTGTGTTCCAGGTAGGGTCAATGCTTGGGTCTTCCTGTCCAAAGTAATGGAGTCATTTGGACTCAGAAGTAATTGAAGGAATGACAACCTGAACATTAATAGACAAAACAGAGAAAGGTAAGGCTGAGATTAAGTCTGAATCCTAATTTAGATTTAACACTTCCAAGAGACTTGTAGTCAGGTAGCCAGCTGTCCAGGTTTATCTAAGTAGATCTTAACATTTAATATGCTTATTGGTCATTATACATGTGGGGTTTTTTTCAACATATGATCCAGAGCAATTTCATTGTCTAAACATATAAGTTATGAGAAGAGATCTTCTAAAAAATATGGTTGCAGTCACCTGCTGCTGGCAGATTCTGTTTTTAGAATGGCTGGTGGCACCCTAAGTCTGACAAAGCTGACTTCACAACGCCAAGACTTGTCTGAAATCATACCATAGTGCCACCTAGTTATTTCCATGGCTACTCTATTTTGACTTTAATTGCAATTTGTCTTTATAGCCAAGCACCTGTCACTGCCAATTATGTTAGTGTTTCTCTAGGTATGAGAAGATAGATGCAAGAATCAGGGGTCATAAAAATAAACAAATGGGACCTAATTAAACTTAAAAGCTTCTGCACAATGAAGGAAACTATAAGCAAGGTGAAAAGACAGCCTTCAGAATGGGAGAAAATAAGAGCAAATGAAGCAACTGACAAAGAATTAATCTCAAAAATATACAAGCAGCTCCTGCAGCTCAATTCCAGGAAAATAAACGACCCAATCAAAAAAATGGGCCAAAGAACTAAACAGACATTTCTCCAAAGAAGACATACAGATGGCTAACAAACACATGAAAAGATGTTCAACATCACTCATTATCAGAGAAACACAAATCAAAAACCACAATGAGGTACCATCTCACGGCAGTCAGAATGGCTGCGATCCAAAAGTCTACAAACAATAAATGCTGGAGAGGGTGTAGAGAAAAGGGAACCCTCTTACACTGTTGGTGGGAATGCAAACTAGTACAGCCACTATGGGAACAGGGTGGAGATTCCTTAAAAAACTGGAAATAGAACTGCCATACGACCCAGCAATCCCACTACTGGGGATACACACTGAGGAAACCAGATCTGAGACACATGTACCCCAATGTTCATCACAGCACTGTTTACAATAGCCAGGACCTGGAAGCAACCTAGATGTCCATCAGCAGACGAATGGATGATAAAGCTGTGGCACATATACACAGTGGAATATTGTGTGCTGTGCTGTGCTTAGTCACTCAGTTGTGTCCGACTCTTGTGACCCCATAGACTGTAGGCCACCAGGCTTCTCTGTTCATGGGGTTCTCCAGGCAAGAATACTGGAGTGGGCTGCCATTTCCTTCTCCAGCAATGGAATATTACTCAGCCATTAAAAAGAATGCATTTGAATCAGTTCTAATGAGGTGGATGAAACTGGAGCCTAAATACAGAGTGAAGTAAGCCAGAAAGAAAAACACCAATACAGTATACTAACACATATATATGGAATTTAGAAAGATGGTAATGATGACCTTATATGCGAGACAGCAAAAAGACACAGATGTAAAGTACAGTCTTTTGGACTCTGTGGGAGAAGGCAAGGGTGGGATGATTTGAGAGGGTAACATTGAAACGTGTATACTACCATATGTGAAGCGGATCACCAGTCCAGGTTCAATGCATGAGACAAGGTGCTCAGGGCTGGTGCACTGGGATGACCCTGGGGGATGGGATGGGGAGGGAGGTGGGAGGGGGTTCTGGATGGGGAACATGTACACCCATGGCTGATTCATGTCAATGTTTGGCAAAACCCACTACGATATTATAAAGTAATTAGCCTTCAATTAAAATTAATAAATTAATTTTAAAAAAATAAATAGAAACAAAAATCATATGTTTCCAAAAATTCATATTTATGGAATCTAGAGAGGTTGCAATGATGAACCTATTTGCAGGGCAGCAATAGAGATGCAGACATAGAGAACAGACTTGTGGGCAAGGCAGGAGAAGGAGAGGGCGGGACAAATGGAGAGGGCAGCAAGGAAACATATGCACTGTCATGTGTGAAACAGATCACAGTGGGGATTTGCTGCATGAGCCAGGGAGCTCAGACCATTGCTCTGTGACCACCTAGAGGGGTGGGGTGGGGTGGGGGTGGGAGGGAGGAGGTTCCAGAGGGCGGGCACGTATGTTCACGTACATGTACCTGTGGCTGATTCATGGTGACGTATGGCAGAAAACAGCACAATGTTGTTGAGCAATTATCCTTCAATAGAAATTAAATTTTAAAAATATATTCATAACCTAAGAGTTCAGAGTTATGCTTTATTTAGCAGGAACTTTTTGGACTTAAGCAGGGAGACAGCATCTCAAGTAACCCTGAAAGAAATGGTTTGAGGAGGCTGGGGGAGGAGCTGGGTTATATAGAAGTTTTGCTGCAAAAAGGCAGGTAGTCTGAATGTTGAAATTTTTTTTTATGAATTAAAGGAAACCAGACATACCCCCCCAAAAAATAAAAGAATCAGGGGTCATAAAAATCTTTTTCTTAAAGCGTCTAACTATCTGAAGTCCTCTTCTGCCAAATTTTCAGAGCACGGAGTGCCTCATTCCTAATTTCCACCCTGAATTCTGTTCAGGGGGTGTTGAAGCTCAGCAGCCTCAGTGGCCATGATTTAATCTTTGTGGAGATAGATGGCAAGTGCCAATTTCTAGTTGGCAGAGCCCCTTTAGGGTCATGAATCTGACCGTGGTTTGGGGACATTACAGGACCATCTTGTCCCACGGTGCCAGGAACACCCATTCCCAGGTCTGATGAATATTTCATTGACAGGCCACTCTACATGCTGGTTCTAGACTAGGCCATAAAACAAAATGGTATTCAAAATTCTCTAGACTATTTGTACTTCCTAATCTCCTGTGGCTCAGGAAAATATTCCATTGATTGACAAGGTGAGGGGATCTTATGATATCGATAGTGTCCTGAAATGACTATAAATTTTTTCTTTTAAGATAAGTTTCCTAAGAGTCAACCAAACAGAGCCATGGAGTGGAGAAACCCGCCGAGGTGACTCAGAAGTGCCAGACACAGGGAACTGGCACAAACCCAGCATCTGGACTGATTTTTAAAACTAGCATAGGATCGTGTCTATGAGAGAAAAACATTTGATTCATATGCAAAGGTCCAAGAAGTCAAGAAAACATCATAAAGGATCATATGAACCAGGTCAAGGATCTTGGGCACGTTGTCTACTTGTGTCATTTTTTTATTCTCATGTGAGCATAGTTTCTCCTCTGAGCATTGTTGGAAGGTGATTTTGAGATCAGCAGTCCTCTCTATAGGCCAGACCAGTGCAGGGAAACTTTGTGAGTGGAAATTAATCCAAGAGTTAATTCTCTTCAGTTATCTGTGCATGAGCTATGTTAAGAGTGCCTGATAAGGGTCCTTCTGTCCAGGTTAGTGATAGTCCTTTGAATTATGTCTTTTCCAGAGTGTGTAATCCTCCGATTGCAGGTCACAAGGCACCTGATCTTCATCCAAAGACAGATTAGTGAGATAAACTTTAGGACCACACTTGTCCCTTACAGTTCAATTAAGCTTTTTAGCAAGAAAAAGGAACTAACACAACAAGAAGAAACTAACTGGGAAGTGAGTTGGCAAACACAGATCCTAATTAACAAAACTGGAATTTAATATTTAGTGAAACAAACAAACAAAAAAACTGTATGTGTGTGTGAGAGAGAGACCATTAACCTCAGAGCCAGGGAATACTTTATCCCATCAAATAAAATGAGGTTTGTCGGGAGACAGGGAAAAGCCAAGCACTCATCTTCGGTTTCCCATAACCCTGACTGTCTGATTTAAACAATAGTTATTCATTTAGCCAAGGTAACAGTGAAAGATTTCAGAGGCAGTTCAAAATCTTAAGAAAACTTGTACCATGTACAAAATTCTTTTATTGGGCTCCACTTTCCACAAGACTTCTTTTTACTTTCTGTGTCTTTTTCCATTCAGAAACAGTCACCTGTAAGCCAGACCTTTTTTTTTTGCTTTAAATCCTAGGCAAGGTGGGCTATGTGTCTCAAGGACATGATAAGAGTTAATTTCAGGCTTTTTTCTAGGCATGTTTTTAACAAGCTAGCTGTTCTTAATTGCATATGCAAAAAGAATTGGTTTTTTAATTTTAAAAGAAATTTTGTCTTAGCCAATTTTCTCCAGAGTCTAAAGGATATTGTGGCCACACTGTTTTTTCTCTTTCCATGGTCTTAATTTTTATATTATTTTTTAGATTAGCGATATCTCATATATAATGTGTTCAGTTCGGTTCAGTTCAGTCACTCAGTCATGTCCGACTCTTTGCAACCCCATGAATCACAGCACGCCAGGCCTCCCTGCCCATCACCAACTCCCAGAGCCTACCCAAACTCATGTCTATTGAGTCGGTGATGCCATCCAACCATCTCATCTTCTGTCATCCCCTTCTCCTCCTGCCCTCAATCTTTCCCAGCATCAGGGTTTTTTCCAGTGAGTCAGATCTTCGCATCAGGAGGCCAAAATATTGGAGTTTCAGCTTCAACATCAGACCTTCCAATGAACACCCAGGACTGATCTCCTTTAGGATGGACTGGTTGGATCTCCTTGCAGTCCAAGGGACTCTCAAGAGTCTTCTCCAACAACACAGTTCAAAAGCATCAATTCTTCGGTGCTCAGTCTTCTTTATAGTCCACCTCTCACATCCATACACGACCACTGAAAAAACCATAGCCTTGACTAGATGGACCTTTGTTGGCAAAGTAATGTCTCTGCTTTTTAATATGCTGTCTAGGTTGGTCATAACTTTCCTTCCAAGGAGTAAGTGTCTTTTAATTTCATGGCGGCAATTGCAGTGATTTTGGAGCCCAAAAAAATAAAGTCTGACACTGTTTCCACTGTTTCCCCATCTATTTGCCATGAAGTGATGGGACCAGATGCTATGATCTTAGTTTTCTGAATGTTGAGGTTTAAGCCAGCTTTTTCACTTTCCTCTTTCACTTTCATCAAGAGGGTCTTAAGTTCTTCTTTGCTTTCTGCCATAAGGGTGGTGTCATCTGCATAATCTGAGGTTACTGATATTTCTCCTGGCAATTTTGATTGCCCAGCGTTTCTCATGATGTACTCTGCATATAAGTTAAATAAGCAGGGTGACAATATACAGCCTTGACGTACTCCTTTTCCTATTTGGAACCAGTCTGTTGTTCCATGTCCAGTTCTAACTGTTGCTTCCTGACCTGCATACAGGTTTCTCAAGAGGCAGGTCAGATGGTCTGATATTCCCGTCTCTTGAAGAATTTCCCACAGTTTATTGTGATCCACACAATCAAAGGCTTTGGCATAGTCAATAAAGCAGAAATAGATGTTTTTCTGGAATGCTCTTGCTTGTTCCATGATCCAGCGGATGTTGGCAATTTGATATCTGATTCCTCTGCCTTTTCTAAAACCAGCTTGAGCATCTGGAAGTTCGTGGTTCACGTGTTGCTGAAGCCTGGCTTGGAGAATTTTGAGCATTATTTTACTAGCGTGTGATGTGAGTGCAATTGTGCGGTAGTTTGAGCATTCTTTGGCATTGCCTTTCTTTGGGATTGGAATGAAAACTGACCTTTTCCAGTCCTGTGGCCACTGCTGAGTTTTCCAAATTTACTGATATATTGAGTGCAGCACTTTCACAGCATCATCTTTTAGGATTTGAAATAGCTCAACTGGGATTACATCACCTCCACTAGCTTTGTTTTTAGTGATGCTTCCTAAGGCCCACTTGACTTCACATTCCAGGGTGTCTGGCTCTAGGTGAGTGATCATACCATCATGGTTATCTGGGTCATGAAGATCTTTCTCATACAGTTCTTCTGTGTATTCTTGCCACCTCTTTTTAATATCTTCTGCTTCTGTCAGGTCCATACCATTTTTGTCCTTTATTGAGCCCATCTTTGCATGAAATATTCCCTTGGTATCTCTAGTTTTCTTGAAGAGATCTCTAGTCTTTCCCATTCGATTGTTTTCCTCTATTTCTTTGCAATGGTCACTGAGGAAGGCTTTCTTATCACTCCTTGCTATTTTTTGGAACTCTGCATTCAAACAGGTATATCTTTTTCTTTTCTCCTTTGCTTTTCACTTCTCCTCTTTTCTCACATTATATAATGTGTACACAGATATAAATGGGCAGACTAGGGATCTCATGGCTTCAATTAAAAGCTTAGTTATGAATCAGGTGTTGCAATATAAACTTACTAGTATCGGGGGACTGTGTAATCTCCCCAGTTCTGTCTCGCCACAGCAAAAATTTGAAGCAATGGACCAGTGTTACATTTCGGTTACAGCTCAGTTTTCTTTGGCAAGCAAAGGAAAATACATCCTCGAGGCATGAGTGCGGGCCAACCCAAGAGACAAGACGAGACGAGAGAGGCTCAGTTGTGGCTCCTCTTTTTATATGTTTTTCCTTCTCCCCCTGAGCCTGGACTATGTAAACTGGGCCAGCCAGGAGGGCTGTGTGTTTTACCTGAGGTTCTCACTCAGGTCCTCGGACCTTCCTTGGTTGTATATTCGCCAGCTTTATCCTTTCTTTGTCTTTTAGCCACCCCTATTTTGGACTCGTTTTTCCTATTCTAACTACCTAACACTAGTTCATAAGCATTTGGTATACATTCAGCTTGCTAGTTCAGATGACCAAGGCCTTCTATCTGTAAATTTGGCTGAGGGAACTTTATTTGAAAGTGCCACATTTCTCCCTTGGTTGCAGGCCCTTGAAATACAAAGAGAAATACCATTAGTTACCACTTATCTAACTGAAAGCTAAAATATGACAAAAACAAACTTATCCATGAAACAGAAACGGACTCACAGATATAGAGAATTAGTGGTTACCAGTGGGGAGAGGGAGGTGGGGGGGTCAAGATAAGTGCAAGGCATTAAGAGATAGAAACTACTATATACAAAATCAATGAGCTATAAGGATATATTATACAGCACAAGGAAATATAGCCTTTATTTCTAATACCTTTAAATGCAGTATAATCCATAAAAGTACAGAATCACTCTTGTACACCCAAAACCAATATAGTAATATAAATAAACTGTACTTCAACTTAAAAAATTGTTGATGGCTATCTACCAAAACAAAGTAATCAAAATGAAAAAAATTAGCAAAAAATGGGATTTTTTTTTAAATAGAAGATTCCATCAAGAAACTAATTTTGGTAAGAGTTTTAAAAATCATACAAAGTACCTTTACTTTTTTAATTTTTCCTTTCCAAGAACTTATTAGTCAAGTCAAGCCAATTAATCTAACATTGATCCTTACCAAGCTAAGAGCAGTAAGCACATTTTTATCACCAAGTGTTTTCAAGACACCTCTAGTTGGCAAAGTCCTTGACCTCTAACCTTTCTTGTCACTAACTGCAGCTACTTCAGGAACAATATTGTTTGGGTGGCAATATCACGTGGTCCAACAGGTCCTAAGACCACATTACCAAGGGTTTCTTTTTTAAACTGAGCAACTTAAAAAAAAAAAGTGCTGTTTTTTGTCTTGTCACTATTAAATTCTCATTGGAGAGAGTCATGTGTGAAGTTTTTAGCCCCAAAGCCTTCTATTCTCATCCTAAAGTGTGTCTGTCTTGCCTCACTAGGAATCTGGAAACTGCGAAGTGAAGAGATTACCCTGTTGAAGGAGCTGGGAAGTGGCCAGTTTGGAGCGGTCCGTTTGGGCAAGTGGAAGGGGCAGGAGGATGTTGCTGTGAAGGTGATCAGGAGCTCCATGTCAGAAGATGAATTCTTCCCGGAGGCCCAGACCATGAGGTAGGATTCTTCTGGGGAATCATGATTTAGTCCTCACTGTGAGAGGACAATCATGCCAACAGGTTGACCCTAATATCTGTAGGGCCTGAATCAAGAGTGCACACATCATAGAATATACATGGGAATACTACTCAGCCATAAAAAGTAAAATAATGCCATCTGAGCAACATGGATGGACCTAGAGATAAGCATATTACGTGAAGACACAGAAAGACAAATATCATATTTGTCTTTTATTTGTCCATTTATTACTTAGGAGTGGAATCTAAACTTTGATGCAAATGAACTTCTTGACAAAACAGAAACAGTCTCAGACATACAAAGCAAACTTAGGGTTACTAAAGGGGAAAGGGATGGGGGATTAATTAGGAGTTTGGCATTAACATACACACTACTATATGTAAAATAGATAAGATCCTACTCCACAGCACACCTGGGCTTCCCTGGTGGCTCAGACGGTAAAGAATCTGCCTGCAATGAAGAGACCCAGGTTCGGTCCCTGGGTCGGTAAGGTCCCGTGGAGAAGGAACTGGCTACCCACTCCAGTATTCTTGCCTGGAGAATCCCATGGACAGAGAAGCCTGGTGGGCTACAGTCCATGGTGTTGCAGAGAGTCAAATACAACTGAGCAACTAACATCACTTCACTCTATAGCACAGGGAACTATATTCAATATTTGTGATAACCTAATAATCTGAAACCTAATAACCTAAAAGTATGTGTGTGCATGTGTCTATACATATACATATATGTGTATATTTATATTTTTATGACTGGATCCCTTTGCTATATACACCTGGAACTAACACAACATAAAACAATTACTCTTCAATTGAAAATGCCCCAGTTTTCAATAGAAAACATATCATTGAAACAAACATTTGGAGTTCGGAAACAATTTAACACACTATTACACACAATTGGCTCTATGAGCAGAATCCTTTGTCTGGGCCTGTCTTCATGTTCGCACACTCTGCACAGTGTCAGGGGCTCCTACACTTAGAAGGGCTCCGTGCTTGGCTTAAGGCTGTGCTGTCAGCATCCACATTCTTAGTAACTCTTACACAAGGATTCCTGCATTTTCACTCTGCCCTGATCCCTGCCAGTGATGTAGCTCATCCAGTCTCTGCAATTGTGCTGTCATAAAACTGGGGAAGGGGCCTTGATGTCAGAACAGAAAAATCTGCAGAAAAATCCCTTAGGCTCATGGTGTAAGCCCCATGTCCTGGTGTAACTTTAAAACGTGTATTTTGCTATTAGAGCGCTAGTAATCCTACAGAATCTGAAAAAGTTATTAACAATTGACCTAGACATACAGAAAGAGGTCAAGCTGTATCACCAGGGCAAACTGTTCCACCTCAGATGGAATGGTCAAACTGAGGCCTGAGATGTGGGAAGTGTCGGGTGACATGGTGGTCTCACCACATGCCCCCTGGGCAGTGACTGAATTTGCTCAAGGAACAGCTTTCACTGGGAGGTGGACCTTGGTTCCAGCACAAGCCCTCCCTTTGAAGAGAGCAATGCACGGCTTTAAAACTGCTCAAAGAAGCATAACAAGCTCATCACCTTGAATAACATGATAATCAGATCAGATCAGATCAGTCTCTCAGTCGTGTCTGACTCTTTGCGACCCCATGAATTGCAGCACGCCAGGCCTCCCTGTCCATCACCAACTCCCGGAGTTCACTGAGACTCACGTCCATCGAGTCAATGATGCCATCCAGCCATCTCACCCTCTGTTGTCCCCTTCTCCTCCTGCCCCCAATCCCTCCCAAAGTCTTTTCCAATGAGTCAATTCTTCGCATGAGGTGGCCAAAGTACTGGAGTTTCAGCTTTAGCATCATTCCTTCCAAAGAAATCCCAGGGCTGATCTCCTTTAGAATGGACTAGTTGGATCTCCTTGCAGTCCAAGGGACTCTCAAGAGTCTTCTCCAACACCACAGTTCAAAAGCATCAATTCTTCGGCGCTCAGCCTTCTCCACAGTCCAATTCTCACATCCATACATGACCACAGGAAAAACCATAGCCTTGACTAGACGGACCTTTGTTGGAAAGTAATGTCTCTGCTTTTGAATATGCTATCTAGGTTGGTCATAACTTTCCTTCCGAGGAGTAAGCGTCTTTAATGCATGTCCCTATAGCTAACTAAGAAGAAAGGAAACAACTAAATATTTTATAAATCCTTATCTGTGAAAAAATTGTCAAGTTGGCATGTTAAACTTAGTTTACACATCTGAAATTTAAAGGATCATCCTATAATGCTCCTCATTGTTAATTATCAGAGAAATGCAAATCAAATCTACAATGAGGTACCACCTCACACTGGACAGAATGGCCATCATTAAAAAATCTCTGAAATAACAAGTATTGGAGAGCGTGTGGAGAAAAGGGAAACTTCAGACACTGTTAGTGGGAATGTAAATTGAGAACAGAGAACAGCATGGTGGTTCCTCAAAAAACTAAAATAGAGTTACCATATGATCCAGCAATCCCACTCCTAGCCATATATTAAGACAAAGCTATAATTTAAAAAGATACATGCAGTATTTTTAAAAACAAACAAAACCGTATATACCAGCTACAGATCTGACAAGAAACCTTTACTCTTACAGGCGAGATAATCAAATTTGCCTTCACATATTGCCTGCTATATGTAGACCCTTGGTTCATACTCCATGTAACCACACACTGTCATAATTAAATCCAATTTGAATTTTAGCCTTAATTTTAGGATGTGGTTTCCTTCCAGCCACATAGGATCATTGCCTTTTCTCCAGGCCCTGTTTCCCTGGTATGACATTTCAAACCTAAAAACTTGTAAGTACTTGTTGATATGAATATCAATTTCACTTTAGCTCAGTTTGAAGGAAGCAAAAATCAGGGGAGGGACCTATTTTTTCTGTTTTCTTCATGGAGAAAAATGAAACTGTCAGAAGAAAAATTACCTGCGGCTCATGTGCTCTTTGAGTCACTCTTTGTTTGCATGAATTTGCTTTTATTATTTTTTCAAGTGTGAGCTTTGATTCATATAATAACAAAAAACAGAATTAAAAGAAATTAGTTTGAAATGATGGCTTGTTTCTGCCTAGAAATTCTGAACCAAAGGAACCAATGGAAACCACAAAGAGCAGGGTGCCAAGCTTCTAAGAATATTTTAAGTTGCAAATAATAACTAGTATGGTTGAAATTTCAGCAATACATCTTTATTCTGATTTTAAAAATATCCTTTTCCAGAAGGTTTCCAGAGTGGCCACCTCCTGCTGGAAGCCTGGGATGCTGGAATCATGCCACACCCTGTGTGTCTTTACACGACACTGGGCTGCACTATAAAAAATTCCTGCCTCTCCCATGGATCCTGAATGTAGGGAAAAAGCAAATTAGCCAAGATGGCGATGTCAGGCTCTCTCACCCCCACAGCCTCTCGCTCCGGCCCCACGTTTTGTAAATACATGGTTACGTATCCGCTGAGCGCACTTACAGCACAGCGCATGTGCTTCACGAGGTACCCGCTTGGCCGGAGACCACTTTTGCTCTGTAAACATCAGTAAGATCCACCAGAAAACCCCTTGCGGCTACATTATGGCTGCATCCGCAGGATCACCATGAGACCAGAGAATACAGCGAGTCTGCTATTCCAGCCCCTGCGCCAGTCAGGAGAGATTAAACGAGTCTGCAGTTCCTCCGGCTCCCAAAGTTTTCTTGCAGCTTCCCTGCTCGCGCCTTGCCCACCTTGGGTTCAACGAACAGTGAGATAGAGTGAGATACTGACCATCACGTGGCCAAAGCAATTGGTAACACTTTGTTTTGCCTGTCAGAATGATCAAAGACACAGATTCTTTCAGTTTCACCCTGCCCTGATGTGGGTGAAGGGTGAGCTCACTGATTATTTCCTCTTCAAGAAATGTACATCCTAGTTCTCACGCGAGGGGAGTTCCCTGTCCAAAGATGAGAGACCCTGCATGTGTGACCTGTGCCTCCTGGGAGAGAAGCTTTCAGTTCAGTTCAGTCATTCAGTCGAGTCCGACTCTTTGCGACCCCATGAATCGCAGCATGCCAAGCCTCCCTGTCCATCACCAACTCCCGGAGTTCACTCGGACTCACGTCCATCGAGTCAGTGGTGCCATCCAGCCATCTCATCCTCTGTCGTCCCCTTCTCCTCCTGCCCCCAATCCCTCCCAGCATCAGAGTCTTTTTCAATGAGTCAACTCTTTGCATGAGGTGGCCAAAGTACTGGAGTTTCAGCTTTAGCATCATTTCTTCCAAAGAAATCCCAGGGCTGATCTACTTCAGAATGGACTGGTTGGATCTCCTTGCAGTCCAAGGGACTCTCAAGTCTTCTCCAACACCACAGTTCAAAAGCATCAATTCTTCGGCACTCAGCCTTCTTTACACTCCAACTCTCACATCCATACATGACCACAGGAAAAACCATAGCCTTGACTAGACGGACCTTTGTTGGCAAAGTAATGTTTCTGCTTTTGAATATGCTATCTAGGTTGGTCATAACTTTCCTTCCAAGGAGTAAGCGTCTTTTAATTTCATGGCTTCAGTCACCATCTGCAGTGATTTCGGAGCACAAAAAAATAAAGTCTGACACTGTTTCCACTGTTTCCCCATCTATTTCCCATGAAGTGATGGGACCGGATGCCATGATCTTAGTTTTCTGAATGTTGAGCTTTAAGCCAATTTTTTCACTCTCCACTTTCACTTTCATCAAGAGGCTTTTGAGTTCCTCTTCACTTTCTGCCATAAGGGTGGTGTCATCTGCATATCTGAGGTTATTGATATTTCTCCCAGCAATCTTGATTCCAGCTTGTGTTTCTTCCAGTCCAGCGTTTCTCATGATGTACTCTGCATATAAGTTAAATAAACAGGGTGACAATATACAGCCTTGACGTACTCCTTTTCCTATTTGGAACCAGTCTGCTGTTCCATGTCCAGTTCTAACTGTTGCTTCCTGACCTGCATACAAATTTCTCAAGAGGCAGGTCAGGTGGTCTGGTATTCCCATCTCTTTCAGAATTTCCCACAGTTTATTGTGATCCACACAGTCAAAGGCTTTGGCATAATCAATAAAGCAGAAATAGATGTTTTTCTGGAACTCTCTTGCTTTTTCCATGATCCAGCAGATGTTGCCAATTTGCTCGCTGGTTCCTCTGCCTTTTCTAAAACCAGCTTGAACATTAAACCTGACCAACGTGTGTGAAAAAGTTGGCTTAAAGCTCAACATTCAGAAAACTAAGATCATGGCATCCAGTCCCATCTCTTTGTGGCAAATAGATGGGGAAACAGTGGAAACAGTGGCTGGCTTTTTTTTTTTTTTTGTGGGGGGTGGGGGGGGGCTACAAAATCACTGCAAATGGTGATCACAGCCATGAAGTTAAAAGACCTTACTCCTTGGAAGGAGTTATGAACAACCTAGAGAGCATATTCAAAAGCAGAGACATTACTTTGCCAACAAAGATCCATCTAGTCAAGGCTATGGTTTTCCAATAGTCACATGTGGATGTGAGAGTTGGACTATAAAGAAAGCTGAGTGCCAAAGAATTGATGCTTCTGAACTGTGATGTTGGAGAAGACTCTTGAGAGTCCCTTGGACTGCAAGGATATCCAACCAGTCCATCCTAAAGGAGATCAGTCCTGGGTGTTCATTGGAAGGACTGATGCTGAAGCTGAAACTCCAGTACTTTGGCCACCTGATATGAAGATCTGACTCATGTGAAAAGACCCTGATGCTGGGAAAGATTGAGGGCAAGAGGAGAAGGGGACGATAGAGGAAGAGATGGTTGGATGGCATCACTGACTCAGTGGAGATGAGTTTGGGTGGTCTCTGGGAGTTGGTGATGGACAGGGAGGCCTAGCATGCTACAGTTCATGGGGTCGCAAAGAGTCAGACATGACTGAGTGACTGAACTGGACTGAAGGTCTGTCTACATGGTAGATCTAGACCTCTCCAAGTCCTGTCTACACTGATGATGTTTAGACGAGACCGTGTGCTTCTACAATGAGAACATTTAGACCTGACCCTATTCTGTCTACACTAGGACTGGAGACCTGGGTGGGACCTGGCCTGCCTCTGTCCTGGAAAACTCCGCGCCTGCATCTGAATGTCAGCGCTTAGATGTCTGGGGTCTGGAGCTGAGGTGGCTGCTCTGGGCAGCATGCTCTTCTCTGAGGGGGCTCTGTGGCCCTCCCGGGGTCGGGGCTGTGGTGGGCTCTGAGTCTCTCCCCTCCCTGGGGCATGGAGGCTCCTCAGGTGGGCTACCTGGCAATCATTCCAATTTTCCAGCACATTTGGGTTGAGTAGGGAGGCAGGTTCACCCGGTGGATTGACTGCAGGGCACATGGATCAGGCAAAAAGCCAGTGGGATCAGGTGAGGTTGCTGCCGTGACCTCCTTCAGGTCGACCGTCCTACTCAGCAGAGACCAGACCTGTCCCTCGTCTTCCAGCCCTGCGTCTGGTGTATTTTCTCAGCTCCTCAGCGGGACAAGAACCAGAACCAGAACCAAAGTGGTGCCTTCAACATGATCATGACAGCCATAGAAACAGTTAATATCACAGAACCAAAGGGGAAGGGGAGGACTTCTGTGGGACAATGTGAGGAGAGGAGACCAACCCTACCCTTCTTTCTACCATCCTAGGAGGTTACGGGAACCCCTCATTTCTGCCTTAGGGGTCCAACCAGCAGAGACCTGGTGTCCTAACCAAGGGTCGCGGGGCCCCAGGTGCAGGGACTGTGGAGGAGGTGTCGCCTTGGAGACTGAGGATGTGTGTCCCCCATTCAGTCCTGGGGATTGTGTGGGCTCACCCCACCCGCACGGGTCAGGACCTTGTACCTGGAGACCCCCCGTCTGCTCTTTACCTGCAGTGTGAATTGTCCCCTCTGAGATTCCCATCCTCTGAATTGAGGATGTTGCCCTGATTGACCTATGGTCCCTTTTCTTCTCTTCATCTTGTCACATTCATTTGAGGTCAGGCAGCTTCCAGTGGGTTCCTGCTCTGTGTTCTGCTGAGTGAGGACATCTTGGGGTGTCATTTACTGTCATAACACATCACATATCTAATCACTGGGGTCACCCCTGTCTGGTTTCCCTACACCAAGCTGAGGTGATTTGATTTTTATTTTTTATTGGAGCAGAGTTAATTTCCATTGTTTTGTTAGTTTTGGGTGTACAGGAACTCGATTAGATTTTACCTAGAGGTGTATCTATTCTTTTTCCTCTTTATCCCTCATATAGGTTATTACAGTTTGTTCAGGAGAGTTCCCTGTTCTATTCAGTAGGTCATAATTATCAATTTGATATTAGCATGTATGTTTTAATTCAAAACACTTAATTTATCCTTCCCTTTTAACTTTGCTTTGATAATCATAATTTGGTTTTCTCAGTGTGAGGGTCTTTTTCTATTTTGTAAATTAGTTTTTTGGTGTGACTTGATAGATTGCACTTGTATGTGATATCTATGATATTTAAGCCATTTACTTTCCCACAAATATTGTGCGAGGATTCCCTTTCCTGTACATCCTCTGCAATATTTATTTTCTGTAGATCTTTTCTCTTGATGATGGCTATTGGGACTAGTGTGAGGTGATACCTCATTGTAGTTTGATTGGCATTGATTTGATCATTATCGATGTGGAGTATCTTTCCATGTGCTTTTATTATTTTACACCTTCTGAACACAATTTACCTCTTGAATCTGGCTTCTTGGAACTTGGCCCTTTTTGGAATTTGGAATT
This sequence comes from Bos mutus, assembly GCF_027580195.1. Taxonomy (NCBI): domain Eukaryota; kingdom Metazoa; phylum Chordata; class Mammalia; order Artiodactyla; family Bovidae; genus Bos; species Bos mutus. The sequence goes on from NC_091645.1 coordinate 35,353,802, forward strand.
CTTTTCTGGTGATTTGCCCCGGGACATTTCTTGAGGGCAGGTGTCATTACAGCCCTGTCGGACTTGTTACTATTAGAAGCCCTTCAGCCCCTGTTTTAAGATATGTATATAAATATGACACAGCCAATTGCCCCCCTGCCCCCTCTCAACTTTCCTTTTTGGTAACCATGAGATTCTTTTCCAAGTCTGTGAGACCATTTCTCTTTTGTAATGACGTTCTTTGTATCCATTTTTAGATTCCAGCAGAAATGAGATCCTATGATGCTTTCCCTTTCTCACTTACTTCACACAGTATGATCTCCTCTAGTTTCTTCCCAGGAACTGGATACAGCATTATTTCATCCTTGTTTATTTTTTATTGTATTGTGTAGAACCCCATCTTTGTATCCATTCATCTGTCATTGTACACTTAATTTGCTTCCCTGTCTTGGCTATCGTACCTAGTGCTGCCACGATTGTTGGGGTGAAGATAATCTTTTAAATTTTGGGGTTTTTCCTGGATCTATGCCTAGGTAAATTATGTTAGTGCCTATGAAATTAAAAGATGCCTGCTCCTGGGAAGAAAAGTTATGACCAACCTAGACAGCATATTAAAAAGCAGAGACATTACTTTGCCAACAAAGGTCTGTCTAGTCGAGGCTATGGTTTTTCCAGTAGTCATGTATGGATGTGAGAGGTGGACTATAAAAAAAGCTGAGCACCGAAGAATTGATGCCTTTGAACTGTGGTGTTGGAGGAGAATCTTGAGAATCCCTTGGACTTCAAGGAGATCCAACCAGTTCATCCTAAAGGAAATCAATCCTGAATATTCATTGGAAGGACTGATGCTGAAGCTGAAACTCCAGTACTTGGCCACCTGATGTGAAGAGCTGATGCATTTGAAAAGACCCTGATGCTGGGAAAGATTGAAGGTGGGAGGAGAAGGGGACGACAGAGGATGAGATGGTTGGATGGCATCACCGACTCAATGGACACGAGTTTGAGTAAACTCCGGGAGTTGGTGATGGACAGGGAGGCCTGACATGCTGCAGTCTATGGGGTTGCAAAGAGTCGGACACAACTGAGCGACTGAACTGAACTGATGCCTAGGTATAGGATTGCTGGGTCACTTGGTACTTCAATGCTCAGTTTTTTAAAGAATCTCCATAATGTTCTCCCTAGTGGATGTCTCCATTTACATTCCCACCCACAGTGGGAGGGTTTTCTTCCCTTCACACCTTCTGCAGAGTTTATTGCTGTGGATTTTTTGAGATGGTCATTCTGACTGATGTGAGGTGATACCTCATTGGACTATTGATTTGTCTTTAAGAATTAGTGATTTTAAGCACCTTTTTGTGTGTTTTATGGCCATCTCTATGCCTTCTCTGGAGAAATGTGCATATTAATCTTTGACTGATGTTTTCACTGAATTGTTTGTTTTTTGATATTGCTCTGTAGGAGTTGATTGTGTGTGTTGGAGACACATTCCCCACGGGCATCTTCGTTTGCAAGCATTTTCTCCGTTCTGAGGGCTGTCTCTTTTTTTCACTGCAGGTGTCCTTTGTCGTGCAAATGCTTTAAATGTTTATTAGGTTCCATTTGTTTATTTCTATTTTATTTATCCTCATTCTAAGAGGTGGATCAAAAAGGAACTTGCTGCATTTTATGCCAGTGTGTTCTGCTTTTTTCCTTAAGAGTTTCGTTGTATCTGTCTGTTTATTTAGGCCCTTAATCTGTCTGCAGTTTATTTTTGTATGTGGTATCAGGAGTGTTCTAATTTATCCTCGTTTTCTTCTGCCCAGGGTCCTCCACAGTGGCTGCTCCATTTTCCATTCCCAGCATCAGTGTAGGAGGACTCTCTTCTCCTTAATGCCTTTTTCAATAGGCATGAAGCTATGATTTGATCCACAGATTTCCGAACACTGACACCCTCTGCAGCATTTATTGTTTGTAGAGTATCTGCCTGTGGCCATTCTGACCGGTGTGAGGTGACAACACGTTGAAGTTTTGATTTGCATTTCTCTCATATTTAGCAATGTTGACATATTTTCATGTGATTTTTTGAAACTGTGTGAGTTAAACTTACTTACTGAAAATGGCTTCTTGAAATCCTGCCCTATTTTGAATCTTTCCAATGACCTCCCCTAAGACATTTCTTGAGGGCAGATCTTTTTTACTTACAGCCCTGCAGGCCCTGTTAATGTAAGTGCCCATTAGCAATGGTTTCAAAGTTGTTGTTATGGGAAATGGGCACAGGGCAGCATGTCTTTACCCCCAGCCCTGCTTACTGGGGGAACCAGAGTCTTAGGGAAAGGCCTGTTCCTGGATTGTCAGAGCGGAAAGTGCCAGGAGAAACACCAAGGCCTGTGTCCCATTCCTTCTTCCTTCCCCCATCCCCTGGACAAATCCCAGTTCCTTTAACACCCACTCTGTGGAGGGTGCTTTCATCCATAGACGGGGTGACCGTAAAGAAGGAGGCTGGAGGTGGGAACCCCAAAACCAGGAGACATGGAGCCCACGGGGCTTTTCAAAGCTCCTCCAGCCCAGAGGCTCCACATCCTGCGGGTGCAGTAGGCATGGTTTCACTGCAGGAGGACCCCCTGCATCTGGAGGTTGTGGGCCCCTGCAGAGGCGAGCAGGCACGCCAGGTCCATGGGGCAGGGCTCATTGGCTGGTATATCCTCCCAGCTCCGTCAGCCCCATGACTGTCCATCCTTGGGAACCAAGCCTGCCCAGGCTTCAGGGATGTGCCAGTAGCCCAGGGCACCAAAGCCCGAGGGGAATAGAGTCAGCATTCTCTTTTCGTAATTTTTATTCCATATTGGTGTATAGGTGACTTACAATGTTTCAGGATGTGAGCTTTTTTTTTATCTTTGTTTTAGGTATGATTCCCTTTGCATAGATGTGGACATGTCCTTTTCTGGGTTTCCTTCCCATATAGTTTATTATTCAGTGTTGATTAAGGGTCCTCACTGACTATTTTATAAAGAGTAGTGTGTGTATGTTCATTTGAAACTGAAAGTCGCTCAGTCGTGTCTGACTCTTTGGGACCCCATGAACTATACAATCTGTGTAATTCTCCAGGCCCGAATACTGGAGTGGGTAGCCTTTCCCTATTCCAGGGGATCTTCCTGACCCAGGAATCGAACCGGTGCCTCCTGCATTGCAGGTGGATTCTTTACCAACTGGGCTATGAGGGAAACCCATTTACACCTGCTCATTTCTCACCCCCACCACCTTTCCTTGTTGGTAACCATAAGGTGCTTGGCTATGTCCTGAGGCCTTTTCTATTTGGTAAAGAAGTTCATTTGTATCCATTTTTAGACTCCATCTCTAAGTGATACCATGTAATAATTGCCCTGCTTCCTCTGACTTCGCTTTTTATGATCCTCTCTACTTCCTTGTTGCTGGACATGGCATCATGTCATCCTCTTTATGGCTGAGTGATGTTGCCTTGTGTGTGTACCTGATCTTCTGTATCCATTCATCTGTCCTTCTCTGATTAGCCTGCTTTCTTGTCTTGGCTAGTGGGACTGAGATTGAGGGTTACCCCTGCTTTTAAATTTTAGGTTTTCTCTGGATTTATTCCCAGGTATTGGATTGCTGGGTCCTAAGGTCCTTCTGTGTTATTTTTCAAATGAACATCCGTACTCTTCTTCCTGTTGGACGTACTGTGTGATTGTGAAGAACGCTGCAGGAGGGCTCCCTTCTCTCCACACCCTCTCTGGCATTGATTGTTTGTACAGTGTTTGGCCATGGCCATATTTACCTTGTGATGTGGTATTTCGCTGTAGCTTTAAAGCAAGAGAGTTCCAGAAAAACATCTATTTCTGCTTTATTGACTATGCCAAAGCCTTTGACTGTGTGGATCACAATAAACTGTGGGAAATTCTGAAAGAGATGGGAATACCAGACCACCTGACCTGCCTCTTGAGAAATCTGTACGCAGGTCAGGAAGCAACAGTTAGAACCGGACATGGAACAACAGACTGGTTCCAAATAGGAAAAGGAGTACGTCAAGGCTGTATATTGTCACCCTGTTTATTTAACTTATATGCAGAGTACATCATGAGAAACGCTGGACTGGAAGAAACACAAGCTGGAATCAAGATTGCCGGGAGAAATATCAATAACCTCAGATATGCAGATGACACCACCCTTATGGCAGAAAGTGAAGAGGAACTCAAAAGCCTCTTGATGAAAGTGAAAGTGGACAGTGAAAAAGTTGGCTTAAAGCTCAACATTCAGAAAACGAAGATCATGGCATCTGGTCCCATCACTTCATGGGAAATAGATGGGAAAACAGTGGAAACAGTGTCAGACTTTCTTTGGGGGGGCTCCAAAATCACTGCAGATGGTGACTGAAGCCATGAAATTAAAAGATGCTTACTCCTTGGAAGGAAAGTTGTGACCAACCTAGATAGCATATTCAAAAGCAGAGACATTACTTTGCCAACAAAGGTCCGTCTAGTCAAGGCTATGGTTTTTCCTGTGGTCATGTATGGATGTGAGAGTTGGACTGTAAAGAAGGCTGAGCACCGAAGAATTGATGCTTTTGAACTGTGGTGTTGGAGAAGACTTGAGAGTCCCTTGGACTGCAAGGAGATCCAACCAGTCCATTCTGAAGGAGATCAGCCTTGGGATTTCTTTGGAAGGAATGATGCTGAAGCTGAGACTCCAGTACTTTGACCACATGTGAAGAGTTGACTCATTGGAAAAGACTCTGATGCTGGGAGGGATTGGGGGCAGGAGGAGAAGGGGACGACAGAGGATGAGATGGCTGGATGGCATCTCTGATTCGACGGACGTGAGTCTCAGTGAACTCCGGGAGTTGGTGATGGACAAGGAGGCCTGGCGTGCTGCGATTCACGGGGTTGCAAAGAGTCGGACAGGACTGAGCGACTGAACTGAACTGAACTGAACTGAATGTTTAGTGATGTTGACATTTTTTCATGTGATTTTTTAAGACTGTGAATTAAACTTACATGTTGAAATTGGCTTCTTCCAAAATTGGCCTGCCATCCTTTGGATTCTTTTTCGATGACAACCCCTAGGACATTTTTCGAGGGCAGCTGTTGTTGACTTACAGTCCCTGGATCCTTGTAAATGTTAAATGCCCAACAGCACAGCTCTTCCTGGTGTGTTATTACAGAAAATGGCCACAAGGCGGCAGCACTTCTTCACACCACATGCTTTTTCTTTTTTTTTTTTTCACCTGTAAATTCCTTGTTATCTTCTATTGGAATAGAGAGGATTTCTGATGTTGTTTGTTTCAGGTGTACAGGAACTTGATTCAGTTACACATAGACGTTTATTCTCTTTAGGGTTCTTTTTTGCATATAGGCGATTACAGTATGTTCAGTAAACTTCCCTCTGCTGTTCAGTAGGTACTTTTTAATCCTCTATTTGGTATATATATAAATGTGTATATGTTACTTCCAATCTCTTAGTTTATTCTGCTGTATCTGGAGGTGGGGTCTCTCCAGAGGGAAACAGGAACTCCAGGTTCATTTTGGGGACGCACCCCCTTCTACGTGCTCCCAGCTCGCTCTGCCCCAGGACACTCCAGTCTTGGCATCCGAACCAGTCGGGCTCCAGGGATGTGACACCGCAAGTCACTATGCCCTGAGGGGCATAGAGTTGGACTATCCTTTCTGTTTTATCTGTTTTCATCCCATCATTTGAACTGGAGCATACAGGTTAAGTGTTTTATTTTTTCCTTTTCCTTCTACCACTAATTGTTTCACTTCTGCATAGTTGTATATATGATTTGTTGGGGTTTTTTCTTTATAGGTTAATACAGAGTGTGGAGTATGTTTCCTTCTGTTACATGGTGGGTCCTGGTCTCTTGTTTTATCAATAGTAGGAGAAGGCAATGGCACCCCACTCCAGTACTCATGGAAAATCCCATGGATGGAGGAGCCTGGTAGGCTGCAGTCCATGGGGTCGCTAAGAGTCGGACACGACTGAGCGACTTCCCTTTCACTTTTCACTTTCATGCATTGGAGAAGGAAATGGCAACCCACTCCAGTGTTCTTGCCTGGAGAATCCCAGGGACGGGGGAGCTTGGTGGGCTTCCGTCTATGGGGTCGCAGAGAGTCAGACACGACTGAAGTGACTCAGCAGCAGCAGCAGCAGCAGTGTGCATATTAGTCTAAAACAGCTCTGTTCTCCCTGTCTCACATCTGCATATTTTGATAACCAGAAGTTTATTTTCTAAGTCGGTGAGCCTGTGTCTCCAGGCAGTAGGTTCATTTGTATCCATCTTGAGATTACACCTAGAAGTGGTATAGTATGGTCTTAGTCTCTCCCTGTCTCTCTTACTTCACTTGGAATGATCATCTCTACTTTCCTTCCTTAAGCTGATCTGGGCATTTTTTCCTGCTTCTTTGTGCTTGAGAAATCCTGCATTGTGTACATGAACCCTACCCCCAGTGTGTATCCCTTCATCTGTGCTTCTGCAATTAACTTGCTTTTCTGTCTTGGCTGTTGTACACAGTGGAGCCAAAATTGGAGGGTTGTCCATCTCTATTAAAATTTTGGTGTCTCAACCCATCTGCCTCGAACCCAGATGAGTCCGGACATGAGACGCAAGCCTGCTCAGGCTCCTGGAATGGGAGAGCAGCCCAAGTCAGGGAGGCTGGGGGGAATAAGCTAGGCATTGCTTTTCTATTTCTTTTCTCTAGTTTCATGCCTGTGCTGTGTTGGAGTATAGTCAATTTGCAGTTTTGTGCTTGTCTTCAGGGTACAGCCATGTGATTAACTAATGACATATGCATACAGCTTATCTGTTCTTTTTTGGATTCTTTTCCCATAGAGGTTATTGCAGAAGGTTGAGCAAAGTACCCTGTGTTGAATATCAGGTTCTTCCTGAGAATCTATTAGAGATACAGATTTCTGTGTATATGTGGTGGGAAGGAAGGAAATAATGATTTTGCATTATCCATTACAGATAGAGATTTCTCTGTATTGTTAGAGGTAGAAATTTCTGTCTATTTGGAAGAAAGAAAGGACAGAGATTTGTTATTTCAAATACAGATTTCTGGGTATATGTTAGCCCTGACCTGCTAATTCAGCCTTGTTCTTTCACGTTTTCTTGGAACCTTCTGTTTCTGTTTGAATTCTGAGAGTCACTTTTGTGGTGTAAATTTGTTCCTTTGTATCTCTTTTTTTATTTTGCCTAGAAGGGACATCATATGTTTTTTTTCTTTCTCTGTCTGGCCAAGTTCACCTAGACCATATTCCTCCAAGGTCCAACCTTGTGATTATTACTGGGATAATTTCATAATTTCAGTGGCCGTTTTTCATGGCTGAGTAATACTCCATTGTATATATGCACCACATCTTCTTTAACTTTTAATCTGTCCAGAGATACCTTGCTGGTTCTGTGTCTCGGCTGTAATAAGTCGTGCTTCAGTGAATGGAGGGTGCACGTGTCTTTCTGAATGGTGGTTTTCTCGGGATATAGGCCCAGGTGTGGGTATGTCAGATCACGGGCTCCCCTCTCTTGAAATCTTATTTTTCTGGCATGTGGACAAACAAGCTTTCTAGTGCTGTTGCTAATGTCCCCTCCAATGACCATGTTAGGGGGGTTCACTCTTCTAGCTGCTGCCCGCATTTATTGTTTGTAGAATTATGAGTTGGCCATTCTGAGGTGAGATTGATCTCTTGCTGTCACTTTGATTGGCATTTACCCTGTCATATTAGAAGGCAATGGCACCCCACTCCAGTGCTCTTGCCTGGAAAATCCCATGGATGGAGCAGCCTGGAAGGCTGCAGTCCATGGTGTTGGTAAGAGTCGGACACGACTGAGCGACTTCACTTTCAGTTTTCACTTTCATGCTTTGGAGAAGGAAATGGCAACCCACTCCAGTGTTCTTGCCGGGAATCCCAGGGACGGCAGAGCCTGGTGGGCTGCCGTCTATGGGGTCACACAGAGTCGGACACTAATGAAGTGACTTAGCAGCATTTAGGGATATAGAGCATCTTGTTGTCTGGCCATTTGGGGATTTTTATTCTTTTTTCTTTACCTTAAAGGGTTTATGGAGAATTTACCTTGCAATTGGCCTCTTCAAAGCCGGTTGTGTTTGCAATTGATTTCTGCAATAGTCGCCCCAGATCGTTTTCTGAGGGCAGCTGTCATTAACAGCCCCACAGGCCGTGTGACTTGGAGGTGCCAGTAAGTGCAGGTGCTAAACTTGTAGTTACAGGAAATGTCCACAAGGGGGCAGCACTTCTTCAAGCCGATCTCTGCTTCCACCTGGAACCAGAGCCTTAGCTCTGGGATACGAATGAGTGTGGAACGCGCCTTAACCGACACCCAAGGGCGTGTGTCTCACTATTTCTTCCCCCCAAGCTTCACCTCTCCCCTCCAGAATCTTGCGCACCTGGGACACTCCTCCCTGCTGAGGTGCCTAGGAGGCTGCACTCTCAGGAAGGAAGCTTCCGCTGGGGACCCCAGCCCCGTGGATCTGGGTACTTGGTGACTTTACCCTGGTCCTCGTGGCCAGACGGTCGTGTCACCGTCATTAGGGTGCACAGGGAAAACCAGAAGTTCAGGTGTGAGAGGGGTCTCAGTGCAGAGCAAAGTGTCGAGCTGTGCCGACACTGCGAGTCCAGCCGTGGGATTCGGATCTACTCTGGTTCCAGGGATGGGATAGCATCTCAAGTCAGGGAGGCTGGAGGGAGTAAACTGGGCATTACTTCCTTTTAGTTTCCTCTAATCTCATGCCGATGCTTTGCTGACGCGTAGACCAGTGTGTTTTGTGCTTGTCCTCAGCGTACAAGGGACTGATTCAGTTGTGAAATATACGTCCACGGATCTGTATTCTTTTGCCACAGAGGTTATGGAACAAGGTGGAGTAAGTTCTCTGTGGTGAACATCAAGTCCCTGGGAAGTAACAGAGAAGCAAATCTTTTGTACAGGTGCAAGGAAAGAAGGAAGGAGATAGTCCTGTGCGTCATCTGTAACAGCGATAGATTTCCTTGTATAAGTTAGAGATAATAATCCTGTGTAAATGCGCATGAACGAAAGGAAGGAAGGAGAAAATCCTTGTGGATGATTTAATACAGATAAGGACTTCAGTGCATGTGTAGAGGAAGGAAGGAAATAGCCGCTGTGGTTTCTCTGTTACTCACAGATTTCCGTGCACAGATTCGTTCTGACTTAAATTCATGCCTGGTTGTTCCTTTTTTTCTTAAGTTTGATCTGTGTTTGAATCTAGAGTCTCTAGAGATTCCCAGGTGGCTCAGTGGTAACAGTTCCGCCTACCAATGCAGGAGACGTGGGTTTGATCCCTGGGTCAGGACAATCCCCTGGAGGAGGAAATGGCAACCCACTCCAGTATCCGTGCCTGGAGAACCCATGGACAGAGGAGCCTGGCAGGCTATGTAGTCCATGAGGTCACAAAGGGTTGCACACAACTGGGCACGCATGCAGTAAAACAACACCTCAGAGTCTCTCTTTGTGTTTTAAATTACTGCCCCTGTGTCTCTTTGTTTCTTAATGTTGCCTAAAAGGGACATCGATAAAGGGAAGGTTTCAGTGAAGGGCACCTTGCCAGGCTGTGTTGAACCCATCCCTGTCCAGCCCTGGGAATCAGGCCTACTCCGGTTCCAGTGATCGGGTGGCATCGCAAGTCAGGGAGGGTGGAGAGAATACACAGGCATTACTTTTCTTCCCGCTCTGTTCTTTTATCTCACGCTGATGCCACGCTGAAGTATAGTAAATTTGCAGATTTTGCATGTCCTCAGAGTACAACAGACAGATTCGGTTATATATAAATAAAGCATATTTGTACCTTTGATTCTTTTGCCATAGAAGTGACTGAACAAAGTGGAGTAAAGTTCTCTGTGCTGAACATCAGGTTCCTGTGGAGTAACTGTTAGAGACACAGCTTTTTTGAATCGTGGAAGGAACAAAGGCTGGTCTTTGTGGATTACAGAGATAGAGTTCTATGTGTTTCTTATTGATAAATATTTCTGTGTCTATTTACATGGAAGGAGGATGGAAGGAAGGAGATAATCCTTGTGGATTCAGTTCAGTCACTTAGTCGTGTCCAACTCTTTGCAACACCATGGACTGCAGCACGCCAGGCTTCCCTGTCCTTCACCAATTGCTGGAGCTTGTTCAAACTCATGTCCATTGAGTTGGACACAAATACAAAGTTCCGTGTATACATCAAGACCAACTTCTAAACCATTTGTGGCCGTTCCCCTGCCATAATTTTTTAAATTCTTGTTTGGTGTTTAATCTAAGAGCCTCATTGTGTGTTTTTAACTACTTCCCATGCATCTCTTTTTAAAATAATGCCTAGAAGAGACATCATATGCTTTTTCTTCCTCTGTTGCTGAGTTCACTTTTTGTATAATCCTCCAAGGTCCATTCTTGTGGGGAGAAGTATCATCATTTCATAATTTCAGTGGCAGTTTTTCATGTCTGAGTAATAGCCTATTGTACATAAGTACCACATTTATTGACCATTTAATCTCTTGATGAACCTTTTCTTGGGTCTGTGTTCTGGTTTTTGGAAGTAGCAGTGCAGTGAGCCTTGGGGCGCGTATGTCATTTTGAATGAGGGTTTTTCATAGCATTGGCCCAGGTGTGAGTATTAAAATCCTAGGCTTTGGTCTCTTTAATTTTTTTGTTCTGGCCAGTAGAGGCTATTCTTTCAGGGGTTGTTGCCAGTTTCCATTCCCATGGAACTTGCAGGAGGCTTGAATCACCTCCCGGCGCTCTCCACAATTTAGGGTTTGCAGAAGTCAGGATGGCCATTCTGTCAGATGGAATGTGGTTTCTTGTTGTCGATTTGATTAGTATTCCTCCTATAATAATTAGCAATACTGAACATCTTGTCCTGTGACTGTTTAGGGTTTTTTTTTTTTTTTTTTCCTGAAATGTCATGGGGAAATTTTATGTTTGCAATTGACTTGAAAGTTGATTGTGTTTGGAACTGATTTCTGCAGTACTAACCCTAGGTCTTTTCCTGAGGGCAGCTGTCATTAACAGCTCCGCAGGCTTTGGGACTTGGAGGTGCCAGTAAGCAAAGGTGCTCAACTTGTAGTTATAGGAAATGTCCACAAGGTGGCAGCACGTCTTCATGCTCGTCTCTCAGTTCAGTTCAGTCCAGTCGCTCAGCTGTGTCCGACTCTTTGCGACCCCATGCTTCCACCTATAACCAGTTCAGTTCAGTAGCTCAGTCGTGTCCAACTCTCTTTGCGACCCCATGGACTACAGCACGCCAGGCTTCCCTGTCCATCACCAACTCCCGAAGTTTACTCAAACTCATGTCCATCGAGTTGGTGATGCCATCCAACCATTTCATCTTCTGTCATCCCCTTCTCCTCCCGCCTTAAATCTTTCCCAGCATCAAGGTCTTTTCCAATGAGTCACTTCGCTTCAGCTTCAACATCAGTCCTTCCATGAACATTCAAGACTGATCTCCTTTAGGATGAACTGGTTGGATCTCCTTGCAGTCCAAGGGACTCTCAAGAGTCTTCTCCAACACCACAGTTCAAAAGCATTAATTCTTCAGCACTCAGCTTTCTTTATGATCCAACTCTCAAATCCATACATGACTACTGGAAACCCTGCTTATTTAACTTATATTCAGAGTACATGGCTACGTCCATGGGGTCGCTAAGAGTTGGACACGACTGAGCGACTTCACTTTCACTTTTCATTTTCATGCATTGGAGAAGGAAATGGCAAGCCACTCTGGTGTTCTTGCCTGGAGAACCCCAGGGACGGGGGAGCCTGGTGGGCTGCCGTCTATGGGGTCACACAGAGTCGGACATGACTGAAGCGACTTAGCAGCAGCAGCAGCAGCAGCAGAGTACATCATGTGAAATGCCAAGCTGGATGAAGCACAAGCTGGAATCAAGATTGCTGGGAGAAATATCAATAACCTCAGAGATGCAGATGACACCACCCTTATGGCAGAAAATGAAGAACTAAACAGCCTCTTGATGAAAGTGAAAGAGGAGAGTGAAAAAGTTGGCTTAAAACTCAACATTCAGAAAACTAAGATCATGACACACGTTCCTATCACTTCATGCCGAATAGATGGGGAAACAATGGAAACAATGAGAGACTTTATTTTGGGGGGCTCCAAAATCACTGCAGATGGTGACTGAAGCCATGAAATTAAAAGATGCTTGCTCCTTGAAAGAAAAGCTATGACCAACCTAGACAGCATATTAAAAATCAGAGACATTATTTTGTGAATAAAGGTCCGTCTAGTCAAGGCTATGCTTTTTCCAGTAGTCACCTATAACCACAGCCTCAGGGAAAGGCAGCTTCCTGGGATATGAATGAGTGTGGAATGTGCTGAGCAAACACCCAAGGGCTTGTGTCTCACTCTTTCTTCCCCTGAAGCTTCACCTCTCCCCTCCAGAATCATGCATACCTGGGACACCCCTCCCTGCTGAGGTGCCTAGGAGGCTGCACTCTCAGGAAAGAGGCTTCAGTTGGGGACCCCGGCCCCATGGATCTGGATACTTGGTGAATTGACCCTGGTCCTTGAGGCCAAACGGTCATGCCACCATCAGAGTGACAGGGCAAACGAGACAGTTCAGGTTTAAGAGGGGTCTCGATGCAGGGCACCCTACCAGGTGTGCCAACCCCAACCCAGTCCAGCCTTGGGACTGAAACCTACTCTGGTTCCAGGGATCAGCTAGCATCCAGGGACATTTGAGGGGATAGACTAGGCAATACTTTGCTTCCTTTTGTTTTTCTTTAATCTCATGCTGGGCCACACACCTGGGTCTTAATCACCTGGGTGACACAGCCTGTGGCATAAGCCCTCTTGGAGGAGGTCGCCATTAATCCCACCTTAGAGCCAATGAGCAGATGACCCACAAATCGCAGAACAATTATACCAAAGAAATTCTTGCACTGTTAAGAAAGTTCTAGGATCCACAACAGATTTCCCAACCCGGGGATCTGGCAAAGGGACTGAGAAACCCCAGGGAATTTGATTTTGGAGGCCAGTGGGATTTGATTACAGAACTTACACAGGACTGGGGAAACAGACTCTTGGAGGGCACAAAAAAAAACCTTGTGTGACTAGGACACAGGAGAAAGGGGCAGGGACCCCACAGACACTGACCCAGACTTGCCTGTGAGTGTCCAGGAGTCTCCGGCAGAGGCATGGGTCAGCAGTGGCCTGCTGCAAGGTGGGGGGCACTGAGTGTGACAGTGTGTGCAAGGGACCTTCTGAAGGAGGTCATCATTATCTTCATTACCTCCACCATAGTTTGTCTCAGGCCAAACAACAGGGAGGGAACACAGCCCTGCCCATCAACAGAAAATTGGATTACAGATTTGCTGAGCATGGCCCCACCCATCAGAACAAGACCCAGTTTCCCCTCCAGTCAGTCTCTCCCATCAGGAAGCTTCCATAAGGCTCTTATCTTTATCCATCAGAGAGCAGACAGAATGAAAACCACAATCAAAGAAAACTAATCAAATTGATCACAGGGACCACACCCTTGTCTAACTCAATGAAACTGTGAGCCATGCCATGTAGGGCCACGCAAGACAGATGGGTCATGGTGGAGAGGTCTGACAAAAAATGATCCACTGGAGAAGGGAATGGCAAACCAGTTCAGTATTCATGTCTCAAGAACTCAATGAGCAGTATGAAAAGGCAAAAAGATAGGACACTGAAAGATGAACTCCCCAGGTCGGTAGGTGCCCAATATTCTACTGGAGAAGAGTGGAGAAATAACTCCAGAAAGAATGAAGAGATGGAGCCAAAGTGAAATGATGCCCAGTTGTGAATGTGACTCATGATGAAAGTAAAGTCCGTGCTGTAAAGAGCAATATTGCATAGGAACCTGGAATGTTAGGCCCATGAAACAAGGGAAATTAGTGGTCAAACAGGAGATGGCAAGAGTGAACAGTGACATTTTAGGAATCAGTGAACTAAAATGGACTGGAATGGGAAAATGTAATTCAGATGACCATTATATCTACGACTATGGGCAAGACTTCCTTAGAAGAAATGGAGTAGTCCTCATAGTCAACAAAAGAGTCTGAAATGGAATACATGGGTGCAATCTCAAAAACAACAGAGTGATCTCTCTTCATTTCCAAGGCAAACCACTCAATATCAGAGTAATCCAACTCTATGCCCTGACCAATAATACTGAAGAAGCTGAAGTTGAATGGTTCTATGAAGATGTACAAGACCTTCTAGAACTAACACCCCCCAAAAATGTCCTTTTCATCATAGGGGACTGGGATGCAAAAGTAGGAAGTCAAGAGATACCTGGAGTAACAGGCAAATTTGGCCTTGGAGTACAGAATGAATGCACTGGTCACAGCAAACACCCTTTTCCAACAACACAAGAGAAGACTCTACACATAGACATCACCAGATGGTCAATACCGAAAGCAGATTGATTATATTCTTTGCAGCCAAAGATGGAGAAGTGCTATCAGTTCAGTTCAGTCGCTCAGTCGTGTCTGACTCTTTGCGACCCCATGAACTGCAGCACACCAGGCCTCCCTGTCCAACACCGACTCCCAGAGCCCACCCAAACTCATGTCCATTGAGTCGATGATGCCATCCAACCATCTCATCCTCTGTCGTCCCCTTCTCCTCCTGCCCTCAATCTTTCCCAGCATCAGGGTCTTTTCACATGAGTCACCTCTTCACATCAGGTGGCCAAAGTATTGGAGTTTCAGCTTCAGCATCAGACCTTCCAATGAACACCCAGGACTCATCTCCTTTAGGATGGACTGGTTGGATCTCCTTGCAGTCCAAGGGACTCTCAAGAGTCTTCTCCAACACCACAGTTCAAAAGCATCAATTCTTCGGCATTCAGCTTTCTTTATAGTCCAGCTGTCACATCCATACCTGACTACTGGAAAAACCATAGCCTTGACTAGACAGACCTTTGTCGGCAAAGTAATGTCTCTGCTTTTGATTATGCTGTCTAGGTTGGTCATAACTCTCCTTCTAAGGAGTAAGCATCTTTTAATTTCATGGCTGCAGTCACCATCTGCAGTGATTTTGGAGCCCCCAAAAAATAAAGTCTGACACTGTTTCTACTGTTTCCCCATCTAATGGGACCAGATGCCATGATCTTCGTTTTCTGAATGTTGAGCTTTAGGCCAACTTTTTCATTCTCCTCTTTCACTTTCATCAAGAGGCTCTTCAGTTCCTCTTCACTTTCTGCCATAAGTGTGGTGTCATCTGCATATCTGAGGTTATTGATATTTCTCCCAGCAATCTTGATTCCAGCTTGTGCTTCATCCAGCCCAGTATTTCTCATGATGTACTGTGCATATAAGTTAAATAAGCAGGGTGACAATATACAGCCTTGACGTACTCCTTTTCCTGTTTGGAACCAATCTGTTGTTCCATGTCTGGTTCTAACTGTTGCTTCCTGACCTGCATTGTCAGGTGGTCTGGTATTCCCATCTCTTTCAGAATTTTCCACACTTTATTGTAATCCACACAGTCAAAGGCTTTGGCATAGTCAATAAAGCAAAAATAGATGTTTTTCTGGAACCCTCTTGCTTTTTCAATGATCCAACAGATGTTTCGGAGAAGGCAATGGCACCCCACTCCAGTACTCTTGCCTGGAAAATCCCATGGATGGAAAAGCCTCGTAGGCTGAAGTCCATGGGGTCACTAAGAGTCGGACACGACTGAGCGACTTCACTTTCACTTTTCACTTTCCTGCGTTGGAGAAGGAAATGGAAACCCACTCCAGTGTTCTTGCCTGGAGAATCCAAGGGATGGGGGAGCCTGGTGGCTGCCGTCTACGGGGTCACACAGAGTCGGACACGACTGAAGTGACTTAGCAGCAGTAGCAGCAGCAACAGATGTTGGCAATTTGATCTCTTGTTCCTCTGCCTTTTCTAAAACCAGCTTGAACATCTGGAAGTTCACGGTTCACGTATTGCTGAAGCCTGGCTTGGAGAATTTTGAGCATCACTTTACTAGCGTGTGAGATGCGTGCAGTTATGCAGTAGTTCGAGCACTCTTTGGCATTGCCTTTCTTTGGGATTGGAATGAAAACTGACCTTTTCCAGTCCTGTGGCCACTGCTGAGTTTTCCAAATTTGCTGACATATTGAGTGCAGCACTTTCACAGCATCATCTTTTAGGATTTGAAATAGCTCAACTGGAATTCCATCACCTCCACTAGCTTTGTTTGTAGTGATGCTTCCTAAGGCCCACTTGACTTCACATTCCAGGATGTCTGGCTCTAGGTCAGTGATCACACCATGGTGATTATCTGGGTCGTGAATATCTTTTTTGTACAGTTCTTCTGTGTATTCTTGCCACCTCTTCTTAATATCTTCTGCTTCTGTTACATCCATACCATTTTTGTCCTTTATTGAGCCCATCTTTGCATGAAATATTCCCTTGGTATCTCTCATTTTCTCGAAGAGATCTCTAGTCTTTCCCATTCGATTGTTTTCCTCTATGTCTTTGCATTGATCATTGAGGAAGGCTTTCTTATCTCTCCTTGGTATTCTTTGGAAATATGCATTCAAATGGGTGTATCTTTCCTTTTCTGCTTTGCTTTTTGCTTCTCTTCTTTTCACAGCTATTTGCAATTTTTTCCCCTGGGGATCATCTTGATCCCTGTCTCCTGTACAATGTAATGAACCTCCTCTGTCCATAGTTCATCAGGCACTCTGTCTATCAGATCTAGTCCCTTAAATCTACTTCTCACTTCCACTGTATAATCATAAGGGATTTGATCTAGGTCATACCTGAATGGTCCAGTGGTTTTCCCCACTTTCTTCAATTTAAGTCTGAATTTGGCAATAAGGAGTTCATGATCTGAGCCACAGTGAGCTCCCAGTCTTGTTTTTGCTGACTGTATAGAGCTTCTCCATTTTTGGCTGCAAAGACTATAATCAGTCTGATTTCAGTGTTGGCCATCTGGTGTTGTCCATGTGTAGAAACTTCTCTTGTGTTATTGGAAGAGGGTGTTTGCTATGACCAGTGCATTCTCTTGGCAAAACTCTATTAGCCTTTGCCCTGCTTCATTCCAAGGCTGAAGTTACCTGTTACTTCAGGTGTTTCCTGTCTTCCTACTTTTGCATTCCAGTCCCCTATAATGAAAAGGACATCTTTTTGGGTGTTATTCCCACTTTACAAATGAGGAACCTGAAGATCAGATACAGCAAACCATTCAACAGTACAGTAATCCAAGTCTATGCTGCAATAACTGATGCCAAAGAAGCTGAAGTTGACTGGTTTTATGAAGAAGCGCTATACAGTCAGCAAAAACAAGACTGGGAGCTGACTGTGGCTCAGACCATGAACTCCTTATTGCCAAATTCAGACTTAAATTGAAGAAAGTAGGGAAAACCACTAGACCATTCAGGTATGGCCTAAATCAAATCCCTATGATTATTCAGTGGAAGTGACAAATAGATTCAAGGAATTAGATCTGATAGACAGAGTGCCTGAAGAATTATGGATGGAGGTTCGACATTAAACAGGAGACACTGATCAAGACCATCCCCAAGAAAAAGAAATTCAAAAAGGCAAAATGGTTGTCTGAGGAGGCCTTAAAAATATCTAAGGAAAGAAAAGAAGCTAAAGGTAAAGGAGAAAGGAAAGATATACCAGTTTGAATGCAGAGTTCCAAAGAATACCAAGGAGAGATAGGAAAGCCTTCCTCAGTGATCAGTGTAAAGAAACAGAGGAAAACAACAGCATGAGAAAGACTAGAGATCTCTTCAAGAAAATTAGAGATACCAAGGGAACATTTCATGCAAAGATGGGCACAATAAAGAACAGAAATGGTAGGGACCTAACAGAAGCAGAAGATATTAAGTAGAGGTGGCAAGAATACACAGCAGAACTATACAAAAAAAGATCTTCATGACCCAGATAACCACGATGGTGTGATCACTCCCTTACAGTCAGATATCCTGGAATGGGAAGTCAAGTGGGACTTATGAAGCATTGCTATGAACAAAGCTAGTGGAGGCGATGGATTTCCAGTTGAGCTATTACAAATCCTAAAAGAAGATGCTGTGAAAGTGCTGCACTCAATATGCCAGCAAATTTGGAAAACTCAGCAGTGGCCACAGGACTGGAAAAGGTCAGTTTTCATTCCAATCACAAAGAGGAGCAATGCCAAAGAATGCTCAAACTACCGCAAATTGCACTCCTCTCACACGCTAGTAAAGTAATGCTCAAAATTCTCTAAGCTGTTTCAACAGTACATGGACCGAGAACTTCCAGATGTTCAAACTGCATTTAGAAAAGGCAGAGTAACCAGAGTTCAAATTGCCAACATTTGTTGGATCATAGAAAAAGCAAGAGAGTTCCAGAAAAACATCTACTTCTGCTTTATTGACTACACCAAAGGCTTTGACTGTGTAAATCACAACAAACTGTGGAAAATTCACCAAGAGGTGGGAATGCCAGACCACCTGACCTGCCTCTTGAGAAATCTGTATGCAGGTGAAGAAGCAGCAGTTAGACTAGACATGGAACAATACACTGGTTCAAAATTGGGAAAGGAGTGCATCACAGCTGTATACTGTCGCCCTGCTTATTTAACTTATATGCACAGTACATCAGGTGAAATGCCAGGCCGGATGAAGCAAAGCTGGAATCAAGTTTGCCAGGAGAAATATCAATAACCTCAGATATGCAGATGCCACCCTTATGGCAGAAAGTGAAGAAGAACTAAATAGCCTCTTGATGAAAGTGAAAGAGGAGAGTGAAAAAGTTGGCTTAAAACTCAACATTCAAAAAACAATGATCATGGCATCCGGTCCCATCACTTCATGGCAAATAGATGGGGAAACAATGGAAACAGTGAGAGACTTTATTTTGAGGGGCTCCAAAATCACTGCAGATGGTTACTGAAGCCAAGAAATTAAAAGATGCTTGCTCCTTGGAAGAAAAGCTATGACCAACGTAGACAGCATATTTAAAAGCAGACAAGGTCTGTTTTGTTGGCAAAGACCTTTGTCAACAAAGGTCCGTCTAGTTGAAGCTATGGTTTTTCCAGTAGTCGTGTATGGATGTGAGAGTTGGACTATAAAAAAGCTGAGCGCTGAAGAACTGATGCTTTTGACCTGTGGTGTTGGAGAAGACTCTTGAGAGTCCCTTGAACTGCAAGGAGATCCAACCACTCCATCCTAAATGAAATCAGTCCTGAATATTCATTGGAAGGACTGATGTTGAAGCTGAAACTCCAATACTTTGGCCACCTGATGCGAAGAGCTGACTTACTGGAAAAGACCCTGATGCTGGGAAAGATTAAAGGCAGGAGGAGAAGGGGACAACAGAGGATGAGATGTTTGAATGGCATCACTGACTCAATGGACATGAGTTTGAGTAAACTCCAGGGGTTGGTGATGGACAGGGAGGCCTGGTGTGCTGCAGTCCATGGGGTCACAAAGAATCGGACATGACTAAGCAACTGAACTGAACTGAGTAGCTATATAACATCTGGCTAAAGACTAGCAGGGGGCCACTCTTTCTGCCCCCTTCTGATGTCTATGTCAGAAGCTTTCTCTGTCTTTTTTGTACTTTAGTAAAACTTTATCACACAAAAGCCCTGAGTGATCAAGCCTCGTCACTGGCCCTGTCCGGAGGCCAAGAATCCCAGTGTCTTTCATGGTTCAGCAACAACCTTTCAATAAGCAACAATTTTCAGGGTTGTGATGCAGAGAATGGCCACAGGACAGCAAGATTTCCTCCTGCCTAACTAACTGTGATTACTCAGGCCACGACTGCCTTAGTGAGTGTCCTGATTTGGGGTTGTAAATCAGAGCAGAGTGTACCAGAACAAACATCCAACAGCTTCTGTCTCCTTCCCACTTTTTTTTTTTAATTAAATATAATTTTTTTTCTCATTGTGGTAACATTGATGTTCAAGATGATGTGGGCTGCTGGTGCACAATGTGGTTTTTTTTCTAATTTAAAATACACATGTATCTATTCACATTAGGATTTCTTCCGTACATTGTTTATTATACAGTGTCAGTAGAACTCCCTTAGTATACCTCGATCGTTCTTGATTATCTGTTTTATATGAAGTGATTATATTTGTTACATCTAAACTTTTAGATGTATGACTAGCTTCCACCTCCCTCATTTAGTAAGCAAAGCTTGTGAAGTTTCTGAGTCTATTTATGTTTACTCGGTAGTTTGTGGTGTATATATTTTATATTCCACCTGTAAGTGATATCTTATGTATTTGTCTTCTTTCAGTTCTTTCTTCACTTAGTGTAATTTCCCCTAGTTTTGTCTATGTTCCTGAAAATTAAGTGATTGCATTCTTTCCCTGGCTGAGTCATATTGGCTTGTGTACATGTGTCACACCTTTCTCTATTCATCTTTCCGTCCACTTTTTGTTTTACTTGCATTTGTTGGATACTGTGCACTGTACTCCAATGAAAACTTGGCTGCATGAGACTTCTCAAAATCGTGTTTTCTCCTGAAACACTTTCCATGGTGGTCCTGCAAAATTTCATCGTAGGTCCGTTTTTACCTCTTTAAGGCAGTTCCATACTCCTCTCCATAATGACACACTATTTATCACTAGAACCGTAACAGAGTCCTTTTCTCCAGCCCTTTTCCATGTTGTGTTCTTTGTAGGTTTTTCACGTTGCCTTTTCCCACTGGTATAGAGTGAACCCTCATTGCGGTGTGAGGCTTTGATTTGTGTGTCTGTCATAATTCATGACGTTCAGCAGGTTTTTGTGACATATTAAACTCTGTGAGTAAAATTTACTGTAGACTTTTTCTTCTTGAGAGCCTACTCAGGTTTTTTTACCATGTTCGATTAGTTTCCCATTTAAATTTTTTCAGAGTAGGCATCATTTAGAGCCTAGCAGTCCTTGTGAATATGAAGTGTCCGTGACCAATTGTTTTAAGATTGCAGTTTCAAAAAGAGCCACAGGGAGGCACAATTTTTTCATGTCTTACTGTTGTTAATGGGGTAATCAGAGTTTGGGGGTAGTCTTGGTTTCTGGTTGTAGATGAGAGTGGAGTATGAAGGTAAAGCCACCTAAAGCTTCTGTCTCACTGCTACTTCTTTTTTTTTTTTTTAATTAGTTTGTAGATTTCATTGGAGTAAATTTGACTTAAAACATTGTTTCCTCTAGGGGTACAGAGTCTTATTCAATTATATCCACACATGTATCTATCTTTTATTCCCCACCCCCCAGGGTTATAACAGAGTGTTTAGTACACAACCTTTGGTAATATAAATTCATGTTCATTATGTATTTTTTATGTATGGCAAGTATAAGTTAATCCCAATTTCCTAATATCACCTAATATCATCCTTCCATTATGTTTTGGTAATTATAAGTTTATTTCCTAAGATCTTGAGTTATTTCAAATGTAAATGAGCTCATCTGGAACAATTTCCCATTCCCACTTACAAGTGACGTTTTATATTTCTCTTTCTTGTTCTGAATCCCTTCATTTACTGTGATTAGCTCTCAGTTGGTCTGCTGCTGCTGCTGCTGCTAAGTCGCTTCAGTCATGTCCAACTGTGCGACCCCAGAGACGGCAGCCCACCAGGCTCACCCGTCCCTAGCTTCGCCAGGCAAGAACACTGGAGTGGGTTGCCATTTCCTTCTCCAATGCATGAAAGTGAAAAGTGAAAGTGAAGTCGCTCATCGTGTCCGACTCCTAGCCACCCCATGGACTGCAGCCCACCAGGCTCCTCTGTCCATGGGATTTACCAGGCAAGAGTACTGGAGCGGGGTGCCATTGCCTTCTCCAATTGGTCTATGTGGCTGCAAATGGCATTATTTCATTTTTGTCGTGGCAGAGTCATCTTCCATTGTGTAGATATGTGACTTGTTCTTCATTCATCTGTGCATATGTTACACCCGAACGCTCTGGAAAACACACTCACTCAGAAGGACAGCGTGGATAGTGGAGTGCAACTTATTACACTGGCGGGTCGGCGGCAGTTTCCTCTTTAGCCAGGGACCCCAACCGACTTTTGTGAAAACTTTATATACCTTAAGTGTACTGCTCAAGCCCACATCCCCAAATTCCTTAAACCTAGCCTGGAAAGTGTTAAAGGGAGATACAATCAGGTTATAGCCATGATTCCTAATCAGAAGGGTCAGCTGGTTGTACATTGTAGCCTACACCAATGGCTGCCGTACAGATTACAAAGGTGATTGACTTCATAAGGGATTATTACATTCTTTTTGGCAACAGGAAATCTCGGTATGGAGTCTGGTGTTTATCAGTCTGGGAGGCCAGTTCGGCCGTAGGTATGTTATCCCCATGGCTACCAGGCACATGGTCCAAAGTTCGCTGAAAGAGCAAGCTGGAGTTTCCTTCTTTTTCAATATGGAGTCAGCTCAGCCTGTTCCTTTCCTTCGTCAAACATGTACATTAGGTTTCCTCCCAAGTCTTGCCTAGACTACATTCTGTTCAAGAGCATGTGTTTTTCAAATTCAGGTTTTCTCTTTCTATTCATAGGAGTGGGGTTACTGGATCTTATGAGTTTCATTTTTCCCTTTAAAAGGCACTTGCCTATTGCTTTTTTAAATGGCTGTTACCAATTACATCCCACCAACATCAAAATAGGATCCTCTTCTTTTAAGCTGACTTCAGTGTTTCTTGGGAGAAGGCAATGGCACCCCACTCCAGTACTCTTGCCTGGAAAATCCCATGGATGGAGGAGCCTGGTAGGCTGCAGTCCATGGGGTTGATAAGAGTCAGACACGACTGAGCAACTTCACTTTCACTTTTCACTTTCATGCATTGGAGAAGGAAATGGCAACCCACTCCAGTGTTCTTGCCTGGGAATCCCAGGGACAGGGGAGCCTGGTGGGCTGCCGTTTATGGGGTCACACAGAGTCGGACACGACTGAAATGACTTAGCAGCAGCAGCAGTAGCAGCAGTGTTTCTTGAATGTAGATTTTTTTTTTTTTTGAATGTAGATTTTTTGATAGTGGTTGTTTGATTCCTCTGAGGTGGAGTATCTAACGATACCTCACTGTCATCTTCATCGTCATGATCTCTATTGATTTGCCTCATTGAGTACCTTTTCAGGTACTCTTTTAAAAAACACTATAAATTTATTGACCTTTTTCATATTTTGTTCTGAGAGTTTGCCCTATTAATATTTTTATTATGTATTCCTGTTTTTCCTGAAGGCAGTTATCATTTAAAGCCCAGCAAATTTTGTGAGTCTTAAGTGCCCTTAAGGAAGAATGTTGAGGTTGCTATTGCACAGAATGGCCAGAAGGCGCAGAGGTTCCTTGTGTCCAAGTGTGTTTACTGGGGCATTGAGAGCCACAGAAAGTACTGGCTTGGGATTGTATATTCGAGTGGAGTCTGTCAGAAAAATCAATCAAAGTTGTGTGTTTTTTTCATTTTTTAAATAAATATACTTAAATCCTCATTGTAATTTGCATTAAATATACTTTAACGTCTCATTCTACAATGCAAGATGCTGTGAGTTCTCAGTCAGT
Organism: Bos mutus; assembly: GCF_027580195.1. Taxonomy (NCBI): domain Eukaryota; kingdom Metazoa; phylum Chordata; class Mammalia; order Artiodactyla; family Bovidae; genus Bos; species Bos mutus. Next base: position 35,377,233 of record NC_091645.1, read on the forward strand.
TCAGTCGCTCAGTCGTGTCCGACTCTTTGCGACCCCATGAATCGCAGCATGCCAGGCCTCCCTGTCCATTACCAACTCCCAGAGCTTGCTCAAACTCATGTCCATTGAGTCGGTGATGCCATCCAACCATCTCATCCTCTGTCATCCCCTTCTCCTCCTGCCTTCAGTCTTTCCCAGCATCAGGGTCTTTTCCAAGGAGTCAGTTATTTGCACCAAGTGGCCAAAGTATTGGAGTTTTAGCTTCAGCATCAAGAGTCTTCTCCAACACCACAATTCAAAAGCATCAATTCTTCAGGGCTCAGCTTTCTTTATAGTCCAACTCTCACATCCATACATGACTACTGGAAAAAACAGTTTTGACTCTACAGACCTTTGTTGGAAAAGTGATGTTTCTGCTTTTTAATATACTGTCTAGGTTTGTCATAGCTTTTTTTCCAAGGAGCAAGCGTCTTTTAATTTCATGGTTGCAGTCACCACCTGCAGTGATTTTAGAGCCCAAAAATATAAACTATGACACTGTTTCCACTGTTTCCCCATCTATTTCCCATGAAGTGATGGGACCGGATGCCATGATCTTAGTTTTCTGAATGTTGAGCTTTAAGCCAGGTTTTTCCCTCTCCTCTTTCACTTTCATCAAGAGGCTCTTTAGTTCCTCTTCACTTTCTGCCATAAGGGTGGTGTCATCTGCATATCTGAGGTTATTGATATTTCTCCCAGAAATCTTGATTCCAGCTTGTGCTTCTTCCAGCCCAGCGTTTCTCATGATGTACTCTGTATATAAGTTAAATAAGCAGGGTGACAATATACAGCCTTGACGTAACCAGTCTGTTGTTCCATGTCCAGTTCTAACTGTTGCTTCCTGACCTGCATACAGGTCTGCATTGCTTTACAGGACACCGTTTTCTCCATGCCTTCTCCACCATTGATTCTTTGTAGATTTTTCATGACGGCCTTTCAGGTTGATGGGGAGTGATCCCTCCTTGTAGTTAGGATTTGCGTGTCTGTCATAAGTCACCAGGTTCAGCAGCTTTTCATGGACTATTTTTTTAAACAGCGTATGAGTTGAAGTTACTTTAGAAATTTTCTTCTTGATTGCTTGCCCAGTTGTTGTTATTTTCGATTGGTTTCCCTAAAAATGTTTCAAGTGCAAGTATCAGTTAATGCCCAGTGGTCCTTGTGAATATGAAGTAACCGTGAAAAATAGTTAGAATGTTGATTTTGCGGAAAGGACCCCTGGTGGCAGAATTTCTTCTTGCCCTACGCTTGTTACTATGGTCACTGGAGACTTAGCCTTCGTCCTGGTTCCTGGTTGAAAATCAGTTTGGAATGTGAGAGCTTGTGTGTCATTACTTCATCTTTTTTTTTTTTTAGTAGAGGTAATGTGTATTTTTATTAAAAATTTGACTTACATTGTTGTTTTTCCTCTAAAGGTTTTGAAATTTTGTTCTTTTATACCTGTGCATGTATCTATTTATGTTTCTTTTTTTCCACATATAAGTTATTTCAGAGTGCTTTAATACACCTCCCTTGGTAATGTAGGTCCATGTAGGTTATGTATTTTACATGTTGCTTTGGTATAAGTTGATCCCAATCTCCTAATTTAACCCTTCTACCACCAATTTTTTTGGGAGGATAATTATGATTTCCTAAGATGTGTGGTTATTTGGAATATCAATGAGCTTATTGGGAACAATTTCTCAATCCTACCTGCGAGTGATATCATGTTTTTTATTTTCCTAGTGAATGACTTCTCTTACTAAGATTATCTCTCTGCAAATGACGTATGTTTCTGCAAATGACATTATTTCCGTTTTTTCACGCTTGAGTCATGCTCCGTGGTGGAGATGTAGCTTCTCCTGTGTCCATTCGCCTGTGCCCGTGTGGTTCTTTCATTTCCGGTCTCTCTGATCCTGTGTCCTGTTGCAGTGCACTCCTTGGTGCACATGTTTTTCAGATTCAGGCTCTCTCGGTGTCTGTTCACAGGAGTGGGACTCTGGCATCTTAATGCACTTTCATTTTTACCTTAAAAGTGCACTTCCATGTTGGTTTTCCTAAGGCTGTTACCAATGACATCCCACCAGCATGAAAAAGGGGCCCTCTTATCTTAACCCCACTGCAGCGTGTCTTGAAGGTATACGTTTTGATAGTGGCCTTTTTGCCTTCAATAAGGCGGTACGTCATTGTCATTTAGATTTTCAGTGTCTCATGATTTGCCTTATTGGTTAACTTTTCACGTGCTATATTTTAAACATTTATTTACTTTCTTATACTTTCTTGTGATGGTTTTCCCTGTTACCTTTTTTATATTATATTCCTTTTTTTTTTTTTTTTGAGTGTAGGTAGAATTTAAGTTCCCCAAAGGACAGGGAAGCCTGGCATGCTGCAGTCCGTGGGATCACAAAACAAACAAGTTTATCAACTGAACAGCAAAGCAATTATTTATAGGCTGCTCTCTGGGGGAAGGATTCCCTCAAGTCCAACTGACGTTACTCATGATATGAGAACCTAAGTGAAATTTCTGCTTTGGGATTGTAAATTAGAATGGAGTGTACCAGAACAGACACCCAAAGGCTTGTGTCTCCTTCCCATTTTTTTTTTCATTAAATACAATTTTATTTCTTATTATAAGTAAGTAAGTGTTAGCTGTTCAGTCATGTCAGACCCTTTGAGACCCCATGGACTGTAGCCTGCCAGGCTCCTCTATCCATGGAATTTTCCAGGCAAGAATACTGGACTGGGTTGTCATTTCCTTCTCCAGGGATCTTCCCAACTCAGGGGTCGAACCTGGGTTTCCTGCATTGCAGGCAGATTCTTTACCATCTGAGCCACCACAATATATATGTGTGTGTGTGTGTGGATATAGGTTGCAGGTGTGCAAAATCTGCTTTTTATTTTTAAATATGTATATATATTCACATGGATTTCTTTCCTATCTAATTTATTACCAAATGTTGCTAAAACTCCCTTGGTATACCTAGGTCCTTGTGTATTATCTATTTCATATGGAATGGTTATATTAGTTATGTCTAACCTTTTGAAGGGAGAAGGCAATGGCAACCCACTCCAGTGTTCTTGCTTTGAGAATCCCAGGGACGGGGGAGCCTAGTGGGCTGTGGTCTATGGGGTTGCACCGAGTCGGACAGGACTGAAGAGACTTAGCAGCAGCAGCAGCAGCAACCTTTTGAATATATATCTTGCCCCTTCATTTTCCTTCAGTAAGCCTAAGTTTGTCTTTAAATCTCTGAGTCTTTTACTCAGTTAATTCATTGGTATATCATTTTACTTTCCACCTGCAAGTGATACCATTTATCCTATGATTATTGTATTTTTCTCCTTCTGATCTCTACATAGTTTGATTATCGCGTTTGTATATGTCCCTGAAAATTGCGTTGTTTCCTTTTCTTTTCCTGGCTGAACCACATCGCGTGTCCATGTGTCATTTCCTTACGCATTCATCTCTCCGTAAATGTTTCGAATGCTTCCATTTGTTACATACTGCAAGCTGTAGGCCAGGGCGCACTGGCTGCACGAGCCTTTTCCAAATCTTGATTTTCCTTAATTACTCTATGACATGGTTCTGCAGGATTTGTTTTCTATTTTCTCATAAAGCAGTTCCATACCCCTCTCTGCCGTGACTCTTACCATTCACATGCCACTAGGCCGTAACACAGTTCCCTTTTCTCCGTCTTTTCTACCATTACCCTTTTGAATTTTCCTGATGCCTCTTCACACAGGTCCAGAGTGACCTCCTTTTGTTGTTTTGATTTTGTGTCTGTCCTATAATTCAGCAAGTTTTACCTAGGCTCTTTATTAAATGCTGTGAGTACAATTTGCTGTAGATATTTTCTTCTTGATAGTCTGTCCTTTTTTTTGTTGTTTTACTAGTTTTGATTTGTTTCCCATGAAAATGTTTTAACTGCAGGTATCTTTTAGAGTCCAGCTATTTGTGGGCTCTATATGACTATGAAGTGCCCATGAACAATAGATTTAAGGTTGTTGTTTAGGAAATGGCACAGGGCAGTGGAAATTACTTTATGACCTTGTCTGGGTACTACGGTAACCAGAGTTTTAGGTAGTCCTGCTTCCTGATCATAAATTAGAATGGAATGTGAGATTATTAGCCACCAAACCTTGGGCCTGATTATTTCTTCTTTTTTTCTTAAATAATGTGTTTTTGATTGGAGTAAAGTTGACTTACAATGCTGTGTTTGCTCTAGTGGTACAGAATCTTGTTTACTTATAGCCAGGCGTGTATCTTTTCATGCTTTTTTTTTTTTTTTTTTACAACTAGGTTATTACAGAGTGTTTAGTACAACTCTCGTAGTAATGTCAGCCTATGTTGATAATATATTTTATATTAATATTTGGTATAATTTTATTACAATCTCTAATTTTATCCTTCAACCTGCCTTTTCTTTTTGGTTATTATAACTTTGTTTACTCAGACAATATGGTCATTTCATATGTAAATGAGTTCATTGAGAACAATTGCTCCTTTCCACACACAATGGATATGATAGGATATTACTTTTCTTGTTCTGATTTACTTCAGTTGCTGTGATTATCTCTAGACTGATCCATATCATTGCAAATGACACTTGTTCATTTCTGTCCTGGCAGAGTCATATTCCGTAGTGCACATTATGACTTGTTTTTTATCCATTCATGATTTTGTTTCCTTCCTTGTCTTGGCTAATAGACATCCTGTTCCAGTGTACTTTTGGGTGCTTTAGTTATTTAAATTATGATGTCTCTGCATTTATTCTTAGGAATGGACTGCCAGATCATGTGGCAGCTCTATTTTTGACTTTAAAAAAGTCACTTCCCTATTAGTTTGTGTAATGACAGTGACCAGTTACATCCCACCAGTTAAAAAAAAAAAGTTCCCTTTTTAAACCTGACACCAGCATTTCTTGAATGTAGACTTCTTGATAGTGGTCTTTTTGACTTCTCTGAAGTGATACTTTGTTATTTTAATTTTCATCTCTCTCTGATTTACCACATTAAGTAATTTTAGTGTACTCTTTCTTTAAGCATTGTAAATTTATTTACTTTTTTTTTCTTTTGCTTCCAAATGATTCTACACCAGAACATTTTGCTAAAGTGATTTTAATCTACAGAGATGAAAGACTCTTTAAATGATACTCAGAATACATTTCTTGACTTGGTTTTAAATTAGATTTGAGTCTAGAACAGGACTTTGTTGTTGATTCAACATCAATGATTTGCCAAGTGCAGCAGTAATTTGATGTCTTCTTAATTGCTCAAGGGGATAAAGATTGATCTTTTGTTATGGGTGGAAACTAATCTTTAAGAGTTGTTCTTTTTTTTTTTTTTTTGGTATTATTGTCATTTTCATATACTTTTACTTTATAAAGAACTCCCACAGGAAGAAATTTCTGGAGGTTTTCCCAGATATAAACGAGGCAATACATTTTCTGTTGTGGTTTTACAATGTCTGCAATCATCTAACACACCAGATTTTTCTTATGATCAAGGGGCTTAATAAATATTCCTCCATATACTCTTTGAGGTCAGTCAAATTCATGACCATTCCTGTAACAGGATCAACCTCTCCATGTACTGTCACCACAACTTTGTAATTGTGCCCCCCATCCCTTGGGTTGTTGCACTTCAAGAAATAATTTGCAAGTTTTCTTCAATACTAAGAGATTTGCTGTGGAGGAAGTGGCTCAGTCGTGAAGGAGACGAGACCCCATGGACTGCAGCCTCCCAGGCCAGGGCCGACCCTGCCCGTTTCCAGGCTCTACCTATTTACCTTTTGATATTTTGTTCTTTGCCCTGTTTTATGTTTTTTATTAGTTTCATTCTCCAATTTTTTTTTTTTTTATGGCTGTTAAAAATGTGGCCCATCAAATTTTAAATAATCTTAACTGCCCACTTTTCCCCAGAGTTTTTTAGGTGGCTGTTGGAGAGAATGGTCAAGGGCAATAGAGGTTCCTCTTGTCCAACTGTGGTTACTGAGGCAATGAGAGCCTTATCAAAGTGCTGAATTGGGGTTTTACATTAGAGGGGAGTCTATCATAATAAACACAAAGTTGTGTGTTTCTGTCTTTTAATAAATATACCTGAAGTCCTTATTGTAATTATCATTAAATATACTTTCTCATTCTCCAATGCAAGGTTCTTTGAATTATAGTTGTTCAAAATGTGGCCTTTAATTTTGAATATACATATATCTATTCACATTCATACTTTCCCCCATATTGGTTATTAGAGATTGTTGATGGAACTCCCTAGATACCCTCAAAAGTGAAAGTCAAAGTGGAGTCGCTCAGTCGTGTCTGACTCTGCAAACCCATGGACTGTAGCCCACCAGGCTCCTCCATCCATGGGATTCTCCAGGCAAGAGACTGGAGTGGGGTGCCACTTGCTTCTTCCAGGGGATCTTCCTGACCCAGTGATTGAACCGGGTCTCCTGCATTGCAGGCAGATGCTTTAGCTTTTCTGAGCCACCAAATGGTGTGAGAGCCCTTGGATATTTTCTGCTGCTGCTGCTGCTAAGTTGCTCAGTCCTGTCTTGCTCTTTGTGACCCTGTGAACTGTAGCCCATGAGGCTCCCCTGTCCCTGGGATTCTCCAGGCAAGAACACTGGAGTGGGTTGCCATTTCCTTCTCTAGGAGATCTTCCTGACCCAGGGATTGAACCTGCATCTCCTGTGTCTCCTGCGTTGCAGGAGGATTCTTTACCAGCTGAGCCATCAAGAAAGCCTTGATTGTCCTTTTTTATTATTTTCCATTTGTTTCCCTTAATTTTTTTTTTAAGTGGAGGCATCAGTAAGAGCCCAGCAGTTCTTATGAATATGAGCTGACCATGAGCAATAGATTAAATGGTGCTTTTTTTGAAATGTCCACAGGGCGGCAGAATTTCTTCTTTCCCTACTCTTGTTAACTGTGATAATGGGAGTCTTAGACTTAGTCCTGGTTCCTGCAACAGATGAGTTTGGAATGTGAGAGTAGAAGCACAGAAAGCTTGTGTCCCCTTCTCCTCCTGCCTTCCGTGTTTCCCAGCATTGGGGTCTTTTCTAATGAGTCAGTTCTTCACATCAGGTGGCCAAAGTATTGGAGTTTCAGCTTCAGCATCCGTCCTTCCCATGAATATTCAGGACTGATTTCCTTTAGGATGGACTGGTTGAATCTCCTTTCAGTCCAAGGGACTCTTAAGAGTCTTCTCCAACACCACAGTTCAAAAGCATCAATTCTTTGGCGCTCAGCTTTCTTTATAGTCTAGCTCTCACATCCATACATAACCACTGGAAAAACCATAGCCTTGACTGGATGGACCTCTGTTGGCAAAGTAATGTCTCTGCTTTTTAATATGCATTGCTTTAATAAGCAGTGTAGAAAAAAAGTTTGTCCTTTGCTTCTCCTTGAGAGCCCCGGACCCCTTTCTCCTTCTCAAGGGCCCCGGATTCCTTATCAACCTTTTAATATGAGCCTCATTACTTCATCTTTTTTTTAAAGAGTTAATCTCTTTTTTATTAAATTTGATTACAATGTTGTTTTTTCCTCTAAATATCCCAAACTTTGTTCACACCTTACCATGCGAGTATGTATTCATTGTTGGTATTTTTTTTCACAAATAGATTATTTCAGAGTGCTTAATATTCCTCCCTTGGTAATGAAGGTCCGTGTTATATATTTTATATCCTTTGTTGTATACATGAATCCCCATCTCCTACTATAAATTTAAACCCACCATTTCTTTTTGTAATTAGAAATTCCTTTCCTACGATGTCTGGTTATTTCAAAAGTAAATGTGCTTCCTGGGAGCCATTTCTCAGTCCCACCTGCGAGTGACAGAGTCGGCATTCCTATCTTCTCTCCGCCTGGTCTTCCACCGTGTCATCTCTGGGTCTGTGCTCCTCACTTTCGCAGCAGAGTCATAGTCCATCGTGTAGGTGTCTGCCTTGCTCCTTGTCTCTCCACCTCTGCACGTGTGTTTTCTTTCATGTCTGATGTACGTGTACAACCTGCGGCAGTGCCCTTTTGGGTGCATTTATTTATCAAAACCTGTTTCCCTCTGCACCTGTCTGTGTGAGTTAGACCGTCAGATCATAGTGCCCTGTGTTTTCACAGTTACTACACACTTCCACACTGGCCTTTATAATGGATTTGCCAGTTACATCCCACAAGCATCCTAAAGGGACCACTTTAACTATCCCCACTGGATCATTTCCTCGGTGTAGATTTATAGATCCTGGCCTTCTGATTTCTCTGTCTTGATCTTGTTGTTTTTTGATTTTAGTGTCTCTGACGAATCGCATTATGGTGAACTTTTCTATGTGTTATTTTTTTAAACAATGCAGTTGTATTTACTTTTTTATATTTTCTCTGATAGTTTCCCTATTTAAAATTTTTTATTCATTATCCCTTGTATATATTTTTAAGGGTGGGGACATTAGGGCATGAAAAATCTTGTGAATATTAATTGCTCATTACCCGTAATTGTCAGGTTGCAACAGCGGGAAGTGCCACTAGATGGCAGAAGTTCCTCGTGTTAACTGTGGCCACACAGGCTATGAGAGCCTAAGGCAAAGTCCTGATTTGGGCTTATAAATCAGCGTGGAGCATACCAGAGCAATTGCTGAAAACTTGTCTTACTTTTTTTTTTTCAAATTAAATATGCCTTTAGTTACAATTGAAGGCTCCCCTCATAGCTCAGTTGGTAAAGAATCCACCTGCAGTGCGGGAGACCTGGGTTCAATCCCTGGGTTGGGAAGATCCCCTGGAGAAGGGAAAGGCTATCCACTCCAGTATTCTGGCCTGGAGAATTCCATGGACTGTATAGTCCATGGGGTCTAAGGGAAAGTCCTGATTTGGGGTTAAAATTCAGAGTGGAGCATACCAGAACAATTTCTGAAAACATGTGTCTCCTTTTTTTTTTTTTTTTAATTAAATATGCCTTTAGTTATAATTGAAGTAACACTGACAGACAAGGTGATATGGTTTATAGTGTATGTGTTTATTTAATTTTAAATATACATATATAGATTCACATTCAGGTATTTTAATGTAATTTATTACTACAGAATACAGATAGATTATAGATAGTATACCTAGGTGTTATAGGACACTGGACGCAAAGGAGCTGAGAGACTACAAGAGGCTTCATAACATACGCGACTGGAGAGTCACCAAGAGGCTCACAGACCCAGGAGCTGAGTGTCTGCACAGGGCCTCATAGCTACATACAAGGTGAGCGTCTGCCTAGGGGCTTCCTTGGAACACCAGCTGAGTGAAAGCCTAGAGGCCCCACAGGTGCACAAAAGATGTCTTACTAGAAGCCGTATAGCTATAAACAAGCTCAGCTTCTGCCTAAAGGCCTCCTAGTAAGACAGGAGCTGAGCATCTGCCTAGAGGACTCAGTTATACAGGAGCTGAGCATCTGCTTAGAGGCTCGTAGTTACACACGAGCTGAGCATCTGCCTAGAGCCCTCATGGTCCCACAGAAGCTGAGCATCTGCCTTGAGGACGCCTGACAGACATGAGGTGCACACCTGTCTAGAGGCCTCATAGGAACACAGATGAGCATCTCCCTAGAGGCCTCTGAGTTGTACACCAGCTGAGAATCTGCCCTCGGGCCTCATAGTTATACAGGAGCTGAGCATCTTCCTTGAAGCTCCAGACAGGCACATGAGAGCGTCTGCCTAGAGGCCTCTTTTTATTCACGAGTGAGAGTCTGTCTGAGGCCTCTAGACAGACGTGAGCTGAGCATCAGCCTAGAGCCCTCATAGAAACACAGGAGCTGAGTGTCTGATCTGAGTCCTCATAGTTACACACAAGCTGAGCATCTACTAGAGACCTGATAGTTATACACATGCTGAATGTCTGTCTAGAAGCCTCATTGGCTCACAGGATCTAAGAGTCTGCCTAGAGGCCTCACAGGAACACAGGAGACGAGCTTCTGTGTAGAGGCCTCATAATTACACAGGAGATGAGCGACTCTTTGAGGCCTCTAGACAGAAACAAGCTGAGCGTCTGCACAGAGGCTCTAGGCTTCATAGATCCTCAGTAGCTGAGCGTCTGCCTAGAGGCCTCATAATTGTACACGAGCTGAGTGTCTGCATTGAATAAATATGATTGTATAAATCATATTTATACATGATTATGTGTCTTGAAGCCTCTAGACAGATACTAGTGAGTGTCTGCACAGAGGCCTCATAGACCCAAAAGAGCTGAGTGTCTGCCTGGAAGCCTCACAGTTACACACCAGCTGAGGCTCTTCCTTGGTGCTCATAGTTACACACCAGCTGAGCGTCTTCACAGAGGCCTCATAGTTATACAGGAGCTGAGCACCAGCTTGAGTCCTCATAGTTGTATACAAGCTGAGCATCTGCCGAGAGGTCTCCTAGTTATACACCATCTTAGCATCTTCTCTGTGGCCTCGTATTTATACACGAGCTGAGGATATGCCTAGTGGCCTCATAGTAATACATGAGCTGAAATTCTGCCTAGAAGCCTCATTGGACACATGATCTGAGGGTGTGCCTAGAGGCCTCAAACTTACACATGAGCTGACAGTCTGAATAAAGCATCATTGTTGTCCACGAGCTGAGAGTCTACCTACAGACCTCATAGTTATAAACGAGCTGAACCTCTAGGCAGAGGCCTCATATTTGTTCACAAAGTGAGCATATGCCTGGAAGCTTCAAGGTACAACATGAGCAGTTCTAAATCCCAAGAAAACCACCATTCATAGAGAGACATGCACCCCACTGTTCACTGTAGCACAGCTTCCAATAGGCAAGGCAGGAACCACAAAATTTCCACCTACGGCTAAAGCTTAAACAAGATGTGGTACATATATACAGTGGACTATTACTCAGCCATAAAAAGCATTACTGAAAGTATGGTACTTTCCACTCTTCTCTACAAGGTTGGACCTTGAAGGATCATATGCCAAGTGAAATGCGCTAGACAAAGAAAGAAACTAGCAGATAAAGAACATTCCTGGAAAAATTTAAATGAGATAAAAGGAGCTGAGAAATCAAAGAAATCATATAAAAAAAGTAAAAGGCCAGTATGATATGCAGGAGGTTGGGACTAACATATACAAACAAATCCATTACTCCAACATATACACCAAGATCTATATATGTATGGATAATCCACAAGAATAATCTCATTTCCTCCTTCCTTCCACATTCACATAAAATCTGTATCTCTGATAGATACTGCAGAAGATTCTGATGTTCAGCACAGGGAATTTTTCGTGACCTTCTGCAATAAGCTGTATGGAAAAAGATTCCAAAAAGGAAAGATATCCTGTGTGTATATGTCATAACTGATTCAAGCAGCCGTATACTGACGAAAAGTACAAAACTGCAAATCAACTGTATCTAGCATAGCATCTAAATGAGAGAAAATAAAAAGAAATACAAGAAATATCTATTTCATTCCCTGTGACCTCCCTGACTTGGGCTGCTAACCCGTCCCTGGAGCCTGAGGAGGCTTTGTTCCCATGGCTGGACTGTGTTTGGTCATGATGCTAGAAATCTGAAAGTAGAAGTGTTTGTTAGACTCTTTGCAACTCTGAGGACTGCAGTCCGCCAGGCTCCTCTCTCCATGGAATTCTCTAGGCATGAATAATGGATTAAGTAGCCATTCCCTTCTCCAGGGGTTCTTCCCAACCAACATATTGAACCCTGGTATCCTACATTACAGACAGGTTCATTAACATCTGAGCTACCAGGGAAGCCCCCACCAGGGGTGTGGTTGTGATACTGGGAAGGGGGCCCTTAGGTTAGAGCCCTAGCACACCTGCACCGTCCAGCTGGCTCAGTCTGTGACCACACTCCCTCGTGTGACCAAAGGATGGGGGCACACCCTTTGACTTCGAGGACTTCAGAAAACACACCTCGTTGCCAGGGGTCCTGCTGATGGGGTCCCCAGTTCAAGTCTCCACCCTGAGAGGGCAGCCTCCTAGGCAACTCAGCGGGGTTGCATCCCAGGACATGAGTTTCAGCATGTTCATGGTGAACACGGTTCAGCCTTCTGCAATAACCTCTATGGCAAAGAATCCCCCCAAAGAAGAGAGATGCTGTATGGACATGTCATAATGGAATCAGGCGACTGGATGCTGACAAGCACAAAATTGGAGATTCAAGAAAAGTAAAAGAAAAGGAACACCTATTTTGTTCCCTCCAGTCTCCCTGACTTGGGCTGCTAACCCGTCCCTGGAGCCCGAGCAGGCTCGGGTCCCGTGGCTGCACGGGATGCGGCAGACAAAGTGGAACAGGCGCCCGTAAGCGAGCCTCCTCTTCAACCTGTCCTGTCTGGTTTGCTTGGCTGGGAACAAAGTCCCCAGTGTACCCAGCCCTCTGACCTCCAGGCCCTTGGTAAAATTCACCTAGCCTCTAGGTCACCTGCTGCTAGGGTTCCCATGTCAAGGCTCCTTCCTGAGAGTGCAGCCTCCTAGGCCCGCTCAGCACGGCTTGTGGTTCAGGTTGGGAGCGGCCCGGAGCGGGTGGTGGTGAAGCTTCAGGGGGAAGAAGCAGTGAGACACAAACCCTTGAGTGTTTCCTCAGGCACATTCCACTCAAATTCACAGCTTGGCAATCCAATCTCCCCCAAGGATCTCACAGCCCCGGGAACGAGAGGTGGGCCTGAAGAAGGACTGTCACGCTGTGCACATTTCCTGGAACTATAACTTGACTACCAGTGCTGACTCACACCTCCGACTCACAAGTCCTGGGGGGCTCTTAATGACAACTGCCCGCAGGAAACACCCCGGGGCTGGTATTTCAAACACAAATGCCAAACACAGCCAACGTTCAAGAAGCCATCTGCAACAGGTAAATTGTCCTCGTACCCTTTAATGAAAAAGAAAAAAACAATAACACCAAATGGCCATGGGACAAGAAGCTCAGCATCCTTAAATAGTACAGGAAAATAGAAACATGACAACCAAGGTCAAACCATACCGCTCAGAATGGCCATTACCAAACGTCTACTAGCAATACATGTAGGAGAGAGCTGGGAGGGGTGGGAACCCCCCTACACAGTCGGTGGAAATGGACATTGGCAAGAGTCACTCGAAAGGACACTCTGAATGCTGGGGCCGGGGGGGAACAACTCTCAAGTGACCAGAGCTAGGATCTGACATTCTCACACCTGGGCCTTTAGCCCAAGGAAACCAGTCTTCAAAAAGACAAAGGCAACCCAGCATTCATAGTAGCACTACTTACAGTAGCCAAGACACAGAACCATAGAATTGCCACCGACAGCTGAGAGCTTACACAAGATGTGCTGTATATGTACGTGTGTGTGTGTGTGTGTACACACTCAGCCATGAAAAAGCACCACTGAAATGATGAAATTATGCCACTGGTCCCCAGAAGGGTGGACCTTGGAGGTTCATACCCTAAGCGAAATCAGCCAGATGCACAAAACCGCAGATGATGAACCTTTGAGGCAGAATAAAAAGAAAGAGAGAGAAACAGAGAACTAATTTACAACACAAAAGGATCCTCTGAGGAGAATTAACCCAGTTCAGTTCAGTCGCTCAGTTGTGTCCAACTCTTTGCGACCGCATGGACTGCAGCAAGCCAGGCCTCCCGTCCATCACCAATTCAATTAACCCAAGCAAGGAATTAAAGAAAACAAAAAACAGTACGGGGTCAGGATGAATTAGGAGATTGGAACCAACAAATACACGGAAAGCCCTTACTCCAGCCTATACACAGAAGTCTGTCTATAATAATCCACAAGGATTTCCTCTTTCCTTCCTTTGACATTCTCACAAAAGTGATATCTCTGATAGATACGGCACAAGGATCTGATGTTCAGCACAGGGAATTTTTCTCTACCTCTACAATCACCTCTGTGGAATAAGAACCCAGAAAACAATAGCTGTGCTGCATGTATATGTCACAACTGAGTCAAGCATCTGTACACTGAAGACAAGCTCAAACTGCAGATCAACTCTACTCAAACATAGGACTGGCATGAGATTCAAGAAAATGAAAAGAAATAACAGCAATATCTATTTCTTTCCTTCCAGCCTCCCTGACTTGGGCTGCTACCCTTCCCTGGAACCTGAGCAGGCTTGGTTCCCATGACTGGGATGGGGGCGTGGCACCGGAGAGGGGGCCCTTAATTTAGAGCCCGAGTACACCTGCACTGTCTGGTTGGCTCAGTCTGGACCACACGCCCTCGTGCACCCAAAGGATGGGGGCACACCCTCTGCCTTCGAGGACCTTGGAACGCTCACCTAGTCGCCAGGGGTCCTGGTGATGGGGTCCCCAATTCCAAGTCTCCATCCTGAGAGTGCAGCCTCCTAGGCACCTCAGCAGGGGTTGTGGCCCAGGCTGGAATGAGTCTGGAGAGGAGGGAAGAAACTTTAGGGAGAAGAAGCAGTGACACACAAGCCCTGGAGTGTTGCTCAGGCCCATTCCACTAGAATTGCCAGCCCAGGAAGCTGACTCTCCTTAAGGCTCTATTTGGCAGGAGGCCCAGAGTTGAGAATGAAGAAGTGCTGCCGCCGTGTGGACATTTCCTGTAACTACAGCTTGATCACCTGGGCTGAGGGACACCTTTCAATTCACAAGGCCTGTGGGCCTGCTCTTTTCCAGTAGTCATGTATGGATGTGAGAGTTGGACTATAAAGAAAGCTGAGCGCCAAAGAATCGACGCTTTTGAACTTTGGTGTTGGAGAAGACTCCTGAGAGTCGCTTGAACTTCAAGGACATCCAACCAGTCCATCCTAAAGGAAATCAGTCCTGACTATTCATTGGAAGGACTGATGTTGAAGCTGAAACTCCAATACTTTGCCCACCTGATGCGAAGAACTGACTCATTTGAAAAGACCCTAATGCTGGGAAAGATTGAAGGCAGGAGGGGACAACAGAGGATGAGATGGTTGGATGGCATCACCAACTCAATGGACATGAGTTTGAACAAGCTCTGGGAGATGGTGAAGGACAGGGGGCCTGGCGTGCTGCAGTCCATGGGGTCGCAAAGAGTCGGACACGACTTAGCAACTGAACAACTACAAACAGTATGTGCTGGAGAGGGTGTGCAGACAAGGGAAGCGTCCTCCACGGATGTTTGGGATGAACGTTGGTAACAGCCACTGTGGAGGACACTGGGAGGGTTCCTTCAACCATGAAAACGAAACTAGAAAGCGTCCTAACACCATGCACAAAATAAACTTCAAATTATAAATATCGAAATGTAATGATGGGTATTATGGAAATCTTGAGAAAAATATAAACAGAACCCAATTTGACATAAAATGTAGCATGTTTGTTGAGGATCTGCCTCCTAGGATAATGAAAATAAACCACAAATCAGAAAATGGGACCTCTTTAACCACAAAACCATTTGCATTCCAAAGGAAACTCTAAACAAGAGACAATCTTCAGAATAGGAAGAAAGATTTGCAAAGGAAGATACCCACAAGGGATTCATCTCTAAAACATACAGCCAGCTCGTGCAACTCAATAGCAAAAATAAATACAACCCAAGAACAAAATGGACCAAAGTTTGAAATGGATATTTCTCTGAGGAAGGCCTGCAGATTGCACTTAGGCACGTGAAAAGATGCTCAGCATCACTAAGTGTTAGAAAGACGCAAATCAAATGAGTCCAGTGAGGCAATCACTCACATTGGTCGGAATGGCCATCTCAAAACATCTTTAAGAATAAATGCTAGGACTTCCCTGGTGGTGCAGTGGTTAAGAATCTGTCTGCAAATGCAAGAGTCACAATTTCAGTCCCTGGTCTGGGAAGATTCCACATCTGTGGGACAACCAAGCCCTTGAACCACAACCACTGAGTCTTTGTGCCAGAACTACTGAAGCCTGGCACTTGAGAGCCTGTGTTCTGCAACCAGAAGCCACCACAGTGAGAAGCCTGTGCGGTGAAACTAGAGAGCAGCCTCTGCTTGCCGCAGATAGAGAAAGTCTGCACTCAGCAACCAAGCCCCAGTGCAACCAAAGACAAATGAATAAATAAAATTATTTAAGAAAGAATAAATGCTGGAGAGGGTATGGAGACAAGGGAACCCTCCTGAACTGTTGGGCACAATCCACATATGAACATCCAGCAGGGAGAACAGTATGGAGGTTCATTTAAAAAATACCATAGAAATACTTTAGGACTCAGCAATCCCACGCCTGGGCATAAACCTGGAGAAAATAAAAAATTTAAAAGACACAGGAACCCCAGAAATCTCAGCCCCACAAGTTGTACAATAGACAAGGCTGGGAAGCAAGCTAACTAGAAATCACAGCTGAATGGATATATGATAGGATACATGTACACAATGCAATATTTCTCAACCACAAAGAAGCAGGAAATACTGCCAAGTCCAGCTTCAGGGAAGAAGCTTGAGATGATCATTCCAAGTGAAGTAAGTAAGACAGGGACAGACACGTGTCATATGATATCACTTCTAGGTGTAATCGAAAAATGCATACAAATGAACTTCTTTACAAAGGAGAAACAGCTTCACAGACTTAGAAAAAGAAACTTACAGTTACCAAAACAGAAATGTGGAGGGTGTGCAGGGAGTAAATAGCTGGTTCAGAACAATAATACACCTTAAAACAGGAGCTGCTGCTGTTGTTTAGTCACTCAGTCCTGTCTGACTCTTGCAGCCCCATGGACTATAGCCGCTCAGGCTCCTCTGTCCATGGGATTTCCCAGGCAAGCCTATTGGAGTGGGTTACCATTTCCTACTCCAGGGGATCCTCCCGACCCAGCGGTTGAACCCGTATCTCCTGCTACTCTCCTGCATTGCAGGCAGATTCTTTACCATTGAGCCAGCAGGGAAGCCATTAAACAGATGCTGAAGGGCTCCTAATGGTCACAAGTCCAACAGGGTTTTAAATGACACCTGCCCTCAAGAAATGTCCTGGGATAAATCATCAGAAAAGAATTCCAAACAGGGCCACGTTTCAGGAAGCTAGTTTCAAGAGGCAAATTGTACTCACAAGGCATAAAATATTAAAAGCACATGGAAAGATACTCCACATCAATAATTATTAAGTCAATGCCAATCAAAACTACAATTGGTATCACCTCACAATGGCCATCATCAAAAAGATCTTCAAAGAATAAATACCGCATAGGATGTACAGAAAGTGGAATCCTCCTACAACCTTGGTGGGAACGCAAATGGTGAAGCCACTGTGGAAAACAGCATGGAGGTTCCTCAAAACGCTAAACACGGAGATATCATATGATCCTGCAATCCCATTCCTCTGCTTAGGTCCAGAGGAAAATCACCTTTGAAAGTGACACATGCATCTTGATTTTCAGGACAGCACTATTTACAATAGTCAAGACACAGAGTCCACTGAAATGTCCACTGACAGAAAATGAAGACTAGGTGGTACATCTATACCCTGGAATACTACTCAGCCAGAGAACAGATAATCATACTGACAGCAGCGTGGATGAACCAAGAAATTATTCTATGCGAGGTAAGTCAGAGAGACAGACAATACCCTAAGATATCACGTAGAGGTGGAATCTGTAAATTCATACCAATGAACGAATGTGCAACAGAAACAGACTCACAGCCTGAGAAAACCAGATTAGGATTATATCATCAAAAGAGAGCTTGAAGGGAGGGATGAATTAAGAGTTTGGGATTAAAATATACATACTCAGTTCAGTTCAGTTCAGTCAGGTCCGACTCTTTACGTCCCCATGAATCGCAGCACGCCACGCCTCCCTGTCCATCACCAACTCCCGGAGTTCACTCAGACTCACGTCCATTGAGTCAGTGATGCCATCCAGCCATCTCATCCTCTGTCGTCCCCTTCTCCTCCTGCCCCCAATCCCTCCCAGCATCAGAGTCTTTTTCCAATGAGTCAACTCTTCGCGTGACGTGGCCAAAGTACTGGAGTTTCAGCTTCAGCATCATTCCCTCCAAAGAAATCCCAGGGTTGATCTCCTTCAGAATGGACTGGTTGGATTCCTTGCAGTCCAACGGACTCTCAAGAGTCTTCTCCAACACCACACTTCAAAAGCATCAATTCTTCGGCACTCAGTCTTCTTCACAGTCCAACTCTCACATCCATACATGACCACAGGAAAAACCATAGCCTTGACTAGATGGACCTTTGTTGGCAAAGTAAAGTCTCTGCTTTTGAATATGCTATCTAGGTTGGTCATAACTTTCCTTCCAAGGAGTAAGCGTCTTTTAATTTCATGGCTGTAGTCACCATCTGCATATATCAAGTCGATAATGAAAAAGGACCTACTGGATAGAACAGGGAACTCTCCTGAACAAACTGTAATAACCTACATGAAAAAACAGAAGAACAGATATATGTCTATGTATAACTGAATCAAATTCATGTACACCTAAAACTACACATCAGAAATCAAACTTTATTCCAATATAAAATAACAATTCAATTATAAATTAAATTACCTGGGCTCGGTCTAGGGGAAACCAGACTGTGGTGACCCCTATGAATTGGATCTGTGATGTGCTGTGATATTAATATGACCCATGCGAAGCTGCCTGACCTCATGTGAATGCAACAAGATGAAGAGAAGAAAAAGTATCACAGGTAAATCAGGGCAACACCCTCAATTCAGAGGATGGGAATCTCAGAGGGGACAATTCACACTGCAGGTAAAGAGCAGATGGGGGGTCTCCAGGTACAGGATCCTGACCCGTGTGGGTGGGGTGAACCCACACAATCCCCAGGACTGAACCGGGGACACACGTCCTCAGTCTCCAAGGTGACACCTCCTCCCCAGTCCCTGCACCTGGGGCCCCTCGACCCTTGGTTAAAACACCAGGTCTCTGCTGGTTGGACCCCTAAGGCAGAAACCAGTGGGTTCCCGTAACCTCCTGAAACGGTAGAAAGAAGGGTAGGGTCGGTCTCCTCTCCCCACATTGTCCCACAGAAGTCCTCCCCTTTCCCTTTGGTTCTGTGATATTAACTGTTTCTATGGCTGTCATGATCATGTTGAAGGCACCACCTTGGTTCTGGCAGGCTCGGTCCTTTCTTGTCCCGCTGAGGAGCTGAGAAAACACACCAGACGCAGGGCTGGAAGACGAGGGGCAGGTCTGGTCTCTGCTGAGTAGGACGGTCGACCTGAAGGAGGTCACGGCAGCAACCTCACCTGATTCCACTGGCTTTTTGCCTGATCCACATGCCCTGCAGTCAATCCACCAGATGCCTGCCCCCCTTCTCCCCATGCTCATGCTGGAATAATTACCAGGTAGCTCACCTGAGGAGTCCCCAGGAGCCCCAGGGAGGGGGAACCTCGCAGGGGTAAAGAGGCAAACAGGTACAGGCCTGTGTAAAGTGAATACACTAAAGCATTCATTCCTAAACACAAGTGAAGCTCTCACGTGCTCTTCCCTCTTTCTTAGCTTTGTGTGTGGGGTCTCCCCGCACACGATCCTGACCATGCAGAGGGGGTGAGACTCACACAGTCCCCAGACCCCCCACCTGGGGTCACACGTCCCCTCAGTCAGGACACCATGGCTGTGGTCAGCGGGCCCCCAGTGTGTAAACCAGCCAGGCCCCTGGGGCCTCCTGGGACCCAAGAAAGAAGTGAAGGGTCCTCTCCTCTCCCCACAGTGGTCCCTGAGAAGTCAGGCCCCTCCTGTCTTCACTTGGTTCTGTGTGATCTTTTGCTGGTTTGAAAGCTCGTGCTAGAGTTGAACACACTACCTTGGTTCTGGCGGGCTCTGTCTTTCCTGTCCTGCTGAGATGATGAGGAAACAGGAGAGCTGGGCTGAAGGACAGGGGGCAACCCTGTTCTCTTCTGAGGAGAGTCGACCGGAAGGAGATCACAGCGGCAACTCACCTGCTGCCCATTGACTTCTTGCCCGATCCCTGGAATCAGCTCAGCAGGTGAACCTGCCTCCCTACTCAACCTGAATGTGCTGGAAAATTGGAATAATTACCAGGTAGCCCACCTGAGGCGCCTCCATGCCCCAGGGCGGGGGAACCTGGCAGGTAGAGAGACTCAGAGCCCACTGAAGCCCCGACCCCGGGAGGGCCACGGAACCCCCTCAGAGAAGAGCACGTTGCCCAGAGAAGCCACCTCAGCTCCAGACCCCAGACATCTGAGCGCTGACATTCAGACGCAGGCGCGGAGTTTTCCAGGACAGAGGCAGGCCAGGTCCTACCCAGGTCTCTAGTCCTAGTGTAGACCGAACAGGGTCAGGTCTAAATGTTCTCATTGTAGAAGCACATGGTCACATGTAAACATCGTCAGTGTAGACAGGACTTGGAGAGGTCTAAATGTCTCATGTAGACAGACCTTGGTCAGGCTTAGACCATCTTAAAGCTGCTCTCCCCAGAGGCGCAGGTCACACACAGGCAGGGTGTCTCACTGTTGGAAGAGGCTCACCCTCGTGTGGACTAGGATGTGGGTTTCTTGAATAAGAAATCATTGCTGGGCTCCACACTTCACCCACATCAGGAAACTGAAGGAATCTGTGTCATTAAGCATTTCAACTGGCAAAACAAAAATGTTACCATTTCTGTAGCCACGTGATGGTCAGGATCCAGGGGAGAGCCAGGAATTTCTTAGAGTGCAGCCCAGTGTCCTGTGAAGACAGACAGGAAGTGGCCCGATTCCAGCATCCAAGGCTTAACAGCAGGAGACTACCACACTGGAAGACTTCTGGAAAAGTATGTTCTTTATCAGAGAAAAATGTATTGTTGAGATTACAAGCATATTATTATTTGTGAACCTAAACTATTCTTAAAACCTTGGCACCCTGATCTTTGTGGTTCCCGTTGGTTCCTTTGTATTCAGATTTTCTAGGTAGAAACAAGCCATCATTTCTAATTAGTTTCTTCTAATTCTGTATTTCTTATTATATGTATGAAAGGTCACACTTGAGAAAAAATTCCTGCAAACAATTAGTGACTCATGGAGCCCATTAACTGCATACACTTTGTCTTCTAAGTTTCATTTTTCTCCCTGAAGAAACCTGAAAAAATAGTCCCCCTGATGTTTTTGCCTCTCTGTTTAAACTGAGCTAAAATAAAAATGATATTCATAGCAACAGATAAGAGTTTTTGAGGTTTGATATGTTATACCAGGGTAACAGGGGCTGGAGAAGATGGAACCCATCTATGCTGTCGGTAGGCAGACGGCATCCTTAAAGTTTTGGGGTGTTGGTTCAAGTATGTGCCAGAATATTGTACAGACCCAAATTAAAACTGTTATAAAGTTTTCATTGGCAGGGTCGCCACCTTTGGGCATGAGGGTGTCCTGCAGTCCTGTGGCAGTTCCCCACAACAGCAACTTTTAAGGTTTTCCTTCTAGTACTTAATAGTCACAAAAATTGCTGGGCTCCTCATGACACTCGCTCTCATGAAATCTCCAGAGATAAAGAATGAAAATGCAAAGTAGGTCAAACTATCAGAAGAAAATAGCATGAGGTAAATACAATCTATAATTTTTTTTTAAGAAAGTGTAAGAAAAGGTTCTTTTGAGAACCTCTTCTCTTTCAATTGAGAAAAGGTTCTCAATTAGGTGAATAATTAGACACAAGACAATCAAAATGACAATCTATCACCATAGAGAAGTCCAAAGACCACTCTCAAAAAAGTCTAGAGACAAAAATGCTACAGTGGGGTGAAGAAAAAAGACTCTTATATAGTGCTGGTGAAATTTTATTGGTGATTGTTGCTAGTGAGGACGTATCTAGCTGTGCATTTTAATGGTTGAAACAGATGAACCATATGATCTGGCAGTCCAACTTCTGGGAGCGCATGTGGAGAAAATCAGATTTTGGAAAACTCATGCACACAATTATGCACCACAGCAATTGACAAAATAGCCCCAATATGGAAATAAGCAAATGTACATGGACAGGTGAATGGATAAAGAAAAAGTAATACATTCATACAACGAAATATGACTCTGACTTTAAACAAATAATGTCAACTGCAGGGACACAGATAAATCAAGAGGTAAAGTTAGACGGAGAGAGAAAATTATTACATGATTTTTCTTCATATGTATTTTCAGGTATATGTATTTTTCAGGTACAGGTGAGAAAGAGTACTCATCATGTGTGTGCGTCCTAAGGGCTTCAGTACTATGGACTGGAGCCTGCCCGGCTTCTCTGTTCACGGGATTCTCCAGGCAAGAAGACTGGAATGGGTTGCCACGCCCTTCTCCAGGGGATCTTCCTGACCCAGGGGATTGAGCCTGCGTCTCCTGCATCTCTTCCATTGGCAGGCGGGTCTTTACCACCAGCACCACCTGGGAAGCCCTATGCAGAGTACATCGTGTGAAACGCCGGGCTGGATGAATCACAAGCTGGAATCAAGATTGCCAGGAGAAATATCAATAACCTCAGACATGCAGATGACACCACCCTTATGGCAGAAAGTGAAGAGGAACTAAGCTTCTTGATGAAGGTGAAAGAGGAGAGAGGAAAAGCTGGCTTGAAACTCAACATTCAAAAAAACTAAGATCACGGCATCTGGTCCCATCAATTCATAGCAAACAGATGGGGAAACAATGACAGATTTTAATTTCTTGGGTTCCAAAATCATTGCAGATGGTGACTGCTGCCATTAAATTAAAAGACGCTTGCTCTTTAGAAGAAAAGCCATGACAAACCTAGACATATTAAAAAACAGAGACATTGCTGACAAAGGTCCATCTAGTCAAAGATGGTTTTTCCAGTACTCATGTATGGATGTGAGAGCTGGACCATAAAGAAGGCCGAGTGCTGAAGAATTGATGCTTTTGAACTGTGGTATTGAAGAAGACTCTTGAGAGTCCCTTGGCCTGAAAGGAGGTCAAACTGCTGCTGCTACTGCTGCTAAGTCACTTCAGTTGTGTCCGACTCTGTGTGACCCCATGGACGGCAGCCTACCAGGCTCCCCCGTCCCTGGGACTCTCCAGGCAAGAACACTGGAGTGGGTTGCCATTTCCTTCTCCAATGCATGAAAGTGAAAAGTGAAAGTGAAGTCGCTCAGTCATGTCCGACCCTCAGCGACCCCATGGACTGCAGCCTACCAGGCTCCTCCATCCACGGGATTTTCCAGGCAAGAGTACTGGAGTGGGGTGCCATTGCCTTCTCCGGGAGATCAAACTAGTCAATCCTAAAGGAAATCAGTCCTGAATATTCATTGGAAGAACTAATGCTGAAACTGAAGCTTCAATACTTTGGTCACCTGATACGAAGAGCTGACTCATTAGAAAAGACCTTGATGCTGGACAAGATTGAAGGCAGGAGGAGAAGGGGATGACAGAGGACGAGATGGTTGCATAGCATCACCGACTCAATGGACAGGAGTTTGAGCAAGCTCTGGGAGATGGTGAAGGACAGGGAAGCCTGGGGTGCTGCAGTCTATCGGGTCGCAGAGAATTGGACAGGACTGTTGTTCAGTTGCTGAATAACAATTCAGGACTGAACAACACCCTTGAAGAGGCAGCAGAAAGGATCCCTTCTCTGTGAGGTTCCCCTTCACTGCTACAAACCACAGTATAATAATTTGCAACCCTCATGCGTATAATAATTTGCATTTCACCATATCCCATACTGAATTGTGTCATTAAATATTCACTTGGGACCCAAGAACTCATCTCCCCAGTTATCTGCAAGGTTTTTGAGGACCCTTCACCACTTCTATTCCTCCACACCACCTATCACAGGGACTGAACAAAGATAATCAAACGATTTGATTGCTCGGGGTAAAGCTACTGACGAATAACCCAAAGCACAAAAATGATTTTGTTATATAGTATTATGGCACCCCACTCCAGTACTCTTGCCTGGAAAATCCCATGGACAGAGGAGCCTGGTAGGCTGCGGTTCATGGGGTCGCTGAGTTGGACACGACTGAGTGACTTCACTTTCACTTTTCACTTTCATGCACTGGAGAAGGAAATGGCAACCCACTCCAGTTTTCTTACCTGGAGAATCCCAGGGACGGGGAAGCCTGGTGGGCTGCCGTCTATGGGGTCGGGCAGAGTCGGACACGACTGAAGCGACTTAGAAGAAGAAGAAATTATGAAATTTTAGGAATACATCTATCTCTGTATTAATGTTTTATGCCTTGTATTCTGCAATTCCTGAGCTCAAGTTTGGTTAGCTGAGCACTGGGAATGAGAGAGGGGCGTTTTGGAATGTGGGGTGAATGTTAAAGTGTATCAGGCCATCGAAAAAAATGCCCATTTGAAATTAAAACAAACTGGATTACTGAGTTTGCCTAAACGGTAGAAGGTGTTTGCAGAGTTCATTTAAACACTGCAGCTCGCACCGAGTCTCGGAGGGGCATTACCTGCAAGACTGCTCCCAGATCCGCACCGCTAGGCACCTGTTTGGCAAGATCTCAGGGCCCATATCTGTTCGCGCTGTGCAGTCACCGCTCCTCCTCACCACCAGGCGGCGCCGTGCAGCGCCGAGCAGAGCCGGGGAACGGATCGCACGGCGCTCTCCCCGCGCGCCCCGCTCCGACTGACGTCGACCCGGAAGTAGTCGCCGGCGCCCGGCCGGCCGGCAGCCTTAACAGCAGCAGGGTTGCGGAGGTTAGGTGCCCAGCTTCCCCAGCAAGGCGAGGGCCCCTCCGAGGCGGCGAAGGAGACACCACCGCTTTCACTGGAGCCGAGGCTCAGGCGGGCGGTGCGCGAGCCGGTTGCGGGCACCTCGATGGTGGACTCAATAAATATTCGGTGGGCCCACGGCCCTGCCGGGTCTCTGAAGCCGCAGGTCGCCGACCCCGCACCATGAAGGACGCAGGGTCTTCCTCGAGGGCAGCGTCCCGGCCGGACGGGGCTGCGGCGAGCCTCCGAGCTGGCCCTGTCGCCCGGCCTTGCCTGTAGGACGTCAGGGCCCGCGACCCGGCCCAGGCCTGACCGGCACCCGGCTCTTGTGTCCGCGGCACATTCGGCGCCCCCCTCCCTGGCTTTGACGTGAGGGAGGGAGGCTCTGGTCCCGGGAGCCCTCGCCCGCCCGCCATGAAGACAGAGACGGAGATCCTGGCGCCGGAGCGCCCGGCCGGGCCCGGCGTCAGTCACCTGCTGAGTAGCCGGAAGCTAGTGGCCCTGGGGGCCGTACTCGGCTGGCTCCTGGTCATCCACCTCCTGGTCAACGTGTGGCTTCTGTGCCTTCTGTCTGCGTTGCTGCTGGTGCTGGGAGGATGGCTGGGCTCTGACGCCATCGTGGGGGCTTCAGGGCGGCTGCACCTGGAGCGCTTCATCCCAATGGCCGTCTGCCCCCCAAACCCGGAGGCTGAGAGGCAGCTGGAGCTGGAGATCGACCGCACCATCCGGATGATCATGCGGGACTTCGTGTCGTCCTGGTACCGCACGGTGAGCCAGGAGCCAGCCTTCGAGGAGGAGATGGAGGCAGCCATGCGAGGGCTGGTCCAGGAGCTCCGGAGGAGGATGGCCAGGGTGGACAGCCATGCTCTTGCCCAGAGGGTTCTGACTCTCTGCGGTTGTCACCTGCAGAGCTATATTCAGGCGAAGGAGGCCGCAGGGAAACAGAGTGGCCCAGGGGAGCCCTCCCAGCTCTGGGAGGCTTACTGCCGGGCCAGCGCTCCACACCCTGCAGTGCAGAGCCCCAGCGCTGAGGTCACCTACACACGTGGCATCGTGAATGTGTTGCTTCAAGGACTAGTGCCAAAGCCGCACTTGGAGACCCGGACTGGCAGGCACATAGTGGTGGAACTCATCACTTGCAATGTCATCTTACCACTGATCAGCAAGCTCTCGGATCCCGACTGGATCCACCTTGTACTCGTGGGCATCTTCTCCAAGGCCAGAACTAACCCAGCAGGAGTGGCTAATCCACTCTGCCCAGCCAGTGCCCTGGAACAGCCCTCAGTGCCCACATCTCTGCCGCTGATTGTTGAGGTCCAGGGTCTCACAGAAGCCCCTTCTCCAGCAGCAGCCCCAGTGCTCCTAAGCTGTAGTGAACCAGACGGGCCTTCACACCCCTCCCCAGACATTGAAGAAGGCCATGAAGCGCTGGAGGGAGATCTAGGGGGAGTGCTGGAGGAGAGAAAAGTCGAAAACAGCTCTTCTCATTTCCTGCAGCCTCTGTTCTTGTCTGAAGATGCAGAGCTGGAGTCCCCGTTGTCTGAACTGAGCAAAGAAACCATCATGCTCATGACCCCAGGCCCCTTCCTCTCTGCCAGTATTCAGGATGCCCTGTGTGCCCTCGGGGGCTCCCAGCCTCTGGAGCCTAAGGATGGCAAGGGACCCGAAGGAATAGAAGGAGCAGAAGCTGAGGAGGGTCCAGGAACAGAAACAGAGCCGGGCCTGCTTGCCTCCATGCTGAATTCCTGCCCAGAGATCCAGATTGACACAGCGGACAAGGAGGGAGAGCAGGGAAATGACGCCTGTCTCACAACTTTGCTGCCCAGTCCAGAGAGGATATGCCCCCCACGTCCCTCGTGTTTAGAGAAGGATCTCACCAATGGTGGGAGCTCCCTGGACTCCAGTCTGCCACAGGTCCTGCTCTCCTCCTCTCCACCTGGACCCCTCAGCTCAGCCACCTTCAACTTCGAGTCCCTGGGCAGTCCAGACGGCCCCGTGGTCATTCAGAACCTTCGCATCACTGGCACCATTACTGCTCGAGAGCACAGTGGCACCGGTTTCCACCCATACACGCTCTACACGGTGAAGGTAACACAGTGCACGGTCACCACTCTGGTCTGGGAATGGATTTGGAAAGCAGTCAGTGAAGCCAGTGTTTGCAAGGAGGAAGTCTGCTCTTACTTAGTTTGCTCTGGTTAATTCAACCAGTAACCATATGGAGGGTCTGAAGCTCATGAGTGAAGCAGAGTAGGCTTCCATGACACTCACAGACCGTCCTAGAATCTCAGGGCTGTCACTGTGCTGGGAATCCTATTTTTCCAGTGGATACAGCCCAGAAATCCTTTCCAGACTTCTTCCTTGCTAATTTCTTTTTTAAGTACTAATATCCTTTATACTTTGTTTTAGAAAGGAAGGTTGTTTACCTATATATACCTCAAAAGGTGGCGAGTCCCTCTCCCTGGAGGTGTTTAAGTGTGGTAGTAGGAACTGCTTGGCAGAAGCGATAAGAAGGGGGTTCTTGTATCAGGTGGCTGGTTTGATTCAAGCAGCAGCTCCCTAAAGCTGATTTTGATAGAGTGAAAGTCGCTCAGTTGTGTCCGACTCTTTGTGACCC
The DNA here is from genome assembly GCF_027580195.1 of Bos mutus. Classification (NCBI taxonomy): domain Eukaryota; kingdom Metazoa; phylum Chordata; class Mammalia; order Artiodactyla; family Bovidae; genus Bos; species Bos mutus. The sequence goes on from NC_091645.1 coordinate 35,404,371, forward strand.
CATACACTATACAGCCCATGGAATTCTCCAGGCCAGAATACCGGAGTGGGTAGCCTTTCCCTTCTCCAGGGGATCTTCCCAACCCAGGGATTGAACCCAGGTCTCCCACATTGCAGGTAGATTCTTTACCAGCTGAGCCACAAAGGAAGCCCAAGAATACTGGAATGGGTAGCCTGTCCTTTCCAGCGGATCTTTCCGCCCCAGGATGGAACTGGGGTTTCTTGCATTGCAGGCGGATTCTTTACCAGCCGAGCTATTGGGTTTTGATATAGGCTACCTCCAAGTTTCCCAGAAAGTTGTATTTTTAAAAAATAAGTAATCCTGGGACCCATTCTTGGGAAATTCTCATTCAGAATCCATTAGCACCTGTCAGAATCCATATTCTGACAGCAGGTTCTGCAGCCCAAGAGATTCTGAGGCCTAGCCAAGTTTGGAGACGTATCATATAGTGTCCCTCACGGAGCAGAATAGCCACAGAGAGCATCCTAGCTCCCAGGGGCTCTGGATGCGAGAGCCCTCACCTAAATTCCACATGCATCTCTTATCTAGGCCTTTCCTTCTCAGTACTGGCCTGAGGGACTGCTTTGCTCATTCCAACTCATAATGAACACCTCTGTCTGCCTCTGGACAAGCTTTCGACACCAGCCTCAGTCTCACCACTCTTGCATTGCTTGCCCACAGAATACCTTAACCAGACAGGAACACTGACCTACTCCTGATGAGAACAAGCATGTGTATTGTTCTCCCACAGCGTTCTTTGTATCTTACACAGTCTCCCTCTGTAGGTTTGAAGTTGCAGCTTTCATGCCATTCGGGGTGTTCTCTCTGGGGGAACATTCAGCACTGCTGTCTTTTCCCACATGCCAGCCCTCCTCACATATGAAGACAGCCGACTGTGACCCCATAAAACATCTCCAGTCTTCACATGTCTTCTTATCATACAGACAGATGATCTGTCCTTGGAAAGAAAGGTTCAGTGTTGGTCCAAGAATAATAATTAATCAGCCCCAAGCAGAACAAAAACACATGTTCCTTTAGTGTAGTCCAGGCAAACAAATGATTGTTGTTCCTCAGCTGTTTTCGATTATTTGTTCTTCCCTCAAGTAATATAGATAATCACTGGTTTGAGGATAATGACAAGATGGTTATCTCCCTATAACATCCAGCCTCATAATTTAGGGGTAAGAGAGCCGGTATCATTATCAGTGTCATACCTTCTGTTTTATCCTCTGTCTTTGGGATTTGAAAGTGGTTATGAGTAAACAGGGTTTGCAGGGAGAACTTTGAAATGGAAGGAGTGAAAGGCAGTGGAACTTCGTTTCTCACCACCTGGGCCGCCTCTGTTGGGAAAGGCATCGCATTGCATACAGCAGCCCCCCTGGGATTTGAGCTGTTCGTTAGAGCTTAGGGCGGCAGTGGGGCCTGAGAGGCTAGGGACAGAACAGGAGCAGCGTGCTCCCTTGACCCTGCTCTGCGCTTACTGTGTGCCAGTGAGCTGGTGCAGCCAACAGACGTTTTCTCGACAGTATGAGACGGCCCTCGACGGCGAGAGCAGCGGCGGCCTGCAGCAGGTGGCCTACCACACCGTGAACCGCCGCTACCGCGAGTTCCTGAACCTGCAGACCCGTCTGGAGGAGAAATCGGATCTCCGAAAGTTCATCAAAAGTCAGGAGTTCCCCAGCCCCGGAATGCCTGCTTGCCTTTCGCATCCAGCCACCCTGATCTGAAAGGCTGGAGGCCTGTTGTCTGTGAAGAGGGTGGAAAGGGAGAACGCGGCCTTGAGGGTCCCGTGCTCCCTCTGTTTGCTCTTAGGTGTTTGGGGTTTTGGTGCTGGGCAGCACTCATGACATGCTTTCCGGGGTACTGCTTTGCCTCTGAATGCTTTGTTCTGGGGCCCCATCTAGTTTAAGCTTAAAAAAGAAACTTCCGTATTTCCACCTGTGCCTCTGAGGAGTTAAACAGGTTCATAGACTGGTTGCTGTTAAATATTAAACTGTTACCCAGAAATCCTTGCTGCCTTTCCTTTAACAAAAGGCTTCTTGGTGTGCCGTTTGGTTCTCATAAGGCACAGGAACAATAAGAAGACATAAAATTTAATTCATACCATAAAAGCTGTTGAGCAGCTACTCTGTTTTTTAAGAAAATGCCAGGTGAAAGTGAAAGTTGCTCAGTCATGTCTGACCCTGACTATACAGTCCATGGAATTCTCCAGGCCAGAATACTAGAGTGGGTAACCGTGTCCTCCTCCAGGGGATCTTCTCAACCCAGGGATCAAACCCAGGTCTCCCACATTGCAGGCGGATTATTTACCAGCTCAGCAACCAGGGAAGCCCATGATCACTCAAATAAACATTTTTAATAAGTTGTGGCATAAATCGTGGATTTCAGTTATAGGTTTTCTTCCTTAATAGCAATAGTTAATACTGAAAATATATGCCCAGTTCTCTACTAAGCTCATTTAGTTCTCATAAAAGTCTACAAGATAGATACTATCATTATCCTCATTCTACAGAAAAAAGCAAAGATTAAGCAGGTTGCCTAAGGCCATTATTATAGCAGAGATTGGAGCCAAATTTAAAGTTGGGCAGTTAGACTTCAGGGCTGTTATACATCCTACTCTAGTGACCTCTTATACCTTAATATTATCATGAATAATGAAAGTAGGCCGTCTGTATTATGTCCTTGGGTTATATCTCTAACTCCTGAAATAAACTCCTGTGGAGGGAAGGCCCCAGGGAAGGGACTCTGAAGGGATGAGGCCCAGGCCTTGGTACCCAGCTCCCACCCCAACCTCAGGTCACTTCTCAGCTCAGTTTGCAGGTGAGGAGAAAAATCCCCAGGAAATACATTTGGCATTTCTGTGTCTTATATATGTGATGGGTAATAAATGGAATAGTTCTTAGTAAATGTTAATCAATTAACTTTTTTTTTTAAAGATGTGAAGGGCCCTAAAAAGCTCTTTCCAGATCTTCCATTTGGAAACATGGACAGTGACAGGGTGGAAGCCCGCAAGAGCCTCTTGGAATCGTTTCTAAAGGTCAGCATCCTCTGCTGTCACTGTAGCCACCAGACACCCAGGCCAAGGTGGGAGACCTGGGGACTGGAGTTTCTCTCTGAAGTCCTTCTTGTGTCTTTTCAGCAACTCTGTGCCATTCCTGAGATCGCGAACAGTGAGGAGATGCAGGAGTTCCTTGCTCTCAACACAGATGCTCGTATTGCCTTTGTCAAGAAGCCGTTTGTGGTCTCCAGAATAGACAAGGTATGAGCGGGACTGGGTTGCTCAGCCTTAGTTTCTTGCAGGGAAGGGGGAGGCATGTTTGAAAGGCAGGGGAGCCGGGGGAAGGGAGAGCAGCACAGAGGAGTAAGTGGAAGATGGACTGGGGTTTTCAAGACCTGTTACCAGTACTGCTGAGGCCATCATTGCTGAATGACAGGAGTGTCAGTACTCCTGACGCTGTAAGCGTGCACAGGTCTCCTGATGGTATCATGACGCTGTGATTTTAGGGGAAGGGTACAAGGGTCGGTCCACATCTCCATGGACAGGTGGGAGCAGGAAGGCCTCTTCTGGTGATGAAGGTCATTCCCAGCGTTGGTCACTCAGGATGGAGCCCTTAGGCAGGACACTGAGCTGGATTTAGATTTGTGTAGTGATTCTCTGCTGGAGAACAAGGTTCCAGATGGTATCTTGGAACCTTTGGAGACAGTAGCAGAGCATTTGAGCACCACGCTGGAGCCTGTGAGCAGTGGTTTCTCACTGATTCTCACATCTCCAGGACAGAAGTCTGAGGTTTGTCCTGATCAAAAATGCATGTGTTGTAAGAGGTTAGAAAGCGCTGACTCTTTGGCAGAAGAGGGGGTCTCCCTCTTCCAATCTAGACTTTAGGGGATAAAATGATAAAGTGGGACTTCAAGTGAGGGATGTTCGGAGACATTCACTGCTATGAGGAGAAGACTGCAAACTAGGAAGGGGTAAATGCGGTGAAACCGTGGAGTTCTTTGCAGGTTTGCTCACCCATGCTGATGTGTTCTTTCACTGATTTTTTTTTTTAACCTTCACTGATTTTTTTCAACACCTGCCCCCCTGGGTGCCCACTCAAAGCCATGCGCTGTACTCATTGCTCATGACATAAGAGTGAGCACATACGGACTCTCCCGGCAGACTACCATTCTGTGAATCTGGAGAGGGAACTGTATTTTCTCAGCTACGTTCTCCACATCCATGCAGTTCACTATGTTCTTTCCCTGAGTTGCTGTCCCCTGGTCTCTACTGTGGTCCTCCTTGACCGTGTCAGTCTTGCCTTGGCTGTGCCAGCTGTGCTCCCCAAGGAGGACTAACACAGGATAAGACAAAGCCAGCAGCAGTGTTGATTAATAGCGAGAGTTACTAAAGGAACAGTCAATGTTTCCTTCCATCTCGTTGATATTTTAGGGTTTCATTTGTTTGTTCTCTTTAGCAGAAATCTGTATGTTATTTTCTCATTCTGAGAAATAGGGATAGCTCTTACTCTTCAGCAAAGATTGTTTTATTTCATCCGTATAAATAGAGAAGTTTGTATGAATTCCAGATCCTTAACTTTAACCTGAGTGGTTTTTGCCATTCTTTCTGTAGTTAAAGAAGAGGAATTGTTTGAACTAACTGTAAAACCAGTTTTTGTTGTTGTTGTTTTTTACAGTGAATTGCTCTGCACATTTTTATATCATAAATGTTTTTAGACTATTCCTTATTTTGATAATCTTTTTCACTCTTCCTTTTCTTTGTATATTCTTACGTGTATCACTTCCTGTTTGTCACATCTTGGTGAAAGTATTACCAATTTGAAAACTAAAAATCATTCTTCTGTATGAAAAGAAAGAAATTGAAAGTGAAAAGCATTTCACCAGCCCGCAGAACTCCCATATTTTTATTTGTCATGTTGTTTTGGCTTCTTTTCCCATGGAACCCATCGTCTGTCTTAACTCTGTGAGGAAGAAGATTTTCATGGCTGTGGAGGAAAGGGGAGAGAGTTGCCATTGAGTCATTAGCTGGTATCTGACCGTGTGGATGGATAGGGCTCTGCTAGACAGGTCAGCCGGCTTTTCGTCCAGGATGCAGAAAGCACCTTGAGACAGTTGCTGCTGCTCGGTGGTGCCTGTCTAACCCGCCATCTATGACCCCTGCAGATGGTGGTGAGTGCTATTGTGGACACGTTGAAGACCGCGTTCCCTCGCTCTGAGCCCCAGAGCCCTACAGAGGAGCTGAGTGAGGCCGAGACAGAAAATAAGCCCCAGACAGAAGGCAAGAAGGCTTCCAAGTAAGATACCCTTCCCAATTCTCAGGGGATCCCCAGTTTTCAGTCAAAGCCCATCCCTGCTCTTAGGTCCTAGAATAGAGGGGAGGGGTCATCTGTGCCTGTTTTTATGCAGTCAGACTGTGTACCAAGCCCAAGGTCCTGCAGAGGTAGCCTGGCTTCATGTTGGTCTTGCCCTGGGAAGCCAGGGCCCAAACTGACCAGGGAATTTTGACTAGAAGGAAAACTCTAGAATATGGACGTTCTTTTTTTTTTCCCCCTTGGGAAATTGAAACATTTCTTTTAAGAATTAAGGCTTATCATTGATCTCTGTTTGTCATGGTTTCTGGCTCAGGAGTCCGGTACACTAGCAGTAAACAGGAATGGGCTAGAAGGGACCCCTTCAGGGGGTCAGTGGTTATTGCTGCTGCTCCAGCCTGCACTGGCGGCTCTCACAGCCAGCAGGTGGGGAGGAAGGGCACCACACTTACCTTCTTGGACGCTTGTTGTATGTATCTGGGCCATTACAGAGAGAGAGACAGTGCTGGTGGGAGGGAGGGGGTTGGAGAATGTTTATGTGTGTGTCTCACTGTCTTTTTCTCTGTGTTCATGTCTTATGGGCTGGCAAGAACCCTCGCAATTCTTAGCCTTTTTTTTTCCCCCCTCACTGGGCCCATATTTTGAAGGGTAACCATGTTGCCTGTGCTTATAAGAACCCTATTTCTTGAAACATTGAGGTTAGGCCTTGTGATTCTCTTTCTGGTTTTATCTGGAACACAAGGGGAATAGTGGATGTGCAAAAAGGTGTGAAGAGCAAGGGCAACCTTGGTCTGTGGCACTTGTCTATTTAACTTTCAACAAATTTTTAACAAGTGCACAGTATGTGTTAGCCACTCTTCTAGCCTGTGGGATACAACTGTGATGGGCAAGTCCTTATTTTACATTAGCAAAAGCCCTTTCACAGGCGCATTGTAAGCATAGCTCAGTGCAAGAGCTGCAGTGTGTGTAAGAATATTGTTTGGGGGATTTCAGAGTGAGGCATCTCTTGGCAACTCTGACCACCGTAAGCTTCCAAGAATAAGTGTGGACATGCCTGTTTTGAGGTATTAATACTTGGTCAGCCCTTCGTATGGGGATCAAGACCATGAATTACACACTATTTCTGCTCTTCGTTTCTGTGCCAGATCCAGATTGAGGTTCTCATCCAGTAAAATTGCTCCAGCACTGAATATAACTGAGGCACACGAGAAGGTTCTCTACTGTCTCCAGGACAGCGGTGTGGTGAGAATCCCTAGAGAATTCTTGGGATCATCAGTTAGGAGGTCAGTCCTGCCATTATAGGCAGTTGGGATGTTCTCCAGAATCAGAAAGGTCTTTGGTGCCTTCCTAAAGGACTCAACCGACATCTGGGTCTCTGGTTTTTATTCTAGGAGTATTTTCTCAGACTGGTTTGGAATTCCTATGAGTTCTGGGCTGGCCAGTTGGCTTCTCAAGGGTGGTGGGCTTCTCAAGGGTAGTAGCCTTGGGATAATAGGTGATAGAATGAGAAAGCCAGCTCCTAGAAGGAAACACGATTTTTGTAGCAAACGAGACTACAGAGGCATTGTTCTCCTTGCAGTTTAGGTTAAAACAAGCACCTTTTCCTTAAGTGGTCACAGGGTCAGTGGGGTCCTCTCCTCGAGACACGTGCAGGGAAGCAACGGGAGCCATAGGTGCCCCCACTCCCTGCACCCTGCCTGTGATACAGCCCCTGCTCTCTCCTCAGGAGTCAGAGACCCTCTCCGTGTCTGGGATGGAATCCTTTATTGAAAAACAGGCAAAGTTACTAGAAGTGCAGCCAGCAGATGCTCCCGGAAGAGATTCTGAACAGACTGCTGAGGGGTGTGTGGACGGTCATGTGTCAGATGCTGCTGCTCCAGCCCAAGGCCTCAGCAGCAGTGATCCAGGTGAGTGACAGCGGAGAGCCTAGTGTGTCCACTGGATTGTGACCGTTGGGTGGCTCTGTCAGGTGCCAGGGTACAGAATGGCACAGTCCCAGGGCTGAGTGGATCAGAAGAACTCGGGGCATAAGCAGGGCGTCCAGTCCAGCAAGATAAGGTCCATGCTTCTATTAATAGTAGTGTGATTATTTCAGTTGTTCCTAATGTACATTGGCATTATCTTTGGATTGCTCCCTTCGTTTAGAAACTGTCTTCTCTGGTGTCTGTGGTGCCACTTTCTGGTCTTCCTGTCTCTCTTGTGGTCCCTCCTCTGTCCCTTCTGTTGGCTCCTCAGCCGTCCAGAGCTTCATTCTGTCCCTACTCTGTGCACTTGTCCTGTGAGCTCCTCTGTTGATCGGTGTCAACCCTAACGTGTGCTGGTGATGCCTTAGTCCTGGAGGTGTGTTTCCACTTGGCTCCCGAAAGTCTCCACCTCGGTGTACTGTATGCTCAGTCTCTCAGTCGTGTCCGACTCTTTGCAACACCATAGACTGTAGCCTGCCAGGCTCCTCTGTCCATGGGATTTCCCAGTCAGGAATACTGGAATGGGCTTGCCATTTCCTACTCCAGGGGAATCTTCCTGACCCAGGGATTGAACCCACATCTCGTGTGTCTCCTGCATTGGCAGTTGGATTCTTTACCACTACTGCCTCCTGGGAAGCCCAGATGTACTGCAGGGCAGCTGAAATACAGCATGCACAAAATGGAATTTCTCTTTTCCTCTGGATCTTTTCCTTCGGTTGTGTTTACTGCCGTGGCCAACAATGCCGCCTGGTTACCAGGGTGGAGCAGAGGGAGACGAGGTAAGGCCGCTGCTCTGTCTTCAGGAGCTTGAGGCAGGGCAGTTGTGCTTCCTGGAGGTGCGGTGTTCTCTGCAGAGGGAGAATTAGGAGGCCTGGATACTGGTAGATTTGCTGTGCCAGAACTTATAAGAACAAAGTCTTTCAAATCCTGCCAAACAAAGGCTTCCCTTGCAAATAAAAGATCACAAAATCCTGGGCCCAGAAGAGGAAAAAAGGCTGACTTCACTATTGTTCAGGCACCCACAGTCAGTCCGCACTGTGGACCTCAGTTCAATTCTATGAAAAATGGAGTTTACAACCCCAGCTGTTCACACACTTCTCTCTGGTTAAGTAAATGTGTTATGAGAGCAAAAGCGTCAAGAGAACTATGAGAAATTATAGATAAGATGGGATGGGTAAGATAATATAATTCCAGCCAAAATCAAATCTTTAAATGTTGTGCATTATCTCTCTAAAGAGATCATTTATTCCTGTGCCATTGTTTGAGCCCTGAGAGACTCCACGTGCTCCCACGATAGATAATTTACCACTTGCACCGAGAGGACCTGGGCCCTTGTTGCTTTCACTCATTGTCACTGCTATGCTCCTTGTCACCACATGGTGGCAGCTCTGCATGTGTGCATGCTAAGTCTCTTCAGTGGTGTCCGACTCTGCAGCCGCATGGACTGCAGCCCGCCAGGCTCCTCTGGCCATGGGATTCTCCAAGCAAGAATACTGGAGTGGGTTGCTCTAGCATGGACTGCAACTCTAGGTAAATGCTAAACCTGCGAAGAAAAGAGAATTGAAGAGGGAGATTGAGGAATGCTATTTTTCCAAGAAACTGAATATCACATTTTGAGCAAATAACCAGAAAGCAGACACATCAGCTCCTATGCCCCCTTGAATGACAGAAAGAAAAGGAGAATATATACTAGATGGGATTAAGAAGAAAGTAAGCTTCAGTTCCAGCACATTTATCCAAGTTTGACGTCGTTCACGTTCTGTAAGAACCCTTAAGTGAGCTGTGCTTGGGCACGCTTGCACAGAGAAAACCCACTGGTCCTAGACTAATACAGTTACTGTTGATGATTAATTATAACTTTAATCACAGCTGTAGTACCAGATAGAAGAGGATTTTTTCAGGAACATTCTGTAGTTCTGGGGCAGTCTCCTGGAAGGCAAGTCAGAGGCAATGGGGGACCCCATGAACAGAGTTAGAGAACAGACGCTTCCACCCATAAAATACATCTGTTTTAAAAAGTTCTGCTTAGTGTGAGTATGAGCGTGTTTGTGACCCTTTCCGTCTTTGAAACAGGAAAGAAGTGAGTAATCATCATGGCCTTTTACCAAAAGTACAGTGTTCTTCCCAGAACCACATGTTATCTCAAAATCAAACTGAGATCTCCTGGATCCTAACCCTCAGCTCTGAGGGAGCTGAGTTGCTTTCAGAGCCACTTGCTTACGGAAAACAAGTCCCACATCTGCTGGCCCGCACATTTCCCTGCTGCCTGCGGAGGCGAGTGGATGGAAGGGAAAGGGACCGGGCTTTGCCAGTTGCAGTTAGTCACCAGTTGTGAGCACTTACTTGGAGCAAAATGTGTTCAGCTGCCTAGGGGAAATACAGAAGAACCAGAAGGAAAGTAGGCAAAATAGTTATCTATAATAAAAAATTACTCAGTGACTTAGGAACATAAATTGTAAAGAAAGACAGAACCTGCCACTGAACTTTGTAGAGATGCAGTAAACATCTCTTGACTTGAATACAGATAGATTACACAAATGTGAGATGCTTGACATAAAGGTAGAGCAGACCCAGGGCCCTGAAACGTGTCCTCGAGTGCGGGTCTCTTCCGGGTTACTCCAGATGGCCTTTCATCCCCAGGAGCAGAGACCGAGTTGGCTGACACAGCCCTGGACCTGCTTGTCTTGCTGCTCATGGAACAGTGGCGATGGCTGTGTACAGAGAGTGTGCAGAAAGTTCTTCATCTTGTCTTTGGGACCCTAATCCAGAGGTAAGCCTGCTGGGTGCCCCTTCAGGTTAGAGTCTCAGGTTAGACGGAGGTTGGAGGTGGTTCCTGATTTCTGCCCTAGAGAGGGAAAGCGTAGAGTCCAGGAGACCTGCAGCCAAAAGAGAAGAGAGAACCTGTGTCCAGGGCTGCGGGGTGACGAGCTGCAGAGCATCACGTGGTTGTCTGAGGTGTGGACAGGCCTGCTCCTGCAGGACCCCTGGCATCACCCCTGAATTCAGGCGCTGAGCTGAGCTCCTCCTCCGCTAGGGTCCGTTCTCCTCCAGTTTACCCCCAGGCCCTGTACCTCTCACTTTAGTGGACGTGTCTCTTCACCAACAGTGTACAGTCACCGTGACTACCAACAACGAGGAAGAAAAGAGAAAACTATCGTGTGCTCTCCTAGTAAAGACTAGTTTCTCCAGGAGGGGCGGACATGGTCACAGCTGAAGAAGCACTGACGCATGGTGGTGGGGAATAGGATACTGAGATTTAAAACTTGGGTTGTATAATTCCAGCACCAGTTGAATTTCCTGAAAAACTGGTACGCAGATGGAGTTTCTAGTGCTGGCTTTCTAACCATGAAACTGATGCAAGCTTTGCTCAGCTGCAGGAGTCCAGGAACCCTGCCTCTGAACCAGGCAGATACACACAACGCTTGAGCTGTGGCCGCTCATGCTTTGACCTCTCCCGTGTGAGACATCCTGGCAGATCCCAAAGTCAGGAGCCAAATCCTGAACCCTTCTGTTAGCGTGTGACTCATGCTAATAGGTCACTCTGAAATTAACAGTTTTATTAAAAAAAAAAGAATTATGTATCTATTCTACAATAAGTAGGAAATCTATTAACATTAACTTTCCTACTGGGCAACTGTCTTGGTCATTTTCCTTTATTCACTGAGAAAATATTAAGGTCTGGTCGTTAGTGAACAAAACAGACACGGTCCCTCCTTTCACGTATTTTATGGTTTAATGAGGGTGAGAACGGAGGGCCTTATCCATGTTCACCAAGTGAGTGCTTGGTGGAGGCGCAAGCCCCCCCGGGTGTTCCACAGCTGCATGCTTATCCACCGCAGCATACTGCTGCTCCGCTGTGTGTCGTCGCTCTGAGCTCTGGAACCATCGTGGTGTCTGTCTGCAGGTGTCTGGGTGCATAGAAAGTGTTCCAGTAAATGTTGGGTCTTCGTACTTGCGCTTCAGAAGAAGGGAAGGATAAGAAGTGGATTCTGTGTCTGATTCCTCCAGCTTGTGGCCCCAAGTTCCCTCCCAGTTCAGGGTGCCCCACCCAGGTCAGTCTTCAGCTGCAGCTTCCGCTACTCCTATCACTCTCTGCTCTCTGAACCACACGGAACCCGTCCTGCTCAGCAATACGACCTTGTGAGGCCTTCCCAGGTGATTTTGTGCCCATGACCAGAGCGTCCGTGTGTCTGACAGCAGGAGGCAGCCCCCAGGCCCCCTGCAGTACAGGTTCTGTCCCGGGGCGGCAGTGTTCTCCAGGCACTCCTGCTTCCCCGCGTGCAGAGCTTCTGGAGTCAGGGCTGCCCTTCCTCACGAGAAGAGCCTGCAGTCAGGCTCAGTTCCTCCCCTGTCCACCCCCGTGCCCCTTGCACGGGAACCACACCTCGGGTTAGCTGGGGGGATGGCTGGCTGGTGAATGTGGCTTATGCCCTAAACATCAGAGAGAGAGCTTGTGCCTGAATCCCCCTTGAGCTGCTTCTCTTTCCACTTAAAAAAAAAAAAATGGATGACACCTTTTGTTGTTGTTAAAAGGGAAAAAATTTTGAATGTGTTAGTGAATTTGAATGAAGGCAAAGTGAGGATTGCAAAAGAACAGAGTTTTGTGTCTAGTTACTTCCAGACAGCTCTCCATGACTGTGGTCTGTTAACCTCTGTTCGCCCTAGATGTTTTCAGGTGATGGCATTTTGTACTTGTTGACTTGCCTCATATCTCTTCCTGTCAGAACTTTATTCTTAAGACCATTTAGTTTTGTATGAGCTGCAGCAGAAATAGGAACCCAGCTGTTGACACCTTCCTCGCCCTGGGCCTCTACAAACTAGAGTTAAATGAAGAGCCTCATCTTCCTCTGTTCACAGTCTTTCATCTTCTCGATAAAGCATTATTCCCAGCTTTTTAATGGTACACTTGACCTTCTTCTCAAGTATCTTGTGCTGGGTCACATTGTTCTCGAAGCTTCCTTAAGACAGCAGTCAGGAGGTCATGGAGAAGGAATCTCTCCCAGCGCCCCCTCCAGAGACTCAGAGGACCTGATGCCTGTGGCCCATGGTCTCTACCAGCAAGCTCTGAGTGCCGGCTCCCCAAGGAAGAGACAGGGCTTATTTCAGGTTCAGAGTGTAGACGTTGATGGTCTTACTAGCTTCAGGATCCACCATCCAGCCAACATCTGTAGAGAGCTGACTTTGTGCAGACACTGTGCCAACATCATTTAATCCCCTCAGAAGCCCTGTGAAAGAGGCCTTATAATCCCTACTTTAAAGGTGAGGCAGCTAAGGCTTGCAAAGAATCATGATTGTTCAGTCAAGATCACAGAGCTAGTAAGTATGTACAGGCTGTTCAAACCCAGGTTTGTCTGATGTTCAGCTGCAGGATCAGACGTTTGCCCTGTGACTTGAAAAGATAAAAGCCAGCCCCCAAGTCTTTGACTCAGAGCAGTCCATATTCCCCAGGAGGAGACTGCCAGTCAGCTTGTACGATGAAAACTGCATTTGAATGTGCACCCACTCACATACGACACAGAATCCCCTGCGGCACACCAAAGCCAGTCTGTGTCACTTGTCCCCTGGACAGCTTGCGTTTTTATTTTTAAAGAGGCCGGCGCAGCGCTGCATTCCTGGGCTCTCTTTGCTTTGGTAAGCACATACTCTGGAATGTGATACCTCCCCAAAGCTGCAGCACCCCTTCCACCTGTCCTCACTACCCTCAGAGAGGTGTGGTTGGTCCCCGCCGGGTCAGGGTGGACCTCTCCCAGGCTGTCCCCAGGACTGAGGCCCAGGAGGCAGCATAGTTGCTCACTCTCTGAAACCGCACGCCGATGAGCTGCATCCTTTTGCAGAGCACCTGGATTCTCTAAGTTCTAAAGCGAAGGAGAGTCGATGTTGATGCCACGAGTACCTGCCACAACTTTTCTGGTTGACCTGGACGCACTGCCATCATGGATGGCGTCTAAAGTTAGACGCTTCTCCTTTTAAAAATGTCATCATTGTCCAACCTCCAGCATTATCATCTCCAACAAGACAAGTTCATTTCTTCTGCTTCCAGCTTTCTGTATTCTCCTTGATCCCTCTAAAGACCCATATACGTAACTGCCTAGGATGCCAGGGACTGCTCCCAGGTCCAAAGCATGCATACTGTCACTTTTTCCCTCTCTTGCACATATTTAGTCTTCACGCCACCCTCCCCCCACACCCCCGCCCAATCCCTCTGTCCCTGGCCTGCGAGGGAAAAGAGTAAATTCAACCTCATGACCCCTCCTTCCAAGCCAAGGTTGGAAGAGTTTGAGCCAACTGCGTAAATCTCCCTTGATTGTTGATACTGTGGAGAGAGTGGGGGAAGGGAGCTGGGGAGAAGTTAGATGCCCAAAAAAGGCATTGTTAAGTCAAAGGCAAGTCTGCACGCATGCGCGCCTGACCTCGTGTGTCAGCTTCTGTGCTGGGAACATCCAATTATGTAAGAGGGAGTGCTCCTTATTTGGAGTTAGAGTCAAAAGGAGGGGAGAAGGGTGGGGGAGCAGTCTAAGCCAAGGCGTGAATCCAGCTTTTGCAGACCACTCATTCAGAAAGCAGGAGAAGCTGACAGTGTCTCTGAGTGCATCTGACTCAGGTTTAGGGACTGGAACACTCAGACGCTGGGTGGGAGGGAGGGAGAGAGAGGAGAGACAACTGTGCTCCATTGACGGGAGAAGGTGTGGGGCAGGAGCATCCAGCCACGGTCAAGGGTGAGATTATTCTGGAGTCCTGATGTAGAGCGAAGGAATGAGAAGAAGCTGGCCCAGATCCCGCCTGGGTGCCCAGAGCAAAGCCATGATAAAAATACAAGCCAGGCTAGCAGGAGAGTACACGAGGGCCACCTCCCGTGGCCCTGCCCTCCCCATGGCCCCAGAGATGGCAGCAGACACATTCCTGGTGTCTGTGTCTGCGTCAGGGTTTCTTAAAGAGTGTGACTGAATGAGTGAGTGAGCGAATGAGCATGTGTGTGTATTGAGGGCACGTGGGAACAGCAGTGTGGCAGAAGGGTGGGAAGAAAAGAAAGTTGTGTGACCTGTGGATGTAGGCGAGTAGAAAAGTACAGGAAGTCAGGAAGTAGATAGAGAAGAAGAAGAAAAAGAATATGTCGGGTTATGTTGTGGAGCATGCTGTGGGTCCCGGAGAAAATTCAGTGGCAAGCTCCGAACCCTGCACCAGGGCATGGAATTCTCTTCTGAGGGGAGAGGTCTCTACGAGTCATCTCCCAGGGAGGGTCAGGAGAAGGCGTATGGGTGGCGTATGCGCCCGTTGGAGAGGGCGGTGCTGGCAGCGGCAGTTACAAGTTGGATGACCAAGAATTCTCTTGTCATCCATTCTCTCTGGTCACTCCACAACTTCAAGTGTTCTCTGAGTGTAATCTGTTCAGGGGCCTGTTTCCCGGTGGGCCTCTCTAAATAGCAGATAGATAAACGGTCTTCCTGACGTTGATTATGTCTAACGGGCAGCTCCAGGCCCACCACTGAAAGGGCATGAGCAGCTGCAACCAAAAAGAAACTGACATTGACTAAATACTACATCAGGTAAGCAGGCGTGGATTTTATATACTAAGGAGCAATTCAGTTCTCTGAGGTAGACGTGTATTTTTTAAGTGAGCAAAGTGTTATTTAGATTAAGTAACCTTCTCAGAATTATAATAAGGGCCACACCCAGGATTCCACCCAAGTCACCCTGGCCTTCAAGCCCATCCCCTTCCCGCCACCGCCTGCGGCCTCCCCACTGAGCAAGCTTCCCCGTGAGGCAGTGGCCACAGGACTGACCTCACCTAAAAGTGCCATGTCCTACTTCTGTCCAAGAGACACACGTATTTGATGGTAGCATATAAATTCATTTCCATCCGTGTTTTATTCTTAAACACTCCTGGATCAGAAATTATGTAGTCTCCCTTTAGTATCTCTGTTCTACGTCCTATTCCCAGTCAGAAAAAGGTTATCATAGTTCTGATTCAGAGTTTCTCAAGACACAGATGCTGGGTTTTTTCCTTTGCTCCATAAATTTCTCTTTCAGTTCAGCTCTGGTGCCTTGTGTTGCCTTACACCTGACCTCTTTCTGTGCACAGCTTCTATTGAAAAATGCGTTTGTTTGCAAGAGCTACAAAATGATCTCAAACCAAGTCTAGTTTTCCTGTCTGATCACATCCTTGCCCCTTCTAGTTCCAGCGCTGGCCTGGCTTTTAGGGGCTGACGTCTGTGTTCTGCAGCAGTGGCTTTGCTCAGGTTGTATCCTGCTTCCTTAGGGAGAGGAACACTACTTGTCCCCCGCCTTTTCCACTAGACCTTGAAAAAGGGGAGCTCTGACTTCGTAGACTGGATCAGGATAGGCTTCATTGTCTCCAGTTATATGAGCGCCCTCCCTGCCGTATTTCTTAGGCGTCTCTTATTCTACCCATCATAGGACCAAAGCACCCAGCCTTTCCTGTTGTGTGCTGAGAGCTTCTGCCTGAATCCGTCCTTACGGTTGTAACAGCTCAGTGTGCATTTGCACTTCCGTGTGTGGGATACGCTCTTACAGTCTCGTACACTCACAGGTGCAGACTTGGCAGCAGTTAAAACCAGAGCATCATGACATATGTAAGCATCAAAACCTTTTTTCCAAGTCAAATTATTGCCATCTCTTGCCTATCTATAACTACAAAGAGGAGCCTGACACAGGTTTTAGGACAGGTTCAGACTGCAAGCATCTGGTGGGCAGGCACTCGTCTCTCTCACCATCCTGCTGTAGGCATTTAGCTGTGTACATGGAGGGTGCTTCGTAAGTTTTTGTCAAATGAATGAACATCACTTGCCCTTCTGGTTGAATCGGTCTCTCTTCTCATCACTAGTGAGAATCTTGGGAGTTCCCCAGCACTGCTGGGATGAGAAACACAGATGTAAGAGAAACCCCCTTGCCTGCCTCCCCCACAGCTCTTTAGTTGGGCAGCTGCTCCCCATCCCCCAGAGTCATGGCTGGGCCTCGGGCTATCTCCCACCCCAGCGGCCTTCTCTTTCTTCTCCAGAGGAACGAAGTGCCCTCTGCCATCGTGGGCCTCCTGCCTAAGCTTGGACCTTCTGGAAGCTTCTCCTGCTGCTTTGCCTTCTCAGCCTCTGTCCTTCCATGTGTGAAACTAAGGATATGGGCTTTGAAGTCACACAGATCTGAATTCACATCTTCCCTTGAGGCTTGCTGTCTCTGACTCACCTTTGCTTCAGTTACTCTGAGTGGGAGTAACAGTGCCTTGCTCGTGAACTGATGAAGACTTTCGTTGCATGCCTGCCATCCGGTGGCATCAGTAAATGTGAGTTCTTGTCCGTCTCTACAAGCCCCACGTCCTGTTTCCTTGGGGACTCTTGTTCCCTAGGGCGGTCACACATTTGCTGTAGGATAGAGAATCTGTTTACATTGCGATGGTTTTTTGGTGAGGTGTTTGTAGTGAGCTCGCTTTGTGATCTCTTAGGAGCAAACACCTTGTGAGACACATGGCCTTTTCTGCATCCTTCAAATTAGGGTGTCTTCCTCCGTTTTAGCTGTCTATGAACTCTGTCCTGTTCTCACATTCCTACTTAACATCTCCCCAAGTCGTATCCAGTGTTTCAGAACCAGGGAACTACCTTTTAACCCAGGTACTCCCAACACTTTACTTTCTAGGAAACTAACTTTATTTAGTTCTTGTTGTGGTGACCTCTTTATGAATAATTTTTGAAAAGTCTTTGTGAGATTTGATACTATGTCGACTTGCTGACTGCTAGCTCTTCAGGCCTTTTCTCCATCAAGGTCCTTTCAGCCTAAGAAAATAAATAACCCATAAAAATCCATTAGAAATACTGAACAGTGTAAGGTCAAAGAACACAGTATAGACCATAAACACAGTTTTAAAAAGTCATAAGGATTCTTGAGGGTAATTGTTAGGTAGGGTTTAGAGAGGAAAGTTTTTAATAAAGTTAGACCTTGCAAGACAAATCCCTTAGAATGGTTTAGGGTAAAGAATGTTCCAGACAC
Source organism: Bos mutus (assembly GCF_027580195.1). Classification (NCBI taxonomy): domain Eukaryota; kingdom Metazoa; phylum Chordata; class Mammalia; order Artiodactyla; family Bovidae; genus Bos; species Bos mutus. The sequence goes on from NC_091645.1 coordinate 35,421,637, forward strand.
TGGAACATTTTTAAAGAGGGAAACGGACATTATTTCTACTTTTAATAGTTGCCTTTAAACATGTTTTGCGTATTTTCAGCCAGCCCCTTTCTGAGTGTGTGTGTGTATGTGTGTGTGTGAGTGTGAGTGTAGAGAGTATGGAAAGCCTGCTGGACTCCTACTGCTTGGGGCAGTTAGGTATGAATTCTCCATCTGGACTCCAGGTGGCACCACAGGATAAACAATTCCTGTTTGCAAGGCTTGGAGGGAGCTGCAGTTGTAGTCGTCACCCTGGTAGGGGTAGTGATGCAGCGTTTGCTGTCTCGCCCCATGGCCCGGAGGTGGCTTATGCGCCCTTTCCTTTGTGCCCCTGACTCTGTCAGCCAGCTGCTTTCTTCCTTCACCCCCGCCCCTTCAGGTGGTTCAGTTCTGACACATCCCTGAGCCCGCCAGGAGAGTCATTCTTACAGAGGGGAAACTAAAGCATGAAATGCAGAGCTCACGCCTTAGCCCCTTCGTTTAGTTCCCTAGACCTGGTAGAGCTTTGTAAGAGGATCCAGAGAACCCTTTCTCTGACACACGCACAAACACATAAGCACTTTCACGTTTTCTCCTTTGATCTCAGCAGCTTTGTACAGAAGGCAGGGCCAGAGTCAGTCCGTTAAGAAGAATTCAGAGCTCGGTTCTTTCCGCTTCTCTGTGGCCCAGCCAGCCTCCAGCCTGCGCGGCTCTGCAGTGTTGCTGTCACTGGCTGCAGCGCACTGCGGGAAGCTTCGTGGCTCTTCTGGCCACTGGGCTTTGCTTCCCCGGAAGGGTATGGATCAGTTTTATGTGTGGTATTGGGGTGGAAACTCTGATGGCCTCTTCCAGACAGGAGACTCTGGACTAGGAGAGATTCCAAGAAACATGGAGGGAGTAACTTACTGTGCAGAACGTGTCATGCTGTTGCTCTTACTGGGGCCACATGAAAAATAGGCAGGTATCAAAAATGTGTGGCTGATTTTTCTGTTAGCCCTGATCTCAGAGCTGGTTTATGGTGCATTGATGACAGCCTAGTGTGAGGCTGAGAACAGTTGTCCTGAAGGCCTTCAGAGGGACATAGGTTTGTGTAATCACCTTTGAAACTGGAATCCTGAGTGTCATGATGCTCGGTCTAGAACAGATTTCTAAAGATCTCCATATGCGATCAGACTCTCTTTATCCCATGAACACAGAGCCCCCAAGTGACTCCTTGTTCCATATTTTTTGAAAGGTAGCGAGATCTTTGCTGTTGGCCATTTTTTACCCAAATATCCTGCTACGTTATTCTCACTAGCTTCAAGTGATGAGTTGGATTCAGATCAATGCTGTTCCATCCATCGGGGGCACTTCCCAAAATACACACATGACTCACAGTCCTCAACAAAACCCTTTTGCTTCCGTTTGACTTTCCGCCTCTTCTCTCCTCTGGGCCTATTTGCCAGGAAAACTGACAAAAACCTAGACTGCTGGCAGCTGCCTGTCTTTTCTAGGATTTATGGAGCGTGGCTGACCCCCTTCTTTGCCCTCCACCTCTCTTTTCTTGCAGTGAGTGCAGAACCAGGTGTGATTGTGTGGGTTCTTCATGGTGAGTTCTGAGTTCTAGCACAGCTGACTTATTACCCAGTATTCTTCATTTAATATCCACCCTACAGCTGCTGTATTGGCACACAGCTTAATTTTAATATTAGCCTGAATAGAAAGTTCTTAGGAAGATAAATCTGCCAAACATTTATGTAGATGCATATAAAATGCCAAATACAAAGGATTTCTAAATTGTCTACCTTTATTATTGTCCTCCATCAGCACAAATAACTAAGAGCTCCATATTGTTTTGCTGCTTTGAGTACTGGGACGTTTGCCTTCTGCACAGCTTAGTGTGAGCTGTGTGCCTTGCATTAAGGCCAGTGTTTGTCCCACTTACAGCAGTGATTCACTTAGTAACTAATACTTATTGATCACCTACTATGTGCTAGACGCTGAGTTAAATGATCAAAATTTAAAAGACCCCTGGTTCCTACCCTAGGAAGTTTAATATCCAGTCAGAGATGCAATCTTATATATAAGGAGTTACAGTTTAAAGTTATGACTTTAAAAACAGCTCTTCATGATTAAGAGAAGGGACTAAGTAAATTATGAGAAATCCAGGGAGGGTTTATAGAGGAGATGACCTCTGAGATAGGATTTAAAGGATGAAGGGAAAGTGAGAGCTGGCGTTGGAGAACAGAGCGTTGAAGGCAGAGCAGTGAAGCAAGACAGCGCATGTGTGGAACTCAGAGAAGTCTGGGGCGGTTGGGATGTACGATGTGTAGCCACATAGCCAGAGATTCCACTGCAGAGCTCAGTAGGCACTGACCCATACAGAGCCCTGTTGCTATTCAGAGAGCATAGGATTCACCTTTATTCATTAGCAAAACATGTACAGAATTAAACACAAGATGACATGATCAACTTAGTAACTTAGAAAAATCATTTACATAGTGCTTGTCGAGGATTAATTGAAGAAAGCAATGTTCAAACCGGGGAGACAAATTGGGAAAGGGGTGATGAGGACCTAAGCAAAGATCGGTGCTGCAGAGATCATAAAGGGTGATGAATTCATGGGGTCCTGAGTACTGAGGAGGTCGGCTGGACCGGTTTTAGTAACTGTTTCAGTAATTAGGTGATGTTGCAGGGGGCAGGTGGGCTAGGGTTGGAGAAGAGGCAAAATCAAGAATGACTCTGGTTCTCCCTTGTGGATTGAGAAGCAATGCTAGCAGATGGCATAGTAGCCTTCCAAATAATGTATCTGACTTGTGATTCTGAAAGTTCCTTGTTGCTTATTAAGTCAGTGGATTATTACCTACTTTTGTGTGATGCTAGATGATGACACATGAGGAAGCATGGACTGTATCTCTAATAAGTTTCAGATTTCGAACAGAAAACTTAAGGACCTCAAGGCCTAGATTTCTATCCTTTCTTCTACCTGTAAGCTGTGTCTTTGGAAGAAAGAGGAAGGTATGGATTGAACAGTTAACTGTGTAGCTGGAACAGAGGGAAGGTTTGTAAACTTCCTTACTCTGGCACATGATGCCCACGTGGTAGACTCCTAACTGCAACTGCAGTGAGAACATAACTCGAGGACCACAGGAAGGGCTTACTTGGCAGGACATCCATCGACTGAGTGAAGAAGAAAAAGCTGCAAAGAAAACTGAGGTAAAACTAAAACTGAATAGAATGGGAAATAGCTCACAGAAAGGAAAGTAGACGGAAGTGAACTAGAATTCACAGAAGAACATAACAGAGAATCCGTCTTATATACCACAGTAACAAAGGGACTTAAAGTTTATCATGGAGCATTTTGGAATAAGGTTGATTCATTCAGTATATGTTTGATTATGTGAACTGTCCTAGTCCAGTAAATGCTGAGGAAGACACCAAAATGAACTGAGATCCCTGCCATCAAAACTTCACAATCTTGTTCTTTTAAAACTTTTAAGAAGCTCAACCGATATGTATTGAGTAAATGGAATAAACAGATTAAACACATGACTCCAACAAGGAAGGAGAAGAATCAGCATCAGATGAAATCAGAGTCGTTAACTGGGATCAGATTATAGATGAAAAAACAGAGAAAAGGGACACGCAGTGAGAAATGCAAACAGTAGAAATTAGAACTGGTGAGAACGGTGTCCACTAAACTTGAACTCAGAAGGAGCTGACATTGTGGATAAACGTTAGGGGGAAAGCTTTTTTTAAAAAAAAGTTTAAAACAGGAACAACTAAGATAAGTTGTTTGGAATAGATCTTGTACTATTAACTGGCTACCTTGAGAAATTATTTATTCATATATTCAGCAGCAAATTGATGTACTCTTTGCCTGGGGTATTTCTGTTTTTGTTTTGTTATGTTTTTTTACGTAAAGGAAAGGGTCTAATAAAAAGAAGTGAGCAAGCATGATTAAACTAGAATTGAAGTCCAAAATAGGAATGGAAATAACAAGAGAGCATTCATCTGCTTTAAAATTCAGGTACCTGACCAGGTGAATTCTGTTCCATGGAACTGAAAGAATTTGCATTTATCATTGAAGATCTAAGATCATGAAGAAAATTTCTATATAGGGATGTGTTGCTCGGAGATGGACAAGTGACTAGCCTTTTAAAAAATGGATACAGGCTTCTGACCCTGACTTTTACCTCTGGAAACTTCTTAAGTGGATTATTAAATAGATGTCTTGTGAACTCTCAGGAAGAGAAACACGGGCCCCAGAACCCAGTGTGCATTCAGTGGGAATGCTAACCTTGTTAGCAAGGTTTTTTTTTCTGTCTTAGCAGGATTGGTTGGAGAAGGCAATGGCACCCCACTCCAGTACTCCTGCCTGGAAAATCCCATGGACGGAGGAGCCTGGAAGGCTGCAGTCCATGGGGTCGCTGAGGGTCGGACACGACTGAGCGACTTCACTTTCACTTTTCACTTTCATGCATTGGAGAAGGAAATGGCAACCCACTCCAGTGTTCTTGCCTGGAGAATCCCAGGGACGGGGGAGCCTGGTGGGCTTCTGTCTATGGGGTCACACAGAGTCGGACACGACTGAAATGACTTAGCAGCAGCAGCAGCAGCAGGATTGGTAGGCCATTAAATGATAGGAATGCATAGGTTGTTGTATTGTCTGTGGATTTCAACAGGATTGTGCCATATTTCCCTAATATCCATATGGACATACATGGTCTGGACTGCAGGACTTTTAAGTGGTCCATGGCTATCTGAGGATTTTTAGCCCAGGTAGCTAATAACTTGATAGCCTAGAGGGCACTTTCTAGTGAAAGCATAGAACTTATCCTTTTTGTCAGTGAATTTGCAAGTAACTCTGATCTTAGAGATATAATTAATACTCTGGGTGACAGAAGTCAAGATTCAGAAGACTTTAGAAGAGTTAGTTCAGTTCAGTCACTCAGTCGTGTCCAACTCTTTGCAACCCCGTGGAGTGCAGCATGCCAGACTTCCCTGTCCATCACCAACTCCCAGAGCTTGCTCAAACTCATGTCCATCAAGTCACTGATGCCATCCAACCATCTCATCCTCTGTCATCACCTTCTCCTCTTGCCTTCAGTCTTAACCAGCATCAGGGTCTTTTCCAATGAGTCAGTTCTCCGCATCAGATGGCCAAAGTGTTGGAGTTTCAGCTTCACCGTCAGTCCTTCCAATGAATATTCAGGACTGATTTCCTTTAGAATTGACTGGTTTGATCTTGCAGAAGAGTTAGAATGGTCGTCTAAAGCAAACAAGATGGGATTTAACAAATAAATATTATAAAGCAGAATTTAGATTCTTCTTTTTTTTTTTAATTACACAAGTATAGTACAAAAGGACAAGCCTAGACTTAACAGGAGTCTGTGATTTCTGGTTAAAGCACATACGTGGACTCAGGGTTCTAGTTGGCTGCATACCCAGTGATGAGTCAGTGCTTTAGTGCGTGTGCCCCAAAAACCAGTACAGTCTTTGACTGTATTAATACAAGTATGGTATCTGGCTTGAGGAAGGCACCGTTCTCTGCCTTCTTTGCCGGTCAGGGCACATTGTGAGGTTGTGTCTGGTTCTGGGCACTGTCCGTTGTAAGAGAGGACAGCAGTGAAAACCCTAACCCTACCTGCCCTTCCCCCCACCACCATCAGCACTGCTCAGTCGTGTCTGACTCTTTGCAGCTCCATAGACTGTAGCCCACCAGGCTCCTCTCTCCATGGAATTTTCCAGGCGAGGATATTGGAGTGGGTTGCCATGCCCTTCTCCAGGGGATCTTCGTGACCCAGTGAACAAACCTGCATCTCTGGTGTCTCCTGCATTGGCAGGTGGATTCTTCACCACTGCACCACCTGGGAAGCCGTGCCCAACCCCCCACCCCTCCCACCCTCCGCCCCATGAAGCCATACTTATCCAGGGCCTTCCTCTCTGGGCCATGGAGGCAGTCTTAGAAAAGACATGAGGGGAATTTGGTTAATTGGCTTAGATGTGGTCCCTTAAAGCTTTCTCCCCTTATTCTTGAGATTTGATTTTGCTCTTTTGATGGAAAATGACCTTCTGCTAACCTTGAAGTGCCATCTTAAGCCCTAGTATTAAACTGTCTCATTTTTAGCCACTGCTTCATTTCTCGGTGTGTAGCTATTTCAGACCAGGTTCCTTTGAACGTGGACTGGACCCCGACTCCCAGTGTAGTGGGTGCCCTGGTCTCTGCATCCTCTGTCCTTCCATGTCTGGGACTGGAGGCTCTTCATGTCTCAATGTCCATCTGCTGCTGTTTTTTTCTCCTTTTATTGCCTGTTCTGGGCCCCCTAGAACATCTTCTCTGTGCTCTGAGTCCTTCAGAGATGGCCTGACAGAACAGTTGTGGTCTGGCTTTTTTTCTTCTTTGGGGAGAAGCTAGAAGATAGAAGAAGATATCTAAATCAAATATCAGAACTGGAATAGTAGTAGAAAATAAAACCAGTGCTATTTGAGGCTCTTCTCCATATTTATTTTAGCGTATTTACCTCATGCATCTTGTGTTACATCAACAATAACATTTGTATTTAGTAAATGATTTCTTATAAATAATTTGTAAATAGTAAATAGTCCAAGGGATGTATGTGTGTATCTCCACCTTGAAACTGGAGCTCTTAGCTTAACAGTGGTAGCAGCAGATTCCAGAACCTGATGCTGGAGGAGCTATTATGGCACACTGGACTGCAGACACAGAACACAGATTCCATTCCTTGTGCTTCAAGACACAGATTTCTCTTTAACGTCCCCACCCCTGGGTTAAGAACAGAAGGATGACATGTGGAATGGAGAAATGCAGGGAGCTAACAAGGCTTTCCAGGTGGCTCAGTAAGGAATCCACCTGCCAGCGTAGGAGACGTGGGTTCGATCCCTGGGTTGGGAAGATCCGCTGGAGAAGGAATGGCAACCCACTTCAGTATTCTTTCCTGGAGGATTCCATGGACAAAGGAACCTGGCAGGCTATACAGTCCATGGGGTTGCAAAGAGCTGAACACGACTTAGAGACTAAACAGCAACAACAAGGGAGCTAAGGGTGGGAGTCAGGGTGTCGGTCGCTTAACACTCGCCCCAGAGCCTCATCTGCTGGCTTCCTGTGCCTCAGCCCAGCTTCAGGACTGAGGGAGTTCACAGTGTTAGATAAAGAAGGGTGGTGCGCATGGAGCCTCACTCTGGAATAGGAAGGGGAAATGGGTTGAAGGAGGGGAGCAGTGGTTGGATGAAGAAATCCCTGTGCTCTTCCTTGTTTATCAAATACTGTTTCTGTGCAGCGTGTTGGGCAGACTATACAGATCCCTGGAGGGGCATCGTGTGTGGCAATAAAGCATGCTTTCGAGAGGGGTCTCTGGCGCACAGGTGGTTTGTACTGTCTGCGGGTGGGGCAGCAGCGGTGCTGGTGATTATCTGGATTTGGACTTGATCGCTTTCCCCTCCAGACAGGGATGCTCGTCACTTGTGTCGAGAGGCCAAATCTCCCACGTTCCGTGAACAAAAGGTTGCCGCCTGCGTCTTCTCCACAGGTTGCCTTCTCCCCCGGCTAGGAAACGAAAGCAGGCTCATCCCAGTGCCCGGGAGGCAGCCTCTTGTTTCCTTTGAGAGGAAGAGGAGGAACAGTGTTGGGAAGAGGACCCTGAAAAGGGAGGGAAGCGTCTGTGTGGTGGGCGCGGCTTGTCTGCTGCCCGTGGGCATGAGGCGGAGCAGGAGCACTGAACCTCGCAGCACCCCACTTCTGCAGTGGACCCCTCTCTTTAGACACGAAGTTGGTTTCATTTCAGCTGGTTTACACAAGTCCTGCCTCTCCCATTCCCAGGACTGACTCTTCTAGGCCCTTCTGTTTATTAGTCCTGTGCCTCAGGGCTTAGGGCGCTTACCGGTGCCTTTGTTTTGTTCAGCAGCTGATGTTCTGCTTGGTGACCTCAAACGTCTTTGTCAATTAGTTCTGCTAACCTCTGACAATTTTATTATACTCACTGACTCATCCTCCTCATGAGGGGCTTATTCTTGCTTTTTTATACTGTGATTCTTCTTCCCAGCATCCGCATTGAGAGTTTGATGGGTTATAGACCAGTAGGTCTATAATTTGTATAATTTGTCTAATTTGTCTCTTGCCACATGTTAACGTTTGTTCTGCATCCAGCATGTGTTGATGAGCTGCTTGGTCACCACGGGAGGGAGCAAAGGGGACCTCCTTGCCCAAATCCAATTCGAGGTCCTGTTCCCATTGAGTGAATGACCATTAAAGTAAAGCAGGCCCACAAGGGGGCCGGGCACCCAGGGCTGCTGTTGTCATGCTCAGTCAAGGAAGGGTTGAGTGGATGCTGAGGTTTCTCCAAAGAGTCGCAGGTGCTACTGGCTCCAGAGGACAAACTGAAGGTCAAACGGAAGGGCAAGCCAGCCTATTGTTTGCATCTGTGAACGGGAGGCTGAGCTGGAGCTAATGCTGGCTGAAAGGGAAAGTGTTAGTCGCTCAGTCGTGTCCAACTCTTTGTGACCCAATGGACTGTAGCCTGCCAGGCTCCTCTGTCCATGGGATTCTCCAGGCAAGAGTACTGGAGTGGGTGGCCATTCCCTTCTCCAGGGGCTCTTCCTGACCCAGGGATTGAACCCTGTGTTTCCTGCACTGGCAGACAGATTCTTTACCACTAAACCACCTGGGAAGCCCAAATGGTGATGGCTATTTCGGGCAAGCTTTGTGCCGCTCTTGATCTCCATCGATGTCTGCCGTTGTTGCCCTGCCGTTACCTTTCAGACTTCCTATTCTTAGAATCATCTGTGAGCCCTGGGCCTGGGGGAGTGCAGCCCCCAAAGCTGGAATGCCTAGCGTGAGCGGAATGCAGACTGTCTGGCAGAGTGGAGGTTAAATAAAGTTTGCCTTGGCAGCCCCCTCCACTCTTGGATGGACGACAGGCAGCTCAGGTCTAGAGTGATGGCATGGGCTGTGTGGTGCAGCACCAAATAAAGTCTTCTTTGCGTGAGTGACGTTGCCAGCAGTCCATTCATCCCCGTCACGGCCATGCCATTCTCAGCATGGGCCCCATGAAGCAGGCCTCTGCAGTGTCGAACCTCAGCAAGTGACCACACCGCTCTGGAGACCTGCAGAGACAGGGAAAGCGCTTTGGTGGAAATGCCTTGTAGGCCCTGCAGATTGCGGTACCTGCCCTCTCAGTCACTGACTCATTTGTGGAAGCAAGACAGAGGGGTACATTTTCACTGTAATAAGAGCAGTTGCCAGTCAGTCATTTCACTGACATTTCACAGACATTTCACTGTGGGAAGATGTTGTGGTGGGGACCTCTTGCAGTGCTTATAATGTAGTTGGGAAAGGCAAGCTGTAAATATATGAGGCAGTAAGTAATATTCCAAACTGGAATACCAGTGCTTAGTCTGTGTTGTAGAAGGAGCACCACAGGAGGCCTAAGGAGCGAGCATTTCTGGGTGGAATGCTCAGGGAGGAATTTGTGGAGGATGTGGGGTTTGAACAGGTTTTGCTAGAAGGACGGAGTTCTGCTGCTGGCCAGGAGAAGGCCTGGTCTGTCGGGAGCAATAGGTGATGTCAGGAGTCCTCAAGACAGGTTGTGGGAGCGTGGATGGTTGGCCACGGAGCGGGGTTTGTATAAAGTTCCCAGACCGTGCACTGTGTACACGGCACTGAGAAGTCCCAATGCTTCTCACTGGAGGACGGTTGGAAACGTGCAACCTCCCCAGAGCCAGCAGCCCTCACATGCTCTGTTCTCAGCCCCTGACACATGGGTGCTCACACTCAGTGAATGGCTGTAATCTTGTCGTCACTCGTCTTCAAGTTCTGGGAGCCCGTGCTGTCGACTGGCTTGGTCTCACCTGTGGGAGCTGGCGCTGCCTTGGCGTTGTTCTGTCCTCATTGCCTGGAGGACTTGCCCTGGCTCTGGGTCCTCCACGTTGCCCTGACCCTTCTCTCTTCCCCTGCAGGTGGCTGGAGGTGCAGGTGGCTCATCTGACGTGTCCACAGCGCTGGGTGCAGTACCTCCGGCTCCTCCAGGAGTCCATCTGGCCGGGCGGGGCTTTGCCCAAGTGTCCTCGGCCTGTGAGGACCCCGGAGCAGAAGGCAGCAGCTGAGAAACAGGCTCTGCAGAGCCTGATGGGTGTCCTGCCAGGTGACTGCAGAGAGACTGATGGTGCCGTAGCCTTCCTCCCCACGCTGCTTTCCTGCCATTACCCCACGCCCTTCCCCTGTTTTCAAAGGGCCTTATCTGCAGCAGGACTCAGCAAATGTGTTGACCTGCTATTTCTGAGGCCAACAGGAAAGTGATTGGGACTTCTGGGGAGGCTGAGGGAACAGGAAATGTCTTCGGGGCAGGTGATGACTTCCAGCCCTGTGGATCGGGGAGGAGCATGACATGCCTGCAGAAGCCCAGCTTGGGGACCAGCGGCCGACAAGTAAAGTGCACGGTCCTCAGCTACATAGACACAAACTCCGAAGAGGGCTTTTCCCTTCCCTTTATGTGGTTTTTTCGGAGGACGGGGAAGGCAGTTTGCTGCCTGTGGTTGTGCTGGGGGAGGAGGGTACAGTGGTGGACGCTTGCCCCAGACTGTGCTGTTTACTCTTGTTAACCTCTGTTCTCCAGCCTACACCATTGTATCAGAAGCAGCGACAGGTTACAGAATTGTCTCCTGGGGCCCATCTTATTTAGATATCTAACTTAAAAACCATTTTTGTTGGCTTTTCCTGTCTCCTGAGGATATAGTTTGTCTGTGTGGTTCAGAGATGTGCCAGAAGTACCCAGTGTGAATAAAGACAGCAGACATCCTGAGGAGACAGTCCTTGCAGAGGCTAAGGCTTCGTGGTGAACTAAAACCATGTCCACCTTTCCTCTTCAGATGTCATCGTAGAAATCCTTGGGGAGAACAAATGCCGGCTGAGCTGGAGTCTGGTCTTGGAGTCGCTGCAGCAGCCCCTGATCAACAGGTGGGCACCGCGGAAGCTGTCTCTGGTCTCAGAGGGTCCCCGGCTTCTGGTTAAACGGCTGCGCTGAGAAGACTAGAACCGCAGTGTCTCCCTGCCCTGGGCCCCGGCTGCAGGTGCAACGACCGTTTCCCTGGCTTCCGAGCAGGGGTCAGTTGGTCAGGAGCTGGTGGGACCAGCCACTGTTTGCTTTGGGAAGAACTCTATGCAGGCCCCCGTGGGAGCTCCTGAGAAGGCCCTGGCAGTCCTCAGCACAGAGAGGTCATGATCCCCTGGCCGGTGCCGGAGGATGGAGAATCCCGCTGGTGTTGAGAGCATGCTCCCTCCCCTCAGCCCTGCCCTGAGCACGTTGTGTCCGTGAACTCTCACTCCTCAAGTCCTGTCTGCCTCATCACAGGTGACCTGAAGGTTCCTAGTAAGTCATTACTACAGGGATTCCCCTCGCTCAGAGCTCTTCAGAGCAGTGCCAGCATGCTAGATGTAAAGAAATAGGGAATTTCCTTAAATCCAGTCTCAAGTACCACTTCCACCTTTGTTGCAATCCTAGCCTTCTTTAGTTCAGCAGACTTTTATTTTACAGCCGAGACATTGCAGTCCACTGAGGATATCAGTAGCGGGCAATGGGGAGGTGAGATAAATGTCATCAACAGGATCTGGTGTCGAGACCTAGCCAGACCTTCCCCCAAGTTGTTCTTTTTGTTTGTTTTAGGCATTTGATTTACTGCCTCTGGGACATCATCCTGGAATTGTTGGAGCTCAGTGCCTCTGCCGAGGAGTCTGCCGTAACCAGCTCCACTGCAGACACCCCAGGAAGACGGGCATCTCCCCTTAGCCAGAGGCCATTGTCCCGTTTCTTCGAGGGTTAGGAAGAGCGGATCACTCTGCCACCCAGAGACCAAGCAGAAGACCATACCCTCTGGAACAGGGCCATACTCAGAAGGCCTAGGGTCTCAGCAGCAACGTCCCCCCTCCCTCCTGCCACACACACACACACACTTGGTCTGTAGCAGGCAATGGGCGTATATGCACCATTGCACACACATCCATTTCCATGCCTCCTTGTGTGTGGACTATTGCTGGTGGGTGGATCCTAGTTCCTCTGGAAAAGGGAGCCATGGAGGAGAGGAATGAGCCACCCCCGCCCCCTTGCCCTCCTTCCTGACACTGTTTGCCGGTAGCCTGGCCTGTGCACACGTGCACCTGACCCCCCACCCCCCCCCCACCCCCATGCAGGCTCCAGGGAGACTGGGAAAAGCACCACAGCTGGGTTTTCTTGGAGGAGAAGACAGTCTTCTGAGTTCTCTCTTCCCACCAGGAAACACAATCCATCCAGGAGTACTCTTGAAAGCCAAAGCGCTGGTCTCTCGAGCGTCCCCACAGCCCACAGAGGGAGCCACTTCTCAGGGCTCTCCACACTCACCGGTGTTGCCCAGCACCTCGGCCTGCAGAGGACGTGACTTCGGCTGCTGCCCTAGGAAGCTGCGTCCCTGAAGGGCAGACTGCCGAAGCTCCGGGGGGCCACCCCACCCCTCCACCCTTTCCTAAGAGAGGGCTGCACTACAGACTGTACCAGCCCCTCCCCAAGAGCAAGTGCATGCTGGCCTCTGTGGCCTTCCCTGTCTGTCTTCACCCACCCAGCACAGCAGGTCACTCCGCCGTGACGAGTGAAGAACAAGACAGTCAGCACTAGCCTGGAACATTCCTGCTTCTCCTGTCACCCTCCCGCCTCTGACCGTTCATTCCCAGCTTCCACTCTCCTTTGCTTATGGCGCCCGACAGCAGATGTTAGGTCCTGGGCAGAGTAAAATCGTGTGTCAACGTGGTCTCTGGCTCTATGGGTTAGGATGCTTTAGGCTGAAATTACTAAGAACGTTTATTTTTTTCCATCAAACCAGTCCCTGAGTAGGTGAGGCCCCAGGTTGGCGGATGCAGCATCTCGGACCTCATCGAGGGCCCAGATTCTTCCCATCTTTTTGTTTTGCCTTTTAAATACATTAGCTCATCTTCAGGCCACCAGCCTTCACAGTTGCTGCAGTTCAGGGCATCACATCCACGTATGACAATATCCTTGAAAGAATGGGGGCGTCTCCCCCACGTTTTCTTTTAAAAAATGAGGAAACAGTTTTCCAGAAGCCCTTCAAGAGTCCTCAGGACTCATTGCCAAAACCACCCGCCCTGAGCCAATCCATGACGTTGAGGATGCTTGAACACGATTGGCTCCTAGTAGTGTTTCCTCCTGGGGAGGTCACTCGCCAGGAAGGTTAGATACCTGAGAAAATAGATGTTAGCAAGGAAGAAGCAGAGGTTGGGTGTTGATGAAGAGTCTGTCTTGCAGGGCTCATTCTGCAAACACCACCAAAGCCCCCCTGTGCTTAACTTAAGAGTGAGGTTTGCCAAACATGCCACCTGAAGCTCTTCACATGCTTCACCTTCCCTCACCCACACGTCAGCCCCAGGAGGTGGTTCTGCTCTGTTCCCACTTCACGGGCACATGAGGCGTAGAGGTGGGGACCGGTCACAGGTGCTTGAGGAAATGGCAGAGCCCACACGCAGAACCACTGTTCCAGTCTACCAGAGGGCGGGTTCTCACCTGTGAGGAGCCTGTGGTCTGGCAGACTCCTTGGTCAGGGCCATGTGGCCACGCGGTGGTCTCTGCTGCAGCCACTCAGCTCTCCCATGGGGGCCTGGGCAGCCACAGCATGTGCTCCTGTGATGGGCCCGGAGCTCCGAGTACCCTGAAGCTCTGTTCACACGCCACAGCAGCTGCTGGGTTTAGTCTGGAAGTAGGCCACAGACCTCATCCTAGTGAGTTAGCAGTGCTTGCTGAAGTCAAGTATGCGTGAGAATTACCTAGAGCCAGGGTAGAGGCCTGGGGAGCTGCGTGTTAAGCTCCCAGGGGTAGCCAGCAAGAATGTAGGCCTTTAGCCACACCTGGAGTGTCGAGGGGTTAGAACCCAGACAGCTCCACTTGGGTGCTGTTAATGCACCACTGAATATTAAAGTCACTTAATTGAGGTTGTAATTCTATCTGAACTGACTCTTAAAGGATTAATAAGAGTTAGCCTGTGAAAGCATGGGGAGTTCAGATGCAACAGTGAACCATGGGTGAAGACATGGAGAGTAGCCCCCCCGAAAGACACCTCCTGTGTGACCCACTTCCCTGAGGTGCCTGGAGTGGTCGGGCTTACAGGACAGAAGGCGGTCATGGGGCAGAGGGGCGGGGGTGCAGTGGGGACAGAGTTTCAGCTGCTCGGGAGGAAGAGCTCTGGGGATCTGTTTTCACGTATATGTAGTATATGTAGCACTGCTGAACTGTACACTGAACAATGGTTACAATGCTGAATTTTATGTGTATTTTACTGCAGTTTAGAAATTTTAAAAATAAGCAGTATGGCACCAGGCAAGCCCAGCGTGTGGGGAGGGTGAGGCTGGAGCCTCCTGGGCTGGGAGAGGGCGCGGTGTGCCTGGAACCTGGGGTCCATTCCAGCCGCGTGGTGGGGGTCATGAAAGAATCTGGGGAGCATTCATCAGCAGTCCTGGGCCTTGATCACGCACACAATCAGCCCTGCTTGGTCCTGCCCCTGGAGACTTGACTCCTGCCTGCGTCATTCTGACCCCTTGAGTGCTCCCAGCCCATCCCCACTGCTGACATATACAGTGGCTTCAGGCTCTGTGGAGTGTAGTGAACTTCAGGTGGTAAAACCCCAATCGGAATCCTCGCTCTGCCTCTTGGCAGAGGATGAAGATACGTTGGGAAGCTCACCTTCACGGAGACTGATTTCTTAGAAAAGGGGACAGAAAGGTTACCGCCCTTTTGAGCACAGAAAGAGCTCGGGTGTAACAGCAGACCCTGCTGTGCCATGTCGGTGGCATGGCTTCCCTGCTCCCTTGTGTCGGGGGAGCAGCGGAGATGCCAGTCTTGGGGAGCCTCCTTGGAACCTGCTGCTTCTCGTCTCCCTGTGCTCCGGAGCAGGAGGGTGTGTTTCCTTAGGATGAGGGAGGAAGGTGAGCCAGCCCTGCTAGATACAGATGACAATGGGAACCTGGGAGGAAGGGAAAGTACGATGCTGTGGGCGTGGGAGCCCAGCTGGGCAGGCTGTGCCATAACTTAGCAGCTCTGTTTCCGCCGGGAGAGCCAAAAATCACAGGGCAGTGCCCGCTGACACTGCCTTTGTGGACCAGAGAACGAAACCACTGCAGGGTGAATTCCAGACAGCAAACCTGCCTCACTGTGGTGTAAAGGGTGAGGGTGTGCTTCACACAAAACAGTGTCTCTCAGGAGACAGCCAGTGAGGGGAGGCACCCCAAACATGTCTAGACCCTCAGACTTGCCTGATGCCTAGCAAAGGTGGCAGGGTCTGGTTTAAAGGTGGTGGCAGAAAAACAAACCCAGAAGAATATCCAGTCAGAAGCAAATGTGGATCGTCACACCTTTTTCCTGCTGTGACCAGCAACAGGGTTGGAGGCAGGGCAAGCTCAATGCAGTGGAGGAGGTGTGGGCACCGACAGTCCCCTGGACAGACACCCTGCACTTGTCTCAGTCTCGCTGAGCCCTCCTGCCACGTCCCTCTCGCTTCTCACCTGTCTCTGGTCTGCAAGTACTTTTGAACTCGGCTTTTTTGGAAACGAAAACAAACATGACAGGATACAGAAAACTACTGGCTCTGATGTCTTCACCAACACGACAAAATCTAATTTCTCCGCACATCTTGATCCTTCAAACCTTACCTACAAGCGCTTCTGTATGAGTCACTAGCATACCATTTCTAGGATGTAGAGGGTTGGGAGGGGGAAAATGAAAGAAAATAATAGAATCAAACTTAGAAAACCATAAGTGACCTTGTCTACTTATTCTAATCCCAAATAGGGCTCTCTGTCACTGGTCAGTGTTTAGGAGATGCAGACTAATTTTAACACTGAAGTGTTATAAGGATTAAGAAGGTAAATCTGCAGCTTTTACGTAAGCAGTCCACACTTTGACATTTTTTAAATTGAAGTATAGCTGGTTAACAATATTACTACTTTCAGCTGTACAGCAGAATGATCTGGTTATATGAATACATCCATTTTTAAGGTTTTGGTTCTTTTCATTATAGTTTATTACAAGATAATACAGTTCCCTGTGCTATACAGTAAGGGCTTCTCTGGTGGCTCAGATGGTAAAGCATCTGCCTACAATTCAGGAGACCAGGTTCGATCCCTGAGTTGGGAAGATAACCTGGAGGAGGAAATGGCAACCCAGTCCAGTATTTTTACCTGAACAATTCCATGGACAGAAGAGCCTGGTGGGCTACAATCCTCCTTGTTTATTTTTTATATGGCCATGTGCATACTTTTGACTTTTCCTTTCTTCCTTGTGTGTTCCATGTTACTGTTGCACTCTATTATTATGAGCAAGTTCAGTTCAGTCACTCAGTCGTGTCTGACTCTGTGACCCCATGAATCGCAGCACGCCAGGTCTCCCTGTCCATCACCAACTCCCGGAGTTCACCCAGACTCCATCGAGTCAGTGATGCCATCCTGCCATCTCATCCTCTGTGGTCCCCTTCTCCTCCTGCCCCCAATCCCTCCCAGCATCAGAGTCTTTTCCAATGAGTCAACTCTTCACAAGAGGTGGCCAAAGTACTGGAGTTTCAGCTTCAGCATCATTCCTTCCAAAGAAATCCCAGGGCTGATCTCCTTCAGAATGGACTGGTTGGATCTCCTTGCAGTCCAAGGGACTCTCAAGAGTCTTCTCCAACACCACAGTTCAAAAGCATCAATTCTTCGGCACTCAGCCTTCTTCACAGTCCAACTCTCACATCCATACATGACCACTGGAAAAACCATAGCCTTGACTAGACGGACCTTTGTTGGCAAAGTGATGTCTCTGCTTTTGAATATGCTATCTAGGTTGGACATAACTTTTCTTCCAAGGAGTAAGTGTCTTTTAATTTCATGGCTGCAACAAGAGAGAGTGGCAATCAAGCGGGCCAGATACTTGGATTAATCCATGAGGGTGAAGACCAAGATAGACAAACACAAAAGTCTGAAATTGCAGATAAAGGCACTCACATGAACACAGAAGCTGTGATTTCTCTGTGCCTGGTAGCATTGCATGGTGATCCATCAGCCCGGGGCATCAGACCTTTTGCCTATGCTCCTTGATAAAGAACCATTCTGCCACTCATTGCTATCAAAAAGATGAGCCTTGATTTAGCAAAATGTCTGCGTTTCATCTCAAATCTTGCTGTTAGGGAGGACAGACCTTGTTAAGAAAAAAAAGCAACCCTTTCTTTGGAGTTTTTGTCCTTTACAAAGACATGGGGAGTCCCAAGTCAACCCAGGGGTGGCAAGCCAGGTTCTTTAGAGAAAAGTGAGGGTCCCTTTCATCAGGGCTCCGTGTGTCTCTGGGAGAACTGTGTGGACAGGGTGGGTGGTAGGGCTTTTACTCGGGGACAGAATGTGTTGTGGAGATGGTCTCTCAGAAGTCTAGGGGCCTGTGCTCTGCTCTTGCCTACTTCTGTCCTCTGTCACATGCTCTGTGCTCAGGTGTGTTCCCTTCCTTACTCCAGCTCTGCACAGGTGGGCACCTTCCATCTTGAGAGCTGATTCACATGCCACCTCCTCCTCGAAGCTTTATCTGATTGGATAACTCAGAGTTACCTACACTGCCTCTCAGATCAATGTGCATAGATATGGGGTCTTCAGCGACAGGTTACAATTCTTTGAGGTCAAGGAGCGTCATTCCTTTTCTGCTCCTGTTACACGCTGGTGCCTCCTCAACCCTCCTGTCTGCCTGGTGCACAATAGTCACTGATGCTCACTCAATTAAGGACATTGTACTCATCAACTTTTAGGAGGCAGAATATGTGAATAAGTTGAATGAAAGAAGAATTTGCTGGGGACAAAATAGGAATGAGGGGGAAGCAAATTTTCACTTTTAGGACCTTACATCTTCATTCTAAAGCAAGTATCGCACGAAAGAAGTTCATTTTCCTATTTCCTGTGCCAAAACCCACACAGCTTTATAACAGTACTGTTTGCAGTCCAAGTGTGTAGGCCGATAAGGTTCTAAAGCAATGTGCTTCTTCAGGAAAATTGGTCCTGATTTGAAAGTGGTTTTTAAGATTAGCCAGCCACAGAAACACCCAGCATACCCTGTCTCCATTCCAAGTCCTCCACCTTCACCTGCTCTTTACCTTACTGGGATTGGAAGACAAAAATTTGCCTGCAAGTAATAGCCTCAACTGCTTCCTGTCCCAGATGCAAATTCATCAGGAGTGCAATTATGGTGAGGACAAACAGCTTTCTCTTCCATTTGCTTTCTGGAAATCCTTTGGTCCCAGACCTAAAATTTTTTATTTCATACCTTCTCTGATAGTTTAAGTCACATCTAAGATGCTGCAAGGAAGACCCTTCAGAGATGCAATAATAACCACAACAAAAGGAGTACGGAAATGCCGCATCACTCTCACAGGTGTTTGCTGTCTTTCCCGCCACATTCACTGCTGTGACTGTGAGCCCAAGCACAAATCAAAACTGGGCAGCTGCCATCAGAATGAAAACTCAGGAATCTAAGACGTCCGGAGTAGCTGCAGGTCAGCGTGTCGGCCCTGGGGGATAAAGTCGCCTGCTGTTTCTGGGCCCCAGTAGGAGCCTCTAGGCCATGACTTGAAAGAGGGCAACAGCAGGTGAAGGAGGAAGTTCAGTCTGAGGATTAAACAATGACGCATTTCAGGGAAAGGAGGAAACCCTAGACAACCTAGAGCTTGGGTCACGTGCTATCTCAGAGCAGGCCCATGGAAGGGGGCCCCCGTCTGCTGTGGAACCAAGTCTGCCCCTGGGCCAGTGCACATGTGCACGACACATGATGTGGGGCAGTCTCAGGAGCCAGTCTGGTGTGTATCCACCCCGGGGCGGATTGGGCAGCCTTCAGTGTAAACCTCTTCGGGATTAACCACTTACTCAGGGTAGAACCCTGGGTAATTAATACCAGATCTGTTCCCTGCACTTCCTACATCCTGCATAAGGGTGAGGACCCGAGTGTTTCCTTTCCAGCATTCTGTTTGGACGAGATAGAAGAAGCTGTTGTCCTAATGCTGGAGACATAAGTCATCCCCTCGCACAGTGCCTTGTGCAGATGGCTTGTGAGTGGCACGTGGCATTTACTGGCCAGGCGAGAGCTGTCTGGAGAGAGAAGGGGGCAGTAAGTATGTGTGTATGGAGATGGCAGTAGTGTCTGTGGCCTGAAGTGCGGGGCTGTGCTCTTCCCTGCAGCAGTCTGGAGAGGAGCGAGGCCAGAGCTTGTGTCTCAGCAGGCCTGCACTCTGGAGGAATGCCCTATGCTGGGGTGGACAGACCTGAGAGTTGTGTAAGATTAGGGTTTCTGTAGCGGTTTCCCGCTACAGAATTTTCCTCATCTAGTCTTGCTAGATGTGACAGGAATTTTCCTCATCTAGTCTTGCTCATAGCAAGCAGCCTGAACCAGTTGTTTGCCTCACCCAATTCCTTCCCCGTGTTTATTTCTGAAGCCCTTTCCTTAAAAACAAAACCAAGTAAATAATAACAGGGGAAAAAAGGTTTAAAAAGACTTCATATCTCTGGCATTTTTCCTTTGTTATGCAACTCAAAAATTGCTTTCTCTTTAGTCCCTAAATTTTTCTCCTGTATCAGCTTACCAGTCTTTGTGGACCGATTGGCTGTCCCTAGTCTAATTGTCTCTTTGATCAATCAATGCGGACATCAACTTAAGATTACATGTAAACCTTAAACAGGTGATATTTCTTATCCTTGACTCCACATTTGATATTCTATGAGGAAGACTGGGGTGGGCTCCCCGAGTAGGGCACCACCATCCCTTCCCCTTAGTTGCAAGTTCAAGCGGTCTGCGAACTTGCCCAGATGGTGTTCAGCACCACAGGGCCTGAGACGGGGAGACCTTTAGGGGAGTTGTCCTGGAGGAGGGAAGAGCGTTCTCCGCCTGCTCACACCAGGCCGGCAGCCACAAAGGCCGGCAGCCGCAAAACCTCAGATCCCAGTGTGTGCCTCTGTCCGAGCGGACGGCGTGTGCTCGAAAACCGCAGACAGAACCACAGCTCGGGAGCCAGACATGACCTTGTTCTTCAGTGAAAAACAAGTGAACGTCACCTGCCCCAGGGTCACTTGGCAGCAGAGCCCCGCGACAGAAGGGGCTCCACTGAAAGGGCAGCGCAAATCCGGGGCATTAAAATAACCCGAATGGTGTCGTTTTCTGATCAAGTGCCTTTCCCTCCCGGGTTTGTGAGTTTCGAGCCTGAGAATGTCTCCCCACAGCTCAGGTTTCTCTGCTGCCACCCTGATCTCAGCCTGGAATCCAGGTCTGATGGAACTATGTCACAGTCCCGAAATGGAGAGACTTCATCTCACAGACGGTGGTGCTGGCAGGCCCAGCTCAGGCGGCTGGTCCCGGGCCCCGGGCAGCGTGGCACATCCCAGCTCTCGGTGGACAGATGGCCTGAGCTCCAATCCGTGCCCAGTAAACTGGGGTCTGTGAGCCTCCCACCGAGAGCAGACGGGGAGCACAGGCCGAGGTGCCACAGGCTCACTTGGGGACAATCACGTCGGTTTGCAGACAGGTGGACCCTGGTGGGAGGCCCTTGAGTTTCTGGAAGGTTGGATTGGAGGGCGGCGAGCAGCCAGTCACACGATGGAAGACATGGCTCACGGCCGAGCTGAGCCGCTCTCTTTCATTAGCGGGGCCCCGGTGTGATGGCGTCACCCGCAGGGCAGGTGGGGCCTGGGGGTCAACGAGGAACCACCCCTTTCTTGGTGAGGACTAGGCCTCAAGGGGGACCACCCACTGCTCGTGTGCAAGAGAAGGCAGCAGAGTGCGGCCCCTTGGGCCTGGTGATCTCCTGGGTTGAGGAGCAGCCCTTCCAGAGCAGCCGGGGGCAGAGGGTGCCTGGGCCCTGTGCTCGGCCAGCCTCGCTCCCCACCTCCTCTGTGAGAACTGCAGCGGCAGCCAAGCCATTGCCCCTACTCCGGCTTCAGCCCCTGCAAACTCCCTCCGGATGTCCCCTCGAGCCTCTTCGTAGTCCAGGAGCCGCGCCTTCTGCTGGGCAAGGTGTAGGAAGCCTGGCCTCCAGGTCCCAGAGCTTTGAGGCCCTTCCCCACGCAAGCTGTATTTTATCTCTCAGTGCCCCCAGTGCCACGCAAGGTGCTCACAACACTGACTCTGAAGAATGCACCAATGGCAGCCCATCACACCTGGCGTGGAATCCTGAGGTGAGATCCAGGGATCAGCCTCATCTCCCCCCACAGCCTCCCCACCTCCGCCAGGGACCCCGTGCTCACATCAGGCCTCTGGCCCGTTTGTCTGCTGGCATGTCCAGGGCTCATTCCCTTGTCCATTGTTTCTCTCGCCAAATGCCGTCTTCTCTTCTCAGACAGGACTTTCCTGAGCAGGCGGGCTGGAAAATAGCTGTCTTTACCACATAATCCCATCCTGCTGTGTTGTTCTTAGCACTTACTACCAACTGACAGTCATTGCATTAGCTCACACAATAGATTACTTCGTGACACTGCAAATGTTTCAATTTTTTGTTGTGTGTGACTGACTCCCATAAGACTGCAAGCTCCAGGAGGGCCAAGACCTGGCTTTCTCCCCAACTAGTCCTGCGTGCTGGCCCATAGCAGTGATGGAATGCTATAGGTACTCACTCCTCACTGAACAAATGGGTGAGAAAATGCATGAGCAGATGAATGTTTCTTTGTAAAGTAAGAACCGATATAAATTATCTCTTAATGTGATGGGTAATCAACCCCCAAATGATCTAAGGCTTCCTTTTAAAGAACCAAAGAGCATAAGAACTATAAAGGTCTTTGAAAGCTGGTCAATCCCCAAATGTATAGAGTAGGAAACTGAGTCCCAGGGCGGGAGAAGGGCTGCAGTGAACACTCATAAAATCAGTGTCTTTGACTTCCAGCCATCAGCTCTTTCTAAAACAGGGTCTGACATGACAACTCTTCTGAACAGATTCTGACCTGTCAATTTTCTACTAGTTTTGCATGCAAATAATTTTTACTAAGATGAAAAACAAAACAGACAAGAGAACAAGGCCAGCAGCATCAAATTTCACCTCCTATTGCCTCCAGGTATGTTGACTGAAAAGCAAGCCTCTGTACTGCCCAGAGTCCCTTCAGTAAGCTTTGTTGTTGTTGAGTCACTCGGTTGTGTCCGACTCTCTGCGACCCTACGGACTGCAGCACACCAGACTTCTCTGTCCTTCCCCATCTCCCAGAGCTTGCTCAAACTCATATCCATTGAGTTGGTGATGCCATCCAACCATTCATCCCCTGTTACCCCTTCTCCTCCTGCCTTCAGTCTTGTTTCTGCATTCTTCCCCACTTTTGTGTGTCCGGCAGGACCCTGCAAGATTGTCTGCAATTGGAATAGAAGAAATGCAAGCGTAAGCCAAAAGCTAAGTTGTGCCTGGGACTCCACCCTCCGTCTGCCCTTCTCCCCAGACACCTGTGGAATCTCACCGTGGGTATTTTAGATGGACGCAACCCACTCAGTTCTGCAGTAAGGGGTGCACCTGCTCTGCTCATCAGACATCAGCCATTCTTGATGTTCCTTTTAAAGAAATTCTCTAGAGGCTTCTAAGAAACTCCCAGCCTATCAAAGCCTTCTCTCCCAGCTGGCCCTGGAGGGTGACTCCCCCATCTTGCTCTGCATGTAAAATTATGTTTGACAGCAATGAAAACCAACAGTTCAACAGCAATCATTTCTTGGCAGGGCAGATTGGCATGAGACCTGCCCCAAAACAAAATAAGCCTTTCAGGGAAGTATTTTTCAAGCTGGGTTGGCCTTCTCAAGCCTCTTGGAGATTCTAGTATGGCTGACTTGGGAGTCGAGGCTGAGCCCCAGCCAGAGCCATCAGTGACAGTCAATGACATGATGGCCAGGAGGGGAGACCCAGGGCTGAGTGTCTCCTGAACAGCTCAGACAAGGGTGACTGCTGCGGACCTTCCCCTGGGGAGAGGCCGTCTACACTGCGCCTGCTGTTCTCCCATATCCCGTCAGTGATTTCAGTCCTGGAGGAGGAGTCAGACAAGCACCCCTTCCTTTCCCTCCTCCTCTTTTCACTTCCCAGCTCCTATCCATCATTCTTTACAGTTCTTAGCATCATCACCTTTCCCAAGGCTGTGTGCCACTCTGAGGGGCCTTCTGTCACCAGGGAGCATGCTGTGTTCCCTGGGCCTGAAATCTTGTTCCATCCTGTGTCTCTGGTCTCCTGCCTCCTAAGCTGTTATGAAGCCTTGCTTTCTAGGCTTGGTTCCAGCGTGGGCCCACAGCATAACGCAAACATCAAAGATAGCAAAGAGCCCAGGGACATCATGGTTCATCGTGCCCTGGGAATAGCCAAGCCACGTTTGCGCTACTTCTGAACGCCCACCAGAGGTAGCCCGAGACCTCCGGAGTCAGGCCATAGCCGGGGCCTCGAGGCCAGCAGGTGGCACTGTTAGCTCAGCCACCAGCAGGGAGCGATCCCCACTGGGCAGGTGGGCAGCACCCTGTCTGGGCAAGTGGCATCCCTGCGTGGGGAGGGCAATCCCCGAGGAGATGCTGCCGTGACCCGCCACATGCAGCTTCCCCGCCCCACAAGCACAGCCAGGCCCCATGAGCCTGAGTTGGTGGAAAGCTCCAGATGAGGAACTGGGTTCTCGGGTTCGGGTTCTCACTGCACAGATGCTTTGCTGGGAGGCCTGGAAGGAAGTCATTCATTCTCTCTGCCCACAGCTTCCTCGATTTTCCATGCGTTTACCTAACATAAATTAAAGCCATACTGTAGGACCAGATGGGCTCAGGACTCAGGAACAAAAAGGACAAGCCCTGTGTTGGACAAAGTCGCAGTGGGCAGGGTGGGGAGGGGCGTGGACCCCATAGAGGAGAAGCAACTTGCTCTCATAGAAATTGCTACTGTCAGCTTGGGCTCCTCAGAGGTGGTTCCGCCCTGTTTTCAGTGCTCTGCGTAAATTAACTCATTTAAGAATCCCAGGATCGGCAGGGCCTTGTGGGCTGCCGTCTATGGGGTCGCACAGAGTCAGACACGACTGAAGCGACTTAGCAGCAGCAGCAGCAATCCTCCCAAAGAGGGCATGAAGGATGAGTTCCTCCCCGTATTTAAAGGTGGCATGATGGAAGCTTGGAGGGGCTAACTGACTCTTGCTGGCTCATCTATCTGTAAGGGGCTGAGCTGGTTCAAAGCCAGGCACTCCAGCCCCTAGCCCATCCCCACAATCACATTGTTTAGTCATCTGGCCCCCAAACCAGCGCAAATCCGTAGCAGAACCAACGAAGCTCCTATACCTCGCCCCCAGTTCTTGTTCTCTCCACCACGGCGCTCCCCCCTGGTCCTGAAGCCCCTCCGTCAGGGGTGCTCTTCATCCAGGTCTCCAAGGACCTGCTCCCTCGATTTCTTCTCTGTCCTCTGCACCCCAGACAGAGCGTGGCTGCGCACACTCCCACCCTGTGAACCCCTGCATGTCCGATACCCCTTTCTCTGCTTCTTCACAGGTAACAGTTACCACCACTTACTTGCCATTCTTGTGTCTTCTTCTCTAAAGGGCAGTGTCTGAAGGCAGGCTCTATGGTCCTCAATGCCAGAGCCCTGGTGCCCGGCACATTAGAGCATTCAGTAAACAGTCGATGAATAACAGACGAGCAAATAGCAGATCAATCCACAGGGTGGAAGCAAGGACCTGGGGTGCTCTGTGCCCCGTGCTTAGATACCACTCGCACACCCAAACCTGGCCAGACCCTGCCTCCTCTGGACGCTCTCTGAATCTTTCCACTTCTTGGAGAGATTTGTTCCTTGAGGTTTAATATCACATCCCCAACAAATCTTCACTTAAACTGTGGGTACTTCTGAAAGGGAGATTACAATACCTCAATGAATTTTCAGCCATGAACACTCCTGAATATACTAAACAATATATATACAACATTTTATATATGAGAGCCAAAGTGAAATAGAGCTGGTGTGTATGCAGTCCTTATAACACGCCCATCAGAGCACCTGCCGCTTTGCACGCTGCACTGATTGGCTTCTATTTCTGGCTCTCTCCTTTCCTGGCACCCATGAGAAGGGTTCTTCCCAGATGCTTGGTGGTGGGTGGGTGGGTGATACCATGTGACTGGTCCTAGCCTATCACACCTAAGTGGATCTGTTACCCACTTAAAGTTCCAATGAGAGACATGGGCACTCTCTTTCCCTTTTGACTCGGCCACCTGCCAGCCTTAGCCCGAGTCCCCGAGTGACTGTGATGAGCAGGGGACCCCATCTCTCCAGTCTCCACACAGCACTTTTGTGAGGTATTCTGTGCTGTCCTTGTTTTGCAGAGAAAGAGCAGGCTCTGAGTCATTAAACGATTTTCCTGAGATGACACAGGTAATAAGTGACAGCCAGGAATGGCAATCAGGGGTGTTTGACACTAAAACACATAACTTTCACTTACTCTTACTCTCTGGCAAATCTGTGTTAAATAAAAAACGAATAGGAAAATGGGAATACCAGCCATTTCCTGGAAAACAGAAGCTTTGTCAGGGTACCACGGCTGTGGGCAGTAAAGAGGGCACTGGGGTCCTAAGAAACCCATGACCAGAGGGGATGTGAAGGGGATAATCTATGGACCACATTGTCCCGGTTCATATTTTTGCATGTTGAAGAGTTAGAATCCTTGGTCTGTAGCCTGATTCCTTCCACCTACAGACTCATTAATGCAGTAAAGGAATATGCGGGCTTCCCAGGTGAAGAACCCGCCTGCCAATGAAGGAGCCCTAAGAGACACAGGTTTGATCCCTAAGTCAGGAAGATTCCTTGGAGGAGGGCACGGAAACCCACTGCAGTATTGTTGCCTGGAGAATCCCATGGACAGAGGAGCCTGGCGGGCTACAGCCCACGGGGTTGAAAGAGTCAGATACGACTGAAGCCACTTTGCTTGCGCGTACAACACGCACGTAAAGGATTACGCAATGAGTCTATCCGTGTGCCAGGTCTTGTGCTGAGGGTGCCCTGATGGGCGCTCTCCAGCTCCCCGCTGTCAGGGACCTACAGGCTGTCCATAGAGCCCACTCCTTCCATGTTTCAGACAGAAGCAGCCACCCCTGTAGAGGCTAAGTGGCCAGTCGTTTGCTCTGAGAGTTCTTGAGAGTCGAATCTCAGCTCCCCCACGTGCTCTTGGGCACAACTTCTGAGACTCTCTGCTGTTCCATTTCTCATCTGCCCTAAGCTCCACTTGACCTTGTGGAGTGATCGCCAAAGTGATGGGATAAGCATCTGCAAGGACAGCCCAGATGTCTTTTAAATGGGAAGTGGTACATGGACGAGAAACCCTCTTCTCCCAACCCTCACGTTTAGTTTTTAAAGAGAGAGGAGACAGATGTATTTCCACCAGTTCTGAGGCTTTTTAAGAGGAAGGGGTGGGAACTCGACACTGAAAAGGAGCCACTGTAAATGCTGTGACCAGTGGAATTTTTGTGGCCTGATGGCTTTGAAAATAAACTCCAGGCTGGGTGTAATCGCACCTCCTGCCACAGGAGATTAGCTAATGTGGGTGAAGCACTTGGAGTTCTGAAAGCAAAACACTGTCATGATTAGCAGGATTCTGATACCTCCCTCTTGAGATTCTTAACCGACTTGCTCCGTGCCCTTTTGGCAAATCCTTGTATTGCTGCTTCCTGAACCGGGAACAAAATTTTCTGGATCAGATGGGCTCCTCCACTGCTCTTCAGAAGACCTGTTAGGTGGAAGGTCCTGGGGTCTCAAGGAGGAGGTGGAGACTGGGAGAAGGAGGAATCAAGAGAAGGAAAGAGAGAAGGAACACCAACACAGCTCAATTCTCTCTTCCCCTTAAGGCCTTCTCCAAAGCACTGCGTTTGTCTACAAGAGCAAATGAGGTGTAATTTGTTACCAAAAGCAAATCTTGACTCTCTCACTATAAAAAGTCTAAAATAAACAAAGCCCAGGGGAAAAGGGACCTAAAAAGAAAGAACACTGATGCAGAGAACAGATGGTTATCATGAAAATGGGAGGGACCAACGTATCCCCTGCTTGTGTCCCTCCCGGATGGTCCCTGCTTGCCACCTGGGTCCATCCCAACTGCAGAAGATCCCCTCAGCCCCCTTTCCCAGGCCGGCTGGTCACCCACCTCTGCGTGCCACACCCTCTCCCACACCTCACCTGTCACCTTGCCTCTGGCAACAGTGTCAGCATACTTTTAAAATTCCTTCTGGAAGTTGCTCATGGCCCTGGAGCAGGCATGCTGTTTCCTCTGTGTTATCATGGCAGGCTTACATGATGCAGCCGCCTTGGTTAGAGCTGTACAGTGGTCCTTCGTTTGCCACTAAAATGTGTTTCTCTCTGATAGAGTTTAAACACTTCAAAGGCAGGACTCTTATCTTACTTACATCTGAGTACATAAATGTGTGCCTTGATAAAACCACACTTCATTCACCAGTACACGTTGAACATTCCCCAAACGTGCCCACCGGTGCCAAACTACATGGAAGTGGCAGAAAAGCCTGAAGGTCTGCCTCCCAAGCAGGAGCCTCCTGCAGAGTCTTCCACTTTCCGCTAACATGGTACCTGAACTCTTCACTGCGGACAATCTCTTCCTGCAGGGACTTCCCTGGGGGTCTGGTGGTTTAGACTCTGCAGAGGCTTGATACCTGATTGGGGAACTATGATCACTGTGAGGCACAGACAAAAAAACAAACAAACAACAACAACAAAAACCCTAAAAATCTCTTCCTTTGGATGAAGACAGGGTTCTCCTCCTCCCTGGGATATTCTCAGACTCTCAGATAAAGTCTGGTTTTGTCCTGCTTCCAAACGACTGGCCTGAGAACTCCTACCCTCACCTCAGCACTGAGGTCTGGCTGAAATACCCCAAAGAGCCTGGCAATGATACATATCTCAGTTACAAGAATTAACATGCTCTCCAAGTCTTTCTCTTCTTAAGTGGCATGGCCCCAAACGAACTCATTGTTACTGTCTGTGTTTGGGGTTGGGGAAGGCCAGGGCCCCGTATTCTCAGGAAGACTAAGTGGGTAAGAATAGATGCTACCCTGGGCAGAACACAGATCCCCTTCAGAACACAGATCCCCTTCAGCAGGGTCTGTCATGGGCAGGCTCTGGGAGATGAATGCAGCGTCGATGCAGGTCGTTCTGTGAGAAGTGTATTCCTTTCTGAGGCTGAGCGGATCGTGGAGAGCTGGGGGCCATGAGGGCACCTTTATTGAGAGAGACAGCTAAGGGCCTACAGAAGGATGAGTGATGGAAAGATCTGGAAAGTGATATAGCCTGGAAGGGGAGGATTAAATGGCCAGGGGGAAAGAGGGGTTTCTTTGTGGATGAGGATGGAAGTGAGTCATCAAAGCTCAGAGAGATGACTTGAAGACAGATACCCAGAACCTAATTTAGAAAATCAGGGAGGTGTTAGGATGACGCCGAGCAACCCTGGAATGTATTTGTAGGCTTGACCCTGACTTGCATATGTGAAATTGCATAATTTGAGGCTAATTTGTTTTGAATTTCTGCCTTATGGGTCTCTTTAGTTTGGATAATCCAAGAACATCTTGTGAAAAACTTTGAACTGGGGTTTAAGTTGAACATGCAACACAGCTGAGTGTGGAAAAGAACTGTGTACACATCTGAAAGAGAAATCATTTAAAACCATTCCTTAAATCCCTAAGCAGAACAGTGTGTGACTGGGAAGAGCAGACTCTTTGCCCCCATGTTCCCTGAGGCATCCCCCCTTGTTCTGTGTGTTGTTCGTGAGGCTGACCTGTGCTCAGCGTCTGTAGAGATGTCAGGTTACCTGTGACATTTTCCCGTAAAGGAAGGATGAGCTCTGGGGTCACACATACCTAGGTGCACATACCCCAGAGCCTCTGTCCCTGTGGGTGACACAGGGAGGCCTGTGCTCACATGCCCTTCCTGTAGGCCTAGAGTACAGGTTGGGTGTCGGGTGTCCAGCAGGACCTTGACCCACAGGAGGACCCCATCTATCCCTCCGCTTCTCTGGGGACAGCAGTGGGTGGACGGACACAGTGGTCACCTGCTGACTCCAGCAGGTCCTCTCACCTCCGTGACCTCTCAGCCGCTCTGTCTCCTCCGACTCTGCCCTCTTCCCTCCCCTTCCTTGGCAGCCTCAGAGCTTTTACCAAATCTCAAATCTCACTTTAAAGCCCCATTGGGAACACTCCAAGTGCTTCCTGTGCCCACAATCTCCCCAGGGATTTCTGAGGACTTTGATGAATGGGTCCTGCTCCCCTGACGTTCTCTCTCATAAACACATCTCGCCTTCACATTCTCCCTCCACTCCGCCCCGCCCCACCACACATGCCCATCTTCCTGCCCCTTAGCACCCGCAGGACGCCCTTTCCCGAAGGACACGCCTGTGAATATTTTGTCCCTCTGCCTGGACGGCCCCAGATTGAACTCCCAAGGGCCTGTCTTTTATTTGATCAACTCCAGTCTTCCGAGTTCAGCTTCGAAGTCACTTCTAGTGTGCTGTCACCTATTCGGTGCTGCTCTTCATGGAATGGTGTCTTGTGTGTGTGTGTTAGTCGCTCAGTTGCTAAGTCACGTCTGACTCTTTGCTACCCCTCAGGCTGTATGTAGCCTGCCAGGCTCCTCTGTCCATGGGATTCCCCAGGCAAGAATACTGGAGTGGGTTGCCATGCCCTTCTCCAGGGAATCTTCCCGACCCAAGGATTGAACCCACGTCTCCTGCATTGTGAAAGTGAAAGTGAAGTTGCTCAGTCGTGTCCAACTCTTTGCAACCCCATGGACTGTAACCCACCAGGCTCCTCCGTCCATGGGATTATCCAGGCAAGAATACTGGAGTGGGTTGCCATTTCCTTCTTCACTCCTGCACTGTATGCAGATTATTTACTGTTGCGCCACCAGGAAAGCCCGAGGTGTCTGTAGTCCTGTCTTACTGTCTCTACTAAAAAGACCTGCTTACTTGTCCTTCTGCAGACCAAGCTCCCAACCTCCAGGAGAAGCATCTGGTCTTGTTCACCAGGGTCTCCTTGGCCCAGAGAACAGTCCAGAATAGGTGCTTAGTGAATCTATGTTTTAAGCTTCTGTGTGGAATAATGATGGGCTTAAAGAGAAGTTGCAGAATGCCAAGTTCCCATACATCTTTCACCCAGCATCCCCTCATGGAAAATCTTATAAAATCATGGTAAAATGATTGAAAGGATATTATCATTTGATCCAATACTCTTAACTAATCTACAGACCTTATTTGAATTTCACCTGTTTTGGTGCTGTAATATTGTGATTTATAATATGAAATATGTACTTGGTTCTTGTCCCCATTGCTAGCTCAGAGCTCCTAAAGCTCTCGGAATTTTCTATTAAGAAAGCAAGCAAGGTGTCTTTTGTTATGTTAATGAGGTGACATTTGGAAAGCCCCAGGTCACCTCTGACCTCTGGATGGGGGTTGGTTGGGGGGGTGGGGGTAGGGAACGACAAACCCAGTGATTAGAGGTTTGTTTTTCAGCCCTTCCCCCAACCCTAACTCCAGGGATGAGGTAGAGCTAGAGATTGAACTTAATCACCAGATGTCAGTGGGCTGACTGAGCACACAGGCAGGGCCAGTGGGCTGTTCCATCACACCTACATAATGAAGCCTCCAGAAAACCCAGAAGGACAGGGTTATGAGAAACTTGGAGAGAGTGGACACTCAGAGGGACTGCTCTTTCTCCCCACATCCTGCAAGGTCTCTCTTCTCTGTGCTGCTCCTGAGTCATTTCCTTCTTTGGTAACCTGGTAAGCATAAGTGCGTGTGTGCTCAGTTGTGTCCAGGTCTTTGCAACCCCACGGACTGTAGCCTGCCAGGCTCTGTTAGTCCCTGGAATCCCTTTCCTTATGTTTGGCTTCCCAGGTGGCCCAATGTAGGAGACACAGGTTCGATCCCTGGGTGGGGAAGATCCTCTGGAGAAGGAAGTAGCTACCCACTCCAGTATTCTTGCCTGGGGAGTCCCATGGACAGAGGAGCCTGGTGGACTACAGTCCATGGATCACAAAGAGTTGGACATGACTGAACAACTGAGCGCGCGCACACACACACACACACAAACAAGCACAAGGGGATTCAGTTCAGTTCAGTCTCTCAGTCGTGTCCGACTCTGTGACCCCATGGACTGCAGCATGCCAGGCTTTCCTGTCCATCACCAACTCCCAGAGCTTGCTTAAGCTCATGTCCACTGAGTTGGTCAGGCCATCCAACCATCTCATCCTCTGTCATCCCCTTCTCCTCCTGCCTGCAATCTTTCCCAGCATCAGGGTCTTTTCCAAGGAGTCATTTCGTCACATCAGATGGCCAAAGTATTGGAGCTTCGGGTTCAGCTTCAGTCCTTCCAATGAATATTCAGGACTGATTTCATTTACGATAGACTCGTTGGATCTCCTTGCAGTCCAAGGGACTCTCAAGAGTCTCCTCCCACACCACAGTTCAAAAGCATCAATTTTTCAGCGCTCAGCTTTCTTTATAGTCCAGCTCTCACATTCATACATGACTACTGGAAAAACCATAGCTTTTGACTAGACGGGTCTTTGTCGGCAAAGTAATGTCTCTGCTTTTTAATATGCTATCTAGGTTGGTCATAGCTTTTCTTCCAAGGAGCAAGCATTTTCTAATTTTATGGTTGCAAGGGGGTTAGGGTTTGAGAATTTTGGAGGACACCTCAGACCATAACAGCCCAGGCCTTCACAGGGCATTACTTGTCCAACAGGCTGTCAAAGTGGGGCATTTCTTATGGTCTCAGTTTCTGGCGGTGATGGGAAAGATTAAGAATTAAGGAGGGAGCAAGAAAGGTGGAGGTTTCTCTAAAAAAAAAAATGCTTTGCATGCATGCATCTTCCTAACTGCTGCTCAGGCCAACTGAGATAAGCTTAAAGGAAGCTCCCAGGGGCTTTGACACACACCCCTTGGATTAGGAAAGAATGTGGAAGAAGGTCTGAAGGGAAGAGGCCATTCCTGGCTTGGGGATGGGGAGGGCCGTGTTGGGAGGATGAAGAGAAAGCTGCAGTTACCTGAGTGGTACAAGAGGCTGGACAAGAAGAAGAATTTTCAAGATCCAAATACAGATCCCAGGGCAGAGCCCAGCCATGAAGCGGCTTGAAAGCCTCTCTACCCAAGGGGACCACCCACGTGGGGATGCTGGGAGGGTGACCTCAGCAGAAGAGGATCGAGCTGAACCACCAGCTGTGGGCTGGGAGGGTGTTGTGAGCAGCAGCCAAGGCAGGTGACACCCACATCAGAAAGTGGCGGTGACCGTGCCCAGTGGGAGGGGCTCAGAGGAACCTAGAAAAGCCCCATGAGAAAGAAAGACAGCCTTGGGTCCTCAGCACAGAAGGCCCCATCACAGCTGCATCTGTCACATAGGGAATGTGCACCCCACCACTGCCTTGCACCCCAAAAAAGCCGATGCAACAAGAAGCCTGAGAAGGACAGGAAGATCTGAGTGGGCAGCATGGTAGGGCTTAGTACCCTGGGTACTAAGCCCGGCAGGGGAGGCAGAGGGAGCCACCAAAAGAGAGTTTGATAAAAGAATGGAAATGACCTGAAAATTCTATGGGACCTGCAGGAAGGAAGAGGGAACTGAGAAAGAATTCAACACAAAGTGCAGAAAAGTCCCCTCCTATTTGCACTCTGCTACGTTCAGTCCTTCAGAAATAAGGTAGGACAGTTACAAACAGTTGTGCTCACCAATCCAGCCACGTGGGGCTCAATGCTCTGTGGGCACCACCTTCAAATTCTTAATCATTTTTAACTGGAGGCCCCAAATTTTCGGATTTCCCTGGTGGCTCAGATAGTAAAGAATCTGCCTGCAATGCAAGAGACCTAGGTTCCATCCCTGGGTGGGGAAGATCCCCTGGAGCAGGAAATGGCAATGCACTTCAATATTCTTGCCTGGAGAACTCCACGGACAGATGAGCCTGGTGGGCTACAGTCCATGGGGTCGAAAAGAGTTGGACACGACTGAGTGACTAACACTTTCACCCAGGTTTTTACTTTGCACTGAGCCCTGCAAATCAAATAGGTAGTTTTGGTTATATAGAGAGCAGGGACTTAGACGTGTTCTATGTAACCCCACGGGATACATTAGATCTGATCCAGGGGAGGTAAAAAGAAACAGCTTTTAGCCCAATATTAGGAAAAGTTCTCAAAACTGGTGGTTGCCCAAAATGGAACAGGCTATATAAATAGGAAGAGCTTCTGACACCAGCCTCCTTACAGCAGAGGAGGGTCAGCTACTTGGCAGGAATATTGGAGACACAGTTTAAGCATTGGACTCTGTACCCTCCAAAATCCCTTCTAACCCTGGAATTATCTAAGTCTTTGATTAATGAATCTCCTTCGAGGTGTCTGCTTTACCCTCTTCACCAGGAAATGAACTCACTAGTGCTGAGACAGGTGAGGGTCTTGCCAAGTCCAGCCTCTAACCCTCCACGGTTGGGAGTTTTGCTGACTCCCTGGGTTTCTGTCCAAGTCGTGAGCTGTTGTTTTCCTTGATGAGGACATTACTGCCATTACTCACTGTATTTTTGATCATCGTTAAGTTGGACGTTGTTATGGCTGGCACACTGTGACTTCCAGCTTCTAAGAAAAGGCCTAAAAAGACTCAGAAAGTGTCTTGGGCTTAAAGCCATGTTCATTAATCATCGTTCTGACAACAAAGCATAAACAGACCTAACAAATACTGATTAAATGCAACTTTAGACATCTATGCTTGTGTTTTGGTTCTTGTCTTCGGCATGATTATTAGTCTTGGGGAAGAGGTTTCTCAGAGAAGGAAAGAAAGTCCAAGGCTTGCTGAGACCTTCCACAGGTAACCGCTCAGCCTCTACCTTCATGGGGCTGGTCTCTGAGGCTTCAACCTGAAGGACCAAAGCTCCAGTACAGACACCATCGGGGATGGTCCTGGGTCAGGAACCCACAGGAAATGGGTGTACTTGGTCATGCCCAGTAAACTCATATTGGAAAACTCTGGGCTTCTTTCATAACCACATTTTGGCCTTGACCTTTCTAGCATTTAGCCTCCCGACAATGGAGTCTGTGTGTCTCCACACCCTCCGTGCAGGCCCCCTAATTACCACCATCCGTTAAGCTGTCAGGAAGAAACCCCTAGCTCAATCCCGTCTTTATCAGACTCCGGCTGCCAATGGGGTCAAGACAGGCGTCAAGTCTGACCCGCCTGGAGCCCCTGTCCTGTGCTGGTCCCCACGCTCACTGGGGCCTTTGTGATGGGGCTGGGGACAGCCACCTGGGGCCCCAGCTCAGTCCCCTCAGATGCACTGCAGACAGGGCGGAGCCAAGAGCAACAATGGGGCTGACTCAGCGAGGGCCTCCTTGTTGGCTTCATCTTCGGGGAATTTTGCACACAGGAGTTATGCGGGGTTGTCAAAGCCCTAAACTGGAAACGGAGACTCTACTGAATAGGCAGGAATCTGGTGTCAGGGAAAAACAATTCCTCAGCTTGGACCTGCTGTCAGAGACCATGGAGTCATAGATGTTATCACTGCCAAGGAACTTAGTGGTCATCCGACTCACCCTTTATTTTACAGGTCAGTGTAAGTGTGGCCAAGGGAGTAGGGTTTGACTTTCATCGGTGAGCCTGGTTTTCTTGAGTTCTAGGTGAGTAATATTTTAAAGTGAGCTCTATATAATAAATCCAGGCGTGTTACTATGTGGCCCCATGTTACTCGTTGTCTGTTTGATGCACGTGTGTTTTCTTTCAAACAGAAGATCATAGATTCTCTCCAGGACAATTATTTCTTCTCTATTCCCCACAGAAAAGTGCTAGCAAAGAAAGTGCTGAGGGTTCGTTCATGATCTTTTCTGGTTTTTTCTTGTTTTTCTGTCCGAGTGTGTTTCTGTGTGTCAGTGTCTCCCTAAATAGATGATAAAGGCCATGTGCAAATTAAAATAGAACCCTCACATCTCATTGCTCATCTTGCTACTCCATTTAAAAGATGAGAACACTGAGGTCCAGAGAAAGGAAGTTATTTGCACAGGATCACTCACCAATAGATGATCTAAACGCAGGTCCACAGTTTATGCAGGGCTCTTCCCATAACTCCAAGGTAGCTGCTTGTGATCACATATTAATAGATACAGGTTGAAGGGGACAAAGGAAATGAGGCATCAGAATAGACCCTTAGTACTTTCCTGACCAGTGGTTAAGACTCTGTGCTTTCATTGCAGGGGGCCCATGTTCAATTCCTGGTTGGAGAACTAAGATCCCATATGCCACACAGTGCTGGCAAAAAAGAAACACAAAACAAAACCAACCAAACAACAACAACAAAAACTGACCCTTAACTGATAACATGATCATTGTTATTAGTAATACTACTTGAAGCGTGCAGAGCTATTAGTTTACAAAGATAAACACTGTTAACAGTTTCTTATATGTCCCTCAGTAAGCCACGTGCATTCTTATTTACACAAGGGGAAATTCTGCCATACCTGTTGCTCTGCACATTGCTTTTTTCACTTGCAAACATTTCTGAGGGATCCTCCCACACCCGCACATGCAGGTCCACTTTATGCTTCTTCAAAGGCCCTTAGGGTTGGAGGGACCACAGCTTATTTCACCAGCCCTATAGTGACGGACAGTTGTTTCCAGATTTGTGCTTAGAGGTATCTATTTTTCACACTCTGCCCTGAAGAGTTTTAAGTAACTAGCTTGACATCAGATTAGCCAATCTTTCATAGTTTTATGTCTTTATTTTAGAAGATGACAGAATTGAAGTCCAGAGAAGTGTGGTCATTTCAACTGCTAGGGGCAAAATCCTAAGAAGCAGGACTTTGTATTCCTGCGTCCTCTTCCACAGGTCACTGCAACATGCTTGGGCCACTTAAGGGCGCTGGACCTGCTGGCCTTGGCTACTTATAGAGGCAGTCAAGAGCCACCACCAACATCATCTCCAAGGAATAGCCACAATCTGACCCAACAATCTTCGCTGAAAGAACTGATTCATCAAAAGACTCTCATCATGGTTTTAATTTTACTAGCCCAAAGATCACTGGATTAAACTTCCCATTTCAGTGGATGAACCCAACTGCTTTGAATAAAGACATAATTCAATAAAAACTTAATACTCTCATAAAATTGAGTATTCTCTGGTTCCCCAATGAACTCCAAAACATATTAGATTTCTTCTGCAGATGACATGAGATGAGTGGCTTTCACTGACTAACCCTATTTACGCCTTTTAAAAATACATTATTATTTAAATGTTCAAATTTCTTTTATCCTACAAATCTACAGAAGAGCAATCACAGTGTTCCTGGACAAGAAAGAGCTGGTGGAGGGGTTTTATCATGTGGGGAATTTTAGGACATTCATTCAAGAATTAGAAACAAAAATCATGTTGGGGTTGTACATGTGTATCTCATGAATGGTCTCAGGCAGTGGCTCCTTCTGCAAATCGCCACGTAAGGAGTTTATCACAGATTGAGAAAAAGAGAGAGCTTAAGGAGAAGGAAATGGCAACCCACTCCAGTACTCTTGCCTGGAAAATCCCACGTATGGAGCAGTTCTGGTAGGCTACAATCGATGGGGTCGCAAAGAGCCGAACATGACTGAGCGGCTTCACTTCACTTGAGATTAGGACTTTCTAAGGGTGAGAATCTGAAAGTTACACTGACTTTTAGACAACTGCTTTTTGCTTGCTTGCTATAAAGAAACAAACAGAACGTCTTTATTAAATAGCAAAAACCAAAGTTTCTGGTTGGGTTTCAACAATGAAAATAACAGTAGCTGCCATGCATGAAACCCCTGCTCTGCAGGCACTGTGATCACGGCCATACATTTTAGAAAAATCTAAGAGAGAAAGAGAAATATCTGGGAACTTCTGGACACCAATTTCTAAATAACTTCGAAACAATCACCAAGTGCCCACGGGGTATGTCCCAGTGTAGTCTTAGGTTTATGTAGAGTAGTTGGAAAACAGACGAGCAAAAGTGCAGGGTGCTAATGATCGTCCATCATTCCTTCTGGATGATCAATGGGAAGCAAGGTCACCTAACATAGCATCTTGGACCAGAAGAAGGACACTCCCATAAAAAGGGATCCTGGCTCAACTCTTGTGTGCTTTCTGCGTCAGGAAGATTCCCTGGAGGAGGAAATGGCAGCCCACTCCAGTATTCTTGCCTAGAGAATCCCATGGACAGAGGAGCCTGGCAGGCTACAGTCCATGGGATTGCAAAGAGTCAGATGTGACTAAAGCAACTTAGCACTTAGCACAGCACCAGAGGGGGCATTGCAGGCAAGCTGAGGCTGGCCAATTTCTTGGTCTTAACCCTAATCCTGCTCTTGTGCTCCTTCCTGACCTGGATCTCTTCTTTAGAGAGTCCTCGATCCCTGGGAAAGTTCCTTCTGTTCCTCCCTCTCTTTCAGCTGATTTTCCTAAAGCAGTTTTTCTTTAATCTTTCAGGTATCATTTCTGGTCCTTTTTCATTCTCTTTCCAATCTGTTGCTAAGTTTCCAGTTTTAGTCCCTGCTTTTCTCCAAGTGAGTTTTTAGAGGATTTTCTCACCTATGGGTCTAAAAAGAGAATTTTAGAAGACCAGGAATTCCACTGTACTTGGCATTTGACTCAGATGTAAAGGAGGAATAAAAGATTACTGGGAACAAATACTCTATCTGTTATTATGTGCCAATACTTCCATGCTATACCTGGTCTATGACTTTCTCCATATTACATCCATGGACTCAGAAACAGAAACTTCTATCTTAATAAAATAACTTAACACATGTTCAATGCCCATTGAAATAATTATCCTCTAAGTCAGTAGAAATTCTCTGCTTGCTTCTGTGTTTTTTCTTTTAAGCTGAAAGATTCTACCTCTGTCTTTCCTCTTGGGGTACAGTGTTCAAATGAAAAGGTCCCACCTTTCTCTCTTAGTGTTTCTTCATCTCTACCCTTTAGTATATTTTGGAAATCTATGAGGAAAACATAATATTCTATTTCTTTATAGGCTCATTCATCTAGTTCCTCCCAACCAAAGTTACCCTTGTAAATCAAGATCAAGAAAAGCATGAACGCTTCCCCAGATTTTTTTTTTTTTCTTCTAGAGCAGGGGTCAGCAAAGTTTTTCTTCAAAGGGTCAGACAGTAAATATTTTAGACTTTGCCAGCCAAACAATCTCTGCCACAATTACTCAGCTCTGCGCTGTAATATGTATGCCCCGGGAAATGTGTAAACAGATGGACATGGCTGGGTTCTAATAAAACCATTTATAAAAACTGGCTGTAGGTCATAGTTTACCCATCCTTGTTCCAGGTGAGGAAGAGGAAAAGGAAGAGGAGGATATTGATGGCCAACTGCATCGAACATTGAGTGCCTTTTCTGTGTGAAATACTGTGCTAAGCATTCTATGAGAATTATCCTGTTTAATCTCTGTAATTCCACAGGGTAGGTGCAATTACTGTATCCATTTTATAATTGATGAAACTAAGCTTTAAAGAAGCTAAACAAGTTTCCCCACGGTCAGACAACTAATAAACACTGGAGACAGAAGCTCAGCTCTGACACCAGTGAGCATGCTTTCCACCCCTAAGTTGTGCCGTAAGACATACACATTCACTGTTGGAAGCTTTTTGATCAACTTCTCTTAAAAACTACCTCTGAACACAGTGGGTGGGAAAGCTTACTGCTGCTGCTACTGCTGCTGCTAAGTCGCTTCAGTCGTGTCTGACTCTGTGCGACCCCAGAGACGGCAGCCCACCAGGCTCCCCCGTCCTTGGGATTCTCCAGGCAAGAACACTGGAGTGGGTTGCCATTTCCTTCTCCAATGCATAAAAGTGAAAAGTGAAAGTGAAGTCGCTCAGTGGCGTCTGACTCTGTGCGACCCCGTAGATGGCAGCCCACCAGGCTCCTCCGTCTATGGGATTTTCCAGGCAAGAGTATTGGAGTGGGGTGCCATTGCCTTCTCTGGGGGAAAGCTTACTAAACTCACAGAATTCAGTTTCAGTCATTTTAATTTGCTTAATCCAAGTAGACTTTGAGCTATGGAGGTGTTTATTTGAACAAACATTTATGATGCCACTACTATCAGCCTCCAATTATAATAGTGACTTGAGGAGGAAAATAATAGAATATGGTTGTCTTATGCCAGACACACCTGGGGTTTTTGGTGCGAAAGCCCCCCTCCCCTTTCTTCTCTTTAGAGCCCGTCTCGCTTGGAGAAAGCAAGCCCACAGCTGGCATTGCTTAAGGAAGGCGACCAAAATTCATTTTCTGTTGTCTTCAACCACAATGTGTTTGCCTTTCCAACCTCTGAAGACTAATGTTTTCACATGGATTATTTTTGTTCGTTTTATTATAGTGAAATAAGCAGTTTCTAGGGAATTTCAAGTGATCTTACATGAAAAATCTTCTCCCAAGATTTAGAGCCCCAAGTCTTGACAACCTTTCCCAGAACATCTTAGCCTTGATGTTTATGACTGAATATCCAACCCCAGTGAGCATCCCAAGTTCTCTGACCCAGTGTCCCCAGTTGTCTCGAGAACCCCCTCCCTCCTGACCCTTGTCCTTTCATAAAGCTGCACTTGTGCAGCCACAGGGTGTTTTGTGTTCTGCTGCTGCTGCTAAGTCGCTTCAGTCATGTCCGACTCTGTGCGACCCCATGGACTGCAGCCCACCAGGCTCCCCTGTCCTTGGGATTCTCCAGGCAAGAACACTGGAGTGGGTTGCCATTTCCTTCTCCAATGCATGAAAGTGAAAAGTGGAAGTGAAGTTGCTCAGTTGTGTGTGACTTAGCGACCCCATGGACTGCAGCCCACCAGGCTCCTCGGTCCATGGGGTTTTCCAGGCAAGAGTACTGGAGTGGGGTGCCATTGCCTTCTCCGGTTTTGTGTTCTAGCAGTGGGTTACTTAGTGCAGAATCACATAAGTAATAGTGAATGTCCTGACTCTCATAAAGCTAATGACTCCTAATAGTCCATACCTCCAGCAGTTCTAGTAACTGTTCTCTCTACTGCCATTCATAGAATTTCTTCTCTGTACCCCCTCTCTTTACTGCAGATGAAATGCCTTTTTAATTTCCTTCCCCTCCAAAACCATGTGGTTAATTGTTATCATGCCTCATGTGCACTAAACCCAAATGGAAAGCAGCCTATGGTGGTGAGGCTTGGTGTTGCTTCTCCCCAAAGGTCAAACCTCACACAGCTGTTCATCATGAACCACCTCCAGCTCCAGCAGCTGCCCAGCATTTATGTTATGTTAGTGATGTTCTCTAGCTGCAGAGCCAGAGAGCTTGCTGTTCTGCCAAAAAAACCCTCAGGGAAAAGGGAATGAATGCCTGCAGATTGCACACAGGGTTGCTGGGCACCTCCTTTGTGCTGTGTTTCCCATAGAGAAGCCAGTGCAGACCAGTGCAGGGTCACTAGTCAGATCCGTAGCTGTTGGGATATGACCTGGTTCCCCTGCATCTTCAATACGCAGAAAGGTGCCATGGGCAGAATTCCTCATACTGGCTCCCGGCAAAGGCACCGTCAAAAAATCCAAGAATATCTTAAGGACTTTCCTCTGGGATTGAGATGTATCTCTCTGATTACCAGCCACTAGGAAACTCTGAGAACAAGGGGAAAACTTGCATACCACCGGTGCCTTGGAGAAGCATAGGATTCAATTCTGTATTATTATAGTACTGACACCTTTTTTAATGGGTGGAATTTGATAAGAATAGAAGAGAGAAAAGAAAGAGGCAGAAGAGGAGAAATGAGATGCTGCGTCTACGCTGGTGAGTTCTGCTTGGTAGAATAACACATCTACTTACAAGGCTGTAGCACAACTGCCAGGCTTCAAAGACATTTGACCCTGCCCACTCCCCATCAGCATCCCCAGTCTTCACAAGTACCACCTTAGCCAGCTCACACACACCCTTGACCAATGGCAGAGTCCACTGCTGCCTTACATATGCTGGGTAACACCTCAGAGATAGATGGGAACCCAGTAAACTCAGGATACGAAGCTCAAAGGAGAGATGGAGCAAAGATTGAGTGCCCCCAAGGGCAATTGCTCAGCTCCCCAGTCTTCTTTGGGGAAATTCCTGGGAATGGATGGTTCTGTCTGCTTCTTGGGGGAGTTCAACACAATGGGCAGAATGGGGCCCCTCCTGGCCACAGAAGCAGCCACTGATGCAATGTTCTCATATTGGCTTTTTCTTCTTGTCTATTACTCTCACCCATCCTCATCTCTGCAACTTGGAATCACCTCCTAAATAAACTACCTGCCTAGATGCTCTTGTGTCTGGCTTTGCTTGCAGGGAAACTGAGTCTTTTCAGAGCTACCTATCCAACATGAGACACCATTGGATCAACCATGGTAAAACCACCACCTGGTCCAGTTACA
Source organism: Bos mutus (assembly GCF_027580195.1). Classification (NCBI taxonomy): domain Eukaryota; kingdom Metazoa; phylum Chordata; class Mammalia; order Artiodactyla; family Bovidae; genus Bos; species Bos mutus. The sequence goes on from NC_091645.1 coordinate 35,462,989, forward strand.
CTGGGATAGGATTGTATGGTGCTTGGGGGTAGTGGTTGAGGTCGGAAAAGCTGGCCTTCTTAAGGCCTCTGCTTCTCATAGCTTGTTGCTCCTAAGCAGTGAGATACTGCCTGTGGGAGAAACTCACCCATCATCCTGTGTGTGCCCTGATCTGTCTTCCTTTCCATCTGTCAAGGATATCCATCAGCAGGGAGTGAGAAGGAGCCATAAAAATGATAATGGAGAGAAACACCAGTAAAAGAAATGGCAGACTAGGAAACTGCCTTATTTCCTCATGGAGACATTTTAAAAAAAAAAAAAAAAGCCAACGAAAAACTGGATAAAATAACTTTGTATGAGTTATGGAAAAACAAAGGTCTACAGCAGCCTAGCAAACACCCAATTAAGGAAATGCCACTCTCAGAACAGTAGGAAAGTCTGTGGTATGGATATTTTTGCCTGCCCTTTTCCCACCCTCTCCCTGGTGGTCTTGGTCTGGAGGACACAGCAGCTCCCAGTCCCCTCCCTTGAACGGGAAGGAAGAGAGCAGATTTGCAAGGTTGTAACCTCTCTGGGGGCTGCTTGAAGGAGTGGCCTCTGTGTCACCTAATTCAGATCCAAAGCAGAGAGAAGCAGCTGGCACTGCTCAGAAAACTATGGATGTGCTAGTGTCAGGGACAAAGGATTACAGGTGGAGACACACCATCAACAATCTAAGGTCCTACGGAGAAACTGAGGTGAGACTCTACCGTCAAGACATTTATAAGCAACTGTGTATGTGAGGTGATTGAAAAGCCACACACAAGCCCAGACAAGACGCATGCTCCAAGAAGACCCTAAGCTTTTTCCATGGGATGGTCCAGAGACTCAAATTGTGCCTGGCTAATTACTTAAGGATTTCCCCAGCACAAAGCCATTCTGCACTGGGAGAGGAGGTCATTTTTACAAATGTTCAGTTTTCAACCAAAGAAAATCATCAGCATACTAAGAAATAGTAAAACACTCGAAGGAAAAAATAATGGCAGAAACCATCGCCAGAGAAATACAGGCACTGGATACAAGACGAAGACTTCAGACAATTATTTTTTTTTAGTACTAGGTTGACCAGTGTGAAAATTACTGGCTTTAGGAGTTAATGATTAACTTCCAGAGAAACATGTAAATAAGGTATGTGTTTCTATGAGGATCTTCTTTGATCCTTTATGTATTGCAGGTAGAATTATTTTTGAACAATGCTCCACAGAGAACATTAGTTATTAGCTTATTCATTTCTTCACTCATTTCCTCCCTCCTTCCAAGCCCACAGCCTGGTTAAATGGTTAAAATAGAGAACAAACAGACAGAGTTTGTGCCCTTAAGTTCCTGAGAATACCTGTTCATTCTATTCTGTTTGGCAGAAAAATCTGTCACCTGTCATGCATTGTCATCTGACATGTGAATTCCTTCTAAAACAAGCCTGCAGGCTTCCAGTTCTTCCTTAAAAGAAATAAATGGCTGGGGGAGAAAAATTCAGAGGCAATATTCCATCTTTAATTATTTGGAATAATTGAAGTGGAAGAAAGTTTCTGTTGGTGAAAAGCCTAATGATTCTATAATTTCTGGAGGACTGTTTTTTATTTCTTTTAAGTTTAAAGAAACTAACTGGACTGACTGTTAAAAGAATATGGATTGCAGATGTCCTGTAACATCTGCAATGAATATATAATTTCTTAAGATATTTTTATAATTTTAAAAATAATTTATGTATTGTATAGATGAAGCACAAGCTGGAATCAAGATTTCCAGGAGAAATATCAATAACCTCAGATATGCAGATGACACCACCCTTATGGCAGAAAGCGAAGAAGAACTAAAGAGCCTCTTGATGAAAGTGAAAGAAGAGAGTGAAAAAGTTGGCTTAAAACTCAACATTCAGAAAACTAAGAACATAGCATCTGGTCCCATCACTTAATGGGAAATAGATGGGGAAAAAATGGAAACAGTGACAGACTTTATTTTGGGGGGGGGCTCCAAAATCATTGCAGATGGTGACTGCAGCCATGAAATTAAAAGACGCTTGTTACTTGGAAGAAAAGTTATGACCAATCTAGACAGCATATTAAAAAGCAGAGACATTACTTTGCCAACAAAGATCCATCTAGTCAAGGCTATGTTTTTTTCAGTGGTCATGTATGGATGTGAGAGTTGGACTGTGAAGAAGGCTGAACGCCGAAGAATTGCTGCTTTTGAACTGTGGTGCTGGAGAAGACTCTTGAGAGTCCCTTGGACTGCAAGGAGATCAAAAAAGTCCATCCTAAAAGAAATTAATCCTGAATATTCATTGGAAGTACTGATGCTGAAGCTGAAACTCCAATACTTTGGCCACCTGATGTGAAGAACTTACTCATTGAAAAGACCCCAATGCTGGGAAAGATTGAAGGCAGGGGGAGAAGGGGAAGACAGAGGATGAGATGATTGGATGGATTACTAACTCAACGGACATGAGTCTGAGTAAACTCCGGGAGCTGGTGATGGACAAGACGGCCTGGTGTGCTGCAGTCTGTGGGGTTGCAAAGAGTCGGACATGACTGAGTGACTGAACCGAACTGATAAATTTAAAAATAATTTATGTATTGTATAGAAAGTACTGAAAATACAAAACCAGTACAAAGAAAGAAAGCATATGATCCCAGTACTCTGCTTCTTTTTCATTGGCGCATAGTTGCATTACAGTGTTGTGTTAGTTTCTGTGGTACAGCAAAGGGAATCAGCCATACGGATACGTATATTCCCCTCTTTTTGGATCTCCTTCCCATTTACGTCACCATAGACCACTGAGCAGAGTTCCCTGTGCTATACAGCAGGTTCTCATTAGTTATCTGATTTACATGTAGTATCAATAGTGTATCTGTGTCAATCCCCGTCTCCCAATTTCTCTCAGACCCCTCTTCCTTCTTGGTGTTCACATGTCTACATCTGTGCAGAGACAACTGCTTTCAACACCAGTCCACATCCTTTATCTGATTCTTGGACCTGTGTCTGAGAATTCAGAATTTCTCAAATTTTATTCATTACAATTTTTTTAATTTAAATCATGAAAGTATGATAACATATTTACAGGAGACTTGGAAAATATAGAACAAACTTACATATAATTTCACTTATATTACAATTATTTTTAAGTAGATAAATTAAGATTTTTAGTTGGAGTTTTAATATCAAATTCTCAAAAATTAATAGAATGAATAGACAGAAAAGTAGAAGGATATAGTAGACCTGAAAAGCATTCTGAACCAATTTAACATAATTAAGATTTATACAATTTTCACACAATAGCAGGATACAAATTCTGTTCATGTTCCCATAGACTATAAACCAGGAGACATTGGAATATATCCAGGGACATAAAACAAGGTGCAAAACCTTCATGGTCTAAAAGTATTGAAATCATACAGGGTCTGTTCTCTTATTATTGTGTAATAAGGTTAGAAATCAGTATCAAAAGATATTTGAAAATAACCCAATTATTTTCAAGTGCAATGTGACATTTACCAAAAGAGAGCTTTGACTTAGCCATTGAAAACCTCAGTGAAGTCAGAAGACTGGAAAAGCACAGAGGGTGATTGCAGAGAAGAAAGCATTTAAATAAGATGAATTTCTCAAATTTTAGTAAGGAAATTCAATGTTTATACCAAAATTTGGTTTGATTTGGTATTGAGACATAATTGAAATATAACAGTACATTAGTTTTAGGTGTATAACATAATGATTTGATATATGTATATATTGCAAAATCATCACCACAATAACTCTAGCTAATACCCATCATCAGAGTTGTATTTTTTTCTTGTGATGAGAACTTTTAAAGATCTTAATTTTCAAATATTCTATACAGTATTGTTAGCTGTAGTTACCATGGTGCCCGTTACATCACCAGTGTACATACATCATCAGGACATATTTATTTTACAACTGGAAGGACATTTGACCACCTTTACTCATTTCTCCATTGCCCCTGGCAACCAGCAATCTGTTCTCTGTATCCATGAGAAAACAGTCATCTAAAATATTCTTAGAGAGCTAAAGGAAAGCATGGGAAAAGAGCTAAGGAGAATCAGGAATCAACATATGAGCACAATGAGAATAGAGATAGAAGAGCTAAAGAGAAGCATGGGGAAAGAGCTAAGGAGAGTCAGGAATCAACATATGAGCACAATGAGAATAGAGACAGAAATTATGTAAAGGAACCAAACAGGAATTCTGAAGCTGCAAAATACAATAAGGTTTCCCCCACTCCCTGAAAGCAGAGCATTTCTGTGAAACTTTTTCATAAGCCAAAGTGGCATAAAGTGAAGAAGCAATTACCTTAGGTTACATATTGCTAATGGATGCACAAAATAAATCAGGATAAAGCACAGATGCTCACATACACAGTTCAAAACTATGGTGGCTTGATGCTGAAATGCTGAGTGTAGTTCCTGGAGAAGTACTGTCTCTATAATAGCTCACTGCAAAACAAATCCTGAAGGCTATTTTCACTTTTTTTCTGTAAAAGCAAATATTCTTTTCTGACTTCTTTTGGTTAGTAAAAACAGTTACTAATATTGGTCTTTAGTAAAAGTGAAATGACATAAAGCTAACTTTCAAAAAGTGTGAGATACCTGTAACTAAATTGAAAAATTAGCTAGAGGGGTTCAACAGCAAATTTGAACAGGAAAAACAATCAATAAACCCAAAGATAGGACACTGGCAATTATTAAGCCTGATGAGCAGAAAGAAAAAAAGAATAAAGAAAAGTGAACAGAGTTTAAGAAACTTACAGAACCTCATCGAGTAGACTAAAATATGCATTATGGAAGTCCCAAAAGTAGAAGAGAAAAAGGATCAGAGAGCTTATTTGAATAATAGCTGAAAACTCTTCATATTTAAGGAAAGACATGAATCTGATTTCAAAAAACTCAATGAGTTCCAAGTAGGATAGAATGAAAAAGACCCACACTGAGACACATTATAATTAATCTTTTGAAAGACAAAGAGAAAAATCTTGAATCAGCAAGAGGAAAGTTACTCATTGTATATAAAGAATACCCAGTAAGATTATCAGCCAATTTCTTATTGGAAAATTTGGAGGCCAGAAGTCAATGGGATGATATATTTAAAGTCCTGAAAGGAAAAAAAAAAAAATTATCATGTAAGAATTCTATATTCAGCAACACTCTCCTTCAAAAATAAGGGAGATAGTAAGACATTCCCAGATAAGCAAGAACAAGGAATTCATTACCACTGGTTGGTTGTGCCCTACATGTGATGTTGCAGGGATTTCTTCAGGTTGGAGTGCAAGGATGTTATAAAGCTACTCACAGCCCTGGGAAGATGTTGGTCTCTGGTAAAGGTAAATACATGGAGAAAGTCTTTGTTAACTAGTATATAAGATATAAAGATGTAATTTGTGGCATCGATAGCATAAAGTTGGGGGCAAATAGAATTGTAAAGGAGTAGAGTTTTTGTATGTCACTGAAGTTAAGTTGGTATCAATTCAAAATAGATTGTTATAACTTTAGAATGGTAATATAAATCCCCATGGTGACCACGAAGAAAACACATGTAGAACATACACAAAAGGGAATGAGGAGGAAATCAAAACATGTCACTACAAAAAAAAAAAAAATCAACTAAATACAAAGGAAGGCAGTAATAGAGGATATGAGGGACAAAAAAAGGCTATAATACATACAGAAAACAAATAGCAAAATGGCATGTCTTTCCCTGTTAATAATTACTTTAAATGTAACTAGCTTAAATTTCCCAATCAAAAGGCATACACTGGCAGAATGGATAAAAAGTAAAAAGTATGATCTACTTTTATGCTGCCTATAAGAAATTTAGATCTAAGGACACATAAATTGAAAGTGAAAGATGGAAAAAGATATTCTATACAAATAGTAACCAAAACATAACTGAGGTGGCTATACAAATACCAGATAAAATATACTTTAAGTCAAAAACTACTGTAAGAGACAAAGACATTATATATTGATAAAAGGGTCAATTCACCAGGAAAATGTAACAAATGTAAACATATATGCAACAGGAATCAGAGTCCCAATATATAAAGCAAATATTGAAAGAATTGAAGGAAGAAAAAGACAGCTCTGTAATAATATATTGTAGGAGACTCAATACCCTACTTTAAGTAACCAGACAGAAGACCAATAACGAAATGGAAGACTTGAACCAACCTAGAAACCAGCTGGGCCCAACAGACACATACAGAGCACTCCACCCAACAACAGCACAATACACATTTCTCTCAATTGCACGACGAACAATGTCCAGGACAGGCCCCCAAACAAGTCTTAATAGAGTCTTTAAAAAGACTGAAATCATACAAAATATCTTTTCCAACCACAATGGAATGAAATTAGAAATCAATAGCAGAAGGAAAACTGAAAAATCCAGAAATATGTGGAAATTAAACAACATACTTTTCAACAACCAGTGAGTCAAAGAAGAAATCACAAGGGAAATTGGGAAACTACCTTGAGACAAGGGAAAATGAAAACATAACATACCAGAACTTACGGGATGCAGTGAAAGCAGTGTTAAGAGGGAAATTTATAGTTGTAAATGCTATAGAAAGGTCTCTAATGAACAACCTAACTTTATGCTCTAAGTGTCTAGAAAAAATGATACTGGCTGACAGTTTATGTTCTAAGGCCTCAGAGACCATGCTTCCTGGATGGTATGACCCACCCTGACTTCAAATGTTCCCTCGGTGTTTCAACATCTGTAGCTCCAAGCTTTCTCCAGCCCACACATCCATATTTTGCAAGATAGTTTAACATGAATGTTATGTTCAGCACATCCCAAAATGAACTCTCCACCTTCTCCAGGAAACTTGGCTTGGTCTCTGTGGTTCAAATCCCAAGTCTTCTCTGGTTCCTTTCTCTCTCTGGCCACCCCCCACCCCACTCACCTTGGAGACAGTGTCTCCACTGCTTTACTCCATCTGTCGCCTTTCTTGTAAAGCCAGAGTTCTCACAAAATAGAGCTAACTGGATTCATCCTGAGTACAAAAAAAGAGCGAGCACCATTGTGTCCTGTTTTCTGTTTCTATCTCCTTAATTTCAAACTATTGTTGAGCATATCCTAGGGGTCAAACCAAGATAAAAATCACTTTACTGCCCTCAAGGAGATGTCAGTTTCCCTGGGGGGAAGTCAAGTCATAGAAACATAAAGCCAAGTGGTGAGACTGACAGTGGAGGCATGTGTAAGATGCTGCAGGGACACAGAGGAGAAAATGTCGGTCAAGACTGGTGAGCAGAGAAGGTGTTAAGATCGGTGATATTTGAGCTGAGTCCTGGACGATTCATTGGAGCAAAGTGGATCAGAGGGGTGGCATATTGGTGGAAAGGATAGAGAATGCATGGGCTTGGCACTGTTTAAAGAAACTCTGGCTAATTCTGTATGACTCACACTTTTATAACAGCCACATCACGTTATTACTACAACAGCCCTGTGAGGCAGGGACCACTATTATCCCCATTTTACAGATGAAGGATTTGAGGAGAAAAGAGATTAAGTGATCGGCCTATGGCTACACAGCTGCTCAGAGAAGCTGAGTTTTCAATCTAGGAGGAGGGGATGGATATTCACTTTGAAGCCCAATACTCTGAGCAGAAAAGACAAATCTCTTGACACTTACACCAAACAGCTCTGCTGAAACATTGCATTTCCTCTTGTGACCCAAAACAAACTCAGACCTGAAGCTACATTTTTACCACCTCCGCCCCTACCCCCATGCTTAACAAGACACAGTATCTTGTTTCTAAGGGGGTAAGACATGCTTATAAACAAGACTGCAAAGGCATCTTAAGACAACAAATCACTCATAAAAAAGGGAACATTTCTGATGAGTAAAGTGTAAATGAATCAGAAACATATGGATTCAATCTACTTTAAAAGGCCCAGTGGAGTTCTGAGCGAAGGGTAAAACCCTTGGAGGAGGTTATACTGGGGGATATTTCCAAACCCAGGGCTATTAGTTCTGGCCAGGCCCCGAGATAGGCTGGTATGTGGGTCTCTGAGGAAACTGGCAGAAAGAGAGCTTCAGAAAGGTAGAAGGGTCACTTTATCTCAAATCTTCAAGTGCAGACTTGGAAATTTTCAAAGCCGCATGCCTCCTAGAAACACCTTTCCTGAACATCTCATTCTGGCCCTGGGCTGGGACACTGAATCCAGCCAGCCAACGATTTCTCTTTAGAAACTCCAGCTTGTCCAACTCCAGAAGGGTGTAGAGGCTGGACCAAAACCCTTCAGCTTTCGCAAAGGTTCTCTCCCTTTGACTGTGAACCTTATCCAGGCCATGGCCTTGGAAGAGGAAATAAGGGCCATGGTTCCCTTTGGCAGCATCAGATAAGAAATTAATATGCACAGAAATACTGAACACGTTCCACTAAACAGGAAACAATATAAGAAAAAGAAGCATGCAGATTCATCAGTCTGCATGAGTTACATTAGCCACGAAAATAAACACAGGACTAAAGAGTCCAGGCTGGCTTAATGGAAACCAGGCAATGAACAGGTATGTGTCCCTAGGCATAATCATCTTGGGGGCGCCCTGTGCCTTTCCTGGGGTCCCACGTGGGATGAAAGTTCAACCACAGGGAGCATGGTGGGCTCAGGGTCACCCGGGATTTGCTCTGTTTCTTTACCCTCCTGGTGCCCGCTTCCAGATGAGAGCCCAGCCTGCTCTGTTGCTGATTTTTCTCATTCTCACAGTGGTGTTGCTATGGTAACAGGCCTTTCTCATCCACGGCTGATCGAATCAAGTTTTGGGGGGAGTTCTAAGAAGAATGAGCAAGTGGAACAGTATTCTCCGCAAACGCTGCCTGAAATTGACATCATCTGTTTTCACAGCCCAGCCTCCCCCTTGCAAGACCACACCCAGGCAGCCAGGAAGGTGGGCCGGGCAGCCACACTCCCCGACTGCTGACCGCTCGCCACTGGACTGGCTGCAGTCAGGGGCTGTGTTGAGAAGAAAGGCACCCTAGGGCCGCTTTTGCTCAGCCCCCCGCATCCGTGTCATCAGCTTTCATACTCAGATGGGCCTCATCCAGGCTTTGGGTGACTCCCTGCTAGTGCCATCGAGCTAACACAGGATGCTCTGGGTGAGGCTGGTGGGGGAGCTGGGTCTCAAGGGAATTTTCTGTGCCTCTGGAAGTCCCCATTGTCACCCCCTCCCCAAGACAGGCTTTCCTCTCTCTTGTTGATGCCTGAAGTCTGTCATCTTAGAGATTTATTTCTTTAGCGGAAGACTTTGATTCTTAAGACCACTGATGAGACCTTGTATGTGCATTTAACATCAAAAAATGGAGGAGGGGCGGGAAGCTGTGGTAACGGGCTGGAGCCGGGGGAGGCAGGTGTGGCACTGAGTGGTAAAGGTAGGCAGGATGGCAGGAGAGAGGCTGAGAACCTTGGAGACACCCTGTACTCGCTTCTCCGCCCCCACCCCTGGTTGTTGTAGGAGGAAAACAGAGGGTGCTCCAGAGCGCTGAGAGCCCCCCTGCCCCTCTCCACAATGCCCATCCCCAGTCAAGGTATATTTGAGGCCGCTGAGTGCCAGGCATGGCTCTAGACCCTGGGAAAGCAGGAGCCGCAGGGACCCTGATGCTGGTCACAGGATCCGGAGCAGCTGGAGCCTGGGAACCGAAAGGGACCAACGCTCTCCCTGTCACCCCTCCCTAGGCCCCTCCAGCTCCAGATCCTTCTTCAGCTGGTCCTGCCTTGGCAGGGAGAACCTGAGCTCTCTAAGGAGTTTCTTTAGACACAGTGATGAGCTTGACGGAGTGCAGAGCCCGAAGGGGTGGCCTGGGGTGACCACAGCCAAGAGGGGAATGCATAGGCGAATGTATGCCCTCCGGCGACGTTACTCCCTGCACAGGTGCAGGGCCTAGGCTGGATCTGACACCGCCTCCCAGAGGACAGAGGCTTCTGGAATCCAGTTACTCGTCCCCGGTACCCCAGAGTCTCCGAATCCACAGGACTGAGCGCCCTGGTACCCTGAAGTCCAGCCTCTGGACCTGGAGGGCTGTTGGCTGACGTTCTCAATCTCCTGTGGATGGACAGAAAGGTGAAGAGAGGGAGAGAGAGCTGGGATGGGGGTGCAACAGAAGGGCTGGAATTGGTGGTGGGCTTCTTGCCCAGCTTACCCATCTGTTTCTCTGTTGCTTCCCTGTAAATAAAGTCTTCAGTACCATTTTTCTAGATTCCATATATATGCATTAGAATACAATATTTATCTTTCTCTTTCTGACTTATTTCACCCTGTAGAATAGTTTCTAGGTTCATCCACCTCATTAGAACTGACTCAAATGCATTCCTTTTTATGGCTGAGTAATATTCCACTGTGTATATGTACCACAGCTTCTTTATCCATTCATCTGTTCATGGACAGCTAGGTTGCTTCCATGTTCTAGCTATTGTAAATAGTGCTGCAGTGAAGAATGGGGTACATGTGTCTATTTCAATTTTGGTTTCCTCAGGGTATATGCCTGGGAGTGCAGGGTCATATGATTGTTTTCTTCCTAGTTTTTTAAGGCGTCTCCATACTGTCTTCCATAGTGTCTGCATCAATTTACATTCCTACCGACAGTGCAAGAGCGCTCCCTTTTCTCCACACCCCCTCCAGCATTTATTGTTTGTAGACTTTTTGATGAGGGCCATTCTAACTGGTGTGAGGTGATACTTCATTGCAGTTTTGATTTGCATTTCTCTAATCATGAGCTATGTTGAGCATCTTTTCATGTTAGCCATCTGTATGTCTTCTTTGGAGAAATGTCTGTTTAGGTGGCAGCTGGGTTTTTTTTAGCCATCTGGGCTTCCTCTAGAGTCAAGGGGCCCAAAGCTAAGACCATGGGCATCTGTCTGACAGTGTGATGCCACCTGGATTCCAGCTTTCCATTTCACCAACACTTGCCATGTGCCTCAAAGCAGTAGCAAATCAGCCAAACACTGTTCTAAAGGCAGCAGCCTCATAATGCAGGCACTCTCGCCACGTCCATTTAACAGATGAGCACACTGAGGCCCAGAGAGGGCAGTTAACTCTCCTGAGTCCCAGGGCTGAACAACAGAGCAGGGATCTGAACCCAGACTGCCGTGCTGATGGCTGTACCCCCTGGATCATTGAGCTAGTCTGGCTACTTGGACAAAGCTCCATGCTGGGTTACACGAGGGAATACAAATAAATAAGTGGTGTGGTCATGGCCCTTGAGGGCTTGACCATTGCCAAGACTGAAGCAGTCTTCCTAGACTGGCCTGACGGGCCCGCTGCCCAGGCTGGATTCCCCACACTCTGCATACGGCTTCGGGCTTCTGCACCTCAGGGACACCATCAGTCACCTCCCCCCTTTCCCAGCACATCAAACCCTCACAGCAACTGAAATCCCACCTCAGCAGCCTCCACCTATTCTTCCAGACAGGCTGGCCAGAGCTCCTCCCCTCCCCAGAGCATGATTCTGGAGTAACAGAAAGGACTCAGCGGTCCTTGCCAAGCTTCATGACAAAAATGCTGTGTGAGGCCAGAGGACGCGGCTGAGTCGGGCCTGCTGCCTGGGCTCCGGCCTCAGCCAGCAGTGAACCAGGTCAGGGTGCCGGGTGACAGGACGCGCTGCACCGGCCGAGCCCGCCAGGCCCTGCTCGGGCAGCAAGGTCACCCTCATCTATCCACTCACAAATGGGCCACTTGGCACTTCAGATGCCCTGCCTATGCTCGCCTGCGGGACCGGAGGATAGGGTCTGGCGTTTGGTCCAGGCTCTGTGCCCCTGGGACCCCAGAGGCCATGAAGATGTGTTGTAAGTTAGCAAAAGCCAAAGACAGGGTTTCATCAAGGGCTTGATGAAATAGCGTCAAACAGGGCTCAAAGGAGCCTGATGCCATGGTGACAGAGACATACAAAGAAGGTCCCTGGGCACAGGATTCCTTCTGGAGCTCTGAGCCCACTCGTGGGGCTGTTAGAAGCTGATACAGGATGCTGAAGCCAGAGCCTCGTCTCCTTCCTGGGGGACCATTAAAAACCAACTGCATTTGGAGACGAGGTGGGTGAGGGGTGGATATGTACAGAGGTTCGTCTGCCTTGCTGTTCTTCTGTGGCCCTGGGGTCACTGAGTCTCTTTCCAAAGGGCCAGTGTCTCTCCTTTCCCATGGGGGGCAGGCAGCCACATCAGTGGGGTGCCAGGGGCCCTAGGGGCAGCTTATCACAGCGCCTTGACCAAGGAAATGCTGCCTGGAAAAAATATAGTGGTTGAACCGATGCAGGCACAATGTCCACGAGCAGGAAGAACATGATAAACCAAAGGAGACAGGAAGGATGCCCCCTTCCCTTCCTGTAGCCTGACTTGGTTTTGAAAACCTCCAAGGGGGCTCAAGTCTCTTCCAGGAAGGAAAGCAGGCTTCACCAAGGCAAGGCTGCCCTAGCACGACGCCCCCACCTCTGGCACCCAGAGCTGAAACAGCCTCCAGCATCGGGCTCCAGGGTCAAGACCACTAATGCCATTACCCACCCCTGCCCTTCCCTTCAGTGCCCACCTGTGCCTCACAGGAAAGGCCTAGAACTTGGGCAGGTGGCTGCTTGGGTTCTGGCAGGTTCCAGGTGGTAGCAGACACATGTGGGATCCAGCCCCACATGCAGCCCTGGGGACAGGCACCTACTACAAGCCATGAAGAAAATTGAAGGCCGTATTCTGCCCACAGTGATACACACCCCCCGCTTCCCTCCTCCATCACCCCATCAAACCACCGTCACCTCCTCCTCACACCACTCCAACCTCTCCCTATTCCCTCCTCCTCCCCTCCCTGTCTCTCCCCTAGCTCACAATCCATAAACCTCATCTACAAACTGCCCTGGACATTCCTCTCAGACACAAATTCCAAAGACAGCCAAACAAGAAGAAAAATGGTGGAAGAACAGTGTATTGATTTGGGATCACCAGCTGATATCCTTTGGCCCCTGCCTGATTTGGGAAGGATCCCAAATAAATGCTCATGGGTTGGGCCTCATGGGGACAGAAAGGCTGCTGGGGCTATGCCCATCATACAGCTATCCCTGGCAATGAGGACAGCTCCAAGGCATCCCCGTGCCATCTGTTGTTGAACCAAACGACCTGCCTTGACCAGCAAAGTGGACAGACCTGGTTTTTATTTTCCCTCTCTGGAGGAAAAAGGAAAAGGAATTCTGGCCAGGGTGATATCTAGACTCCGCAAACATCAGGCTTGGGTCTATCTATGCATGGAAGTAACTCCTCAGGCTTCCCTTCACCACACCCACCTCTGGAGATACACCATAATAAAGTATTAACAACTGGCTCTGCTCTTCTGACTGATACAGGGCAACTTTCTTGTAAAGATTTTTGTGCTCTGTTGGTGCCAAATCATTAGTGACTCTGCCTGTAAGGCGAGCTGAGGCGGCTTTCTCTGGAGAGGCTCCATCAATCCGTGCCCCTGGTGGGCAGCAGCTGTCCAAGGCTGGGTTGCAGGGGCAGGGGGGCGACGCTTCACTCACCCGGGCCCAGCAGGGAGCTTGGCCTGGCTCTCGGACACAGGTGCACCCTGCTGGGAGGTGCCTGACAGCACCATGGGGAGGGAGAGGCGATGGGGGTTGTGTCGCTCCTTCCCTGGAAGCCCAAGGGGCATCTGCTCCAGGCTCTTAGGAGGGACGAGGGATGGCAGAGGCGCAGCTTCAGAGAGAGAGAACAGCATTGGGCCTGAAATATTCTGCAGTCCTTGGGGAAAAGGGCTGGAAAGGAATGTTCAGGACAGTCATGTCCCGTTCTCTTCCCTTTCAAGTCTTCCATGTTGCTGGAAGCACTTCAGAAGGTGAAAATGGAAGGAACAGGAAGTTCATGGATGGATGTGGGGAAGGAAAGGGAGGCAGAGTTAGGGGCAGGGGAGAGGACACGGCTGAGCAGCAGGAGGAAGAAGAGGACACGGGAGAGAGAAAGCCAAGGCAAAGGGGAGTCAGGAGGCAGAAAATAAAGAATGGGGTGTTCTGAGGAGTGGGAGCTTAAAAACACAGATAAATTAAGGAGGTCAACTGTACCACAACATAAAACAAAGATTACAAACTTCCCTAGTGGTCTAGTGGCTAAGACTGCCCGCTCCCAGGGTAGGATGCCCAGGCTCAATCCCTGGTTGGGGAACTGGATCCCACATGCTATAACTAAAGATCCAAAGTACAACTAAGACCCGGTACAGCCAAATAAATAAATATTTTTTTAGAAATAAAAAATTAAATTTTAAAAAAGGATGAATGAAGAAGAGAGGGACTGCGTTCCTTCTTTTTGAAGACTGAGTAATGTTCCCCTGTGTGCACATTTCACATTTTCTTTATCCACCTGTCTGTCAATGGACACTGAGTGCCATTTGCAACAACTTGGGTGAACCTAGAGGACAGTGAAATGAGCCAGACTGCTGCTGCTGCTGTTGTTGAGTCGCTCAGTTGAGTCCACCTCTTTTTAACCCTGTGGACTGTAGTCCACTAGGCTCCTCTGTCCATGGAATTCTCCAGGCAAGAATACTGGTGAGCTGCCTTGCCCTACTCCAGGAGGATTCTTCCAACCCAAGGATTGAACCCGAGTCTCCTGTTTGGCAGGCAGATTTCTTACACTGAGCTGCCTGGGAAGTCCATAGTCAGACAGCAAAGGGGAAATACTGCACAATGCCCCTTATATGAGGAATCTCAAATAGTCACAGAAGCAGAAAGTAGAACAATGGTTACTGGAGAAGGAGGAGGGGGAAGTGGGAAGCTGCTGTTCAGTAGGTATAAAGTTTCAGCTGTGCTCTCCTTCAGTGGTGTCTGACTCTTTGCCACCCCCTGGACTGTAGCATGCCAGGATCCTCTGTCCATGGGATTTCCCAGGCAAGAATATTGGAATGGGTTGCCATGCCCTCCTCCAGGGAAAGTTTTAGTTATGCAAGATGAATTAGTTCTAGAGATCTGCTGTACCATGTAGGGCTTATGGTCAACAAAACTGTATTGTACACTTAAAACTTTGTTAAGAGAGTAGGTGTCACATTAACCTGTCACTAGGCACACAACCATCAAACAGAGGGACACAATGACAGTGTGTCCCGGACAGTGTTCGGAGGTGATGGTAGGTCAGTTACTCTGAAAACAGGGTGATGGTATCACGGGTGCACGTTTGTGCCCAAACTCCTGAAACTGCATTCATTAAACATATGTGGTTTACCGTATATCAACTATGCTTCAATCAAGCTGTTAAAGAGAAGAAGGAAGGGACTATAATTAGGGAAGGCGGGCTGGGTTTTGGAGAGAAAGGTTAAAAGCTGTCAGCTCTTCCAAAAACTCAGACACATTCCCGGATGAAAATTTTCCGTATTCAAGAACTTTGCCCCCCTTTTTCAGTCTCAGTTGCCAGAGAGTTTAAAAGTCAAACTTGTTGTTGTTCAGTCGCTCTGCTGCTGCTGCTGCTAAGTCGCTTCAGTCGTGTCCGACTCTGTGCGACCCCATAGATGGCAGCCCACCAGGCTCCCCCATCCCTGGGATTCTCCAGGCAAGAACACTGGAGTGGGTTGCCATTTCCTTCTCCAATGCATGAAAGTGAAAAGTGAAAGTGAAGTCTCTCAGTCGTGTCCAATTCTTTGGAACCCCATGGACTATAGCCCACCAGACTTCCCTATTCTTCACTGTCTCCTAGAGTTTGCTCAGATTCATGTCAATTGAATCAGTGATGCTGTCTAACCATCTTATCCTCTTTCATCCCCTTCTCCTCCTGCCCTCAATCTTTCCCAGCATCAGGGTCTTTTCCAATGAGTCAGCTCTTTGCATCAGGTGGTCAAAGTACTGGAGCTTTAGCTTCAGCACTTCCAATGAATATTCAGGGTTGATTTCCTTCAGGATGGGCTGGTTTGAGCTCCTTGCTGTCCAAGGGACTCTCAAGAGTTTAAAAGTTAAACTTACTGCCCAAGTTTTGTGATCTCTTCAGATTAGGTGAGTGAAAATACCTCCATCTGTTTCTCTGAGAAAGTCCTGGTAGTTCGATGCTCAGACTGTTGCTAACCACAAGGCTTCCCAGCTTCAGCCAGCATTAGCCCTTCAGGAAGTGGGGAACCTCAGAACTTGGATAAAGACCCAGGAGGAAACATTCTCCAGACCCTTCTTGTCTCTGGAAGGGAAAAACGTGTGTTCTGCAGCAGTCAGATACAGCTTGGTAGGGAGCAGGCTCCATAGATGAGGATGCCCTGGGACAGGCAGGTCCCGAAGGGGCAGCCATCCAGACACAGTGACCAGAGCAACCAGTTGACCAGTTAGGGGTTTTGCAATTGTCTTATTGCTTTGATTTATTTTTATTTACCTGATAGTTTAGTTGGTACCATGAGAACAGGTAGGGATTTCCTAATATCCCAAAGGCTATGGATTAAGAAGTCGGTTGCTCTCTTCTACCTACGGCCCCCTCCCCTTCCCCCATCAGGCAAATGCTGACAGCAGATCCCCTGAAAGGAGAATGTGGCGTTCTCTAACAGGCTTGACAAGGGACCCTGGCCCATCCCAGAGATAGAGTTCGAAAGGCTCCTCTGTGGGAGCGACACTTGAGCTGAGAGATGAAGGACAAGCAGGGGTTTGTGGTGAAAGAAGGAACTGCATGTGCAAAGGCCCTGTGGTCAGTGTGGTCACAGCACAGGGCAAGCAGGAGGGTGGCCTGTTCCGAGACAGTGAGGTGGGGGCACATTCCAGAAGAGTGAGGTGGGGGCGGGCAGGAGCAGTGGGCAGAGGTGGCAGGGCTCCCCAAGCCATCTTAGGGTTGTGACCTTTATCCATACATGCATGCATGCTAAGTTGCTTCAGTTGTATCTGACTCTTTGCGACCTATGGACTGTAGCATGCCAGGCTCCTCGGTCCATGGGGTTTTCCAGGCAAGAATAGTGGAGTGGATAGCCATTTCCTTCTTTAAGAGATCTTCTCAACCCAGGGATCAAACCCGCATCTCCTGCCGCTCCTGCATTGCAGGCGGGTTCTTTACAGCCAAGCCTCCAGAGAAGCCTGATCTTTATCCACAGATTTAAGCCCTAGAGTTTGGAGTGTATATGTGACAGATCCAGTTAATGTTTTGAAAACATAATCACTGTTGCTCCTGTGCAGAAAAAAGCAAGGAGCCAGCACGGAGGAGGGCAGAGATGGTACAGGAAGAGATTATACAGTTAGGAGATTGCACAGGAAGCCTCGGCAGCCCTGCCCCTCGCCTGTTCAGCATCCCCTTTGCGTTCAGCCTCGGCCGTGGTGGACACTCCCAGGCAGTCTCCGCCTCACACTCACAACCCTAGCCTGAGGTTCACCTTTTCCTGCAGTGACCTCAATGATGAGGAAGCTATTGGGGCACCTGTAGGAATGACTCAAACTACAGGAGAGCTTGTGCTTCCAGGAGCAGTCCTCAGCCAGTGGAGAACAGGAGACGATGGATAAACCCTCCTCCTGGGCCGTCAGGCTCTACTCTCCACAGAGGTGACCCCACTTATACACTTGTATATGAACATTCCTTCTCTCCCCGTCTGCCTG
Source organism: Bos mutus (assembly GCF_027580195.1). Classification (NCBI taxonomy): domain Eukaryota; kingdom Metazoa; phylum Chordata; class Mammalia; order Artiodactyla; family Bovidae; genus Bos; species Bos mutus. Next base: position 35,480,517 of record NC_091645.1, read on the forward strand.
TCCCTCCCTTCTGATTCCTGGGACTACTCCTAAATAAGTGATCCTCACAGAAGACCATGTAGGCTCTGCTTTATCTGTGTATTCCAGGTAAGAAGGAGGCACCTGCAGGTGTGTAGGTAAGGCAGGATGGAGCTTGGACTAAAGTGGCAGCTGTGGGAATGGACAGATTGAAGAGCTATTCGGATGGTGAAATTAAGTGTCTGATGCAGCCACGTTCTCCAGCACCACTGTCTCTTCCATTCCCTTGACATTTGGTGCGGTCCATCCAGGCTCACAGCTTGTGGTGAGTCTAGGTGGAGAACGTGTTTTATAGCTGTGCAAATGGCCACGATGTATGGAGGCAGAACTCAATAGCCATTGCAAGATGAAGGTTACAGGAGATGAAGATGGCATTTCCGGCAGTCCTTAATTCAGTTCAGTTCAGTTGCTCAATCGTTTCCGACTCTTTGCGACCCCATGGACTGCAGCACGCCAGGCTTCCCTGTCCATGACCAACTCCCCGAGCTTGCTCAAACTCATGTCCATTGAGTTGGTGATGCCATCCAACCATCTCATCCTCTGTCGTCCCTTTCTCCTCCTGCCATTTATCTTTCCCAGTGTCAGGATCTTTTCCATTGAGTCAGTTCTTCACATCAGGTGGCCAAAGTATTGGAGTGTCAGCTTCAGCATCAGTCCTTCCAATGAATACTCAGGACTGATTTCCTTTAGGACTGACAGGTTTGATTGTCCTTAATTGGTTGAGTTTAAAATGGGGTCTTTGGGGCTTCCCTGGTGGCCCAGTGGTAAAGAATCTGCCTGCCAATGCAAAAGACACTGGTTTGATCCCTGGTCTGGGAAGATCCCTCATGCCTCACACAACCAAGCCTGTACACCACAACCACTGAGCCTGTGCTCTAGAGCTCGGGAAGTGCAACTACGAGGCCCTGTGCTACGACTACTGAGGCCCGTGCGCCCTAGAGCTTGTGCTCTGCAAGAGAAGCCTGCACACCACAACGAGAGCATAGTCCCCGTTGGCCACAACTAGAGAAAAGCCCAAGCAGCAAGGAAGACTCAGCGCAGCCCAAAATAAATAAACAAATAAACAAAACTATAAAATGGGGCCTTTGGCAGGCATTGCTGGCATGAGCATCTTCTTCAGACAAGATGCACGGCCTCTGTAGCAGGGAGAGAAGCAACAGGAGGACATGGAGGAGGGGTGATGGCTGCTCACCCAATGACAAAGAAATGGAGACTCTCAGAGAGAGAGGTCGTCCTCCCAGGGCCCCGAGCAGTGCCTGATAGAACCAGTACACACATTGCGGTCCAAATGGCTCCAAAGGCTGGCTTTTAACAGCGACCTCCTTTTCAACTTCCCTCTGCTCCAAAGCAGGGGAGGAGCCCCGCCAGAGCCCAGCCACAACTATCTCTATTTATGCTAGCTCATTGGACCAGCTGATTGTCAGATTCTGTTACTCGGTAAAAGAGGCTCAAAAAATTTTTTTCCCATAAAGGGCTTATTTTAAATATTTTAAGGATAGAATAGATTTACATCATAATTATAAAAATTACTTACAGAATTATCAGGTTTATATTGTTTATACTTCCAAATGTAGAGAACAGGGAATTGTCTACACGTTGAATTGTGTACGTGTGAAGGCATTTCAGTTGTCTGACTCTTTGCAACCCTGTGGACTGGAACCTGCCAGGCTCCTCTGTCCATGGGATTCTCCAGGCAAGAATACTGGAATGGGTTGTCATGCCTTCCTCCAGGGGATCTTCCCAACCCAGGGATTGAAGCCAGGTCTCCCACATTGCAGGTGGATTCTTTCCTGTCTGAGCCACCAGAGAAGCCCAAGAATACTGGAGTGGGTAGTCTATCCCTTCTCCAGGGGATCTTCCTGACCCAGGAATCGAACCAGGGTCTCCTGCATTGCAGGCAGTTTCTTTACCAGCTGAGCTGCTCTTTTGCGACCCCATGGACTGTAGCCCACCAGGCTCCTCCATCCATGGGATTCTCCAGGCAAGAATACTGGAGTGGGTTGCCATTTCCTTCTCCAGGGGATCTTCCCGACCCAGGGATCGAGCCCAGGTCTCCTGCATTGCAGGCAGACGCTTTAACCTCTGAGCCACCAGGGAAGCCCAAGCTGAGCTGCTATGGCGCTTCATAAAAGGAGAATTCCAACGTGGGAGGTGCAAAGGGATGATTTGCTGCCTAACAAACTGCTCTAACACTCAGTGGTTCACAAGACACCTACCTGTTGTCTCACGCAAGCTGTGAGGGGGTCCAGGCAGTTCTTCTGTCTGGGGTTGGCTCAGCAGAGCCGGGGTGTCCAGGGGAGCCTGGCTCACCTGTCTGGGATGGCTGAGATGGAGAGGATGTCTTGTCCTCCAGTTGTGGTCCAGCCTCACTCTCCTGGTGGAAAAAAGTTTCGGATCAGCTAGATAGAGGAAAAGCCCTGATGCACACACGCTTTCCCAGCCCCTCCATGTGTCGTGTTTGCTCATATTCCATTGGCCAAAACAAGCCTGTGATTCAAGGGGTGGAGAGACCCCCTCCCCTCTGCTGGGCACCAGCACGTTGCAATGAGACATGCTTAGCAGGACTGGACAAGAGTGTAGTTTGTTTTGTTTTCCATCAGTCAGGATCAGAGGAAGCTTCACAGAAAGGATGGGCTTCAAGAAGTGGCTGGGGCTGGGCATTTCAGCCAATCTCTCACAGGTGTCAAAAACCCACAGAGGTGAGAGAGAGGAAGGTCTGAAAGGACCTGCCAGTGGTCCATCTGGGCTAGGGAGAGCGTCGGGAAAGAAAGCTGGACCCGAATCAGGGAGGGAAGGGGTGATGTCTTTCAGAGGTGGGATGGCAGCCAATGGCTGAACTAAGAGGTTGATCTCCACTTGCAGGGCAATGCCCCTCTCAGAAAGCATGTTCCTTCACACGCCGGGCAGCCGTGGTGGCACAGTTCTCTTGCTCCTGTAACCTGAAGGGCAAGCAAAGGACCTGGGGTAGCCGGTCTACAGGCTGCCAAAGCTAAGGTGGCTGGAAAAGGTGAGCTGAGGAGTGAGGCATGAGTAGCAGAGGTGAGATGAAGCGTCCATTGAAGTTAAGTCAAAGCTGGGGAACCCAGAGCGGGGTCCCAACTGGCTATGTGGGAGCTGAGAGCAACGAAACCAGCTGGAGAGACAGGAAACAGCATTTCATGAAGGTAAAAATTAACCCAATGAGGGAAGACCAGTCCCTGCAGCAGCCTCAGGTCTCAGTAACATTCCCCGGTGAACTTCCCACCCATGTTTTTGTGTGTTTACAAGTAACTCTCTTTCTCTGCAGGGGTTGAATGCATCTGTCCCACATCACGTGATGGGCTGTCCTCTCCTTAAGTCCCCGGTTAGAACATCAGTTGGAATGAAATTTTGAAAAGAGGCACGGCGACCGGGAATAGGAGAATCTGTTGGTCAGACTGCAAAGCAGGGTGAATGTTCATGACCACAGTTGTTTTATTTTTAAAATATAATTTTTGTTTATTTATTTCTTTATTTTTGGCAGTGCTGGGTCTTCATTGCTGCGTGGGCTTTTCTCTAGTTGTGGAGCAGGAGCTACTCTCTAGTCGTGGTGTGCGGGCTTCTTATTGCAGTGGCTTCTCTTGTTGCAGAGTACAGGCTCTAGAGCACGTGGGCTTCAGGAGTTGCAGCTCCCCAACTCTAGACCACAGGCTCAGCAGTTATGGCTCACGGGCTTAGCTGCTCTGTGGCATGTGGGATCAACCTGGTCCAGGGATCGAACCTGTCTCCTGCATTGGCCCGCAGATTCTTTACCTCTGAGGCACCAGGGGAACCCAGGACTCAGATTGTTTTTTAAAAGGAGCTGCTCTTTTACTACCTCCCCTAGCAACTGCTGCTGCTGCTGCTAAGTCACTTAAGTCGTGTCCTACTCTGTGCGACCCCACAGATGGTAGCCCACCAGGCTCCTCCATCCCTGGGATTCTCCAGGCAAGAACACTGGAGTGGGTTGCCATTTCCTTCTCCAATGCATGAAAGGGAAAAGTGGAAGTGAAGTCGCTCAGTCGTGTCTGACTCTTCGAGATCCCATGGTCTGCAGCCTTCCAGGCTCCTTTGTCCATGGGATTTTCCAGGCAAGAGTACTGGAGTGGGTTGCCATTGCCTTCTCCCCTAGCAACTAGACATACCATAAAGTGAAAACGGAAGCCATCATATTTTCAGAAAATTTCTGGGATTAGGTAAAGTCTTAAAAGCTTCAAGAATGTTAGTTTGTAGTCTATTATTTCTTTCAGAAAATGCGTCAGTTCTCACTCTAGGTGCCAAAGAAGCCAGAAGCCACAGCTCACTCTGCCTTATTCCTTCTGGAATTTACCCAGTACATCTCAGCAGTGGCACAGGAAACATATTTCCCTGGAAACCAGAAGTCACACAATAGGTCTCCTCCTCACAGCCCCATGGGGTACAAAAATTCCCATTCTATTTGAAATCCAATTATTCTGCTTTTATGTCGCCTCTTCTGCTGTAAATGAGGGCCAGCCCCTCTGCCCGAGCACAGAATGACACGGACACAACGTGGTGTCAGCCACTCATGATCCTCTTTTGTGAGATCAACCTTTATAACATGTAGTCAGTCCACTGCCAGACTGTTAACCTTGGCTTGTTGGAAACAGACACATCAACCATGAGACATCATTTGTCAGATACCGACCCGGCCTCTTAGGGACACAAGTTGGTCCTTACAGAGAGAGCTACTAGGAACGGGAGCCTGAGTTGCAGCTCGGGCTGTATAGGCACCTGCCCAGGCGATCATAAATACTGCTCCTTGTGAAAAAACACCACACTGAGTCCCACCATAAAGTCTGTGACGTTTGTGGGTTAGCATCGCGGCCCATGAATCTTCTTCCAGGAGAATTCAGAGTGCTCGAGTCCAGCCAAATGTTACCGTCAAAGCCTTTTCTAGTCTATTTGTGGCTACAGAACTGTCTTCTCTTTTGAGAACCCAGAATGCTGACAGCAAGAGTCAGCTCCCACTTCAAAGGCAGAGTTCAAAGCAGATGCTTCTTTGGATTCGAATGCCAGCGGGAGGAGGAGTCAGTGTCACAGGCTGGCCTTCATGCACATTCCACCCCGTCCCTGTCTTACCTTCACTGGAAGCTCAGAAACCACCGCTGTCCCCCGACTGGTCTCCTTACACACCAAGGAGACTGGAGTCTCCTTACAGACCAGACAAATCTGGAGAGTGTCCCTGGTGCCACGGCTCTGCTCCCTCTCGAGCTATGTCTTGGTTTGGGCCATGACTTTCTTCCCCCGGTATATCAGGCACTCAGCTACAGATGAGAGGCAACTCAGTGAAGCTTCCTGATGCCAGCACTGCTAAAAAAGCACGTCTCCATGGCAACCACAGCGTTACCTCACCCAACAGCATTCAGATGTGACCGACCACAGAGCAATTATTTTTTTCGATGTAGAGGAAGCATTAGCTCTGTCTACAGAGTGAACTCCGGGAGTTGGTGATGGACAGGGAGGCCTGGCATGCTGCAATTCATGGGGTCACAAAGAGTCGGACACGACTGAGCGACTGAACTGAACTGAACAGAGCCAAGAGAGTTTTGCCTTTTTTTTTTTCTTTTTGGTTTGTTTTTGATGTTATATCCTTCTCTTCAGAGTTTTTGGCATAACATCATATGTTTGGGGAGCATTTTGTATATAGACAGTATTCTCCCTCGTGCCTCAGCACACAGAGATAGCTTTGCTATGAAAATAAGACGGCTTCTTCTAGGGAGTCATGCCATTATTCATCTCTGCTATAGTCACTGCCTATTGCCAAAGGGTTGTTTTTATGTTCTGAATCCAGAATTTCTCTTTCCTCACAGCCGCAGCAGGGTCTGGCCCACTTGGCGCTTGATTCGGTTTGTTCATGGGAAACCCAGGTGCTTGGGGTGGGCGTGGGAATAACTGCAGTCACAGTGACCTTTCACCTATCGCCCAGACTGGACTGGTTAACTCAGGCACCCACCTGCTCTGCACTTCTCCACTCCATCGACCTGCTGGGGATCAGCAGCATTGGGAATGACATCTTCTGTCTCTCCGGGCTCCCCTAAGAGCTAACTTAATTGTCAGAAAACAATGGAGAAAAAAGATGTCCCTACATCCCCTTACATCACTGGTTCTCATCATGGGGGAGAGAAGGGATTCCATCCCCTGGAAACAACTGGGCAATGCCTGGGAGTGTTTTTGGCTGCAGGACTGGGAGAGAGGTGCCAGAGGTATCTCGTGGGTGGAGGTGGGGAGGCGCAGCTAAACATCCTGCAATGCACAGGACCGCCCTCCCACCAACAGTAAATGATCCAACCCAAAACGTCACTAGTGCTGCAGCTGAGAAACCCTGAAATCCAGGGTGGCCTCAGAAAGGTGTGGCCTCAGAGCAGCTCGATCTCTAATAGTATTACTGGGGGGACAAGCAAGTTACTCATACTTAGTGAGTAAACACAGTTATTTACTAACTGTGTGAATACCTGCCTCCAAATGTATTCACCAGGAAATCCCAGTGCACAGAAGGACTTCTTGTGACTGCAGAGTTTGCAGGGTGTGGGTTCTTCCCAGAAAGCGATTTCTTCTCTGAATTCTGATCTGTCTGTGCTGTCTGGCACTGCTTCTCTATTTGTTAAAATTCCTTTCTGCACAATTCATGTGAGCATAAGTCCTTTCTTTAAGTTCTAACCAATTAGACTTAGAAAAAAGTAGCTTGTTTACTTAAGAGCCATAATCTTACCTCCAATCTCTCTCTCTCTGGAAGTTTTAGGACAGGTGGAAACAGGGCAACACATGAAGTGATCTTCAGAAGCCATCTCATGGCCATGTCTAAAATCTACTGTTTTTGTTTAATTGGCACTTCTTTGCTATCACTAGCTTTCTAGCTATATGTCTTAGATTATTACCTAAGGTGTGATGTGTTTGCCGAATTATATGGCTTGCATTTTTATGTGTTCCTTAAAAATAAGAGGGCTTCCCTGGTGACTCAGTGGTAAAGAATCTGCCTGCCAATGTAGGAGACCTGGGTTCTATCCCTAAGTAGGGAAGATCCTGTGAAGAAGGAAGTGGCAGCCCACTCCAGTATTCTTGCCTTGAAGAAGCCCATGGACAGAGAGAGGAGCCTGATGTGCTACACGGTCTATGGGGTCACGAAAGAGTCTGACGTGACTTACCAACTAAACAACAGCAACAAAAATGGGAATAGTAGGAAGCATGAGAGGAGTTTAGTCCCTGGAGTCCACCAGCATGTAAGCCAGCAACAGAGGTGGAACTGGACAAGTGTTCATAGTCAGTCGCTCCTGGCTTTCTCACCAGGACCACTTTTGTTCCATAGCATGAGTGGCTAAGTCATCTCAAGGCAAACTCAGGTCAAGATGACAAACGTCCAGGCCCTCTGAATGTCTTACCCATTTGTTCACTGCCATGGGGAGGATGGTGTCAGGCCAAGGGAAAAAGCTTGCTCTGTGGGCTCTCAAGGCAGAGTGGACTGGGTTGAAATGGTGGTCCCCTGGGAAGCACCACGGATTGGAGAGAATGTTGTAGAATGTTCCACAGTGCTTCCGCTCCAGCTACTCAGACCTATCATATTTAAGAAAACATTCAAGGTATTCAAGTCGAGAAGGCATTTTAGAAGCGGATGTAGATATATTCACAAGGTAGGCAGACACATAGCAGACAGTCATCTCAAGAAGCTACAGCAGCAAGCCCCACCTCACCATGGAAATGTTTTTAAACGATCCTCTTAGTGGACTTTGAATTCATGCTCAGCTGATCTCTGGGGCTGAGAGCTTACTGCGTGGTTGCCGCACAGCAAGGCCTGCAATCTCCACCAGTGCTGGGACACAGCACGGCTGCCCCTGAGAGGGGAGCAGGCTTCCCAGGGAGCATCGCCCACTGATGTCTGGGGCAGAGTCTGGGCCTGACTGGCCCACCCTCTCTGGGGGCACCATGCGCTCTTACTTCCCAAGATAGGAATTGATCGGCTTATTTCATAACTTGAGCAGAATTTGTCTCTTGCTTCCAACTGCGAGCCAGCCAGCAGGGTTGGTCTCACTCTACACCCCTCACCCCCATGGCCACTTCCTGTAGCAGGAATTTCCTGGCTTCTGTCGTTTGGGGATGGGGGAGAGGGATAGAGGGGACAGCCCCTTGGGGTTTAACCCAGCGTCCGGTTTAAGGTCTTCACCACTCACGCGCCTCACTCCTCACCTGGACTGCCGTCCCTCCCTAGAGGACGCTCCACTGCCTGGTCTGGAGGAACAGAGCCCTTTGTAATCGAGGAAGAACTTCTTGCCTTTGCCTTGCAGGGCTGTCAGCAGCTTTGCTGCACACGGCCCTGGAGGAGCTGAGCTGGCCCTAGCTTAAGGAAAACCGGCAAATCCATGCAGATGTTTCTGTGCGAGCTGTTACAGGCAGGGCTCAGGGATTCCGCCCTGCCTGGTATCACATAGCACGGGGGTGGGTTGGTGGGAGGGGTGGGTGGGGGTGGGGAGACCCACTCTGAGGGGCAGGAAGTATATTACATGAAATCAAAATGTAAGTGTGTTCTTTTTGGATTAGGCCATGTTTTCCTCTTCTATTTTTCTTTACGTAACCTCGTCACTCAGCTTCTTTATTTTTCCCTCCACCCTCCTTGGCTCCCACGCCCACTCCTGTCTGCAGGATAAACTGGACCCACGGGCAGGCGCTCTGAGTGGCATGGTTTCCAGCTCTTCTCCAGTCTCATCCAGTTCTCACTAAGGCTTTACTGACCTCGTTTTCTTATCCGATGCAGAAATCCTACTCCACCTAATTTTTCAGTTCGCAGGAGACCTCTGATTTACAACCAAGAGGCCAGGGAGTGGGGTGGTGGTCCACAGCTCAGCCCAACCCACTCCCCAGTGGTCTGCAGTGCCTCTCGCTGCCCACTCTTCTCAGCTGCCCTCTTTGCCTACCAGAACATGCTCCGCAGACAAGCATCTGATATGCTTTAAGAGGGTGAAACAGACTTCCCACACCTCATATTTCTTTAACTGCGTACAAGGCATTTCATTTCATAATTTGAGATGAAAGGGTTCATGCGAGTCCCCCTGGGAGAGCAATGGGAACTGAATTCACGGGGAGGCACAATTGATCTCGTCTCAGCTCAAAACACAGGTTTCTTTGTGTGTGTGTGTGTTTGCAGGCGTTTAGCTTTGGGCTTCTGGTTAAGGGGCGTCTCTCGTGGCTCACATGGTAAAGAATCTGCCTGCAATGCAGGGAGATCCAGGTTCGATCCCTGGGCCAGGAAGATCTCCTGGAGAATACTATCCACTCCAGTATTCTTGCCTGGAAAATCTCATGGACAGAGGAGCCTGGAGGGCTACAGTCCATGGGGTCCCAAAGAGTGGGACATGACTGAGTCACTGACACTTTCACTTTTTTCTAGTTAAGAGGGTTGAGGGCAGAGGGACAACAGAAGAGCAGAGAAGCACTGGGCTCCTGAAAAGGAAAGGCGACGGGAAACAGGCTTGTCCTCTTCCCAGCTTTCATTAAGCCTCCCGTGCTAACTCTCCCCATCCACAGTCTTCCGCCGGCCCACCTCCTGCATCAGCCAGACCTGAACTGATGGCCAGCGTGGGCTCTTCCACTCTGCCTCACATCCATCCTCTAGCCAGTCTTCACGTTCCCACAAAGTGCTTTCCCCAGAATTTGAGAAAAGAGCCTGTGTCCCAGAAGACAGCAGTTCTGCTTCCTCATGACCCCCAAATTTTGAAAGGAACCGAGAAGTCTATAAGGAAAATATGGCAAAGGGGGGAAGAGCCCTGGGGTGTAGGAAGTGAAGAACCCACTGAAAACTCAAATTAGCTAAATTGTGCTAAATAAGCTTACATAGTGATGTGACGCATCTTTGAGGCAGTCCTGGCCTGTCGGCACACGGATTCCTCCTCAAGCCCCATCTGCTTGTCTCCCAGGGGCGGATCCTCTGGGCTGTTTCTCAAACTCCTGGAGAAGTGGGGTTCCCCTGGATTCATCCATGAGGGCACTAGCCGGAGACAGGTGGGCAGGGAGAGAGGAAAGTGGAGAATCTCTCCCCCTTCTCTGTCTTATATAATTTGTATGTCAGTACGTCTTATTTTTTTTAGTTTTACTTATTTGTGTATTTTTGGCTATGCTGGGTCTTCACTGGTGCTCAGGCTTTTCTCTAGTTGCAGCGAGCAGGGGCTGCTTTCTGGTTGTGGTGTGCGGACTTCTCATTGCAGTGGCTTCTCTTGTCATGCAGCACGTGCTCTGGGAGCAAGGGCTTTGGTAGTTGCAGCTCCTGGGTCCTAGAGCACAGGCTCAGCAGTTGTGGTGTATTGGCTTACTTGCTCCGGGGCTTGTGGGATCTTCTTGGACCGGGGGTTGAAACCTGTGTCTTCAGCATGGGCAGGCAGATTCTTTACCACTGAGCCACCAGGGGAACCCAGATTTCTTATTGTTGGCACAAAATCAAAACACAACAAACAAATCTATCCAACAGGGAACTCGGGCTTTTATGACCCAAATCTAGGAGGGGCAGAGCATCATTCAGAAAGCCCCGTCTCTGTCTGCACACCTTTTCCAAACGCTGATGGCAGAAGAGGCCATGCCCAGCTGTTTCCCACTTGTCTCCCTTCTTTGGGGGTTTTGGGCAGGCAGGTGACTGAAAGTCCCAGAACTAGATGGAGCAAAATCAACCTTCAAGCCTGCCTCCTACCAGGGCCACTCTGGGCTGCTTTGGTTCCAGTTTAGACACCGTGCTTGAGCTGCTGCCTCCTGCTTCAGCAAATCTAACATGTGGTTCCTCTGCTTCTTCCTGTGATGCTGCTAGAATATTGTAGAACAGTCACAGTATTTTAAAATGTGTCCTGCCTGTATGATTCCTTCAGCTAGTTTGTACTCATCAATCTGCCTCATAACAAAGGGGTCATTGTATCACTCCATAAAGAAAAAAGCAGTGCTTTCCAAATTTGCTGCCCTGTTAAATACCATTCAGAAACAAAACAACCCATTTCACCTGGGAATTGTTCAAGGAGCAGACTGTAACTAGGGAGTCAGATTGGGGAGAATGTACAATGTCACTTCAGCTCCCCAATTGCCTCTTCCAGCCCTTGATTTTTTTCTGAAAACAATGGAGTGCACCAGAGAAGGCAATGGCACCCCACTCCAGTACTGTTGCCCGGAAAATCCCATGGATGGAGGAGCCTGGTAGGCTGCAGTCCATGGGGTCGCTAAGAGTCAGACACGACTGAGCGACTTCACTTTCACTTTCCACTCTCATGCATTGGGGAAGGAAATGGCAACCCACTCCAGTGTTCTTGCCTGGAGAATCCCATGGACGGAGAAGCCTGGTGGGCTGCAGTCCATGGGGTCGCACAGAGTCGGACACTGAAGCTACTTAGCAGCAGCAGCAGCATGGAGTGCACAGTGAGAGAAGAAGAAAGCTAGGAGAACGGGTTGACTCAGAGGCCAAGGGTCTTTTAGAAAGGGATGCCCTCCTTAATAAATACGATTATTCCTAAAATAGCTTTTCCCTCCGGTGGCGTCTCTCTCCTGCCTGTTACTACCAAGGTCTTAAACAGCGCTGCCACCCTGAGAAGCTCTCACAGCACCCATCCCTCCACTCGCTCTGCACACTGACCCCCTCCACCTCCTAGAATTGCTCTGTCAAAAGTCACCTACTTTTTGGGAATTAAATTCAGGGACATCTCCACCTTCATCCCCCAGATGCAGCTGCAGGAACGGATCACATTGAGTGTCTCCACTGTCCTCTCTCCATCCTGGCACTCTCTTCCTCCAACCCGGGCTGAGTGCTCTCAGAAACTTTCGCAAATGTGTCTCCTCCTTCCCTATCCCTGTTGGCCCTGTGGGGATCGAGCCTTCAGGTTATTGGAGCAAATGTCCACATTAGCCCTTTACCAGCTCCTGGTTAGAGTTTTGCTGCATTTGCACCACTTGGGACATCTGTGCCAGACCAGAAGTCATACATTGAAACCAGGATGGCATTGCTGCCCGGCTCAGAAATCTTCCACTTTCTTTGTTCACAGAACACAATAAAAATGACCGATTCTGGACCCCAAGTCTTCCTCAGCCTACACTGCAGACCTGTCCCCTCACACGCCTCATTCCTGGCTGGCTCACCATAGCCCAAGAGGGCTCACTTCCCCACCTCCACCTGCTCACTCACACTCTCCTGGTCTCTTCTCTGCTTTCAAGTCCTAGCAGGAATCCAGCCTCTGGCATGACATTTATCCTGAATCCCTGCAACTGAATGCAATTGCTTCTTTTAAAAAAGAGAGAGAGAGAGAGAGAGAAAATATCCTCCTTAAAATGAGTATTATATGTTTAAATTTTAAATGTAAAATATTTTTTAAAAAGAAGGTACAGCTAAAGTTCCACTTGACTACCTGCCCAATCTCGGTCCCCTCCTGATGCATTTATTATTATATACACACCTGAGGATGTGTATATAATACACATTATATACAGTACAGTTCTGGTGCAGTCACCAGATGGGGGCTCAGGACCTGCTTCTCCTAGTGCTGGTCGCCGCTTCTACCCCTGGTACCATTTGGTTAGAGACCACTCCTCAGAATGTCGGGAGCTCTGGTTTCTCACTTTACTTTGCTCCTATCAAATGTCTCTTAGAAATTCCTAATAATTTCCAGTTGACGGAAGCCATTTCTTTAATCTGCTGTCCTGTTAGGAATTTTTGTAGTTGGTGATATGTCACTTTTTGTGTCAGTTTTAGGACAGGAGGGAAAGGGAGCCACAGGGGCTCCCATCTTGATGGTCTGCCCACCTGCTGTTTTAGTTCAGGTTTTTCCTCAAAATATTTGCTTCTCACAGTCCCCTTCACCTGGGGAATCTCTGGGTCTTCTGTGATACCTAGCTGGAGTGCCCGGCAGGAGCTCAATAAGTATACAAGGTTTCAATAAATGGTAGGAATGTTTTTGTTTTTTTTCCTCACCCGCATGACTCAATGCTATCAGTGTGCTGCTAGGAAGCTCTGATGGCTGTCAGGGACGCATGTTAACACGATGCATTCTTAGAAGGTATTCCCTGGGAAGCCCCTTTTAAAAAACAGTTTATAAACTAAAGTATAAAGGATCTAAAACTGTGAAAACAGTCAAATCCAATTAACAGGGAGAAAATAAACCACTTTTAAGGGAATGAATTTGAGAGAATATATCAGTAATAAAGTGTTTTAATTATGGGCTTCCCTGGTGGCTGGGGTGGTAAAGAACCTGCCTGCAATTTGGGAGACCCAGGTTTGACCCCTGTGTTGGGATGATCCCCTGGAGAAGGGAATAGCTCCCCATTCCAGTATTCTTGCCTGGGGAACTCCAGGACAGAGGAGGCTGGCGGGCTACAGTCCATGGGGTCACAAAGAGTTGGAGGTGACTAACACTTCACATTCTAATTATATTTAGGAAAAAAATACATTTATGCAATCAGTGTGTTTAATGGCTTAAGGTAAAAGTAAAGAGAAGGTATAGAAAAGTTATAGGGTTTAAGTGTTATTATGCAAATTTGTAACAGCATGTGAATTGAGAAATCAGGAACTGCTTGTCACTCACTGAACCCCTGGTGGAAGTTGCAGCAGGATGGACCCGGCTCGTCATTCTCATGCGTTCACAGCTGATGCTCTCCCCTTAGCCAGCTCCTCTTAATTCTGATATCAAGTTGGTTTCAATGTTTATGAGAAAGGCCAAAATAAATATCCCTTGTAGGCAAGATTTCTGGAAATCAAGGGGAAAAAAAGAGAAGGCTCCATATCTTCCTTTCCTTAAAGCAATGCCCATCTCACAAGCCTTTACCACCTTCTTCCCAGTTCTCCTTCCAGAAGGATCTTGATATGTGTTTTAAGCATGTTTCACATCCCTAAACCAGCACCTCACTGATCAGGCCTCAGTCTGACTTGCAAGTAACCTCCAACCATCACAAAGGCAGCAGGCTCTGGAGGAAATCAAAGCTCCCGTGTGAGTCACTGAGCAGCCTCAAGCAACTTTTGTGACAGATGTACCAGAAGCCGTCAAGAAATCTCATCTCTCTTGGCACTGTCTGGAGTTTAAGGTGTTGAGTCAAAATGTGCTGATTTACACACTGGGCATTGGAAGCATGTAAAGTAGAAGCGCTACATAGGGTGTCAGCCCAGGACCCCGTTGGCTCGCGGCAGCTTTCTGACCGTAGACAAGGCAGCTACCCCCGGCCTCAGGTCCTCCATCTACAGAATGACAGGCTGAATTCATGAAATCAGAGCAGTATAAACAAGGCTCTGGCCAAATGCCTCAAAGTCATTGTAACCGTTCATCGGCAGCACAATCCTGCATGGTGTGTATATTATCTCCATTTTACAGAGCATTTCTTTTGGGTTTTTAAAAATATTTTTAAAAATGTTATCAAGGGACTTCCCTGGTGGTCCAGTGATTAAGATTCCACACTTTCAATGCAGAGGGCATGGGTTCGATCCCTGGTCAGGGAACTAGATCCCACATGCTGCACAACATGGCCCCCCCCAAAAAAAAAAAAAAACAGTTATTGAAATCTAGTTGACTACCGAGCATTTCTAACATCTCCACTCATTCTAATATTTTTAGACTCTATGTAATTAAGTTTGATATCCATTTGGTTCTTATTTTTCTGCAAAGTGACTTGCATTTATTTTTTAAAAGGTTTATTATAGGCACTTCTAAAATGAAGAAAAGTAATTACCCAATGGACTCAGGAAATGAGATTGCTAATTTGGACGCTAAAAATGGTTTCTGATTACACTGATGAGCTGTCTATTCTTCCTGAATTAACCAGTAATTCATTTCTTTTTTTTTTCTCCAGCTCAAGAGACTTGATTCATCTGCACCCTCCACAGACTATGCGTTTCAGATGTATCATTATGCTGACTTCAGCAAATACATCCAGTAGACATGTACAGACATGAGAGCTGGACCATAAAGAAGGTTGAGCACTGAAGAATTGATGCCTTTGAATTGTGGTGCTGGAGAAGACTCTTGAGAGTCCCTTGGACAGCAAGGAGATCAAACCAGTCAATCCTAGAGGAAATCACCTGAACATTCATTAAAAAGACTGATGCTGAAGCTGAAGCTCTAATACTTTGGCCATCTGATGCAAAAAGCTGACTCATTTGAAAAGACCCTGATGCTGGGAAAGATTGAAGGCAAAAAGAGAATGGGACAGCAGAGGAGGAGATAGTTAGATAGCATCACCAACTCAATGGACATGAATCTGAGCAAACTCTGAGAGACAGTGAAGGATAGGGGAGCCTGGTGTGCTGCAGTCCATGGGTCACAAAGAGTTGGATACAGTAATTGCAAATACACTTTGGGATCATTTCAGACAGCGGAGTGGGACAGCAAAGAGGTCCAAGCAAGAGGTTACAGGACTGGGCTTCTCCCAATCTGTGGCTTCCCACTCGGCACAGGCCTTTATGTTGGCCTCTCCCACAATTGTGAAAAGCTGTCTCATGTCTGAGTCAAGTGACTGACTGGGGTCTTTAATTGGCGGTTGGGCCAATTAAATGGCTGGACCACTTATCTTCTGGCATTTTCAGCAGATGCAAAGTAGGAAAGAAGCTGTCAAGTCTGAATTAAATGAGAAAAGCCCTGGAGATGAGGCCAATATTGCTCAACTTTTAAAAGACACTTATTTTGAAGCACCTGCAATTTGGAATAATTTGAAGGACTTCAGTTTCAGGCTCTTCTCCAGCGCAAGTCCAGCAGGAATCCTGTGGACTATGAGGCCACTTGGGAGGTGACAGAGATGCTAAAAATTTATTCTTGGGAAATTCATAGCCAGAAAAACCTTCCAGGCATCTCTGGCTGGGATTCTTCCTAAATTCCAGGGAGGTCCATGACCATCTGGCTTCTGAGATGAAGAACTCACAACTGTGTCTAAAGGACACCAGGACAGTAAAGAAAACTTAAGAGGTCTGGTCAGCAAACCCATTTGTTTAACCTTTTTGACGCCAATCAGTACTTCGTTTTCCCAGAGTAGCCCTGGTCTGGGGCGGGGGATCAACTTCCAGCCCAGTTCTGCCACTTACTAACAGTGAGATTTGGGGACGGCTAACCCCCATCTCTCTGGCTTCAATTTCTAGACCCATAAAACCAGTGCTGGACAGGTTGAAATTCTTTCAGCCGTAGCAAAACTGACTCTATAAAATATACCGTTTGTTTTGTTGTCATGGAGACAGACTGGAGCTCAGTTAACCCCATCAGCTCCCCCCGCAGGACTTACTTGAGGTGGGTCCTATCTTAGGAACCTCAGGGCAGGAAATCTGTGTGGGACAGGAGCCCACAGCCTGCAGATGTCAGGGCAGCTTCACCTAGGGGTGGTTTGTCCTCCGAGCATACAGTCTTCTAAAAGGAGAGAAGTGGATTCAGTAAATGTGGGTGAGAGATGAGTGCCCATGTTCTAAACATTGAATGGACTGACGGCTCAGGGGTCAAGCTGGCCAACAAGAGCTGGTTTGAAATCAGGATTCTGATAAAGGGGTACATGAACATTTTTCCAGGGGGCTATCCAGGCATTCGGAGAAGGCATTGGAACCCCACTTTCACGCATTGGAGAAGGAAATGGCAACCCACTCCAGTGTTCTTGCCTGGAGAATCCCAGGAACAGGGGAGCCTGGTGGGCTGCTGTCTATGGGGTCGCACAGAGTTGGACAAGACTGAAGCGACTTAGCAGAAGCAGCAGCATTCAGGCATTGACAGTCTTGAGGAAATTAAATTTCAGATGCTGGAGTTAATTTCTATTTTTCCTGCCTGAGGATATATAGTTCAAATTTCTCAACTTTTCTTTTCTTCTGACGGTGTTGGGTCTCCCTTGCTCTGCAAGGGCTTTTCTCTAGTTGCCGGGAGCTGGGGCCACTCTCTAGGTGCAGTGTGCAGGCTTCTCACTCCTGTGGCTTCTCTTATTACAGAGCACATGGGCTCTAGGGCTCTTTTTTGACCATAGTCATCAGTGGCTCAGACAGCAAAGAATCTCCCTGCAATGCAGGAGACCAGGGTTAGATTCCTGGGTCAAGAAAATTCCCTGAAGAAGGAAATGGCTGGGGAGGGAGGAGGGAGGAGGGTTCGGGATGGGGAACACATGTATACCTGTGGCGGATTCATTTTGATATTTGGCAAAAACTAATACAATTATGTAAAGTTTAAAAATAAAATAAAATTAGAAAAAAAAAAAAAAAAAAAAAAGGTAATGGCAACCCATTCCAATATTCTTGCCTGGAGAATCCCAAGGACAGAGGAGCCTGGGGGGCTCCAGTCCATGGGGTCCCAAAGAGTTGGACACAACTAACACACACACACACACACAATCTTTCTCCCATTTTGAAAAACAAAAACAAAAAAGACTGCATGTCCCTCATCCATCCTGAAGCTCATGAGGGTGAAAACCTTGTGGGCACCACACACAGAGATGGTTCTAGAACACACCTCTCCTCTGATAGGGACAGAGGGAAATGCCCTTAGAAAACACTGGAGCTGGAGGCCCTGACTTCACCCAGGTGACAAGGCTCAATGAAGGCTATTTATGCCCCTGTAAGAATAGGGATTCAAAAGCAAGATGATCATCATAGGGGCACAGGGAAACTTATTTGAGCTCAAAAGTGAAGTCAGGGGACTTCCCCAGCCGTCCAGGGGTTAAGACTCTGAGCTCCCAATACAGGGGGCCCAGGTTCCATCCCTCATCAGGCAACTAAGATTCTGTATGCTGCAACTAAGACCCGGGACAGCCAAATAAATAAATATTTTTAAAATTCTTAAAAATAATGTGTCCTTATCTTAATGTGGAAGACAGTTTAAAAAAAAAAAAAAAAAAAAAAAAAAGTCAGAGTTGTTCTGATAATAGTCAGAGTGTCTAATTGGTCTGAGGAGGCTCTTCCTCTAGGCTGGGTTCTGGATACCGGCCACAAGGAGCTACATCTGGGAACAAAAATTTACACAAACATATATTAAAGCACTGGATAAAATGATAGCCTCCACTGTAAAATACCATATTTGCAAAGGTGTGTTTAAATGAATAATCATGACAAACACAGAGAAGAGCCATGAGAGACCCTTGGGGACTGTCAGATGGTGTCAGCTCCCAGCCTCTCAGCCCCACCGCCACTCCTTCCCTCACCTCCGCCAGCGTCCAGGCCTGTCCCAGCTGTGTCCTCATCTGGTCATACCTGAAGGTGCTACCTCCATGTGGAGTCCGTTGGTAAAGCCTGTGGCCCGGGGCTGAGGCTTCCAGAAACGACCCACATGTGTCCAAATGGGGGGAGGGAGGGGGTCATTGAGCTTGGCCTGTGCCTCACCCAGGGGGCGACTCTGACACGCTTTCAGGTTACACTTCCCCAAAAGTTGTAAGCCTGTTTCTTCTAAGATTTTCTGGGCTTCAAGCCAAAAGAGAGTCAGCAGGAATCTAAAAATGGAGGCTGAAAACTCCTAACAATTGGGATAATTGGGAATCCCATATTAAGCAGATCAATCTGCTTAATGCTTTTCCTTTTTTAAAAAGAATTATTTGATGTGGAACATTTATAAAAACCTTCATTGAATGTGTTACAATATTTTTGTGTTTTATGGTTGTTTTTTTTTGTTTTGTTTTGTTTTGGCTGTAAGGCGAATCTTAGCTCACACACCAGGGATCGAACTGGCACTTTGCACTAGAAGGCGAAGTCTTAACCACTGGACCTCTAGGGAAGTCTTTCGTGTTGCTTTTATTTTCATTTATTTTTTATTTTGTTAATCAATTTTCTTTCACACAGATGGCTCCTGGTTTAAATATCTTCGTCCAAGTCACCTAGTTAGTGATTTGGTTACTCCTTAGAAGCCAGGTCTTCTCCTGGGAAATTACCAAGTGTCAGAGCCCCTGGGGATGGGTCGTATGAAAGAGACACATACTCTTATGCTATTAAAATCTAAGAGGTGAAATGCTGCTCTCAGGCCTGCTGCAGGGCCTTTGCACATGTGACTCCTCTGTCTGGAATGGCCTCCTCCACCCCAATCTTCTCCTGGTTAATTCCATCTTATCTGGAAGAATCCACAGGACAGGTCAGGCCCCTATTACTTGCTCTGCTAGCAGCCTTGCTTTTTTCCTAGCACTGAGCAGTGGGTACACGCAAAGTCTCTCAGTCATGTCCAGCTCTTTGCAACACTATGGACTTCAGTCCTCCAGGCTCCTCTGTCCATGGGATTCTCCAGGCAAGAATACTAGACTGGGTTGCCCTGCCCTCCTCCCAGGGGATCTTCCTGATGCAGGAATCGAACTGGTGTCTCTTATGTCACCGGCATTGGCAGGTGTTTTTTTTTTTTACCAATAGCACCAAGTAGAAACATAATTCAATAAGTAACTGGATGTTTATTACCAGGATCTCTCTTTGAAATGTAAATTCCAGGAAGACAGAGAACACTGTATCTCAAGGGTGTGATACCACCATGCACATAATAGGTACTCAGGAAGTCTTACAGCATAAACGCAACTTATTTCCTCTCACCTCACCTTTTCCAATAGTTTCAAAACTCTATTCTCCCTTTCAGGCTAAGGTTAAAGCCTGTTGACAACGATCCAATATGTAAATTCATCACTCATTCTTCTCTGTTCCCACAGCATGCTATACATAAGACATAATAGTATCTGACTGAACCATAGGAAATTTCGTGGTTTTTAATAGAGCAGAGTAAGTGGTTGAATGTCCACAGTTTTCATGCAATTCACTCTAACAGTTCACGCTTTCATCTCTCTTGCTAATACGTGAGTTCCTTGAAAACAAGACCAGCATTTGTTCATCTCCAGTATCTGACATTTCTAGCAAAGGGCCTAGTACACAACAGATGCTTAATCAATGTTGTTTATAAGAATGCCTGAGTGGCTGACAAATCTCTCCTCGGGCTCCATGTGGATTTCCAAGACCTTTACCCAACAGACTCTTCCAAATTTGGGGCACTCCCTGATGACAAAATGCCTTTATGGACTAATTTTATTTTTTTACTGTTTCCAATTGGACACCTTCCTTCAGAGTCAAGGAATTCAGTCCCAGCCTACAGAAACCACAAGCCATGGAAAGCTGAGGTTATTGCTTGTTGAGAGAAATAACATCAAGATGGATGAGGTCAGTCTAATGGTTCAGGTTATGCCTGCCAAGGGGATTGTGAAGTTCTGTGAAACACCCCACCTTCCTCCACACACCCAGACAGCCAGACCCCTCTAGCATCCATCTGCCCCCTCCCTGGACAGCTTATCATAGAGAAGCTGGAATAACCACACAATTCGTTTCGCACTGCTTGATTGGTCTTGCCCACCTACCTGTGGTGACGAGTGAGGCCTCCACACCTGTCACTGGCATGCCTCACCACAAGCAGCTGTAAACCACAGCAGAAATGGCAGGTGTCCCTCAACTAGCCCCACTGCTTTAGCTCTTCAAGAACTTAGAGCTAGTTCTCTGGCAGCTAAACCTGCCCTAAGGCACTTCACACATTAACCGCTCATGATTGCTCCAAAGCCCCAAGAACCTATTTCCATCAGCCTCAACCTTAGGAATTTTTTTTTTTTTTTGCAGTGTGGCATGTACAATCTTCTCCAATATTTGTGCCTGGAAAATCCCATGGACAGAGGAGCCTGGTGGGCTATAGTCCATAGGGTCACAAAGAGTTGGACACAACTGAAGCAACTGAGCACACACACACAAATGCACAAGCTTAGTTCCCAGACCAAGGATCAAAGCCATGCCCCCTGCATGGAAGCGTGGAGTCTTAACCACTGGACTGCCAGGGAAGTCCTGGAAAAATCTGTTCTTAAGGCTTAAAAAAAAATCACATAAACTTGCAGATAGATGAGAACTCATCACAAACAGAGAACTGAAATCATCATTTCTCTGTCACTCCTTAAGTCTGAGAGGAAACAGAGTTCATAACAACTCAACCAGAAGTAAGAATGGCAGTCTGACCGATTCCCTAGGAATTAGAGGGGCTCGAGGCATGTAAATCCAACCCCCCACTTTATAGCTGAGTCTATTAAGAGGCATGAAAGTGAAAACTCACCTAAAATCACAGGTATGTTATCCCGAGAGCCATCTCATCACTTTGCCTCCTGTGCAGTTAGGTTGAGCTGAGATGTTTGAAGAGGTCCCATTTGCTTCATTAATGAACTGAGGCAAACCTGTGTATTCATCTGCTGGGGCTAACATTGCAAAATACCACGAATAGGGGGCTTGGACAACAGATTTACTGTCTCACAGTTCTGAGGCTGGAAGTCCTAGATGGAGGAAGCGACTGCCTGTGTTCCTGGTGAGAGCTCTCCTCCTGGCCTGCAGATGGCACCCTCTTGCTGTATCCTCACCTGGAGGAGAGACAGGAAGCTCTGATGTCTCTCCTTGTAAGGGCGCTAACCTGGGCACAAGAGTCCCATCCTCACCTAATCACCTCACCCTCAAAGGCCCCACCTCTAACGACCATCACACAGGGAGTCAGAGCCTCAGCACATGGATTTTGCGGGGGACAAACACATCCTGTCTTCAGTCCAAGACTCAGAATATATCTCTTGATGTCTTTAGGGAAAATGTATATTCATGATTTTAAGTAAAGAATTACCTTTTGGGGAGCCATACTGTCACATTTCTAATTAGTAAGTTAAATACATTTATAGGGACTTATGAGGCAGTCCAGTGGTTAAGACTTCACCTTCCACTGCAGGAGGCTGGGTTCGATCCCTCGTCAGGGAACTAAGATCCTACATGCTTTGTGGCCAGAAAATCAAAAATAAAGGGAAAAAGAAAAACCCATAAAACAGAAGCAATGTTGTAGCAAATTCAATAAAGACTGTAAAAATGGCCCACATTGGGGAAAAAAAAAAACTTTAAAATAAATAAGTAAATACATTTATAACTGATAAATCAGAGTCATAAAATACTGTATTTGAGATATTCTCTCTGTGCTGTCCCAATGTGAGTAATTTCTCCCTAGGCCTTTGGAATTACCCATTGAGAGCAAGCATCTGTACTCTGAGTGGTCATCATGCTATGAGCTCAATGTCCACAAAGTTTTCCTTCTAAGGTATCATTCAACATTTCCAAGGAAATTCCAAAAAAACATTGACTGAATTCCCCATTCTGTCCTCTCTCACTTTTTCCATCACCTTCCAGTGTTAGAGGTCATTCCTGACTCCTGTATAACCAGAGTGAATTTCCTCAACTGTCCTTCAGACATGGATACTGAAGAAGATGAATTACTTGGTAGGAGCATGAGAGGTGGAGCCTCACAACCAACCACCCAGCCCTCAGCAGCTACATCCATCAAGGCCTTGGGCCTCTAGATGGTTTATCTCTGTCTGCTATCCCCAGTCCTACCAGAAGTGTGCTTTTATATGTTTAAATTATCATTTAAAGTCCTTGAGGATAAGGACCTGGCCTGTCCCTCCCTTCCTTCCTCACTCCCCCCTTCCTTCCCACATTCTTTCCTTCATCCTTCCTTCCCTTTCTCCCCCCTTCCCTCCATCTCTTCCTTCCCTCCTTCCCTCCTTCCTTCTCCCCTCCCTTCCCTCAATCCCTTTCTTATACCCATTCTTTTATCCTTCCTTTCATCATGATCCATTTTTGCTGATTCTCATCTTATCTGGCGGATAGACAGCAACTCTTGATTTGATGCATGGACCTGAGGGATGAAGGCTTGACCCTTGAGGTTGACATGCACACCAGTCTTTGCTTCTGCCTCCAGCTCATGTTTGCCCCCGCCCACTTCTGTGCTTTCCCTTATATTGGGCCCCACACGAGAACAGCTGTGGAGTCAAGAGTCCATGGTCAACAGCTATGGATGAACATTTCTGGTTAAATAGGTGAAGTAAGGCATGTTATTTCACCTCTCTAACCTCACCTTTCTCATGTATAAAAAGGAAATAATACCACCACTGATACCTTAAAAGAAATGACATACGGAGTCTCAGGGCACTGCCTGGCACAAAGTAAGAATTCTGTAGTGATTATCATCTCACTAACAGTGAGTACCAGGAAGGTATGGTCTGCAACTGTTTTGTTCTCTTTGTTGTTTGGGGGGGGCACCTATGGCTTTACGGGGGTTTAACTGACATGGAATAAATGGTACATATTTAAAGTTTACAGTGTGATGATTTTTGATGTGTGTGAAACCACAGCCACAATCACTATAATGAATACATCTTTCACTTCCAAAGTTTGTTCTTGTTCCTTTAGATCCTCCATCCCTACTCCCATCTCTGGGCAACCACTGAACAACTTTCAGACCTATAGATACATTTCCATTTCCCAGAACTTTATGTAAAAGTCATGCAGCATATTATTTGAGGTTTATCATGTTGTGATTAATGGTATTTCTTCCTTCCTGTTGCTAAGTATGACTCCACTATATGGATGTGAAGTGAAGTGAAGTGAAAGTCGTTTAGTCGTGTTCAACTCTTTGTGACCCTATGGACTATAAAGTCTATGGAATTCTCCAGGCCAGAATACTGGAGTGGGCAGCCATTCCCTTCTCCAGGGGATCTTCCCAACCCAGGGATCAAACCCCAGTCTCCCTCATTGTGGGTGGATTCTTCACTAACTGAGCTAGCAGGGAAGCTTAGATGGATATACCACAGTTTATCAACTCATCTGTTAATGAACATTTTGAGATGTTTCTGTTTTGGAACTACTAGAAGTAGCTCCAGTGTTCTTGCCTGGAGATTCCCAGGGATGGGGGAGCCTGAGGGGCTGCCGTCTATGGGGTCACACAGAGTCGGACACGACTGAAGCGACTTAGCAGCAGCAGCAATAAAGATGCTCCGTAACGGCTGCATCAATTTGCATTCCCACCGTCAGTGTAAGAGGGCTCCATTCCCACCGTCAGTGTAAGAGGGTCCCCATTCCCACCGTCAGTGTAAGAGGGCTCCATTCCCACCGTCAGTGTAAGAGGGTCCCCATTCCCACCGTCAGTGTAAGAGGGTCCCCATTCCCACCGTCAGTGTAAGAGGGTCCCCATTCCCACCGTCAGTGTAAGAGGGTCCCCATTCCCACCGTCAGTGTAAGAGGGCTCCATTTCCACCATCAGTGTAAGAGGGTCCCCATTCCCACCATCAGTGTAAGAGGGTCCCCATTCCCACCGTCAGTGTAAGAGGGCTCCATTTCCACCATCAGTGTAAGAGGGTCCCCATTCCCACCATCAGTGTAAGAGGGTCCCCATTCCCACCATCAGTGTAAGAGGGCTCCATTTCCACCATCAGTGTAAGAGGGTCCCCATTCCCACCATCAGTGTAAGAGGGTCCCCATTCCCACCATCAGTGTAAGAGGGCTCCATTTCCAGCATTTATTGTTTGTAAATTTTTTATCATGACCATTCTAACTGGTGTGAGGTAATACACGCATGCGTGCTCAGTCACCCAGTCACGTCCGATTCTTAGCAACCCATGGTCTGTAGCCTACCAGGCTCCTCTGTCCATAGGATTTCCCTGGCAAGAATACTGGAGTGGGCTGCCATTTGCTCCCCCAGAGGGTCTCTCGATCAGGGATCAAACCCGAATCTCTTGCACTGCAGTCAGATTTTACTGCTGAGCCACCTGGGAAGCCCTCCTCATTGTAGTTTTGATTTGCATTTCTCTAGTAATTTGTGATGTTGAGCATCTTTTCATGTGTTTGCTGGCCATTTGTATGTCTTCTTTGGAGAAATGTCTATTTAGGTCTTCCACTCTTTTCTGACTGGGTTGTTTGTTTTTTCTGATATTGAGCTACATGAGCTGTTTGTATATTTTGGAGATGAATCCCTTGTCAGTTGCTTCATTTGCAAATGTTTTCTCCCATACTGACGTAGATTGTCTTGTTTATGGTTTCCTTTGCTGTACAAAGGCTTTTTTAGTTTAATTAGGTCCCGTTTGTTTATTTTTGTTTTTATTTTCATTACTCTAGAAAATGGGTCAAGAAGACCTTACTGCAATTTAAGTCAAAGATTGTTCTGCCTATGTTTTCCTGATCTAAATGGGAAGGAAATCCAAAAAAAGGGGGGATATATGTATACATATGGCTGATGCACTTTGCTGTACAGCAGAAACTAATGCAACATTGTAAAGCAACTCTACTCCAATAAAAAATATTTTTAAAAAAGAAATAAAGCTGCTAAAAGCATCCATGTTCATGAATATGTGCCCATTTCTCTTAGGCAAATGAAATGACTAAGTCATGTGAAAGGTGAATGTTCAACTTTTGAAGAAACCACCGAACTGTTTTCCAAAGTGACTGCATTAGTTAGAGCTCTCCAGAGAAACAGAGCCAATAGGATGTGTATACACAGGGAGATTTATTTTAAGGAGCTGGCACACGTGCTTGGAGGCTGGCAAGTTTAGCATCTTCAGGATAGTCTGGAAGCTGGAGACCCACACAAGAGCCAATGCTGTCATTTGAGTTCAAAGGCCGTGGCTGGCTGAGGTCCTTCCTGCTCACAGGAGGTCAGTCTTTGTTCTAGTCAGGTGTCTACTCTGCTGCTACAACAAAATACCACAAATGGGGTGGCTTAAAAGACAAATTTTTATTTCTTACAGTTCTAGAGGTTAGGAAGTCTAGGATCAGAGTGCTAGCACGGCAGGGCTCTGGTGAGGACCCTCTTCCCAGCTTACAGATGACTGTATCCTCATTTGTGGAAGAAAGCAAACCCCGGTGTCTCTTTTTCTTCTTACAAATCTCATCGGGGGACTTCCCTGGTGGTCCGGTGGTAAAGAATCCTCCTGACAGTGCAGGGGACATGGGTTCGACTGATCCCTGGTCCAGGAAGGTCCTACATGCCGTGGGGGCAATTAAGCCCATGTGCCATAACTACTGAGCCTGTGCTCTAGAGCCCATGCCCCACAGTGAGGAGTCTGGGCATCTTGCTAGAGAGTAGCTTCTATTTGCTGAAACTAGAGAAAAGCCTGCATGCAGCAACAAAGACCCAGCACAGCCAAAAACAAACATGAATTAAAAAAAAAAATCAAATATCATCATGGGATTATCTAAACCAAATTGCCTATCAAAGACTGCACCTCTTAGTACCATCACATTGGAGGCTGGGGCCTCAACACACGTATTTGGGGAGGACATAAATGCTCAGTCCAAAAGGTCAGGCCCTCACCTCGTGGGATGAGACTCACTCACATTATGAAGGACAATCTGTCTCACTCCAAGTCCCCTTATTTAAAAGTTACTCTCTCCAACACCACACTCAGAAACATCCAGCATAATGTTTGACCAGATACTTGGACATCATGGCCCAGCCAAGTTAACACATAATACTAACCATCACAAGACCACCCTTTGTCAGCCTGACACTTACACACATCTCTTTAAACCATAATTAAGCTCCAAATGAAGACAATAACAAGATCATCCTTCCATCTAACATGATACAACTATCCTGCATATAACTGAAAATGCACGAACTCTTTCCCCAGAAGAGGATGTAAAGTCCTTGAGTCACATTCAGTCTTCTCCTTGATATCCTGCAGCTTAATTACCACGATGTAATAGTAACCCCAGGATGTAGTTGAGGTCGTCTCTGAGGACCTTGAGCTTCTCAGGTGGTTCAGTGATAAAGAAGTCACCTGCCAATGCAGGAGTTTGTCCCTGGGTCCAGAAGATTCCCCTGGAGGACATGGCAACCCACTCCAGTACTCTTGCCTGGGAACTCCCATGGACAGAAGAGCCTGGTGCGCTACAGTCCATGGGGTCACAAAAGAGTCAGACAGGACTTAGTGACTAAACAACAACAATAGCAACAATACATAAACAGTGTGTACTGTAACAATAGTAACAATACATAAACACTATATATAAAGTCAACACATATTTCATATCATGTAACACACACACATAACAAAATGAGGAAGACATACTACAACTCAGTAGCTGCGGTTTCTACTCTGAGATCAGCCCTACAGAGAAAAGCAATCACCAAGCTCTCCAAGGACACTGGAGCTCCACTCACAACTTTATCCCTCACAGCAGTGGTGAATGGTGTGTCTTTTGGACCCTCCCAGGGCAGGTGAGGGGGTCTTCAATGACAAATCTACTCTCGCATTTCCATGTCCCAAAGCCACTGGTGACATTCACGTGCCAGATGACCAACAGGCACATGAAAAGTTTGAATGGTGAGACCAGACATTCTTTCCTTGTGGCTGATCTTAGGGGGAAAGCATAGAGGTTTTCAACAGTAAGAGTTATGTTGGTTGCAGACCTTTTGTAGATTTTTAAGATTGAAGATTTCCCTTTTATTTCTATATTGGGGATCTTTTTTAAAAAACCAGAATTGAACGTTGGATTTTTCATATGATATTCTGTATATCATTTAGAGATGATAAAAAGGCATTTTTTTTTTGCTTGTTGATATGGTTAATTATATTGCTATTCTCAGAAATAAATAAGAAACTATACTGATACAGGCAATGATTTAAATGAATCTCAAAGGCATCATGAGGGGTGAAGAAGCCAATATCAAAAGGTTATATACTGTATGATTCAACTCATATGAACTTCTAAATGTTTTTAACAGCCTGTGGCAGGGTAGTCCCCTTTGACATCATCAACAGTACAACATTTAGTGAAAAGGTTTGCCCCCAGTTCTGGGTGTTGGGGTGAGGAGACTGGGCTTCTTTGTTATGTTTTTCTTGTTGGGCTCTTTTTTTTAAATTTTTTGTTTTATATTTTTTCCCATCTCTGCATATGCTGAATGACTAGTTCTGTAACATTTACAAAATAATCCCACTGCAGGAGCTCCAAGGAGAGGGTGGAAGTGCCACTCCTTTAAAATGCCATGGATTCTGGCCCCAGTTCTGCTGTGGTTACAGTGGGTCCCCATCAAAGAACAGATGCTTTCAAATTGTGGTGCTGGAGAAGACTCTTGAGAGTCCCTTGGACTGCAAGGAGATCAAACCAGTCAATTCTAAAGGAAATTAACCCTGAATATTCATTGGAAGGATTGATGCTGAAGCTGAAGCTCCAAAACTTTGGCCACATGATGCGAAGAGCTGACTCATTGGAAAAGACCCTGATGCTGGTAAAGATTGAAGGCAGGAGGAGAAGGGGGCAACAGAGGATGAGATGGTTGGATGGCATCACTGACTCAATGGATATGAATTTGAGCAAACTCCGGGAAACAGTGGAGGACAGAGGGGGCTGGCATGCTGCAGCCCAAGGGGTTACAGAGTCGGACATGACTTAGTGTCTAAACAACAAAAATTCTACACGGTCCCAGCAGCTGTGAAGAAGCATCAACTGGAGAAACTTGGCCTCAGGAGATGTCCAGCTGGGCTCTACCTCTCCGTGCCACCTAGAAATCTTTACTCATAGGTAAAGAATGTGGCAGCCTGCCCTCTGAGGAAACTCACTGCCCCAAGCATTTTCATGCAGATCATTCAATACATTGCACAGGATTTTGCTAAGTATATCTAAGAAAAACATCTACGTTTTCCTGGAAGGCATTACAATTCTCACATTTGAAATGTAATCTTCTGAGAATCTTGAGCGACTCTGATGATGTGTTAAAGGACAGGTTACAGCATCCAGGGCACAAATAGTAGTAAAAATCCTGACCTAGACTCCAAGAAAGGCTTGACGTGAAGATTTAGGTGCTGTGGAAATGTCACAGAGAGAGCTCTGCTGGATTCAAAACAGACTTGGGCAGCAATAGAGTTTCGTCAGCGATAGACTTTAATGACTATTCATTGCAGCCTGCAGTAAGCATTGCTGATAGTTCACCAAAATGAAAGCTTAGTTTAATTCTTAAAACTAAAAAAATAACTCATGCCGAGTCTTATCAGCAAACTGCCTCCATATTCATTTTCTCCCATTTCTCCGGACACATAGGTGGGATGAATGACTGGTCAGCTGCAGGGTGCTGAGAATGGGAAGCAAACAGCCTCAGGGCTACCAGGGGGCAGGAAGAAAGCTGGAGGGATTCTGGAAGAACGTGTCCTCTCTTCCTGCTTTATCTAAAGACTGGTGTCTCTTATTCATGGAGAAAGTCCCAAGGTGGGCGGTGGGATGGTGCCCTCTGTGATGCAAAGACTTGTGGATGAAGTTGCCATGGCAGCAGCTACATCCCATCACCAATGGTGATGCAAGCTGACTGAACTCTCCCTCTGGTGGAGGGGTCAGCATGGAGGCATCAGGGCTCCAGTTAATGTAGGGCTGCCTTTCAGGGTGAGGCAACCCAGTGCAAAGAGTGTGTGTAGGGCACACTGGTACCCCAGCAGAGAGTCAGCACTGGGGTGTCTGCCACCCCAATATCAATGGCACCAGCCAAAGATTCCTTCATCTCTTCCTTCCCCTCCATCCAAACTCAAGCAGCACCATGAGAGGAAAGGTGAGGCAGGAAACAAAGACAGCCCAGACTCAGGTTCTGAGTGCACTGTGGGCAAGTGGAGAAGCTTCAAAATGGGAATTAGATGGAAAACGAGACGATGCCCAAAAGTACCTGTGAGAACAAGGGATTTGCCAAGAGTTCTTGGACTTGGAGCAGGGAGACTGGATGGAGAAGACTGATGAGCAGTGGTATAAATGCGTAGTGGAGTCCCTACCACTGGAAACCTTGAGCCAAGCTTCCCCACTCATGGGCCTCAGCAGCCTGTATTAGGATGAGCCAGGATAATAACTTCTCAGCTCTCAGGGAAACTGTGAGAGTGCTGGAGAAGCAGAACCCCCGAAGCTAAAGCATCCAAATCTCTTTGGTGGTAATATAACTACTACTTTCTGAATACACTGATCTGAATGGCATCAGGGCCTTGCCTGTTGCTCTTTCAACAAACTGGTTACCACTGGCCGCAAGTAATTGATTGATGTTAGCTAAGGCAGGGACACATTGCCTCAGCAACCATCCAAGGAGTCAATAAATCCTTGTTTGACCAAGTGACAAGGAATGAGCCTTATATCCTTTGGATGGAAATGTCGTTTTCCTTCTGCTCAGTGTGGAAAATACAGTATGTACATAACATGGTTGATTTCGTCAAATTATGTCAGAATATTAGAAGATTCTTAAAGCCTCCAGAGGAATGAGTCAAGAAAGGGAATTTGAGGAAGGGGGTGGTACCGAGAAAACGAAGCAGGAAAGACTGGATCTGTCATAGAGCAAAGAGCTGTCAGTCGCTTCTACTCAGCAAATCAGGTCCCAGCATACTCACTCACAACAAATTAGATCCCAGGAAAGGAAAACCCAGTGGGTGGTCCTAAAGAGAAGTCAAGGTTTGAGAGGAGATGTTAGGCAGGCTGACCCTGGAGAAAGAAGTGGCTATCACAGAAGCCAGACCCTTCTGCCATGTGAGGTGATGGATGAAGACCAGAAGCCTTAGAGAAGGGAGAACAAGTGCTTATTTTTGGCGAGTGGACGTGCTACAGCCAAAACCCGCACAGAAACAGAACGGGCCTGGAGGACAGGATCAGAAGCAAAGGTGGAATTTGGGACCGGGGAAAACTCCAGGAGAGACAGAGGGAAGGCTGGCGCAGAGCCCAGAGAAAAACACAGAGGGTTCCACTCACTTAAGGGACCAGAAGAGGGTTGGCTTCAGAGGGAGGGTCTAGAGGAGACAGACACCAGTCCTTAGCTGGAAAAGGACTGTGGAGAAAGTTCCGTGAGAGATCAAATTCTTTCCCAGCTTGGCGGCTAGAACAGCCCAAGTCTGCCATGAGCTTGAAGTCATTAACTGTCATTTATCCAGGTCATATCCAGGACAGCCAGGTAAGGATGGGATACTTTTTAAGCTCTGGCAACCTGCAATTGGTGATTATACTCTAAGAAATCTAAATTCTGTGTGTGTGTGCGCTCACTTGTGCCTGACTCTTTGCAACCCCATGAACTGTAGCCTACCAGGCTCTTATGTCCATGGGATCTCCCAGGCAAGAGTACTGGAGTGGGTTGCCATTTCTTCCTCCTGACCCAGGGATTGAACCTCCGTCTCCTGCATTAACAGGCAGGTTCTCTACCACTGTGCCACCTGGGAAGCACCAAGAAACCAGCTTTGCTCACTTGTTTCTGTATTTGTGTGTGTGTTTTCCTTTTGCAAATGTTAATGGAGGTTTTAACTAAGCTCATATTTAAGAAGCATCAAGAGATTCTTCACACTACTACTGATGAGAGGAGAAGCCTGGGTGCTTGTAGCCCCGGGGTCAGGGGTCAGGGAGCAGTGTATTCTCAGCATACCTGCCCCACCCTTTTCCATGCACACAAGATTGAAATTGGAGTTGCAGCGAGAGCAATGGATTAAAAGTTTGTAAAACTGTCCCTTACAACTTAAAATCTGAAGATAAGCCAATGCTCTTAGAGATAAGTGGACTGAGCTTTTGGCAAAAATCTAATATCCCAATTCTTTCCCTCATATTTTTTGTGTTTAATAGTCACTGAAATAATGATAGCTAACATTTTTCTGTGCCAATCAGTCTTCTGAAACCCTATAATAGGTTGTCTCTTTGTATCTTCATCTATCCTTCATCATCCTTGAGGGGGTCACTATTCTGACCCATTTTACAGATGAGGAAACTGAAGCCAAAAAGGGTATGAAATGTGTCAAGCTGAGAGCCATCTGACTCCAGCGACTGCGTTCCTCACGGTTTATGTCGGAGACCCAGGTGTGATTTCTCTTTTAAATAGTTGCTTTACAACACCGATAGTTTCTACTGCTCAGTAAAGTGAATCAGCTATGCATACATATTTATCCTTTTTTGGATTTCTTTTCATTAGGTCACCATGAAGGATTGAGTAGAGCTCCCTGTGCACTACAGCAGGCTCTCATGAGCTACCTGTTTTACATAGAGTATCCACGGTGTATGTGTGTCACTCCCAGTCTCTCGGTTCCTCCCACCCTTGTTATCCGTACATTTGTTCTGTACGCCTGTGTCTCTATTTCTGCCCTGCAGACAGGTTCATCTGTACCATTTTTCTAGATCTTCACATGGTGCCCAAAGTAGGTCAGTTCAGTCTGGGAAACAGGGGACAGTCAAAGTGTTGGGAGGCAGTCATCCATGGTCTAGAGCTAACAACCAACTGTTGCCACAACTTTGTACTTTTCAGCCTGGTTTTGTCATCATACAGACAGTTCCTCTGCAGGAGGAGAGAGAGGTGCGTGGAGGGGAGTGTGCCCATGGGGGAAGAGAGTGGGTGCATGTGGAACTGGCTTGGTCGGTGCACAGTTCACCTCCATTCAGAATTACAGGGTCTTAATTTCTTAAAATTTAAGAACATTGCAAGGATGAGTTAAAGGAACTTGAGTAATTTTGCTGTGGGCCAACAAATTTAACAGATGAGGGCAGGTCACCAAGATAGGGAAGATTTTTCGTTTTCTTCCTAAAAGAACTCTAAACTAATAGGAGTCTAGTTTATGTTTTTGCTGGTTGAAGGAGGGCATGAGGTATGATGATGTCATGAGCACAGCAGTGACATGGAAGCCAGGAGGCCAGATCCAGACTCCTTCTGAACAAATTATTTTAAACTCTCAGCCTCAGTTTCCCTTCTGTAAAACAACCCATTTGGATTACTTCTCAAATTCTTTCAGCTGTAAAATTCTAAGATTCTCCAATATGTCTGTTGCATTGACAAATAAAATGAGTACTTTTAAAGTAGGAAAAAATGATAGAAAATGACTTTTTCAGTTCATCCTGCCTCTGCCACCCGGCTCCACGTCTCACTAACGGCTCCAGGCCTCACCAAAGCCCCCAGCAGGACCCAGCATCTTCACTAAAGACCGAGGTTCTGACAGCTTCCATTGGGTGTAGCCACAGGCACTGATGAGAGATTGTATACCTAGGAGGAATTTCCTCCAAGCTTGAACACAGAGCTTGACACATGCTGGGAGAGGGAGTACTTTGATAGGAAAGGGGCACTGATGAAGGTATTTATTGGAAAACAGGTCTCCCCTGTTCCATGAACTCTGAACCATGCACAGCGTGCATGGACCTTGTCTTCCTGCAAACGGGGACTCCGCCTGCATCTTCCTGCCCCCTATGTCTGCTGCATCAACAGGTCAGTTACTCGCTCTGAAAACCCCATAGTGTGGCCCCCGTTCAGTCCTGCCTGTCATGTCTACCACAGATGTCTTTCTTTCCTGAGGTCAAGTTCACGTGGATCCTGGCCATACACAATGTCCTGGGGTTTACAGCATGTTGCTTAGCTTCTTGGGCAGAAAAGAGGCCCTTTGTTTTCCTCACAAGTCCATCGCCTTGGGGGGCTCCCAGGATTGAATATTTTGTATCTGCCTTTTCTCTGCAGCTTCCCTATTCCCCGCTGTTATCTTTGGCTCTGTTGCTATGGGTGGGAATATTTTCTTGTCCTTGTTTAATAACTGCTTGGCTGCCAGACGGGCTCATTTCTCATTGTATCGGTGCGGGATTAGCTGAGATGTTTGGGAAATATTTCCTGTATTAAGCAGCAGGGGAGAGTGTGTTGGGCCCGTGCCTTCTTTTGACATCGCGTCATACTTTCTCTCCACTTTTTCCCTTGGAATGTGCTGAGGCCAGTTCTTTGCATCCAGAGCCTCAGCCCCTCCCTGACACTTTGCAGAACTGGGTCCCTTTCCAGGTGCCTCCTGTAAGCACTCCTAGGGAGGCTGCAGGGAATCGCAGGCAAGCGTCTCAATTGATTTTTGATATTTGGGGTCCAATTGTGAACTGCACCATCAACCTACTATCCAGGCGGAATTGCCTATAAACTTATTTCATACTTCAGATTCTTTGACAATTAGCTCACCGGCCTCCTATCAGAGCTGCCAACTGATTGACAATGAACTTGAACATGGTCTTTGCTGTTGCCTAGAAGTGACAGCAAGTTTACAGCTCTGTCTGAAACTCTAACCGCTCACAGATTTTTTGGCATTCTTGTATTTTCTTGCAACAGCCCTCCAAGGATTGAGAAAAACTATCCAGAAAAGTTACCAAAGGAGGACAAATATCTATGAATTTTTGGCTCTAGGTTAAATTGAGATAAAGACGAGCGTGTGCTCAAAATCTGGCCTAAAGTCAAAGCCATGAGTTTGGTTGCGTTGCAGTAGCAATGACACAGGCTTGTCTCAGAGTAGGAGTCTCTGTGGTTGAAGTCTAAGGTCACTTCCTCAAAGCCCTGGGATCTTAGGTGGGTCCCCTCTGTAACATGGGGGGTGACTGACTCGTACAGTCATTGTGGAGAATGAGTATGAAAACACCTTGTAAATGGCAAACATAATATTATTAGAAATATGGGGGACTCCCCTGGTGGTCTAGAGGTTAAGACGTTGGGCTTCCAATGCAGGGAGTGCAGGTTCAATCCCTGGTGGGGGCACTAAGATCCCACATGCTTCATGGTGTGGCCAAAAATAAATGCATAAATAAATACATTTAAAAAAGAAGTGTAGGAAAACGTGTATGAAAATATTTGTAAAATGAAAAAAAAAATTGGCACAGGAGCTAATAGCTGTAGAGGCTACAGTGAAAACCTCACAGAAATGTAAGCACACTTCCAAGGGGTGGGAGAACCATTTTCTGCTAGCTGTGGAGGTTAATGCTTCCTTTTAAAGATGATCCAAATCTCCTTCCTGACCTGGGCAAGGCGGAGCCCAGCTCCTACCTGAGAATTGCAGCTGTCCGAGGCACGCTGCCCCAGTCAGGGTGACCCAGGCTCAGAGAGCCCTGCTTCTGCCTCAGATTTGCTCCAGGAGCCAGTCCTCTAAAGAAGTTCCACCCTTGTTGCAGGAGGATGGAGGTGACCGCTCCATCCCAGACAGGGCAGTGGTGAGAGACCCATGGCCTCCATTGGTCACCCTCCTGTGGAGAATTTGGGGTGCCACTCCTTGGTACCATCCTGACTTGGCAGACAACTCAAGATTCCCTAAGCTCCCCAATATCCTTTCATATAAAACTCGCTATGGAACATTTTGAGCATTCAGAAAAAATCGAAGGGAACAGCATAAGGGACCTCCATGTACCCATCACCCCATTCATCAGTAGTCAAATTTTGCCAATTATTTCACCCATTTCTGCTCCTCCCTTTGCCTCTTGTTTTGTTTTTGGCTGTAGTATTTTAAAATAAATCCAGGATATCATATTATTCCACCCAATGCTGGAGACCCAGATGTGATCCCTAGGTCGGGAAGAAGCCCTGGAGAAGGAGAAGGCAACCTGGATTCTTGCCTGGAGAATCCCATGGTCAGAGGAGCCTGGTGAGCTACAGTCCATGGAGTTGCAAAGAGTCGGACATGACTAAGCAACTAGCACATATACATACATTTTAAAATAAATCCAAGACACCATATTATTCTACCCGTACATGTCTCAGTGTGCATTTAGAACTGATAGAGGCCATTTTTTCTGGCATAACCATAACATCATTTTCCCACTCAACAGGATTCGTAGTATGCTCAGTACATCCCAATGGTCATTTCTGCTCAGATTGGCAAGAAATGCTTTGTGCTAATTATAAGACCCCAGCCTGACACACTGTCTCCCCTGCTTCTATCATCTTGGTACCCCAAGCAGAAACCTCAGCCTGAGAAGGTGTTGAGAGGAATACATTCCTTTTCCCGGGTCCCCTCTCTTGCTGGAGAGGCACTCACCTGCCCAGTGGATTGGGACTAAGGACCTGGTGAGAGGCTGGGCTCCTCAGGCATCTCTCCAGGATTGGTCTGTCCCCAGGGTATATCGTCCACCCAACATGGTGTCCACAGGCTCAGTAACCGTGGCCCCAGCCCAGGCCCACCTTGTGGGGTGAGTCTGGAGGGTCGTCTCTCACTTGCGGAATGAGGAAGTGATTCTGGGTCAATAGATCTACTATAGAAAACCATTTGACCGGCATCTCTGCTACAGGCTCTAACTTCATCAGCAGTGATGCTGGTATTTTGGTCTCTGTTTCTGCTGTGGGGCTCTAACTGACGGGTGGGCACAGCTCTCAGTGCTTCACATCTTTCCCTCTGCTCCTCCACCACCCCCACCCAAGGGGGCTTCAGTCTGCTGGGGAAAAAGCAGGACTCAGGGATCTCACCTCCCTCTCAGGCTATCTCTGTGTTAACACTTCCCACTGGACACAGGGCTAGACTTTCTCTCCTCTTGGGGAAGGAGGGGGCTTCCTACAGGGTCCTGAGACTTCTCTAACCTTGACTTATGGCAATTTCAAGATTTAGCTTCTCCAAACTGGTTCTTGGTATGTTATTGGTATATTAGTTGTTCAGTCACTAAGTCATGCCTGACTCTTTGTGACACCATGGACTGCAGCATGACAGGTTTCCCTGTCCTTCACCATCTCCTGGAGTTTGTTCAGCTTCATGTCCACTGAGTCGGTAATGCCATCCAACCATCGCATCTTCCGTCATTCCCTTCTCCTCTGCACTCAATCTTTCCCAGCATCAGGGTCTTTTTCAATGAGTCAGCTCTTCACATCAGGTGGCCAAAGTATTGGAGCTTCAGCATCAGTCCTTCCAATGAATATTCAAGGTTGATTTCCTTTAGAATGGACTGGTTTGCTGTCCAAGGGATTCTGAAGATGCTTGGTATTTTAAGGAATGTAGAAAAAAGAGATTTTTTTCTCAATGAATTTTGCTTCAAAGACTGATCTTATTAGGAACTCAAAAGTCCTGTTGGAG
Organism: Bos mutus; assembly: GCF_027580195.1. Taxonomy (NCBI): domain Eukaryota; kingdom Metazoa; phylum Chordata; class Mammalia; order Artiodactyla; family Bovidae; genus Bos; species Bos mutus. Next base: position 35,517,060 of record NC_091645.1, read on the forward strand.
GTCAAATACTGAATATTGGCCCCCTTTCCTTGTTGCAATAGAACAGCCCTCTCTGCTACCAATTTAGAGATAGCATCCCCTAGCTGTGTGAATTGGGAGAAATCCCACATGTATGGAAATGTGAAACAGAAAAAGCAATTCTTTTACAAACTTCCCCAGGGTAGGACAAGGGCCAGATCTGATAGGATCCCAAGACTCTTGTTTAAATGTGTGAGAGTGAAAGATGATGCCCAGTTTCTGATTTAGGGGGTCATGCGATTATGCTGACCCTGGCCAGTAGATGTGAGAAGAGGACTAGGGGAAATACTGGGTCTACAGCAGCGGATGTTGGAGGCAGGGTGCTTACTGGACATATGGGTAGAGGTGCTCAGGTGGCTCCTGCAATCATGAGCTCCAGAGAGGCTGGCTGAAGATAAGGATTTAGGGCTCAGAACCACTCAGTGGTGATTGATGTGGGGATTAGAGATTTCCCAGGGATTGGTTGCAGGTTATAGTTTAGGCAATGTCAAGGTTCTAGAAGTAGTTTGGAGCTTACACAAATCCTCCTAAGTTGCTCTGTCCTGGCACTAAGAAGGTAGCTTACACAGACCTAGAAAACAAACTTATGGTTACCATAGGGGAAAGGGAGGGGAAAGATAATTTGGGAGGTTGGGATTAGCACATACATACTGCTGCATATAAAATAGAGAAACAACAAGGAACTACTACTATATATAAGATATAGAAAAAAACAAGCATACACTGTATAGCATAGGGAACTGTACTCATATTTTGTAATAACTTATCAGGAAAAAGAATCTGGAAAACTATATATATATATATATATATATAAATGTATATACATATTGAGTTTCCCACGTGGTGCAGTGGTAAAGAGTCTGCCTGCCAATGCAGGAACTGCTGGAGACTAGGTTTCAATCCCTGGGTTGGGAAGATTCCCCTGGAGGAGGAAGTGGCAACCCACTCCAGTATTCTTGCCTTGGAAATCCCATGGACAGAGGAGCCTGGTGGACTACACTGCATGGGGTCGCAGAGTCAGACAAGATTGAAATGACTGAGCACACACGCACGCTGCATTTCTCAAACGTGAGCCCACCCAATCCTCTACACTGTTAAAACTCGACTTTCAGGGACTCCTCTAGTGGTCCAGTGGTTAAGACTCCGTGCTTCCAATGCAGGAGGTGAGGGTTTCATCCTTAGTCAGGAAGCTAAAGTCCCACGTCTCAGGGTCAAAAAACCAAAACATAAAACAGAAGCAGTGTTGTAACAAATTCAATAAGGACTTTAAAAATGGTCCACATCCAAAAAAAAAAAAACTTAAAAAAAAATTCCCTTCCAAGACCACACCCTAAAGCCACTGAATGAGGATGTCCAGAGTGGTGTTCAGAAACATGCATTCTGGGGCTCATGTGTCCCTCAGGGGCCTTTATGCCATGGAGAGAATATTTGACTTCTCTCTTGATAGCATAACTGCTAAGATAAAGATAAGACACATGCAGCAATGCTCTGAAGGTGGCATGGTGTAATTCCAAGGGACTGTGGCATGAACCATGGAACCCCAAGCTTGCATTTTCATTTCTGTTCAGAAATCCCGTGCCTTCTTCCTTGACCTTGGGCTCACCTCTGTCCCACTCTGCAGCGGGCACACATGGTTTTCTGGGGATTCATTCTGTCTGTGGCACAGAGAGGCACATGCCAAGTGTCAGGTATTACTCATAACTTTACTGTAAACTCCACCCAGAATCTGAAAGCCTGGCTTCAATCTAGTTCCTTACATCACCAGCAGTTTCAATTAGGAACCATAAAACATAGGAAGCATCTGGAGGTCAGAGGTCAGAATCAGCACTGGCCCTGGATGACACAGTGAAGCTACCAGTTGCATCTCTCATCTCCTGCTTCTCCTTTCTCTGCTATTTCCTGCTTCTCATTCCCGTCACTGGAGCTTTCTCTAGCCAAGACACTGTCCCTGGTCTGGGGAAGAGCTGATGATCTAATTCTAACTAAAATGTTAGTGACTGAGTCATTAACCCTAAGCTTTTGGTTTTGTTTTTTTCTTTTTCAAAAAACTTTTTATTTTACATTGGAGGCTTTGCCAGAAATGTGAGAGACTGCATTTGATCCCTGAGTTGGGAAGATCCCCTGGAGAAGGGAGTGGCTCCCCACTCCAGGATTCTTGCCTGGAGAATCCTATGGACAGAGGAGCCTGGCAGGGTACAGTCCATAGGGTGGTAAAGAGTCAGATACGACTGAGCGACTAACACAGTTGATTAACAAAATGTGACAGTTTCAGAGTGAAGTGACTCAGCCATATATATATACACGTATCCATTCTCCCCCAAACTCCCCTCCCATCCAGCCTGCCACATAACATTGAAGAGAGTTCCCTGTGCTATACAGTAAATTACCCATTTAAAATACAGCAGAGTGTACATGTCCATCCCAAAGGAGCCTCATTTTAAATAGTGGAAAAGCAATACAAAGCTTAAATTTACCATCTTAACCATTTAAAACATACAGTTCAGTTGTGTTAAGTATATTCGCATTATTGTGCAACCATGAAAAAATGAAGACGTATGATGGTGATATTGGAGGTGGGGGTGAAAAACTTCACAACCTTTTCATTTTGCAATAGGAAACTCCATATCCATTAAATTGCTACCTATTTCCCTCTCCTCAAGTCCCTGGCAACCACTGTAAGTTTTTAAATAAGGGATGGACAGTAATGCAGCGCTTAACCCAAAGAATGAATCACTGGTGGTAGAACTGGAGTCAACAAGAACAAGCAAGTAAGGAATATTTTCAGCTGGAGCAATATTCTTTAACAACCCCCCCCTCCCACCACCACCACTGTCATAAGTCTTCCCAGGACCCACCCTGGTAGTTGAAGGGAATGGTAACCCATTCCACTGTTTTTGCCTGGAAAATCCCATGGACAGAGGAGCCTGGTGGGCTACAGTCCATGGGGTCACCAAGAGTCAGACACGACTGAGCTACTGAGCACCTTGGTGGCTGGAGCATCATTGGTCGTTCACTCTGGGCTCCAGGGCATCACCTGATGGGCAGGCTGCTGACCTCATTAAACATCCAGAAAAGAGAAGGACCATGAGAGTATTGCACTCATCTCAGGCTGTGGCTAATCCAGGCTTGGGAAACTCTGTGGGCCAGCCTCACTCCCAGACCACAGAGCAATGCAGTTAATCCCTCAGGACTGGGCAGTGGCCAGAATCATCTCCGGATGAGCTGATGGCCTGTTCTAGGCACAGCTGGCCTCCACCCATATCCTGGTGGGACATAGTAGGTGAAAGGCCATGTGGAAAAGAAAGAGTTTAGTAAAAGAGAAAGAATTTTTAGCTGATCCTGACTGAAGCGACTTAGCAGCAGCACCACCAGCAGCAGGGAAACCTGGGGTTTGGACCCACTGCTGCTGCTATTAAACTTGGTCACCATCCACAGATGATGTCCCCAGTGACAGGCTCCCTTTCCTCCTAGAAACAGGAGTTGTTGAGATTAATGCCTCAGAGTTAAGATCCATGCCGCTCTGAGAAGTCATTATCCTTTGTACCAAATAAACCACATAGCTTCACACATCCTCCGTCATGAAGGGGCATCGGCCATTATTACATGGTCTGGAAGCCGACGATGTCTGCCGTGTCTTGTGCCTTTACTTCTCAGAATGAAATGCCTGCAACTGGCAGCACTGGCCCTTGGAGCTGGCACAGAATCCCAGACTCAGGCTATTGCATACTCTGCGTTTTAACAAGATGCCCATGTGGTTCTATGGCCCACAGAGTTAGAGAAGGACCCCTTTAACACGGGCAGTACCTGGCCAAGCATCGTGGCACCTCAACACTTGTATTGGCTCCTTGTGACCCCAGAATAAGCCTGAAATCCTTAACAAAGATGGAAGGCCACCACCAGCTGGCCTCTGCCTCCCGGGCCAGCTTCAGCTCCTTGGATCCTCCTCTGTTCTCTCCAACACAGCTGTGAGGACCTCTTTTGCTGGGCTAAGCACATGGCCATCAGAAGACAAATTCCCTTGGCTTGGAATCTCCTCCATAGAACTACCCCCCTTTTGTTAACTCCTCTGTTATCTCTTCACCAGATATTTAGGGAGCATTTCCTAGGTCAGGCATCCTCTGGAAATAGTCCTCATGGAGCTTACGCTGCAGGTCTCCCAGATTTCACTGACAGTCATCTCCCCGAGGATGGCAGCCCTGACGCCTAGGGAAGGGTAAATCTCCGAGTGCTGTCCTCCCAGCCACCTGTACTCCCCATTTGTAACACATTATGTTTTACCCATAAAACATGGCTCCTGGCTCATATCTTCCTTTCCTGTTAGTCTGGTGTGCTTTGAGGGCAGGGCCTGTGTGTCTTGTTTGCAGCCTTTGCTCTCAGCCACCACCTCACCCAGAGAGGGGCCCCATGAACTCAGTCCAAGGAGGGGTTCCAGAGGCAGGGAGGGACATGGCTGAGATGCAAAGGAAAAGCTCAGTGACAGTGGGACCTGCTGACTCTCATCAGAGGCACGAGTGAACAACTTTTATCTTTGACTCTTATTTCTTTGATCTAAACTTCCAAAGAGATGATGTGTGCCCACAGTCTATGCCCTTTGAAGAGAGGAAATCTAAGCTGGCATCCACAGTTGATTCCTATCTGCCCAGATCTGCCTGGGATCCAAGCCCCACTCCCCTTTCCAAGGAGCGAATGGTGGACAGGGGTGGAGTCAGGGTGTGGCTCCAGCCGGGTCTGGACTGTGAGAGGCTGTGTTCCTGCCCCAGTGGGAGGCGCTGTGGCTTCCCCCTCCCCACCCCCACCACCCCCGCCCCTGGAAAGGAGGTGGGTGCTTGTGGCCTCTGAGGTGTCGGGGACAGAGGCCCAGATAAGAGCAGCTCTGCAAAGCGAGAGGTTCAAGCTTTTTTCAAATAAAACCTTATTAAGAGATCGTGGACCATAAAGACTTATTCTAAATTGATGAGCTGGGACAGTCAATGCAAGAGAGAATATTCCTTTTCTCCCTCCCTTTGTGGGTAGCTACAGTGGCACTAGTGGTAAAGAACCCACCTGCCAATGCAGGAGTCATAAGGGACATGAGTTTGATCCCAGGGTTGGGAAGATCCCTGGAATAGATGGAAGCAATCTATTCCAGTATTCTTGCTTACAGAATCCCATGGACAGAGGAGCCTGGAGGACTATAGTCCATAGGGTTGCAAAGAGTCGGACACAACTGAAGTGACTTAGCATGCACGGTGAAAAGAGCTGTGGAAACCTAAGGAAAGTCAGACTTGTCATCAGAGATCACAGGGGCCGACTTTCAGACTCCCTTGACTTTACCGTTTAGTATCAAAATGTGATCAGCAAGGCATAAGGTTGGTGTCTTTTCCCATGTCCTTCTCATTTTTCTTCTTGCATTTCTGAGGCAGGAGAGGCAGATGGTGTGGATCCCAGGCTGGCCAGGGAATGGGCTGGACTTCACTGACCTTCCCTTGGTCACACAGAGTCCTGATTCCAGCTTGCTGTGATTCCCATTAGACGTTCATGCTATGGCATGCATGCAGACTGCGATGAGGTCAGGCAGATGGCTCTGTGACTTTGAGCTCTGAGCAAAATTGGTTATGACTGCAGCTGACACACACACCCAGGCCCACAGTGCAGGCAGGCAAAGGCCACCTTGAGTCCGCACAGGACTGCTCTCAGGAAACCTTTGGATAAATTCCTTTTTCAATAACAACTTCACTTATGTAAACGAATGAAGAGAAAGCAAACCCAAGTCTCTGCGTAGTTGACTTGTTTTGTATTATTTTAGCTGTCTTAGAGTGCGTATGAGTCAGAAGCAATTTCAGGAAATACTGCCCGTATCACCAGCTGGAATCTAGGGTCCTGTTTTCCAAGAGCCCTCAGGCTCATGGACATGTGTTTCTGGGCATGCACACACACACACATACACACACACTCACTCAAGCTCTCACACAACGCCTACACTCACTTTCACCAACTGACATATTCACATATACTCATGTACACTCACATAAAACTCAAATATACACACACACCTTCCCACACACCCATTACATATACGTTCCCAACCAGGCACCCCTATATACACACACGCATGCTCACGTACACACACACACACACACACACACACACTTTCACACGTCTCTGGCCAGCTCTCCCTGATGCTAAATGTAGCACAATGGACTCTTCACCAAAGGTACTTGTTGTATGAGAATTAAACCTGAAGAATGTTCACTGGTTATTCTTTAATAGATATTTCAAATGTCTGCATGTTTTGGTTGGTGGACATCAGACTGTTGGGTTGAGGCAAGTTTTTCTCTGCAGCTCCCTCTCTTCTGGGGACGTGTGAATCAGTTATTCCTGGTCATCCCTCCCCACTGAAGCAGAACAGTGGGAGAAGTAAGGGCAATTAACTCTGTCTCCACTGCAAAGGACAGACAACATATAGGAAGCTGATTTGGAGTACCTAGGCACAAGTAGCGCAGTTGGTAAATAATCCACCTGCCAATGCAGGAGACGTGGCTTTGATCCCTGAGTCGGGAAATCCCATGGACAGAGAGCCTGGTGGGCTACAGTCCACGGGGCTGCAAAGAGTCAGACACGACTGAAGAACTAAACACATGGAGCACAGCAGGGACAGAAGGCACTTTGCAAGCAACAACTCCAGCCCCTCCTGATTTCTCCACAAAGGTCCAGAGGCCCCTCAGATCCCTACCCTTTGCACAGTGGTCACTGCAGGTCATACCCAACTCCCTGGGAACCTGCGATCTCTGCTGAGTCCAGTGAGGACAGAACACGGCGATGGCCCCATTTGTGGGAACAAGGCTCCCTTCTGTAAATGCAATGGTGCCCCTGCACTCTTGGCTTTCGTACAAAGCCAATATTTGTCCTTAACTATTTGTGTTTGTCCACTGTTTGTTATATAGTTGTGTCTGTTTCTTCTCGGCGTCCGTCAGCCTCAGTGTGTCTCCCTCTCATTGTAAACACACAGAAGAGGGAGACTTTCTCTGAGTGATGGTGAGTATAGGATTCTCAGAAACAGAGCCCTCACTCAGTGCTTTCTGATGGTGGTGGGAATGCAGGAAGGTTTTGACAATGAGCTCTCATGGTTTCTATGCGCGTCTAGGTGATTCTGTTTCAGGGGAGGAGTCCTTGATCCTCTGTGTGCACTTTGTTTCGAGATGCTCATTCAGACCCACACATCAGTGTGGACCGCAGGAGAGCTTTTCCCTATGGTATTTTATGCCAACTGTAACATTCAGAGGGGCTTCCCTGGTGGCTCAGGGAGCTTGCCTGACACGGGTTTCAATCTCTGGGTTGGGAAGATCCCTTGGAGAAGGAAATGGCAACCTACGCCAGTATTCTTGCATGGGGAATCTCATGGACAGAGGAGCCTGGTGGGCTACAGTCCATGGGGTGGCAAAGAGTCGGACACAACTAAGCGATTGAATAGCAACAACATTGTGAGTATAAGGTCGTGGATGAGCAATCCCAGTGGACAAAATGTGGAGGTACTTGCCAGCAACTGCTTATGCACAAGGGAGGGGTGGGTCTGAGGACCCCCAGATATAAGGCTACATCACATATGATCCGAAGAAATTGGGAAGCCCTCTGGGTTAGAAGACAGTGTGCTTGGGTGTGACTGCCAGCAAATGGAGCGTTCTTTACAGAAAAGACGGGGACAGTGCCAGGACACCCACAGATCTGGGTGCCTACCAGCAACCCATGACCAGGCAAAACCATATGCTGTTGCCTAGAGAAAGTAGATGACCTTGCTAATCTGTAGAATGTGTACAGTAACACTTATCTCATAGGATTACTGTGGAGTTAATTGAAAACACATGCAAAAGGGCTTAGCACTTTACCACTGAACACTAAATAAGTGGGAATCATTATTATAACCACAATCATTATTACTCCATGAATACTCATCTTTTTCACCCCCACAAATAGGTAGAAGGGAACAACCCTTGTAGAAGGTAATTACTATGTTCGGTGTAAAGAATGTGACTCTTCTGGGGATAAAAGAACTCGGTAAACTGAGCCCTAAATAACGTGAAAGACAAATTTCCACCTGAACAGAAATGATCTGAGGAAGAATGAAAGGGAAGAAAAGTGGCTGACATGATCATTGTGAAATGGCTTGAAAATTTCCATCACTTACTTTCATGAATGGAAAAAAGTCTATATAATAACCATTATTTTATTGTTGTTCAGTCACTCCGTCATGTCCGACTGTTTGTGACCCCATGGACTGCAGCACACCAGGCTTCCCTATCCTTCACTATCTCCCAGAGCTTGCTCAAACTCATGTCCTTTGAGTCGGTGATGCCATCCAACCATCTCATCCTTGTCATCCCCTTCTCCTCCTGCCCTCAGTCTTTCCCAGAATCAGGGTTTTTTCCAGTGAGTCAGCTCTTCACATCAGGTGGCCAAGGTATTAGAGCTTCAGCTTCAGCATCAGTCCTTCAAGTAAATATTCAGGGTTGATTTCCTTTAGGATTATTTTATGGGGACTTAGTATTTGTTAGGCACTTTGTCAACATCTTCTCGTTCAATCACAAGACCCTATGAGGTAGGCATTTCTCTCAGAGAACTGTATAGAACCTGTCAGAATCACCGTCATTGTCAATCACAGTCCTTCACCCAGGCTTCCTGTTAGCGCCTAGAGCTGAGGTCCAAACCCAACGATGAGGTGCCTGCCGCTGTGGTTTTTTCCACCCCAGCTCAGAGCAAGGAAGCTCAGAGGATGCCCTTCCCCATCCTGCCTTCTGCTCCAGCAGGCAGGGGAGCAGAGCTTGGAAGTGTCTGGGTTTGGGGTCAGACTTGGCCAGGCGTCCAGTGGCAATTTTGTAGCAGCACAACCTTGGACAGGCTTCTCCAGTTTTCCAAGCTTCATTCTCCTCATGGGTCAGTGAGGATGACAGTAAGATGATCTTCCACATGAGCTTCAGTTTTTATAGAATGACATCCAACTATATGGTTGGCACATAATAAGTATTAAAATCTTTAAAGGGTCACTGTTATTATAATACTGTATAATCACCAGATATGTATATAACCAGAGCCTCCTCTTCAGCACCAGGCCCCACAGTGGGCTCTCAGATCCGATGAAGCAACATTGCAAAATATCTCAACAGCCACTCATCAGTGAGTCAGAACTCATTTCCAGGTGGCTCCAGCTAACACCTCTTTTAATTGCCTTCAGAATAAATACCTCCCAGGTTCAAAAAGTTGCCTGAGGTCTTACACAAAGTCTGGGGCCAGATATTGTTATGAAAGCCAGGTGGTGATTGCACAAATATTTTAAAATATGGCTCACACTCTCCTTGCCCAAGGCAATGTCAAAGCTGGGGGTAGCAGGCAGGAGAACAGAAGATTTTAATGAGAAGGTGTGAACCTTGTGGTGACAGTCCTTGTTTGTTTCTAACTTAAGAATTTTCTAGCCATGTATCCATCCTGGGTTTTCAGAAACTGAGAAATCACCCTGGATGGCCCCTGGCTCTGCGATGTAACTCAATTCCCCTTGCTCCACAATTTACGGTGTTGTTTCTGGGTGGGTTTCTGTGCTTATTTCCCTGGGTGTCGTCTAGATAGTCAGCACACATGATTTGCAAGGCAAACAAAGGGAGAGAGGCTGGGTCCAGGGAAGAGAAGAGGTCTGTGTAAGAAGAAAGCCAATGGCTTTTAAGGACCACCTAAGTCCATCCCAGCTCAGATCCTGGGAAGTGATGAGCAGAGCCATTGCTGCCCGCTGTATGAACACCACTTTGTAACAGTTCTATCCATCCAGTAGATGAAAGCTGGGATGCTTCTCACACCCAGACGCATCCCTGCACATTCAAACTGGCTCTGCAGCTATGTGCATATGTTGTCAATCAGGGAAATAATCCATCTGATTATTGACCTGATGTAGACAAAAGAGCTTCCTAGTAGCTCAGCTGTTAAAGAATCTGCCTGCAATGCAGGAGACCCCAATTCAATTCCTGGGTCAGGAGTATCCCCTGGAGAAGGGGTAGGCCACCCACTCCAGTATCCTTGGGCTTCACTAATGGCTCAGACGGTAAAGAATCTGTCTGCAATGTGTGAGACCTGGGTTTGATCCCTGGGTTGGGAAGATTCCCTGGAGGATGACATGACAACCCACTCCAGTATTTTTGGCTGGAGAACCCCATGGACAGAGGAGCCTGGCAGGCCACAGTCCATGGGGTCACAAAGAATCAAACATGACTGAGAAACTAAGCACAGCACAGGCAAAAAAGCAGAGTTACTGTTTCTCATTTAAACATCACGTAAATGCGGATTTAGTCAAAGGCTTCCGTTAGACTTATGGACACAAGGAGAGGAAAGGAGAGGGTGAGATGCATGGAGAGAGTAACATGGAAACTTACATTACCATATGTAAAATGGAGAGCCTGTAATTTGCTGTATGTCTCAGGGAACTCAAACAGGGGCTCTGTATCAACCTAGAGAGGTGGGATGGGAAGGGAGATGGGAGTGAGGTTCAAGAGGGAGGGGACATACACACACTTAATGGCTGACTCTTGTTGATGTTTGACAGAAAACAACAAAATTCTGTAAAGCAATTATCCTTCAATTAAAAAATAAATAATATCTTTTTTAAAAGGCTTCTGTTAAGTCACTTTAACGCACAGAACATGGTGCCCTTCTGCAGGATCTGGCCTCAAGGTTGGTGCTGGAAGGAAGATGCCTCAAGTCGGGTCAAGCACACATGCACCACCCAGACAGCAAGCGATCACACTGTAATTATAAGCGTGTGCTGGGGGCGACTAGTGGGCTCTTTCTGTCTCCTTCTGTGTATGAAAATCAATCAAACCTAAGGAGAAAGGAGACACCCGCCAACAGAGGCCCCCCTTGTCCAGCATTTTCCCTTTGAAGCCAGAAATCCTTTGACCTCAGGAGTCACTGAATGGCTGTCAAGCCCTAGTGGTGTCAGACGGGTCAGCAGAGGTGGCTCCGGGGGAATGTTTTCTTAACTGGTAAATTTATCAAGACTGGGAAATGGAAGCAGCCCCAGAAGTCAGCGCAGTCCTGAGCATCCCCTTTTCACCTGATTCTCCTTTGAAGGTAAATCTGTAACAGACATGAAATCGATTGGTGGGTTGGGGGAGGGAAAAGATGGACTAGCCTGTGTTTCATGCCTTGTAACAGGTTTTCAGGACTTCTTGGATGAAATAAAGGGTAACTATAATGGGATAGAATGTTCTGTCGGGGCTTTGAAGCTGCTTTCGTGGTCCAGGTGGGGCTACAGGTGAACAAAACACAGCAAAATGCAGCCAGGAGGAAAACCACAGTGGTCACGTGATGAATTATCAGAAGACTAGCAGGTGAGGCAGGAATACAGAGCTGTGTGCCAGCAGGCACAAGGTCCCCCAGGAAATGTGTGAAGAAATGGATCAGAAGTCTTTGTAAGCAAGTCCAGAGCTGAAGTGCCTGGACGAACTCTGTGGAAGGATTGGGGCTCTGACTAAGTGTTTCCAAATCTCAGGTCATAAATTCTTGTCCATTGAAAACCCAAGGCATGAAACTAAGTCAGGAATGACCCACACTAAGGACAACACACTTACTCTGCTCCCAGACCACATATAAAGCTGAATTCTGTGGATTCCATCCAGGAAGTCTAGAATGGGGTGCCGGCTATGGGCACAAGTCTGAGTTCAAAGGAAGGGATAGAAGACAAACTCTGACTCTTGGATGTTTAAAACCACATCTCCATCCAGACATCCATTCCAGAGCAATGGGTCCTCATGGAAAACTCTTGAACAGGATGAACCTTTCAGTCTCAGAGCGCGATTACCCTATTTTTATAGCCCTGAAGTTTTTACCATCAATGTGAGAAGTGAATTATTTTTAAAGTATTTATTTATGTATGTATTTTTGGCCGTGCTGGCTGGATCTTCACCATTGCGTGGGCTTTTCTCTAGTTGTGACCAGCGGGGGCTGCTCTTCAATGCGGTACTTGGGCTTCTCATTGAGATGGCTTCTCTTGTTGTGGAGCATGGGCTCTAGGGCGCATGAGCTCAGTAGTTGTGGCTCCTGGGCTCTAGTACACAGGCTGAGTAGTTGTGGTGCACGGGCTTAGCTGCTCTGAAGCATGTGGGATCCTCCCAGACCAAAGATCAATCCTGCGTCTCCTGTATTGGCAGGCGGATTCTTTACCACTGAGCCACAGGGAAGCCTGAGGAAGCTAATCTTTAAAGGCAAAGCCCCTACCCCCTGCCCCATCCTTCTTAAGGATGTCAGTCAAATTTCCAGCTGCAGGTGAGGGCTACACAACTTGGCCCTGAGCCAGCATGGACACCCCTCCATTCAAATGGACAGAGGCTGTGATCCCTGAGGAATATTTGCTTCCCAGCTTGAAGGGAAAATTCTGTCAATTGCAGGCATCGTGTAACATCTTCCAGTAAAGCAACTTTCCCCAAAATGTGTTCCAAAGATATTTTGCAATGTTAGCATTCTACCATCAAACCAATTTGAGAAACACAGGATTAAACTGAGTTCAATGTTTTCTCATGTGTGAGTTTTTGAGTCATTATTATTGTATATCATGACTCTCCAAGCAGAGAATACAGCGTCTTTCAATCTTATTAGACCAGTGAACACTTTCCTAGTGAAAATGACTTCCGAAGACAAATGCTCCATGTAGCACATTGTGAGGAGCACTGTGTGAGGGGCCCCCCTCCCAGAACGTGCTCTCCTTCAGACTCCGAGCCTCTGCCAGGAGAAGGGGCTTCCCAGTGACCCCTGCTGAGACAGCTATGGGAAGTTTTCCTAGTTACGAGTCTGCCCACAGCTAAACTTCACATGTTTTCTCCAGGTACTTTTTCTTGTGTTCACAAGACTTCCTTTCTACTCAGATCCCTTGTTTGAGCTACGAGGAGGCAGAGCTTAGTCTTTGGGTCCATCTGCAGTCCAAGGCCACTTGTTACATTAGGTCATGTTTAGCTGAGCAGCCCACTGGGATCAATTCATCCTTCTCTGAGGGGATGATGGGGTTTGGGACTCTGACCTGACCGGTCAAAGGGACTCCAGGGGGGGATGAGGGCAGAGACCACTGGTGACTCAGTGCCTCCTGCCACCACCTCTAGAAAAACAACCCCAAGCACCTACTCCAGACGGTGGCTCAGCATCTTCTGTGCAGGCGACAGCATGCGAGGCTTAGTCACTGCATCCCGAGTCTTCTGTGGGGACAGTGATACTGGGAGGGTGGGGGTGGGGGCGCCTGGTCCCCCCACTGCCAACCCGGAAGCTCCGACACTGCCTCCTCAGCAAGGACTTGGCCCACGTCAGAAATGTAGAATCCGCTCCTGGAGCCTCAACTGGGTTGACTCCTGGTTTCTGTCATGATGTTGGAGACGTGAAGTCTGGAAACCGCAGCCCATCTGTTTTTCAGTTTTCTTGTTTAAAATAGTATCTTGTCCAAATGTGAAATGAGAAGAAAACACAGCAGCGTGAATACTCTGTAAGCTGGAGACCTGAGAGGACCAGCTTTAGAGCACAGACTCCACCTGGAGGCCAGAAAGGGTGACCCCAGGTGGGATGGAGTGCTGCCCCAGGGGCTGGGCAGCTGCATAAACACCCCAGCTCCTCCTCGGAGCCCAGAGAGCCTGCCTGGGGAGATAAAGGGATGAGGTCATCCTGGCAAGCCTGTGCCACCTCGAGCCATTAGACCCCTGCCAGGCCTCCCCCCAGGCCCGCCCCTCACCCCCACAGGTGTGCTGTCCCTCTCCAGCTGGCATAACAAGGCCATGCCAGCTCCGAGGCCGAGGCAGCCCAGGGCTGTCCAAGACTAACACAGCCAGGCCGCCGATGCCAAACCAGGAAGATGAGGGAAGGCTCTTCTCTGCAAAATGAAAATAAATTGCAAAATGGCATCATGTGTGTGGTTGCCCTGGAGAAGGAGGATCTGAAGAGGAGTAAAGCTAGAAAGCTGGTTTCCACAAAGCCAGGTGGTCCTGGGACAGGGACAAGCATCAGCTGCCTTGGTGCGGGGATAAACGGGAAAAGCTGCAGAGCTTGCCCAGATCCCGACCCCTCCTGGGGACCTCTGGGTGCAGGAGACATACCCTGCAGAGCTGTGCCTGCAGGCTGCCCACTTACACCATTAACAAACTTGGAGACTCAAAACTCAGAACTGCGGCTTCTCACGCATTCCATCTCTGCCCCTTGAACCTCATCATTCTGTGCTTTGTTAGTCCCTTAGGTTTTCAGGCGACACAAGCCTGAGCAAGCTGCCCCTGCCTGGGGTCGGCAGGGAAGGGGGAGCTATATCTCCCATTATCCATTAGAAGGAGCATCTTTGCTCTCACTCTGTTCTCATCCAAATTCTCCATCAACTTGGGCTCCAGGAGGACAAGCAAGCTGTACCTGAAGGTGCAGAGGGGTGGGCAGGGGCAGTGGGGTTCCCTCTTTCTCTCTCACTTGCTTCTGCCCAACTCTAGCCTTCACGCCTGCCTCTCTGTCTCTAAAAAGTCATGGCTCTCCACTCAAGAAAGGGTTTGAGAGTGCAGCCTAGTAAGGCCAACCAGAACCCAAGCACTGCACTGTTACACTTCGCACAATCCAACACTATGCTCAGGTTGCTCCGGAGGGCTCAGTGCGAAGCATTACAGGTTTGGGATATTCTGAACGATCTTTTTGCAAGGAGAAAGCTGTATTTGTGTTTCATCCCCTCAGCAGCTCTTCCTGAGACACTGCAGAGTCTGCCAACAGCACCAACACACACAAAGACACTTGGCATTTGGTGGGTGTTTTCTGTGCATTTAAGCTGTGAGCGCTCAGCACAGTGGTGCCAATCTGCCCCATGGGAACGCTGCTCCCTTCATGACCTCAGCTTGGGAATTGAGGTCACGCCTCATTGTTCTCATTGTCCCTTTAATCAGCTCTTCCTTTTATCTCCAGAAGGCCTCTCTGTCTTACCCCTGTTGTTTGAAAACATTTCTTCCTCTCTTTTGCCCCTTCCACTCCTCTCCTCGCTGTTCCCCTACTTTCACTTTCCATTCACAACTAAGCATAGTTATTTTCAGGATCCTCTGAAAACTGACCCATCCCACTGCACCCACAGAAAGTGTCAGGGTCTTCAGCTGACACCCTAGTTTACTGAAGGTCTGCTGAGTACGCACTGGTCACCGAGTTCCCATGAGGGACACAAGATCCAGACTGGGTCCCATCTAATAGCAGAAAGGAACCCTAAGTCTCCTACTGTGGCTTCCATATCCCAGGAAGGCTTACGCTTTGCATGGCATATACACAGTAGGTGCTTAATACATTCTTGAATAAAATCAATAGTCTGCCCCTACTTATTCTGATGAGAAAGCTGTTCTAAAGCTTGAAAGTTTCCTAAAAGATGGGATTGAACATAGAGAATGAGACAAAGGTGTTTAAATGATGAAGTAGTTATAAACTGTGGACAGGAATACACTGATCACTCATCTTCCATCTTCCAACTTCCTCCAGTGCCTCAGGCTCAGTCTGTCTGCCAAGAAACAGAGGGGAGAGGGAAAGCTTGCCAACAAAGGGCAAGGTCATGCACCAATCCCCAGCCCATCCCTCGGACCACAGGTATCTGCTTTTCTCCCAACACCTGGAGAGCATGGACTCAAGTGGGAAATGAGGGAGAAGAATGTCCACTCTGTCCCTTCAGCCCATGATCCATCCCTGCTTCACACACCAGGTGCCATGTGACGGAGTCACCCTCACCCACGATTGCAATTCATAGAGCTGGTTCTGAGCCCAGGACTCAGATCTCACTGGCCCTGCCTCTGACATCCTTTGACTGTGCTCTTCCTTCACCCCTGCCATCCCCCACAATGACCCAGCCTCTTTCACGTAAGCAGCTCTGTTTTTTCACACCCTCTTTGATTAATGGCTTCTCTGTTAGCTCAGTTGGTAAAAAATCCACCTGCAATGCAAGAGACCCCAGTTCGATTCCTGGGTCTAGAAGATCTATTGGAGAAAGGATAGGCTATCCACTCCAGCATTCTTGGGCTTCTCTTGTGGCTCAGCTGTTAAAGAATCTTCCTGCAGTGAGGGAGACATGGGTTTGATCCCTGGATTGGGACGATCCCTTAGAGAAAGGAATGGCTACCCACTCCAGTATTCTTGCCTGGAGAATTCCATGGACTGTATAGTCCATTGAGCCACCAAGAGTTGGACTTTCACTTTCACTTTGATTAATAGTCTTCACAATTCAACTTTGTATCCTGAAGCCCACCTACTTGGTGCTTTCTCTGCAAGAAATGACCTTTCTTCTCCCCTGAATGACCTGGACAGAACCAACAAGGACATTTAAGTGGGGACCAGCAAGATGTTAGGTTTGCAGTCAGTCCCTCACACTTCGGCAGAGGGAGCTGATCCACTGTCTGGGCTCATAAACTGGGCTTGATAAGTGAGCACCTGAGAAGACAACATCCTCTTCTCTCCTGCCCCCATGATCTGGGATGTCTGACAACCACACATCTCCCATTTCATTTTGGCTCAGCCCTAGAGTCCCCTGAGAGACCTTTGGAGGTCAACCTTTGAAGGTCAACTGTGTCAAAGAAAGATGATCAGGGAGTGCAAAGAATGAAGCCTAAAAATGAGGAAGTGGGGGCATGAATAGACTCCGGTGCAGATAAGCCACATAAATGCAAACCAGTCAAGCCCTGGACATATCCAGGACTACAAGCTGAACTCGAAGAAAGAACAATACAGAGCAATCAAGGGAACTGAGATAGCAACCGGGGATGTGATACCCTGCCCCACTACCCTCCTGGGGTGTCTGTTTCAGGAACAGGCACCCTTAGAAAAGGAAGTATTTTACAAATAAATTACAGAGGAAAACCAGGGGCCCAGGCAACCAGAGAGAAGTGCTATTCAGAGGTGCAGCCTCACCAGCCCCAAATGGAAAGTCCCAGTACAGTCATAATATTGTTTCCTTGTTAATGGTGACCAAAGGCTTTCTTGGATCCTAGAAAGAATTTTTCTGTGGTGATTAAGTAGAAGACCTTTTCTTAATAGGGCATTTTATAATATATACTATACATGTGAATATACAAAATGCAATGATGTATATTTGAAATCTTAAAAACCTTTGACAAAGAGATCCCAATGAAGTCTAGAATCTGTTCATACAAGAAGATTTTTTCTAATTCATAACAGTGGCCTTTCTGGACAGTGAATACATTTAATCTTCATGTTAAAACTGCAACTTTCCTTTTAAGCTCTTCTTTAGCTGTATCCCATAAAGTTTTATATATGCTGTCTTCATTCTGTCCCAAATAGTTTCTAATTCTCCTTGTGATTTCTTCTTTGATCTGGGTTATTTAGAAATGTGTTGTTTAATTTTCAGATATTTGGGGAGTTCTCAGATTTCCGTTGTTGCTTTATAATTTAATTTTATTGCAGTTGGAAAAGATGCTTGAGTCACATCAATCCTTTTACAAGCATGGAAACTTGTTTTAAGGCCTATCATATGGTCTTTCCTGGAGAATGTCCCACGTGCCCTTGAAAGAATGTATTTTGCTTCTGTTGGGTGAATTGTTCTATAAATGTCAGTTAGATCATGTTGATTATCTGTTTTTTTAATCTTCTAATCTTCATTCTTTTTTTTCTCCCTCTGGCTAGGCCACACAGCACATGGGATATTAGTTTCCTGACCAGGGATTGAACCTCTGCACCCCCCCCACCCCGCATTGGAGTTGTGGTCTTAACCACTGGATTGCCAGGAAAATCTCAAATCTTCTATATTTGTATTAATTTTCCATCTACTTTTCCTATCAATATAAAAGGTCTTGAAATTTGGAACTATAAATATTGAATAGTCTGTATCTCCTTTCAGTTTTCTCAGTTTTTGCTGATTATATTTTAGAGTCTTGTTAGGTTCACATGCATTTCAAATAATTTTGTCTTTGTGATGTTGTGACCCTTTTTACTATTATACAATGTCCCTGTTTATCTCCACTAAAATATATTTTATAAGAATCTATGTTGTTTGATATGAATAATATAGCTCATTCTAAGCTCTTATTTTTTTTTTTTTTACTGTTTGTATGATATATCTTTTCTATTCTATAACTTTCAATCTAGCTGTATTTTTGAATTTGAAGAATGTCTCTTGTAGTCAGCATGTAATGGACTCTTTCTTTTCTATCTAATCTGATAATATCACCATTTTCATTGAATTGTTTAGTCTATTTGATGAATCATTTAATGTGATTTTTGATATCAGTAGATTCTCATCTACTGCAGATTTTGTCAGCAAAATTCACATTTTGCTATTTGTTTTCACTATGGCTCTTCTCTTTTTTGTTTCTTTGTTCTTCCTTTACTAGTACTTTTTGGGTAGAACAAACATTTTTGGTATATCATTTTAATTCCTCTGTTGATTTGGAGGGTAGTTTTTGTTTTTGTTTTTTGTTTTGTTTTTATTTTCTTAGTGTTTGCTACAAGGATTTAAATATACATTTTAACTTATCAATATAATTTATGTTAATATTTCCTTAATTTTAGTAAGATATAGCACATCAAATAAATTTTTAAAATCAAGAGAATATATATTTATACCTTCTTTTATATTTATCCACACAAAGAATAGCAAGGAAAGATAAAAAAGACTTCCTCAGTGATCAATGCAAAGAAATAGAGGAAATCAATAGAATGGGAAAAACTAGAGATCTCTTCAAGAAAATTAGAGATACCAAGGGAACATTTCATGCAAAAATGGGCACAATAAAGGACAAAAATGGTATAGACCTAACAGAAGCAGAAGATATTAAGAGAACAGAAGAACTACACAGAAAAGATCTTCATGACCCAGATAACTAGATGGTGTGATCACTCACCTAAAGCCAGACATCCTGGAGTGCAAAGTCAAGTGGACCTTAGGAAGCATTACTATGAGCAAAACTAATGGAGGTGATGGAATTCCAGTTGAGCTATTTCAGATCTTAGAAGATGATATTGTTAAAGTGCTACATGCAATATGCCAGCAAATTTGGAAAACTCAGCAGTGGCCACAGGACTGGAAAAGATCAGTTTTTATTCTGATTCCAAAGAAAGGCAATCCCAAAGAATGTTCAAACTACCACACAATTGCACTCATCTTACATGCTAGCAAAGTAATGCTACAGTAGATAAACCGAGAGCTCCAAGATGTTCAAGCTGGATTTAGAAAAGGCAGAGGAATCAGAGACCAAATTGCCAACATCTGCTGGATCACAAAAAAAGCAAGAGAATTCCAGGAAGATATCTACTTCTGCTTCACTGACTATGCTAAAGCCTTTGACTGTGTGGATCACAACAAACTGTGGAAAATTCTTAAAGGTATGGGAATACCAGACCACCTTATCTTCCTCCTGATAAATCTGTATGCAGGTCAAGAAGCAACAGTTAGAACCGGGTCTGGAACAACAGACTGGTTCCAAATTGGGCAAGGAGTATGTTAAGGCTGTATATTGTCACCCTGGTTATTTAACTTACATGCAGAGTATATCATGTGAAATGTCAGGCCAAATGAAACACAAGCTGGAATCAAGATTACTGGGAGAAATATCAATCACCTCAGATATGCAGATGACACCATACTTATGGTAGAAGGTGAAGAGGAACTAAATCTGCCTGACTTCAGGCTCTACTACAAAGCCACAGTCATCAAGACAGTATAGTACTGGCACAAAGACAGAAATATAGATCAATGGAACAAAATAGAAAGCCCAGAGATAAATCCATGTACCTATGGACATCTTATCTTTGATAAAGGAGGCAAGAATATACAATGGAGAAAAGACAATCTCTTAAACAAGTGGTGCTGGGAAAACTGGTCAACCACTTGTAAAAGAATGAAACTAGAACACTTTCTAACACCATACACAAAAATAATCTCAAAATGGATTAAAGATCTAAGCGTAAGACCAGAAACTATAAAACTCCTAGAGGAGAACGTAGGCAAAACACTCTCCGACATAAATCACAGCAGGATCCTCTATGACCCACATCCCAGAGCAGTGGAAATAAAAGCAAAAATAAACAAATGGGACTTAATTAAACTCAAAAGCTTTTGCACAACGAAGGAAACTATAAGCAAGGTGAAAAGACAGCCTTCAGAATGGGAGAAAATAATAGCAAATGAAGCAACTGACAAAGAATTAATCTCAAAAATATACAAGAAGCTCCTGCAGCTCAATTCTAGAAAAATAAATGACCCAGTCAAAAAATGGGGCAAAGAATTAAACAGACATTTCTCCAAAGAAGACATACAGATGGCTAACAAACACATGAAAAGATGCTCAACATCACTCATTATCAGAGAAATGCAAATCAAAACCACAGTGAGGTACCATCTCACGCCGGTCAGAATGGCTGCGATCCAAAAGTCTACAAACAATAAATGCTGGAGAGGGTGTGGGGGAAAAGGAACCCTCTTATACTGTTAGTGGGAATGCAAGCTAGTACAGCCACTATGGAGAACAGTGTGGAGATTCCTTAAAAAACTGGAAATAGAACTACCATACGACCCAGCAATCCCACTGCTGGGCATACACACTGAGGAAACCAGAATTGAAAGAGACACGTGTACCCCAATGTTCATCCGAGCACTGTTTACAATAGCCAGGACATGGAAACAACCTAGATGTCCATCAGCAGACAAACGATTAAGAAAGCTGTGGTACATATACACAATGGAGTATTACTCAGCTATTGAAAAGAATGCATTTTAATCAGTTCTAATGAGGTAGATGAAACTGGAGCCTATTATACAGAGTGAAGTAAGTCAGAAAGGAAAACACCAATACAATATATTAACACATATATACAGAATTTAGACGGAGAAGGCACTGGCGACCCACTCCAGTACTCTTGCCTGGAAAATCCCGTGGATGGAGGAGCGTAGTAGGCTGCAGTCTATGGGGTCGCTAAGAGTCAGACACGACTGAGCAACTTCACTTTTACTTTTCACTTTCATGCATTGGAGAAGGAAATGGCAACCCACTCCAGTGTTCTTGCCTGGAGAATCCCAGGGACGGGGGAGCCTGGTGGGCTGCTGTCTATGGGGTCGCACAGAGTCAGACATGACTGACTCTGCAGCATGGAATTTAGAAAGATGGTAACAATGACCCTATATTCGAGACAGCAAAAGAGACACAGATGTAAAGAACAGACTTTTGGACTCAGTGGGAGAAGGCGAGAGTGGGATGAATTGAGAGAATAGCATTGAAACATGTATATTACCACATGTGAAATAGGTCACTAGTCCTGGTTTGATGCATGAGACAGGGTGTTCAGGGCTGGTGCACTGGGATGACCCTGAGGGATGGGATGGGGAGGGAGGTGGGAGGGGGGTTCAGGATGGAGAACACATGTACACCCATGGCTGATTCATGTCAACGTATGGCAAAAACCACTACAATATTATAAAGTAATTAGCTTCCAATTAAAATAAATTAATTATTTTTAAAAAAGAAAGGGAAGAGGAGCTCTATTCAGTTAAGAAACTTAATAGATACAGCAACCAAATGCAATGTGGAGGCTTTGTTTGACTTGATTCAACTATTAATTCAACTGTTTGTTTTTTTTTTTAAGTATTTTTGAGGTATTCAGAGAAATGTTAATACTGACTGGGTGTCAAATGATAAAAGGAATATCATTAAGTTTGTTATATGGATGGCACTGTAATTATATGGAAAAAAACTTTATCAATTAAATATACATAACTAAAAAAATGAAGAGCCTCTTGATGAAAGTGAAAGAGGAAAGTGGAAAAATTGGTTTAAAACTCAACCTTCAAAAAACTAAGATCATGGCATCCAGTCCCATCCCTTCATTGCAAATAGATGGGGAAAAAATGAAATAGTGACAGACTTTATTTATTTGAGCTCCAAAATCACTGTAGATGATGACTGCATCCATGAAAATAAAAGACGTTTCTCCTTGGAAGAAAAGCTATGACAAACCTATACAGCATATTAAAAAGCAAAAACATTACTTTGCCAACAAAGGTCTGTCTTAGTCAAAGTTATGGTTTATCCGGTAGTCATGTATGGATATGAGAGTTGGACCATAAAGAAAGGTGAGCAACAGAGAATTGATGCTTTTGAATTGTGTTGTTGGAGAAGACTCTTAAGAGTCCTTTGGACTGCAAGGAGATCAAACCAGCCAATCCTAAGGGAAATCAGTCCTGAATATTCATTGGGAGGACTGATGCTGAAGCTGAAGTTCCAATACTTTGGCCACTTCATGTGAAGGGTTGACTCACTTTGGAAAAGACCCTGATACTGGGCAAGATTGAAGTCAGGAGAAGAAGGTGACAGAGAATAAGATGATTGGATGGCAACACCAACTCAATAGACATGAGTTTCAGCAAGCTCTGGGAGTTCATGATGGACAGAGAAGCCTGGTGTGTTGCAGTCCAGGAGGTCACAAACAGTCAGACACGAGTAAGTGACTGAACTGAATTGACACCATTTCCAGTGTTCTTCATTTCTTCCTGTGGTTTTACCTTATTGTTCCATATCCTTCTGTTAACTATCGTTTTCTATAGAATTTCTTATAAGGCCGTTCTTGTTATAACAAATACTCTCAGTCTTTGCTTATCTGGGAATGTCTTTATTTCATCTTAATTTTTGAGATATACAATTCATGGTTGACTACTTCCTTTTATTACTTTGACTATTTCATTCCACTGGCTTCTGGCCTCCACTGTTTCAGGTAAGAATTGGGCTGTTAATTGCATTGTTGTTCAGCAGTTTGAGGTGAATTTTTCTCTTGCTGCTTTAAAGACTTTCTATTTGTGTTTAACTATGATGTGTGGGATGGAGAAGGCTCTTGAGACTCCCTTGGACTGCAAGGAGATCCAACCAGTCCATCCTAAAGGAGACCAGTCCTGGGTGTTCATTGTAAGGACTGATGCTGAGGCTGAAACTCCAATACTTTGGCCACCTCATGCGAAGAGTTGACTCATTGGAAAAGACCCTGATGCTGGGAGGGATTGGGGGCAGGAGGAGAAGGGGACAACAGAGGATGAGATGGCTGGATGGCATCACTGACTCGATGCACATGAGTTTGGGTGAAATCCAGGAGTTGGTGATGGACAGGGAGGACTGGCATGCTGCGATTCATGGGGTTGCAAAAAGTGGGACATGACTGAGTGATTGAACTGAACTGAACTGAACTGATGGGCCGGTGATTTTTATGTTTATTTTATTCAGGGTTTGTTGGGGTTTGTTGCACTTTGTGGGTGTGTAGATTAATACTTTACAACACAGACTTCCTTAGTGGCTCAGTAGATAAGAAGTCACCTACCAACTCAGGGGACATGGGTTTGATCCGTGGTCCAGGAAGATTCCACATGCCTTGGAGCAACGAAACCTGCAAGGAGCAACTACCCAAGTGCTCCACAAGAGAAGCCACTGCAATGAGGAGCCCGTGCATTCCAACAAAGACTAGCCCACACTCACTGCAACTAGAGAAAGCCCATGCAAATCAACCAAGACCTGGCACGACCAAGACTAAACACATAAAATTATATGAAGATATTTTACAAAAAAATTGTGAATTTTCAGCCATTATTTCAAGTATTTTTTCTCCCATTTCTTTCTTTTCCTTCTGGGACTCTCACTACATGTCGGTGTGTTTAATGCTGTGTTGTAGTTCTCTGAAGCTCTGTTCATTTTTTTAAATCTATTTTCTTCTCTCTTCTACACATTAGATAGTTTCTGTTGACTTATCTTCATTGATTCTTTCTTTTGTCATCTCAAATTTACCCATTTAATTAGTTTTTATTTTAGTTATTGTGCTTTAAATTTCTAGAATTTCTACTGATTCCTTTTCATTGTTTGTTTTTTATTGAGAAATTCCTATTTGAGGATCATTGTCATTATGCTTTTATTTAATTTTTAAAATATATGCTAAGAGCTGTTTTGAAGTCTTTGCTAAATATAACATCTGGGTCCACTCAGTTTCTACAGATTTTTTTCTCGTGAGAATGAATCACATTTTCCTGTTATTTTTTATATCTCATGATGTTTTCTTGAAAACTGATTCTTTAGACCATATACTGTAACATTTCTGGATTACATTTTTTTCCATGAGGTAGTTGTTGTTGTTAGAAACTTATTTGGACTTAATCTGCAGAATCTATTTTCCTGAGATATGCAGCCACTGATGTCTCTGCTCAATTGTTTTTAAATTCTTGTTTTGTTTTTCTGCCTAGCTTTCTAGGGGTTGTCCTGTGTCTGCATAGCTTACTGGTAAGTCAATGATTCATAAGAGGCTGTGCTTGAGAACCTTGAGCCTCTAAGGCTTCCACTCTCTGCTGATAGATCTGTGTGTATGTTAAGCTTTCAATGTTTAGCTAGTTTTCCAGTTTGCCTCATCTTCATTTTCCTCTGGACCTTCTTGGGTGCCCTGTAAAGATGAGCATCATTTCCCATATATCCAAGGAGATAAGGAGAGCTCATATAGCCCTTCCATGGTTCTCTCACTTCCAGCATTTCCTTATTAAGTTTCTGACTGGTCTGTCATGTCCCACAACTGGGACTGCAAACTCAGGTTAGCAGAGCTATGAGAATTTCCCATTCACTTCTGCCACATATGCTTCTTTTACTGATAATGCTGCCAGAGATGGGTTTTGGCCCTCCACACAAATCAAGTCAGTCCCCTCTAGCAGTGAAGCTGTTGTTTTTCCTGGGCAGTCCTGCTCTGGTAAGATTGCTTCATTGACCAAGCTTTTGGAAGAGGAATGAGGGAGGAACAGATCCAGGCAAGAGGGCTGCAGACTCTCTGTAGACTTCCACTCTTGTCATCCAAAGTCCTAACAGATTTTCATGAATAAACACTTCTCAATTCCTTGTTTGTCCCCGATTGACTTTTGGAGTCCTGAAACAATTGTTTTGAATTGTTTTTTTTCCAGTTCTGTTTGTTTTCTGGGGGAAGAAGTTTTGTTAAACTCTTCACTTTGCTTTAATAGAGTCCTATCTCTGAATAAAACCTGTGAGTCAATTGCTTCAACATGTATCATGGTGGGTTTTTTTTCCCCCATTTACCCTGTCTTGTGCTCTTCAACAATCTGGGTACATTTTCTGCCAAAAATTTCTTAGACTTATTTTGCTTTTTCATAGCATCTTTATTCCAATAACAAAGAAGACCTCTGAAGATGATTATGAAAGCATTCTAGCATTTTTGTCTCTTCCTAAGAATTTTTCCTTATATTTCAATTCACACAAAATAAACTTCGGTGCTGAGATGTCTAAAACACAGGGTGTTGACCATATGCTATTTAATGACCTCTTTTGTCTTAATATATGCATAAATATAAAGGTGGCTCAGATGGTAGAGAATCTACCTGCAATGCAGGAGACCCTGGTTTGATCCCTGGGCTGGGAAGATCCTCTGGAGAAGTGAATGGCTACCCACTCCAGTATTCTTGCCTGGAGAATTCCATGGACAGAGGAGCCTGGCGGGCTACAGTTCATGAGGTCACAGCGAGTTGGACGCAATTGAGTGACTTTACTTCATACATAACATGTCAAATTTCAGTTGCACACTTTTACCTATGTTTCTTCAGTATTATAAAATACTCCATTAATTAAAGTCCTATGAAGTAAATTTCACATTTTTTTGAAAGAAACTCCACAAAAAAGTTATATAAGTAGCAAATAGAGGTATGAAGATTTTCACATTACTAATTGCCAGGGAAATAGAAATAATACACAGTGACATGCCATTGCACGCCCACTAGAGTACGAATCCAAGGAGGAAACTGGAGCTCTCACAAATATTCGTTAGGGCTATAAAAGGACACAACTATTTTGGAAAACATTTTGACAGTTTCTGATAAAGTAAACATATACTATCATATAACCCATCCTTAGGTATTTGCCTGAGAGAA
This sequence comes from Bos mutus, assembly GCF_027580195.1. Classification (NCBI taxonomy): domain Eukaryota; kingdom Metazoa; phylum Chordata; class Mammalia; order Artiodactyla; family Bovidae; genus Bos; species Bos mutus. The sequence continues at coordinate 35,542,960 of NC_091645.1, forward strand.
ATAAAAGCTGTCCACAAAAAGACTTTTACAAGAATGTTTATAGCAGCTTTATTCATAACTGCCCAAAACTGGAAACAATCCCCAAAACCATCAGTCACAGAGTAGATAAGCAGATTGCCGTATAGCTATATAATGTGGTACTAGTTAACAGTAAAAAGCCACAAACTAATATATACACAATTATCAGGAGGAATCTGGAAAACTTGCTGAGTGAAAGAAGCCAGACACAGAAGACTACATAATGTGTGATTCTATTTCTATGAAATTCTAGAGCAGGTAAAAAAGAAAAATACCTAGTGATAGAAAGAATTTGGGGGATGCCTGAGCACGACTGAAGCGACTTAACAGCAGCAGCAGCAGAGCATAGTAGGGTGGGGAGTTTCTGCAAAGGAGCAGAAAGGAAGTTCTCAGAGGTAAGGGTATAGAAGTATTCTGTATCTTGATTATGGCAGTGGCCACAAAGCTCATACATTTGTCAAACTCAAAGAGCTAACTACCCCTTTATTTATTTATTTTTTTCTTTTGCCCACACCAGCTGTGCAGTATACAGGATCTTAGGTCCCTCACCAGGGATCAGACTCCCGCCCCCTGCATTGGGAGCTCTGAGTCCTAACCACTGGACGGCCAAGGAAGTCCCACTGCCCCTTTAACGTGGTTGCCTGGCAGTATATGTACATTACACCTCAATGAACTTGATGCACAATGTACTTACCACCAATGGCAGCACGTGGTAAGCACTTCGAGAATGTGCTGACATTTGTGGTGCAATCGTAGTAGGATGGGGAGACTCCTTCTCCCGCCTGCCTGAAGAGCTGGAACTGCAAATTCCCCAGTGGCTTCCCAACCTCTTGAGAAGAGAGACAGTGCTGTCAGTGGGAGTTTGGAGGCTTGGGCCTCATCTGCCTCTGGAATCCTGTCCAAGCCAGTTAACGCTCTGAGTCTCCCTTAAAAAAAATAGATTGAGTTTTATGTGCCCTAAGATCCCTTCCAAAATAAAATGTCCAAGGTTCTGTTATCAGACATATTTATTACAAATAAGATCTGTGAAAGTAATTTAGTTTCCACATTTCTTAATCCCTTTCTCTTATTTAATGCCTTGTGATCCTGGACACTCTCTCTGCCAAACTCCTTTCCTCTTACAACCAAAATTTTATTTACTTATGTCCCGTTTCCTTAGTGTTGCTAAGCAACAGGAAAGAGTCCACTGATCCACTGTTACTACAGAACACACCTCGTCCCAGTGCCTTGAAGCAACAACATAATGTTTACCGTGCTGTGAGCCTACAACTTGGGCAGCAGGACAGCTCACCTCTGCTCCCATTGGCAGCAGCTGGGGCAGCTCAGTCTTGTGCCTGGTGTCTGGACTGGGAGGTCTCCAACTCTGAAGGTGGGAGCAGTGGGGACCCCGAGCACCTCTCTCTATGTCCATGTGTTCTTGCCATGTGGACTTTCCAGCCTGGTAGCTTCTGAGGAGCTGGATTTCTTGCATGTTGACTCCATGCCCCAGATATACACAATGAGAGAAAGAGACAAAGGTAGAGAAACAAGAGACACTGAAACAGAGATAGAGAGATGGAGAGACAGAGAAGGCTCACCCTCTGGAGAGAAGCTGTGTTGTCTCCCTTCCCCTAGTTTGAAAAGTCACCCAGTTGTCAGTTCCACCTAATTATGGTGATCAGAGCAGATCACTGAGGCTGGTCTTTGTGCATGTGAGGGCTTCCCTGGTGGTTCAGATGGTAAAGAATCTGCCACAGTGCAGGAGACCCGGATTCAATCCCTGGCTTGGGAAGATCCCCTGGAGAAGGGAATGGCTCCCCACTCCAGAATTCTTGCCTGGAGAATCCCATGGACAAAGGAGTCTGGTAGGCTACAGTCCATAGGGTAAAGAGTTGGATACGACTGAGCGACTGACACACACACACATTCACATGAAGGGGGATTAGGGGCCACCATTTGATGATAACAGTGTTTAGGAACCCAAGGAAGTTTTAACATCATGGCCAACTAGTCGGAGTCAAGGTTTTATGGATGATAACATGGCTTAGGAAGGGAGTTCCCACTTACCTCTCATGGTATTGGCCTGTCAAGACCACCACTGTCCTACTCAGAGGATGGCAGTTCTGGTGCTGTGGTGGTCCCTGTGGAAGGTAGAATCCTTGGACCCCTGAATGCAATGAAAAACTTTTCCTTTTGTACCCCTCAGCAGTCAACTTGAAGGAATGTGTGTGTGTGTGTGTGTGTGTGTGTGTGTGTGAAGTCACTTCAGTCATGTTTGACTCTGCAACCCTATGGACTGTAGCTCGCCAGGCTCCTCTGTCCATGGAATTCTCTAGGCAAGAATACTGGAGTGGGTTGCTATGCCCTCCTCCAGGGCATCAAACCCATGACTTTTATGTCTCTAGCATTGGCAGGAAAGTTCTTTACCACTAGTGCCCCTCAGAAAGCTGGAAGGAATGTTTTGCAACAACCTCAGTCCTACCTGCAGCTGGAAGGGAAGGACAGGCTGCTGACTATGTCCTGACTCAGTGGAGGGTCAGTGAGAAACAGATTCTTTCAGACTCTGTCAACCAACAACCTACTGAGGAACAGTTCTGACGGTAGCACCTTACACAGTAAAAACGGCTCATTCTATGACTAGAGCTAAATCCACAGAGCAGATATCTGCATAAATGCAACACATTCATGACCTGGAGCCAAATAGCAGGACCTCAGACTCCTCGCTCTGTGGGTCTGCAGAAGTTCTCACACTCTGCCATCCCAGCCCCAGAGGAGAGTCTGTATCCCACAGCTTCCGAGATCACTGCCCTAAGACTTCCCTCTAAGGAGAACCTTTTTAATCATCACTGTTAATTTTAAATATTCATGTGATTTTTGTATCCTATACCATAATCTCTCTGTTTATTTTAATATGAAATGAGGACTTCCCTGGCAGTGCAATGGTTAAGACTTCGCCTTCCTTAAGTCAGACAGAGAAGGGAGAATATCACATCACATCCCTTACATGTGGAATCTGAAAAGAAATGATACAAATGAACTTAGAAAGGGGCTCATGCACTTGGAGAACAAACCTAAGGTTACCAGAGGGGAAGAGTGGGGGGAAGAGATACTTAGGGAATTTGGGATGGACAGGTACACACTGCTCTATTTAAAAGGGATGACCAACAAGGACCTACTGTAGAGCGCAGGGAACTCTGCTCAATGTTACGCCGCAGCCTGGATGGGAGGGGAGAATGGGCACATGCATGTGTATATCTGAGTCCCTTTGCTGTTCACCTGACACTATCGCATTGTTGTTAATTGGTTATACCCCTATACAAAATAAAAGGTTATTTTTCTTTTTTAAAAAAAAATAAAAAAGATGTCACCTTCCAATACAGTGTGTGCAGATTTGATCCCTGGTTCAGAAGCTGAGATCCCACACACCTTCCATCCAAGAAACCAAAACATAAAACAGAAGCAATATTATAACAAACTCAAATAAAGATTTAAAAAAGTTCACATCGAAAGAATCTTTAAAAAATAAATTAAAAAATTAAAATGAATATGATTTTACTCAAAATCACAAAAGTAAAATTGGTGCCCTGAGAACATGAGCTGTGTGTACTCTGTGATTGTTTCCTAGACACACCCAGGTACTTCTCGGACTTGAGAAGAGAAGAAACTGTAAATTCTATCTGAAAATATAATTTTAACGTCTAAGAGAATTTCTTTTTTATGCATTCTGGTTTCTTACTAAGAATGTAAAAGGGAAAAGAACCAAGCTCATGGTGACAATCTCCACTTAGTTCCCAGCCGACAGCACCACCTTGCCAAGCATGTAGCTGAGCCACCCTGGAGGGACTATTCCAGCCCCAACTGATGCATGTGCAGTAGAAATCAGGTGTTTAAATGAGCCCTGCCCAAGCTGAAGGTCTGTAAACAAAATCAAACAATGATGTTTAAGCCACTAAGCTATGGGGGTATTTATATTATATTACAATAGATAGCCAACAATGACCAACAAGGACTTCCCTGGTGGCTCAGACGGTAAAGCGTCTGTCTACAATGCAGGAGACCCGGGTTCAATCCCTGGGTTGGGAAGATCCCCCGGAGGAAATGGCAACCCACTCCAGGACTATTGCCTGGAAAATCCCATGGACAGAACAGCCTGGTAGGCTACAGTCCACGGGGTCGGACATGACTGAGCGACTTCACTCACTTCACAATAGATAGCCAACAATGACCAAAGAACTTGGAACAGATATTTCACAAAGGAAGATACACGAAGGACCAATAAGGACAAGAAAAGACTAACATCATTAGTCATCAGGGAGATAAACATTAAAACCACAGAAGATATCACTACGCATCCATTAGGATGGCTAAAATTTAAAAAAAAAAGTAAAAACTGACCTAGACCATGCGCTGGTAAGGATACAGAGGAACTGAAATGAATGCTCACACTTCGCTGAAGGCAAATGGTACAACCACTTCCAAAAATAGACAGTTTTTTAAAGACTAAAATTTAAACCAGCAAGTTCACCCCTAAATATTTACCCAAGAGAAATGAAAACATATGTCCACCAAAAATGTACACAAGAATGTTCCCAGAAACTTTTATCATGACAGCCCAACTGGATACAGTCCAAATATCTATCAACTAGAGAATGGACACACAAATCGTGGTATTATTACAGAGTAGTAAATACAACTAAATACAATAAAAAGGAATAAACTATTGATACAAGCAATAACATCAATGAACCTAAAAATGATGACAGTCAAGATATCCCTGGTGGTTCAGTGGTCGGGCCTTCCCCTTCCAATGCAGACGACGTGGGTTCGATCCCTGGTTGGGAAACTAAGATCCCACATGTCTCTTGGCTAAGAAACCAAAATATAAAACAGAAGCAACATTGTAACAAATTTAATAAAGACTTTAAAAATGGTCCACATCCAAAAAATTCTTAAAAAATACAATAATGAGGGAAGGAGATCAGATACATAATGATGCCTACTTTCTAAGTCCACTTATATGATATTCAAGGCTAGGCAAAACTAATTTAGTAAGTAGTTTAAAATCATGATTCTGTCTGAGACAATCGGGTTTCTAGAACTTGTGATCTTAACCATGATGCTATATCTGTAAATCCATGGATAAAGATTTTGAAGAAGATAATGATTTAATGTGTTATATGAGTGGTGAGGTTCTGGGGAAGAGGGAATAATTAAGAGATAATTGAGGAGAAGTGAAACAGAACTTTGTTTTTGCTCTCTCTATATCTGGTTAGTTCAAAATTTTAAAATGAGCATGTGTAATATTTAAAAATATAGCAAAATGCACAAATGCATGGCATCAAATAAAAGTGATCAGGTATGCAAAAACATAGAAATACATGGCTCATACCAGGAAACAGTCAATAGAGGCAGAATCAGAAAGGATAGAAATTAGAACACAAAGACTTTAAAACAGCTATTATAAATATGCTTAATATGCTCAAGAAGAAGTGGGAAACATGAATATGATGAGAAGCCAAAAGAAAGGTTTTTAAAAGAGAGAGAGGCTGAAATGGAATTTCTAAAGATGAAAATTAAATCATCCGAAACAAAGAATGTACTGACTAGATTAAGAGCTGATTAGATGCTATAGAAGAACAGATCAGGAAACGATCAGAAAACACAGTTATAGAAAATGTTTAATGAAGTACAGAAAAGATTGACAAAAAAATGAAATAATATATAGCATCTGTGGAACAATATCAAAAAACTCTAACCTGTAAAATTAGAGCCCCAAAGAGGAAAAGAGCTATGTGAAGAAATAATATAGCTATAAGTTTATCCAAACGTAGTGAAGATAAGCCCATATCCCCCCCCTCCAAAAAAATCTGTGGAACCCAAGCAGAAAAAATATAAATAAAGAAAACCATGCCAAAGTAATTACAAGTTGCTAACAAAACAGAAGTTAAAAAAAAATCTTCAAAGCAATCATAGATAAAAGGTAAATTACAGAGTAATACAGGCAAACACGAGAGCAGAATTCTTATGATAAAATATGCAAGCCAGAAAAGAGAGAAACATCTTAAAATGCTGAAGGAAACTATTATCATAGAATTGTATCCCCAGGAAAATTATCTTTTAAAAATGAAGACAAAATAGAGAACATTAGAGATGGAAAAAATATTTCACATAAATAAAAGCTGAAGGGATCCCTCAACAGCAGATCTGCATGAAAGATATTTTTAAAAAACGAAAAAGTTTTCACACACTAATGAAAAATCAGAGGGACTTCCCTGGTAGTCCAGTGGTTAAGACTCCAAGCTTCCACTGAAAGAGCATGGTTCCAATCCCTGGTTGGGGAACTAAGATCCCACATGCTGCATGATGCAGACAAAAGAAAAAATCAGAGATTGTCAGATTGGATTTCAAAAGCAAGACACCTACAAGACATTGTTTCATATGCGCGTGTGCTGCATCCTAAGTTGCTTCAGTCGTGTTCGACTCTTTGCAACCCTTTGCACTGTACCCCACCATGCTCCTCTGTCCATGGCATTCTCCAGGCAAGAATACTGGAGTGGCTTGCCTTTTCCTTCTCCGGGGGATCCTCCTGACCCAAGGATCGAAACTGAGTCTCTTATGTCTCCTGCATTGGCAGGAAGTTTCTTTAGTACTGAGCCACCTAGGAAGCCCATTCTTTCATGTATAAAGAAATTTTTTTTAAAGTTCAAACTAAGAGTATGGAAAACTAGTACCATGCAAAAACTAATAAACGGAAATCTGGAGTGACTATAATATCAGACAAAGTGCAGTTGTGGCAGTGATCACTCTACAGTATATAGAGATGTTGAATTATAAATGCTGTACACATGACACTTTTATAATAATACTAATAAAAAGGATAACCCATCCAGCAACAGCAGAAAACAAAATCTTTTCAAATGTACACACAACATTCACAAAGAGAAGACCATATTCTGGATCATAAAACATGTCTCAGTAAATTTAAGGGAATTTAAATCATATGAAGTATGTTTTCTGATCATAACAAAATTAAAAGTAAACATTAATACCAAAAAGATTCCTGGAAAATCCACAAACCTTTAGAAAATAAATAACTCAAGACAAAACTTAATCATAAGAGAAATTAGAGAACACTATGAACCAAAACAAAAATGAAAATATATCAAAATGTGTGGGATGCAGCCAAAGCAGTACTTAGAGGGAAATTTATAACTTTAAGCGCTTGTATTTGAAAAAGTCTCAAATCAGTTACCTAAGTTTCCATCCTAAGAAACTACAAAAGAAAGAGCAAATAAATATAAAGCCCATATGAAACTTATACCTCAATCAGATCAGATCAGATCAGATCAGTCGCTCAGTCGTGTCTGACTCTTTGCGACCCCAGGAATCACAGCACCCCAGGCCTTCCTGTCCATCACCAACTCCCGGAGTTCACTCAGACTCATGTCCATCAAGTCAGTGATGCCATCCAGCCATCTCATCCTCTGTCGTCCCCTTCTCCTCTTGCCCCCAATCCCTCCTAGCATCAGTCTTTTCCAATGAGTCAACTCTTTGCATGAGGTGGCCAAAGTACTGGAGTTTCAGCTTTAGCATCATTCCTTCCGAAGAAATCCCAGGGCTGATCTCCTTCAGAATGGACTGGTTGGATCTCCTTGCAGTCCAAGGGACTCTCAAGAGTCTTCTCCAACACCACAGTTCAATAACTCTGATAAAAATTTCTTATTCCGTGTTGACTTTGACCTCATAGTTTATCTTAAATCATTTCTTTTTCCTGTTGCTTTTCTTTTCTTCATAGCTATAGATCTTTCTTATAAATAACAGCCTTGTTGAAAAAAGCATATAATTATATACAAGGGCACACACAAGGAATTTCTGAGTTTTATGGTACAAATTGTGTCAATGAATGACCATATATTAAGCCCTTACCATCTGCCGATGCTTGCACATGTGTTGTTTCATTTAATAACCAGGCTACGGTGGATCCCTAGGGGATTTTGATGGCTTGATTTATGATCCCCCAAAACCGCCATTTAAACATCCATCTCCAGCAGAATTGTTGGATTTGGTTTATTTTCTCTGTTTTGTGTGAATATTTTCATCACACAAGAAACCATCTTGAAAAAGCCCCTCATAAATCTTGGTGTGTATGAGATCAACTGGCTTTAATGAATTATGAGATCAAGTAGAATCGGTCTGGAAAACAGCCAGCAGATTTAGAGACGAGATGGGGCAACCCACTGCAGTATCCTTGCCTGGAGAATCCCCATGGACAGAGGAGCCTGGCGGGGTACAGTCCATGGGGTCACAAAGAGTCGGACATGACTGAGCAACTAAGCACGGCACAAGGTACAGAGCAGGGATGGCTTTAGGTCCCTCTGAGTATTCCTCAGACTCAGTCCCTACATGATACGACAACAGTGAGCGCGGGAAGATGAAGGTGTGAAATGCAGAGCCCAGAGAGGAGAGCACACCCCACCCCACACCCCCCAAGTGGTCAGGAGCCCACATTTTTCCCAGAAGTCCCAAGGTGTCTCCTCATCTTGTGCTCACTTACATTCAACTGTGGTGAACTTCCTCCCTGTGAGACAGCAGCTTCCCTTTCTTTGGTTCTGTTTGGGACACTGCTCTCCAGATTCATTAGGTGGGCTTCCTAGGTGACGCTAGTGGTAATGAACCCACCTGCCAAAACGAGATATAAGAGACACGGGTTCAATCCCTGGGTCAGAAAGTTCCCCTGGAGGAGAGCATGGCAACCCACTGCAGTATTCTTGCCTGGAGAATCGCATGGACAGAGGAGCCCAGCAAGCCACAGTCCATGGGGTCGTACAGAGTCGGGCACAACTGAAGCAGCTTAGGACACACACAGGGACCAGTTAGCGTGCTCACCCCAATATTAACAAACGTCACAGATCTATGCAGAGGAATTATTTGTTTACTGCTGAACTAATCAGAAGATATCACTACAGCTGTGGATCTTTCCCCAAATTAAAACAAGGGTTTGAGAATTATTCTTTTCAAAGGTCCATTCTAAATTATGGGGCTGTAATTCCATCTTGAAGGCTACTTGTGGGTCACGCTTCACTTCTCGTGGTTTATGACTTCAACCCAGGCCCTTGATGGAATTATAACCCAACAGGCACAGAGACTGCTATTTATCATCTGTTTATTTTACAACAGAGCATCTAGTATATTTTGGTTTTATGCTCCTGGAGAAGACAAGCAGGGAGGAGGAGATAAAAGAATTGAACCCAGGCTATAGCCATGTCCACCCAACTCTAAATCCTTGAGATAAAAAGGGAGACAACAGTCCAGACATGTTATCTCCACGTTAACAGATACCTGGAAGTCTCTTCTCTGTGTCACAGTGGAAATAAAACGTCCAAATGGCTGTTTGACAAGAGGCAGGCAGACAAGAGGGTGGCCATCCTGCCTCCCTCCTCTCCACCCCACTGCCGCCTCTGTCTGCTCTATGCACAACAAGCTCTTAGGCGGGCGGCTGCAAGTGCACAGAAAGCTGGGTCAGGGATCAGGCAGGGTCACTGGGCGCTCAGGCCTTGGATTCGGCTGCTGGTCCCCACGGTGTGCTGGGCGTGGACACCCCTTTCTCTTTCCATGCTGTCCCCAGGCTCTACCGCACACTTGGCCCTGGGCCTTGGCAAACATTCTAATTTGCTGCATAATTAATGTAACAGTGATTCAAAGCAGAGAGGCTTCTGGGACTAATTAGTGACCTGAATCTCCATGGTAGCTTGCATTCCATTCTTATCAGTGCCGGGAAGAGCTGCACTCCCTGAAACAATGTCTCCCACTTACGACTGCGACACAGCCAAGAGGCAAAGATCATTTTCCCTTTCAGTGTGCACAGATTCCAGCAGTATGTGATCACGTCCCACAGGGGCTGCACTTCCCCTGGAAGAGCCTCACCGAATTAGTCCCTCGTGAACTTTCAGGTTTCTATGTGGGCCTGGGGAGCTGTCGTCGCAGGTGGAGAAATAAAGACAGTCAGCAACAGCTTGCTGACCATCCACAGAATGGACAGCATTGTTCTGGGGGTTGGAGAAGCTTGAAAGAGAATGGAGGCCTCACTCTCTTTCCAGAGACCTTGTAGTAGGATAATAAAGCCCACAGTGATGAGAATAGATGACCTGTGCATTCTCCTTCCTAACTTGATCCCCTGTTTGTCTGAGCTTGCATGGCTCCCAGTGCGCCAGTATTCAAAGTCAGAGTGACCTCAGACCAGGAAAGTCAGGGGCACCGCAGCAGTGATGGCCTCACTGCCTCCCCCGCCCCCGCCAGCTTCCTGGAGCTCCTCACCCCCATCAGAACCACTGCATTTCAGCTCACTTGCTCAGGCCCAGCCTCATGAAGCCTAGAGTCAGCAAGTTGAGGACACGGATAGTGGGCCAATCCAGTCTGACCACTCCTTCAGTTCACGTACACATGTGGTCCGTGGCTGCTTTCACGTGACAATGGCAGAGTTTAATAGTTGCAACAAGCATGGCATGACCCACAGTCCTACAACATTTACTATTCAATCCTTTGCAGAAAAGTTTGCTGACCCCTGCTCTAGACGATCCAAAACCACCCAGCAGGTGGGTGACCTTGGCTTCAGTCTTAGTGTCTTAGAATTCTTTTTTTAGGAGTGAGCTATGGACCAAACCCAGAACAATGACTGTAACAAAATGTATCACTTTCAGCCTCTACTCACGATTCCGCAGTGACCAAGTGCCTGTTTGATAAACACGTAGGTGCTACTTACTATACGTCAAGCACTACTGTAAGCCCTATACCTCCGTGAACTCTTTCCATCCTTACTACCACCCTATCAAGTGGGCATCACCCCCCCCATTCACAGATGAGGAGACTAAGATGCAGAGTGGCTATGTTACCCAGAGCTATAAAGCTAATAGCAAGTGACAGAGCCAGGATTTGAACCCAGGAAGCCTTCAAGTTCATTCAGACAAACCAGGACCTTCAAGTTCATTCAGCAAACTTGCCAGTCAGAGCCTGTTTTTATGACATTCCCCAAAGTTGGGGTTGTAACATCTAGCCTGGATCTTTATGGGCTAATCAAATTTTCAGTGTCAAATACATTACTGTAATTCAATGTTGGTAAGGGTGCAATGAGATGGGTACTTTGGTACATTTTATATCAGTTCAGTTGCTCAGTCGCGTCCGACTCTTTGTGACCCCATGGATTGAAGCACACCAGGCTTCCCTGTGCATCACCAATTCCCTGAGCTTGCTCAAATTCATGTCCATCGAGTCGGTGATGCCATGCAATCATCTTATCCTCTGTTGTCCCCTTCTCCTCCTTTTATATAGATTTCTCTCTATATTTTTAAAATTAATTTATTTATTTTAATTGGAGGCTAATTACTTTACAATATTGTAGTGGTTTTTGCCATACATTGACATGAATCAGCCATAGGCGTACATTTGTTCCCCATCCTGACCCTCCCTCCCACCTCCCTCCCCATCCCATTCCTCAGGGTCATCCCAGTGGATCAGACCTGAGCACCCTGTCTCATGCATCGAATCTGGACTGGTGATTTATTTCACATATGATAATATACATAGTTCAATGCTATTCTCTCAAATCATCCCACCCTTGCCTTCTTTCACAGAGTCCAAAAGTCTGTTCTTTACATCTGTGTCTCTTTTGCTGTCTCATATATAGGGTCATCATTACCGTCTTTCTAAATTCCATATATATATGTTAATATACTATATTGGTGGTGTTTTTATGACTGACTTCACTCTGTATAATAGGCTCCAGTTTCATCCACCTCATTAGAACTGATTCAAATGCATTCTTTTTAATAGCTGAGTAATATTCCATTGTGTATATGTACCACAGCTTTCTTATATATTTTTATATAGATTTCTCCTACATTTTATGTAGATTTGTAAATTGATTTTGGAAGAGAATTTTATTATGTTGCTCAAGTGTACTAAAAAGGATTAGGTCCCCAGTCTATGTTTAAATAATAACCCAACACACAGAGAAAGCTTTCCAAGCTATGATATTTATTGTGACAATATTTGTTACATGGAAAAATTGGGACATAGATGGGGAAACAGTGGAAACAGTGTCAGACTTTATTTTTCTGGGCTCCAAAATCACTACAGATGGTGACTGCTGCCATGAAATTAAAAGACGCTTACTCCTTGGAAGGAAAGTTATGACCAACCTAGATAGCATATTGAAAAGCAGAGACATTACTTTGCCAACAAAGGTCTGTCTAGTCAAGGCTATGGTTTTTCCTGTGGTCATGTATGGATGTGAGAGTTGGACTGTGAAGAAGGCTGAGCTCCGAAGAATTGATGCTTTTGAACTGTGGTGTTGGAGAAGACTCTTGAGAGCCCCTTGGACTGCAAGGAGATCCAACCAGTCCATCCTAAAGGAGATCAGTCCTGGGTGTTCTTTGGAAGGAATGATGCTGAAGCTGAAACTCCAGTACTTTGACCACCTCATTCGAAGAGTTGACTCACTGGAAAAGACTCTGATGCTGGGGAGGGGTTGGAGGCAGGAGGAGAAGGGGACGACAGAGGATGAGATGGCTGGATGGCATCACTGACTTGATGGATGTGAGTCTGAGTGAACTCCGGGAGTTGGTGATGGGACAGGGAGGCCTGGCGTGCTGCGATTCATGGGGTTGCAAAGAGTCGGATACGACTGAGCGACTGAACTGAACTGAACTGATGCAATAGTAGGTAAATGGTTAAATGAACTCATGGACTATTATCTTACACAGCATAACTGTGTATATATGTAAAAAGAGACTAGAAAAACTATATAAATGTTTGTTCAATGAACTGAATAACAACAATTCCAGAATGTTCTCTACAGATCATATTTTCACTTGGGAAAAGAAGGACCCAAATTCAGTTTGGAAAATATGGTCACTGGAGAGTCATGTGGTCATGCAGTCATGAAATCTGTAAGTTTCTACCAATAGCTCACTTAACTGTTACACGGTTCTAATGGTTAAAGAAATCTGCCTTTTCAAACTTCCATCCATTCTCAGCACGTTGGGAGGTGAGATGACCGGAACAAAACCTGTATAAACCATGACAGATGTGTAAGATACTGCAGCCTTAACAGTTCTCCTAACAAAAGTGTCACGTGCTGATCGCTGTCACTGTTAATATGTGAAGTTATTTTTGAAAATATTTTCTTTTTTGGCACTTCAGGCGGGGGCTTTCTATTTGCTCTTCTCTGGATCTGCCTTCCTCATCTGGAACTCGGATTTGCGGTTTAGAACTTGAGACACTGTCCGTATTTCACAGTGCTTGAGTCTAAATATTCTTCCTCATAACTGAAGGCAAATGACTGTTTTCTCCCTCTTCTTGCTGAGTGTTTTCTTGGATTGTGTTTTTCACTGTTGACTGATGTTTTTTCCTTGTGTTATGATGGGTGAAAGCCAAATGTACATGTTGCCAAGTGCAGCGTGGTTGGGATCCAGCAGGGCAGGGGGTGGGAAGGAAACCTTGCTCCTTGGATGATGGTGACGTTTGGGCACTATTATGAGTGATTTGCATATGTTCAGTGTGGGAGCTGGAGCTTAAGGGAATCTGACGGGGTGGGTGTGAGGCCGCTGGTCCATCCTGGGGGCTGAGGACTTGATCTGTGTTTGATTTCTGCGATGCTTTTTTTGGCATGACTCAGCGAGGGTGTGCATAGGTACCAAAGCTCTCAGGCTATTAAGAGGCATCTACTTTCAAAGTTACATGTGTGCAAATTCCTAGTTATTCCTCCAGGTGAGTGTCAAACGGAACAAGTACAAAGACATACATTTGGGATGAAATGATCATTTCATCAAGTATAATGAAGGATTCCCGGGTGAGTGACAGCTCATGTCTGGAAAAGCTGAAAGTTTCTGTTGGCCAAGGGAAATTTTTGTGATAAAGGCACCCTTTATATCTTGACAGGGTCTGGTGTACAACTATACAGGTGTACAACTGTGTCAAAACCCAACCAATGTACAATTAAGACTCAGAATTCCTTTTTCATCAAAAGAAATACTGGAAACAAATATTAAACTCTGGTTAACATGCATGATTCCAAATAGGAAAAGGAGTACATCAAGTCTGTATATTGTCACCCTGTTTATTTAACTTACATGCAGAGTACATCATGAGAAATGTTGGGCTGGAAGAAGCGCAAGCTGGAATCAAGATTGCCGGAAGAAATACCAATAACCTCCGATATGCATATGACACCACCCTTATGGCATAAAGTGAAGAGGAACTAAAAAGCCTCTTGATGAAAGTGAAAGAGGAGAGTGAAAAAGTTGGCTTAAAGCTCAACATTCAGAAAACGAAGATCCCGGCATCTGGTCCTATCACTTCATGGGAAATAGATGGGGAAACAGTGGAAACAGCGTCAGACTTTATTTTTGGGGGCTCCAAAATCACTGCAGATGGTGACTGCAGCAATGAAATTAAAAGATGCTTACTCCTTGGAAGAAAAGTTATGACCAACCTAGATAGCATATTGAAAAGCAGAGACATTACTTTGCCAACAAAGGTCCATCTAGTCAAGGCTATGGTTTTTCCAGTAGTCATGTATGGATGTGAGAGTTGGACTGTGAAGAAAGCTGAGCGCTGAAGAATTGATGCTTTTGAATTGTGGTGTTGGGGAAAACTCTTGAGAGTCCCTTGGACTTCAAGGAGATCCAACCAGTCCATTCTAAAGGAGATCAGCCCTGGGATTTCTTTGGAAGGAATGATGCTAAAGCTAAAACTCCAGTACTTTGGCCACGTCATGCGAAGAGTTGACTCATTGGAAAAGACTCTGATGCTGGGAGGGATCGGGGGCAGGAGGAGAAGGGGATGACAGAGGATGAGATGGCTGGATGGCATCACTGACTTGATGGACATGAGTCTGAGTGAACTCCGGGAGTTGGTGATGGACAGGAAGGCCTGGGGTGCTGTGATTCATGGGGTTGCAAAGAGTCGGACACGACTGAGTGACTGAACTGAACTGAACTGAATATGCATGCTGAAGAATTTAGAGGGAGTTCTATCTGAAATTCACAAAAGGTAAGATGGACTGGTGGTGGAAATGGGGCTGGATGCACATGTGATAAAACGAGGATACTAAAGTGTCAGCATCAGAATCTAGGTGATGGTTCTATGCAGCGGTGTCACCTTGCTGGTGCACGAGGGCAGGTTTTGCCCAGATCTTCCCCAAGTTACATCGGTTGCTTAAGGCTGGCCATGGTGGGAATGTCAACACCATAGAAATCAGCAAATCATACAAATCAGAGGTGTTTAAATTTTTCATCTAGAGAGCCAGCTTACAAACACACCATTAGGTAGCTATGTGGGTTGTTCACTGCAAACTTCTTTCAACTTTTCTGTATGTTTGAAACTGTTCATAATAAAATATTGGCAAAACAATATGACTCAATGTGTTTAAAAAAAAAAACAGATGTAAAAAACAGTTTTTAGACTTTTGCCTCTGAGTGGGATTCAGTACATAGAGGCAAGGCATTTCTAGCACTGCAACAGCTTGGAGAAAAAAAGACACATCACAAAAACAGTTTGGAGAACCACAGAGGCAAAGAGGACTAGAAGAACGAGAATCCCAGAGAGAAAGAACACATGCAAAGCGAGCTGAGGCTGCTAGTAGCTTTCTTCACTGAAGCAGG
Organism: Bos mutus; assembly: GCF_027580195.1. Taxonomy (NCBI): domain Eukaryota; kingdom Metazoa; phylum Chordata; class Mammalia; order Artiodactyla; family Bovidae; genus Bos; species Bos mutus. Next base: position 35,558,616 of record NC_091645.1, read on the forward strand.
ATGAGGGCACTTGCTAAAGTCCAGTCTAAGAACAGGGCTTATCATATGCAGAGAAGAGAGAAACCAGAGGGCGCTTGTCTGAGCCCTCTGCTTGAGGCAAGAGAACAGATCCAGAGGAGTCCCAGACCCTTGGCTGGCTTCCCGCAGGACAGTTTCTGCACAGGGGTGGACAGGAGCCTCGAGCTGAGCCAGCAAGGAGGGGTGCAATCGCCCCAAGCTCTGAGCTCCTGGGAGATGGTCACATGAGTGGGAGGGGCTTGTAACCATACCCAGCGGGGCTCCCCACCAGAACTCTGGCAGATTTTGAATCTTTAGGATGTGGAGGCTAAACTTTCAGGACAGAGGTGCCAGAGACACAGCAAGATCTCAATCTAAAGCCCGGGGGAACTTCGCCTGGATAGCAGCTGGACCTGGAGTCAGACCTCCATCAGCCTCAGTTTCTGTAAGAAATGAAGTCCCACCAGAGGAAGGGCCCTGGGACAAACATGCTCCAGGTTAGAGTTAGAAACTTGTGCAGCCAGATGGAATTGAGTCTAGCTGCAACCCAGCCATGACCCGGTCTAAGTTCTCACGGCATCAAGGCGATAAGCCCCTTACACTGCTTGTCTAGCTGGAGAAAGGGCAAAGCCCTATGGGAAAGTGACCTTTACTTCAGTCTCGATGGTTTTTTATACAAAACGCCTGGCAAACAGCCATAAGGAATGAGACAAGGATGTAGGAAAATGTGACCAAAAATCAGGAAGGAAAATAGACAATGAAGCACATCCACAAAATATCCAAAGGTTAGACTTAGGAGGGAAGGACATTGAAAATAACCACTATAAATATTTTAAAGAAAATTAAGAAAATGATGGACAAAAAAGATGTCTGAAAGACAGAATCTCAACTGAGAACTGGAATGTATTTTTAAAAAGCAAGCGTACATTCTAGGACTGCAATACCTCAAAGCAAGAACTCTTTGGATGTTTTAACAGCAGAAGTCAAGGTAATGAACCTCAAGACACGTGAACAGGAAAAAAAAAAATACTGAAGAGCAGAGAGAAGTATGAGACATGCAGAATACAAAGAGCCTAACAAGTGTGCAACTGGCATACCAGAAGGCAAGGAGGTAAAGAATGGGGAGCAAGGAATATTTAAAATCAAAGCCCTTATAGGTAGCAGGGGAAGATGTATTTACATTTGGGTGTTCCTGTCCTGGTCATTACATTTACTAACTATGTGTTACACTGGACAAACCCCGTACTTCTTCTGATCTTGCTTTTTCCTTGTCTGTAAAATTGAATCTGTAATACTAATTCCTTAGGACTTTCATAGTATCATCTGTAAATGATAAAAACTATATAAGGTAGGGTGAAAATTTCTTAAACTGTCATTGTCCTCATCCTTACTGTTTCTTTGTCCAGTTATTCTTGGGGGTATGTAATCTCTAGCCCTAGCATACACGGGTTTCATTTAGGCTGTATCTCCTCTTCATTCTAAAATAATTCCATCTTTGTTGCATGTATCCTCGTGTTTTTCCTCCTTGTGTAACAAGCAGTATCTATGCCAGAGGTCACTGAAATTGTCACGTTGAAGACTCTGTAAAGGATTTCCCTTCTGAGACTGTTGTCTGGGACTTGAAGTTCTTGGGTGGAGGGAGAACAGAGGGGACAGAATTGGGAAATATGCCCCGAAAGCAAGTTAAAGAGAGTCGAATTCACTTAAATTCTTTGATCATTTAGTCTGTAGTCACATTAGAACTGAGTGAAAGCCCAGATTCATATCAGGAAGGGTGGATCCATAAGACTCACCAGAATGATGTGCAATTGTGAGCACACATATATATTTATAGGCATTTATATACATACATATTAAAGTGCTCATGGAACACAAGCCTGGAAAACCTGATTTCAGATGAAAGATGTGTTACCAGGGAAACCAAAACTTCCAGTATGCTGATTCTGAGATAACCTGTGAAATTCTAAACACAGTTTCTGAATCAGTTTGTGCTCTTTTGTCACGTGTGTTGTTGTTTTTATGAAGAAATAAAGAAAACAGAGGGTTTCCTAGGTGGCACTAGTGGTAGAGAAACTGCCTGCCAATGCAGGAGACATAAGAGACACAGGTTCGATCTCGGAATCGGGAAGATCGCCTGGAGGAGGACATGGCAACCCACTCCAGTATCTTGCCTGGAGAATCTCACGGACAGAAGAGCCTGATAAGCTATTTAGTGCAAGGGATCACAAAGAGTCGAACATGACTTAACAACTGAGCACACATTCAGCTCATTACAAGCAGAGGAAAAAAGATCAAATGTTAGTCAATGGCCTCATAACTACAAGTACTTTGACACGTCCATACCAGTAACAAATGGTCGACCCAGTAGATCAAAAAGCTACAGGCCTTTGTTTCTTTACTGAGGGGTTGCGGTGGGGTAGGTGGTGGTAGTATGACCATCTCTGCTTGTTTTTTTAGCTTAGGTTTGTGGGCTTGGAGTTTTTTTCTGTCACCACCTTTCTGACCATCTGATGGTTGGCCCTCTGTTCTCTTCACCCCAGATACCCTATCTTTTGAGAAATGGAGGCTTCCAGCCATTGCTAGTATGTCTCCAAAATTTAGCTATCCAACTCTGGGGTCACAACTCCAGGTCACAACCACTACCTTGGAATACCAAGTGCCTGTTGCGGTGGGATGCTATAGGTCTCTGGCTTGATTCTCTAGCCAAGACAAAACTCACCCTTTCCTGACAATGCATGTGAAATAGGACATTCACCCAAGTCAAGTCAGAATATGGTTATCATAGGAGAGGCCATGGACACTGGGACAAAAACATCTCAGACACTGAACTCTAGGAGCTCACAGTCCAGTGGGGAAGATAGACACTTAACGAAGCAGAAGCAGAGCCCGTGAAGACTCGAAGGTGAGAGCCAGTCATGCCTACTGAGAATTAGGGATCGGTTCACAGAGGTCCACAGAGGAGTAACATCCGGGCAGGATCTAGAATCAGGAACAGGAATTTGACAGGTGGAAAAAGCAAGGAGTGTGGGATGGTATGAAGAAGGCAAATCCTTCCACTTGAATGAGAAAGCATGAACCAGGCCACAGAGGCACAAAGATGATGGAAATTCTCAGAGAGAACATGACAACACTGCTGCAGCTCGTGCGGGCTTCTCAGGATCACCCCGAGTGCTGGTTAAACACAGATTGCTCCCCTGCCAGGTTCAGGAGTTCCTGCTTCCGTGGGTGTGCGGTGCCATCCAAGGATCTGCATTTCTCTCAAGCCACCAGATGGTGTCATGCTGCTGATCTGGGGGCCATACTTTGACAGAGCACCAAATCCTAACCACTAGACCACCAGGGAGCATTGGGGTCACATTTTGAGGACTATCTCACTGAAGATGGTGAAGGATGTGTGGTGGGTAAGGCCAGAGTGTGGGTCACTGTGGCACTTGGGCAGCTGTTTCAGAGGAGAGCTGTCAGGATGATGGAAATTTCAACAACTATCTAGGGCTGGGGGCAAGTTCTGGAGCTGTTCCAACCAGGCCCTGGAATTTTCTCATCAGAATGGACAGTAAATTCCAGATGCAAGAGACATTGCAGAAGCAGAGTCAAGTTCTCCTGGTGAGGAGTTGAACGAGGAAGAAGAGAAGGGGAAGGTGAAGACACTTTACAGGTCCTTTTCAAGGGACTGCACAGAATTTAAAATATTCCAGAGAAACAGCACAGAAAGAGAAGCATAAGAGAGAGCAGATGTATAGAAACGAGCAAGGGTCCCTGGGAACCAATGGGCATAGCTCTCCATAGAAGAGGGAGGAAAATGAAAGTTAGCACAAAAAGAAAAGACAGCTAGGGACTTCCCTGGCAACGCAGGGGGATCAGGTTTGATCCTGGCTGGGGAGTTAGGATCCCATATGCCTTGGGGCCAAGAAACCAAAACAAAAAACAGAAGCAATGTTGTAACAAATTCAGAAAGACTTAAAAAGTGGTCTACATCCAAAAAATTTTTTTCCAAATAATACAGGTAAAAACATAGCCTGAGGAGTGTCCATGAAGAGGCACAAAGGAAGGAGACATGTGAGTGTGGATAGAGGGGGAGCCCTGCAGAGGTGGATGGACCAGCAGCCTGGTAACTTATGGTGACTTGGAGGCTCCTGTTTATTTAATTCTTCCAAAAATGTTCATTGAGCATCAAAAGTATGCCTTGTGCTGAACTCTGAGGGCACAGTGGTGAGCAAAACAGAAAAGTGCCTGCCACCATGGGACTTGTGGGCGTGGAATCTGTCATCACAAATGCAAAGGAAAAGACAGGGTGTCATGGAGGGAATGACAGGTGAGGTCATGCCAGGGACGACACTGAAGCTCAGGCTAGATACATGAACCCAAAAAGAAGAGGCTGAGATGACCGTGTGGGTGAAGACCGCAGGCAGATGACCCGCGTCAGCCCCAAGGAACTGAAAGGAAGCCGGGTGACGGGGACAGAGAGGTGAGCGGGAGGCAGTTTCAGATGAGGCTGGTCGGCAGGCCAGAGCCAATACACGCAGGATTCTGCTCAAACCTCGTTAAAACTTCTCTCCACGTAGACACATCTTCAGAGTCATCAGCTTCACCCCAACACCAGCTTTGTTGCTGTCGTTTAGTTGCTCAGTCGTGTCCACCCTTTGTGACCCCATGGACTGTTGACCACCAGGCTCCTCTGTCCATGGGATTCTCTAGGCAAGAATACGGGAGTGGGTTGCCGTGCCCTCCTCCCTGGGATCTTCCTGACCCAAGGATAGAACCCACATCTCCCACACTGCAGGTGGAGTCTTCACCACTGAGTCACCAGGAAAATTCTGTTTTGGCTTAAATTCTGACTTTCACTAGCTTTGGGATTTAAGCCTCTATTCCTCAGTTTCCTCATGAAAAAGGATCTCCTCCCTTGGGATACTGTGAAGATTAAATAACAATACATGTAACATGTTTAGAACAGTGTATAAATATTTATCCTCAATAAATATTGGCTAGTTATCATCATTATTATTTATCATTATTACTCCACACTTTTATAAAAGGCTCAAAACCTAACTTTCCACCTCTCCTCCCCTTACTAAGGAATATACTAGTTCATACAATCACAAAAATGTTACACATTTCTGTATTAAAACCCTGCCTAATAATTTTCAGATCAACACCAGCTTGCTTGGAAACAAACTGAAACTTGGCCCTTCACCTATTTCACCAAATCTAGCTCAGAATAGCCTTCTGGTTTCTAGAACATTTAAAGCTCACTTGCCTCCGAGGACTAAGGCCTGCTGTGATTGAGGATACATATAAAAATATATTTATGTGCCTGCGGCTCAGAAAGCAATTTCCAAAGAGAATTTCTGAAGCTGTTTTGAGCATTATACAGCCTCTTGAGAGGATGGATTTTTTCCAAACCCATAACCGAACTCTATCCATCCTAATGAAAGTTCACAGCAGTGACATCACTCTGTCCTCTCTCTACATGCCTCGCACTTCTGGGGTCTGAGGGCACGTGAGGCAGTGTAAGGCCATGCTCTCACTCTCATTAAGCTCACGGTCACACCGAAAATTCAACCCTGTCAGAGGGAGGAATTTGGCAGTTCCTGCATCTCCTTATTCATCTTTTTTCACCACCTGGTTCACAATCTAACCTGGAGGGGCAAATATAATAGAGTAATAAAGTGCGTGGGAGCAAAGCAAAGTAGGGTTTGAGTCCTATCTCTGCCCCTTGCTAGCTGTGGGACTGTAGGCAAGTTGCTCACCCTCTCTGAGCTCAGGGATCACTTCTGTGATAATAAGGAGAACATCTATTCCATCAGGCAACTGTGAAGATGGAGTGATGTCTAGAAGCACCTTGTACTTTACCTGGAACAAAGGACTGTCACTGCTGTCCTGACAGAGCAAACGGAAGTCCAGGCAAAACGCACCAGATGGTCCAGGGACACTGCTCCTGGCTTTGCAGCTGTGGGGTGACTCCTGGTCCCCAGCCACCTGCTACTTCCACAGACACGGCTTTCCTATGCTGGTTTACAAGGCAATTACACAGCCACAGGCTGCCCGCGGTCAGTCAATGCTAACAGGGAATGACTCTTGCTCCATTTCTGACAAGCCGCATAGTGTTCCTGCTTCACCCCAACCTGCCCCCCGGCCCTTTCCACACCCCAGGGCTGTCAGAATTTAAGGCCAGCTCCCGGGGCTTCAAGAGCCACCTTTGTTCTCCCTCCACTCCACCTGGCAGCTTGGCAAGGTCTGATGGATCCTGTTTCAGGAAACCCCTACGGAGGTAAAGTCCAGGTTCTCCTCCACACATGAAAAGGGAGAAGAAAGTGCCAGGCGGGTGGGGTCCCTGCAGCCCAGCCAGGGGCACAAGAGAGCCGATGCACTCTGCTGCACAGGGTTTCCATTCAGAATGAGTCACTGGCTTGCAAGTTGGCAACCCCAGACATTGGAACAACTTGGCAAATGGAAATCTAAATGGATTGTTCACTGTGTGTGTGCGCGTCCCCAGGGCCATGTGTTAAACACACCTCCCTCCACACACACTGAACAGACAGACACACTGTCTCACCAACCAGCTTGCCTAGGAAGGGGTAGGGAAGGGATGGAGTACTTGGTGAGGGCGGGAAATGATACAGTGTCAGAAGAGATGACGTAAAGGCCATTGTTAAAGAGGTGACATCACAACTCTTGTGCAAATATAAAACGAAGATGTGGCACAGAATTTATCCAATCCATTCATCAATGAGGGAAGCAGTAAGACATTCAAACTGCTGCAAATGACAATTTGAAAAGTCTGATTTTTTTAATAGGCAATTGAGTAAAGAAAACAGGGTAAGATCAATAGGTTTTAAAACCTAAACTGACTCATGTCTCTTGTGGTCACAAACCATAGCCTTTGTGTTTATCTTCCCCTCCAACAGCACAGAAATTATTTGTATCTCTACCAAACAAAAATCAGCCAACCCCTGCCCCCATCAGAGCTGAGAAATAGCCAAGTCGGTGGAGCGCCAGTCAAGGAAGCGGGCTGAGAAGAGGGCCGGGGGATAATCAGTATCTCTTTCACTCACTGCCAAGTGTTGAGTCATTTTTCTCCAGTTTGCGCCAAGCTACACTTGGTTCAAGTCCTCTCTGGTCCCTTTCTCCAGGCACGATGTCTGTTCTAGCCAGACAGCGTGAGACCCACCGTAGCCATTTGCTCTTGTAAAAACCTTCAGTCCAAACTGGGTCAATAACTAACTCAGCAACTCCTTCCTGTCTTCATTCTCAGGATGCCCTGGGCCAGAGAGATGAGGTGCTGGGGCACCAGCAGTGGTCACGATGCCCTCTTAACCATTAGTGGCCACAGGGCTCCAACAGGGCCACACCAGGAGCCCCATCCACCAGGACTTGAGAGGTCACATTTTGTCCGAGTCATGGGCAGAGAAGAGAAACAGCTTGAAACACCAGCCAGAACTTGCTAAAATGGCCACAGAAAACAGCAGTGAAACTCGTCAAGGAGAACACGAGCTATATGTATTTCATTTATACTAATAATTTCAGGTTAGTTTAATCTCAGTTCTAAAAAGGAAGCGTCCACACTGATCACCATTCCTCTCACTTGCTCATGCAGCAAGCGTTTGCCTCACATGTACTTGTGAGCACTGTTCTTAGTGGTGCACACAGCAGACACCATACCTTCCCTCATGCAGCTCACCAAGTGACTCTAGAAAACGCTAATCTTCCCTTACTTGCTTCATGCTTTTCAATGGGTTTTCATGCAAGAAGCCCTTGAGCCTCAAACCTTCCCAGTTTTTTCCCCAAAACACAGCCTGCCTGACGCCAGGTCTCTCCACCTCCACCCCTGCCTCTGGGGCCCCAGCCCCTTGTCATCTCCCACCTGCACAACCAAATTGCTTAAAGATATGAATCAGGGACTTCCCTGGGGGTTTAGTGGTTAAGACTCCATGCTTCCACTGCAGGGGGCATGGGTTCAATCCCTAGTCAAGGAACTAAGATCCCAGACGCTGTGCAGTATAGCAAAAAAAAAAAGGTTTAAAAAATGTGAATCAGGTCTCTGGAGATTAAACCCAGATTGTCTCCACGGCAGGACTCCTGTGGTCCAGTCCCTGCCTCCCCTTCTCTCTGCTCCAACAACAGCACCAGGTTCCTCTGCCTCAGGGCCTTTGCACCAGTTGTTCTCTGTCCTACTTCCTGATTGGCTCCTTCTCTCATTCAAGTCTCTGTTCAGATGCAACCCCTTTCTTCACTCCTCACTCTGGCCCTCTCTATCATATCACCCTAGCCCTCACCATCATAATTACTCTGCTCTGTTGAGGTGGCACAGTGGTAAAGAATCCACCTGCCATTTCAGGAGACAAGGGTTCGATCCCTTCATCAGGAAGCTCCCCTGGAGAAGAGAATGGCAACCTACTCCAGCATTCTTGCCTTGAGAATCCCTTGGAGAGAGCACCTTTGCCGGCTACAGTCCATAAGGTCACACAGAGTCGGACACGATGCATGCACACACATCGCACATCAAGTGCCTCTGCTGACTTCCCATCTCTCAGCTCCTGACTGCAAGCTCCTTGCCAGAGTGAGAGAGGGACTGTGTCTGCCTCCTCCACACCTGAATCTCTAGCACCTGAAGTAGCGCTTAGCCCATAGGATGCACTAGAGTCCTGCCTGTGAATATGCCCGGATGAGAAAATGAATAAATTATTCTTCATCAAAAGTCCAAGTGTCAAAATGTTCTCCCATGGCAGGAACTGGCCAGCTAAAGATACAGGAAGAGAATTAAATAAATTTAGAAATTGAGTGCAAGCTCTGTGAAAGCAGCTCCCATCTTTCCTGTTAATGACATATCCCAGGGCCTAGAGTAGAGATTGCCACTTAACTGGCATTTGCCATTTACAGAATAAACCGTTGCACATGCAAATTAGGGGCTGGCACAGGTCTGGGTGAAGAGCCTGCTCAGGCAGGGTGAGGCCTTGCGAGCTGTCCTCTCGGAGCCGACAGGAAAGCCCGAGAAGGATGAGGTTTCCGAGTCCCTGACTGGCAAGTTAAAGTGTTAGTTGCTCAATCGTGTCTGACTCTTTGCAGCTCCATGGACTGTAACCTGCCAGGCTCCTCTGTCCATGGGATTCTCCAAGAAAGAATACTGGATTGAGTTGCCATTCCCTTCTTCAGGGGATCTTCCTGACCCAGGGATCGAACCTGGGTCACCCGCATTGTAGGCAGATTCTTTACTGTCTGAGCCACCAGGGCAGCATGGCAACCACCACCACCACCATCACCACCCCACCCCTTAAAGGCTTCTCAGGGAAACAGAGGTCCTCTCTCCCAGGCAATGGCTGGGTCTGGGGAGGGTGATTTTGTCCTATTGACTGCTCACCTCTCAAGTCCCTCTCTCCACAAAACTCCTTTGTTGGGGATTTGGGGGTTTCTCATTGTAGCCTTTTCTGTTTCTGCCCTGTAATTTCTCAGTTATAAAAATGGGGGCTCTGGAAGAGATCTTTAAACTCCCTTCAGAGCCAACATTTGGTGGTTTTACGTGTAAATGCTTTCCACCTGGAACCAGGGGGTGTTCGGGTCAAGCCTTTAAAGAAAGCACTTGGTGCGTAATGAGAAGGACATCCAGAGCTGGCAAGAGGAGCCCCCAGCAGCAGGCGTCCAGGTGATGAGGCCCGAGGTCCCCCGACCTGAGGCTGCTCAGGATCCTTGGAAGCCCTCATCCTGTTGCCTCCAGGGCTTGGCGCTAGGTTCCTGGAACTTCTCCACTCTAAGCAGAGATGCTACGAAGGAATGTTTGAGGTGGAGGAATGAGAAACATTCTCTGCATGAGCTTTTAAAGTCCACGTGTGAGTCTGGTGTTTCTGAAGCTCCGAGTCCCCGGGGTGCTTGTTGAAAGTGCTGTCCTGGCTGCCCTCCAGGCTCTGACTCCACGGATCTGCATTTGCAGAGCGTCCGGGGGATGCTAGTGCAGATCTCTGATGGAGAAGTGTGCAGCCCCTGGTGACCTGCGGGGAGGAGCCTGGCCTCTGCGGGGAAGCGGCTTGGGCAGGCTGTGGCCCTGAGAGATGCTGGGAGGCCGAGCAACCTCTTTCAGGTCAGCCCCAGGCCACCAGGTTCTAATTCCGTCAGTCACCTGGAGGGCCTTCTGCATGAGGCCAGGCAGATGGGCACTTGGAGAAGAGGAGCTCACTTGTGCCCAGACATGCTGGGGACACACCGCAGCCTCTGCTCCAGGGAGCTGTCTTTATATCACTGAGCATGGGTGGATTCTCTGAAGTCTCTCCAAGTTCTAGAAAATGAATGCGATGTTTTTGGCCCTCTTGCTATCTGTCTCAAGGAGTACTTTCCTCGGCTCTTCTGAAAATGCTCTGTGCCCGCTTTCTACAGCTGATGGCAGCAATGGCGAAGCTCTTTTACCCTTATCCACCGTCAGACACACACCTATGCCACTACAATTCATGGAGCAAGAACTTCCCCAGTAGTCCAGTGGTTAAGATTTCGCCTTCAAGTGCAGGGGGTTTGGGTTCAATCCCTGGTCAGAGAGCTAACCCGCATGCCTTGTGGCCATAAACCAGAACATAAACACCAGAAGCAGAATTGTAACAAATTCAGTAAAGACTTTAAATGGTCCACATCCAAAAAACAATCTTAAAATTCATGGCGTGTTCATCCCAAGAGTTGGAGAATTTGGCAAATAGAGAGAGTCCTGAGAGGCACCTCTCCCAAGAGCAGCCGCTCCTGTTTCTCACTGCTCCCAGCCGTGGTCCTCCTGACATCACTACCCGGGCGTGGGAGAGCTATGGGGAGGAGGAGGCCAGAACTCAGTCAGGGTTATTCATGAAGGATCAGAGAACACATCCACCCCCAGAAACAGCCCAGTGGTCCCTCTCAGACCTCAGCCCCCAGGAAGTCCCCACACCCTGACCAGTGCCTCCCCAGGGCTCACATGCTCTATGGGACCTGCCAAGGCCTCAGGGCTCATGGAACTTCCATGAACTTGTGAGTCCACCAAAGAGCCTGTGAAGAAAAGCATCAAAGGCTAGGGGCTTTTGTCTTCATTCTGTGTCTTCACCTCCTCTCCGCTGCATAAACATTCACCTCCAGCCCATAAACATTAAAGGCTGAAGACTGAGTGAAAGAGCAAACCAGAAGCCTCTTTCCCAACATGGTCCTTCCCACTTCTCTGCCAGGAGCAGAGTCCAGCACTGTCCTTAACTCCAGGAACAAAGTTCATGGGTGCTAGGTCCAGGCAGCTCTGGAGACATGAGAAAACCAAGAGTCCAGCGAGAGCATGATGTCCAGCTCATAGGTCACCCAGACGGCGGCACCAGGGTGAGAGCAGCACCTACAAAACCACAAGGTCAAAGTCAAGGACAGAGCATTTAGATGCCTGGGGGAAAGAAGGAAGCCACGCTACTGAGATGTCCAGTGGTCAGCAAAGGACAGGGGAGGCTTTCTACAGCCAGAAAGTTCTGACCCCGACGTTTTCCTGAGCACGGAAAAGGCGGCTGCTCCACTTGATGGCAAAGAGGCCCCAGAGTTGCTACACTTACGCAGTAGCTGTGTCGTTGACAAGGTACCCCTTAACTTATTGAGCTCCAGAAGCCCTAACTACACATCAGTGAGCCAAAATAACTAGAATTCCGAAGTCAGAAGGGATCTTACAGGTGGCGGGACCTGAGGGCATTCGTCCACAGGGAGGAGACAATACATATGAGAGGACAAGCCAACAGTGATCTCGGAGCGTGGACCCCGTGGAAGACGGCCAGCCCCGCTCAGCCCCGCCACTAGGTGACTATCCCCATGCAAGATTGGTGCCAGGTTTGTCAGAGCTAATGAATTTTCAACCTAAGCCCCAAATTCCGATTTTTATGCGAAATTTCCCAATTTTAAGATGTTGGCAACTAAAATTCATGTTATTTAAAATACTGCACAGGCCAAACAAAACCCACCTGGATATGGGGAGAGGGTGGAATCAGCCCATGAGCCCAGCTCATAACTTCTGATATGCATCAATTACTGAGTAACCATCATGGTAACAGCTAGTATAAATTGGGTGCTTCACACACATTATTACACTTTGTCCTCACCATTGAGGAAATTCAGTTTATAGAGAATAGGTAGCTTCTCCAAGTATGCCTGGCTACAGACAAAGGGCAGCCAGCATTCACATCCAGGTCTGTCTGACGTCAGGTGCTGAACCCGTAGCTATTAAGTGATATTGCAATTCCAGAAACAACTACACTTGGCATTGTACGTGTGTGTGCTAAGTCACTCAGTCGTGTCCAACTCTCTGCAACCCCGTGAACTGTAGCCCACCAGGCTCCTTTGTCCATGGGATTCTCCAGGCAAGAACACTGGAGTGGGTTGCCATGCCCTTCTTCAGGGGATCTTCCCGACCCAAGGATCAATCCCAGGTCTGCGGCATTGCAGGCAGATTCTTTTACTGTCTGAGCCACCCGGGCAGCCCATAAACTCATTCAATTCAAGGCTAGGCACAGAAATGGACACTTGGGGTTTGCATGGTGGGTTTTGTATTGTTTGTAGGAGGACTCAATCAGGAAAGGTGGTGGTGGTGGTGGTTTAGTCGCTAAGTCTTGCAACCCCATGGACTGTAGCTTGCCAGGCTCCTCTGTCCATGGGAGTCTCTAGGCAAGAATACTGGAGTGGGTTGCCATTTCCTTCTCCAGGAAAGGTAGGCTTGCAAAAGAAAAGCTACCATCCTGGCAGCAGACAAAGGCAGGGAAGCTGTATTAAGAATGTTCTTCCATTCTCCACGGTGCAAAAATCCCTGTCTGGCCACATGGGATGAGTATTCTGGCCTTTGCTACACAAAGGGCAGCCAGTGGGCCAGCAGCGTTGGCGTCACCTTGGAACTGGTTAGAAAGGCAGAAGTTCAGTGCACCCACATTGACTGAACGGGCCCCTTAACCAGAGGAACAGCTCCTGCTCGTGCACCTCAGAGCATGAGAAGCCTGTCCTTGCCCCTCTCTGATTTGTCCTCCAGTCTGGTGTGGGCCTTCCAGTCTGCTCATGAAAGAGAAAAATTGTCAAAAAAAAAGAAAAAGAGAGAGAGAGAAAATGTCTGACTCTTTGCGATCCCATGGACTATAGCCTGCCAGGCTCTGTCCCTAGGATTCTCCAGGCAAGAATACTGGAGTGGGTTGCCATTCCCTTCTCTAGGGGACCTTCCCCACCCGGGTATTGAACCCGGGTCTCCTGCACTGCAGGTGGATTCTTTACCATCTTGGCCACCACGGAAGCCCATAATCCACACTTCCCGTCAGACTGCCATCTCCCCAAAGACAGAGGCTCCCTCTTCCATATCTATTTTGCCTCTCCCTGGGCGTGGCACGCAGTCATCTGAGCCCCTCAACTCAGCTGCAGACAAAGGGGAAGGGGTCTCCCAGTGCACAACAGAAGGAATTCTTCTCTAAAACCACAACCGTGCAAATTAGCTCAGCCTCCCAGACTGGTGGCAGGCACTTGAGAATGTGAGAAAAGTCTGTACAACACTGCCAGACCCATCTCACCCTGGTGCTGTAGGGATATGAATGGCTCCTGCATCTAAAATGCACATAAAGAAAAACACAGAGGTTCCTTGATTCTGAAACATGTCTGCGAACCCTTAAGGGAAATCTGAGATCCTGGGCCAGGTAGGGACCTCTGGGCTCCCTTGCAGCAGTTCACAACAGAAGCCCTTGCAGAATGCTGTGAACAGGAACAGGAACCCTGAACCAGGATGCTGATGTCCCTCTGCCTGCAGCTGAAATGGCACGCAGCCTGGACCTCTAACCTCCTGCGCTTCATGCTCATCACGGACCCTTTGCTTCAAGGCATTGGGGTCCTTTCCAGAAAATGGGGCAAACTCCTGACTCTTCTGTCATTGCTGCTAAATTTTCAGCCATCCCCAGGGGCTGGTGTACATAAGGAGGAGAAACATCCCAGAGGTGCAGAGGCCTCCAGGCCTGCAGGCTCGCGCCTGGTGCACGCTGCCTGCATGCCTTTCTCTATGTGCTCCAGACGCGAGGCCTCCCCAGAGACCGAACCTTGCAGGAAAATTCTCACTGTCCCCAAGCAACCCAAATTCTTCACAAACGTATGTCACCTCCAGCCCTTGCACAGCCCTCACCTGCCTCTGAGACCATAATCACTCAAGGAAAAATAAAGTAAAAGTTCCCAACACCCTCCTCCTCCCCGCAGGCCTGCCTGGTGAACACGTGCAGAGAGCCGCTCTTGGCTCTAACACATGAGGCTTTCCATTCCAGTTAAACTGTGATGTTGCCATGGAAACACCCAGTGAGGTGTTTCTCTGCCCAGCCGGCCCAGGCTGGGGACTCAAGGCCCATGTTGCAGACGCCTCTGAGCTGGGTGCCACCCTCACCAACCCAGGGCACCCCCACCCCCAATCTCTTCAGGACTGTTCATGCCTGTAGGTGTAGGGCATTGGGGCACACATTTGTTTTGTTTTGTCTTCAGCCCAGCCCCTCCCAGCACACAAAAGGCACATTCTTGGGGGAAAAAAAGAAAAAGAAAAATGTATCTTTTTTTCCTGCATTCCAGCTGTCTGAGCTAAGCGGAGGAATGAATGGTTTGGGAAAAATCTCACACAGGAATAAATTTACAAGGGACAGCTGAGCGGATAAATTCAGTCCCCAAAGAGGGGCATTACGAGGCCTTTTGGCAGGAGACTTGCCCCTTGTGCAAAGCTGTCTAAAAAGAAAAACAGAGCAAGAGAGGGGGGCTTTCAAATCCACCCCAAAATAAACCGTTCAGAAATCCTTATAACTCCCTCTAGCTGTCAGCATCTGGAGACAGGGAGGCCTGTGCACAAAGCCCCATCAGTCTTTCCAGGTGAACCTCAAGGGGGTCCCAGAGCTGGGCTTCAAGGTTACCCAAGTTTTCTGGCTTGACCCACTATCCATATCTGGACAAAAGTGGAGTTTGCCTTCACAGGGAACTCATCATGGCTTAGCTGAAGAGGGGACCAAACGCAATATGAGCTGATGGACCAGATGGCTTTGGGTTGGGGGGCGTCAACCTGGACCCGTGCCTCCCGGGATGAGGGACTCATTGCAGGGAGAGGATCGTGGTTGTGACTGGGAGGAGGCTCCCACTCAGGCTAGAAGATGCTGGTCTGAACTTGCAGTGTGTGTTCCTTTGAGTCCTCATACTTTTCCCTACGAAATCTGAGAGTAAGATTATGCCAGAATGATTTCTGGACACTTCCCCCACAGAAAGGATGTTAAACACTGGCCTCTCCCCTGCTTTTCAACTGCTTCCTTGACTCACTAGTTAATGGCTGGTTGCAAGAATTAGGAAAGTCCTTTTGTTGCACTGAGGTCTTGAAACTCAGTCAACCCATACTCACTCCCTTTCCTTTGGAAACCAAATCCTAGAACTTTTACAGCTGGCAATGACTTTCTTGTTACCCCTTGAGGATTTTCCCAGGCTCTTCCACCCCCAGGAGAGCCTGAGACTAGCCCGGATGGCCAGGCTCCTCTGGGAAAGGAGACTGATCGTCACCAAACATGTCCACAGTGCATGCATTGAGCTAGCACTGAACCCAAGTGACATTGCTCCTTCTCCGCCCATAGTCCTACTTCTGAAGTCACTGTCGGTCAGTGAGCATTAAGCATTCATGGTCCAGTCCCACACTGTACACTTGGAGATGAACAAATACATATTTATGCAAGGGTCAATTTCTTCCCCCAGGGAGATCAAAATCTCCTACCTAGACAGCATGTACCAGTAACTGAATATGTGCCCTATTCCAGCTTTTTACTAAGTAGTTCATGCTAAAAAGTCCTTTATTTGCATTTGATATAGTAGCTACATACTCAGTGGAATCTGACTAACTAGAGACAAATCCTGGGTCTATCCCTAATCAGTTATGCATCCTTGGGCATTAACCTCACAGCCTCATTTTCCTCATTGGTAAAACAGCTAATAACATCTACTTCGCAAGATGTGAGAATTTAATGAGCCAGTGCTTGTGATTCTCTTAACCCAGTATCGAGCATTAGTGCTCAAACAGTGATCACATGGCCTCACTTCCAGAAACACCCCTCTACCCTCGATGCTGGAAATCGGCTACCCTTCCCGTGGAAACCCTGCACAATTCTCTGCCAGAGCATTCCGTGTTAATTACTGAATCCTTGCCTGTTAATCGTGAAGCATAACACGTCCTCTTGCAGAAGAGAAAAGGCACTGGAGAGCTATGGGTGGTCCTGCACCTCTTCCAAGGAAGACTACTTTGCTGGAATCTGGCTCTCATCTTTGACTTTTTTTTATTATTAATCAACTAATTAATTTTTGGCTGCACTGGATCTTTGTTGCTACGCACGCATTTCCTCAGGTTGTGGTGGTGGTGAGGGGGGTGTCTACTCTTCCTTGCAGTGTGGGGGCTTCTCATTGCAGTGGCTTCTCTTCCACAGAACACAGACTCTAGGGTGTGGAGGCTTCAGTAATTGCGGCTCATGCACTTAGTGCTCCAAGGCCTGTAGAATCTTTCCAGACCAGGGATCGAACCTGTGTCCCCTGCACTAGCAGGTGGATTCTTTTCCACTGGATCACCAGCGAAGTCATAGCCTTTGTCTTTGAACTGTATCTAAATTGGGACTGGGTAAGACCTAGATCCACATTAAGTCTAACTTAACAACTAAACATTCTGTGTCATCTTAATAAGGAAAGAAAAAAATAGGAGTATCTTCTTTTTAGTATATAAGTATCTGTGAAAAGCACACTTATATACATGGTGGTGGCTTAGTCATTAAGTCGTGTCTGACTCTTGCGACCCACCCCTGAAACATATTTGCACAAATCCGTTACAAGAAGAGCCCAGACATGAGTGAAAATGGTTGCTTGGAGAAAATAGACTACAGAAGTTATGGATGAGAGTGAAATCTTCTGAGCATATATTTTTCAATATTTGGTACTTCAAATAAGTAGATGTTGGATATATATATATGTATAACTGAACCACTTTGCTGTATACTTGAAACTAAGACAACACTGTGAATCAACTATATGCCAATATAAAATAAAAATTTTAAATAAAAAGTTTCAGATATAAAAATATATATAATTAAAGCAAATAGGAAAAGAAGTTATAAAACTGAACCTAAAAAATACAAAATAACCCAATTGCAAAGCACATCTAAATGACAACAGAAATACAAATGCTACTGGTAGTTTTTATGTTACTAGTAATATTGATAATGCATTTTGAAATGGTTTTGTAAGAATTATAGGAAAAAGCATATGTATTGATGTTTAAGAAACATGAGTCTCACTGTAAGAGATACGATTGGAGAATGAAAGAAGCTAAGGAAACAGTAACATTAAATATCAAACAAGAAAAAATGGCATTATTGTTAATAATTATCAGGTGTCCCCACCAGCTCCTCCTGCTATGACCACTTGCCAATGATGCTGAGCTTGGACTGTCCTGTCCAAAAACAGCATCTCTTTCCAACCTTCCTCACTATTAACACTCAGAGACAGCTGCCATCCCCACCCCAGCCACAGAGGAACCTGGGAGACAGCAAAAGGATGAGTGGCTCCTGGGATGTTTAGAACATATAGAATCTTCCTTCAGGGCCCCTTGGTTGTGATTCTAAAAATATTTCCTTCCAGGTAGCACTTGTATGGTTCCAGTCCATCCTCTTCTTTTTTCTACTTGCTCCCTTAAGAGGTAAGAAATTATCGTGAAATCTGGAAAACCATACAAGCCCCAAGTTTACCTCTTTTCAGAATTGCCTCCTTAGAATTTGCATCCTTGGGTAAGTCATTTCTACTCTCTGAGCCTCAGTTTACTAATCTGTAAAACCCAGTATAAAATAATGCCCATTATGCTGGATGGTAAAATGTAGAGATAATAGATATGAAATACTTATATAGAAATACTTAATAGATATGAAATATACCCAACAAATGGTTGGTATCATCCTTGTTATTTATGTTGACATGAAAATGTTCTATGAACTGCAGAACTCTGCATGAATGTCAAGTATCATTCAGTTATCCTTCAGCTGGATAAGAGATCATCCCTGACACTGCTGGTCCTGTGCAAAGGAAACATACAGAGCCCAGATCTGCCTCAGTCCAACAGCAGGTACAGCACCTGGGCTGGATTTCCAGCCTGTAGGAGAAAGTCACCCAACTGGTATCTGAGTTCACCATATGCCTTGTATTGAGTGGGGGAAGGGTGTGTATTCATCACTGGGATGGAAATGGAAGGAGTGGCCTTTGGCATGTTCTCTTCTTGTAATAAATAGTGATTAATAAAATCCTTTTAGAGAAAAACAAACATTGACCATTAGGTAGTAGGTAGAGGAGGAGATGGAAATGAAGACAAAAACTGCTCTTACTATTCCAGGACCACATCACAAGCCACAAATATGCTTTTAATCAGCAGTTATTAAACAGCTGCTTTATTAAACCTAAATTAAATGCATATTTGAAGGACTGGAACATTCTTGAAGAGGGAATTCATGGGCATTTCTTTCTTGAAAGCTGTGACTTTTTCAATGTCAGTGTTCCATTCTGTCCAGAAGATCTTGGCTTCCAAGGAACTCCAAACCCAAGCAAGAGATGAATCTATCTAAAGAGAAAATAACAGCCCTGCTGAAGGGTGTGGGTGACGATCACAAGAAGGACGTTGGCCAGCTAGAATGCTCATTTCCAGTTGTGCAGAAGAAGGACATCCTTGGGGCATCTCCCCATCCAAACATCGCCATCATTAACGCTGACTGTCAGCTCCAGTGGTCTGCCAGGGGGTACCCCAGGTAATTTAAGAATATCACCATGATGAATTCTGGTGACTGTTCTCTGAAGTAGTTATTATTAGTGGGACTTACAGAAGAGAAGGCTGATGTTCAGAGAGACTCATAAATGTGCCCGGGGTTGCACGGTTTGCAGCTGTAGAATTAAGATTCCAGTCAGGTCTGGCTGCCCAGCTCCAGAGCCAACACCCGAGGCTGACTGTGGCTGTTCTTATGACATCTACGGGGTCCATTCTTGTTTTCAGGGTGTGTCCTCTGATACCTATTCTCACTTTCCTCAGTAACAGGAAGAAAGTAGGCATGAGGCCATTCAGAATAAAGCCACATCCCCCAACCTTTCTGCAGCTACACAAGGCCATATGACTGAGTTTTGGCCAGCAGGACATAAGCTGAAGCAATGTAATCAATGACTGGGAAGTGTCCTTAAAGAGAAGACATGTGCCCTTCCCCTCCCCTCTTCGCTCTTTTCTTTCCCAGATGCCTAAAATGCAGATACACATGCAGCCTAGACTGCAAGATGGAAAAGGCATGCTGAAGGTGGCAGAGGTGCAGAGGTGCAGGACCAGTTGTCTGGTCCTGACACTGCAAAGCCACAGTGCTCTCCCATCTGCCTCCTAACGTTAATATGTGGGACAAATAAACCTTCATCTTGCTCAAACCACTGTTACTTTGGGTTTTGTGTCACTTGGCTTGGGTACAGTCCTATCTATTACATGGGGATGCCTCCATTCTTCACACTCCATCTATTCCCACTTAAAGTCTGTCCTTCTCTGCATTCTCTTCTTTCCTTCCCACAAATTTCATCCAAATGGACTCATATTACACATGTATCAGATTAGTGGCAAATCACCAAAAGGAGCAGGACAGCCGGGACCTCTGGAGAAGTCAAGTGTGAGTTGGAACTGAGGACCATGCTCTTAGGGGCGATGTTCCTGGGCGTGGTCAGCAGTGAGGGAGTGGTTCAAACCCAGATCTTTCCGCTCAGTTAGCCTCTCTGACCATGTATGAGGAAAAGCAGGAGTTTTGTTAACAAAATATTCTTTCCAAGAAAATAAATTCAGGTCATCCTTTTTCTCTGGTTCATCTCCTACCATAATTTCCAGGAAGAGGTACATGATGTGGCTGCCATGAAACATCTGTGTCTAGTCCCACCCACAAGTACCAGGTTCCAGGCTGAACCAAGCCAGACTGGCCTGGGCTTTCTCCTCCCTTGTGTGTCATTCTTGCTTATCTTCCAAGACAAGCCAACAGAGCCTGACTGCAAAGAGAAATGATCCTTACCCCTCCCATGGAAGTGTTTCAAAGAGTTCCAGAATGCATGAGTCCTCAAAATTCCCTGAATCATTGACTCTTAAAGCTGGAGAAACGACAGAGGTCATCTTATCCAAGAAAAGATGATGATCTGACGACTGGAGGAAACAACCTGACCAAGGTCAAGTTGTTTGTTACGAGAGAATTGGGACCACTGATAACAACAAGCACAGCAGCAGCGATATTTAACCAGTTCTATGTGCCAGCAGTCAGCATGGATTGTTGTTGTTGTTCAGTTACTCAGTCGTGTCCAACTCTTGTGATCCCATAGACTGCAGCATGCCAGGCTTTCCTGTCCTTCACTATCTCCCAGAGTTTGCTCAGATTCATGTCCACTGAGTCAGCGATACCATCCAACCATCTCATCCTCTGTCATCCCCTTCTCCTCCTGCCCTCAATCTTTCCCAGCATCAGGGTCTTTCCCAATGAGTCAGCTCTTCACATCAGGGGGCCAAAAGCTTCAGTATCAGTCATTCCAATGAATACTCAGAGTTGATTTCCTTTAGGACTGACCAGTTTGATCTCCTTGCTGTCCAAGGGACTCTCAAGAGTCTTCTCCAGCACCACAATTTAAAAGCAACAATTCTCCAGCACTCAGCCTTCTTTATGGTCCAACTCTCAGCATTAGAGACAAATAGTTGAACAAAAAAGACACATGCCAGACTTTAAGGGACATTTTGGTGGGAGAAAGAGACAACAAACAAATACCAAATATTTCATACCAGTTGTGATAAGAGCCACAAAGAACAAGTGTGTATCACTACACAAGCATAGAAAAGGGGCACACCTGGCGAGGGAGTAGGCTCTGACATGAATAGAAGCCATTATTTTGGTAAATTCAAGAGCCCAAAGCAAGCCAGAGTGCTAAAGCCATCACCAGGAGTCAAATCATTCAGGACCTAAGTAGCCATGATAAGATTATTGGAATATTTGGGAATTCCCTGGTGGTCTAGTGGTTAGGACTCCATATTTTCACTGCCAAGGGTGTGGGTTTGATTCCTGGTTGGGATCCTGCAAGATCCTGCAAGTCATGCAGTCTGGTCAAATTTTTAAAAAATTAAAAAGAACATTGGAATATTCTAGGAATAATGATGAGTCCCTGAGATTATTCCATGGGCCATAACAGAGTCTGATTTGCATTTATAAAGAATCACTTTCTGGCTGAGTGCAGATGACATCAGAGTTGAGGCAGAGTGGCCTCTCAGAGCTGTCTAGTTGTCTACATGAAGACAATGAGTGTGGACACAGGAGAGACAGAAGAGAGATGTGGATGGAATTGGGTAGAAGGGACCAGAGCTGCCTCTGTGACCAGAAATAAGTTCAGGAGCTGTCTTCCTGTGGATGGTATTTGAATCCATGAACATGGGTAAGATATCCCAGAGGGAAGTAAAGTGAAAAGAAAAGGTGATCTAGGATCTAGTTTCCACATATATGCATTAATATATTATATTTGTTTTTCTCTTTCTGACTTACTTCAGTCTGTTTGGCAGTCTCTAGGTCCATCCATGTCTCCTCAATTTCATTCCTTTTTATGGCTGAGTAATATTCCACTGTAATACGTACCACGCCTTCTTTATCCATTCCTCTGCTGATGGGCATTTAGGATGCTTCCATGTCCTGGCTATGGCAAACAGTGCTGCAGTGAATTACATCAGAGTGATGTATCTTTCGGAATTATGGTTTTCTCCAGGTATATCCCCAGGACTGGGATTGCTGGATCATGTGGTAGTTCTATTTTTAGTTTGTTAAAGACCCTCCACACTGTAGCAACAGTGTTGAAGGCTTCCCTTTCCTCCACACTCTCCCCAGCATTTGTTGTCAATTTTTTGATGATGGCCATTCTGACCAGTGTGAAGTGAAACCTCATTGTAGCTTTGGTTTGCAATTATCCAATAAGTGATGGATGTTGAGAATCTTTTTTGTGTGTTTCTTGGCCATCTGCATGTCTTCTCTGGAGAAACATCTATTTAGGTCTTCTGCCCATTTTTTGATTGGGTTGTTTCTTGATATTGGGCTGCATGAGCTGTTTGTATATTTTGGACATTAATTTCTTGTCAGTTGCTTCATTTGCAAATATTTTCTCCCATTCTGCATGTTGTCTTTTCATCTTGAAGACCTGTACATGTGCCATCACTTCAGTTATGTCCAACTCTTTGCGATCACATGGTCTGTAGCCCACCATGGACAGGCTCCACTGTCCATAGGATTCTCCAGGCAAGAATATTGGAGTAGGTTGTCATGCTCTCTTTCAGGGGATCTTCCCAATACAGGGATTGAACCTGTGTCTCTTATGTCTCCTGCATTGGCAGGCAGGTTCTTTATCACTAGGGCCACCTGGGAAGCCCTGAGAAATTCTAAAATTAAAGACAGAAGGAGAAGCTCCATCACAGGAGCTTAAGGGAATAAGTGGACAGAGAAGTAGAAAGCCAACCAGAGCCTGTGGAGTCACAGAAGGAAATAATGTGCTCCAGGAGGGAGTGGTCAGTGGTGCGAAAGCTCCATGGGGACAAGGAAGGGGAAAAGAGCAGTGTGGAGCCTCAGGGCTGGTCAAGGTGGCCATGCTGGTGTGGAAGCTCCTCCCCACCCTGCCCTGTGCCTCCCTTTCTTTTTATCAGCTATTTCCCAGTTTTACCCTTTACAGTAAACTGGTAGACCCAGCACTGATCTAGACACTTCTACTCAAAGCAGAAGCTCAGCATCATCTAGAAATAGGTCTATTACAGATGGCTTTAAGTCCACAACGTGGCCGCCCTCCTGCAATGTTACTCAGAGGTGGGAGGAGTGGATGTGGAAGAAGACATTTTCCCACAAAAGGTGGTCAAGTTTATCATCTGGGTAACTCACATCTCAGAGCCAAATAGCTAAAGGGGTCATTTTTGAATCAGATGAGAACAATGATGATGATCCTTTTGTGAACATGAGTTCTTTAAGAGGAAACAGAAGATTATATATTTAATGGAACTTAGAAATTTTCAAGTTTCAGGAAAAACCAAACTAAGAATTTACAGGTAAAGATTTTTAAAGTATGGCTGTCAAGTGAAGAATTTGGCAGAGGCTTATTTAAAGAAATTTTGTGTAAGAATTTATATTTTTGAGGATTATTTCCTGAACGTGATCCCATCATTTGAGAAATTTCTCAGAAAAATATAATAGTAGTTGTTCTCCTTACTTTTTACACTGCTTAACAGTACTTGGGAATGTGAAAATTTAGAATGCTAATTTCCTGACATATACAAATGGATATCTCACTGAGAACTTTGCATAAACATCATTCTTGAGTAAGGAGTAAAGCAAGTCTATATACTAGACAATTCTGCTTCAGGATCAGAAACAATGTCAGTATTTTACATGGGTACATGTAACCAAAATTGAGGGGAAACATTTATAAAAACCAACCTGTTTATAATTTTAATAATTTCTTGAGATTCTGGACTTCCTGAAGGTAAACAAATCTATGTACAGCTATGCCTAAGCTTGCAGCATTCTCTTTCTAATGCTTGTGACAGTATCAATGATTGCGACTTGGAATAATTAGACATACCTTATACTTGAAGGGCTTCCCTTGTGGCTCAACTGGTAAAGAATCCATCTGCAATGTGGGATACCTGGGTTCGATTTCTGGGTTAGGAAAATCCCCTGGGTTGGGAAGATCCCCTGGAGAAGGGAAAGGCTACCCACTCCAGTATTCTGGCCTGGAGAATTCCATGGACTGTATAGTCCATGGGATCACAAAGACTCGGACACAACTGAGTGACTTTCACTTTCACTATACTTGAAATGGGCTTCCCAGCTGGCGCTGCTGCTGCTGCTGCTAAGTTGCTTCAGTCGTGTCCGACTCTGTGCGACCCCATAGACGTCAGCTCACCAGGCTCGCCTGTCCCTGGGATTCTCCAGGCAAGAACACTGGAGTGGGTTGCCATTTCTTTCTCCGATGCATGAAAGTGAAAAGTGAAAGTGAAGTCGCTCAGTCGTGTCTGACTCTTAGCGACCCCATGGACTGCAGCCTACCAGGCTCCTCCGTCCATGGGATTTTCTAGGCAAGAGTACTGAAGTGGGGTGCCATTGCCTTGCTAGTGGTAAAGAACCTGCCTGCCAATGAAGGAGACATAAGAGATGTGGTTTTGATCTCTGGGTCAAGAAGATCTCCTGGAGAAGGAAATGGCAACCCACTCCAGTATTCCTGCCTGGAAAATTCCAAGGACAGAGGAGCCTGGCGGGTTACAGTCCATGGGACTGTACAGAGTCAGACACGACTGAAGCAACTTAGCACAGCACACACACACACACAGCACATACTCTGAATAGATACAAGTTGGTATGAAAATATACTAGTCCAAAAAAAATTATTGATAACCATTAGATGGAGCACATACGACTGACTTCAGCAAAAGCCATTTCAATAAAGTGGTGAGGGTGATGCCAAACTGGAGTGAAATTCAGAGTGACTTGGAAGAATGGGGGGATGATCATTTCTGCAGACCCCTTTTCATCTCAGATTCATCCTGGATTAGCTCTGGCTCACAATACACTCAGGGTCCCCCTAATTTTTACCTCAGTTCCACATGAAAATGTTACAAGATCAGAACCAGAAACCCAGGTTCTAGCCCAGTCCCAAGACTCAGATTACGACTGAAGTAAAAGAACCGAGTCTAAGTATATATGAATTGCATTAATAATTTCTAAAACCTTACCATATTAAATTATCTTATAAATGTTATAGGTAGGCTTGGGGTGTGATAATTTTCTAACAAGCTAGGAATTGGTCCCAGGGTCAGAACGGTAGATGCTATTTGATGCCGAGAGTGCTAGGCAGAGAGGTATGACCAGGGGGTAGGGGATGGTGACATAAAGGACCTGCCAAAAAACAGGAAGTTATCAAGTGACAGGGAGTGATCACGCAGTCAAGGGACGGGAGAGCTGTTGCTATTCGATCAGATGAAGGCACCAAGGCGAGCTGACTGTTGAATCCAGAAGTATGAAGACGCACACAAATGCTAGGTCTTCCAAGTGGGAGAATTTACCAGGGCCCCAGGGTCTGGGCTATTAATCATGCTCACAGCTTCAGTATTTCCCACACCCACCCTATGAGGCATCATGCATCTCCCTGTCCTCAGGAGGACCTGGGTCACACAGCCAATGAGGGGCAGACCAGGGCTCAGCCCCCACCAACCTGACCCAGGGCCCGCTACACTGATTGCAGTACAAGAAGCCCGGCCCACCTCACTCTCCTGGCAGGATGAGCTGTTGCCTACAGGCAGAGACTTCACCTCTCTGGGCCTTGTTTTCTAGGCTTTTAATAATGTGACCTTCCTTGGAGGGGGCCGAAGCAATCCTCAGGGGGTCACTGCATCTCTCACCCTGCCCCACTCCTGCCTCTGACCTACCATCTGGCAGAAAAGTCTTCAGCTCAGCTGTCCTGCCAAAGACTCTCTCAGGTCCTTATAATCAGGAACGGAGCCCCTGAAGCACCTCCACAGGCAAACCAGGGCTACCGTGGCTGCAGACGGACATTCGTCCTGAACACCCACCGCTTCCCCCATGCAGGACTGCTGACAGCAGCCCTTTGTCCTCTGGGCGCTGACCCTTCCCACCGAGTGCTGCGTGTGTGATGGAGGAGGACCAGGAAGGGGAGCGGGCATCCGCCACACAGGGCTTTGTAACGTCTCTGACCTGAGTGACTTTTGTCCTTGTTCACTGATCCAGACATGCAGGATGCTTGCTGGCCTCTGACGTGCGACCACCTCCTCTGAGTCAGCGCAGACGCACAGAGCAGGAAGCCAGCGCCAACTACGTATGCGCGTGCGTTTCTTCATCAGGGTGTGTGTGTGTGTGTGTGTCCATGTGCAGGGTTTATGGATTTTCCAACCCTGATTGCTCACCCCTCCTCTCTGACCCTTTTAGGGACGTGTCAGTGCTTGAGAGGGTGGTTAATATCATTCCCCCGAGAGTCAGGCACATGAAGCGTGATGTTTGGGGGCCAGTTCGGTTTGTTTGTATCTGTATTTCAACTGAAGCTCTTCCGTTCCCACATGGCCAGGGGCTGAGGCTCTGGAGCTGCTGTGGGGCCCGCGGGAGCTATTTTCCCAGTTGCTAGGCAATGTCAATCCTGCTTCACGCCTGGTGAGCTCATGCCTGTGGCTGATTAGGGATTAACTTCACAGCAACCAGAAAGAGCAGGGAAAGAGGTGTGTGTGCGAACAGCAAGCATGAGCAGTGACAAGAGTGATGAAGGAGGATTTGATGACACGCCTGAAACCATGAGGAGTAGGGAAAACAATAGGTGTCATTTTAAGTTTCTATGCCAGGTGTGAAGCCAGGTACCTTGGCACAGGTGAGCTCACTGAAACAGGATGACACAAACCAGAGAAGCAGCCATGTGAGAGCAGATGCCTGTCATCTTGGTCACTGCAGTGCTTGCCTTCCAAACTGTCCGGCTATGGTATAAACCGAGAGATTATTACTCATGGTATAAACCAAGAGATTATTGCTCGTGGTATAAATTGAGAGATTACTGCTCATGGTATAAACCAAGAGATTGTTGCTTGTGGTATAAACTGAGAGATTATTACTTGAGCCCTAGTTATCATTTTGGGCTTCCCAGGTGGCTCAGTGGTAAAGAGTCCACCTGCAATGCAGGATATACGGGTTTAATCCCTGGGTCAGGAAGATCCCCTGGAGGAGGAAATGGCAACTCACTCCAGTATTCTTGCCTGGAGAATCCCATGGACAGAGGAGTCTGGTGGGCTACAGTCCGTGGGGTTGCAAAGAGTCTGACACGACTGAGCGACTAAACAGACACACACAGAGTTATCATCTAATCCAACTCTCTTGTCTACTATACGAGACCATAATCTGGAGAAATTCCCCAGATAAACACTCTATCCCTCAGACTTTTCTGACTCACATTTTGAAAGGTCTGACCCTCTGTCCCTCACTGCAACGGGCCCAGATGACCACTAGTGACCAAGAAGGTGGGGATCACGTCTAGCTTTAGAGATTCATCAGGCCCCCCATTCCGAAGCCTACCAGTCTGCTAGCCCATGCTCTGATTCCCTAGGGCAGCTTTTGCAGGACCCTGGCCATTCTCCCTGCCTCCATTTTCCTGCTATTTCTCTCCCAGACCATTCTGATAACATAGCAACAGTGCTCCATCTTCCTGGAATGTGGCTGCTTCCCAGGGGCCAGCCTGGTCTCTCCCACCCACCACCCAGCAGCCTTTCTGCTGACTCACCCCCACCACCCCTAAATTATCTAGCCTCACCACCCACCAAGCCACAAGCCTGCCCACTGCTCCTGCCACACCTGGCCTCTTATCACCCTCCACATGTAGCTTAACCAGATCCTATGGGGTTTTTCCAGTTGTACTGAGAAGTCATTGACAGACTGCACAGTTTAAGTTGTACAGAAGAATGATTGCCATCAGTGTTACCATTTGGATATGCCTGTTCATAAGAAACCCTAAGTAAGAGGTGATTTCTAGACTTGGGGAGCCTCTGTTGATGCTACAATTGGCATGTTGGGGGAGTGATTGTAAGAACGGTTTTATCCAACTTTTATTCAGAGCTTGCAGTATATCAAGTGCCAAACAATAACTGTTTTATATGCATTATCTCATGTGGGAGATAATCAGAGCCAAAGGTCATTCCAGAAAAGAAATAGGTTTGGTATCTAATTCTCAAGTGAGCAGGGGACCTTAGGGAAAGAAACCCATGTGCAGAGAACCCAGTGCAGTTTAAGGTACTGTAAGTCAACAGCTAAGAGCTTACACATTAGAAGGGTCTGGTCAGTTTACATTTGCCTTGAGTTTGGGTTCTGTCTGTAATAGGAACGTAATACTGGCTTCTAAAAACCCAACAATGAAGTCCTTCTGAACAGAACTCTGCATAACTGAGAGTACACAGATGAGCAACAAACTCACCCACCAGAAATGCCAGGCATGCTTCCAAGAGTCAGGGTGAGGAAACCTGCCCACACCATGGCTCACACCCTGAGCCAAGCCCTCCAGGACCAGTGGGAATTTCTGGCCACCAGTGGAGAGTGTTGACAAGTTAATTACTGAGCTTACATGGTCTGTGGTGACCGCGGGGTGGCCACAAGAATTGCGTGGTGCCAGATGCTGCCCGTGTGTTGAGTGACGGGTGCAATGCGTCAGACACTAGGACTGTGCTAGTGTGCTGCCATGGCAACCGACAACTGAGATTAAACAGTAGTTTCCCTTGAAATCAGCTGGCATCCTATAGATCAAACAGTTGATGGATGGAGTAAATTTTTCACTTTTCCATGAGGTTTTGGTTCTTGGATGATCTAGGTGTTGAGATTCTAATGGAGCAAGGATGAACGGCCTGGGCAGTGAGCCATGGCAGCCTGTGACACCTGAACCCCTCAACACTGCTCTGTGCGTTTTCTGCCATCTGTCTGTGCAGTGAGCCAACTGTCCCTTCCTCTGAGCTCCCCCTGCCTTACTGGCATTTCTAAGTAATGCAGTCAGCCAGATCTCCACTGTGTATCCTCCCTTCAGTCTTGAGAACACTGTATATCCTAGTCATCTGGTCTGATCCTCATATAAACCCTGCTACTTGGCCCACAGACCAGCTCTCACCTGATTACAGACTGTACCCCTAAGTCCAACCAGCCGAGGAGCCGAATATATACAAAGAGCTACAGAGTGGACACAGGAGGAGTTCATTCAATCCAATCCCCAGCTGCAAAGTTACTCGTAGTGAATTCACTAGTAATGTGGGTCTCTGGTGTCATTTTCAGTGACTGGAGCTAGTATTTACATACTTCAGGTTTCCTTTGCACTGCTGACTTGTCTCTGTGGTATGCGTCATAATCTTTCAATAGCTTCTTCCTGCCAAGACTATGAAGTGCAAACTCCTTAGTTCAGCAGTCAAGGGCCTCCAGATTACTCCCAGGCCCCTGCTTGCCAGTCCAGCCAATCACATCTCCACATTTCTGCCTTGACATCTTTGCTCATCACATTTTCCCCCAGGATCACACGGCCCTTGTGTCACCACCACTAAGTCACTGTCGACTATCAAGTCCTGGATCAAGTTCCACAGGAATCGAAAAAGGTTTCATGGATCATTTGGTTACTAGTGACCTATCTCCACCTCCTCTACCTTCTCTAGAATATTTCTTCCTTACCACTGTTCGGGATTAGGTGGTACACAGCCACCCCCGCCACCAAAGTCATATGCTGAAGTACTGTGCAACTCACAACGTGACCTTATTTGGGTATCTTTTGTTGTTTGTTTGTTTGGCCCCACTGGGAGGCATGTGGGATCTTAGTTCCCCCACCAGGGTCAGACTCTGCACCCTCTGCAGGTGTTTAAGCCCCCTTGGTGTCTCAAACACTGGATCACCAGGGAACTTTCCATGACCTTATTTGAAAAGATGATTGTTGAAAATGTGATTGGTTAAGATGAGGACATATTTGGAGTTGAGTGGACCCCTATACCGATATGATCAGTGTCCTTGTGAAATGCTACACACAGACATGTGCACAGGAAGAAAACCATCTGAACGTGAAGGTGGAAATTTGGGTGATGTGCCTACATGCCACCAAACATCAGGGATTTCTAGAAAAGCACAGGAGTCTGGGAGAGAAGCACAGAGCATGTCTTCCTCATCACCTTCAGAAGGAGCCTACACTGCTGGCACCTTGACTTTGGACTTCAAGCTTCCAGAACTGTGAGAGGGTACATTTCTGTTGTTTAAGCTGCCTAGTCTGTGCACCTTGTTACAGCAGCCCCAGCAAACTAGTACAATCACTTATTCTATTACATTCAGATCCAACAACCATTAGAGACCAAACACGTGCCTAAGGCCAACCTAAATGCTTTACATGTTATTCCTCATTTAGGGCTTAGTAGATGTATGAGTCAATGGCAGTATTCTCACTGTAAATAAGGAAAATGTGGCTCAGGTAGTTAGCTAAAACCATAGGACCAGTAAAAGACTTGAAACCAAGCAGGCCCATATTAGGATAACCATCTCATGCTGCCTCTCCCATATGCTGTCCTATGGGACAAGGCTTCGCTCTCCAGTTAGGCTCATGTCTCTTAGAGCCAGAGGTAATGTCTGAAAAAATCAAAGTTTCTGTCTTTATCCATGTAACTGCCTGTTATTGCATCACACAAAACTAAACAATTCAGTTGTCACCAAATGAAGAGGTAAAGTTTGATAATAGGCTTTCTGGTAGACAAGAAGTTGACTTGAAGAGAAGAGAGGAAACTCTTGAGGAAACTTCAAAGGAATAGGCTATTTCCTTCCCAAGGGGTTGAAACAGAGACACCAAAAGAGCAGAAAACAACAAAACAGAGCATGTAGGAGCTGTGAGGCAACAGCAAAAGGTCTAACCCGTGTGTAAGTGGAGTTCCAAAAGTAAAAGAGAGAGAACAGGACAGAAGAAATGTTGGAAGAACTGGTGGTTAAGAATTTTCCAAAATTAATGGAAGAAACAAACCACAGATCCAAGAAGCTCAAAGAATCACAAACAGGATTAAAACATATGCGTACGCATACTCACAGACCTCATATTTAACCTACTTTCAACCAAAGATAAAGAGAAAATTTTGAAGCCAGCAAGAGAAAAAAGATACATGACATGTAAAGAAATAAAAATAAGGATTATCCCAGACTTCTAATCAGAAGTTATGTAGACTACAAGACCACAGGGAGACACCTTTAAACGCTAAAATAAAAAATGTCAGTCCAGATGTCTATACTCAGTGAAAATATCTTTCAAAAGTGAATTTTTGAAAATATTCTTTGAGGGACTTGCCTGGTGGTCCCGTGGTTAAGATTCCATGCTTCCATTACAGGGAGCACAGGTTCAATTCCTGGTCAGAGAACTAAGATCCCATATGCTGGGATAAATAAATAAATAAAATAGATAACCAATAAGGACCTATCATTGGTCCTTATAATAAACCACAAGAAAACAAAGGAGTCTTTTTAATATATGCTTTCAGACACACACACACACAAGAAACCCAAGAGAGTGAATTATCACCAGTCCTACACTAAAAGAAGTGTGATAGGAATGTCTTCAGGTAAAAAGAATATGACACCAAATGGAAATTTGATCTATACAAACAAATGAAGAATGTTGGAAACAGTAAAAATGAGGATAAATATAAGAATTCTTTCTTATCTTTGATCTCTTTAAGATGCTAAGACGTTGGACTCTCTGAGTTTAAAATCTGCCTCTAGTATTACCACTTGTATTAGTGAGCAATTTATATAAATGTTCTGTATTTCTGTTCTCTTATCTGTAAAGTCAGGATAAAAATACTACATTAATATTTTGTTGAAATAATTAACTAAAACAGTATATGTAATAGACTAAAGATACAGTAATTTTTCTTTTTATTCAACTCCCCAATCATTAATCATACAAGGCTCATATTTTGGGCCAAAGGCAAGCAGAATGAATTAACCCCAACTTTCTTCAAACTCTCCAGAGCATTCTTTATTGATTTCAGATAAAATCCCCACTGTTCTTCCTCATCCACTATGAAAAGTTGCCCTTCCCTACTTTCCCTCATCTGAAGATAAGAGAACATCTACAATTAAATTTCTTGCCATGCCAAGAGTCCTTTTCTCTGGGGAATGGATGTCTTTAGAATCTCTAAATTGTTACTATCCACTTTATTCATTGAATCACCTATAATGTGTCAGGCCCTGGGCAAGAAACAACAGACAGAGCAAGAAATAAGACACACCAAGTCCCTGCCCTCATGGAACCTAAGATCTAGAGGAAAAAGTGGAAATTAAATGCACAAATATATCCCTAAATGGTGGGGGGGGGGTGGTGGTGGAGGGGGTCGGGAAGAAAGACTCTTCCCAGGAAAAGAACTTATTCCATTTTTAGGGCTGCTTCATATTTGAGAAAAAGCCAAGATTCTTTTGCCTGGAAGTCAGCTGGCACCAAAACTCTAGGGAGAGGGGAAAGTCCCTCAGGGACAGTGGGAAAAAGTATCTTCCCTAAATTAAGAAGATTCTTTGAGAACACACAGAGAAAATGTAATAAAATGTAAGGACTGCATTAGAACATGAACCCTCTGTTGGGTGTTTGCCTTCATGTGTGATTCCTTGCCAGCAACTGACCTTCTTTACATGAGTGCTCAATCTCAGGGACTTAAAAACACAGGCGGAGCAATAAAGAATACGAGGAATCTTCTTCTGGGGGAAACAGAGTCCCAGAGAGGAGAACTAGTCCACCCAAGTTTGCACAGCTACCTAGCAGGAGAACTGAAGTTGGAAGAAGTAGTCAAGTCTCCTGAGCACCACCCAGTGTCATGCCTCAAGGGACCACCACATTGCCTCTTCTGGGAATTGAGAATACTCACAGCCTTGGACTTACTTCAGACACCAAAAGCCATTGGCAACATTCCTTTACTCACAATTCCAAAACATGCAAATTTTCTATTTTTAGATTCTTCAGTAAATGCAAGCTTTTTAGCATCAACATATTCAAAATGCATTCTCTACTACTGTAAACCACTTTAAAAAGAGGGATTAAAGATCAGGAAAGGAAAAGGAAGGTAAAATAACTTCCGCTTGGATGTGGTCATGTGAACAAAATCACTGGCCTTTGTTCTCTTCTAAAATGCCATTAAAATGGAAGTAAAATTAGGAAATGATAGGGAGACACAGAGAATGAGAGTGAAGACAGCAACAGACAGACATCAACGAACACTGGAAGATAGGAAGTGAACGGATAAATGAGAACAATGCTACCAGAGGGGCAAAAATTAAAAAGTGAGTGACCATAGAGGACTCACCCTCCCAACAAGAAGCCACGTCAGACCACCGAACCTCAGAAAGGCTCGGAAGTTGGTGGACGAGGCAATTCAAAGGCTGAGGAGGAAAGCAAGCTTGTATCAGGGGTCAGGCCCTTCCTGGCCCCTTTCCAACCCTGTAGACCCTGATGGCTGTGTCTCTCCAACACCAGCAGCAAGGATTCCAGCTCAGAGGTTCTGAACGTGGGGACACCCCCTTCCCTTCCCCCCTGGCAAAGGGCAAGGCAAGAAAGCTCCATGGAAACAGAGGGATGAGGTGAAGTTCTCCAGACTGAACCAGGAGGCCCCCCAACTCATGCACTCCACATACACCAGGACCCTGCAAGCCAGGCCTGTGCTTTTCTAGTCAGGAGACTGCAGGAGTCTTTGACTCAAAGAAAAGACCGACAGTTGACAATATTGAGAACTGTGGGTCACTCCTTCTCCAGCAAAAAAATGTTACAGTGAAACTGCCCTGTCATCAAGCTGAGGCCCCACTCAAGCACTTCCAAAGGGTTTTTTAGTGTCTTGCTATTAAGTAAGCATTAACAATTGGGGTCACTAAACATTTTATTAAAGTCTTTAACATGATAGGAATTAAATGGAAAAAAATCATATTCACACAGAGAGACAGACAGACAGACAATGGAGGGAGCAGGCAACACTTTTTTTTTTTTAATAAAACAAGTTATTAACATCCTCAGATAGGACCTTCCCTGGTGGCCCAGTGCTTAGGACTCTGTGCTTCCAATGCAGGGGGCAGGTTCAATCCCTGACAAAGGAACCAAGACGCCATGTGCTGAGCACAGCCACAAAAAAACTCAAAACCATCCTCAGATAAGAAGAGAACACATTTAAGAACAGGATGCTTTTGGAAGAAAGTCACATTCAGAGAAGTAGAAAGAGCTCCTTGGGATTCAAAGTGATAGTGAAAATTCAAAACTACAAAAAAAAAAAAAAAAAAAAAATCGGACAGAGAGGAAGTTAAAGCTCAGCAAATGTCCCAGAACCAAAGTTTCAAAAATGGAAGCGAGAAGAGGGAGATGAGAAATGAGGGACAAATATAAACAGTCTTGTATCCAATTTCCAGTCAAAGGGGACAAATAAAACCTAAAGGAGGAAGTAATTGAAGAACTAATGATTTATTTATTATTAATGACTTTTTCATAATCAAAGAAATAATGATTCATAGAAAATTTTATAAAGAAAAATGACTCCAGAAAAAAATGTGTTACAGAAAGGAATGTAATTATTACAGTTTGTGACTCAATTATTAACAGTATTTCAGTTTAGTTCAGTTCAGTCGCTCAGTCGTGTCCAACTCTTTGCAACCCCATGGACTGCAGCACATTAGGCTTCCCTGTCCATCACCAACTCCTGGAGTTTACTCAAATTCACGTCCATTAAATTGGTGATGCCATCCAACCATCTAAGCCTCTCTCATCCTCTTCTCCTCCTGCCTTCAATCTTGCCCAGCATCAGGGTCTTTTCCAATGAGTCAATTATTTGCTGCTACTGCTAAGTCACTTCAGTTGTGTCCGACTCTGTGCAACCCCATAGATGGAAGCCCACCAGACTCCCCCATCCCTGGGATTCTCCAGGCAAGAACACTGGAGTGGGTTGCCATTTAGGTGGCCAAAGTATTGGACTTTCAGCTTCAGCATCAGTTCCTTCCAATGAACTTCAGGACTGATTTCCTTTAGTTTTGACTGGTTTGATCTTCTTGCAGTCCAAGGAAGTCTCAAGAGTCTTCTCCAACACCATAGTTCAAAAGCATCAATTCTTTGGCCCTCAGGTTTCTTTATAGTCCAACTTCCACATCCATACGTGACTACTGGAAAAACCATAGCTCTGACTAGGTGGACCTTTGTTGGCAAAGTAATGCCTCTGCTTCTTAATATGCTGTCTAGGTTGGTCACAGCTTTTCTTTCAAGGAGCAAGTGTCTTTTAATTTCATGGCTACAGTCACCATCTGCAGTGATTTTGGAGCCCACGAAAGTAAAGTCTGTCACTGTTTCCACTATTTCCCTATCTATTTGCCATGGAATGATGGGACCGAAAGCCGTGATCTTAGTGTTTTGAATGTTGAGTTTTAAGCCAACTTTTTCACTCTGCTCTTTCACTTTCATCAAGAGGCTCTTTAGTTATTCTTACCTTTCTGCCATAAGGGTGATGTCATCTGCATATCTGAGGTTATTGATATTTCTCCTGGCAATCTTCATTCCAGCTTGTGCTTCATCCAGCCTGGCATTTCGAATGATGTACTCTGCACATAAGTTAAATAAGCAGGGTGACAATATACAGCCTTGACGTACTCCTTTTCCAATTTGGAACCTATCTGTTGTTCTATATCTGTTTCTAACTGTTGCTTTTTGACTTGCATACAGATTTCGCAGGAGGCAGGTCAGGTGGTCTGGTATTCCCATCTCTTTAAGAATTTTCCACAGTTTGTTGTGATCTACACAGTCAAAGTCTTTGGCATA
The DNA here is from genome assembly GCF_027580195.1 of Bos mutus. Classification (NCBI taxonomy): domain Eukaryota; kingdom Metazoa; phylum Chordata; class Mammalia; order Artiodactyla; family Bovidae; genus Bos; species Bos mutus. The sequence goes on from NC_091645.1 coordinate 35,593,956, forward strand.
CTCAATAAAGCAGAAATAGATGTTTTTCTGGAACTCCCTTGCTTTTTTGATGATTTGGCAATTTGATCTCTGGTTCCTCTGCCTTTTCTAAATCCAGCTTGAACATCTGGAAGTTCACGGTTCACGTACTGTTGAAGCCCAGCTTGGAGAATTTTGAGCATTACTTTTCTAGCATGTGAGATGAGTGCAATTGTGCAGTAATTTGAGCATTCTTTGGCATTGCCTTTCTTTGGGATTGGAATGAAAACTGACCTTTTCCAGTCCTGTGGTCACTGCTGAGTTTTCCAAATTTGCTGGCATATTGAGTGCAGCGCTTTCATAGCATCATCTTTTAGGATTTGAAATAGCTCAACTGGAATTCCATCACCTCCACTAATTTTATTCATAGTGATTCTTCCTAAGGCCCACTTGACTTTGCATCCCAGAAAGTCTGGCTCTAGGTGAGTGATCACACCATCGTGGTTATCTGGGTCATCGTGATTATCATTTTTGGATAGTTATTCTGTGTATTCTTGCCACCTCTTCTTAATATCTTCTTCTTCTGTTTGATCCATACCATTTCTGTCCTTTATCAAACCCATCTTTGCATGAAATGTTCCCTTGGTATCTCTAATTTTCTTGAAGAGATCTCTAGTCTTTTCCATTCTATTGTTTTCCTCTATTTCTTTGCACTGATCACTTAGGAAGGCTTTCTTATCTCTCCTCACTATTCTTTGGAACTCTGCATTCAGAAGCTTATATCTTTCCTTCTCTCCTTTGCCTTTAATAGTATTTATATAACCATAATCCTATAAGAGTGTAACTGGTTTAACCAAAATTGTGAAATAATTATGAAAGGTAGGGAGGAAAACTATGTGTGTATTGCAGGGGCAGGTTGTGAGGAAATGAAAATTCTCACCTCCTATGGTAGGAGGCCAACACATGATGTCTTAAATGAAACAACAACAACAGTAAATAATAAGCAAATTATTTGGAAACATGATGGTAAATTCCTAATGAAAAAGCCAAGAGTTTCAAATGACATGATTTATATATAAAAGAGGGAAGGTGGGGTTTGGAACCCTTTTTTCTTCCATTGGGGTATGGTTACTTTACAATGTTATGTTAGAGTCTGCTGTACGAGGAAGTGAACTAGTGATAGGCATACATATATCTGGCAATGGCAATCAGCTCCAGTACTCTTGCCTGGAGAATCCCATGGACAGAGAAGCCTGGTGGGCTACAGCCCATGGGGTCATAAAGAGTCAGACACGACTGAGCGACTTCACTTTCACTTTTCACTTTCATGCACTGGAGAAGGAAATGGCAACCCACTCCAGTGTTCTTGCCTGGAGAATCCCAGGGATGGAGGAGCCTGGTGGGCTGCCGTCTTCGGGGTTGCACAGAGTTGGACACGACTGATGTGACTTAGCAGCAGCAGCAGCAGCAGCAGCAGCAGCAGCAGCATACATATATCCAGGCTTCCCTGGGGGCTCACAAGTAAAGAATCTGCCTGCAGTGCAGGAGCTCCAGCAGATGCCGGTTTGATCCCTTGGCCTAGAAGATCTCCTGGAGGAGGCCATGGCAACCCACTCCAGTATTCTTGCCTGGAGAACCCCCTAGAATGAGGAGCCTGGCAGGCTACAGTCCATTGGATTGCAAAGAGTTGGACAGGACTGAGAAACGTAGCACACATGCAAACATATATCCTCTCCCTCCTAGACCTCCCTCCCTGCTTCGTCCCACCCCTCTAGGTCATCACAGAGTACTGAGCTGAGCTCCCTGTGCTATACAGCAGCTTCCCACTGGCTATCTGGTTTACACGTGGTGGTGCATATATGTCAATCCTAGTCTACCAGCTTATCCCACCTTCTGCCCTGTGTTCACGTGTCTGTTCCCTACCTCTGCATCTCTATTCCTGCCCTGCAAATAGGTTCATCTCTACTGTTTTCCTAGATTCCACATATACATGTTAATATACAATACTTGTTTTTCTCTTTCTGACTTATTTCCTCTGTATAACAGTCTCTAGGTCCTTCCACAATTCTGCAGATGGCCCAGTTTTATTCCTTGTAATGGCTGAGTAATGTTGCATTGTATATGTACCACATCTTTATCCATTCCTCTGTCAATGGACATTTAGGTTGCTTCTATGTCCTGGCTATTGTAAACAGTGCTGTAGTGAACACTGGGGTGCACATGTCTGTGAATTATGGTTTTCTCAGGGTATATGCCTGTGTATATGAGCATGGTAGTGAGATTGGGCTTGGAATTTAAAGCCCTGTCACACTATTCAACTCTATGCAGGTATCATTTAGGATACATTTTTAAATAGTGCAAGAGCAGAATGGAAACAATGTATGAAAGAAAGTGAAAGTGAAGTCGCTCAGTCGTCTCCGACTCTTTGCGACCCCATGGACTGTAGCCTACCAGGCTCCTCCCTCCATGGGATTCTCCAGGCAAGAGTACTGCAGTGGGTTGCCATTTCCTTCTCCAGGGGATCTTCCTGACCCAGGGATTGAACCCGGGTCTCCTGAATTCCAGGCAGATGCTTTAACCTCTGAGCCACCAGGGAAGCCCCGAAACAATGTATAGTGAGAGTAGATTTCATACACTGAAGCCTTGGGGATAAGGAAGTGGAAGGGACTTTAGAATTCCTTAGCCAGTGAAACTGGGAGTGAAAATGGAGCAGAGGTGGGTGGGACAGACAGGCAACAGGGTGGGCTTCACCCCAGACAGACACTGAGCAGAGTGAAGACAACAAATGTCCCAGACACTTAGGACGAAGTGTCAGAAAACTTGCCCAAAGGTGATATGTATCTCAATACAGGTGACTAAATGCTCTCTCCCCTGAAACCTCCCAGCCTCCTTGCATCCCTGGGACCTGGCCAGACAAAGCAGGCATCTTCAGGATAAATCAAATTGCATGGAAGGTCTGCCCTTACTTCAGTGAATGGGACATATGTGTAAAGAGCTTTCATAGGTTTAATCAGACCGGTCTCCAGCTGACTCTTCCTTCATATTTAAAGTTGCTCCACTCTAAATTCACTCACAAACGGGTTTTCCCAGGATGTGTGATTCACACGTTCCTATAATGCTCTTGTTCCCACTGCCTGGAATTCCTTCTTTGCATCCGCCTCCATCTGGCCAACTAGGCCTCAGGGTTAGGATTTCTCAGACATCATTTTCCTCCAGGAAGTCTTCCTGGACCTCTTCTGGGTGCTCTGCTCCCTCTCCAAGTGCACTAGATGGGTTTCTGCGGTATTCCGAGAGTGCATTGTGCATAGTCCTGCCTTTATACTTAGCCCACAGGAGTAGAATCACCCACCAGCCATCTCCCTCCTCCACTGCACCATCTCCCGACACAACTGTGCATTTCTGAGCTTACGAGCCTCATCTGATGAGCTCTGGATCCCTACCAGCACCAGCACCAAACAAACTAACCCAGAAGGCAGCAACCACAGCAGGTGTCTGGTTAAGACCCCAAAATGAAACTTGTCCCCTGAACACAGAGCAAATCAGAAAAGGGCTTTCTTGTGGAGGCCAAGGGCTTGGCAAGCAGAAGCCTGGCTATGCTGATCCACCCCTTGGTGCCTCTGTGTAGGTATGGGCTACAGGACTTTATTCAGCATTACACTGGCTGCATGACCTTGAGCCAGACTCTCAGGATTCTCATCAGTGAACCGACTAACAGTAAGCCCCACCTGGTAGGGTTGTTTGGGAGATTATGGGGAGTTCTGCACAAAATATACTTGCCCAGGTGCCTGGCACAGAGTGAGAGCTTGTAACTGGGAGAAGTTATTGTGATTACCATTGATAACAAGATATCAGGGAGGCACTTGGAGACTTTTCAGCTACAAAATGACATTTTTGCCATTGACAAACATTGCTGGGCACTTAGCAGAGTGGAGGAATTGAATGAGAACAGAAGTGGAGGCAGAGGAAAGAACTGGGAGGCTCTCACCAATGTCTCAGCGACAGTCTGAAGCCCCGAGTCAGAGCAGAGCAGAAGTGAGGCTGGAGCCACAGAAGCATGCTTTCTGCACAGCCTTTGGCCTGTGTCTCCTGCTCTGCAAACCTGCCTCCCCGCAGAGAGTCCCCCAGAAACTGTCAGGAACCTGTGCCGAAAAGCTCATTCCAGGACGGGCGCCAAAGCAATTCAGCGTGTAACAATGCACTGAAATCGCAGGGCTGCAGGGAGGAGAGGAAGAATGCCGTAACCTTCCCTTGGGGACGCAGAAGACCCTAACAGGCATCTGCAATCCCCCGGAAACTCCTGCCATCCAATGTCCAAGTGAGAAGCTTCAATGAGAATGAAAGCCTGTGCAGTGCACACGTGGTCACAGACAGACGTGTATGTTTCTGAGGTGGGTGCCAGACTCAGAGACCCGGGGCCAGCTGAGGAATGTCTTCCAGACCCGGAGAACCAGAGCTCCCAGCCGCTGGAGCACAGGAGGGGAGAGGGGTGTGGAGCCACAGAGGAGGGCCTGGGCTTGACGGCCTTTCTCTAGATCCTGGGCTCAGGAGTTCATTCCAGATTGGAAACACATGCGCGACAAGGCGAGGCAGGAACCAGAAATCAACAACACATAAAAATATTTCCTTCCAAGACACTTTTCCCTCCTCGATCTTGCCCCTCCTCCCCAGACTTCACTTCCCTTCTTTATTGGCCATGGGGCTTGCTGGGGAGGTACAGGCTCTCGGGCCCCATAAATAATAATATGAGGAGAGGCTTTACATACAGTTCGTGTCTCCATTCCTGAGTCGTTCAGAATGCACCTGAAGCTGTAACAGCCAAGGGAGAGATTTCCAATGGCACATGAAGCCTGCTCTAAGAAATGTGTAAAAAGGGCTACTCCTTGTTACTCCAGTGTTTGGTTTGGCTTTTTCCCATTAGTGTCAAGTGATGGTGGCGCCGCCTCCACACCTGTAAGTCAGAAGTTGGAGGGAAACTCACCTCCAAAAGCAGGTTCTGAGCAAAAGTGTCTTGTGAGCAAGGACCTTCTACACAGGACCCTCATGTGGTGCCCAGGAAGATATGAGCATCCTTACTCCCCAACAGGTTGCATGGCGATGGTTTGCTGCTGTGTACATACACGGACTTTTCTAGGGAGAAAGCCCACAGACTGTTGTCAAATTCTATAGGAACCATCACTCAAAATGCTTAGAAATGACTGACTTAGTTGTTACCTAGTCTGGTGACCTCAATCTTATCTGAAGTTTGAATCCTTTCCTTAAAGTTTCATTAATTCAATAACCCAATGTATGCTTGAACTCCTCCAATGATGAAAACCTGAGCCAATAGCCTAATAATTGAGAACAAGGGCTTTGGAGTGCCAGCTCCAAAGCCTGTGTTCAGAGTTTGATGTGTCCCTTTCTAATCGTGTGACTTTGGGTCAGTGATTCAGCGTGGTTCTCCTTCATTTTTATCATCTATATATGTGTATGGATCATAACACATCTTAGGTATTTTTGAGATTAAATGAAATCATGTATGCAAAATCTGTAGGCAGCACATGGGAACATAGTATGTGGATAAGAACTGTCATTGCTGTTACTATCATCCTCATCTTTTTTTTTAATGTGGTTTTGTTTTGTATTATTTGCAGGTACTTTTTAATTGAAGTGCAGTTGATTTACAATGTGCTAATTTCTGCTGTACAGCAAAGCAATTCAGTTATAAATGTATATACATGCTTAGTCGCTCAGTCGTGTTCAACTCCTTGTGACCCCATGGACTGTAACTCGGCAGGCTCCTCTAGCCATGGGATTCTCCAGGAAAGAACACTGGAGTGGGTTGATGTACATTCTTTTTTTATATTCTTCCCCATTATAGTTGATCACAGGATACTGAATATAGTTTTCTGTGCTATATCATAGGACCTTATAGTTTATCCATTATATATATAATATAATTATATTATATAACATATTATAATTATATATAGTTATACTATATAGTATTATATGTATAATAGAAAGAAAGAAAGAGAAGGCCCTCAGTCACGTCCGACTCTTTGCGGCCCCATGGACTGTAACCTACCAGGCTCCTCTATCCAAGGGATTATCCAGGCAAGAGTACTGGAGTGGGTTGCCATTTTCTTCTCCAGGGGATCTTACTGACCCAGAGATCGAACCTAGACCTCCTGCATATCAGGCAGACACTTTAACATCTGAGCCACCAGGGAATCCTATATATAATAATATATCTAATTGCATCTGATGATCCCAAGCTATCACCCTCATCTTTATCATCATTGCTGTTAATACAGAAACAATTCACTACCATTTGGAAAGAAATGGTAATCCTGTTTTTCTTCCTTAATAAAATTCTTCTTCCTTATGTTGAACTGAAATCTGCTTCCCTGCAGCTTCTGGTCATTGGCGTTCCTGGACACTTGGTCAAACACGGCAAGAGTGGGAAATTGAATGCAGACTGTCCCATTGTTCAAAGTAGCAACCCAGGAAAACGTACCTTCTATAATAAGGCATCATAGTAAGAATCACTCAATAAGAAAGGAAATTAAAGTGAGAGAGTTTTAGACTCAGGATAAAGTGGGTCTTTTTGTTTCATGAAGACATTCTGACAATAAAGGATATGCAGAGTACATCATGCAAAATGCCAGGCTGGATGAAGCATAAGCTTGAATCAAGATTGTCGGGAGAAATATCAATAACCTCAGATATGCAGATAATACCACTCTAATGGCAGAAAGCAAAGAAGAATTAAAGAGCCTCTTAATGAGAGTGAAAGAGGAGAGTGAAAAAGCTGGCTTAAAACTCAACATTCAAAGAAAACTAAGACCATGGCATCCAATTCCATCACTTCATGGCAAATATAAGGGGGAAAAGTGGAAGCAGTGACAGATTTTCTTTTCTTGGGCTTCAGAGTTACTGCGGACAGTGACTGAGGCATGAAAGTAAAAGAAACTTGCTCCTTGGAAGGAAAGCTATGATAAATCTAAACAGTGTATTAAAAAGCAGAAACATCACTTTGCCGACAAAGGTCTGTGTAGTCAGAGCTATGGTTTTTCCAGTAGTCATGTATGAATGTGAGAGAAGGACATAAAGAAGGCTGAACGTTGAGGAAATGATGCTTTCAAATTGTGGTGCTAGAGAAGACTCCTGAGAGTCCTTAGACTGCAAAGAGGTCAAACCAGTCAACCCTAAAGGAAATCAACCCTGAGTATTCATTAGAACTGATGCAGAAGCAGAAGCTCCAATATTTTGGCCACCTGATGTGAAGAACCAACTCACTGGAAAAGACCCTGATTCTGGGAAAGATTGAAGGCAGGAGGAGAAGGAGGCAAAAGAGGATAAGATGGTTACTGATTCAGTGGACATGAATCTGAGTAAATTCCAGGAGATAGTGAAGGACAGGGAAGCCTGGCATGCTGCAGTCCATGGGATCACAAAGAGTCGGATATGACTTAGCAACTGAACAACAAAAACTAATACCTCTAAGTAGGTAGTTTTAAAACTTAAACATCACTGAGCAAATCCAGTATCTGGTTATACTTTCCTTTTACCCAAGAGATTCTGCAAGCTCTTCCTATGACTACTCAATGACCACCAGCACTGGCATTCACAGTGTCTCTTACAAATTCTTCTAAACCCTTATCTCCCATTGTTATGATAAACGAAGCCACTCAAGTGAAGTCAGCATGTTACTCACTGCAGCTGACAGTCCCCAAGAGCAGCGCGAATTGCTGATCCTGATACTCCTACTTCTCTCATCTCCAGACAGATAATGGCTGTCTTGTTCTCCTCTGAGTTTTCAGCACTTACCACAGTTTCCGGCTCCTGTTAGGAATTTAAAAGATATTTGCTAAGTGAATGAAAAATAAATGAATGAATAAACGTATCAGCAGTAGTAGCTTGCACAAAGCAAATCGTGTTCCTTTTTTAGTCCATTATGTCGTATCAATTAGAGTTATAAAAAATTTTGTTTTTGTAACTTTCATATTTAAAGTGCAGTTGAGGACAGATTTTATATTTTCTCACTCCTGAAATCATTTCTTTTATCAGATAAACCCACATATCTTTAAATAATTCCTTATATTGTATGCTTTTATGTTCTTTCCACCATCCTCACTCTTCCATTGCAAACACTGAAGACCGATTACTCATAGGTCCTAGTGATGTCCGGGTCCTTAGCCGGGAACCTTGCCCACTCTACAGTGTTTGTCCACTGCTCTCCTTGGCTCTACAAGGGTCCTGAGTTGAAGGCTTCATTACGACCTCTCGGAAGCTGGAGGTTGAAAGGAGAAGATAATGTTGAAGAGACAAGTTAAACCACTCAGCTCAGTTCTTCCTGCATTTCAAGGATCTTTAAGGTTAGGTACACGGGCTGGATAGTAGCAGAAGTGAATCTTGTGTTTGTCACCAAACTGTGTGACTCAGAAGACCGTGTTCTCTAAGACTGTGTTCTCTAATCATGGTGATTATCTAAGACAGTAAAGCCCACTGCCTCATCAGCTGCTGCCCTCATTCAGGCCAGGTAGTTGGCAAAGCCCTAGAAACCAATCAGTTAAAAACATCTTCCTAGGGACTTCCCTGTTGTCCAGTGGTTAAGACTTTACCTTCCAATGCAAGGGTGCAGGTTCGATCCCTGCTCAGGGATCTAAGATCCCACATTCCTCTTGGCCAAAAACAAACAAAACATAAAAACACAGAAGCAATATTGTAACAAATTCAATGAAGATTAAAAAAAAATCCTTGAAATAAATCCTGCTATTAGTACCAATATTGTGTTGGGGAACAGATTGGGACCAAAATGCCTCTGCCCTCAACAGGCTAATAAGGAAAAAATACCGAGTCAATCTGAAAACCATTAGTGACACAAATAGACAACTGGCAGAAGAAATTTGCAGCAACAGAAATCTATTTAAAAGTGCAGCCTCAATGGCAAGCAAAAACGTTAAAATTAAAACTTCAGTGAGATGCCATTTATTTCAATAATTAAAATCTGTCAAGATTGAAAAGAGAGGCGTCCCAGAGCTGGTGAGCATGCAGAGTCAGCATCCGCACACCACCGGTGGAAGGAAAGCAGGTTAGGAGAGCTTGCGCAGGGCGCAGTTTGGCAGTTGGTTGCAGAAACTTTAATAAGCACACCCTGGAATGCAGCACTCCCACGTGTAGACATAATACCTTTAGAAAATTATCATAGACATACACAGAGATATATGGGCAAAAATATTCCTTGCAGCATAATTCATAATAAAAAGTAGCAAACTGAAATATTAACATTAGGAAGTTTATTAAACTGCAATTTATCCATTTGATTGAATGCTATGCCTAAAATACTTCAGTGTCATAAATGAATTTTAACCACGAAAATGTTTGTAGTTTATTAAGAAGTGCAAAAATGAAAGAAAAAGCTTTCGCAGCAGACTGCTTGACAATACACAGCCCATCCAAGCTGGTTAACTTGTAGCTTATTTTAGATCTTACCTCATTCGTCTTGGTCTCCTGAGTAGTCAGTCTATCTTAGGCCCTCAAAGCTCTATATGCTTCTCCTTCATCTTCTCCAACTGTATAAAGAGTTGGACTTTGTGTGTGTGACTCTTTGATTAATGATGTCTGACTCTCCAACTAGACTATAGCTGAATGTGGGTAGGGTTAGGTTTAGTTTTGGGTTTAAACCAGGTTTATCCCTGGTTTAGGCTTAAAGAGATCAATCTCCTTCCTCTGTGGAGCATGAACTGGCTAGAAGAGGTCTGGAAACAGCAGGATCTGTCATCTGGACAGAAGAAATGAGTTATGACTGCAAGAATGAACTGGAAAGACTTGTTCAAGAACTACTGAACTACTGAGGGAGGGGAGGGGGAAACAGTGAGAATTGATAACTGAGTAGGAGGGAGAAAGAGTCAAAGATAACATCAGATTTCTGTCTTGAGTGAATAATGGTTGTGTCACCAAATGAGACAGGAAACTGGAGGTATAGTTCAGAAGAGGAAGAAGAGATGCACTTTGAACACATTGAATTGGAAGCTTAGAAGAGAAGCCTGGGCTGGAAATTTAGACTTGAGAGTCATCCATGCAGAAGTGATTATAAAAAGCTTGTGGGTGGATAAAATCACCCAGGGAGACCATTAACCTGAGAAGAAAAGCTGATCAAGCACAAGGACTCTGCTACAGGGTTGGCAGAAGAAAAAGGAGCTCTGGGAAAGAAAGAGAATGTATGTTCAGACGCATGGAGCAAAAGTCAAGGGAAGAGGGATTTTGAAAAGGAAAGAGTGTGGTGTGAGCAGATGCAGCAGAGATCCAGTAAATTAGTACTGAGAGAGGCCTGAAAAGAGCTGTAAATTACAAGGTGAGTTCAGTTCAGTCGCTCAGTCGTGTCCGACTCTTTGCGACTCCATTAATCGAAGCATGCCAGACCTCCCTGTCCGTCACCAACTCCCGGAGTTCACTCAGACTCACGTCCATTGAGTCAGTGATGCCATCCAGCCGTCTCATCCTCTGTCGTCCCCTTCTCTTCCTGCCCCCAATCCCTCCCAGCATCAGAGTCTTTTCCAATGAGTCAACTCTTCACATGACGTGGCCAAAGTACTGGAGTTTCAGCTTTAGCATCATTCCTTCCAAAGAAGTCCCGGGGCTGATCGCCTTCAGAATGGACTGGTTGGATCTCCTTGCAGTCCAAGGGACTCTCAAGAGTCTTCTCCAACACCACAGTTCAAAAGCATCAATTCTTCAGCGCTCAGCTTTTTTCACAGTCCAACTCTCACATCCATACATGACCACAGGAAAAACCATAGCCTTGACTAGATGGACCTTTGTTGGCAAAGTAATGTCTCTGCTTTTCAATATGCTATCTAGGTTGGTCATAACTTTTCTTCCAAGGAGCAAGCGTCTTTTAATTTCATGGCTGCAGTCATCATCTGCATTGATTTTGGAGCCCAGAAAAATAAAGTCTGACACTGTTTCCCCTGTTTCCCCATCTATTTCCCATGAAGTGATGGGACCAGATGCCATGATCTTCGTTTTCTGAATGTTGAGTTTTAAGCCAACTTTTTCAGTCTCCTCTTTCACCTTCATCAAGAGGCTTTTGAGTTCCTCTTCACTTTCTGCCATAAGGGTGGTGTCATCTGCATATCTGAGGTTATTGATATTTCTCCTGGCAATCTTGATTCCAGCTTGTGCTTCTTCTAGCCCAGCATTTCTCATGAGGTACTCTGCATATAAGTTAAATAAGCAGGGTGACAATATACAGCCTTGTGCCAAAGATGGGTTGTGTCTTTCCTGCGACATGCTAGAGCTATTCGAGACCATGCCAAGCCAATGCATGGATGGTGCAGAATGAGCTTGTGAACATAGATGACTTCCCCCAAGCCAGCGAAAAGAGTTGCTGCAAAGACAGAGTGAAGAAGGGGTAGAGATTTGAAGTCAAGATCTGGGGGCACTGAGAATAAAAGAGAGAGAAAAAACAGAGAACAAAGTCTCAAAGGAGTAAGGAGAGAGGAGGCAAGGACACAGCTCAGGGATTAGCCTGCACCAAAGAAGGTAGGCCTCATCTCCTTGCCCTACATGGATTTATTATTGTGATCTAAGGTTAATTTGTATTGCAATTCCTTATATGCATTGCAGTTGCCAATATCTGCCAGGAATGATGCTAAGTGGGAAGGTGCAGAAGGGTGGCTGAGAGCTCCTTACAGCTTCCTGTAAATGAGAGGTGAAGAGAACTTCCGTGGTGGTCCAGTGGTTAAGACTTCGAGTTCCAATGCAGGGGGTGCAGGTTCCATCCCTGGTTAGGGAGTTAAGATCCCACGTGCCTCGTGCCCTCAAAAGCAAAACATAAAACAGAAGAAATATTTTAACAAATTAAATAAAGACTTTTAAAATGGCCCACTTCAAAAAATTTAAAAAAAAGAAGTGAGAGACCAAGCACAGGGATGAGCCAGTGCCAAAGATGGGTCGTGTCTTTCCTGGGACATGCTAGAGCTATTCGAGACCATGTAAGAGAGCTGGGGCAGTAAACATTCCAGCAGTTGCCTGGTGCTGAAGAAAGACAATGAACAGCATGATAACTGGGGATTCCTGTTCAGACACTGAAGCTTTGTTTGCCTCATGTAGTCATTTCCCTTCATTATTTGCTGGCATTATACTTTTTTTTTTTGAGTCTCTTAATTTAAAGGTGTGCTAACACAAAAAGGTTGAAAAAGCACTGTTGTTGTCCTTCAAGGCTGAAAAAAGGGCAAGGGAGACAGGTATAGGCACAGGTGAGTTTATAGAAAGTTGAGGACCTTTCCTAAACTCTGTTGAAGAGAGCTGAATAATTCTGCCCCTTGACTAATCTAATGCTCCCATATAAATCTCCTACATCAAAAGGTCATGATAACCTTTGATACTGAGAATAAAGATAGGGACCTCCTAACCATTCATGCAAGAACCCTTATTATCACTCCCCAATCCAAATAATGACTTAGCTGGCTGAAACACACATTTTACTTCTAATTCCTAGTATGCATATATTCTATACAAAACAGCTCATTTCTTAAAGTTTATTATTTCAACAGATATTTCTCAAGTACTTCCTGTTTTCCAGCATTTCACCTTAGTTGGGGGTTAATGGTGGCTAGATCTAGATCTGATATCTAGATCTGATAGATAGAGTGCCTGATGAACTATGCAATGAGGTTGTGACATTGTACAGGAGACAGGGATCAAGACCATCCGCATGGAAAAGAAATGCAAAAAAGCAAAATGGCTGTCTGGGGAGGCCTTACAAATAGCTGTGAAAAGAAGAGAAGTGAAAAGCAAAGGAGAAAAGGAAAGATATAAACATCTGAATGCAGAGCTCCAAAGAATAGCAAGAAGAGATAAGAAAGCCTTCTTCAGCAATCAATGCAAAGAAATAGAGGAAAACAACAGAATGGGAAAGACTAGGGATCTCTTCAAGAAAATCAGAGATACCAAAGGAACATTTCATGCAAAGATGAGCTCGATAAAGGACAGAAATGGTATGGACCTAACAGAAGCAGAAGATATTAAGAAGAGATGGCAAGAATACACAGAAGAACTGTACAAAAAAGATCTTCACGACCCAGATAATCACTGACCCAGATAATCAGTGATGGTGTGATCACTGACCTAGAGCCACACATCCTGGAATGTGAAGTCAAGTGGGCCTTAGAAAGCATCACTATGAACAAAGCTAATGAAGGTGATGGAATTCCAGTTGAGCTATTCCAAATCCTGAAAGATGATGCTGTGAAAGTGCTGCACTCAATATGCCAGCAAATGTGGAAAACTCAGCAGTGGCCACAGGACTGGAAAAGGTCAGTTTTCATTCCAATCCCAAAGAAAGGCAATGCCAAAGAATGCTCAAACTACCACACAATTGCACTCATCTCACACGCTAGTAAAGTAATGCTCAAAATTCTCCAAGCCAGGCTTCAGCAATATGTGAATCGTGAACTTCCTGATGTTCAAGCTGGTTTTAGAAAAGGCAGAAGAACCAGAGATCAAATTGCCAACATCCGCTGGATCATAGAAAAAGCAAGAGAGTTCCAGAAAAACATCTATTTCTGCTTTATTGACTATGCCAAAGCCTTTGACTGTGTGGATCACAAGAAACTGTGGAAAATTCTGAAAGAGATGGGAATACCAGAACACCTGATCTGCCTCTTGAGAAATTTGTTTGCAGGTCAGGAAGCAACAGTTAGAACTGGACATGGAACAACAGACCGGTTCCAAATAGGAAAAGGAGTATGTCAAGGCTGTATATTGTCACCCTGTTAATTTAACTTATATGCAGAGTACATCATGAGAAACGCTGGACTGGAAGAAGTACAAGCTGGAATCAAGATTGCTGGGAGAAATATCAATAACCTCAGATATGCAGATGACACCACCCTTACGGCAGAAAGTGAAGAGGAACTCAAAAGCCTCTTGATGAAAGTGAAAGAGGAGAGTGAAAAAGTTGGCTTAAAGCTCAACATTCAGAAAACAAAGATCATGGCATTCGGTCCCACCACTTCATGGGAAATAGATGGGGAAACAGTGTCAGACTTTTTTTTTCTGGGCTCCAAAATCACTACAGATGGTGATTGCAGCCATGAAATTAAAAGACGCTTGCTCCTTGGAAGGAAAATTATGACCAACCTAGATAGCATATTGAAAAGCAGAGACATTACTTTGCCAACAAAGTTTCGTCTAGTCAAGGCTATGGTTTTTCCAGTGGTCATGTATGGATGTGAGAGTTGGACTGTGAAGAAGGCTGAGCACCAAAGAATTGATGCTTCTGAACTGTGGTGTTGGAGAAGACTCTTGAGAGTCCCTTGGACTGCAAGGAGATCCAACCAGTCCATTCTGAAGGAGATCAGCCCTGGGATTTCTTTGGAAGGAATGATGCTAAAGCTGAAACTCCAGTACTTTGGCCACGTCATGTGAAGAGTTGACTCATTGGAAAAGACTCTGATGCTGGGAGGGATTGGGGGCAGGAGGAGAAGGGGATGACAAAGGATGAGATGGCTGGATGGCATCACTGACTTGATGGATGTGAGTCTGAGTGAACTCTGGGAGTTGGTGATGGACAGGGAGGCCTGGTGTGCTGTGATTCATGGAGTTGCAAAGAGTTGGACAGGACTGAGCGACTGATCTGATCTGATCTGAATGGTGGCTAGGTGGTAAAGAATCCACCTACCAGTGCAGGAAACACAGGAGATGCGGGTTTGATCCCTGGATCAGGGAGATCCTCTGCAGTAGCAAATGGCAACCCACTCCAGCATTCTTTTGCCTGAAGAATTCCATGGACAGAAAAGCCTGGCGGGCTACAGTCCATGGGGTTGCAAACAGTAGGACATGACTGAGTGACTGGACACTCACAATATAAGAAATAGAGAAATGAAAGGTGTTTCTGCATTCTTAAATAAAATTTCTATGATGTTATTTTGCCAGTGAAATCATTTGTACAATGATCCTTGTCACAAAAGTATTGATTCTAAAAAAAAAAAAATCTTTACCTCTTATTTCTTTTTTTTTTTTTTAGTGTTCAATGTTTTTTTTTTTCTAATTTTATTTTATTTTTAAACTTTACATAATTGTATTAGTTTTGCCAAATATCAAAATGAATCCGCCACAGGTATACATGTGTTCCCCATCCCAACCCTCCTCCCTCCTCCCCTCCCCATACCATCCCTCTGGGGGCGTCCAGTGCAGCCACTCTCCCAAATCTTCCCACCCTCTCCCTCTCCCACAGAGTCCATAAGACTGTTCTATACATCAGTGTCTCTTTGCTGTCTCGCACACAGGGTTATTGTTACCATCTTTCTAAATTCCATATATATGCATTAGTATACTGTATTTATGTTTTTCCTTCTGGCTTACTTCACTCTGTATAATAGGCTCCAGTTTCATCCACCTCATTAGAACTGATTCAAATGTATTCTTTTTAATGGCTGAGTAATACTCCATTGTGTATATGTACCACAGCTTTCTTATCCATTCATCTGCTGATGGACATCTAGGTTGCTTCCATGTCCTGGCTATTATAAACAGTGCTGTGATGAACATTGGGGCACACGTGTCTCTTTCCCTTCTGGTTTCTCAGTGTGTATGCCCAGCAGTGGGATTGCTGGATCATACAGTTCTATTTCCAGTTTTTAAGGAATCTCCACACTGTTCTCCATAGTGGCTGTACTAGTTTGCATTCCCACCAACAGTGTAAGAGGGTTCCCTTTCTCCACACCCTCTCCAGCATTTATTATTTGTAGACTTTTGGATCGCAGCCATTCTGACTGGTGTGAAATGGTACTCTCATAGTGGTTTTGATTTGCATTTCTCTGATAATGAGTGATGTTGAGCATCTTTTCATGTGTTTGTTAGCCATCTGTATGTCTTCTTTGGAGAAATGTCTATTTAGTTCTTTGGCCCATTTTTTTATTGGGTCGTTTATTTTTCTGGAGTTGAGCTGTAGGAGTTGCTTGTATATTTTTGAGATTAGTTGTTTGTCGGTTGCTTCATTTGCTATTATTTTCTCCCATTCTGAAGGCTGTCTTTTCACCTTGCTAATAGTTTCCTTTGATGTGCAGAAGCTTTTAAGGTTAATTAGATCCCATTTGTTTATTTTTGCTTTTATTTCCAATATTCTGGGAGGTGGGTCATAGAGGATCCTGCTGTGATTTATGTCGGAGAGTGTTTTGCCTATGTTCTCCTCTAGGAGTTTTATAGTTTCTGGTCTTACGTTTAGATCTTTAATCCATTTTGAGTTTATTTTTGTGTACGGTGTTAGAAAGTGGTCTAGTTTCATTCTTTTACAAGTGGTTGACCAGATTTCCCAGCACCACTTGTTAAAGAGATTGTCTTTAATCCATTGTATATTCTTGCTTCCTTTGTCAAAGATAAGGTGTCCATATGTGTGTGGATTTATCTCTGGGCTTTCTATTTTGTTCCATTGATCAATATTTCTGTCTTTGTGCCAGTACCATACTGTCTTGATAACTGTGGCTTTGTAGTAGAGCCTGAAGTCAGGTAGGTTGATTCCTCCAGTTCCATTCTTCTTTCTCAAGATAGCTTTGGCTATTCAAGGTTTTTTGTATTTCCATACAAATTGTGAAATTATTTGTTCTAGCTCTGTGAAGAATACTGTTGGTAGTTTGATAGGGATTGCGTTGAATCTATAAATTGCTTTGGGTAGTATACTCATTTTCACTATATTGATTCTTCCAATCCATGAACATGGTATATTTCTCCATCTATTAGTGTCCTCTTTGATTTCTTTCACCAGTGTTTTATAGTTTTCTATATATAGGTCTTTAGTTTCTTTAGGTAGATATATTCCTAAGTATTTTATTCTTTCCATTGCAATGGTGAATGGAATTGTTTCAATTTCTCTTTCTGTTTTCTCATTATTAGTGTATAGGAATGCAAGGGATTTCTGTGTGTTGATTTTATATCCTGCAACTTTACTATAGTCATTGATTAGTTGTAGTAATTTTCTGGTGGAGTCTTTAGGGTTTTCTATGTAGAGGATCATGTCATCTGCAAAGAGTGAGAGTTTTACTTCTTCTTTTCCAATTTGGATTCCTTTTATTTCTTTTTCTGCTCTGATTGCTGTGGCCAAAACTTCCAAAACTATGTTGAATAGTAATGGTGAAAGTGGGCACCCTTGTCTTGTTCCTGACTTTAGAGGAAATGCTTTCAATTTTTCACCATTGAGGATAATGTTATTTGATTAAATTGTCAGTTCTTTATTAAAAATGCTAAGATGTAGGCTCAACTCCTACACTAGTCTAAAGCCTAGTGTTTCCCAGCTTTGGGACCACTCCCCTTCCCCTACTTCCTTTCCCCACCACAAATTCCCTGCCTCCTTTATTATTTAGAGATAATATCTAAACCAATGTACTTTTTATTTGCATTAAATTATGGTGCTCTTAAGCTGCCCTCTTATAGAATCAATCATGTCTACAGAAACAAAAAGCTGTTACTCAGTGATGAGTATAAAAGATGACTCTCTTGGGTTCTCAGCTGGACAGCAGACTTTGCTGAATGAGAAAGGAAACTCAGTTCTGAAAGCTCCCTGGAAGCATCAGGAGCTACCTGTGGTCAACTCAGATCATGGAGAGTTTTTTTCTTCTTTTTCCTGTTTAAAAAGATGTTTATTTGCTACGTTCACAAAAAAAGTAAGGGGTGAAGGGAGGGACTGCCTTACATTAGACTGCCATACATTAGACAAGGTAGTTAACAAAAAATCACCAAAGTATGGGCTTCTAGATCATAGAGGTTTACACAGAGTCTCCGAGTGGAGAGCCAGAGGCGTCTAGACAGTCTATACCTTGGGAACGAGCTGCCTACTCATTTCCTGGCTCAGGGTGGTGCCCTCAAGTAGGCAGTGCAGGTTCCCTTTGTAATTCTAGGATGTGAGCGCCTCCACTGCCCACCCCAAGACACGACAGGATGCTTACAGCAGAGCTGGAATGCAGTACCATGTGCTTGTTCAGGGTAGCATGAGATGTCCTCCACCCCTTCCTCAGCCCAGGACTCTCCACTCCTTTGCTTGATGCTACAGCAGACCCTCAGAATCTCTAGTGCACTCACTCCCAGTGCGGAATGTGAAACCTGGCTGTCCGCAAGGCTTCTCTTACCACAGCCCTTCTCTGCCTTGTGTCCTGAGTTATTTCTCTTTAGTCATGTTTTTTTCAACACATCCCACTCCCTTTGACTATAGTCCTCTGGTTGTCACGGTCCCTCTTCATGTAGAAATAATCTGATTTTTTAGGTGGACCTGAATGTGGTGACCAGCACCATGATGATTTTGTACAATAAAACTAAGATCATGGCATCTGGTCCCATCACTTCATGGAAAATAGATGGGGAAACAGTGTCAGACTTTATTTTTTGGGGCTCCAAAATCACTGCAGATGGTGACTGCAGCCATGAAATTAAAAGACACTTACTCCTTGGAAGGAAAGTTATGACCAACCTAGATAGCATGTTCAAAAGCAGAGACATTACTTTGCCAACAAAGGTCCGTCTAGTCAAAGGCTATGGTTTTTCCTGTGGTCATGTATGGATGTGAGTGTTGGACTGTGAAGAAAGCTGAGCACTGAAGAATTGATGCTTTTTAACTGTGGTGTTGGAGAAGACTTTTGAGAGTCCCTTGGACTACAAGGAGACCCACCAGTCCATCCTAAAGGAGATCAGTCCTGGGTGTTCATTGGAAGGACTGATGCTAAAGCTGAAACTCCAATACTTTAGCCACCTCATGCGAAGAGTTGACTCACTGGAAAAGACCCTGATGCTGGGAGGGATTGGGGGCAGGAGGAGAAGGGGATGACACAGGATGAAATGGCCGGATGGCATCACCGACTTGATGGACATGAGTTTGAGTGAACTCCGGGAGTTGGTGACAGACAGGGAGGCCTGGCGTGCTGCGATTCATGGGGTTGCAAAGAGTCAGACATGACTGAGCAACTGAACCTGAACTGAACCCCTGCTCTGGATACAAATTCTGATTTTAAGATTGCCTAAGAAGCCACCCTGCTTGACTCATTATTTCACAGTATGGTTTTAAGACCACTCAACCACATTGCAAGCCTTTTTCAAACCAGTTCTGTACCACCTTGTCCTTATATAATTGTTTTCAACCTCAAGTGAGGACTTGACATTTTTACACAGTTGAATTTCATCTTATTGATTCTGGCCTATAACATCAGTCTTTTGAGATTTTTCTGAAATGCCGCCCAGTACTGGTCATCTCTTAGTCAACATTTTTATCAACCAATTATATGAAGACATAAAAGATATACATATCAAGTTTGTGGGTAACACAGGAAGTCCTGTTTCCCCAGAGACCTCCCTTTGGAATGGCTCAAAAGCATTAATCAGCACATAAAAGAACAAGAGATTGCCTCCCTTACAAAAACACAATGCAAAACTTGCCAAAGTTTTTAGAGAAAAGCTCCAGAAATGTGTCTGGCTGAGGATACAGGCTTCCCTGAGTCTATTTCAGAGCTCACGGGGGTCAAGTCAGACAGGCCTGTATAGGGGTCCCAGCTGTGGGAGAGTTACTCTGTTTTCCTAAGGATCAGTTTTCTGATTTGAAAATGGAAGTCATGAATGCAAGCACCAATCACATAGCTACAACTACCGAGTCACCACTGCACATCCAAGACCCTCTCAAATTCCCACACTCAAAACACACTGCAACTCACCCCATCTGGAGAGACCCTTCCCACACACAGGGAAGCACCTTTAACCACTATAAGTCTAGATCCAGCTGTGCATCCACCATACAGAAATCAAAATTCACCCTTAAGAATCAGCCTACTCACCAGTTAAAGGGAGGTCCTTTCTAACGCACTCCTTGGCTGATAGTCAACCATATTATGGTGTCCAACCATCATAAATTCATTTGCTGATAGTTTTAAATGTTTGGTAAATACTTTCTTTTTCCTTTTTTTAAAGGACTCCTCTCTTACCAGGAACAAGAGCAGGCAAGAGCAGTGGTGGTGAGAGGGTTCAAATTGCAGCTCTGTCATTTACTGGTGATGTGAGCCTGCAGGGGTTGTTTATCCTGTGTTAAAATTTCTTCATTTGGAAAGAGTAGTTGGAACTTCCCTGGTGGTCCAGTGGTTAAGACTTTGTCTTCCAATGCAGGGGTACAGGTTCAATCCCTGGTCAGGGAGCTAAAATCCCACATGCCTGGTCGTCAAAAACACAAAACGTAAAACAGAAGCAATATTTTAACAGATTCAGTAAAGACTTTATATGTTCCACATCAAGAAAATCTTTTTTAAAAGTGTGGTTAATAATAATATCCACCTTATAGTCTTGTCATGAGGTTTACAGGCAAACATACATATATAAAGGTCTTGGCATGGAGACTGACATATCTATTCTTGATATTATCTCTACTTAGTCTCTTTTCTTAAAATGTAAACTTTCCCCCCTTCTTTATTTTGTGTTACCACTTTCTAGCCAGCCCCAGGAGCAAGCACCAAGAAAACTTTGGTTTTCTGACTTAATTCCCTCTCGACTGATTATTTCCTTATGATTTTCTCACACCATTTAAAGTTTATGGTCACTAGCAAATTTCTATTTACATATGCCATTTATTATAAAATAAATCATCAATTTAAGTAGCTTTTCAGAGAGGAACATTTAAAAATCACTACCATAGTTAACATATGCATTTTGTCTACATCCAATTTCCAAAACCTAAACATATACATATGTTTTTAAAAAGACTGTAGTTTATAATAGTGTATTGTATATTCGAAAGTTGCTAAGAGAGTAGATCTTAAACGCTTTCCTCACAAGAAAAAAAAGTGGAACTGTGTGGTGACATATTAACTAGACTTATGGGGTGATCATTACACAATGTATTACATATATTGAATCAGTATGTGGTACATCTGAAACTAATATAATAGTATATGTCGATTATATCTCAATTTTTTAAAGTGAGTATTAATATGTTGAATTCATATGTATGACAAGGGAAGGGGATAAGGGAACCCTCTCACATGTGGACCACAAAGCTCAGTTGGCCATCTTGCAAAGAACTGAAATTTAATTGGTTATAAAGAAGAACCAGGCAAAAGAATATATATAATTTAGTATGATCCATTGTTTCTGGGGAAAAAAAATAAACAAATTAAAATGTATCCACTCACCATATAACATTGTGCTCAGTCTCTCAATCATGTCTGACTCTTTGTAACCCTATGGACTGTGGCCCACCAGGCATCTCTGTCCATGGAATTTTCCAAGCAAGAATCCAGGAGCGCGTTACCAGTTCCTACTTCAGGGGATCTTTTTGACCGAGGGACTGAACCCACGTCTCTTATGTCTCAGCACTGGCAGGCAGATTCTTTACCACTGTGCCACCTGGGAAGCTGTCTTTTAAGCTGCAGCAAATGGTTTTATTCTTTGAGATTTTTGGTGGTAAAATAAGCAAAACAAGTCATTACCATTTTAATCATTTTTAAACATACAATTCAAGGGATTACATACATTCATGAGATTGTGTAATCATCACCACTATTTATCATCATCCCAAACAGAAACTACTACTGCTCTACTTTCTGTCTACATGAATCTGCCTATTCTATCTATTCTAAATACTGTAAACATGGAATCATACAATACTTGTCTTATGTGTCTAGCTTACTTCACTTACCATCTTTTTAGGGCTCAACCATGTCATAGCATGTATCAAAACTTCATTCCATTTTAAGCCTGAACATTCCACTATGTGTATGTATGACACATTCATGGATAATAAACATTTTATCATTGCCACCTCTTACTGTTGTGATAAAGTTTCATTGAAAATGGGTGTACAAATATCTGGGTCCCAGTTTTCTATAATTTGGGGTACCCAGAGTGGCAACCCACTCCAGTACCCTTGCCTGGAAAATCCCATGGATGGAGGAGTGTGGTAGGCTACACTCCTAAGTGTAGGTCACTAAGTGGGGTCACTAAGAGTCAGACACGACTGAGCAACTTCACTTTCACTTTTTACTTTCATGCGTTGGAGAAGGAAATGGCAACCCACTCCAGTATTATTGCCTGGAGAATCCCAGGAACAGAGGAGCCTGGTGGGCTGCCATCTGTGGGGTCGCACAGAGTTGGACATGACTGGCACCCCACTGCAGTACTTTTGCCTGGAAAATCCCATGGATGGAGGAGCCTGGTAGGCTGAAGTCCATGGGGTCGCTAGAGTTGGACATGACTAGCGACTTCACTTTCACTTTTCACTTTCATGCATTGGAGAAAGAAATGGCAACCCACTCCAGTGTTCTTGCCTGGAGAATCCCAGGGACGGGGAAGCCTTCTGGGCTGTCGTCTATGGGGTCGCACATGAGTCAGACATGACTGAAGTGACTTAGCAGCAGCAGAAGTGACTTAGCAGCAGCAGTAGCAGAGTGAAATAGCTGAATCAAATGGTAGGTGTAACTTAACTTTTGAGAAATCACAAAATCCACAACAGCTGCAACATTTTACATTCCCACCAGCAATGCACAAAGGTTCAAATTTTCCCACATTCTTAAAATATCATTCTCCCTTTTTGTCCTTTTAAAATAGTCATCCTGGGACTTCCCCAGCAGCCCAGTGGTTAAGACTCTACACTTCCATTGCAGGGGGCACAGGTTTGATCCCTGATCAGGGAACTAAGGCCCTGCATGCCACTGTATACAGTCCAAAAAAAAAAAAAATTAAAATAGTCATCCTAAGGAATATGAAGCGGAATCTAATTGTGGTTTTGGTTTGCATTTTCTTAATGGCTAGTGGTGCTGAGCATCTTTTCATGTGCTTATTGACCTTCTATATGTCTTCTTCAGAGAAATAACTATTCAAGTTCTTTGTCCATTGTCCATATTGGGTGTTTTGCTGTCACTACTGAGTTGCAGGAATCTTTTATATATTCTACATATCATCTCTTACCAAATATACAATTTCCAAGTATTTCCTTCCATTATGTGGGCTGCTTTTGTACTGTCACGATAGTGTCCCTTTCCTTATCCCTAAGTGAAATTTTCATTTAAGCTATGATACTTTCTAGCTCCAGAATTTCTGTTTGATTCCTTTATATAATTTCTCTCTTTTTTTGCATTCTTATTTTGTTTTCATGTTGTTTTCCTGATTCCCTTTAGTTTTTATTCATGTTTTAGTTCTTTAGCTTTTCAAACATATTTGACAGCTAATCTTTTTATCATGGGTGTATTTTTTTTAATTGAGAAATAATCTATTCTATTTTTAAAATTTATTTGTTTTAATTGGAGGCTAACTACTTTACAATATTGTGATGGTTTTTGCTATATACTGACATGAATCAGCCATGGGTGTACATGTGTTCCCCATCCCGAACCCCCCTCCCACTGCCCTCCCATCTCATCCCTCTGGGTTGTCCCAGTGCACCGGCTTTGAGTGCCCTGTTTCACACATTGAACTTGGACTGGTGCTCTATTTCATACATGGTAATGCACATGTTTCAATGAATTCTCTCAAATCATCCCACCCTCACTTTCTTTCATAGAGTACAAAAGTCTGTTCTTTATATCTGTGTCTCTTTATCTGTCTCACATATAGGGACATTGTTACCATCTTTTTAAACTCCATATATGCATTAATATACTGTATTGGTGTTTTTCTTTCTGACTTACTTCACTCTGTATATGAAGTGAAGTCGCTCAGTCGTGTCCGACTATGCAACCCCATGGACTGTAGCCTACCAGACGCCTCAGTCCATGGAATTTTCCAGGCAACAGTACTGACGTCGATTGCCATTTCCCTCTCCAGGGGATCTTCCCAACCCAGGGATTGAACCTGGTTCTCCCTCATTGCAGGCAGATGCTTTACCATCTGAGCCACCAGGGAAAACAACAGGCTCCAATTTCATCCACCTCATTAGAACTGACTCAAATGCATTCTTTTTAATAGCTGAGTAATAGTCCATTGTGTGTATGTACCACAACTTTCTCATCCATTCGTCTGCTGATGGACTTCTAGGTTGCTTCCATGTCCCAACTACTGTAAACGTGCTGCGATGAACATTGGGGTACACGTGTCTCTTTCAATTCTGGTTTACTTGGTGTGTATGCTCAGCAGTGGGATTACTGGGTCATATGGCAGTTCTATTTCCAGTTTTTTAGGGAATCTCCACACTGTTCTCCATATTGGCTGTACTAGCTTGCATTCCCACCAACAGTGTAAGAGGGTTCCCTTTTCTCTGCACCTTACCAGCATTTATTGTTTGTAGAGTTTTGGATAGCAGCCATTCTGACTGGTGTGAGATGGTATCTCATTGTGGTTTGGATTTGCATTTCTCTGATAATGAGTGATGTTGAGCATCTTTTCATATGTTTATTAGACATCTGTGTGTCTTCTTTGGAGAAATGTCTGTTTAGTTCTTTGGCCCATTTTTTGATTGGGTCATTTATTTTTCTGGTATTGAGCTGAATGAGCTGCTTGTATATTTTTGAAATTAATTCCTTGTCAGTTGCTTAATTTGATATTATTTTCTCCCATTCTGAAGGCTGTCTTTTCACCTTGCTTATAGTTTCCTTCATTGTGCAAATGCTTTTAAGTTTAATTAGGTCCCATTTGTTTATTTTTGCTTTTATTTCCATTATTCTGGGAGGTGTGTCATAGAGGACATTGCTGTGATTTATGTCAGAGAGTGTTTTGCCTATATTTTCCTCCAGGAGTTTTATATTTTCTGGTCTTATATTTAGATCTTTAATCCATTTTGAGTTTATTTTTGTGTATGGTGTTAGAAAGTGTTCTAGTTTCATTCTTTTACAGGTGGTTGACCAGTTTTCCCAGCACCACTTGTTAAAGAGATTGTCTTTTCTCCATTGTACGTTTTTGCCTCCTTTGTCAAAGACAAGGTGTCCATAGGTATGTGGATTTATCTCTGGGCTTTCTATTTTGTTCCATTGATCTATATTTCTGTCTTTGTGCCAGTACCGTACTGTCTTGATGACTATACCTTTGTAGTATAATCTGAAGTCAGGCAGATTGATTCCTCCAATTCCATTCTTCTTTTTCACGATTGCTTTGGGGCTATTTGAGTTTTTTTGTGTTTCCATACAAATTGTGAAATTATTTGTTCTAGTTCTGTGAAAAATACCATTGGTAGCTTGATAGGGACTGCATTGAATCCATAGATTGCTTTAGGTAGTATACTCATTTTCACTATACTGATTCTTCTAATCCATGAACATGGTATATTTCTCCATCTATTTGTGTCATCTTTGATTTCTTTCATCAGTGTTTTGTAGTTTTTTCTATATATAGGTCTTTTGTTTCTTTAGGTAGATTTATTCCTAAGTATTTTATTCTTTTGCTGCAATGGCGAATGGGATTGTTTCCTTAATTTCTCTCTCTGTTTTCTCATTGTTAGTGTACAGGAATGCAAGGGATTTCTGTGTATTAATTTTATATCCTGCAATTTTACTGTATTCATTGATTAGCTCTGGTAATTTTCTGGTGGTGTCTTTAGGGGTTTCTATGTAGAGGATCTTGTCATCTGCAAACAGTGAGCTTTTTACTTCTTCTTTTCCAATCTGGATTCCTTTTATTTCTTTTTCTTCTCTGATTGCTGTGGCTAAAACTTCCAAAACTATGTTGAATAGTAGTGATGAGAGTGGGCACCCTTGTCTTGCTCCCAAGTTTAGGGAAAATGCTTTCGATTTTTTGCCATTGAGGATAAAGTTTGCTGTGGGTCTTCAGTTCAATGTTAAGTCCCTTAAAAACAGTGACTGTTATTTTTCTCTACTTAATGGAATTCTGTGTCCTTAGATCATATAATAGAAAAAGGATATGCTCTGTTGAAACCTGAGTTCAAATGTTATCTCCTACTCTATGATTCTGTACAGTTCCTTTGACCTCAACCTCCCTGCTTCCCAGATTCCTCAAAAAGTTTGTCAAGATAATAACTGTGAAAGAATGGATGTAGAAATAAATGCTTGCTACACAATAGGTACTCAGGAAACATTTATTGCATGCAATCTGTGGTAAGGAATAAATTCTTATCTAAATGATGCATACCTATTCATTTTCTTTTTCTTTAAAGTTTTTTTTTTTTTTTAATATGGGCAATTTTTAAAGACTTTACTGAATTTATTACAATACTGCTTCTATTTTATGTTTTGGGTTTTTTTGGCCTAGAGGTATGTGCAATCTTACCTGCATTGGAGGGTAAAGTCTTAACAACTGGACTGCCAGGAAAAGTCCCTTTTCCATTTTTCTAGTTAACTGTTTCCTGGGTGTCAAGATATGAGATCCATCAGTTCAGTTCAGTCGCTCAGTTGTGTCCAACTCTTTGCGACCCCATGAATCGCAGCACGCCAGGCCTCCCTGTCCATCACCAACTCCCGGAGGGCTAACCCAAACTCATATATGTTTTTTAGTCCAGCTGATATTGCTTTGGTGCTACCACTTGGGTCCTCAAGTTGCCTCTGTCTGAGCCTACTTCTACATTCCACCCTGTCTGCCTAGAAAGTCAGATTAGGGAAACCTCAGCTCTATGGACAATAGATAATTTACTTTAGGACACTCAGACTTTCTCCACATCCTAAATGTCCAGCTCTCAAGCACAGTAGATTCAGCTTAGGGGAAGAAAGTGAAACCACCACACTAATCCTTCTTTGAAGCCTCTGTGAGTCCTAATTCCAAGTTCTTTATGTGCATTTGTATACTTGTACCTTGTGTATTTTTGACATACCTCATGATTAATTTGGCCAACTCTGAAATTCAGCAGACTTTACCACCCAGCCATGGCAGTCCTAGACCAGGTGTGCCTCACCTGAGAAGCAGGGCCCATTCTTTCAAGTCTATGCTATAGAAAGGGAGGGTAAGGGGAGTGCTTTGGAGGATGTAGGAAGCTTGGGGAGAAAAAGGGCTGTATTATCCATCCATTCCAACTCCCAACCCCCAGTTTACTAATCAGAACAATCATTTCTCATTCAAGGATACCTTGATTTACAAATCTTCCTGGATATTTTAGTTCTTTTGAACAGAAACAGTCTGGACAAGGAGGGGGCCTTTCCAAGTGGAAGGATCAGAGGCTGCCAGTCCAGGGAGGTGGAAGGCTGTGACCCAACCTTCCAAGAGAAGAGAGGACAGTGATGCTCTGTTTGCCCTGAAGCAGCGGAAGGAAAACCACAGCCTGGCACATGTCACCCCTGATCCTCCCCTCCCAGCAGTGCCCTAGTAACCGTTTCTGACAACAGAACATGGATGGAACAGTCACTTGCATGAAATTACTGCTCCGACTTGGGATAAGATAAAAGTCACTTCTCTTCTGTGAGTTACAAGGTGATCAGTGGATCATGGGTGGTGGTGTGTGATGGCTCGGGAACTAAACCACCAGGTGTAGAAGCTCAGCTGCATGCTCTTGGATCAATTCTTATCCTCCCAATGCCTCAGTGTCTTCATCTACAATAAAGTGACTCATCATAGTGCCAACCTCATAGGGCTGTTCCGAGGCTTAAATAAGTTATTATATCTGAAGTTCTTAGAGGACTCCCCTTATGGTCCAGTGGTTAAGAATCCACCTGCCCACGCAGGGTACAAAGGGTTTGATCCTTGGTCCAGGAAGACTCCACATGCCTTGGGGCAACTAAGCCCATGTACCACAACTACTGAGACTGTGCTCTAGGGCCCGAGAGCTGCAACAAAGACCCAGGGCAGCCAAAAATTAAAGAAATGAATAAACAAAATGTAAAACAAACATAAGTAAAAATACTCAGAACAGTATCTCTGAGTGCTCCGTAATTGTTAG
The DNA here is from genome assembly GCF_027580195.1 of Bos mutus. Taxonomy (NCBI): domain Eukaryota; kingdom Metazoa; phylum Chordata; class Mammalia; order Artiodactyla; family Bovidae; genus Bos; species Bos mutus. Next base: position 35,621,671 of record NC_091645.1, read on the forward strand.
CTATTATTATTACCTAATTCTCAATTGTTTTCACTAAAGACAGGATGAAGAGACATGAACTGTCCAGAAATTGTCTTGTCATCCAGAAATACACTCTCTTACATTTATATTGTTCACTTTTCAACCCTAACCTTCTCTGATTTGGGTTGAACTGGTACACTAGACTTCAATATGTCAAAGAGTATTCATAAGAATATCACAGACAGACGACAGTAGAAGAAGAGACGTGAGTTTAACAACCCTCTGTTAACTGTGCCCATGGGTCATTCTAACTCCTGTTTTCTTTTCTTCTGTACCCACAACCAAAGTCGCAGCTCACCCTGCCCCGTATGTGAGGGTGGGCAGGTGTAGAGCTTACAAGCCTCTAAAGCCAAGGGCTTTCCTCCCCTTTCACAGGGATGGGGACTGTGGGCCTGGGGATGGATGAGACAGATGCTGGGCATGTACTTTGTGCTCTGGGGGCTGGCGCTGGAGTGCAGGCGAGAATCGCATTGTTGGCAGCTTACGAGGGGCCTGGGAAGACAACAGGACGAGCAGGAGAGAGCAAACCAGTCCCACGTGAGGGACAGGGAGCCAGCCTAGAGATCAGACCAGCACCAAGGCAAGGCCAGAGCAGCACAGTGGAGCTCATGGGCCATGAGGGAGATACCCGCTGCAGGGCACGGGGTAGTGACAGAGGTTCACCAGCCCCACAGGCTTTCAGGAGGGGTCTCTGCTGAGAAACTAAGGGTGGCAACTGGATTAATCCCCAGGCTGTCAGAGAAGTGAGGAACATGCTTGAGAACCTGCAGATGGGTTAAAGCAGTGCTCTAGTCCCTGAACAGTCTGTCAGGCTGCCTGGGGGAGCCTAAGCACTAGTCCTAGACAGGACACTGAGTCAGGGCCCTGCCAACCCTGCAGCCTGCCTTCTTTTGGGACACTGTGAGTACATACACACGTGCATTTGGAATACATAATAATAATTATAGCTACCATTTATTAAATGTCTACTTTGCCAAGAGCTGTGTGGTTTGTTTTGTTTTATGTTTTTAAAGATTTTTTTTTTTTTAATTTTATTTTAAAAAAAAAAATCACATGCTCCCCATCCTGAACCCTCCTCCCCTCCCAACCTCCCCATACCATCCCCCCTGGGCCTTCCCAGCGCACCAGCCCCAAGCATCCAGCATCGTGCACTGAACCTGGACTGGCATCTCGTTTCATACATGACATTTCACATGTTTCAATGACATTCTCCCAAATCTTCCCACCCTCTCCCACAGAGTCCATAAGACTGTTCTATACATCAGTGTCTCTTTTGCTGTCTCGTACACAGGGTTATCGTTACCATCTTTCTAAATTCCATATACATGCGTTAGTATACTGTATTTATGTTTTTCCTTCTGGCTTACTTCACTCTGTATAATAGTCTCCAGTTTCATCCACCTCATTAGAACTGATTCAAATGTATTCTTTTTAATGGCTGAGTAATACTCCATTGTGTATATGTACCACAGCTTTCTTATCCATTCATCTGCTGATGGACATCTAGGTTGCTTCCATGTCCTGGCTATTATAAACAGTGCTGCGATGAACATTGGGGTACACGTGTCTCTTTCCCTTCTGGTTTCCTCAGTGTGTATGCCCAGCAGTGGGATTGCTGGATCATAAGGCAGTTCTATTTCCAGTTTTTTAAGGAATCTCCACACTGTTCTCCATAGTGGCTGTACTAATTTGCATTCCACCAACAGTGTAAGAAGGTTCCCTTTTCTCCACACCCTCTCAGCATTTATTATTTGTAGACTTTTGGATCGTGAGCCATTCTGACTGGTGTGAAATGGTACCTCATAGTGGTTTTGATTTGCATTTCTCTGATAAAGAGTGATGTTGAACATCTTTTCAAGTGTTTGTTAGCCATCTGTATGTCTTCTTTGGAGAAATGTCTATTTAGATCTTTGGCCCATTTTTTGATTGGGTCATTTATTTTTCTGGAGTTGAGCTGTAGGAGTTGCTTGTATATTTTGAGATTAGTTATTTGTCAGTTGCTTCATTTGCTATTATTTTCTCCCATTCTGAAGGCTGTCTTTTCACCTTGCTAATAGTTTCCTTTGATGTGCAGAAGCTTTTAAGTTTAATTAGGTCCCATTTGTTTATTTTTTGCTTTTATTTCAATATTCTGGGAGGTGGGTCATAGAGATCCTGCTGTGATGTATATCAGAGAGTGTTTTGCCTATGTTCTCCTCTAGGAGTTTTATAGTTTCTGGTCTTATGTTGAGATCTTTAATCCATTTTGAGTTTATTTTTGTATATGGTGTTAGAAAGTGTTCTAGTTTCATTCTTTTACAAGTGGTTGACAGATTTCCCAGCACCACTTGTTAAAGAGATTGTCTTTAATCCACTGTGTATTCTTGCCTCCTTTGTCAAAGATAAGGTGTCCATATGTGCGTGGATTTATCTCTGGGCTTTCTATTTTGTTCCATTGATCTATATTTCTGTCTTTGTGCCAGTACCATACTGTCTTGATAACTGTGGCTTTGTAGTAGAGCCTGAAGTCAGGTAGGTTGATTCCTCCAGTTCCATTTTTCTTTCTCAAGATCGCTTTGGCTATTCGAGGTTTTTTGTATTTCCATACAAATTGTGAAATTATTTGTTCTAGCTCTGTGAAGAATACTGTTGGTAGCTTGATAGGGATTGCATTGAATCTATAAATTGCTTTGGGTAGTATACTCATTTTCACTATATTGATTCTTCCAAAAAGATTTTTTGGATGTGGACCGTTTCTTAAATCTTTATTGAATTTGTTACAATATCCCATCTGTTTATGGGGTTTTTTTTGTTTGTTTGCTTTGTTTTGCTATTTTTGCCACCAGTCATGTGGGATCTTAGCTCCCCAACCAGGGATTGAACCCGCACCCCCTGCATTGTAAGGCGAAGTCTTAACCACTGGAGAACCAGGGAAGTCCCCAGAGCTGTGTTAAGAGACTCACATGTACCACTTCATTTGATGCTGATAATAACCTCCCGAGAGAGGCCCTGCTCTACCCTCTACGGCCCTCCCGGGTGCAGACCCCAGGCTTGGGTCCAAGGGACTTGGCCTGCTGCAGTCCCCTTGTACCAAGGGCCAGAAGCAGTGTGTGCCAGTCCAGGAAAGGTGCATAGTCAGTATTTGCTGGATATGTATCTCTGCTTTCAAGAGAGGACACTGCAAACTAGAAAGGTTCAGTGACTTTCCACAGTGACAGAGGTTACAAGGAAAAGTCAGAATCCAAACCAAACCCTGGCGACTGTCTTTACTTTTCCATCTGTCTCTTCTGGGTAGAGTGGAAAGCACGCTGGCTTGGCCATGAAGACCCCAGCTTCTACTGCCAGTTCTGCCTCTAGGGGTGTGGGCTGTAGTCACCTCCACCACAAATTAAAGGGCCAGAGCAGCTGCCATCTGTGGGGCCTTCCAGCACTTGGGTCCTGTGGCTGCCGCAGATGGGGTGGGTGGATTGCCAGGGACAGGGTCTGAGTCCCAGTGGACACTCCCCAGGAAACAGAGACCTGGCAAGGTCAGTTGATGGGTGGCCTGACCCAAATCTTGGAAAATGTGGGACAAGAAGAAGCTGCCGCAGAGAAGCAAAGGCCGAAGGGTGGCAGGGGGGGTGGGGTGCCTCTCTTCCCATCAGGAGGGCATGTCCCATCCTCACCTCAGGGGAAGCAGCCACTGCTGCTCAGACCCAGGGCAGCGGGTGTCCTGCAGCCTCAGGGCTTCAGCACTTGCTGTTTTCAGAGCCTCATGTCCAATCTCATGGGTAATCACCTCCAGTGATTAGAGCTGGGTGATGTCTGAGGATGACAAGACTCTGAATTCTCAATATTAATTTCGGCCACATTCGCAAATTCCCCTTTGCTACAGTTTCATTTGAAACACTCTTGCTCAGTGAGGATCTTCCATTTCAAACACAGTGGCCCAGAAGAGTGAACTCTGAGACGACCAGGCTGTCACTCTGAGTTATGTGTCATACTAAAGATGCCTAGTATTAGACTTTACAAGGTTTTACTGCCTCGGCTTTCATACTATTAGTGAGAACGACTTGTGTGTGTATGTACAGGCTTCCTCCCAGCAGATACTGTCCTTTTCTTCCCAGGAAATCCACAGCAGCTCACAGGCAGTGTTTTCCTCCCTCTCTTCTGTTCTGTGGCTGCCCTTGTTCAATGAGGCAAAGAAACCTGGGTTACGTAAGAGCAGGAACCTGCACCCTTTTGGGGAGACAGGGGCTCCTTTCATAACTTGGTGAAACCTCTTCCATCCTCCCATTCCTAATTCACATGTGCACCTACAACATGCCACATGCAAGTTCTAATGGTCTAGGACTGCCTAAAACCCAGCCTCAGAGGTCTCCTGTTGTTATTGTTGTTGTTATTCAGTCGCTCAGTTGTGTCCAGCTCTTTGCGACCCAGGCAATGGCACCCCACTCCAGTACTTTTGCTTAGAAAATCCCATGGATGGATGAGACTGGTAGGCTGCAGTCCATGGGGTCGCTAGAGTTGGACACGACTGAGTGACTTCACTTTCACTTTTCACTTTCATGCATTGGAGAAGGAAATGGCAACCCACTCCAGTGTTCTTGCCTGGAGAATCCCAGGGACGGGAAGCCTGGTTGGCTGCCATCTATGGGGTTGCACAGAGTTGGACACAACTGAAGCGACGCAGCAGCAGCAGCAGCAGCAGCAGACTGCAGCACACCAGGCTTTCCTGTCCTTTACTATCTCCCGAAGTTTTCTCAAACTCATCTTCACTGAGTCGGTGATGCCATCCAACCATCTCATCCTCTGTTGCCCCCTTCTCCTCCTGCCCTCAATCCTTCCCAACCTCAGGATCTTTTTCAAAGAATCGGCTCTATGCAGCAGGTAGTTAAAGTATTGGAGCTTTAGCATCCGTCCTGCCAATGAATATTCAGGGTTGATTTCCTTTAAGATTGACTGGTTTAATCTCCTTGCTATCCTAGGGAGTCTCAAGAGTCTTCTCCAGGACCACAGTTCAAAAGCATGAATTCTTCAACACTCAGCCTTCTTTATGGTCCAACTCTCACATCTATACATGACCACTGGAAGAACCACTGCTTTGACTATACAGACCTTTGCTGGCAAAGTGATGTCTCTGGTTTTTAATATGCTGTCTAGGTTTGTCATAGCTTTTCTTCTAAGGAGCAAGCATCTGCTTGGTTAAAAACTGGGTCATTTTAACCCATGACTCAGAACAATGAGACATCATCATGCAAAAAAAGAAAAAAATTAACCTTGACCCTCATCTCACATCTTATACAAATATTCACTCCAAAGGATCAGAGGCTTAAAAGTAAGTGCTAAACTAGAAATACTATTAATAGAAGAAAATATGAGAGAACAACTTTGTAACCACAGGTAAAGCAGACTTCTTAGCTATGACACCAAAAGAGTGGAGCATAAAAGAAAAAAAGTGACCATCTGGACTTCACTGAAACTAAAAGTTGTTACTCTTTGGAAAATATTATTAAGAAAATAAAAAGACAAACCACAAACTGGGAAAAAAAATATTTGCAGAACACTTAACTGTGTCCTCTTCTTAAGAAACTTGCCTGGGGACTTCCCTGGAGGTCCAGCAGTTAAGACTCCGCACTCCCATTGTGGGGACAGAGGTTCAGTCCTCAGCTGGGGAACTAAGACTCCACATGCCATGCGGTACAGCCAAAAATGAAAAAGAAACTTGCCTGGAAGTCCTGCCCGGAAAAGTTTGCTTGCCTTTCATGTGAACTCTTGGCTAGAGGTGGCCTGGGGAAGACTGCCTTTCAGCTGGCCATAACGTTTCTGGAATATCACCGGGTTTTGTGACCAAGGCAGGAGAAGGGAATGTACATGGGGTAGGCAACCAGGAGCACGCCTTGTCTGCAGTGCAAACTTTTGGGAAGCTCAGCAGGTGGTAACAAAGTGCTCCCCACGATCTGGCCCTATCCCTGGGGCAACACTGTCTCCAGCCTGGAGCTCCACAGGACAGGCCTTATATACAGGAAGCCCTGGAGGAAGAAGTGTGTGCAGACTGCAGGGGCCAGGGCTGCACAGGTTGGGAGAGAGATCCCCTGGGGGGAGCCATCTGTCCGTACATGCATGGAGGCAGTGATCCTGAACTTGGCCTTCACAACAAGGAGCTTCAGGACCCCGGTGGGGAGAGGAGGCAGACAACCCAAGACATGGGAGCAGGCAGTAGGATGCAGCCTTCAAGGACTAAGAAGGCGATGTGCCTGGCATGGCCGTATGGGTGTGCTGAGAATTAGAGTTGAAGTTGGTCTGAGCCAGGTCCAGGCAAATCCCAAAAGCCAGATAGAGAACTTGGGACTTGATGACAGAGTGGGTGGACCCTCCTTTTAGAACCAAAGGGATGACTTGATGAAAGGAGAGCTCTTCAGATCTGCTCTTTCTTCTCCAGAGAGAGCCCTGGTCATCGACTTTCTTCCTTCTCACCCTTAGGGAAGATACACTCATTTACTTCAAGGGAAGAAAACCCCTCCTGCTGCACCAACCACAGGCATCAGGAAGCGATCCCCATCACTCACCCTCTTCCTGCAGAGCCAAAGGACAACATCCCTCCCCAGACGCCAAATGTATTAGCCAGGGGTCAGAGTTGGCCTTCTCTTCTATTATTATTGGGGTATAGTTGCTTTACAATGTTGTTTTAAGTCTCTGCTGTACAACAAAGTGAATCAGCTATATGTAAACTTATGTCCCCTCCCCTGTTGGACCTCCCTCCCACCTCCCCCATCCCACCTCCCCAGGTCACCACAGAGCACCGAGCTGAGCTCCCCTGTACTGTACAGCAGCTTCCTAACCTCCCAATTCATCCCACCCTCCCCTCACCTTCCCGTGTCAACACATCCATTCTCTACACCTGCATCTCTATTCCTGCCCTGCAAATAGGTTCATCTGTATCATTTTTCTAGACTCCACATACATGTGCTAAAGCTGTCATTCAAAAAGATACATGCGCCCCAGTGTTTGCTGCAGCACTCTTTACAAGAGCCAGGACACGGCGGCAGCCTAAATGTCCCGTCATCAGATGAATGCATAAAGATGTGGTACGTATCCACAATGGAGTATTACTCAGCCATTAAAAGGCATGAAATTGGGTCATTTGTAGAGATGTGGATGGACCTAGAATCTGTCATATAGAGTGAAGGAAAGAGAGTTGGTGCTCTGGACACACCCCAAGTGGTGGGGCTGACAGACAAGCCCTGCTGTTTGTTCCCCCGACCCCAGCTCTGCCCTGAATGCCTCCCACTGAGCCCCGCCCATTGTGACCCTCATTTCTCTGCTGCTGTGTATTCTTCATTGCAGTTATTTTTCCCTGTCCCCACTTAGTACTTATTTAAGCCTGATTTCACCTGGGGAAAAGGGCTGTATATAAACAAGAACCCACTGTGACAAGCCATAACCAGATCCCTCAGGACAATGGGTGATGCGGGGAGAGAGGCATCAGAAACATGAGGAGCCATAACACCCTCACATAAGGAGGTGGTGGCCTGGAGGGCAAGGGAATAGAGACAAGAGTGTACACATCAAACACACACAGAGGTGATGACCCTCACAGTCTCAGGCAGAGAGCAGGGAGCTTACAGTCCAGGGTGGAGACCACAACCCCACCCAACAGCTGGCCAACCACGTAAGGTGGGTCTTGGGGTCGGAGGCTCTGTTCATCTCGGAGTGATATTTCCCTAAGCTTGAGGTCACTTCCGCCAGCAAAGCAAAACTCGAAGGAAATGACATCATGCTGACAAGTGAGGCAGCTGCTCCTGTGTGAAAGCCAGGGGGGGAAACCCAGTGACTCTGAAAGCTTTTAAAGGTTTCCTGCTCTGCTAACAAGGCATCAGAGGAGAGCCGTGCCTCATGCGTGTATCTGTCCCAGGGTCACCATGGTAATGCTGTGTATGTTTGCAAGGCTGGAAGCATCAGAGATGGAAAAGGAAGTCAAGGTGGACCAGAGCAGGGAGCCCTGCAGGAATTTGCCTCTGATCCTCCTCAGGCCATCTGTTAACAGAAAATTAATGTGCCTGTCTGAGTTTTGTCATCCAACCTGCCATTTCCACAGCTCAAGGAGGGAAAAAAGTCACAAACCATAAGAGTCATTCCTGGGAGTGTTCAGGTAAACCCATCTTCCCAAGCAGAGTTAGGCATGTAGGGATGTCCTTCCTAGTGAGGGAACCTCCTGCAGGTCAGTTCTGAAGATGAGGGGCACATGAACACAGAGCGGGTGGAGGCGTGGGTCTCTAGGATGGTGGGTGGGCCCGCTGTCACTGGGGGCCGGCAGCACACATGTCAGGAAGCACCTGTGATGTCCTGACAGCCTGGACCTGTGCATCCGTGAGGGATCCCATTTCTAGATAAGAACTCTCCCCCGAGGGCTGATGGTCCCACAGACGAGAACCTCGGTGTTCGCAGCAATTCCTCAAGCAAGACAGTCAGCCTTTTAACCATTCTTTGTCTTCTCAATCATCTCCCAACTTTCCCTTAAATTGAGGGAAGCATACACTAGATAACAGAGGATTATGACCAGCATTGAGTCCAATGATGGGTCAATGTCTCTATCATGTAAACTTACTTTTAGGTGAGTTACATAACATACGTATGGTGGCCAACATTTAATACAGTGTCTGACTCAAAATATTAGGAGCTCAAAAATATTTGTCAAACAGATGAGTAACGTTTCCATAGGTAGATGGCCAGTGTTGAGGAAATATGGAAAAGATTCCCACCTAGACGTCTGGTGAGGTGGTCTGCATGGGGTACAGAGAGACTGCTGAACAGGATGCAGGGAGGCTGTTAGCTGTGCTTCTAACCCACCCCTCCTTCCTTACACATATTCATTCCTGCACAAACTTCAGGCTCATGGAGATCAAAATTTCCCTGGAAATGTACTGGTAAATCTCAGTTGACTGGTAGAATGTCTTTCCTACAATGAAGGGCTAAGATTTGGGCAGAGAAATGAAAGACAGACAGACTTGCGGCAGGCTAAAAAGAACATAAAATATACAAAACATCATAGCATTTTCCTATAAGTAGTAAAAGCAACTTCCTAGGATGGCAGCAAAGCCCCAAATAAAAAGTGCACTGAAATGTATTTTCCAGGAGGTCTGAAACAAGTCTGAGTACTTTTTCAAATTTACATGAGGCTTTGTTGATGTTGATTTTGTTTCAGGCCAAGTAATAAAGTCATTCAGTCATTTAACAAATGTTTATATCAAGCATTTATAATCCAGAGCAGTGGTTATCTCCCAGGACAATTCTATCCCCCAGGGCACATCAGTAATGTTGGAAGACATCTTTGATTATCACAGCTTGGTGGAGGGTGCTGTTGGCATCGAGGAGAGGCCAAGGATGATGCTAAACACAGAACAAACCCCAACAAGACAGAATAATCTGGCCCAAAATGTTGAAGAACCTCATAGAGGGAGATCTATATAGCAGGGAGAAATCTATATAGTACATAATGAGGTTTCTATTCAAGTCCGGGAGAGTTAGAGAAGGCTTATCAAATGAAGTGGTAAGTATACTGATACAAGAAGAAGAATCAGGAGTGAACTTAAATGGAAAAGAGTACCACAAGAGGAAGAAACTTAGGCAAAAGCCTGGAAAGGAGCATTTAAAGAACTCTAAATAGGGACTTCCCTGCTGTTTCAGTGGTTAAGACTCTGTACTTCCACTGCAGGGGACACAGGTTCAATTCCTGGTCAAGGAACTAAGATTCCTCGAACTGCATGATGCAACCAAACACACACAGAGGATGCAAAGAGAGTAGATATTCTCTAAAGCAGCGTTCCCTTACATTAACTCAAGTGAAACAAACCAACTGCTGCCCACAGCACACTGTGCATATGTGGCTGTAAGCCTGTGCACTCCTGCCCACCCACCCAGATGAGTTAAATGCTAATCAAGGATAAGCTGGATTTGCTTCCAAAGCTGTTTATGCCAGTTTTAAAGTTATCTTATTTGTATAATTTAATTAAACACCATGAAAACTCATGATATAGGATTGTGAAAAGAAAGTAGGATGCTTTGAAAGATTTCAAGAAGGTGAATCCTAAAAAGAAAATACTATCAAGTTAGATATGGGTAAAACCAATGGATAAGACTCTTGAGAGTCCCTTGGGCAGCAAGGAGATCAAACCAGTCAATCCTAAAGGAAATCAACAGTGAATATTCATTGGAAGGACTGATGCTGAAGCTGAAGCTCCAATACTTTGGCTACCTGATGTAAAGAACTGACTCACTGGAAAAGACCCTGGTGCTGGGAAAGATTGAAGGCAGGAGGAGAAGAGGGTGACAGAGGATGAGATGGCTGGATGGTATCATTGACTCAATGGACATGAGTTTGTGCAAACTCCAAGAAATAATGAAGGACAGGGAAGACTGGCATGCTGCAGTCCATGGAGTCACAAAGAGTTGGATACAATGAACAAATGAACAGCAAAACAAAAACAACTTTGATAGCCTACAGGAGAAAACAAAGTCTTTAACATGTAGAAGAATTATTCACTCATATTGCTTCACAATCATCAAGTCTATGACCCACTTTCTGAAAGACTAACTGGAAATCATAAATAGGCCACTATGGGTGTGGTTTCTGCAAGAAAGATGACTCTTGACACCCATCATCTTACTCACACTCCAAGAAGAAGTGTTGGCTCTATTTCAAAATATTGCTGAATAAGTACACATTGATGTGCTTGGAGATAAAATATGCATCCTGTGTGCATATCATTTTTTATGATTCTCTATCTTACACAATATCTTGTATTAACTTTTATAGATAACACAACTTCCACTCTATCTGTATACAACTGAGCACAGAGCAAGCAGAGAACCTGGCAATAGATAAGGAATAAGAGGTGAACTCAATGGATGTGAATCTGAGCAAACTCCGAGAGATAGTGAAGGACAGGGAAGACTAGCATGCTGCAGTCCATGGGGTCACAAAGAGTTGGACATGAATGAGCAACTGAACAATGACAAAGAGAGGTGAACTGGGGCCTGATGAGGAGTCTCTGGGCTACGATGTGTTTGGGCTCTCGTAAGAAATGGCAGCCGTGAAAACTGTTTAACCAGGAAGTTACCTGACTGCATACTGTGTCGTGGAAAGGTATCACCTGACTCCAGGGCAGAGCCTGCGTTGAGGGAAGCAGGACGACAGGCCAGCAATCCAGTTAGGAGATTTGGGGATGACTAATCTGTGGGGATTAGTGTTCTCTGGGATCATTGAATAAAGCAGTAGCACTGAGGATGCAGAGACAGGCATGGATTCAAGGGATATTTATGAATTAGTATCCTGACTGATAGACTGAACATAGCATAGGAAAGAGGCAATGTCAAAAAACACACTTAAGTTTGGGGCTTAGACACCTGAGATGCTGGTGGTGATCTTCCTGAGAAACAAAACAGAATGGAAGAATTCAGTGGGGAGATGATGAGCTCAGTTTTGGACATGCTGAACCTCAGAAGCCTATGGGCCATCCAAGGAAAGACGTTCAGTATGCAGTCGGACTCACGGGTGTGGCTCTTGAAAGAAAGTCTAGGGCTGAATACTTGGACATGTGAGTAATCAGCTTATAGAAAAAAATTTTGGAGTCATAAGAGTAAATGAAATTGCCTGGCAAGGAAATGAAAAGTTGGCCTAAGAGAAGATACATAAAATATTCTTATGAATCAATAAGAAAAAGAGCTAATAAAAGAATATGCAAAAGACGTAAGAAAAATAGTTCACAGAAGACAAAACAAAACACAAATCAATACATGAAATTCAACTGTCTTACCAATCAAGGAAATTGAATTAATGACATGTGAGCTTTTTTATGCCATTATATTGACAAAAAGTAATGCTGAAGAATGTCAAATGTTGGAAAGGATAAGGATTTCAGGAAGCCATACTCTACTGGCAGGATTGAACCTTGGTACAACAGCTTTGGAAAACACTTTGGCAATGTCTTATGAAGTTTACCCAATAATTCAACTCACACCCGTGACCCTAGATATTCTGGAATATGCGCACCAGGAGACATCTGCCAAAGATTCAGCACAAGTGTTCTTAATAGCACAATCCCAGAGACTACTGACAAGAGACGCGACAAAAGGGACAACACCAGGGAAAGGATAAAGCGTAGTATATTCACAAAGAGCATGGATATGAAGCAGTGAAAAAGCATGAACAATACATGCATGCAACAACAGGAAGGAATCTTGGAAACTATGTTGAATGGAAAAGAAAGAATTCCAAAAGACTTCAGTCAGTATATCATTTTAATAAAACTTTTAAAAAAAGCAAAGTGAACACAATATCATTTCTGTATTTATACACTGGGGATTGAACAAAATGAAAAATCAAAAAAATGGTAAAGGAAATTTAGGAAAGTGAGTCTCTATGGCAGGAGAGAAGAAGCAGGACAAAGCGGGGGGGCATGTGAGTAAATACAAGTTAGGGAATCAGGTTCATGGATACTTACTAGATCACTGTGATGGGTAACCTGGGGCTTCCCAGGTGGCTCAGATGGTAAAGAATCTGCCCACCAGTGCAGGAGACTCAGGTTCGATGCCTGGGTCAGGAAGATCCCCTAGAGGAGGAAATGGCTACCTACTCTAGTATTCTTGCCTGGAAAATTCCATGGACAGAGGAGCATGGTGGGCTACAGTCCATAGGGTTGCAAAGAGTCAGACACGACTGAGTGACTGAGCACAATGTGTAACTTACACAGAGGTTATGAATGTCCTTTTGTACTAATCAAACAGCATATTAAGACTAATAAGGAAAAATGAAAAAGTTGCTCTTAGCTCTGCAATTACATCCTGTTCTAGATTCAAACACTGCCTGTTTTTCCCTGGTTAGAGTTACTTTTATCGAGTTGTGTTTGAGGACTTTAACCCCCTTCAGCGCACAAACAGACTTGCGCCCCCACCCTAGGATACGTACAGCACAGTGGGGGGTGTGCATTTTGGGGCAATAAAATTATTCATGGCTTCACTCTGTTAATATTTTCCCATCACTCTGACGCATTCAATTATTTATTTTCATTCCTTTATGTTACATGCATTTGTGTAGGCCACCTCCTGTGCTCTATGGAATGAAGCAGGGTGAAAATAATCAAACCGAAAATTCTCTGTCCCACAGGGGAGTAAAACAATTCAAATTCTGTATATTATTTTCCCATTTATGGAGAGAATGCAGAAAAGTGGGCAGTTCCTTTCCTCTGAGGCAGGCTGTTGCAAAAAGTCTTCCAGAGCCCCTGGCAGCCAGGAGGTGACCAGAAAGGCCATTCACAGGCTGTGTCAGAGAACAGACTGGTGTCCCATAAAGTCCCAGTGCTCTGGCTTGTCGGCAGGGGTCTCAGGGGAAATAGATACAATTCTGAGAAGTCTTCCTGGGATCCTGTGACAGGAACCAGCCTGAGCCCCTGAACCACCTGCTCCATCAGCCTTCTGCTCACCACTGGTATGGCCCCCAGTCCTCCAGGCCAGGGAGAAAAGGGACCCCACACTGCAGCACCCTCACCCCCACCCACTGGTGCCTGAGGAAGCAAGGGTTTCTAGGCAGGGCATTTGTTCCACAGCAGGGCAGGCCAGTCTTCCAAAGACGTCACCTCCAACTACCAGGAAACTGCTAGGTCTTGCCTGTGTTGTAAGAATTTTCTGCATCCCAGAGCGGTCAGGATCATTGGTCTGACTCTATATTAACATAATAAAATTTACAGAAGTCCCAGACCACGGCCTGAGCCAGCAGTCCTGATTCCCCACCCAGTCCCAGAAGATAAACCAAGCACTGGAATCCCAGTGTCAGACTGGGGGCAACAGTCTGCCTCCAGCTGTAAGGGAAGGGCTGGAAGAGGCTCCCACCGCCTACACTTCCACTTGGTCCATAGATGGCTATGACCTCAAATCTCCATGGTAACTTTCGTCCACTGCTTCCCGTAAAATGGCTGCCACCATCTTGCCTATAAAAATGTTTTTACGTGAAGATGATGAGGGGGTGGGGAGGAGAGGCGAAGGAGGGGAAGAGGAGGAGGGGCTGCCCATCCTCACAGGGGGTGTGAGGCTGTGACACCCATTTGTCCTGCAGGACCTGTGCTTATGCCAACACGTCAAAATCACACTGGGGTCATCTACTCGTCCTCCCCACTGGAGAAGCCCCAGTGCTCTTTGTAATGAATGAGGGAGAGAAGTGTATCTCCTCCAGGCACATTCAGATCTCAAGAGTCCTTTCTACCACCTCCCCTTCTTATGACCCCTTAGCTCCAGAACCAGTTCTGTGCAGGATGAATCTTTATGAAGTCTGTGCTCAGAAGCAGCTAAAGCTTTGTCTCCAGAAAGATGGCAAGCAGAGAACGGCTCTCTGAAATTGCCCGCTTCATTCTGATCACACAAGAAATAGGTGAAACACACAAGAAATAGTCTGTGTGACACCTCAGCTATTTTCCAGCACTCACTGAGTGGCAGCTTGAATTGCCTCTGTTCTGAAACCTCCATGTGATACCAGAGGGGGAAAAAATGCTCTCTTGAGAAGAACTCACCAGCAGCAGCAGCAGCAGCACACCCTCTGACCAAACCTGCCTGCTCAGAGGCCACAAGGTAGAGTCCTTGGGCCCCATGATGTCTGTCCAACAGCCTAGACATAACAGTGTAGGGTATTAGAGTTTTTGATGAGAGAAATCAGATCCTTGCAATATCCAATAACTCCATAGTTCCTGATCTACCAGGAGATGTTGTTCAATAACTTAAGTCGTGTCCAACTCTTTGAGACCCCATGATATGCATCATGCCAGCCTTCCCTGTCCTTCACCATCTCCCAGAGTTTACTATAACTCTTGTCCATTGAGTTGTTGATGCCATCCAACCATCTCATCCTCATTCTCAGCATCAGGGTCTTTTCCAATGAGTTGGCTCTTTGCATTAGGTGGCCAAAGTATTGGAGCTTTAGTTTTAGCATGAGTCCTTCCAACAAATATATTCAGGGTTGATTTCCTTTAGGATTGACTGGTTTAATCTCCTTGCAGTCCAAGGTCCTTGGCTCTCATCCCTTTAAAGACTTTAAAGTCCCTCATCCCTCATCCCCTTAAAGACCCCTTCACTCACTGGCCAAGGGATTTTCTCCAGGCTCTTCCTCCTACCTCTGTTCTCACTGATGGAGAGCAATTGCCGTTTTGAAGTCAAATGCTAGAAAGGTGACAGCATCTGTGAAAAATGTTATTGAAGAATGCAGCTTCCTCCCGCAGGCGCACCCCCAGTTTCCTCCTCTCCTGGGCAGCCCGCCCGCTCCCTCACTTGGCTTCTCCCCAAGACACCCCCTCGCCAATCCCGTGGAGGGGCTCCACTGCCCAGACCCCTGCTCTTAAAGCTGTTTAATAAAGGTAAGAAATAATATACGAAGGTATGCACTTTTACCATTATTATCCTGAGCAGAGAACTCTGCTTCACTACTTGCCAACAGCCAACTAACTGATTTCCAGTCTCAGTTTTACATTACATTTGCAGAGCGTAAGCTTTTCTCTAGGTCAGCATCACCAAAGTGTGTTCCTCAAAAGAAAGAGACTTCATGGCTTGAATATACATATTCCTTTGCATACAGTATGCTCCTACAAGAGTTTCACATGCTTATTCATATTTTAACTTCTCATAAAGCCAGTTTTGCTGGCTTTCACCTATTTCGTATAACATCTACAAGCACCTCTAAGAACAAGACTGCTGGAGAATACATTCTGGACAATGCTCTCCAAAGCTTATCTTTGAACTGAGATTGCAAGTTGGAATATCTGAGTCCTTTTTATTTTTAGAAAGTGATTATGATGCATACATGTGCTGATTTGCATGCATTCTCAAGACCTTTTTAAATGTTTTACTCTAAGCTTTCTGTATACATTGCAAGTGTACTGTTAAACCCCACCAGGCAGGCAGCATTCTTTATGCTGTACCCACACAGCACATTCTTTCCAATCTATCCCTGGAGGATTTTGTGGGGTCCCTCCTCAACCTTGGTCAACAGAGTGACAATAAGAATTTTTTTTAACTTTTTATTTTATATTGGAGTATAGCCAGTTAGCAGTGTTGTGATAGTTTTCAGGTAGACAGCAAGGGGCCTCAGTCATACAAATACATGTATCCATTCTCCCCCAAACTCCCCTCCCATCCAGGCTACCACATAACATTGAGCAGAGTTCCCTCTGCTCTACAGTAGGTCCTTACTGGTCATCCTTTTTAAATATAGCAATGTGTACACATCCATCCCACACTCCCTAACTAGCCCCTTTCCCCATTCTTCCTCCTGGCAACCATAAGCTCATTCTTTAAATCTGTGAGTCTGTTTATCTTTTGTAAATAAGTTCATTTAAGGGATGTCATATGATATTTCTCCTTCTCTGTCTGATTTCCTTCACTCAGTATGGCAGTCTCTAGGTCAATCCATGTTGCTGATAATGGCATTCTTTCATTCTTTTTAGTGGCTGAGGATTATTCCATCAGAAACCTGTAATTCCATTTTTCCTTTCTGTAGTTAATTGTTCACAATCACACACTAATGTAAATTAAAGCCACTATGAGATATCTCTAAATACCTATCAGAATGGCCAAAGCAAAAAGCAGTGGCAGTGTCAAATCCTTGTGAAGAGGAAGAGAAACAGAATTGCCCGTCTGTCCATTGCTAGTGGAGATGTAAAATGTTTCAGCCACTCAGGAAAACACCTGGGCAGTTCTTTCATAAAACTAAACATGCAATACCATACAACCCAGCCATTATAAATCTGGGCATTTACCCCAGAAAACTGAAAACTTAGGTAAGCCCAAAGCATGTCTGTGAATGATCATGGCCACTCTACGTATAATAATCCACAACTGAAAACAGCCCAGAAGTCTTTCCGTAGGTGAAAGGTTTAACAAACAATGGTACAGGCATATTGAGGAATACTATGCAGTGATGAAGAAGAGAAACGGCAACCCACTCCGGTATTGGAGAAGGAAATGGCAACCCACTCCACTATTCTTGCCAGGAGAATCCCATGGACGGAGGAGCCTGATGGGCTACAGTCCACAGGGTCGCAGAGAGTCGGACACGACTGAGCGACTTCACTTTCACTTTATGCAGTGATGAAAAAAGGAATGAGCTATATTTTTTTAAAATAATAAAACATGGATGAATCTCAAGAGAATTAGGATGAATTAAAAACACCAATCCCCCAAATTATGTATGGTATGATTCCACCCATATAACCTTCTCAAAATGACGAAGTTACAGAGAGGGAAAAGAGATTAGAGGTTACTATATTAACCACTACAGTAGGGGTGAGGGAGTGGGAGGACAGTGGGTTTCCCTATAAAGGGAGAAAAAGAATCCTTGTGATAAGGAGCTGTTGTGGATCTGGACTGTGATGGTGGACACGAGAACTGACATGTGATAAAATTACATAGAACTAAACACACACACAACTTCCCTAGTGGCTCAGTTGGTAAAGAATCTGCCTGCAGTGCAAGAGACCTGGCTTTGATCCCTGGGTAGGGAAGATCCCCTGAAGAAGGAAATGGCAACCCACTCCAGTACTCTTGCCTGGAGAATTCCATAGATAGAGGAGCCCAGCGGGCTACAGTCCATGGGGTCACAAAGAGTTGGACATGACTGAGTGACTTTCACTTTTCAAACATACATACACAGGTGCATGTCAAACTGGGAAAACCTGAAGAACATTGGTGGATTTTACAAACATCAATATTTTGACTGTCATACTGTACTTAGCCTTGCAAAATGTTATCATTGGGGAACCCAGCAAAGAGCACCTGGGATGTCTCTATATTGCTTTTTAAAAATAAATTTATTTTTATGTATTCGGCTGTACCAGGTCTTAGCTGCAGTATGTGGGATCTAGTTCCCTGACCAGGGGCCGAACCTGGGCCCCTTGCTTTGGGAGTGCAGAGTGTTAGCCACTGAACCACCATGGAACTCCATGCCTGTATTGCTTTTTAAAACTGCATATGAGGAATTTAGAAAGATGGTAATGATAACCCTGTATGTGAGACAGCAAAAGAGACACAGATGTATAGAACAGTCTTTTGGGCTCTGTGGGAGAGGGCGAGGGTGGGATGATTTGGGAGAATGGCATTGAAACATATATATTACCATTTGTGAAATGAATCGCCAGTCCAGTTTCGATGCATGATACAGGATGCTCAGGGCTGATGCACTGGGATGACCCAGAGGGATGGGATGGGGAGGGAGGTGGGAGGGGGGTTCAGGATGGGGAACACACGTATCACCGTGGCAGATTCATGTCAATGTATGGCAAAACCAATACAATATTGTAAAGTTTAAAAAAATAATAATAATAAATATAAAAATAAAAAGTCAATAAATAAAACTGCATGTGAATCTACAATGATCCCAACTTGAGGGTAGAGACTACACAAAATTTTAAATGTATAAATGAACTTCCCATGCCTCCAATATAGGCAAGATAGCCTACTGATATGCTAGTCTTATCTCTTCTGGGAGAAAACAAGAAGTAATGTTAATTATAATGAAGAGATTGACGTTAGACAGGGGGATTTCTCTCAATCAGAAAGAATTTAGAAGATGATGCTAATGACCAGAGGCTCCACAATCTCCCTTCAGAGATGAGACACACATTTGAAAAGCATTTTCACAGGGAATTCTCATTCCCTGGGAGGCCTTCCGCACACTACAAGCCCACCCTTCTCTCTGCTTCACAGCCCTGTGTGTGCCATTTTGCATCACAAACTGTATAACTCCATCGTCTTATCTGTCCTCTTGCCCTGGGGGCTCTGTGGGAGGAGGATTTTGCCATACAGTTGAATAGCATGTGACCTGACACAAACACGATCAAAATTCAGTCATTTTAAAAATAAAATATCTTAAAAGCTGTAAAGAATCCTTTCCTTGGAAAGTTTTCCCTTGTGTTCTTCATGGAGACTGGGGGATGGTTGAGACGACCTCATCGGTCCCTTTCACTAGAGGAGCCAGTGGTCTTCTCTGCAGCTGTTTCTTGTATCAGGGAAGAGCTTCTCACCAATACTTCCTCACTCTGGGGTTTTTAGGGCTTTATTTGGATCTAATTGGTTCTTTCAAACCGTGGTGCTGGAGAAGACTCTTGAGAGTCCCTTGGACAGCAAGCAGATCAAACCAATCAATCCTAAAGCAAATCAACCTCAAATACGCATTGGAAGGACTGATGCTGAAGCTGAAGCTCCAATACTTTTGCCGCCTGATGCGAAGAACTGACTCACTGGAGAAGACCCTGATGCTGGGAAAGATTGAAGCCAGGAGGATAAGAGGACAACAGAGGATGAGATGGGTGGATGGCATCACTGACTCGATGGACATGAGTTAAAGCGAACTCCAGGAAATGGTGAAGGACAGGGAAGTCTGGTGTGCTGCAGTCCATGGAGTCGCAAAGAGTTGGACGTGACTGAGCGACTGAACAACAACAAAGGAAATATTAGAGAGATGGATAAATCTAAGCATTAACCAGAAAATTCTCATACCCTCTCACCAATTTAGACAATGAACAAAACAGAGACAGAACACAAACCGGGGTCCACCCACAGTTCTAGTCCATTTACCTCCCTTATGAGCTGGGCTCCAGGGAGCAGCACTTCAGGATGAAAGGATGACCCCTCATGCCACTTGGGGCCCCTCCCAGCACGCTGCTGCATTTCCCTGCCAAACCCTAAAACCTCAGGGCTCCTTTTAGCTCAGGAACATCTGCTCATTTCCTTAAATCCATTTCCAGATTTGATAAATATAAAAGGCAGAACAGAGTCGAGCAGCTCAAGGAAGTGAATGAGGGGATAACGGGTCCCTGTGCCCTGGAAATTTGGCACCGCTGGACTGTGCTAAATTAGGTGCAAAGAAGCCATCTGGCCAACTTAGTTTTAATCCCATCAAGTTGGTTGAAAAATATTGACCAGAAGATTGAAAGTGAAGGGAGACTTTTAAAACAGTATAATTAGATGTGATGCCAGAAAGTCTTGTCATAAGTCAGCTAAGAGCAAGGAAGGAAAATAAAGAAGAAATTGCAAATATAATTAAATAAATACACCACAATAAATGATGATAAACCCAAGCAGGCCTTGGCCTCAGCCCCTGCATTCTTCCAGGCGGTTCACCGTGCTCTGTGTGCCAGGTTGCTTGGCAGGCTGGGCTTAGCTGGGTGGGTTCAGCAGAGCTCAGGAATGTGAGGGGGAGGAGGCAGCCAGGCCCCACAGCCCTGGCAGGTTGTCACAGGAGGCGAGAAGGGACTGATGGATCCCAGGTAGTGCCTTGTTCCTGGGCACCCTGTACTGCTCCATGTGTACCCGGCCACAGGATGTATGATACAAACTCACCACTTCTTCCGTCCAGGAGAGAAAAAAAAACAGGCTGCAGAAAGCGTGTCTAGGGCTAAGCTTGTCTGCCTGAATCATTCTGTGTTTACTGACCACTATTCAGCGAACGCCTTGCATTCTCTAATCTCTGAGAATTTACGCAATAAAAGATGGCATGGATTCCAGATTCTGGCATTTCATGGGGCGGTGCCAGGAAACTCTGGACATCCTTAATTTCAAGCACTGGGATCACTGTAAGATCTCACACCAGCCAGGCGCAGACCTCAGGATCAAAATTCCAAAGACAGGGGCTGAGAAGGACCCCTGCTCTACCCTGAACAAAGCTCCCAATTAAGGGGAAGGCACCACCTTATCCCTACCTTCACTGGTTTTGCATCTTGCCAGGTAAATGCAGGTGGAGCGTTATCTGCAGAATGGAGCCTATGGAGCAATCATGCTTGATGGAGCTAAAAAGAGCACCAGTCTTAGGGTCCAAAGGCATAAGTCAGTGTCCGGATCTATCACTTACCGATTCTGCAGTCATGAGCAAGTCACTTAAGTCACTGAGATCAATCTGCTCCTGTACAACACAGGATACCATGTCCTTCCTCAGTGAATCATACAATGACATACAGACGTTGACTGTCCCTACTGTGAAAGCCTCTTGGAAACTTGCTGCAAATTTCCAAAGAGGGATACCTAGCAAATAGTGTATTCTTCGGCTGAGTCAGGAGAATGGGTTCTGCTTCCTAATTCTCAGTGATCTCGCTTCATTTTGTTGAGCCCCTATTGGTTCACCTGCAAAATAAAAGGATGAGCCTAGACGCTACCAAAGGGCCTTTCCAACACCAGTGTTCCAGTGTGACCCCGTGGACTCAAGCCTCTCAGGCTCCTCTGTCTGTGAGATTTCCCAGGCAAGAATACTGGAGTGGGTTGTCATTTCCTCTTTCAGGGGATCTTCCTGACCCAGGGTTTGAACCCACGTCTCCTACATTGTAGACAGCCTCCTGAATTGCAGATGGATGCTTTACCACGGAAACACCAGAGAAGATCACCATAACAGTGCATCTAAGAAAAGTTGTCTTGGGAAGGTTGATGTATTGGGTTGGCCCAACAGTTCATTCAGGTTTTTCATAACATCTTACAGAAAATCATGAACAAACTTTTAAGCCAACCCAATATAACCTGTCCTGGAGAAGTCCATGGACTGTATAGTCCATGGGGTCGCAAAGAGCCGGACATGACTGAGCGACTTTCACTCACTCACTCAGTATAACCTCAAGGACTGTGTGCCGACAGCTCTTGTCCCAGGTCAGGGGCTGGCCAACTGTGACCTGCTGGGCCACATCTAACCCACACCAGCTTTTTAAAATAGAGCTTTATTGGCACACAGCCATGCGTGTTCATTTACTGTTGCCTCAGAGTTTCCTCAGTGCAACAACAGAAGAGTTGAGCGGCTCTGACTGAAACCACATGAAAGCAAAGCCTGAAGTATTTACTACTTTACCTTTTGCAGAAAGTTCACAGTCTCCTGCTCTAGATGTTTGCTGGATGGTTTCAACCGAAATATCAAACCAAATCTTGCTGACAGTCTTTTTTTCAGAGAGTGAAAAACTGATTGACAATCTGAGATATGTGTATGCTTTTATATTCAACTAGAATGCAGTTCATGAGTGCCTAAACATAATACAATAAGAATGATAAATTGACTAAAAGGGCATTCATACCTCATACAAATGGTATTGTTTTCCACTGGACAGAAGTTTAAATAGACAGGGTTTTTAGGTTGTAAGAAATAAGGCATATGCTGTGTTCCAAAGAGTAATACAAATTTCTCATGTAATCTAGATGAGACGAAGGCAGGATTAGTATTTGGAAGAAAATTAATCCTCAGACTGGTTTGCAAACCACCCATACCCTGGAGTGTAAACTTCTCAACATTTTCTCATCAACCCACCGTCCACTCATAGAGAAATCAGAGGATGCTTTCTCCCGTTCCCATTCTCCCCACAAAACACATACGCACAGCAAAAGGCAGGAGACACTGAACTGTGAGCTCAACAGAAAGAAGGAAAAACTGTGCATTCCTGAAACATTTGCAGCTTTGGAATTTGCAAAGCAGAAGAATCAACCCAAGAACTAGGACTTCATTATCCTGCAGAGGAGAGGGTCCCAGGGAAGAGGTCCACCCCCACCCCCACCCAACACAGAGTCTGAAACAAGAAGAAAATGGGAAGGAGGAATATAGGAAGGCAGGCCAGCTATCCAGGCAGGGGTCCCCCTGAGAGTTTAGCAGGGACTCTCGTCCCCTTGGTACAGCACAAAATTACACGGGAGCTGGATCAGAATAGGCTTACATGCTGTGTGAGCCTGGGTGTGGGTGTGAGCCTGGGTATGGGTGTGAGCCTGGGTGTGGGTGTGGACTTGGGCGTGAGCATGAGCCTGAGCCCATGTGGGTGTGAGCACGCATTGGTGTGCATTTGCTGCTTCTTCGCCTCCCACATCATTTCCCTGTTGCTGTATAACAAGCCATCCGAATTATTTATTAGCCCACAAATCTAAGCAAAATTAAGCAGGCCTTGGCTGAGCAGTTGCTCCTGGAGTCAGTCACCATCAGTCAGTGGGAGGGTCCGCTGGGAGCTGGGGGCTCTCACAGGCCGTTACAGCCTTCCTGGTGGTTCATCTCACATCTCAGCCCACAGCAGAGCAGAGTGGGGTTTTTAGCAGACAGGAGGCCAGTCCTGTTGCACAAGCACTTTTCGAGCCTCATCTCACATCTCATTGGCAAACATGGCACCAGCCAGAGCAAGCTGGCTCGCCAAGTTCAGATTCCCAGAGGAGAGCAAGCCTCCAGCTCATGATGGGAGGAGACAAGCTCACAGTGCATGAGCTATCACATGGGGAGAGGCAAGACTGTGGTTCCACCAGCCTAACGTTGAGTTCACAGTGAATGCACCCAAGACTGCAGTGTGTCATGTATGTGTGACTGTTAAGCCGTGAGGAGTCAGAGGAAGGGAACAGGTAATTAGAGTGAGTCAGAAAGCAAGAGTGAGTCACAAAGCCTAACTTCATCACTGATATACTGTACGACAAGGGACACACATTCAATCCCTAGGAGCACATTTCCTCATCTGTAAAATCTCCCCTGGAGAAGGAAATGGCAACCCACTCCAGTTCCTGGGGTAAGAGTTTGTGGGGCTTTGGCTTTTCTGAGCACTGTAGTTCAGCATCTGGTAAATCACAGCACAATAATTCCCAACACACAGCTTCTCACATCAAGAACCATGTGCCACATGGAACTGCTTGACCTGTGAGGGCCTGAAGGCTTGGGGGCCCTCCAGACCTTGGTCTCTTCCAGAGGCTGTGATTCAGCACCCCCAGAGGAGGGGAACCGGGTGACCAGGCAAGGGGGCATCAACCCCCGCAAGCCCCAACTTTTTTCATTATCCAGTCTCACGGACTTGGGGGCTGAGGAACCATGCCCCAAGGGGAACAAGTCTGGCAGCGGGAGAGCCCTGATCTTGTGTAGACTCTGTTGGGGTCTTGGGCACAGACATTCTGTTCATAAGCCAGCAGGAGGCAGGGCTGTGGTGTGAAAACCTGAGAGCAGGGGCACTGGAGGGCTCCTGACAGTCGCAGGGGAATTCGCCAGAAAACTGAAGTCACAGAGCATCAGCATGCCATACGGCCGGGCTCAGGCCCTGATCTCATGGACACACAGCTGTGGCTTTTCCCAAACACTGTGCCCAGAGAACTGGACCTGAACAGGGGCCTCTGCGGTGTATGGCAACCAGTGCTGAGCATCTCGGGACAGTTCTGCAGCCAGGGTGTAAGTGCACTTGCTGGCAGCAGGCACACTCATAATTAAACTGCTTCGGGGGTATTAGGACAGTATGTTTATGTTAGGCTCTGCCTCGTTCCTGGATGCAACCCCAGGGCCTTGAAGTGGCATGTTTGTGACAGAGGTTGTATGCTTATTGTATCAGTAATCAAGATCGAGGGGAACAGAAGGGACAGCCATTTCTGAACAAGTCCCCCAGAGGTGCCCTCTGGAATGTTCCCCAAAAGGTTGGATGCTTGAACAGGGAAAAAGCAGCAGCTCAAATTGGGAAAGTCAGGTAGGCTGACCAGTGTATTCCCAGATTCCCCAGTTCTAGTCCTAAACATCCCACATCCCAGGAAACCCTCAGTCCCAGGCAAACCAAGACAGTTGGTCACCCTGAAGTTGAGACACTTCACAGTCATAACACAGTCACTCATCCAGGGTCACATTTAATCCTGGACACACATGAGTTGTTATAAGGACCTTTTACAGGGAGACATTAGCCAATGAAAGAAGGTTCTGCTCTACCCAGACCAGTCCTCACCTGGTGTATTAGCAGGATTCTTCATAGAGACAGAACCAATAGAACGCTTTGAGTTTCCCTGGTGGCTCAGATGGTAAAAAATCTGTCTGCAACACAGGAGACTCAGGTTTTATCCCTGAGTCAGGAAGATCCCCTGGAGAAGGGAATGGCAACCCACTCCAATATTCTTGCCTGGAGAACTCTATGGACAGAGGACCTTGGCAGGCTACAGTCCATGGGGTCACAAGGACTCAGACATGACCGAGAGACTAATACGCTGTACAGAATTGACTGACCCTAAAGCCACAGTGGGGTTAGGGCATCATTCCGCCTGTACAGTCGGAAATCCACCTGTATGTTTACAGTCAGCCTCCATATCTGAAGTTCAACATCCATGGATGCGACCAGCTGCAGAGCATAAACTACTGTAGTATGTGTTTATTGAAGAAAAATCTGCATATAAGTGAATTTGTGCAGTTCAAATCCATGTGTTTTTAAAAGCCAACTGTACAGAGAGAGAGAGATTTATTTTAAGTAATTGGCACATGTGACTGAGGAGACTGGTGAGTCCAAAATTAGCAATCTGGAAACCCAGAGAAAAGCTATGTTACTGTCTTGAGTCTAAAGGCCATTAAGAATTCCTTATTCCTTGGGGGACCTCAGTCCTTTTCCTCTTAAGCTTTCAAGTGATTGCATGAGGCCCATTTCCACCCTGCTTGACTCAAAGTCAACTGATTTAAATGTTCATCTCATCTTTAAAAAAAAAAATACTTTCATGGCAACATGTGAACCAGTATTTGACCAAGTATCTGGGTACTGCCGCTTTGCCAAAGTGACACGTTAGATCCCCCATCGCAGAGAGGAGTCTGGAGGAGAATGGATACTTTTATATGTATTGATATGGCTGAGTCTGTGTGCACTTGTAACTATCACAACATTGTTAACTGCTCCAATATAAAGTAAAAAGTTAAAAAAGAAAATAGATACATAAACACTTCAAAAAACTCTCCATCACGCCTGGTCAGGTGCCAGTAAAGCCAAGACACAGTACCCTGCATGCATGCATGCTAAGTCGCTTCAGTCATGTCTGACTCTCCTCGACCCCATAGACTGTAGCCCGCCAGGTTCCTCTGTCCATGGGATTCTCCAGGTAAGAACACTGGAGTGGGTTGCCATTTTCCCCTCCAGGGCATCTTCCCAACCCAGGGATCGAACCTAAGTCTCTTGCATCTCCTGCATTGACAGAGGGTTCTTTACCACCAGGAAGCCCACAGTGCCCTACTGGGTAGCAACTTGAATCCTGGGAGAAGACAGTAGGATGGACGTCCTCTAAAGACGAGGTTCCTGCTCAAGGAGGCTCCCATGACTATGCCCACACCACCTCCTCCGGCTGAGAAGCTGGGGGTTCTGACCAGGCTTCTTCCCAATGGGAGGATGCCGAGGCTGGAGCTGAAGTCTTGGCCAGAACCATTCTCAGTTTGCTTTATGGTGTTTTGAAGCCACAGCAACACTGGAATGAGAGCGCTGATAGCCCATCTCCTCCCCAAACTGTGGGAGGAATTGGAAAGCAGCATCTCTGGCCTTTCTGAAGGTTCTGGGTGTGCTAGTGTTCCCTGGCTCTGGTTGCAGCAGTGACAGGAGGAGAGGAAAGAGCAACTCCCGTCCAATGACACTGCAGAGCTTAGAACGTGGCTGGTCCTTGGAGCTGGGACACAAAAAGATGGCCTTTTGCCACAATTAGAATAGACAATTACAGCATCCTTAATTGTAGACAATACAGGATTTTTAAAATTACTACAGCTGTAATATTCTATTAACCATGGAATCTCAGTGTTGGGAGGACCTTAAAATTCATCTGGCCATTGTATCCAGCTGTAACATTTATTAAAAATGAACTGCAATGAGCCAGAGGCAGCATCATTATTTGATTGGCTCTGATACTCCCATTGTGTATTCAGAGCAGCCCAAGTGAAAAGAATTTGAATTCTTCCAAGGAATTCTCACAGTTCCTGTCCACCGTGGCGTTTGTATTTCCTCAGTGTTCTGTTGTGGTCTTCCTCACCTGCCAGTGATTTTCCCGGGCTCCCATTTGATAGCGCCGATGCAGAACTTGGGGGAGAAAAAGAAGGGTGGGGAAGATGAGCAGCTGTGAAGGAGGGAGACAGGGTCCAAAGACAAGCAGAGGCGAGAAGCAACAGGAGGATGGGGCAAAGATAAAGCCAGGTGAGGGTGAATTACAGTGGCACAAATCATGAGAAAAGGAGAGGACCAATAACAGAGAGAGATACGACTGGAAAAGAAAGGAGAGAGGAGAGCAAGGCACAAGAAAAAAGGGCGAAGGTGAATTATTGACAGGGCGATGGGGCAGGGGACCTGATGCATAGTGGAGCTTAAGCTATGTCGAGGAGCTGAGTTCTATTGGGTGGTGGCAGCAGACCCACTGGGTTTCCCAGGTGGTTAAGAACTCATCTGCCAAGCAGGAGATGCAGGAGACCCAGGTTCTATCCCTGGGTCAGGAAGATTCTCAGGAGAAGGAAATGGCAACCACTCCAGTATTCTTGTCTGAGAAATCCCATGGACAGAGGAGCCAGGCGGGCTACAATCCATGGGATCACAAAGAGCTGGACACGACTGAACGACTGAGCATGAGCACAAGTGAACCCAGTGGATGGCCTGGAAGAGCAAAGAGACTGGCGTCTTGACCATGGGCCAGAGCAGAGTTCCTTCCATTCTCCTGCCCAAGCCCCCGACCAGCTGCTTCTGTTCCTAGAAGCTGCCACAGTCAAACCCTACAGCCGTGGAGTAAGCCGACTCTTCTTCCTCCCAGACAACACAGCAGTGAAACTTTGCCAGTTTTGACGAGGTTTCCGTTTTCTCCTAACAAATGTCCTCTGCCTATATCACGAGGGAGACACAATGTCTCCCCATGTTCAGTCTCCTCTCCTTAGACTCCTCCCTCAGATAAATGAAAACATACACACATATCTTCCCAAAACATGTCCTGACATTTATTCACATCAGCCAACAAGCCACAGAAATCCTCTAAACCCTCTGAAAAACATGCTAAGCCAGCATTCCCCAGCAAACACAGAACTCACTCCCTCTCTCTCTCTCTCACTCACACACGCACACACGCACGCACACATGCACACTCTCTCTCTCTTTCCTGAACACAGCAAAACTAAGCAGCTGGTCAACCTAGGTGGAGACATACTACCTTAGAGATTCTCCAGGCAGCCTGCGAGAGGCTCCCTGGCACAGCCTGTGACGATGTTGACCAGGTTGTAGGCTGAATGCACAGTATGTCGAAAGGAAAAATCATTTCCAAGAACAATGATGGAAGTAGCCCAAATGTGTGCTTGGAGAAAACCAGTGAATCTGGGTTTTGATCCAAGTAAAATATCAAAAGGATGAATCAGAAGAATATATATTTGGGGCTTTGAAAAGTTATTTTTCTTTGTATGGTTACGATGGCAGAGTTTCAATTTGAGTTTCAAGTGCACGAGAGATGTGTCAAATGATCTGGTCTGTAGCTTGTGACCAGTCTGGAGGGGAAATGATAAAACATTGTTTTGATTATGGACCTAAGACTGTTTCAATAAACACAGCCTGGAGATCACGGTAATATCAATTTTTTTAAAAGTGTCTTTCTCTCTTTACTGAACTTTTAGAAAGAGTTTTTATTTTGTTTTCGAAGGGGGTTTTGGAGGCTCCTGCCTTCAGCTTCAGAACTTCCACATCCCGGCTGTCTTCTGACATACTCTTGTCCCCTTTGCATACAAGTCCTTTGAGGTGGGCTGAGGTCTAAAGCTTTCATAATACTAGACGGTACATCTCACTCTCGGGGTCAACCCAAGGTCATCAGACATTAGAGGCCAATCCGAAAAGCTGACTCTATGTGCTTGTGACTTTGGAGGATGCTGATAAAGGAAATGGGATGAGGAATAAAAAGTCCTGATTCCAAGTCTGGGCTCTGCTCTTTCTGAGCTTTACCTCCTTCCATTTTTTTTCAAATAGCAAATACTGCTGACTGTCTAAGATGGGCTGAACACACACAGACTCTGCACAGGGACAGCATGGAGGAGCCTTTAGTTGTGCAGGTGACAATGTCAACAACAAGATTTAGAGCAGTGTGCAGACGCAACATGGGAATACGTGCAAGGTACAAAGACTGCACAGAAGAGAAAGGAAAACCCTCTACTGAGGAAGAAGAGGGTAGGCTTTCACTAGGCGGGGACTTGTGAATTTGGTTTCAAAACATGGCTAAACCATGGTGCATGCATGCTAAGTCACTTCAGTTGTGTCCAACTCTTTGCGACCCTACGGACTGTAGCCAGGCTCCTCTGTCCATGGGATTCAAACAAGGAATGGGTGAAGGATATTCTTAAGAGCAAACACAAAACCTCAGAGACTGGACAGAGTGAGTGTGTTAGGGAAGCTATAGGGAGTCTGCTCTCATCAAAGCGAAAATCATATGCAATGCACTGGAGGGCAGAGATGCAAGGGGGATGAGGCAGAAGCACAGCAGAAGCCAATGCAATGAGCTTGGACTTTACAGTGTCATAACAGTGGCTAATGTTTACAGAGCATTTTGTAGTGTCCAACACACAGGCTTAAACACTCCCTAAACATCATAACACGTTGCTTTTACTACTATCCTTGGAAGAAGTTCCAATTATCCCTCCAGTTACAAGATGAGGAAACTGGTCCTTGAACAACATATGTAACTTGAAAGAGGAAGTTGAGACTCAAACCCTGCTCCATGCAGCCTCACAGTCTCTGTACCCTCTCACATACATGAGCTCCATGGATTTAGCAGACAGAGATCTTGATGATCTGCTGCTGCTGCTGCTGCTGCTGCTGCTAAGTTGCTTCAGTCATGTCCGATTCTGTGCGATCCCATAGACGGCAGTCCACCAGGCTCCACTGACCCTGGGATTCTCCAGGCAAGAGTACTGGAGTGGGTTGCCACTTCCTTCTCCAATGCATGAAAGTGAAATGTAAAAGTGAAGTAGCTCAGTCGTGTCCGATTTTTAGCGACCCCATGGACCCCAGCCTACCAGACTCCTCTGTCCACGGGATTTTCCAGGCAAGAGTACTGGAGCAGCTTGCCATTGCCTTCTCCGCTTGATGATCTAGGCCAGGTCGATTTTGAGAGTACTTTGAGGGGCAGAAACTACAATTCAGGGGGTTGAGAAGCAAACAGTTTCAAGAAAGAAGATTAAGGAGTTCAAGTCCAACTCTTACAATCTTCATTTCTGGTTTTCTCCAACAGAGAGTAGGGAAAAAAACAGACAGGAAGGGTGGAGGAATTCCAAGGAAAGAGGCTCAGATTCCGGAGTGAACTAACTGTTCCCCAGGGGAGACAGTTTGTCCAGCTCAAGAAACCAGAGAGTGCTGAATATGGGGTATAAAATGGCACAAAGAGCTACCTTATTCTGAGCTGGGGAAATCACATCCAGAGATGTGTGGAGAAACACCCACAGGGAGAAAGACCAGAGAAGAGGTGAGATCAGTGGAGTGCTGGAAAATAAGGGCGGAAGGAAAAAGTAATTCCACAATGCCTAGCAGTTGGGCAAACCACAGATGCTCAAAAATATCTATGTGTTCAAATAAAGGGAAGCTAGAACATGTTTGCTGGAGCAGAGACTTGAAGTATGAAACCAAGGAAACACAGGCTGGAACCAGGTTATAGAAGGCTAGCAAAGATGCCCCACCTTTATTCAGGACACAGAGGACCACTGGAGATCCCTGGGCAGGGAACAATGCGATCACAGCATTGCCCCAAGGCTGCTCACCTGCTGCCCAGCTCAGGGTGGAGGTGAGCTCCATCAGCACTGCCAGTGCCACAGCCCAGGGGTGAGGTGATGCAGTCTGAGCTGGGGCATTGTGACACAGGACAGGAAGGGACACTTCAAGAAAAAGAGAACTACCATATGATCCAGCAATACCACTCCTGGGCATATACCCTGAGAAAAAAGTCATTCAAAAAGACACATGCATGCTAATGTTCACTGTAGCACTATTTACAGTAGCCAGGACCTGGAAGCAATGCAGATGCCCATCAACAGAGGAATGGATAAAGAAGACGTGGTATATATACACAATGGAATATTACTCAGCCACCACAAGGAACAAAATTGTGCCATTTGCAGAGACGTGGATGGACCAAGAGTTTGTCATAGAGAGTGAAGTAAGTCAGAAAAAGAAAAACAAATATTGCATATTAATGAAAATATGTGGAATCTAGAAAAATGGTACAGATGAACCTATTTCCAGGACAGGAATAGAGACTCAGACAAAGAGAACAAACATGTGGACACAGGGCATAAGGGGAGGGTGGGATGAACTGGGATATTAGGACGGACACATATGCATCACCTCGTGTAAAATAGGCAACTAGCGGGAAGCTGCTGTACAATGTGAGCCGCTCAGCCCAACGTTCTGTGATGATCCAGAGGGGTCAGATGGGGTGGGGGTAGGAGGGAGGTTCAAGAGGCAGGGGATATATGTGTACTTACAGCTGTTTCACGTTGTACAGCAGAAACTAACACGACACTGTAAGTAATTATACCCCAATTTCATAAAGCACTGTGAAAGGAGAATCAACAGGCCTCTGTGACCGATGAGACAGAGCCATTCATGATGATCCAAAGTCTTCGATGACTTCGAGAATGGCTTCACTGATGGCTCAGTGGTAAAGAATCTGCCTGCCAATGCAGGAGACACAGGTTCGATCCCTGGTCCAGGAAGATCCCACATGCTGTGGAACAACTAAGCGTGGGAACCACAACTCCTGAAGCCCAAGTGCCCCATAGTCTGTGCTCTTCAGTAAGAGAAGCCACTGCAAAGAGAGGCAGGCGCACTGCACCCAGAGAGTAGCACAGCCAAAAATCCATAAATAAATCAAATTACAAAAAAAAACTTTTAAAGAATGGTTGTACCATTAACAGAGATGGCAGAGTCAGGACAAGAGTGTATGTCGTTTCTTTCCATAGCTTTTGATTATTGCATAAGCAAAAGTATTTGGTGAAAGAAAAAACCCACCTGAAAATTCAATTAAGGGGAAAGAAAAACCTGGAAGTCCATAATGTCCCTGTTAACTTTCCCTTTTGATAAGCCCTCTGAGTTTTTTCTTTCCCTACATACACAGATTTCTATTGTTTTCATTATAATGGGCTTCCCTTGATAGTTAATAACAATAATGAATTAATTACAATGAATAATTAATTGATAATATCAATTAACATTAATTAACAATGAAATAATAATGAATTTTTCATTATAATTAGGATTCCATTTTATACCTTTTTTTCACCTAACAACAAACAATGAATGTCTTTCCACACAACAGTTATAATTCTGCATTATTATACTGATTACATAATATCCCACCTTATGGATTTATCACAATTTACTCTATCTACTTCCTTGATACAAAACATTCTGCATGATTCCAATTTTAGCTCTAATTAACATTTTAAAGCTGTAAGTCTTTATTTCTTTAGGAAAAAAATCCTAAAAGTATAATTTGAGGTCAAAAAGTATAGGGTTTTTTTAAAGCCTTTTGAACCATATTGCCAAATTGTCCTCTGGAAGAATACATTATACTCCCCTCAGCAATACAGAAGAGTAAAGACAGAAAAGTTTTTACTAGAGAAGAAACAGGAACAGCTTCACATACGTAGATTTTAAAGCATCTAGAGGACACACTTGTGACAAAGGCAAGTAAATAGTTGGGAAGGAAGGAACCAGATTCTAAAAGAAAGATCAGGTCTCTCTTCACGTTACTCCTCTTCTTTAGTTTCACCATTTCTCTTCCCTCCCCTTCCCTAGCCCTCCTAACAGTTCTGTCTTAAAGCTATTGGCAAAGGTGAGCAAGACGGACCCTCACGCAGTGCGGGAGGGACAGCCACCCGAGCCAGGTTGTCAGCACAAGAGGTGTGGGGTCTTAGAGCCCACACTGGGCAAAGGGTCATGTGTGCAGAAGGGCAGTCAGCACAGGCTGTCAGGATGAGAGATAAACAAGTAAATATATTGAGAGTTATGGAAGCCAGGCTTGCCGCTGCGCTTCTGTATCAGCCTGGATTCACCAGAGAAACAGACCCAGTAGGATGTGTAGATACAGATGTAGACACGCACAGAGAAACAGAGAACAAGATTTATTTAACAAGATTTAAGGAACTGGCTCACATTATCATAGAAGCTGACAAGTGTTGAGATTTATAGTCAGCAAGCTGGAGTCCCAGGAGAGCCGACGCGTGGTTCTGGTCCAAAGACCTGAGAACAGGAGAACTACTGGTCTCAGCAAGTCTCAGGAGAGCAAGTGTCAGTCCAGGTCTGGGTCCGAAGGCAGAAGAAGACCAACGTCCTAGCTTGAGGATGGTCAGGGAGAGCGAGCGAATCCTCTCACTCAGTGTGAGGTTCTACTCAGGACTTCAGTGGATTGGCTCAGGCCCACCCACACTGGGGAGGGCAATCAGCTTTACTCAGCCTACCAATTCAGGGTTTATCTCAGCCAGAAACACCCTCATGAACACACCCAGAATAATGTCTAACCAAATATCTGAGGACCACGTGGCCCAATCAGATTTACACATAAAATTAACTATCACAGCTACCAACATGGAAAGGAGAAAAACTGAAATGAACCCTGTGGGCTAGAATTCGAGATATAAATGTGAATTCATGGTTCAATACATAGAGAGATATAGGTGTAAACAGGTGTGTGTTCCCTGACTCTTCCCTGTGAGAGGGGTCTTACTGCTCTGGGTTTACTCCCAGTAGCGGTAAGCTCACCTAATACCCAGAATTTGGCTTCCTAGTACCCTTTTTTATGCTAAAAGAATCCAGGATTCCTTAGAAGAATGGCTGATTCTAAGACTGAATAGAAAAATAAAAGATGAGCCTGAAATGACTTTTTGTGCCAAAAAATGAAGCAGTCTTCAAAGAATGATGGAACATGTCACAAGAACACAAAAGCCAGCTTGATAAGTTGGTAGCAAAACAGATAACGATAATAAATAGCAATAGATTAAAAATCTGTGGAATAAAATAGGAATCTATGAGTTCATACTGACATAAATGAGCTGATGAATAAATTGAAAGTTTATGGTTAACAGGATACTTACAAAGTCTCAAACCAACTTTCCATAAAGTACTCATTAATTATAAAGAGGAAGAAAGTGACTTACAGCAAGGAGGTCTGTGAGATATCATCCT
Organism: Bos mutus; assembly: GCF_027580195.1. Lineage (NCBI taxonomy): Eukaryota > Metazoa > Chordata > Mammalia > Artiodactyla > Bovidae > Bos > Bos mutus. The sequence goes on from NC_091645.1 coordinate 35,655,573, forward strand.
AATCTAGTGATCAAAATTAATATCCTCAGCAAGGGAATTTAAACGATATGCCCTTTAGTAATACAATGAGAAGAATGCAAAATCACTTCTGGAAAATTCCTAGCAAAGATATATAACTCAAATTTAATCATGAGGAAACAGCAGTAAATCAAAACTGAGGGACATTCTACAAAGTGATTGGACTCATTATCTTCAAAATGCAAGAGCATGAAGTCAAGGTTCAACTGCTCCAGACTGAAGGAGATGAGACGTGACTGGTTCTAGACCAGATCCTGTTGCTCTAACAGACTTCAGTGGGACAATAAGAAGAACTCAGAAGGGACCTGGGGGCTAAATGGCGGTGCCCTATCACTCAATTTCCTAGGTTATTTTTTAATCTATTTATTTTTTAATTGAAGGATAATTGCTTTACAGAATTTTGTTTTCTGTCAAATCTCAATGTGAATCAGCCATAGGTATACATATATCCCCTCCCTTTTGTTCCCTTACCCTACTGCTCTCCACCTCGGCACTCTTTCCCAATAAAGTCTCTTGCTTTGTCAACACATGTGTCTCCTTGGACAATTCATTTCCAAGTGTTAGACAAAAGCCCAGTTTTGGGCCCTGGAAGGGGTTCCCCTTGCTGCAGTAAATGGCAACTCTGGCGGGGACTCTTCTTCACTGCAACTGACATCCTGACCACTTGGGGTATTCAGGGGCTAGCTTGCCTGCCAATGGACCAGACCCAGAGGCCGCAACTGGGACCCTTTAGTCCCTGGTCTTCTCCTGACACAGACAACTGGCCAGAGTGCCCCAACCGGTAAGGAACAAGAGACTTTATTGACTCTCTCTCCTTCCCTCTCTCTTTCCTCTCCTTAACCCTTCCTATCCTTCCCCTTTTTTTCTAGTCCCCCGGTCCTGGACTCAGGAATCTGGTCAAAGGGCTTCAGCCTGAGCTGAGGATTGGAGACTGATCACCTCCTCTTGGCAGAGAACTTGAATTCTGGTTCTATTCTGGTCAGGTTTCTGGTAGGACCGAGTTCCAGTCCTCCCTTCTCTGGAGGCCCAGGGTAAAGTCCCCTAATGCCTGGGTGTCTTCAGGTGGCAGGAGACATCTGTAAGGCCAACCTTTTTGCCCCCCTCTCCTGCCTCCTCCCCCTTGTTCTTTCAACCTGGCTTCCTTTCCTCTCTTTGAAATGTTTGAAGACCCGAGATATTTTCATTTATTCTATTAGTACTTGGATCCAAAGTTCTGTGTCTCTATAGGAGGTTTTCTGAGAGACTGTATTCTTGTATTTAAGGGAGTGTCTGATGAGGACTGCCAAGTCTATATGTGTGTTTTAACTCTGTGTTCTGTGTTGTGATTTTGATGGCCATTTTGCTTTGTCTGGCCACCATTTGGTTTAGACCTGTCACCAATTTGTTAGAATTTGATTTTCTGTCCCTGTGCCTTGAGACCAGGGTTCTCAGGAACTCTTATCTAGACCATCTCTAACTCCTGAGACTGAGGGGAAAAAGGGGGGAAAACCTTTAAAATTTTTATTTATTCCAATTGTTTTTTATAAACTAGTAAATTTTATATTGTAATATCTAATTCATGACTAAGCTTAGAAAATGAAGCTAGATCTTGCTTTGTGTCTGTCTAAATATGTCTTGGTATGTCTTTGTCTCTGGGTAATATTTTTGAGATTAATTTGTAAATGAGCTCTATTTAATTGGCCTAAAGAAAGTAAGTGCTTACAAATCAAATAATTCTAAGTTACACAATAAATTCCAGGTTCATGTGAATTGGGAAATATTCAATATTAAATACCAAATGTTGATGTTTGTTTGTTGACCTATCTAATATAGACATGTCTTAGAGTAATTAACATTAAGTAGAATATTTTCCAGAGAAGGCAATGGCAACTCACTCCAGTACTCTTGCCTGGAAAATCCCATGGACGGAGGAGCCTGGTGGGCTGCAGTCCATGAGGTCGCTAAGAGTCGGACACGACTGAGGGACTTCACTTTGACTTTACACTTTCATGCATTGGAGAAGGAAATGGCAACCCACTCCAGTATTCTTGCCTGGAGAATCCCAGGGACGGGAGAGCCTAGTGGGCTGCCGTCTATGGGGTCGCACAGAGTCGGACACAACTGAGGCTACTTAGCAGCAGCAGCAGCAGAATATTTTCATTGTACCTAGGTTTAGTATAAGTTAAATATTATCCTATCTGTTACCAGTTTGTCAACAAGGAAATTACCTCAAGTGAAGAAATTTCTTAAAAAAAAACATAAATGAGATATGAGCTTTTAGATAAACTCTATTAGGAATAATTATTCTTTAAGAATATCTGTCTGAAATAACCTCTCCAGATTGGTGTAACTTGAATTTCTAAGGGCTGTGCTAAAAAAAGTGTTGGAAGTCTATTGAATAGCTAAGTCATTTCCAAATAAAATAAGATTTTGAAACAGTTACTACTAAACACTGATTTCCTTTTACAGAGAAACTGAAGAGTTCTGGGATTATAAATGAATAATGTTTGGTGCCATCCTAAATGGTCTAAGAAAGCAAGGGTTTTAGAAATTATCACTGGTATTTATGCTCACCAACCTATAAAATGCTAATATAAAAGTTAATTCTTGGTTGCTAAAGGAAAGTAGGAGGTGTGTTTTCAGTAAATAAAAAAAAAGGTATGAAAAAATACTAAAAAGAGTTATGCATGATCAGGATTTTCTAAAGTTTGATTATAATTAGTTAGATAAATAGATTTTGTCAGGAATGACACAGCCATAGAAAAACTGGTTAGAGCCAACTAGGTCCAAGACGGCAGAGTTGACTTGCACTAGACCTTGAGCCTCAGTATATGTACCCATTGTGACGTATCAACAAGCTAAATGATACACCCATCGATACTGACTAAATCTGACCAAATGTTCTAAACCCTTTTAACTGATTTTTTTGACAAAACTTCCTAAATCGAATTCTTTTGAAGTTCTTTTGACCTCTAGCTAACTTTGGGGTGCTGCAGAGGGCCCCTGAAACATCCCAAAGAGAGGTATTAAACTAATTGTATTTATTTGGTTGGTTAAACTACATGAAAAATATTATCAAATGAGTAATAAATCCTCTCATGTTATAATGTATGGTAAATATTACTAATGTAGATATCCTAGAAATTATATGGAGTTCTTAACATTCTGATATGTCCTGGTATTCTAATGGAAAACCTGACGACTTCACAAAAAATAACAAAGGACTGAATGAACCAGCAAATATGTTTATAACTTTTATGGTTTCTATCTGAAAAATTATGGCTTGAATCTATGCTTTCCAGGAGTAGGGAAAACCTTCCTCTAAAACTAATTATGACAATAACTTGGTAAAATTATACATTATAAATAAAACAATTAAATTTTCTCTCTGACTCCTCCAGAAACTGAAAAATCTTAGGTTTCCAGTAAGTTTATTAAAGAATCTGCCTGCAATACAGGAGACCGGGGCTCCATTCCTGGGTCAGGAAGATCCCCTGGAGAAGGAAATGGTAATCCACTCCAGTATTCTTGCCTGGAAAATCCCATGGACAGAGGAGCCTAGCAGGCTACAGTCCATGGGGTTGCAAGAGTCAGACATGACTTAGCGACTAAACCTCCACCACCACCCATCTCCCTCCCCATGCCACCCCTCTAGATTGATGCAGAGCCCGTATTTGAGTTTCCTGAGACATACAGCAAATTCCCGTTGTCTATCTATTCTACATATGATAATGTAAGTTTCCATGTTACTCTCTCCATACATCTCACCCTCTCCTCCCCTCTCCCCATGTCCATAAGTCTATTCTCTATGTCTGTCTCTCCATTGCTGCCCTGTAAATAAATTCTTCAGTACCATTTTTCTAGATTCCATATATATGCATTAGTATACGGCATTTATATTTCTCTTTTTGACTTACTTCACTCTGTATAATAGGTCTAGGTTCATCCTCCTCATTAGAACTGACACAAATGCAGTCCTTTATATGACTGAGTAATATTCCATTGTGTGTATGTACCACAACTTCTCTATCCATTCATCTGTTGATGGACATCTAGTTGCTTCCATGTTCTAGCTATTGTGCTGCAATGAACAATGGGAGACATGTGTCTTTTTCAATTTTGGTTTCCTCAGAGTATATGCCTAGGAGTGGGATTTCTGGGTCATATGGTGGTTTTTATTCCTAGTTTTTTAAGGAATCTCCATACCATCTTCCATAGTGGCTGTATCAATTTACCTTACCACCAACAATCTTTTCTCCACACCCTCTCCAGCATTTATTGTTTGTAGACTTTTTGATGATGGCCATTCTGACCAGTGTGAGGTGAATCTCATTGCAGTTTTGATTTGCATTTCTCTAATAATTAGCGATGTTGAGCATATTTTCATGTGTTTGTTAGCCATCTGCATGTCTTCTTTGGAGAAATGTCTGTTGAGGTCTTTTTCCCACTTTTGACTGGGTTGTTTGTTTTTCTGGTATTAAGTTGTATGCACTGCTTGTATATTTTGGAAATTAATCCTTTGTCAGTTGTTTCATTTGCTATTATTTTCTCTCATTCTGAGGGTTGTCTTTTCACCTTGCTTATGGTTTTCTTTTCTGTGCAAAAACTTTTAAGTTTAATCAGGTCCCACTTGTTTACTTTTGTTTTTATGTCCATTACTCTAGGAAATGGGTCCTAGAGGATCTTGCTTTGATTTATGTCATTGAGTGTTTTGCCTATATTTTCCTCTAAGACTTTCATAGTTTCTGGTCTTACATTTAGGTCTTTAATCTGTTTTGAGTTTATCTTTGTGTATGGTGTTAGGAAGTGTTCTAATTTCTTTCTTTTACATGTAGCTGTCCAGTTTTCCCAGAACCATTGATTGAAGAGGCTGTCTTTGCCCCATTGTATATTCTTGCCTCCTTTGTCAAAAATAAGATACCCATAGGTGCATGGGTTTATTTCTGGGCTTTCTGTCTTGTTCCATTGGTCTATTTTTCTGTTTTTGTGCCAGTACCATACTGTCTTGATGACTGTAGCTTTGTAGTATAATCTGAAATCAGGAAGGTCGATTCCTCCAGCTCCATTCTTCTTTCTCAAGACTGCTTTGGGTATTTTGGGTATTTTGTGTTTCCATATGAATTGTGAAATTTTTTGTTCTAGTTCTGTGAAAAATGCCATTGGTAATTTGATAGGGATAGCACTGAATCTGTAGATTGCATTTGGTAGTATAGTCATTTTCATAATATTGATTCTTCTTCCCCAGGAACATGGAATATCTCTCCAGCTGTTTATGTTATCTTTGATTTCTTTCATCAGGGTCTTATCATTTTTCTATGTACAGTTCTTTTGTCTCCTTCAGTTCAGTTCAGTCACTCAATCGTGTCCGACTTTTTGCGACCCCATGAATTGTAGCACGCCAGGCCTCCCTGTCCATCACCAACTCCCAGAGTTCACTCAAACTCACATCCATCAAGTCAGTGATGCCATCCAGCCATCTCATCCTCTGTCGTCCTCCTGCCCCCAATCCCTCCCAGCATCAGAGTCTTTTCCAATGAGTCAACTCTTCGCATGAGGTGGCCAAAGTACTGGAGTTTCAGCTTTAGCATCATTCCTTCCAAAGAACACCCAGGACTGATCTCCTTTAGAATGGACTGGTTGGATCTCCTTTCAGTCCAAGGGAGTCTGAAGAGTCTTCTCCAACACCACAGTTTAAAAGCGTCAATTCTTCAGTGCTCAGCTTTCTTCACAGTCCAACTCTCACATCCATACATGACCACTGGAAAAACCATAGCCTTGACTAGACAGACCTTTGTTGGCAAAGTAATTTGTCTCCTTAGGTAAGCTTATTTCTAGATATTTAATTCTTTTTGTTGCAATGGTGAATGGGATCTATTCCTTAATTTGTCTTTCTGATTTTTCATTGTTAGTATATAGAAATGCAAGTGATTTCTGTGTATTGATTTTGTATCCTACAACTTTGCTAAATTCACTGATTAGCTCTAATTTTCTGACTGTATCTTTAGGGTTTTCTATGTACAGTGTCAATTTCCTAGCTTTGATGGCTGTATTTGCTTATGAATGAGAGTGCTCTCGCTTGCAGAAAACAGACATGAAAGTATTCAGAGGTCATGGTGTATCATGTCACCAACTTACTCTCCAATAGTCAAGGAGCAAAAGGTTCTTGTTAGTATTCCTGCAAACTTTCTGCAAGTTTGAGAAAGAGAAGTGGAAGGAGGGAGAAAGAGAAAGAGACAGACAGGCAGGCAGGCAGACCAGGGCTAGGATAACTCATCTGAAATTGACAGCACTTAAGTTCATGGGGTAAGCCATGCTACTGGGTCCAGAAACCTCTTGGGTCATCCTGTCCTGTCTCTAGCCCAATCCTAACTAAGATTGGGATGTGTCTACTAAGAGCCTAATTCTACAACAATTTTATAGAAAAATGGTGGACTGAAAATGAAAACATGTGAAAGAGTGGTTGTGGGGGTTGGTCCACTGGAAGAATCAAAAGGACAGGTCAAAAACGTCACTGGGAAACAGAGACCATCTGGGATCCAAAAAGATGTCAGGGGCCGGGGTAGTGGGGGGGGGGCGGGGGAGGGAGTGGGAGGGGCAGTGGTGCGGCATGGGCAGGAATAGGTAAAGACAGTGATTTTGAGGCAGGGAAGGGGTGGTGAGGTGACCAGCAGAGAGAGGCCATCTGACTTCCAAGAACTCAGGGCCAGGATTCTAGGGGTGATCAGCTTGAAGGCTGGGATTTTTTTTTTTTTTTTTTTGGTGATGTAAACTATTTTTAAATTCTTTGTTGAATTTGTTATAATGTTGCTTCTGTTTTTACAAGTTTTGGTTTTTTAGCCACAAAGTATGTGGGATCTTAGCTCCCCAACCAGGGATGGAATCCGCACCCCCTGCATTGAAAGTCACAACCGCTGGACCACCAGGGAAGTGCCTTGAATTCTGGGATTGGTTGTTCCACCAAAGCAGGAGTGACCCACGGAAGGCCTTGTGCTCTGTTTATATTCACACCACCAGTGAATGCATCACAGGCTCTAAGAGTAACAACCAGGAACAAGGTCACTGGAGAAGAGGAGGATCCACACAGAGAAATACTGTGACCCAGGAGAAAATCCTGCCCATGTGCCCAGGAAACCTGGCTCAGAATATTTATCCCACTACTGCCTTTAATAACATGATGGAGAACAACCCAATGCATAGGGGCAGGGGGGGTGGCAAAAAAGCATGGTGTAGTCATATACCCCAGCAAAGATGAATTAACTATGGCCACATGCATGCACTCAGATGAATCTGTGAAACAGAAGGCACCCAAACTACCCCATGTGATAGTATTCATACAAAGGTCAAACACACATGAAATTAAAAAACAGATTCCTTTCACTAAATAGGCTTTCAAACTGTAATGAAAAGCAAAAGAACAGTAAACACTAAATTCCCCTGAAGGGAGGAGACAACCACCGGAAAGCATTTAGGGGTGTTTCAGCATTTGGACAACGTTCTATTTCTCAAGTTGGATGATGATCCAGGAGTATTTATTATCTTTCATATATTACATACATTATATTTTATTTCGGTATGTGCAGAAATATTTTATTAAAAATAAACAGAAGCATTTAAAGGGGAATGTTCCCAAGGGCTGTCATAAGGGTCTCTCTCTGGGATCTTGTGAGACTTCTGAAGACCACGTTACTTTCTGTCCAGGCCCCTTGGTGGATCAGGGGTCTTACAAGATTCTGGTATCCAATTTTCCCAAAACTTTGAGTGACCCTGCAAAATTTCAGGAAGATTGGAAAACTATCTTTCCAACTGGCAGAATTTCAGTCAGATTTAGAGTTCTCCTCACAGCAAACAGAAAGACAAACAAAAAAGTGAACATCATGAACTTTAAAAGAAAACAGTCTCCGGAGAAAAGATTTGGTCCCTGCGAGGCAGCGATCTCAAAATGACAGCAGGAGGGAAGGAACTGGGCAGCCCCAGCCCTAAGAATGTGAGCCTGGGAGAGCCTGCAGAGGGAGCCTCCTTCAGGACCTGGCAGGTTCCAGGTGAGGGAGATGAACTCATGGAATGTTGGACCTTCAAGAGAGGGGGCATCAGCGGATGCTGCTCACGTTTTATAAAAACCTGAAACCATCCCAGATGTAATACAGAGATGTGCTCAAATCCCATGTGCTTCTTTCCAACTGAATCCATATGGAGCTGATATGTCTCCTCTTATCCCTACTTCCGTCTTCATCTCCAGTATTGAACTCGATGCACAAGATGAGTCAGCCAGGTACAAAGGCGGGTAAGGCTTGGGCTCTACAGATCCCAAGGAAACTGACCACCAAGAACCAGAATCAAACTAAGGCAAGCGGTGGAGGAGCAGTTGACCATAATCTCCAGAGAAGTCACATCCCCCTGCCCTGACTGAGCTGCCAGAGGCATCAAGGCCCCATACTGTCCCTCTGCCGCTGCCTCTTCTTTTCATTGCCAAGAACATCCACTCCAGCAGTGAGGGGCCATCTGAGAGCATCAGACAACTGGAGGCCCCAGGATGGGGCTGAAGTTGATGGAAGACATAAGACTATAAATAAATGACAGAACATGAGAGAAAGGTCAGGCTCCGGGGAGACACTCCTCGTAAATTCTCTTGATCCTGATTGCTCCATCCAGAAGCAAATTAAGTGTAAAATACTGATCTTGAATGGGGTCCAGCCAATATTTATACAGCTTGAGGGCTTTCTGGAAGGGCTGCGTTCTCTGAAAGGAAGGAAGTAGGTTAGGAAAGGCAGCACTGGTGGAGGATCCCAGAAGGAGGGGGGATGGGACACTGTCACTGACCAATGGGCTGTTCCAAGTCTGTATGCAAAAGGATGATTTTCATGGTGCAGATGGTATGGCCGCTGTAGGGTACTGTGATGGCATGGGTTTGCCGTAACAGGTGGAGTTTATTCTAAGTGCACTTCGTGAGATGAGAGGCAGAAAAACTTAGGGTTGCAAAGTAAAACAAAATATGGTTTAAAGTTTTGCAGGTAGACGGAACCATGCATGACTTTGGGCATTTCATTGACCTCCACTAAGTCTCAGCTTCTTTTGTCTGTGAAATGGAGATGATTATGTCAAAAAGTATCGTAAGGACTAAACTGGAAGATGCATGGAAAGTTCTTAGCCTGGCACCTATAGTGTATTAACTGCTCCATAAATAATTTATGCATCATTACTGTGCTGAGAATTAACATCACTCTTCCCTTGGGTAAATAAAACATGCCATAGTGTGCTGAAAGTGGTTAAAGAAGGTCCCATGGGCTATGAAAAGACTTGCACATTGGATAGACATCACTAAGTTTATTGAGAGCAAACAGGGTCCCTTAGAAGCTGATTAAGGTCTCTGGGGTCTGAATAATGAGTTACACATGAAAGTTGATATCTGTCATTGGCTAGCAGGACAAGATAGATGGACAGACCAGACCTTGAGTGCTGGGAAAATGTGATGTCACTAAGTGGTCAGTCACCCATTCTTCCATTCAGCAAGTGTTTATGAGCACCTACTCTGTGCCAAGCTCTATTCTTGGCCATGGGTGTGCAGCGGTGAGCAAGCAAGCAAAGCCCTGTCCCCATGAGCTCAGAGCAGAGAGACAGGAGCTCAGGGAAGCAGTTGTTGTTGTTGTTTAGCTGCTAAATCATGTCCAGTTCTTCTGTGACCCCATGGACTGTAGTCTACCAGGCTCCTCTGCTCATGGAATTTTCCAGGCAATACTAGAGCAGGTTGTCATTTCCTTCCCTAGGGAATCTTCCTGACCCAGGGGTGAAACCTGCATCTATGCTTTGGCAGGTAGATTCTTTACCACTGAGCCACCAGGGAAGCCCAAGGGTAACGTGTGGTTACCATGAGCACAAGGGCATCAGCCAAAGCTCTCTGACCTTTCTGAAGAACCCTTTGGATGGGAAATCTAGGAACAGCATGGAGGGGAAAGTGAAGATTTTGAAGCCAGTGAGACCAAGGTTTGAGTCCTGGCTTAGCCTCACTCTGTACCTAAGATGTCTGAGCAGAAGTACTCTTGACTTGACAAAAGCACACTGGTAATTTCTTGTCTAACTCAATGAAACTATGAGCCATGCTGTGTGGGGCCACCCAAGACAGACAGGTCATGGTGGAGAGTTCTGACAAAACGTGGTCCACTGGAGAAGGGAATGGCAAACCACTTCAGTATTCTGGCCTTGAGAACCCCATGAACAGTATAAAAAAGCAAAAAGATAGACACTGAAAGATGAAATCCCCAGGTTGGTAGATATCCAATATGCTACTGGAGAAGAGTGGAGAAACAGCTCCAAAAAGAATGAAGAGGCTAAGCCAAAGCAAAAAAACAAAAAACAAAAAAAACACCCAGTTGTGGATGTGACTGGAGATGGAAGCAAAGTACGATGCTGTAAAGAACAATATTGCATAGGAACCTGGAATATTAGGTCCGTGAATCAAGGTAAATTAGAAGTGGTCAAACAGGAGATGGCAAGAGTGAACATCCACATTTTAGGAATCAGTGAACTAAAATGGACTGGAATGGACACATTTAATTAAGATGACCATGATATCTATTACTGTGGGCAAGAATTTCTTAGAAAATATGGATAGCCATCATCATCAACAAAAGAGTCTGAAATGCAGTACATGGATGCAATCTCAAAAACAACAGAATTATCCCTGTTCATTTCCAAGGCAAACCACTCAATATCACAGTAATCCAAGTCTATGCCCCAACCAGTAATGCTTAAGAAGCTGAAGTTGAACAGTTCTATGAAGATGTACAAGACCTTCTAGAACTAACACCCAAAAAAGATGTCCTTTTCATCATAGGGGACTGGAATGCAAAAGTAGGAAGTCAAGAGATACCTGGAGTAACAGGCAAATTTGGCCTTGGAGTACAGAATGAAGCAGGGCAAAGGCTAACAGAGTTTTGCCAAGAGAACGCACCAGTCATAGCAAACATCCTCTTCCAACAACACAAGAGAAGACTCTACACATGGACATCACCAGATGGTCAACATCGAAATCAGATTGATGCTATTCTTTGCAGCCAAAGATGGAGAAGCTCTACATAGTCAGCAAAAACAAGACCGGGAGCTGACTGTGGCTCAGATCATGAACTTCTTATTGACAAATTCAGACTTAAATTGAGGAAGTAGAGAAAACCATTTGACCATTCAGGTATGACCTTAGTCAAATCCCTTACAATTATAGAGTGGAAATGAGAAATAGATTCAAGGGATTAGATCTGATAGACAGTGCCTAAAGAACTATGGATGGAGGTTTGTGACACTGTACAGGAGACAGGGATCAAGACCATCCCCAAGAAAAAGAAATGTATAAAGGCAAAGTGGTTGTCTGAGGAGGTCTTACAAATACCTGAGAAAAAAAGACAAGCAAAAGGCAAAGGAGAAAAGGAAAGAAATACCCATTTGAATGCACAATTCCAAAGAATAGTAAGGAGAAATAAGAAAGCCTTCCTCAGCAATCAATGCAAAGAAATAGAGAAAAATAATAGAATGGGAAAGACTAGAGATCTCTTCAAGAAAATTAGAGATACCAAGGGAATATTTCATGCAAATATGGGCACAATAAAGGACAGAAATGTTATGGACCTAACAGAAGAAGAAGATATTAAGAAGAGGTGGCAAGAATACACAGAAGAACTATACAAAAAAAATCTTCATGACCCAGATATCCACAATGGTGTGATCACTCACCTAGAGCCAGACTTCCTGGAATGCAAAGTCAAGTGGACCTTAGGAAGCATCACTACAAACAAAGGTAGTGCAAGTGATGGAATTCCAGTTGAGCTATTTCAGATCCTAAAAGATGATGCTGTTAAAGTGCTGGACTCAATATGCCAGGAAATTTGAAAAACTCAGCAGTGACCACAGGACTGGAAAATGTCAGTTTTCATTCCAATCCCAAAGAAAGGAAATGCCAAAGAATGTTCGAACTACCACACAATTGCCCTCAGCTCACATGCTAGCAAAGTAATGCTCAAAATTCTCCAAGCAAAGCTTCGACAGTACATGAATTTCCAGATGTTCGGGACCAAAGATCAAATTGCCAACATCTGCTGGATCATCGAAAATGCAAGAGAATACCAGAAAAATATCTACTCCTGCTTTATTGATTACCCCCAAAGCCTTTGACTGTGTAGATTACAACAAACTGTGGAAAATTCTTAAAGAGATGGGAATACCAGACCGCCTTACCTACCTCCTGAGAAATCTGTATGCAGGTCAAGAAGCAACAGTTAGAACTGGACATGGAACAACACACTGGTTCTAAATAGGGAAAGAAGTGCGTCAAGGCTGTATATTGTCACCCTGCTTATTTAAGTTATATACAGATTACATCATGTGAAATGCTGGGCTGGATGTAGCACAAGCTGAAATCAAGATTGCCAGGAGAAATATCAGTAACCTCAGATATGCAGATGACACCACCCTTATGGCAGAAAGTGAAGAAGAACTAAAGAGCCTCTTGATGAAAGTCAAAGAAGAGAGTGAAAAAGCTAGCTTAAAATTCAACAATGAAAAAAGAAAGATCATGGCATCCAGTCCCACCACTTCATGACAAATAGATGGGGAAACAATGGAAACAGTGGCTGACTTTAATTTTCGGGGCTCCAAAATCACTGCAAATGGTGTTTGCAGCCATGAAATTAAAAGACACTTGCTCCTTGGAAGAAAAGTTATGACCAACCTAGACAGCATATTAAAAAGCAGAGACATTACTTTGCCAACAAGGGTCCGTCTAGTCAAAGCTATGGTTTTTCCAGTGGTCAAGTATGTATGTAAGAGTTGGACTATAAAGGAAGCTGAGCACTGAAGAATTGATGCTTTGAGCTATGGTGTTGGAGAAGACTCTTGAGAGTTCCTTGGACTGCAAGGAGATCAAACTAGTCAGTTCTAAAGGAGATCAGTCCTGGGTGTTCGTTGGAAGGACTGATGCTGAAGCTGAAGCTCCAATACTTTGGCCACCTTATGCGAAGAACTGACTCATTGGAAAAGGCCCTGTTGCTGGGAAAGATTGAAGGCAGGAGAAGGGGACGACAGAGGATGAGATGGCTGGATGGCATCACCAACTCAATGGACCTGAGTCTGAGCGAGCTCCGGAGTTGGTGATGGACAGGGAGGCCTGGTGTGCTGCAGGGTCCATGGGGTCCCAAAGAGTCGGACATGACTGAGCGACTGAACTGAATTTCCATCCAGAGTACTGCAAGGAGGGAGGAGGGTTCGGGATGGGGAACACATGTATACCTGTGGCGGATTCATTTTGATATTTGGCAAAACTAATACAATTATGTAAAGATTAAAAATAAAATAAAATTAGAAAAAAAAAAGTGACACATCAAGCACTTAGTTTTCTGACTCACACATAGTATGCGTTTAGTAAAGTCAAACTATTTTTCTTCTAATGAGATTTGTACTTTGGGTCATTATTTCCTCATTGATTTCTGTTAGATTTTTAACAATATTTCTCTGGAAATATCAGGCTGTCTCAGTGAGGAGCAGGAAGGCATGGATGTTTTCCTGAGCTTTGTGGTGCTGGGAACCATGCAGGATACATATCTGGGAGTTGTCATGTGCTGACAGCTGGCTCCTAAGCAGAACCCCTGGAGAAAAATTCCAACCAGGGAGGAGCCTGTTTTTGTGAGGAAAAGCCTCCTCTTAGGTCCCAGGGATGACACAGGGCAAGAGGAGTGGTCAGAGGCACAGACAGAGCCGTAATAATCACAAGTGCACACTGGAATGGTCTGCACACAGGACCTACACACACCGTCCCTCTTGATCCTCAAGGTCAGCTGTTTTCCTCCCTATCATGATGTTTGTGCCTAAGAACTGTGAGCAAATGATGGCCTTTTTTGCCGTTGGTAATGTTCTTTAATACTTTACTGTCTATGCTTTCTGTTTGTTCTTTTTAATTGTGGTAAAAATACACATAACATAAAATTTACCATCTTTGTCATTTGTCAGTGTACATTTCAATGTATTAAGCACATTCACATCTCTGTGCAATTATTGTCTCTTTGGGCCTCTGAGTCCCACGACTGGTGGAAGCTGGGCTCCAATACTCTCACTGCCCCCTGCATCCTGATTCCTGTCCCCCAGGACTGCTCTGTGTTCTGCCTGAGACCTCACTGTGGGTTTCCCCACATAACAGAAAGAGGGTTTGGGCACGAAGGTGAAGCTGGGGGCTCCTGTGTACCTCACCTTTCATCTGGGGCATGGTCTGTACGAAATTTAACATCTTTCACCTGCTGCTGACACACATTTCCCAGGATATGACTCAAGTCGAGCTCCACTTGGCTGACATCTGCCTTTCCAACCCTGCCTGACTCGGCAGGGAAGCCAGTATCTGGCAGCGGGAGCATCGTTGGGTTGCTGTTCCTGGCGGGGAAAGCAGGGTTTGCTGCCTAACATAGCAAGGGACGAGCGGGGCTCCCAGTGCTTTTCCCAGGGCCTTTGCTAATGCTCTGTGGGGTTTTCAGGAAGTCACTTTGTGCTGAGCTATCGGTCAGGAATAAGAATAACAAAATGGGTTTTTGTAGAACTCCTTGGTAGTGATTCATTAAACCCCACATACTCTCAGATCCTCGAGATTCAGAATGTTTGAGAATGGTTAACTCAGTTCTAGGAAACCCATCTGATTTTTAATGATGACAATAGTTCATGTGATAAAGAACTGACCTGCCAATCATGTAGATGTGAAAGATGTGAGTTTGATCCCTGGGTCAGGAAGATCCCCTGGAGGAGGGCACAGCAACCCACTCCAGTATTCTTGCCTGGAGAATTCCATGGGCAGAGGAGCCTGGAGGGCTACAGTCCATGGGGCTGCAGATGAGTTGGTCACAACTAAAGCCACTTAGCACACATGTAGTTCACAAAGATTTAGTGCCTAGTAGTGGGTGTCAGCCTCTGTGCTAAGAATCCCGGTTCTGAAAGATGGTTCTCACATCTCACGGATCCATGGAGAAGTATCCTGTCTTGCCCTTAATGCAGTTCCTAGCCCAGGAAGCAAGATTTTCAAAATGGCAGCTCTGGAAGAACAAAGCTTCTTAGGATCACTCGTTGGGATAAAGTGAATCAAGAGGGACAATGAAGTAGAATTATTACTAAGAGCAGAGGGAAGAAGATACATTGGGGGAGGAAACCACAAGGCATGCAGATGGAATGTAGTTCTCAAGAGTCTGAGGGGGTTTTTGATGGTCTGGAGGAGAACTTTATGAGGAAACTTTCTCCAATAAAATGAAAAGACAAACCTCATGGAGGAATTTACTGCTCATAAACCAAAGCCTGGGAACCTCGCCATGGAGAGTGGGATCAACCCAGCTTCCCTCAGGCCTGCTCTCCCATGTCATGGGCACTCATGGGCCAGTTCTGCCTCTGAATAACAGACAGAACGATAAGTGGTCTCCCCCAAACATCCTTCAGCTCCATCTCTAAAAGGACTCCATGCTCCCCTTCCCTTCTCTGTTTATTTTCTCTGTGCCCAGAAACCAAATCAGAGCCAAGGGACAGACCACCATAGAAAACCAAGACTCTGGAGACTGCCCTGTGGCTTGTCATCAACTAAGACGGTCATGGCGGATGGAGTCCACATCCCGTTCCTGGGCTCTGCATGACCCATGCTGATGAGTGAGCCAGCTCCTGCTAAACCATCTTACTTGCCAAAATGAATCCTCTTGCAAAACCATGATACAGTTCAAGAAATGGTCCTTCCTTCAGTGACGATAAACCACTAACTCTGCTCTTAACCTATATCTTACTCTATCGCTTTGGGAGGGATGCTCACAGGATGTTCAACTCACGATTTCTATCCCAAGAGAGGAACAGTGGTGTCTACTAGTTAAGAGAATGCCGGGTCTGCTGTGACTCTGCCTGGGTCTGAGATCTCCCTCTCTTCTTTTTAATGCATTATTTTTGATTGCAGTCTATTTGCTTTACAATGCTGTGTTAGTTTCTGCTGTACAGTGAAGTGAATCAGCTACATGTATACATATATCCCTTGGCTTTTGGATCTCCCTCCCACCTCCCCCATCCCAGCCCTCCAGGTCATCACAGAGTGTCAGGAAACTTAAATGATATAAAACCAGCACACTATTTAGCACAATGCCTGCCGTACAGGAAGTACTCAAAGTATGTTAGCTACTATCACATTATTTTAGAACTTGAGAAATAAAAGGTGCATAGACCAGCCCTGCAATAGAAGAAGCTTAATGGCAGAAGGGCTGGCTCATGTGTCCCCATCATGAGTTAAAGGCTTTTCTTGGATCTCACTTTTTGACCCCAGGCATGCCTTAGTTTATAGCACAGTAATATCTATTACTATTATTGCCTCTTGATTTTACAGGAGAATTTCATTTCATGTTGATTTTATTTGGTAATAATTATTTTTAAAGGCTTCAGCTTTTGCGTTCCCTGCCCTTATCATGTCTATCACATAAGTAGAAAAGGGCAGACACAAGAACTAAGAAGAAACTTTGAATTTCTGCAGATGAGAACGTGGGAACCAGGACAAAGGGGGTAAGGTTATGTGTCCCACATGCAGTGACAAAGCAGGACAAAAACATTGGTCCTGTCCTTCTTACCTTATTTTAAATGAATTTATTATAGATATTCTTTAAGGTATGGAAGGAAGTATTTGTTAAATGAATACATGCTTCTCTTCTACACATAAATGTCTGTTTTGTACAGTTAATCCTTTCTTTAACAGCACAGATATATGAAGCCATTCATATAATATGTGAATGTTGACCAAGTACAGTCGTCAGCTGACTATGGCCATGCCCGACAACCTCTCGCAATAACCTCTGGTCAACTCTCACCTGCACAGTTTAGAGATAGGACTGAACCCACAGCCTTCCTCACCATGAAGTCAGGTCAAGTCCTCCAATAATTGCAGGATCTCCTGTTCTGGGACATCCGTTCCCTCCAAAGGCCTGGCTTACCTCCAGGCCATGTCAGCTGGGAACACAGAAAACGATTCCAAGCCTAGCGCAGAGTTATGCGGAGGGCAGAGGGGTCAGGGCTTAGTGTTCTGTCTGATAGAAGGATCCCGTTTCAAAAGGTCAAGCTAGCTTTCTATCCTAAGAACTGCAATTTCTCTCAAGCCTCGACTCGCCCCAAAACTACCCAGGAGGCTCCGACAAGTCCCTCAAGTTTCAATCATTTATTAAACAAGTCTTCACTGGGATCTTGTTAGGTACCAGGACTAAGGATGGGTCTTCCCAGGTGGCACACTGGTAAAGAATCCACCTGCAATACAGGAGATGCAGGAGACCTGGGTTCAATCCCTGGGTCGGGAAGGTCCCCCTGGAGGAGGAAATGGAAACTCACTCCAATGTTCTTGCCCGGAGAAACCCACAGACATGGGATATGCCCGGTGGGTATAGTCCATGGGTCACACAGAGTCTGACACAACTGAGTAATGAAGCATGCACGCAGCAGGGATGTCCGTATTACAGATACTAGATGCTTATCAAATATATGATTTGAAAATATATTCTAGAATTCTGTGGGTTGTCTTTTCACTTTCTTGATTGTAATTCTTAAAACACAAAATTTATAATTTTGATAAAGTCTAATTAACTTTTTTCCTTTGGTTGCTTGTGCTCTTGATGTCATATAAAAGGAATCATTGTCCAACATGACTATGTTTTCCCTAAGAGCTTTATGGTTTGAGTGCTTACATTTAGGTCTATGATCCAGTTGCAGTTAATTTTTGTATATGATGTAGGGTAGAGACCCAAATTCATTCTTTTGCATGTGGATATCCAATTGGAGAAGGCAATGGCACCCCACTCCAGTACTCTTGCCTGGAAAATCCCGTGGATGGAGGAGCCTGGTAGGCTGCAGTCCACAGGGTCGCTAAGAGTCGGGCACGACTGAGCAATTTCACTTTCACTTTTCACTTTCACGCATTGGAGAAGGAAATGGCAACCCACTCCAGTGTTCTTGCCTGGAGAATCCCAGGGACGGGGGAGCCTGGTGGGCTGCCGTCTATGGGGTCACACAGAGTCGGACACGACTGAAGCGACTTAGCATCCAATTGCCTCAGAACCATTTGTTGAAACGACTATTCATTCCCCATTCAGTAGTCTTGGCACTCTTGCTGAAAATCAACTGACTATAAATGTAGTGGTCTATTTCTGGATCTCAATTCTATTTCTTTGATCTATAGTCTCTCCTTATGTCAGTACTATACAATCTTCATCACTGAAACGTTATCATAAGTTTTGAAACTGATAAGTATGAATATTCCAACTTTGCTTCTCTTGCGAGATTGTCTGGGCTCTTCTGGGGCTCTGACATTTACATATCACTTTTAGGAACAACTTGTCAATTTCTGCAAACAAAAAAGACAGCTGAGATTACTATATGGATTGCATTAATCTGCAGGCCACTTTGGGGGGCTATTGCCATTTTAGCAATATTAAGTCTTCCAGTCCATAGATGCAAGGTGTCTTTCCAATAGTTATTGTTTAATTACTCTCAGTAATGTTTCAAGGTTTCTCTGGTGGCTCAGTTGATAAAGAATCTGCCTGCAATGCAGGAGACCCAGGTTTGATCCCTGGGTGGGGAAGTTCCCCTGGAGAAGGAAATGGCAAGCCACTTCAGTATTCATGCCTGGAAAAATCCCATGGACAGAGGAGCCTGGTGAGTTACAGTCTATGGGGTCGCAAAGAGTCAGACATGACTTAGCGACTAAACCACCAAGAATGTTTCATAATTTTCAATGTACAAGTCTTACACTTCTCTTGTTAAATTTATCCCTAACTATTTTACTATTCTTTGATGATTCTGTAAGTGGAACTGTTTGCCTAACTTTATTTTTAATCATGCATTGCTAATACATAAAAATATAATCTATTTCTGCATTTCAATCTTGTATCCTGCTACTCTGCTGAATTCATTGATGAGCTCTAATAGCTTTTTTGTGCATATTTTAGGATTATCTATATACAAGATCACATCATCTGCAAACAGAAATAGTTTTACTTTTCTCTTTCTAATATGATAACCTTTACAAGGCTTCTTCCTTATTGTGCCATGGAACATTTTATCCTTTATAAACTAATTTTAGGCATCAAGAATGTATGCCCAATGAGAACAAGAATTTGTTTTGTTCCCTGCCATAGACCTGGCATCTAGACTCATTCCTAATATTTAAGATTTCAATAAATATTTGTTGAATAAAGGAAATAAAAGGTAATGGGGGGAGTAGCCTCCTTCTTGGCACAGTGGTAAAGAATCTGCCTTCCAATGCAGGAGACACAAGTTCGATCCTTGATCTGGGAAGATCCCACATGCCACAGAACAACTAATCCGGTGCACCACAACCATTGAGCCTGTGCTCTAGAGTCTGGGAGCCACAGCTATTGAAGCCCATGCGCTCAAGAGCCCATGCACTGCAACAAGAGAAGCCACTGCAATGAGAAGCCTGTGCAGCTAAACTAGAGAGTAGCCTCTGCTCACCACAACTGGAGAAAAGCCCACAGGACACGGCAACAAAGACCTAGCCCAGCCAAAAGTAAATAAATAAATAATTTTTAAAGTAATGGGATAGTTTAGTCCAGAGCTTTTCCCTGTGCTCTAAAACTACATGGAGCTGGGGATGGGGCGGGGGCGGGGGGGGGGGGCGGTGGGCGTGGCTTACTCTATCCCATATATAGATATATTCACTTATGTCTGCCTGGTGCCTCACGATTAATGAGCACTCCATAAACATATGTCTAATGGGTGAATGAAGAAATAAATAATGTAAAGCCTGACATATAGGGGGTGCATAATTAAGACCACGTGGCCACATCTGGTATAGGAAACATCATCTGTCCAACAGCTTAATATGCCATCAACTCCATCCCAGTGAATGATAATACCACCCCCTAAGATCACAGTGACAACAAAACTCTGTCACTGGAATTCCAACAGTTCTATGGTGGTTGTTAAAATGATACTACTATGTAATTCCTGTTATTCATATCATTTCAACAGCAACTCAAGAGTTGGCTGGGCAGGGCAATGGATGGCAAGTCACCTAGGCTGGACGTGCAGGCCAATTGCTGGCCCTGTCCCCTTGCATCTTCAGCCTTGACTCTCACCCAGGACATACTTCAGGTGCATCTGGAAATGCAGTGAGAATACTTGGCATGGACACCATGTGAATAGCCCACGAGGTCCAGGAAGGTCTGGGACACAGAGAGTAGGAGGTTGGAGGGCCCTGCCTATTTCTCTCATGCTCTTTTTTTTATATATAATTTATTATATCCACTTTTATTAAAATGATGACTCTATGATCTTACTTATCTGGGGAAAATAAAGTCAGACTTTGAGAAAAACAAAAGCTACAAGGATATATTGTACAGCACAGGGCTTCCCTGGTGGCTCAGTGGTAAAGAATCCACCTGCCAATGAACGAGGTGCAGGTTCCATCCCTGGATCAGGAAGATTCCCTGGAGAAGGAATGGCAACCTACTCCAGTATTCTTGCCTGGAGAATTCCACAGACAGAGGAGCCTGGTGAGCTACAGTCCATGGAGTCGCAAAGAGCTAGACATGACTTAGCAACTAAATAGCAAACCACAGGTAATATAGCCAATATTTTATAATAACCTAAAATGGAATACAATCTATAAAAAATCTTGAATCACTAAAATTGTACACCAGCAGACTTCCCCAGTGGTCCAGTGGTTAAGAGTCCTTCTGCCAATGCAGGGGCCACAGGTTTGATCCCTGGTCTGTGAGGATCCCTCGTGCCAGGGGGCAAACAAGCCCACGCAGCACAACTACCGAGACCCCAGTACCCTGGAGCTTGTGCTCTGCAGCAAGAGAAGCCCTCCCAAGGAGAAGTCTGTAACACCGCAACTAGAGAGCAGGCCCCATTTGCTGCAACTAGAGAAAGCCCATGGGCAGCAACGAGGCCCTGATACAGCCAGAAACAAATAAATTCCAAAAAAATTTTTAAAATTGTACCCCTGAAACCAACACAACATTGTAAAGCAACTATACCTCAACAACAACCAAAACAGTCACTGCAAACAGAAGTTTACTCTTTAGAGTCTTATTTTCAAGATTAGTAATTTTTCTGCTCTTACTGGATTTGAATGATATGAAATACAGGTGTTTCTTACTGTACTTGGACGCACTTCTGAAAATCCGTAAGGTTACAGAGTTACCCATGTTACTACCTACTCTTCTCATTTGATCTAAGGAAGCCACTTCCCTGAGGGAGCACACCTCCAGTGGATTTTATTCAGCGGGAAAACACCACTTGATCAACATAAATCAACCTCACACTGTTCTTTTAAGGAGATTTTTGTTCCCATTGCCCCAGCCCCACAACCCCAGACCATCTGTGTGTTACAGATTGAAATCTATACTCACCAAATATTCATTTTATTCTGTTTTACTCAGGCAACTATCATATAAATAACTGCGTTGTTACTAGAAACATATTTTAAGATTTTAATGACTATGAGGAGATCTGTAGCTATTGCAGATGTGCTAATCCTCAATAAATATGTTTTTAATCAGGTTCGCATTTTATAAACAATAACTGTCCCATTAATTTTGGGGTGGACTTTGTAAGCTTGATGGAAAGCACTGCAGTTGATTTGTTTTCCCTGGGGCTCTTTAAGTTACACTTTAAATTTGGAGATTCAACCAGGGGAATTTTCCAGCCTTCAAAACACAAGAGCCAGGAATAAGACTGAGTATAGCAGTGACAGGAAAAAGTAGGCAGCTTAGGGTCGTCAGAAAAGTCTGGACTAAGAGTCAGATCAGGATCTAAGGCTGCTTCTCTTCCTAATTAACCTTTCTTAGCCAGAGCTTCCTCATTTGTCAAGTGGGGATGATCATATGTAGCCTGGTCATGCATTTTCATGGTACGGAATCTGATGTATGAGTGTATGAGAAAATGCAGTAAAAATCTCGCAGTACTACAGCGTGGGGTCTAGGGAACCCAGCTTGGCTCTCCACAACTCAGGAGAACCACCTCAGCCACATCATCTAACCCTGTGGCCTTCAGTTTCTTCATGTTTACAATGTAACTAATGATGGCCTTCCCTGATGGCTCAGATGGTAAAGAATCTGCCCACAATGCAGAAGACACAGGTTCAATTACTGGATCAGGAAGATCTCCTGGAAAAGGGAATGGCAAACCACTCCAGGATTCTTACCTGGAGAACTCTGTCATCAGAGGAGTCTGGCAGGCTATAGTCCATGGGGTGGCAGAGGCGGACACGACTGAAGGGACTAACACTTTCACTTTCACTAAATAATGATAATAATAATAATCATAAGGTCTATTTCGCAAGGATTTCTCACACACAGTGACATGATGTATATGAGCAGTCACAGAAGACCTAGCACAGAAGATGCATCAAAAGCCATTCTTTTTCCACTGTCCACCCATCAGGAATGTACATACGTTCCTAAGATGAAATCCAAGATGCCTGGGAAATGTCAGAATCACAGAGTCATTGCTTTTTCTGCCAGAGAGAAACAGGCCAGCGAGGGTGGAGACACCACCATCACCACCTGCGTTTTTCTGACACCCAAGCCTGTCCTCTGCTGGAGCTCCCTGCCCTCTGCTCCTTGATTGGGGATCCTTTATCAGAGTTGTGATTAATAGTTAGCTTGACTTGACTGGGAGGGATGGCCCTGAACTCAGGAATTCAGAGGATGCTGCATATGAGAGTCAGTTACAGCTCTTTATTATTAGTTTTTATTGGAGTAGAGTTGCTTTACAATGTTGTGGTAGTTTCTGCTGTACAGCAAAGTGAATCAGCCATCTGAATACACACATCCCCTCTTTTCTTGGATTTCCTCCCCATTCAGGACACCACAGAGCATTGAGTAGAGTTCCCTGTGCTGTATATACGTTCCCACTGGTTA
Organism: Bos mutus; assembly: GCF_027580195.1. Lineage (NCBI taxonomy): Eukaryota > Metazoa > Chordata > Mammalia > Artiodactyla > Bovidae > Bos > Bos mutus. The sequence continues at coordinate 35,678,477 of NC_091645.1, forward strand.
TCTATCTTATACATATATCAGTAGTGCAAGGCAGAAGAAGGGCAGTGGAGAGCTGGAGATGTGGGTCAGCAGAAAACTCCTTAGTAATCAGTGTCTAAGGAAGAAAGGGGCAGCCTGGGAGTGACTTCCCTTCTTCAGCAAGTGGCTGTTCACTGTTTACTCTGGACACAGTGTGACCCAATCTGGACCCAGGGATGCCCAGAGACAGCCAAACCCTGGGGCCACATCTCTCTATATCTTTGCAGGGTCTCCAGATCTCACAAAAACCTTGAGACGAATGACCTCACCAAGCTCCCCAGACTGAACAAGAATGCTCAAGGGGTCTGAGTACATTAACCCAGAGCCAGTGGACAAGAATGCAAGAGCTGAGCACAGGCAGACACCTCAGACTTAATCATGCTCTTAGTTCTCTTGATTGAGCAGGGCCCCATGGCCATCCCAGCCCTCCCACAGCCCCAACACACATACACACATACACACGCACACACACACACACACACACCTTCCTCCAGGAACAAGCACCAGAGAGAAAGATTAGCTACATAAACCAGGCAGGCTTGTAAAACAGCTGAAGAATTAAGTACTCAAGAATGTTTTGGCCAAGCTGCTGACCCATTCCCCACTCAGCAAAGCCCAGGGAAGGAGAGAGAGAGGTAGAAAGAAAAATAAAAGGACAAGGGAAAACAGAACCAAATTATTAAGTGCTTTTCATTCAATAAATAAACTCCATCTGACAGGCCCTCCCCTGGAGTCCTGAGGTGCCATGAGTCCTGGGAAATGACTTGGAAAATGAAAAAAAAGAAAGAAACACATCAGAGATTCCCGGGTCCTGACTGAAATGAGAGAGGTGTTTAGACAATTCCCTCATGCCAGTCAGATTCAGACAAGAATTGGGATTTGGACAGACAAAGGGAGGATGAGCAGCCTGGCGATTGGATCAGAGTCTGGAAGTGGGAATCAGTCAGTCTCACTTTGAGTGACAGCCTTGGCACACGTAATTGTGAGGTGATGACACCCAGATCTAAATGTCAAGACCCTCCACTGCCCCTCTCCTCCTGAGAGAACCATAATCAGCACAGTCACTGCATCTCCCCCTTCACCCCCCACTCACATCCACCCATCCTTCTGCAACCCTGCCTCCATCATGAATGACCAGCCCATCAAGCTAGAAACCTCTGCCACCCTCCTCTTTTCCTTCTCTCTCATCCCCCAGATGCATTTGGTGACCAGCCCCTGTCCTGTCTACTTAGACATATCGGCCAAATCGGGTCCGTCAGGACCACATCAGGACTGACTTTAAGTGTCACTTCTCTTACTAGTTTCTCTACCATCAACCTCTCACAGTCCACATCATCAGACACACCAGCAAAGATGACATTGTACTAAAGGAAAGAAAAAAAATCAGATCAGATCATTTCCTAAAGAAAGACCTGCACCAGCTCACAGTTACCTTATCGGGGACCATGCCCTGGCCCTTCCAAGTCTCACCCTTAACTTGCTCACGTGGCTGTGTCACCCGCCCCTCAGGCCACGACCAGGCCTCCCCATCCCCTTCCATGATCTGGCTGGCTTTGTTCTCCCCCTGCCTAGGGTGCCTTCGCTTCATCTGTGCCCAGTGACCCCTCCGCATCTCTCAAGGTCCAGTTCTAAAGCCACCTTTTCCGTGATGCTCTCCCTGGTTGCGCAAGACAAAGCCAACCCCTTCCTCCCCACTTTGCTCATTTCACTATTACAGCACTGATCATGGGCTGTGATTTTTTCTTCCCAAGTCTGTCCCACTAGAATGTGGGTCCCTTAAGTCTGCTCCTTGTGGTTTTAATCACGTTGGCCTCAGAATGTAGCCTTTATAAGCACTTCTTCAATGTTTCACTAAAGACATGAACAGACTAAGATAACCGATGACTAAGCAAGCTGGCAGTGCACTCGGATAAACAACCACCCTCTGTGGGTCTCGGTGGCGTCATCGGTGCAAGGAGGAGGCTGGAGCTCCTAAACCCCCGTGGAGGCCTGACACTGCATGGCTTTATGAGGGTGCGCTGAGAGAGAGCCGGGCCTGGGCTTCTCTGTGCGAGAACTGAAACCGAGTGAGAGCTGTAAATACGGAGAGTCGCTGAGAGTCTTCAGTAACCTAGAGGCCTCGGCCCTCGAGAGTAGGCAGGCTTGTGTGGAGGTAAGCCAGTCGTTTTCATTAAAAGCACAGCAAGGTACTGGATCCAAACATGACATTAGGACTTGCAATCTGATATGTCTGCAGAAACCCACCCCCATCCTTCAGGGAAACAGCATGGAAGGGGCCAGGGAGGAACCGAAACTGCTATAAGCAGGTGGGAAGCTGGGCGACAGAGCAAGGAGGGGTGAGCAGCCAGGATCCCCAACACAAAAGCCGTCCTCCCCGACCTGGTCCACCAAGACATCCGGACACAAACAGAAACCTTAAATGTTGGCCAGACTGCCCCACTCACTCCTGCCGCCCTGGACCTGCGTTAACACAACCCAGTGCCCAGGCTCCTGTTAGCTCTGCTTCTCTCACCTGCAAAATCTCTGTGGGATCCCTCTGCCCATAAATGTACTGTTCACATCCTTAATGTCCGCCATGTCATCCACCCCAATCTAAAGTGACGTCTTCCTTCTCCTTCTGAAATCTGGTAACAGGTCAGCTGCCCGGTTTGACCAGCTTTGGTACCACTTCCCAGAGTCACACAGTACCCGACAAACAGGAGGCACTCACAAAGTTTCCTCCAAATGAATAAGCGAGTGTGCTCAGAGCTCAGTGGGTCTGTAGAGAGGGATCCTTCCCATGAGGAGAGCCCCCATGGGGGGCTCAGCTGTTAAGAGACGTCACCACAGAAATACACCAAACCATAGGGTCGTTGGTTTTTTGGTCTTTGTTTGTTTGGGGGTTTGTTGGGGGGAGCTCTCCTATTGCCCAGTTCCTCTCCCCAAATACTCTGCAAGCTCCATGTGGATAGAAATCACATTTCCTCTTCTTTCCTCCAAGATACCCACCAGTATCCTGTACACGCACACACACACACCAAGTACGTATTTACTGATTGCTTTTCTGCATAAAGCCAGGATTACCTAAAAGAGAAAAACTACAGAAAAGGAAGTGGAGGAAAAAGCATCCATAAAGAACTTTCACCTAAATGAAGACACCCTGGGAGCTCAGTTAAGACTAGAGATGTTAGCCTTCGAGGAAAAGTGTGGAAGAAAAACAACAACAGGAGGGGGCAAATAAGAGAGCAAACAGGGGAACTTCCCTGGAGGGCCCATGGCTAAGACTCTGAGCTCCCAATGCAAGGTGTGTAAGTTCGATCCTTGATCAGAGAACTAAGATCCCACATGCAGTAACTAAGAGTTCACATGTGGCAACTAAGATCTGGTGCAGTCAAAGAAATATTTTTTAGAAATAAAAAAAAAGCAGATGAGCAAGGCAATTTGGGGGAGGATAAATAATCGTTTCAAAGAAATACTACTCCTGCTAAGTGACTTCAGTCGTGTCTGACTCTGTGCAGCCCCATAGATGGCAGCCCAACAGGCTCCCCCGTCCCTGGGATTCTCCAGGCAAGAACACTAGAGTGGGTTGCCATTTCCTTCTCCAATGCATGAAAGTGAAAAGTGAAAGTGAAGTAGCTCAGTCGTGTCCGACTCTTAGCAACCCCATGGACTGCAGCCTACCAGGCTCCTCGGTCCATGGGATTTTCCAGGCAAGAATACTGGAGTGGGTTGCCATTGCCTTCTCCAAAAGAAACACTGAGGTGTAGTTAAAAACGGAAACCATGTGGACAGTGGCAGGTCACATAGCGCTGGACACACCACGGGTTCCATTTCAGACAGAGTCACTTTTCTGGGTAGAAGGCTGTGATGAGCAATCTGTCCAGAGATGCTCTCTGGTCACAAGAGGAGAGCAAAGCCTTCAGAGATATGAACCTCGTCATTCCTTTCTTTGAATGATGTGAAAGCTGGCCTTCACACACACAGACATAGATGCCCAGAGATGCTTGAGAATGAGCAGGAGACACGCTGATAGGAGTAATCTTGGGCCTGTGGCTTGGCCCAGGGATGCTGTAAAGGAGGCGAGAGAAGGTACAAGAGCGAGAAGGACAAGAGGAAGCGGGGGCTGGTCCACCTCCAGTCTGGCTGCACTCTCCAGCATCACGATTTCTGTTTCTCCTCACATCCTTTCCAAAGTTCTGCTCATAGCAGAGATGCCACTTAACCCACCACAGTGAAATTTAAGAAAAACATAAGCATATGGAGTATAAAACCTAAAGGAAGAATCTCACAATCTTAAAACCATTGAGTTAATGGCCTTTCTTTAATTTCCTTCACACGAAGAAAAACAATATGCCTTGTTTTCATGAGATGCCCTTGTCATATTTCTTGACAGGCCTGGCATCTGGGAAAGGACAGTATCACCAGCAGGGATGAATGCTCTCTTCCTGTGAAATGCAGGAAACGTTTATTTTAAGGTAGAGATGATACTATTGTATCTTCACTCCTTGTCTGGAACATGAGCAGAGGTGTCCTTTTAAGGATGAGGAGGGAGGAAAATAAGATGGTCCAAAGTTTTCTGTCCACCAAAACTTTTAAGTCCAGGAAGATTGATTACCATGAACATCAAAGGCAAAGCAAAGAAGGGGAAGGAAGTCAGCAAAACCTCAGACAGAGTTATGTATGGAAGAGGGAGTAACCCTAATTGCTTTGCCTTAATAATGATGGGAACAGTGTGCCTGGCTCAGGGGGGATGCTTACTGGAGATGGAGAGATGGATAGATGGGTGGATAGAGGGAGGGAGGGATAGATGATGGGAGGGTAGATGGATAGATGATGGGAGGGTGGATGGATGGATGATAGGATAGATGGATGGGTGGATGGATATTTGGAGGGATGGATGAAGGGAGGAAGTGAGGGAGGAAGGAAGGGATAAATAGGTGGATAAGTGGGTGGGTAGATGGGTGGAATCAGGGAAGGGATAGCTTGATAGATGGATGATCTGTGGGAATTATACCTCCACGCCCTAAGTGGGTCACTTTCCTAAATCACTGCCCAGCCAACTGGTCACAATGATAAGTCCTCCTTGGCCCCCCATCTCTGTTGTCTGTTAATGTCAATATCACCTAGGGTTCAAAACCTCAGAGTGACTATCAGCATCTCCCGGCCTCCCCCCGAGTTGTCTCCTGCACTCAATCCCTCCTCTCTATCCCCTGCACTTACTCCTTCTCATGTGCATCCCAACAGCCTCCTATGTGACCCCCTCCTCCAGACCCAAGGGACCACTCACCAGGTGTCTTTCTATAACAGTTCTGTTCATGTCCCTCCAACACATAATAGTCCACAGTGGCCGTCATTGGCCTAAAAAGAATCCAATCCGCTCACGTGAACGCATGTGGTCCCCACGGCCTGGCTCCCAGGGCCTTTGTCACCTTGCCTCTACTCTCACCTGCACTGCAGTCTTCTCTTCCTGGGGGAGTCAGTGCTTCCACGACTGCTCATCTCTGACCCTTTGCTCAGTGGGCTGTTCTCTGCTTGTAAAAGACAAAACTAAAGCAACAAATAAAAGCACCTGCCCATACGTAGAGAACAGACTGCTGGACACAGCGAGGGAAGGAGAGGGTGGGATGAATGGGAGCGTAGCGCTGACAATGTATGCACCACCATGTGTGAAATGAACAGCTAGTGGGAAGCTGCTGTACAGCACAGGGAGTGCAGCTCGGTGCTCTGTTATGACCTAGAGGGGTGGGAGGGAGGGGAGGGAGGCTCACGAGGGAGAGGATATGTGTACACGTACAGCTGATTGACATTGTTGTACAGGAGAAACCAACACAACACTGTAAAGAAATTATCCTCTTATGGAAAAAAAAAAAAAAAACCCACCTGCCTACCCCTCAAAGGCCAGTTCAAATGTGACTTCCTCCATGAAGACTGCAGATTCCGCATCTACTCTTTCCTCCGCGTTCTGGCCGCAGCCTGTACCACCTCTGGAGCACCGACCTGGTACTATAACAACTCCTGGGAGGGGCTGGTCTAACCCCCACCCCTAGACTGTGCTCCTCGGAGGCCCAATCAGTGCCATCTCGCTGTGTCCCCCGTGCCGAGCATAGCTCCGGCCCACGACCCATGTGAAAGGATCTTATTTTAAGGGACCAAGGTTGGCCCAGAGTGAGGCTCCCTTTGCCCAGGTCTTGGGAGCCACCCGCGTGTGCGTCAGTCTGGAACGACGCTTTACCTCCAAAACTACAAACAGGAAATCCAGGGGGAGGAGAAGCTCTGGTTAATAGAAAAGCAAGCTCTCAGCCCAAACCTCCAGCTGCCTTGTTAAAGTTAACAAGCAGCAGAATGAAACATGTGGCTTAGGAGCTGGGTTTCTTATTGTTATTACACACACACACACCCCTACACATATACGGGAATAAGCTGGCTTCAGAGAGCGGCTGGATGAACAAATAGAAGATGAGAAGCAGAAAATCTGGGGGCCAGAGCACAGAACCAGTGGGTGTTTTTTAAAACCTCCAAGAGCAGGGTGGGGCATTACTGTGGGCCTGCCTGTGCCGGGGGTGTCAGAGCTCCCCAAATAAAACGAAGCCTCACAGCCAGGCCAATCAGAGACAGCACAGGTTACACTGGGTCTGCCTCTCTCCCCAGTATGTGTTCAATCCTGACCAAGTATCTGGCACAGCAGTTAAAAACGGGGACTGTGCCGGCATCATGGGTGTCACTTCCGGGGTGAGGTGGTGGGGGTGGTATCCCTGTGTCTCAGGGCCTCTTTACGACCATGGGGATAGAACCATAGTGCTTGATTCTCAGGGCTCTTAGACTTAAATATACATAAAGCAAACAGTCCAGAGGTTACCCAAACCCTCCATCCATATTAGGGCTTTTCCCTTCTTTTTGGTGCGTCCACAGACACAGCCAAGTGAAACTGAAACGATTATGTGGGTCTCACCTGTTGGGAGGTGCTCCCCGCACCTGTAGGGTGAAGTGTGTGGCTGTGGCACCAGGCAGGACGGACACAGAGCGTGGGACATTCGTGTGGACCCCCAGGCGGCAGGAGTGGGAGCACAGCACAAACTGCTCCTGAGACAGACTGGGACCTGGGCCCCTCTGCTGTGATACTGGCACCTGGACACACCTCTCCTCCAGCAACGAAATACAGAGAGGCTACAGGCGACTAAGAATAAACCCACATGTGCAGCTGGGGCAAATTCTGACCTGAAAGGTACAAAGACAAAATAAAACCTCCAACTGCCACTTCCGAAGAGCCTAGAACAAAAAAAAACTGGGTATCCAGAGCAAAAGCAGCATACTGGGCTTGCCCCCTGCTCCCAGCACCACAAAGGGGTGGGCAATCTGCCTAACCCACCCCTTCAACCCCACCCTGGACCCACCCCAGACCCACCCCTATCCTCACCCCATGTAAGTAACAAGCTCACCCCCTCCTCTGGAAGCCAGCTAACAAGGGAACCAGTTACTTTTTCTCAATCCCTCCTCCAGCCCAGTAAAGCCTAGCCTGAATTTCTTCTTTGAGAATTCTGGTCAATTTCACTCCCACCTTTTTCTCCACTTCCTTGCTTCCTGGAAAAGTCTAGTTGCCAAGGCAACCCCCATCTGTCAAGGTGAGTCCCAGGAGGAGCTGGTGCTTGCCTAGGCTCCTGACAGCACCCCCCCATTTCCTTCCACCCTCCTATGCACCATCCTCTGCCCTGCGTTTGCGGATGTCCTTGGCCTTCAGCCGAAATCAGGGGTGTACTCTGCATAGGTAACAACTGGCTATCATGTGCTGCTTTCCATGATGGAAATGCTTTCACCATGGGGCTGAAAAGAGATGACCTTGGTCAGGTCCTGTGACACCGGACACAGAGCCTGCCCCAGGACAGAGCCTTCATCATCTCTCCCCCAGCCCACCGCTACAGTCCTGTAGTCCTGTCTCTAGAGAGATATTACAATTGCCCTTATTCTTTCCACCTCCCTCGTTTCTTTCAGGTCATTGAAAGTGAATCATCCTTTGGAAGGTGAGTCCTAGCATCAAGGAATCTAGGTTCTCAACGCTAGGAGAGTCCTGGGCGGCCACAAATGGCCACTCAGCCAGGCAGGGCACGGCTCTCATGGCACCATCCACAGGGACTTGGATATGAATGGTGACCCCCAAGATTGGTACGGAGTGAAGCCCTAGGAGTGTCTTCACTGCAGGGAAAGGGCCTTCCTAGGTTAAGGGCAGAATGGAAACCACAAGACTTCCCAAGCCCACAATTCCCGGTGAGTTCTTGTCTTCAGCACTGTCTGCAGCTGCTGAGGCTCTAAGCAAGTCAGTGCTGGGGGTCTTGGCAGGTCGCATTATCCTCCCCTCTCCAAAGAAGCAGTTAGACATTCACCCTATGAGTTGTGTCCATCTGCACCTAATGAATGAGTCCATTTATTAATTTATTCATCAAACAGAGAGCATCTCCTAGGGCCCAGGAGTTGTGGATTTAGACACTGGAAATGCACTGAAAGGGATAAGAAGTTCACCGCCTAGGGGCTGACACAGAGGAGAAAGCCAGCCCTCCTCCGTCACATTAGAGATTGTACGCCAAGAAAGGAGCCTCGTGTAGGCAAATTTACATCTGCTGACAGTGACCATGTAGCGAGTGCTCACTCTGGGCCAGGACTCTGCTAAGCATCTCCTCGATGTTACTGAATCATTACAGCAACCTTCTAAGGCAGATCCTATCATCCCCACTCATTCATGAAGATTTCAAGGCCTGGAGACATTAAAAACTTGCCCAAGGTCACACAGTGAGGTCACACAGTAGAGGGGGGCCTGGCTGCACAGCGCTTGCTCTTGACTTCTGGGCCACACCAGATCGCTGAGTCTCTTGCAGTCAGCGGCGGTGGCTCATCTCTGGTCAGTTAAGGGACAAATCTTTCTCTGCATCCTCTGGGGCTGATGCACTGCAGGCTAGTCAGAGGAATACAGAGGAAGGCACGGCCCAACCTCCCAAGGAACACGAGGTCCCTGTGTGGAGTCAAGAGGCCACCTCTCTCCTAGAGCCCATTTCAGATGCTTCTTTGGAAATTCTGACTTTGGGGTCTTAAATAGCAGTTGAGCACTGTTTCTGGAAGCACACATGACAACCAGCAGATGTTTTGTTTTCTTATTCTTAATAGGCCCTTGTTTCTAAAATGGAAAACCTGGAGAAATCAGTGGAGTAGAGACAAGACTTTAAATGGAAGGGAGAGAGGGGTAAAAAGGAAGAGGGAATTTCACTTCTGGAAAATTGTTCTGCCAAGCCAGACCCTCTCCGATGAGGCAAAAGGTGGAATTTGGGGACACGATGCCCTCAGGAAAATTTCCAGGAACTCCAGTTAGCCTGGTTCCAATGACGCCTAACAGCTCATCGCCCTCGCCAACTCTGGACCCAGCTGAGTCTTCTTGTTCTCAGTTTGGCCTTTTGAAGCCCTGCAGAATCTAGCCCACTTGCTTCTCTGCCTCATATGCAGAGATCTTAGAAAAAGTAGCCAATCTGATTCCCCTCAGGTAACAAAAGAGGGTTTAAGAGATGGACTCTCTCAGCTATACCTAAGATCAGAAAACAAGTCTATGGCAGGCTTTGGAAATAATATCACTAACTTCCCTGTGCTTTGGTTTCCATAGCCAATGGAAAGAAATCCAGGCAAAGGATCCAGGGCCAAAAGTAAATACACAGTCCAAAAAAAAAAAAAAAAAAAGATTAAGAAGAGAGTTTGTGTGTCACAGTAATTGGAAAATCGGGACCTGATAGTTTCTTCAATGTCTGTCTGAAGACACAAAGTAACACGAGGCTCAAGACCTCCTTCTCTATCCCTTCTCCTGACCTGAGTGCCAGGTATCTAGGAAACCCTGCCCCACTTCATATAGCTAATAGAACTGAGAGTTTCTTTTCTGAGCACAGAGATGGGGAACAAATGCTAGTGACCCTGAGAAACTGAGGGCAGAGTGAGACAAAATCCAAGGTGGACGTGTGCGATGAAGAAACTTTGAAAACTCTTCTCACCAACGATGCTTCTGATTAAACAGGCCCACACCACAACATCTGACCATTCCTGTTGTCCACAGCCCATGGCTTCTTGGACAGGGCCAGCATGCCAAGCCAGCCAGGTTGTGGAAGCAAGTTCCTCCTGGCAACAGGAGTCCCTGCCCTGCAGCCGAAAGCCATGTGGGGACACGGCAGGTCCAAACCTCGGCCCCTGCATGGAAGGCACAGCTCACATCTGAGATTCAGGGGAGATCGCTTTTGGACCTCTGGCCAGCTCTGACCCCTAAGGCTGGGACCCTCCGAGTAAGTCCCTGACTGGCAGATAAAAGACTTTCTTTGGATTTTATAGTCTCTTCAAAGTATGTTCCAAGTCTCTCAAAGTATGTACGACAAACATTTTCATGGAAAGGGAGAAAGCAGAGTCTGGGACAGCACCCAGGGATCCCCCAGGCTGCCTGTTTACCCCCACCACCTTACAGCAGATGAGAGAAAATCTGGACTGGCCCAGGCCCACCTGGATGAGGGTGCCTGTCAGACTGGTGCCCAGCTCTGTGGGCACTTCCCCAGCTGGGACACCCAACTGTCTGGGCTGCCCTCCTCTGACCCCGTTTGTCTGATTTTCTCCAAAGAGGCCTGAACAGGGAGAAGACAGAAATCACTTCTTCACAGAGCTTGAGAATGCAGCTCACAAAAGGTGGCTGAGTTGGGGAGAAGGGGGTATTTGCATCTCTCCCCTTCACCCTAACTGGTTCCTAATGGGATACCTCATTCACCAGCCCTGAGCCTGAGCCCAACTCCATCAGCCCAACATCTGGAGAAAGCTGAAATCCAGAACCTTCTCCTTTTCTTAGTGGAGAGAGTCTGGAGACATGGGAGTTCCTGCCCCTACAGGAAGCTCCTTGGAAGTCGGCACACGATTTTCTCACGGGAAAAACATTTTTCCCCTTTAAGAGCCCAGGCTCCCAGCTCGCAGAACTCCTCTCCCCGTGTTTCTGTATGCTGCTCTCATTTAGTTTTAATTTCAATTTTCTTTTTCTTCCCTGATCAAATACAATCTAAAATCCATTGCGAGGTCATACCCCAGAGTTAGGCAGAGCTAGGAAGCCAGCAGTCCTGATGGAAGGTGCTAAGGACCTGGGGTTCCAGCGCAAGTGGTATTTTGAATTGAAGTTGGCTCCCCCACCCAGGACTGGGCATAGAGTGGTCTACAGCAGGCTTCCCAGGATTTTCAGACAAGAATGCAGCGAGTGAGACTGACAAGGACACACGGGGGAATCCAGGCAAACACTGAAAACCCTGGGAGCACCGGTGGACAGTCTTCTCCAGCAACCACCAGACAAAGTGACCACAGTGAGCCGATCTCATTGTGTAGTTAACTGCTTATATGATGGTCAACAAGTCACCTCTAGGAACCTCTGTCTCTTAGTCTAGAAAATCAGAGATCTAGGAGCTTGGGGTTGGCAGATGCAAGCTAGTATATGGAGAATGTATAAACAGCAAGGTCCTACTTGTAGAGCATGGGGAACTACATTCTATATCCTGTCCGAGCAAAAAAGAGAGATTATGCCAATATTCACACTGTCAAGAGTAATAACCCTTTACTTCTTTTCATTAACATTTATTCTATAACATTTTTAATAACATTAATGTTATTTTATTAACATTAATAACTGCTACTATTTTATTAGCATTTAATAACGACCATAGCAACATGCAGAAAAAACATTCAAGAAAGGTCCATAAAGGTTATCAAGCAATCGTATCAGCCCATAATAAATCCATCTGATAGATTAAAAAAAAATACTGCCATAAAGCAAAATGGAAAAGAATATAAAAAGGAATGTATACATATGTATAACTGAATCACTTTGCTGTACAGCAGAAATAACACAACATTGTAAGTCAACTATAGTACAATAAACAAAGAGATGAGGCTACATTATTTTTAACAGCTCTTCCAGCCCTGACATTCCACATTTCTCACCCTAACTTGGAGCCCTGGAGCCCTTTCATTTCTTTATTTGCCACTTTCCCGCTCCCCCTCCCCAATCTCTCTGCTGAAGACTAGGAGGGGAGGGATGAGGGGAGGGGAGGGATGAGGGGAGAGGAGGGAGGTTCAAGAGGGAGGTGATATATGCATAATTATGGCCGATTTGTAACCTTGTACGGCAGAAACCAACACATTGTAAAGCAATTATCCTCAAGTTAAAAAAAGAAAAAAAGATGAAGAGGCATGGAGAGCAGGAACTCTGTGTAAATGTGCTACATGCTATATGCAAATTTATGGTAATAAACGCTGTAGGATGGTTCATCCCTACAGGCCATTATCTCACACCTGCTGATGAGCCAGTCCATGTGCAAACATGGCCGTGAAGAAATAGGAAATCTTTCAGGAAGCTCAGTCCAGTGAGAGAGGCAGCACCCTTCACAACAATTGGAAGATCTATTCCTAGTGCTATGAGAGAGGGATAAAAATGCTCCAGAGGGAATGGGAAAGGCCTCAGAGAGATACACAAGGAATCAGGGAAGAAATGTATAATCGAGGTCTCATCCACGGGTGTGGTTGGGACAAGAGGAAGGGACAGTGGAGGCAGAAGGAACAAGGGTAGCAAAGGGGTCCTGAAGTCCTGGTAACATTCGTGGAGCGATGAATCTGGGGGAGGGCTGTTGCAGGACAAGAAGGGCTCAAGATTGGGAAGGCAAGCTGGGAGAGAGCTGAGAGGCTTGAACACCAAGCTGGGGAGAAGAAACTGCTCTCAGATGACAGTGAGGTTGGCTCGGGCTGCCTGCACACCTGAAGGAACCTGCTCACCACCCTGCCCTTCGGCCTCCCATACTTGACCAGATCCCAGCTGTCACATCATGTTCCATCCACAGGATGGAATGAGCCCAGCTTCCCAGCCCTGCACCCAGGTGTCCTCAACACTACAGATGGCCCAGTCCAATCAGAACATCAACCAGCATACACTTGTCTTCTTACATGAAACTCTAGAAGGTCAGAGAAAGTGACTCTCCCAACTTCTCCTCTATGGGGAGGGACTCTGAGCCCATAGCCCCTCTCAGGGGAGTTACTGGCTGGGAGTGAAGAGGTAACCGTGCCCAGTGGAGGCTGCAGACTCGAGTCGGGCTGGGCCTGGACTTGGCATCCTGACCTGTCCATTGTGACTCATCACCCATCAAGGACAGGGCACTGAGGCCAGCCTGAGGCTCCCCGGCCCCGCCCCCTAGTGATCGTTCCCTGCTGAACTGGCTCCTGCCCAGCCCTGGAGGAAGAACAGGGATGGGGTTGCCAGTCAGCGTCTCCTGGGGAGGCCTCTCCCACATGCACTGAGCAGTTATCTCTAAGAGTGATTAGGAAATAAAACAGCTCCCTTCCCCATTAGCTGTACACAGGCCCATTTGGGGCCTGAGACACCCCAGATCTAGGAAGGTGGGGCTCAGCTGACAGCTCGGTTAGAGCAGATGGTGCCCCCGCCCTGCACCTTCTCCTTCTGCCTTGTGTTGTTTCTGGCAGCAGAGTAAGGTAGGGTAGGGGGTGGGGGAGGCTTGAGGTCGAACTTGTTGAAAGTGCAAGGGGGAGAAAATTGTTCTCATCTGAATAAACAGAGTCAGCTGTTGCCAGAAGGTGAAACCTGCCCGGAGTGTGCACCCCTCCCAAGGCAGTGTGGATCTGGGCTGACAGGGATGCTGGGACGTGGGCCAGCGCTATTCGGGCAACTCTGGAGATACTGCAAGTGGATGGAATGCCCCCAAGAGAGGTGAGAGGGCAGGGGTGGGGACTGGTGGGTGCGGGGAGAAGGTCTTGGCCTTGGTGCTGTGGGGGTTCAGTCTGTGTCAGCGGAGGGGGGGTGGGGTGGTGGCGCAGGGGGCAGCTGCCACAATGGAATCCAGTTAGTTCACAGCAGGCATCTGGGACCCCCCAGCCTTGTGTATGGGGTCTCCACAAGCTATATCTCCGGGATTTCTAGGAAGAAGCCAGTGTAGTAAGTGGTGCTCTGGGTGCTCCTGGTGAAGTAACCTCCTGAGAATATACCCCAACTGCTTAGAAGGCACTCAACCCTGCCCAGCAGCCTGCCTGCCCCAGACACTCAGAAACTTTTCCACCCTGAGAGCTACAGCAAGTGGGCTCTGGCAAAGTAAGCAGAAGGCCAAAGGTGAAGGGAAGGATGGGGAGGGATGGCAAGGGAGTGAAGGAAGAAGGAAAGAAGCCATGTCATATTCTAGGAAAAATGCTAGAACTCGTCCAGAGATGAGTCCTGGTCCCTTCATCTTTGAAACTAACCCAACTGATGGCTTCAGGCAAGATGTTACTCTCAAGTCCAAGCTCCCTTTTCAGTACAGAGCTGGCTTGGATTGTGCTATCTCAACTAACATGTGATGAAAACCAAAAAGCAGGACTAATGCCCTTTCCCCTGAACATCCCACTCTGTCCAGGTCATGAAAGATGGGATCATCCTGACCCTAGTCCCTGGCATCTGCTTCAGGGATTTCGAGAAAAGTCTTCTCCTTCTAAGACCTGAAGATGCTGTCACACCTGATAAGCAGGGTGAGCCAGATCATACAGAACTTGATCTTTCTGCTCTGGTCGGAGAAAAACGTGCAAAGGAATTAAGATTCAGACAGCAGTGTTTCTGTTTCAATGGGACTGCTGCTGCTAAGTCGCTTCAGTCGTGTCTGACTGTGTGACCCCACGGACTGCAGCCCACCAGGCTTCTCCGTCCATGGGATTCTCCAGGCAAGAACACTGGAGCGGGTTGCCATCTCCTCCAATGCATGAAAGTGGAAGTGAAAGTGAAGTCGCTCAGTCGTGTCCGACTCTTAGCGACCCCGTGGACTGCAGCCTACCAGGCTCCTCCGTCCATGGGATTTTCCGGGCAACAGTACTGGAGTGGGGTGCCATTGCAGAGAAAGCCAAACAGGCAGGCTGTCGACCAACAGCAGTAGAAGCATCATTGCACTGAAGCGTCTTCAAGGAAGAAAGGGCCACCTGATACAGTGATGTTCGCCCTGCTTATCCCAGCAGGGCCGGCTCTATGCCATAATCGCAGCTCCCCATGTTCATCTGGGTTTGACACTTTCCAAGGCTTAGCACACATTTGACTTTTCTCCATCCTCATCGCCCCCGAGTAAGGAGGTGGGAGCAGTGTCTCCACGCAGATAAGAATACCAAGGCTTGCAGGTTAAGGGATGTCCCTGGCGTCCTGTACACCTGTGCTCCTCTCCCATGAGGCTCGTCTTCGGGGGCCAGTAGAGGACAGGGAGAAGCAGAGGAGGAAGTAGTGACAGTGCCAAGGACCAGGGAAAGAAGCCTTGGGTTCTGTTTCAGGGTGCATTTTTACATCTCCGTTTCTTAGTTTCTCTGCCTGCTCCCCCCAGCTCTTCTGCATACATCAGGAATATCAATGCTTCCTGGCCAGGATGTAACAAAAGCTACAGACTAACAGAAAATATCCTAGAACGGTGAGAAGGGATCTAAACTAAAGCCCAGAGAGGTAAAGCGACTGGCCTAAGATCACACAGCTGGCTAGCAACAGAGCCCAGTCTGCTATTCCAGACTGCAGCCATACTGGATGAGTTAGATGCCTGGCCAATGGCAATGACCCAAGAAGCACCTGGGAAGTTCTGAATGCAAGCAGTCCCTCTGTGCACTTCCCCGAATGTCTGAGGTTGCACCCCCAGGCCCATATGCTCTACATCAAAGCTGGAGACTGAGCCAACAAGCCTTCCTCTCGTATGGAATGACTCTGATACTCACTTCCGAGGCTCCATTTCCAAGCGGAAACCTGCTGCCAATCCAAACAGAACAAGCTAATCAGAAAGCTTTGGGTTTCATCCCCCTTGCTTACAGGCTACACTCTGGAGGTCTGAGCCCCTACAACATAACTATAGGGCTGGTGCCGGTTAGAGCGTACCCCAGCTGCAAGGGGGAACTCTCTGAACTGTAGAGGATCTCCCCACCCCTCTGGCCATCCCGCGTTCCTTCCTTCACTCAGTAATCATGGACTTGGGTCCTCTCTTCACCAGGCTTTTTGTGAGGAGCAAGATCCACAAATGCAGGTGAGACAGAAAACCACCTTCAAAGAATCTTCCTTCTATCTGGGAAGCAAGTCCCATCTACATTTTCTGGGCAAATTCTCTGAGTCCAGCGGAATCAGCCTCAGAAATACAAAACCCAAAGCAATGGTATTCCAGCCCAGAAGGTCAAAGTGACCTGGCATCTCCAACTCAGTGACCTGAGGCTGTGAAAGTATTAAGGACGGGGAATTTGTCCACTTATCTGAGGGAGAATTTATGGAGCAGGCAGGTCTCAAACAGATCCTAGAAGAGAAAGAAGATTTGGGTAGATGGAGCCTGGACCGTATGGAGCAAGAGAGGGACGAGGAAACTAGCACGTGGGCGCTCACCGTGCTCTGCTGTCGTCAGCTGTATGAGTCACCTCCACCCGTGTGAAGTCACCATCGCTGCTCTCGTTTCACAGATGAGAAAACTGAGGCTCAAAAGGATTAAGTGATCTGTGCATGACCACAGTTCTGTCCGAGGCCTGTGTGACTCCAGAGCTCATACTCTTTTCACTGCGCTGGGCCCAGGGAGGAGCTGAGAGGAGGCTGCAGTGCCGATTACCAAAAAAACCACAAAAGAAAAAAGCGAAAGATAGCTTAGTTACAGAAGACGCAGAAAGGTTTTCAGTTTAAAGCAGTCATTTGTTCACAGTATTTTTAGTTCACAGTATATTTCTGTAAAGCTGTGTTTGTTTTATCATCATCCTTACCATCCACACCATCCTCCCCACATCCTCACCATCCTCACCATCATCCTTACCATCATCACCATCCTCCCCTCTTACCATCACCAATCTTTCTGATGAGGTTTTATAACGAATGATAACCACATGCTAGATACTGAGCTAAGTTATGGTTCTATCTAATTCTTCCGATAATGAGTTTAATTGCATATTATAGATGAGAAAACTGAGGCATGGGGGAAAACTCACCCAAATCACACATCTGTTAAGTAGCAGAGCTGAGGCACCAGCCCAGGCAGCCTGCCTTCAGATCCTATGGTCCTAAGCACACCGCTCATCCTTTGAGATTCTACCTAACAGGAAGATGGAGGTGACGTCGAGGCTGTCACAGACACAGGACACAAGGCAAAATGTACAAGTTGGGGACCTCCCTGGTAGAACCACACATAAAGAACCTGCCTGCCAATGCAGGGGGAACACAGGTTCGATCCATGGTCTGGGAAGATCCCACATGCTTCGGAGCAACTAATCCTGTCGTCCATCACAACTACCGAGCCTGCTCGCCCTAAAGCCTGTGGTGCACAAGAGAAGACACTGCAGTGAGAAAGAAGCTCTCGCAGTACAACACAGAGGAGCCACTGCTTGCCGCAACTCAGGAAAGCCCACACACGGCAACCAAGACCTCGCACAGCCAAGAATAAAAATTGTTTAAATTTTAAAAAATGTACCAGTAGGAAAGCCATTGACTTGACCGGCCCCATAGGGTCCTGGAGTGGCCCTTGTGGAGGCAGAGGACGGCCCACACAGGGATGTCAATCTGAGGGACTTTTTGGAGAGAATAGGTTTCAGGAGCTGCAGGAGGATGAAGGACAAGGGGACTTAGGCCCGGCAGGGCCTGTGGGCAGCCAAGGGACAGGATGCACAGCCTCAAGGCCACGGCTCTTGCAGACTCAGCCCTGTACCCCAAAGGCACCTCAAGGCACATCCACACCTCCCCAGCACCCCAAAGGCAGCTGTGACCCTACAGGGCTGCTCTGTCCCCACCACGTGATGGATGCCAGACGCTGTATCCTTCCTGGGAGGAAACACATCTCGGAGCCTGGCCTCCTATCATAGGACATGCCGCTGCTTCTCTAGGCTGTGAGCGGAGCCCCACAGACCTTGTCCCCCTCCACCTCAGCCATTCCCATCTCCTCGGTCCTCTGTAAATCATCAACCCCACGGAGCCAAGTTCTGCTTCCCACTTTTTAAGTCTGAGGGCATTTATTCCTGCTGATAAACTGGATTTAGACAGCTTCACAAACCCCCGACTGTGGCCAAAATTATGAAGGTGAACTATTCCTGGAGCCCCATCCTGTCCAGGCGAAGAATGTACAGTACAGACACAAACTGGCACTTTTCCCACCCATTTCTGTCCAAGGGAGAATTACTTCTGTCAGGGACTGGAGCAGGGCTTGGGGGTTGGCTGGAGTCATAAATCAGGATTATTACATCGGTGCTTCCCACCAAACTCCCAGAAAAGGAAGGCAGCCCTGCAGGCCTCTGTCACAGCCTGCAGCTTCACCAAAACAAATAAAGCCCAGGGACCAAACCCCACTGCCATCCCCGCCAGCACACAGCCAGACGGAGACCATGAAAACAGCCCTGCTCCTCACCAATTCTGCAAAATGCAGGGGGATGGCTAGGGTCCCACAGCCCTTTGTACAAATCGGGGGTGGGAAGGGGGTGGGAAGGGGTGGGTGACCCTGGGAAGGACCAAGGTCATGGTCCAGAGTCCAGGCCACCCAACAGTATCTGTCGTCTCTCTCTTCCTTCCTTCCTCTTTTCCTTTCTTCCTTCCTTCCCTCCTTCCTTCATGTATTCCTTTCCTTTCTTTCTTTCCTTCTTCTTTTTTGTAGGATTCTACTGAATCTCACTGTGTGCTCTGGGTCCAACACCAGGAAACGGTGCTCGTCGGTGGGATGTAAATAAAGACCGAGAAACAACAGTGGTGGGTTTCGTGGGGACAGGAGGGGAGCGTGGCCGTCAATGCCTTCCGCTGCTCGGAGCTGCACGCAGACCCCTGGCAAGGCTGGGCCATGGGGTGGGGTCTGCCCGATGCCATTCCGAGGCCCACAGGGTTAGAGAGAAGCAAACGGAGGGGCAGGGCTCTGACTCCCAGGCCCGCACACCCTAGAGGCCGTGCACACTCGGGGAGCATCCCCTCTCAACACCACTCCTCTGCCCTGCAGCCTCCTCACACACGGGGAAGCCCTCATGGCTGACCGAGGGCAGGCGGAGGGACCAGACAGGACCCAGGGCCTCCTAAGTCGTGTGTGTGCTCCTTGGTAGCCCCTCCATGCCCATTTTAGTGAGTGCCACCAGCTCCCAGAGCAAGATGCAGGCAGGTCCACCTAACTGTGAGCGGGTGTCAGACGAGGGGAGGGCAAGAGGGGCCCGCGGAGCAGAGCACGGACCTTGTAACCAGGCAACATGCAGCCCCATCCCTCCCCAAGTACCAGCCGTGTGGCCTCGAGCAAGGCACCCGCTCTGCCTTAGAGCCAGTCTCCTTGGCTGTGGAAAGGGGACAGGATGCCCCCAGCAGGGTTGACAGGTGCTGCCCTCGCTGCTCCTAGAGTCCAGACGGGAAAACCAGCCCCGTCCCCAGCCCTCAGCTGGGCTACTCTGCAACTTCTTGACCTTCGGAGCATTTGATTTTTTAAATTTTATTTTATATTAGAATATAGTTGATTAACAATATTGTGATAGTTTCAGGTGTACAGCAAAGTGATTCAGTTATACATGTATATATATACATATATGTATATATTTGCATCAATTTTTTTTCAAGTTCTTTTTCCGTTTAGGTTACTACAGAATATTGAGCAGAGTTC
Organism: Bos mutus; assembly: GCF_027580195.1. Lineage (NCBI taxonomy): Eukaryota > Metazoa > Chordata > Mammalia > Artiodactyla > Bovidae > Bos > Bos mutus. Next base: position 35,698,087 of record NC_091645.1, read on the forward strand.
CCTGTTCCCTGTGCTCTACAGTAGGTCCTTGTTATCCATTCTAAATATAGCAGAGTGTACATGTCAACTTGACTTCACTTCCTCCTTGTAAGACTTGGGTGTTGTCACTTTCCAAAACCTTTTTTAAGTCCTAAAAAGCTAACGAACTCCAGACTCGGCCTGGCAATCCCAGCTGAGCCCCTGGTTCCCCACTCCTGCCCCACCTCCTCTGGCCTCTTAGATGCCTTCAGCATCGCTGCCCTCCTCCCCACACCCCTGCACACGGGCCGGGCCTTCCCTCTGAGAACACTGCCCCTGCCAGTCCTGAGAAGATGGGATGGGAAAAGATGCTGTCATCTGCCTCACAGAGATTGTTCCAATAGAAAAAGTAACACGTTAATGTATGCAAATGGTATTAAATTCTGAGTACAAGAATGTATCACAGAAAATGCATTCAGTCCGCTGTGTTTTGTAATGACTTTCTGGATGGCTCATACGTTCAGTGTACCCTTCTTGCTATAGGATCCATTTCATAGCTACTGAAAATGCTTTCACAGTTCATCTCCCAGTCCAGGCCTTCACCCTACTTCCATAGAAATTACTATTAGTTTTTGTGTACCCTTCTGGAAATTTCCTCTTCCTTCATAAACACACCTGCTCAATCGTTACACAAATGAAAATATATTGTACACTCCATTCTTTGCCACGCTTTACGTCTTACTTAACATTACTTAACAAACATTTTGGAGATCATGTTCATAACAACACATGGGGAGCTACCTTATTCTTTTTTAATCAATTTTATCTGCGTATGGTTGCTTTACAATGCGGTGTCAGTTTCTGCTGTACAGCACGGTGAATCAGCAACACGTGACATGTATCTCCTCCCTTTTGGATTTCCTTCCCATTCAGGTCAACACAGAGCACTGAGTAGAGCTCCCTGTGCTGTACGCTAGGTTCTCATGAGTTATCTACTTCATACATGGTGTATATATGTCAGTCCCAATCTCCCAATTCCTCCCACCCCTCCGTCCCACCTTGGTGTCCAAACATTTGTTCTCTATGTTTGTGTCTCTTTCTGCTTTGCAAATAAGATCATCCGTACCATTTTTTCTAGATTCCACATGTATTATTTTTGATGGCTGCACAGAATTCCAAGACCTGCATATCCTGTAATTCACAATCCGGTCTCAGGGATGAACGCCTGGGATGTCTTCCGCCTTTTGCTACAATTAACATGGTGATAGTGGATCACTTGTTCACGTCCATCTGCCCACATGTGTCAGTGTGTTTGCAGCATAAATTCCTAGAATTTTGAAAGCTGAGAGTGTCAGGTTGCTTCCCAGTATGTTACACACACTTACGATCCATTTATGCTCTCGGCAGTGGGCTGCAGCTTGTTTCCCCACGCGACCAACATTTGCTACCATGACATTGTGCACCAAAGCAATGCATGCAAAAGTCTTAGAAACTGTGATGCTCCGTGGAGATCCAAAATGGCACTCCACTTGCCACCTCTTCTGAGAAGCTGTTCGTGATTCCTCCTTCTCCAGCGTGATGGCCTCCCTCCCCTGACACCACACAGTAACATGTCTGCTCCTTCTTCTCAGTTCTGCCTCCTACAGCAAATTTACAGTCTGGCACAAAATAAAAATTTGCAAGGTTCAATTTGGATCCTACCCACCCAAGTTTCTCAGCTTCTGGCTGAGGCTGGCGGTGCTGGGCAGGGGTGAGTCTGGGAGTATCTAAAGACGTCCTTTCAGCTCCCGGCAGCCTCTCTGATGGCAGGGGGAGGCCAGGTGGTGACAGTGCTTGACAGTACTGCCCAGAGCAGTACAGCCAGGGCCGGTCTTCCTGGGATGCTTGGGGACCACGTCAGACAGACCAGAAGTGTCCACAGCCCTCCAGTCACAGCCCCCACCTCCCACTGCCCTGACTGTGGGGTTCCCCAGCTTGGGGATCTGCTCCTGCAGGAGTCAAGTCACCCAGAAGAAGAAGAGAAAACTGAGAGCCCACAACCTGGGGGCACAAGTGTGCGTCACAGACGCTGCTGGCTGGACAACCTTCCCGTCACTCGGCTTCTCTTCCTCTGCCCTCCACCCTCTGACTCCTCACAGGTTCCTCCCTGTTCCTCGCTGTCTGTCCACACTCTCTACAGCATCACTTCCTGTCTTTGTGTTTTTTTCCTTTTTTCTCTTTCTCCCACTGCCCCCTTCTTTGTCTCCCTGCTACTCCATCATTTTCTGACTTTCTGAGCTTTGGGAATAACTGTGTTCTAGAGCCAAGGCGAGGCCTTGTGAACGCTCACGTGGGAAATGTCAGCTCAGCCTCTTGCTGAGGGGTTGACATTTACTAAGAGGGCAGCTGGGATGCTGGGACTCAGAGCAGCCTCCGAGCATCTCTTCCCGGTACCGTCCCATCCTCCCCAGCCTCCTACTCTCCTTGCACATGGAAATGCATAAATCCCCTCCTCCTTTTTTCCCAGACCCTCAGCCACATCTTTACCTCCATACCCTGCTCCCAGTGCTTTAACTCCAGTTCCAGAGCATGGTGGATCAGAAAGGGTGGCGATGGTAAAGCACTGTAGACTTGCCCAGGGAGAGAAAGCTCTATCTCAGCATGTTGGATGTGTCGAACCAGAGGGCAGAAGGAAGCTGAGTTGTTCGGGAGGACCGAGCATGAGATGGGGAGAGAAGTGGGGAGCAGCTGAGGGTTGATCTAGGTGAACTTTTAACCTTTGAGAAGCTCACTACCTGAGTTTCTATGTCAGGAAGTTGCAAGCCCCACAGCTTGCTACCATGAGCTCTGTCAGCTGTCAGAGACCTTAGGCTCAGATTCCCTGTGGTCCTCAGTTAAAATGTCCCTAAAGGACAGACCACTTCTCCATTAGAAATTTCCCTTCCTGTCCCCTTTCTCCAAAACACCTCTCCTTTTTCTGGCCAAGCCAGCTCTCTCTGTTTCTATTAAATGCCCAGTGAGCATGGAGCTTGAAAGGGGTGATGCTCTGTGTTTCTTTCTCCATTATTCTCTTTTTCCTGTTACTGCACATTCAGATCCATTATCTCATTTTTCTTGAGAAACTGATAGCTCAATTTGAAGGTGAGGGGGTTCCAACCCTGAAATGAGGACAATCCCTTGGAGATGGAGCTAGAAAGTTTACAGCCAAGACAAAGGCCAGCCAGACCTGCTGAGATGGGCAGTGGGCAGCCGGAGTGGGTCAGGGATTCTGAAAGAAAGAGGAAGACCACAAAAAGCAAACTACCAGATCTGTGTGGCCATCGGGTTTCTGCTTGGATTGCTCTGTACAGATGGCCTGAGACTCCAAAGGAAACTTCCAAAAAGGAGTCCCTTGGCCTTTGCTCACTGGACAATAAATCCTTCAGCACCCTCCCTCCCGTGACTCCCTGGTCTGCTCTATAATGCAGAGCCCCCTGAAGCAGCATTTACTGTTGGGATGAGAGGAAAAGAAGCATCTGGCAGGGAGGAGCTCATTTCCTCTGCACGGTCAGGCTGCTTCCTTGACACAGACCAGGATGCAGGGTGGTACCTGGCAACCAAACTTCAGCAAGCTGTACTTTCTCATGGTGACACGATGTGAGGCTAACCTCCCAACCCCGGGTACACCTGGGATAGTGGTCCATAGTTATATCCTTCTTAGTCAGCAGTTTCCGTTGGACTTACCTGGTGGCTCAGATGGTAAAGCATCTGCCTACAATGTGGGAGACTTGGGTTCAATCCCTGGGTCAGGAAGATCTCCTGGAGAAGGAAATGGCAACCCACTCCAGTATTCTTGCCTGGAAAATGCCGTGGACAGAGGAGCCTAGTAGGCTACAGTCCATGGGGTCGCAAAGAGTGGGACATGACTGAGAGACTCCACTTTCTGTTGCTTTCACTGGGATCTTGAGAGCCCCTTGGAAATCACAGATGTCTCTGTTTTGATGGAGACAGACCCAAAATTCAAACAAAATTTGCATGCTAAGTCTCCAGTCATTGTCTGACTCTTTTCGACCCCATGGACTGTAACCCGCCAGGCTGCTCTGTCCATGGGATTTCCCAGGCAAGAATACTGGAGTGGGTTGCCATTTCCTCCTCCAGAGGATCATCCCAACTCAGGGATCGAACCCACATATCCTGCACTGGCAGGCAGATTCTTTACCACTAGTGCCACCTGGGAAGTCCTTTCCAGAGCATTACTTGTAGGATATTATTTAAAAAAAAAAAAAAAAAAAAGAAAGAAAATAAAACTTTGAAATAACCAATCAATTTGTACTCAGATTTTAGAAAGAATATAAATAAAGCAATTTATCTCCAGTCTCTCTACCCAGGAAAAATTCTCAAATTAAAATATAGCCTGCTGCTGCTGCTTCTGCTAAGTCGCTTCAGTGGTGTCTGACTCTGTGCGACCCTGTGGACTGCAGCCCACCAGGCTCCGCCATCCCTGGGATTCTCCAGGCAAGAATACTGGAGTGGATTGCCATTTCCTTCTCCAATGCATGAAAGTGAAAAGTGAAAGTGAAGTCGCTCAGTCGTGTCCGACTCTTAGCGATCCCATGGACTGCAGCCTACCAGGCTCCTCCGTCCATGGGCTTTTCCAGGCAAGAGTACTGGAGTGTGTCGCCATTGCCTTCTCCAAAAATATAGCCTAGCATACAACAAATTAAATTACAGCACAGACCAAATATAGGAATCTGCCAATATATTAATAGCATGGAGGACTCAGGATACAGGCCAAGCCAAGGGTGTACCCTCTGTTAGATCCTCTGGAATAGGGACTTCCCTGGCGGTCCAGTGGTAGAGACTTCCCCTTTCAATGTAGGGGGTGCAGGTTTGATCCCTGCTTGGGAAGCTAAGATTCCACATTTCATGGCAAAAAAAAAAAAAATCCGAAACATAAAAGAGGAACAACATTATAACAAATTCAATTAAAAAAATTTTTTTAATGTCCCACATTAAAAAAAAATAATACCTCTAGAATTTTGAAGGTGGTGCTAACTCAGCCTCAGAGTCTAGAGATCTTGAGGACACCATCGGAAATTCCTCGGTGGTCCAGTGATTAGAACTTGGCACTCTCAATTCCGGAGCCCTAGGTTTGATACCTGGTCAGGGAGCTAAGATTCCACAAGTCATGAAGTGAAAAAAAGGACACGGTCCCTGTGGGAAGCATGGAAATGCACCTCTCATGTCCCCAACAGCAGGACCCTGACTGACGGGCCACCCCAGATACCACCCTCTGATCTCCACCCCTGCTAACTCTGAGGCCTCCCATCTCACCAGCAGTTCCCAGTGAATGGCAGGGACTCTCAGTGGGTCAACAACGAAAAGACCCAGGACACCTCTGACAAGCCACTTGGGCTTTAACACTCCCCTGCAGTCTTGCAGAACTCTCCTAGAACTTGAGTGCTGACCAAAATGCTTCCACCACCTTCTCTTGTTTCTTTCACCTTCACCCAGGACAGACTGTAACCACAGGCTGGCTGATCCCCCGGCCCCCCAGCCCCTCCACATCTTCTTTCATGCTTCTTGGCATCTGCCTCTCTGAGGACACACCCAACACAAGTAGCCCCAGGAGTGATCCAAGAAGAGAAAGCTAAGGGTTGGGGGCTGGATCCCCCCGCCACCATCCCTGTGGATGGAGGAGGTACAGATGGTCTCTGGCTCATGTTGCTAAAGATATCACCCATGGTGCCCTGGGAAGTGTCCCAGTAGAGAGGAATGCGGTGGCATTTTTAAAATATGGGAAGGATAATGCCTACAGATTGTGCCATTTGCAGAGACATGGATGGATCTAGAGACCATCATACAGAGAAATGTCAGAAAGAGAAAACCAAACATATTAACACATATATGTGGAATTTAAAAAAATTGTTTAGATGAGCTTATTTACAAAGTGGAAATAGAGACACAAACGTAGAGAACACATGTATGGACACCGAGGAGGGAAGTAGGGGCTGGAATGGATTGAGATACTGGGGCTGATACATATACACGACTACGAATGAAGTAGATAACCAATGGGAACTTGCTGTACAGCGCAGGGAACTGTACTCAGTGCTCTGTGGTGCCCTAATTAGAAAGGAAATCCCCAAAAGAGGGGATATGTGTAAGCATATAGCTGATTCGTTTTGCGGTACAGCAGAGACTAACACAACGTTGTAAAGCCCCTGTACCCCAATGAAGGTTAATTGTAAAAAGAAAAAGAAAGTAAAATAAAATATGGGAAGAATAAACCTACAAAGACAGCAGAGTTGGCTCATTACTGCTAAGTCACAGTGCTGCCCTGAAAAGAGATGGAGACCATGGCCACTAACACTTACCAGCTTCATGCATGATCTAGAGGGCCTTCACAGGAGCCCCCAGGGAGGCCCTTGTCCCCTGGAGCGGACAAACAGACCCAGCTATATGACACACTCAGTGTCTGACTGTTGGCGTCACAGAGCTCCAGAAACATTTAAATACTCAGCCAGGGAGTCTCTTTTGCCAAAGGGAGAGGCCTGGCAAGCAAATGCAGGACCCTGTGAATATAGGGACTCCCTGAGGGAAGATACTGACCCCCCAGATTTCCTGTCCTTCCAGTGCCTCGGGCCTTTCAGACATGGCCCACCCCTCCCTACAGAGAGCTGGCCCTTCAGTGATTGATGGTGTTCCAGGGCCCTCCCCCCTGGACAGCAGGTGTCCCCTTAGAAGTACACTTCATCCTCTCCTGGGTACTGGGCGGTAACTAGAGATTAGTTCAGCTCTGTGACCCTAACGGTTCCACATTTTAGATATGCAAACATATCTAACAATATATGGAAGGGAAGAAACTGTGCCCTGGAATAAATGCAAGAATTAGCCCCGTGTGCCAGCAGACCCCAAGGGATTACCCCTGGGCTTGAGTTTAAAGGCACTGGATCAAAGTAGCCAGGATGCTTGTGTGCTTAGTCGCTTCAGTCGTGTCCAACTCTTTGAGACTGTAGCCCGCCAGGCACCGCTGTCCATGGGATTCTCAAGGCAAGAATACTAGAGTCGGTGGCCATTCACTCCTGCAGGGGATCTTCCCAACCCAGGGATCGAACCCAGTCCTCTTAACGTCTCCTGCGTTGGCAGGCGCGTTCACGTGACTACAAAAATTTTGAAGCGCTGGCTCTGCTACACACCTGAAACTAGTATAATGCTATACCTCAATCTTTTTAAAAGGGGAGAAAGGGGATACTGGATCCTTGGTATGTTCATTTCAGGGCGTAGGAGCAGACCAAAACAAAAACAAACAAACAAAAACAAAGTGGCCAGGATGTAAGGCTGGGTCCGCAAACACTAACTGACTTCAGGGCTCTCTGTTTGATTAATGGGCTTAACACCCTAGCAAGGGCCCCAGGGAAGGAGGCAAACAGCTGCTGAGGTGAGTCCTAAAGGGCAGGGAAAAGCAAAGGCCACTCAGCAAGTGGAAATGCTCCAGCTGCTCTGGCAGCGAGGACAGGAAGGCAGCATGGGGCTCCGGGAGTGGGCGTGCTGGGGCCGACAACCCCAAGTGTGAGTCCAGAAAGCCGGTTAAGGCATTACATTCATCCCTATGGAGCCCAAAGACAGTTCTTCCCCGGCTACCTATCGCTAAGATTAGAGGGGGCCGGGATTGCCGGATTTAGCACATAAAATATATGATTTCTAGTTAAATCTGATGTTGGAAAGGAAGTAACAAAGCCTGGTTTCTTAACATCCACAGGAAAGACAGAACTCCCAAGAAGCTGAGGCACTGGGTGCTGCTGTCTATAATCCCCAAAGTCATCACTGGTGGAGTGAGACGTGAAGGTGGATGGTCACCTCAAAAAAGAAACACTGTTCTCTGCCGGATTGCTTGCTCCAGAGCTGCCTGGAAGCACTGACAGAGAGACGACTTGATTCCTGAGAGGCCGGACCTGCAGCCCCATGGCAAATATCTACCCTGTGGTTCCCCAAAGGGTCCTATGACCGTTTGCTCAGGGGACAGAATATCAGGGAAAGGAAATACCCAGAATCCTCCGGGACAATTGGAGCAGAGGGTCCTAGTTGTCATCTGCATCCAGAGACCCAAAGCATCAGAACGACTCCCCTGTTAGGATAAGGCCTCTGGACCCAGGTCACAAATGTAGTCCTGGCTGAAATGCAGCTCACAGGGGAGCCTCCTGTGTCCACAGACTTGCCGTCCATTGCCCCCGAGGATGTCATTGGTCTTGGATACTTGGCTGTTGTAGTAACCCCAGCTCTAGGTCCTTGGCTTCTGGGATAAGACCTATCAGAGTCAGAGAAGCTAATTGGGAACCTTTGAATGGCTGTCCCCAGCCCCAGCCAGAATATCATGTCCCTGGGGAACGGCAGGATTCGTGTCACCCCTAATGACCTACAAGATGCTGGCTCTCTGATCCCCATAATATTTCATTTAAATCACTAGTCTAATCCCTGCAGAAACCAAAAAAAACATGGAGAGTAACCGTGAACTACCACAGGCCTAAATGTGCAGGAACCGCCACTGCAGCTGCTGCTGCTGCTGCTAAGTCACTTCAGTCGTGTCCGACTCTGTGCGACCCCATAGACGGCAGCCCATTAGGCTCCTCTGTCCCTGGGATTCTCCAGGCAAGAATACTGGAGTGGGTTGCCATTTCCTTCTCCAATGCATGAAAGTGAAAAGTGAAAGTGAAGTCACTCAGTCGTGCCTGACTTAGCAACCCCATGGACTGCAGCCTACCAGGCTCCTCCATCCATTGGATTTGCCAGGCAAGAGTACTAGAGTGGGGTGCCATTGCCTTCTCCGCCACTGCAGCTGCTGTGTCCAAAATGACTTTATTGCAAGAACAGATTAATAAGGCCTCAGGGTATGTGACCACTGACTCTGCAAATGTATTCTTTTCCATTCTAATAAAAAGAGAGAGAGAGAGAGAATCAGAAACAGTTTGCACTGTGTGCAGCAGAAAACAATATTCCTTTACAGATTTTCCACAGGACTGTCTGAACTCATCCATTATCTGTCACAACATAATCCAAAGAGATCTGACTGTCTAGTGAGTCTGCAGGGTATCACCCTGACCCAGCACTTCAGCAACCTCATGCTGACTCCAGGAGCGGTTTTAAAACCTATGAGATTCAGGGACCAGTCACTTCAATTAAGTGTTCAGGGTCCAATAGGAACAGGCACCAGGTTATCCATCTAAATAAAAGACCCATTGCTGCATCCTGCATCCCCCCACAAAGAAGGATGCTCAATGCCTGGTAGGCTGCCCTGAGTTCTTTTTTTTTTTTTTTTTTTTTTTTGTGGACCATTTTTAAAGTCTTTACTGAATTTGTTATGATATTGCTTCTATCTTAAGTTTTGGCTTTTTGACTCTGAGGCATGTGGGACTTTAGCTTCCCAACCAGGGTCTGAACCCACACTCCCTGCATTGGAATGTAGAGTCCTAACCACTGGACCGCAGGGGAGTCCCATTCTAAGTTCTTAATGCAACACATTTCACACCTACAAATACTGGCCTTCTTATTCTGGATGACATAGGAGGCTGCCATTCTTGAAGGCGTCCAGAGGGAAGTTCTTTGCAGGAGATCCAGGTCATGGTGCTAACAGCCCCGCCACTTGGGCCATTTCATCTGACAGACATGCTGGTGTTGGGAGCGGCAGTGCCACGAAAAGACGCGGTGTAATAGCTACTACAATGCGCTTAGGGGAAACATCATAAAGCAAGTCTTGGGATTCTGAAGCAAGCCTATGCTGTCTACAGGAAGGATTTTTTTGTTTCATGTTGTGAGCGTTTATTTAACTAAAATCAGTGGTAGTAGTAGTAGTGTTAGTCGCTCAGTTGTGTCCAAATCTTTGCAACTCCATGGTCTGTAGCCCACCAGGCTCCTCTGTCTGTGGGATTCTCCAGGCAAGAACACTGGAGTGAATTGTCATGCCCTCCTCCAGGGGACCTTCCTGACCCAGGGATTGAACCTGGGTCTCCTGCATTGCAGGCGGATTCTTTATCATCTGAGTCACCAAGGAAGCCCCTTAAATCAAATATGATTCATCACTTCACTCATCCGGAACATAAACTGCAATGTATTACAATGTTCCGAAAGCAGATGAATGAACTTCTAGTTGTGAAATTCTTATCCTTCCCTCAGGATGTCTTGTGAAACAGGTGGCATGACACCTTCTAATGCAGATACAAAAGAAGGGTACAGATGTCAATCCAAATATAAATGTATGAACATCCTAATTCCTTTCCCACAATGAAAGTTAAAATAGCACTAGAATTTCTCCTATTTTCTTCCTGCATGCTATTTTGGAGACTACCTTTCTAGAACCTTCTTCAGCACAGCACATAGACATGTGCCATCATAAAAGGCCTGAGTCATGTCTCATTTATCCTCCACTGAATGAGCCTTATGTCACCTCAGGAGCTATACAGCAGGGATTTACAAATCGTCCAAGCGCAATCGTTAGCTGTTACCAGGTCCTGCTAGAGATGCTTGCCCACAGGACACCAAGTGATGGTACAGTCAGGCTACCCACTGTAAGCCGTGCTCCTTCAGACCCACCAGGCCACAGCACTGATGTTCCCAGCGACAGTCCACCTAAACCAGAAAGCATGTCTCAGGAACTGAGCTTGAGCAGGACCAGAGGGCATGAGTGAGCTGCATAAACATGTGACTCAAAGTTCCATGCTGCCCACCACAGCTGTCCCGGGGCCCTAGCCACACCCGCAGCTGCCTCCCCACCCTATAAGGCTTCCCATGAATCCAGCTGAAATAAAAAGAAAACCCCTGCTCGTTGCAATAGGAGGAGTGCAGGCCCTAGCCCAGTGTGGCCCTTCAAGGTATGGAGGGTGCATCGTGACAGTCTTTGAGGCTGGGACGGGTTTCCTGGAGGGGGTGAAGGCTGAACTTGCTCATGAAGGCTGGGAGGCTTTGGCTAGAAAGATGGTACAGGGAGGGGCCCTGCGGGAGGGGGAAGAGGCAGGACTCACACAGATAACACGGATCCTCAGAAAACTGATTAGAACAGGACATAGAGAGGAAGGGCAGGGCTCTCCCTTTCACCCTGTCCTCACTGCCTGTCTTGCCTTTATAATTTCTGCCTGATTTCCTTACAGGAAAAGTGATCTGGGCCTATTTCTCTGGCCCCCGTGGTCTGTATCCTGGGACCTGCCAACCCTCAAACCCGGTGCCACGAGGAGATGCCCAAACAGAGGAGGCCTGCCTCCGGACGGCTCCAGGAGAGATTTCCCTGACAGACCTAGCCTTGCGCTCCCTCCCCTCCCTGGCATCCAGGTTCAGCTGCTATTCTCTGGCACCGATGCCTCTAAAGTATTTACAGAATGTTCTCCCACGCCCCTCCATTGGTCCTGAGGTCAAGCCAGCCAGTTCTGCTCATTTATGTTTCGCTCATAAATCATTCTCTCCCCTCCCTTCAATGCTTCACTGGCTCTCGCGCCCAGGACTGTGGAGCCTTCTCAAAGCACACCGCCTCCTTCCCATCTCCGGGGAAGGGCCTGTTCCCAGCACCGGCCTCTGAAAAACCCAGGCTGTGAAGCCCTTCCCTCGGATCTGGGACAGCGCCGTCCACATCCACACCACGGCCGCAGAATGAGCTCACCGGATGCCCTGAGGTCACTCTCTTGGCTCCAGGGCTGTCCAGCCCCGGATGCAGGGAGCGGGAGGGGGCCTTATCACTGGGAGGGGTGTGGAGTCAGGACGCCTGGGTTGCATTCCTGGCTCAGCTTGCAGCTTGCACAAGTCACTGAGTCTTTCCTGCCGGGACATGACTCCCCTAACCACACAGTGCTTGGCCCCTTGGGCTTCCAGTAATCAAGTCTAAATGGGCATCAGTCCATGGTGTCCAGGGAGCCTCAGGATGAACTCGGGCAGCCTCCACCGCCATCACCTCTTTCCTAATGGTCATGTTTCTCTGAGGTCCATCTACTCTGATCCTAGAATCCCACATGGGAAATAACTCTGAGATACCAGTATGAATTAAACACCAGGTCCTAAACTCTGAGCTGATCTCACCCAGATCTAGTCCTAAGCCACACCTCCTTTTAGCCAGAGACTTGATAAATTGTCCTGCTAACACTACACAAAGGACGATCCATATAGATGTTACAGATGAAGAACAATGTCCAGAGAAATTCAGTGTAATTTACCAAACTCACACGCTAGATAGCAGCAGGGCAAGGTTTCCAGAACACTCTCTGTAAACCCAAATCACCCTGACCTTAGGCTTCCCTGGTGGCTCAGCTAGTAAAGAATCTGCCTGCAATACGGGAGACCAGGGTTCAATTCTTGGTGTCGGGAAGATCCCCAGGAGAAGGGATAGGCTACCCACACAAGTACTCTTGGGCTTCTCTTGTGGCTCAGCTTGTAAAGAGTCCACCTGCAATATGGAAGACCTGAGTTCTATCCCCAGGTTGGGAAGATCCCCTGGAGAAGGGAAAGACTACCCACTCCAGTATTCTGGCCTGGAGAATTCCATGGGCTGTATAGTCCATGGGGTCGCAAAGAGTCGGACACGACTGAGTGCCTTTCACTTTCACCCTGACCTCAGAGGGTACAGGAGGCACCAGAGGATGCTCACAACAATCATGCATTTCAGAAGCTGAATGGGAAGCTATTTGGCTTGAAGAGTTTTGTGGTTTTTTCCCCTAAGGGTTCCCTTTTCTCCACATCTCACCAACATTTGTTATTTGTGTTTTTTTTTTTTCAATTGGAATCTAATTGCTTTACAATATTGTGTTGGTTTCCTCGGCAATAAAAAGGAGCGAAATGTAGATGAACCTAGCGACTGTCATACAGAGTGAAGCAAGTCAGAAAGAGAAAAACAAATACCGCATATCGTCCACGCATATATAGGGAATCTAGAAAAGTGGTGCAGATGAACTTACTTGCAGGACAGGAATAGGGACATAGATGTACAGAATGGACTTGGAGGTTTTGACTGTGCTTCCCCCAGCCTACTTTATGGGCCTGCTTTCACCATGTTTTCACTTGGTATTATTAGGAGACAGAAATAAAAAATAAGTCAAATCATTTCACAGTCTGCCTAGAACTGTTATACTTGGCCCAGCTGCAGGAGAGAATGCTTCCCAATACAGCTCCAACCAGTCTGCTAGTTCGTCCATGTGTTTTGACCTATTTGCCATACTTGTTCAAGAGTCCAGTTGGGAAGACTAAAACCTTGGGGATAAAAACAATCACAATGACCAAGAAGAGAGGGACAAACCATAGTTATTCAAGGTGCCCAGAGATCAGGATGGGGTAGCAGTCGCTGAGAGACTGAGTGGGAAGGAAAGCCCAGACTGCCTTCAGCAGCCCTCTGTCTTCTCCACCTGTGATCTCTGGGTCTCCCTCTGACATAAGGAGCCCCCAGCACCTGCCCCCATTCTGATCGTGGACACAAGGCTCTTCCACTCTCCAGCGGTGGGGGGCAGCAGCCAGTGCCCAGAGCCACCCCAGCCTGGCCCCAGGACTAAGGTTGCTCATCACTGGTACAGGCAGCTACTAAGCGCACAAGGGTGCCTATGTTGCCACCACACTGGCATCATTTATCCTCCCTAAGACCAGAGCTTCTGCATGCACAGGGCCCACCTGCCCCCTTCCCAGGACACCTTGCTCCTCCTCCTATTCAAAATCTAGCTGGCATTTCAACACCCTTCCAGACAATCAGATTCTCCTCTTTTCAATAACCACTCTGTTCTCCTGATTTTGCCTGAGTTCTCTCCAACAACTCTGACCAGGAAGAATACAAGGGAGCAGATTCCAAGAACACAACAGAAGCGTCACATTCAGTGGGTCACTGGCTGGGTGAACACGGAACGCCTTCCACAGGCTCAGAAGTATTGGTTGAAAGAAAGAATGAATAAATGAATGAGGAACTAAAGGGAGAATGTAAAGGGATTTCTTCCATGGACAACTGGTCAATCCTGAACTTGCCAGGTAGGCTTTGATCGCATCTTCCCCTGGTCCCTGACTCTCCCATAGCTGATGGCTTAATCCCTCCCATTCATCCTCTCCTCTTTCACTTTCTCTTCTGCTACCACCTCAGTTATCTCACAGCTGGTCTAGGGCTGAATCTATTTAACTGGTTTCTCTATCTACCTCTCCTTTCGGTCCCTCCCATCTGTCCTGCATTCCACCCTTAGCCCATCAATCTGAGCAGGTGTTACTTCCCAGTTCAAAAACAGTCAAAGGTTTCAGGGCTTAATGTACACATGTGTTGCGTCTCCCGCAAGGTCCTCTGTGGTCTTTCTGTCTCTCCGTTATCACTGCCCTAGGTCAGCAGAGTGCAATGGGAAACGTACTAGATAAAGGTCACAGTCGAGGGTTCTAAGCTCCAGTCTGCTCTTCACAGTCATGTAACCTTGGCCAAGCCACTTCAACTTTCTGGACCTAATAGTCTCAGCAGTAAAATGAGGATACTGAACCTCAGGATATCTGGAGTATCTTCCAATTATAACATCTGTGATCCCAGGCAAATAATCACATCAGCCAAATTTTCTGACTCACAACCATTCCTTTTACTGTCCTAACTTTGCTCTTCTGAATATGCCTATGTCCTACTTAGAACAGCCTTCCTCTCCTCCCATCCAAATCGCGTGCATTCTTCATGGCCCTCCTGAGAAATCCCAGCTTCTCTGAAAACTTCCCTGGCCCATCAAAATTGAGGACGTCTTTCTTTGACTGCCTCAACTCCCATCACACGTATGGTGCCTAACACACAAGCCCCAGATAGTACTATTATTATTTCATGTGAACATACCTTGTTTATCTGACTACATGGTACCACGTTGTAAGGGGAAGTGTCTTAGTCCCTCCACACCCTTGTACCCAGCAGGCAATCCACAAATAGGCGACAGTGGTTTCTGGAAGGAGAGGAACCAGGACCAGAAAGCAGGAAATCTGGACTTCAGTCTCCAGTGACCTTCAGCACTCTACCTGTGTAGACCTGAGTAAGGTGAATCCATTTGTAAAATGAATGCTTTGGATCAGGATACAAGCTCATTGCTGAGATTCCTCCCAGAGCCAACACTTCGTGGCTTTCTGATAAAGAAGGTCCAAGCCTTCTTGGAGTCTCACTTTTCCTTATTTTCAAATCCCTTTGGTCCTGCTCCTGGGCTGAGCAATAGAAGGAGGGGCTTTCAAATAAGGCCCCTCAGTCTCTCACTTAGCCTGAACCACTTCTGCAATAAATTGCAATTCAACTGTGATGAATGGCCACAATGTGGATTTCACAGATTTAGCTGATTGAACTATTTCTTTAAAGCAGATTCTGTTTACCTAGCAAAGACCAGCTATTTGGCACCAAAGGGCTTCTTAGTGTTTTCCTTACCATTATAGCTGCTTGTGGGCTTCCCTGGTGGCTCAGCAGTAAAGAATCCACCTGCCAATGCAGGAGATGTGGGTTCAACCCTTAGGTCAGGAAGATCCCCTGGAGAAGGAAATGGCAACCCATTCCAGTATTCTTGCCAGGAAATCCTATGGACAGTGGGGCATGGCGGGCTACAGTCCATGGGGTCTCAAAGACTTGGACATGACTAAGCAACTAAATAAGAACAACATAGCTGCTCGCAGCCACCCACAACTTTAATGCCAGCGTCCTATTGATGAGAGTTTAATGAAGTCCCAGAGTATCCACCTTTATAGATGGGCTCTTAAACAAAAACTAGCATTCAGTTCCTGCTGGTATTTCTAGAAACATTTCTATAATTATTGTTTTCAATTACAGATGCAAAGACACGGGGAGCTTTAAAAATCAAAGACCACATCTTTATCCAGAAAACAGAAAGAAACTGGACTATGGCAATGATACCTCTCACCTGCTGGTAGGACTGTCATAATAATTCTAATGACCAAAGAAGTAGTAAACTCATCCTCATCCCTAACTTGGGACCACATCTTAACACATGCACTGCATTTCACCACACCTACTTCCTGGCTTCTTCATTATATCATTTGAGGCAAGACACTGTACCGTGTCAAGATTTTACAGACTTTAGTAAAATGCGCTGTGGTGGTGGAGATGGTGGTAATAGACTATAAGAGGAATGTCTACGCTAAATGGCTAGTTCTATGCTGAGTCATTGCTCCTTTCCTCCCTAAGTAATAATAACAGCTATCATTTATTGATTGTTAGGAGGTACCAGACACTGGACTTAGCACTTTACTGCACACACAGGTGGACACTGTTGTCATCCACTTCTAGAGACGGGAACTGAGGATTAGCGAGAGCTAAGAATGCAATCTCACTGGGCTTCTCAGTGACCCAGGCAGTAAATGATCCACATGCCAGTGCAGGAGATGTGGCTTCGATCCCTGGGTCAGGAAGATCCCCTGAAGTCGGAAATGCCAACCCTCTCCAGGACTCTTGCCTGGAGAAGCCCATGGACACAGGAGCCTGGTGAGCTACAATCCATGGGGTCACAAAGAGTCAGACACAACTGAGCACACCCGAGCCCAATCTTCATAGAATAGCAGGGTCAGAATTCAAAACCAATTCCCTGTGGCCCCAAACCCATGGTTGTAACCACTTTGAAACACATCCATACTCATGTCTTCTTGGCTTCACAGGGTGTCCCAATCCATTCCTCTTGCTTGGAAAGCACAGCTGACTAGGATCACTCCATGCTTGTCTTTAGTTTCTTAGCTATTCCTGGGAATTTAGCAAGAAACTTGAGCCAAGGTTCCTCAAGGCCATTTAGGGATATGAAGTTTGATCTTTTCTTTATTTGAGGGGAAAGACCAGTTCCCATCATTAATACCAACCTCTTCCCACTTCCCTGCTTAGTCCCTAGTGAAAAGGAAAGAGAACTGGTTATGTAGGAGGGAGGAGAACAGGGGTCCCAACCCTCAGTATTAAATACCTTCTATCTGTTCAGTGCCCTGTGCAGTGATAAGAGAAGGCGTGTCTGGGAGGGGCAGTGACTCATCCTTGGATGCTCTTTTGTCTGCAGGAGGAATGTAGCTGTTAACTGCTGAAAAGCGGTCCTCTGGACAGGGAAGCGGTCCTCTGGACAGGGAAGCGGTCCTCTGGACTGTGTGCTGCAGTCCACGGGGTCGCAAAGAGTTGGACATGACTGAGCAACTGAACTGAACTGGAGAAGTCCTCCTCCGGAAAACCATCCACTCTACAGGATCACTGACACCCCTTCAGGCATCTCCATTTGGCTGCGTGACTCAGCTTCATGACTGAGATTCAAGCTGTTGTCCCTGGCCCAGCAACTGGGACCCATGCCAGTCCAGAGCTCCAACCTGGTCCCACGACCCGGGGTGATCTATGGTGCTCCAAGCTTCCCTTTGATGAAGAAACCAGAAAACCAGATGGATTTCAGAAAGAATCTCCTGGTGCAAAATGGACAGTTAAACCTTATAGATGACCCCAGTCTCCCCCCTTAACTGCCACTTCCTGGGTTCCGAAACTGGGATTTAAAGCCTAAGCATGCCTGCCAAGTTGCTTTAGTCATGTCCAACTATTTGCAAGCTGCGGACTGTAGCCTACCAGGTTCCTCTGTCCATGGGATTCTCCAGGCAAGAATACTAGAGTGAGCTGCCATGCTATCCTCCAGGGGATCTTCCCAACCCAGGGATTGAAACTGCATCTCTTATGTCTCTTGCATTGGCAAGTGGGTTCTTAACCACTAGACCCACCTGGGAACTCAAAAAAAGCCAGAGTAGAGGCTTTCATTATACCTGCCAAGACCTGGGCTCTAAAGACCTTTGATCAGAGCTCTTGGTTTGATGAGTTATCAGGGCTAACTGCCAAGTGACTCTCAAATTCCTGTTCAAGTACTGACCCCTGGGTGTGTAGCACCTTAGGATTCTTAGAAGGTTAGTGAGGCAGGATCTGGGCATTTCTGGGTGTCTCCCTCACCCCTACACCATCACCCTTCAACCATTAGCCAGGGTCCCCATGACATCCCAACCTCACACTCAGGACAGTTGTGTGGGAAAATGGGGTTTTAATTGTCTAAGCCAAAAAGCAACTCAGGAAAGTGAGGATGTTTTATGGAACACTTCAGTCTATTTGTTGCACTCATATTTTCCTTTTCTATGTATGTGCAAGAGTGATCTATGATTTTTTTTTAAGTCTATGTATAAAAGAAACCAAAAAGAGTATTTTTAATGGAATACAATAAGAATTCTAAGTAATGGGCAGAGACCACCTTTAAATCATAATTCGGCCCAAAATCATACAGCTGGTCAAGGATAAAGCCAAGACGGGAATCAGGACACCCAGTCCCACAGCTGTTCTGTGGCTCCCATCCACTGGGCTCCACAGTAGGTGTCACTCAAACGCTTGGAGCTCTGCCAAAGCCCAACCACCCATGGCACCCAGCCCTTAGCAGAGGGGGTGAGAAGTGTCTCTGAGTGCTTCCTCCTCCCTGAGTCAAGTGCTCTCTTTCCTCCTCCCTGAGCAACCACTCAAGGCAACTGGGGAGAAGTGGCCCAGCTGGCCTGTGGCCACAGAGGATGCCGGCTCAGCCCCTGGAGCCCTGCCTCGGGCCTCCTCCCCATTCCCACACTCTTTCCCCAGAAGGTGTGAGCCTCAAGCTGCACTCAGGCTTGGCAGAGTGGGCAGAACTCACCTGGACAAACAAAAAAGAAGGCAGAGAAGAGCACTCAAGTCTAGAACCATGTGGATGCCTTCCAGAGAGGGAAGAAAAGCCAAAATATCTAGGGTGGAGCTGGAGGACTGCTAGGCCTTCAGCCAAGGTCAGGCTTGAACTTGGCTGTCCCATCAGGACCCAGGACATGAACCCCTGGCTGTGGCTGTAACTGATGTCTAAGGACTTGCCCTCCCTGGGCTGCTGTCACGAAAATCTTTGGAAATCTTAACCTGCTTTGGGGGCAGTTTAAGGACCATGAGGGAAGGGGGACAGATATTGCATTGGAACCTTGTGATTGTCTGGAAAGACCAGGATGAATTAGAAAGTGGTCAGAGTGAAGAAGTCTGGACTTTAGGCCCATCATTCAGTCATGCTCTTGCCTGGAAGATCCCATGAACAGAGGAGCCTGGTAGGTTATAGTCCATGGGATCGTGAAGAGTTAGACACGACTGAGCGACTTCACTTTCACTTTTCACTTCCATGCATTGGAGAAGGAAATGGCAACCCACTCCAGTGTTCTTGCCTGGAGAATCCCAGGGACGGCGGAGCCTGGTGGGCTGCCATCTATGGGGTACACAGAGTCGGACACGACTGACATGACTTAGCAGCAGCAGCAGCAATCACTCAGTCGTGTCCAATTCTCTGTGGTCCCATGAACTGTAGTCCGCCAGGCTCCTCTGTCCATGGGATTTCCCAGGCAAGAACATGGGAGTGGGTTGCCATTTCCTCCTCCAAGGGATCTTCCCGACCCAGGGATCGAACCCAAAGCTCTTCTGTCTCTTGCATTGTCAGGCAGGTTCTTTACCACTAGCACCATCATTCAGAGAGCCTGGCAATCAGACCTTCAAAGCCACAGGAACAGCAATGAGGAAGGATTATGAATTCTGCAAATAGTCCTAAAAGTCAGCCTCAGCTTCACCGTTTGTCTGCCATATGGTCTTGAGGAACTTAACCTGCCATGAACCTCAGCTTCTTCATTTGAATATGGGGATTAAAAATAAACACTTGAAAGGGGTGTTGGAGGACAAAAATGAAATAATATACATAAAGTACTTGGCTCATAGCAGGTGCTCCCAAAATGTTTGTTCTTTCTCCTAAACCTTGAAGATTCCACCAGTGTTATGTTTTTAAACATCTTTTTAAACAATAGAAACCATTGTGAAGTTGTCAGGCATTTGGCCCTAGAAACTGTGAGACTTGCAAGATGTAATCGGATATCATTTAATAACTGTGTGAGTTGTGTGGTCCCACTGGTCAGGAAGAATATGCAAAGAAGATAGAATTTCATCAGCGTTGAAGGTCATTGGCCCTAAATGGGAAAGAAATTAGTATATCCTAGACAATGGCACCCCACTCCAGTACTCTTGCCTGGAAAATCCCATGGACGGAGGAGCCTGGTAGGCTGCAGTCCCTGGAGTCGCTAAGAGTCGGACATGACTGAGCGACTTCACTTTCACTTTTCACTTTCATGCATTGGAGAAGGAAATGGCAACCCACTCCAGTGTTCTTGCCTGGAGAATCCCAGGGACGGGGGAGCCTGGTGAGCTGCCATCTATGGGGTCACACAGAGTCATACACGACTGAAGCGATTTAGCAGCAGCAGCAGTAGCAGACAAAGAAAAACGAAATCAAGTCGTGTAGCAGTCTGAGTTGGTTGCAGGTTTCCACAACTAGAGACTTTAGTGGAGTAAAATGAATGCCAATTCTTAATACCCTGGATATGGCAGGTCCCAACAAACAGGGTAGGTGCCAGTGGTAAGTAGTCATATGGCCACACTAGTCTATACTAGTCTATTTATAAGACCAATAGCTTGTAGTATTATAAAGTTCCTGGTGTGGGCTACTGATGGGGCTGGCAAGAATCCAGGCTAAAATTCTAGCTAAAATCTCCAAAGAGTGGGTTAGTCACTCAGTCGTGTCTGACTCCTTGTGACCCGGTGGACTGTAGCCCACCAGGCTCCTCTGTCCGTAGAATTCTCCAGGCAAGAATACTGGTGTAGGTAGCCATTCCTTCTTCAGGAGATCTTCCTGACCCATAGATCAAATCTGGGCCTCCCACATAGTTGTTTGGAGTGGCATTATTATTTCCTTAGTAGGTAAGCATATTTGAGGGGTCCCCTGGTGGCTGTGGTGTTGGAGAAGACTCTTGAGAGTCCCTTGGACTGCAAGGAGATCCAACCAGTCCATTCTAAAGGAGATCAGCCCTAGGATTTCTTTGGAAGGAATGATGCTAAAGCTGAAACTCCAGTACTTTGGCCACCTCATGCAAATAGTTGACTCATTGGAAAAGACTCTGATGCTGGGAGGGATTGCGGGCAGGAGGAGAAGGGGACGACACAGGATGAGATGGCTGGATGGCATCATTGACTCGATGGACGTGAGTCTCAGTGAACTCCAGGAGTTGGTGATGGACAGGGAGGCCTGGCGTGCTGCAATTCAGGGGGTCACAAAGAGTCAGACATGACTGAGCAACTGATCTGATCTGATCTGATCTGGTGGCTTACTCCTTGGAAGGAAAGTTATGACCAACCTAGATAGCATATTGAAAAGCAGAGATATTACTTTGCCAACAAAGGTCCGTCTAGTCAAGGCTATGGTTTTTCCAGTGGTCGTGTATGGATGTGAGAGTTGGACTGTAAAGAAAGCTGAGTGCTGAAGAATCGATGCTTTTGAACTGTGGTGTTGGAGAAGACCCTTGAAAGTCCCTTGGACTGCAAGGAGAAGATTCTTGAGAGTCCTTTGGACTGCAAGTCCATCCTAAAGGAGATCAGTCCTGGGTGTTCATTGGAAGGACTGATGCTGAAGCTGAAACTCCAATACTTTGGCCACCTCATGCAAAGAGTTCACTCATTGGAAAAGACCCTGATGCTGGGAGGGATTGGGGGCAGGAGGAGAAGGGGACAATAGAGGATGAGATGGCTGGATGACATCACCAACTCGATGGACATGAGTTTGAGTGAATTTCCGGAGTTGGTGATGGACAGGGAGGCCTGGTGTGCTGTGATTTATGGGGTTGCAAAGAGTCGGACACGACTGAGTGGCTGAACTGAACTGAACTGAACTGGTGGCTCATATGGTAAAGAATCTGCTTACAATGTGGGAGACCTGGGTTTGATTCCTGGGAAGATCCCCTGAAAAGGGAATGGCTAACCAATCCAGTATTCTTGTCTGGAGAACTCTATGGACAAAGAAGCCTGGTGGGCTACAGTCCATGGGGTCGCAAAGAGTCAGATACAACTGAGCAACTAATAGACACTCACTCACACACACACACACACAAGCATCTTTTAACTTTGGGAAGATTAAGAATTAAGAATAGAAATATTTAAGAGAAGCAAGCTTAGAACATTCATATTTATGCATTAAGAAAATATCTATGCCTATTTGGTAGAATAAGTATTTGCAATATTCAAGAGAATTTGCTTGAATAATTATAAAATATACCTACACTGAAAGTTCTAGTTTTCAATGTATGGTTAATTAATTTAGACATATATTTAAGTTTAACTTTTCTAAGTTCTATACAGTTTGAAACAGTTAGAGTACTTAAGGATCCCCATATATGTAAGTTTGTTTTATTAAATTTATAAGAATTACTTAGAATTTTAGAAAGTTTATTTTGTTAAGATACTGAAGGACTTCAAAATGAATTTAAAATATCCAATATATACATGCAGCTTTAAAAGCTTAGAGGCATTTATGTCTACAACTGGGCCCAATTATTAATCAAATGCCTCCTTAAGAGTAATTGACATTATTTAATAACTTTATAAATATAAGATTTGTAAATTGAACTTTAAGATAAAACTAAATATATGACTTTATAAATGATGTAGTAGCTGTGCTGTGCTTAGTGATTGTCATGTCCAACTCTTTGAGACCCCATGGACTGTAGCCCACCAGGCTCCTCTGTCCACGGGGATTCTCCAGGCAACAATAATGGAGTGGGTTGCCATGCCCTCCTCCAGGGGATCTTCCTGACCCAGGGATTGAACCTGGGTCTCCCTACATTGCAGACAGATTCTTTACCAGCTGAGCCACAAAGGAAGCCCAAGAATACTGGAGTGGGTAGCCTATCCCTTCTCCAGGGGATCATCCCAACCCAGGAATCGAACCAGGGTCTCCTGCATTGAAGGTGGATTCTTTACCAACTGAGCTAACATGGAAGCCCATATTGTAGCTATGTAACATTCTTAAAGAGATGGGAACACCAGAACACCTGATCTGCCTCTTGAGAAATTTGTATGCAGGTCAGGAAGCAACAGTTAGAACTGGACATGGAACAACAGACTGGTTCCAAATAAGAAAAGGAGTACATCAAGGCTGTATATTGTCACCCTGCTTATTTAACTTATATGCAGAGTACATCATGAGAAACGCTGGGCTGGAAGAAGCACAAGCTGGAATCAAGATTGCCGGAAGAAATATCAATAACCTCAGATATGCAGATGACACCACCCTTATGGCAGAAAGTGAAGAAGAACTAAAGAGCCTCTTGATGAAAGTAAAAGAGGAGAGTGAAAAGTTGGCTTAAAACTCAACATTCAGAAAACTAAGATTATGGCATCTGGTCCCATCACTTCATGGCAAATAGATGGGGAAACAGTGGAAACAGTGGCAGACTTTATTTTGGGTGGCTCCAAAATCATTGCAGATGGTGCCTGCAGCCATTAAATTAAAAGACGTTTACTCCTTAAAAGGAAAGTTATGACCAACCTAGACAGCATATTAAAAAGCAGAGACATTACTTTGCCAACAAAGGTCTGTCTAGTCAAGGCTATGTTTTTTCCAGTGGTCATGTATGGATGTGAGAGTTGGACTGGGAAGAACGCTGAGTGCCGAAGAATTGATGCTTTTGAACTGTGGTGTTGGAGAAGACTCTTGAAAGTCCCTTGGACTGCAAGGAGATCCAACCAGTCCATCCTAAAGGAGATCAGTCCTGAATATTCATTGGAAGGACTGATGCTGAAGGTGAAATTCCAGTACTTTGGCCACCTGATGCGAAGAGCTGACTCATTTGAAAAAACCCTGATGCTGGGAAAGATTGAGGGCAGGAGGAGAAAGGGATGACAGAGGATGAGATGGTTGGATGGCATCACTGACTCAATTGACATGGGTTTGGGTGGACTCCAAGAGTTGGTGATGGACAGGGAGGCCTGGCCTGCTGTGGTTCATGGGGTCGCAAAGAGTTGGACACGACTGATCAGCTGAACTGAACTGAACATTAATAAATTAGATGTTAATTTAAAAAAAACAAAGACATTTTCTCTTTATAAAATCTGTGAGAAGAGGAAACCTTCCATTTGGGGAAAAAGATAAAATGTTAAGGAAGAATTTGCAGTAAGTAAAACAAGTATTCTAATTGAAAAGGGGGGGTGGGTAATCACCTGCATCCAGCTTACTGGTCTACCTCTTGGCTCCTCTCTCGACCCTGCATGCAAATCCCACCATCCTGCCCCCATCCTCATACAGCCCACTCTCCACCCAGTGGGGACATGAGCAGAGTATCCCCAGGGCAGATCGGGGGGAAGGTACCCCAAATAGATCACCAGCTCTGATTCCACACAGACCTGAGTCTGAATAACAATTTCTGCAAGCTTAGGAAGTATCTCTGGACCCTGAGGTTCAACTATCTCATTTCTACAGCAGGATTTTTTTAATGCCTACTCAGAGGATTGTAGGGGCTTCCCAGGTGGCACAGTGATAAAGAATCCTCCTGCCAGTGCAGGAGAGGCAAGAGATGTGGGTTCGATCCCTGGGTCAGAAAGATCCTCTGGAGAAGGGCATGGCAACCCACTCCAGTAATTCTTGCCTGGAGAATTTCATGGACAGAGGAGCCTGGCCGGCTATACAGTCCGAAGGTCTTGAAGAGTCAGACCTGACTGAGCATGCAGGCACACAGCTCAGTATGCAGAGGGTTATTAAGAAAAATAGATGTTATCTGTGTTTTATCAATTCTCACCACCAGCCACTGAGGGTGTGATTGCCAACAAGACACACCTCAGCCATGGAGAACAGCTAAGGGGAGAGTTGCATGTGTGAACAGGGCTGACCGGTGCCTGCTGAACCTGCACCTCACAAATGAAGGAAATCAATGGGGCCATGGATGTCAGAAAGTTCTGGGCTAGAGAGTAGCAATGCCACCTACTAGCTGTCCAATGCCACCTACTAGCTGACCCCTTGGTTGGGCTCAACGTCAGCATCTTTTTCTGTAAATGGGGAAAGGTGACCACCATGGAGAGCAGTTGAGGGCATCCAACGAGGATGTGTGTGCCCACATGGGGCTCAGCGCCCAGCATACATGGGAGAATCTCACCTTATTGCATATTCTACATGCTCATGGCTGGCTCTTCCCAGCACCACGTCCCTGCATATAAACCCCAGAGTGCACGGCTGACATCAGGTCAACACTGTGTCAACCTCTGAGGACAGGGAGAATTTTGGCATTGCTGTTAGCCAGGAAGCCTGGCGTTCCCTCCTGTACCCATGGCCCTGGCTGACCCCGAGGAACTGGCCATTGGTCTTGAACAAATAAACCACATCTGGTTCTACTCAAAGTTTCTCTCCCTTTCACCTCCTTAAAAGGTAAAACAAAATGCCTCATCCATATTTGCCCACTACTCACCTCAGTTCCTTTTCTTTCAGAATTTTCTAATGGAGATATTGGTCTGTGACCCTCCTGTCTGCACTTCATTTTCCTGGACACTTCATAACTCCTCATCCACCAAGTGCAAGGGGCTGCTTTTTGGCCTAAGGGTGGGCAATGGGTTTTAAGGAGTAATGTGACAGGTGGCCAGTCCAGAACTCACACCAAATCCCAGCAAGGTACTCCCCAGCAAAGATACTCCTTCTTAGAGCTCCCATTTTTAGGCACAAGCTTCTCACTCAAGCAACTAAATGTTGAAACATGGAACTTGAGGAACAAAATTCTCAGCAGTCTTTTGTGTCAGAAACATCTTGCCAAGTGTCCCAAGGGGAAGGCAAGGCCCCAGATCATGAAGCTACTCAGATACAGCTGGCCCCTCGCTTTCCATCCTTTCTCCTCTCTTCCCCCTTTATCCACAGAAGGAATGATCCGATCCCATGCCCAGAAAGGCTGCCCTGGTCCCCTGAATGCTCTGAGCCAGGAAACCATTCTTTCTGTCCAAAGGAAGGTCTTACCTTGGACATTTGCTTTGCTGTCTGCTTCCAACCACCCTTCTAGCACCTTTACCCAGAATTTCCTCTAAGGAAATTCCCTCTCCACTTTCAGTCCAGGGTGAAACTGACTCCACCCTAGCTGCCAGGGTGACCCTGGCCAAGGAGAGTGTCTTAGTCAGCTCAAAGTTCCATAAAAACATACCACAGATGGAGTGGCCACAGTGATAGGAACTTATTTTTTACAGTTCTGGAGGCTGGGATGTCCAAGATGAAAGTGCTGGGCAAGTTGGTTCCCAGTGAGGGCTCTCCTCCAGCCTTCCAGATGGCCACCTTCTCATCAAGTCCTCACCTGACAGAAAAAAAGGGGGAGCTCTATGGACTCTTCTTTTAAGAGCAGTAATCTCATCACCAGGGCCCCACTCACCCTCATCACCTCATCTAATAATTTTACCTCCTAAAGGTCCCCATCCCCAAATATCATCATACTGGGGGTTCATGCTTCAACATATGAGTGGGGGGTCAATTTAACCCATAATAGATGCTTTTGAACTGTGGTGTTGGAGAAGACTCTTGAGAGTCCCTTGGACTGCAAGGAGATCCAACCAGTCCATTCTAAAGAAGATCAGCCCTGGGTGGTCTTTGGAAGGAATGATGCTAAAGCTGAAACTCCAGTACTTTGGCCACCTCACGCGAAGAGTTGACTCATTGGGAAAGACTCTGATGCTGGGAGGGGTTGGGGGCAGGAGGAGAAGGGGACGACAGAGGATGAGATGGCTGGATGGCATCACCGACTCGATGGACATGAGTTTGGGTGAACTCCAGGAGTTGGTGATGGACAGGGAGACCTGGCGTGCTGCAATTCATGGGGTCGCAAAGAGTCAGACACGACTGAGCGACTGAACTGAACTGAACTGAAAGAACCTCTAGGAACCTAAAGGAAATAAACACTAAATATTCAAGGGCTGATGCTAAAGCTGAAGCTCCAATATTTTGTCTACTTGATGCAAAGAGCCGACTCATTGGAAAGATCCTGATTCTGGGAAAGACTGAGGGCAGGAAGAGAAGGGGATGACAGAGGATGAGATGGTTGGATGGCATCACCAACTCATTGGATATGATTTTGAGCAAACTTGGGGAGGAAGTATTCTTCAAGTATTTGAAAATTATTATTTGACTAAGCAAAGAATATTTGTGGGGAAGAATATTTGTGGGGACTTCCCTGGTGGTCCAGTGGTTAAAACTCGGCATTCCCAACGCAAGAGACTGGGTTCAATCTCTGGTCAGGGAACTAGATCCTGCATGCCACAACTAAGACCTGGCACAGCCAGATAAATATTTTTTAAAAAAGAATATTTGCTGCCGCTGCCATTGCCTGACACCACTGTGATTGTCCCAAGAAGTCAAAATGAACCAAACTCAGTCCCGTGCACAGAGCAATGTGCTCAAGTCCAAGTACCAGAGGAGATGCAATGGTAAAAGACACTGCGGCTGTCAGCAGGAAGTGCATCATTCAACGTTAACAACCCCCCATACACAGAAAGTACAGCAGAGTAAGTTGAGGATGACAGACACCTGTGTGCATGCCACCACCTCTGCCCACAGCCAGCATGAGGCTCCAGCATCCTGCCCAGCAGAGCAGGCAGGCAGCCTCCGCTGTGCTTCCCATGGTGACCTCACACAGGAGTGCAAACTTCAGGACATCCCAGCTCAAAAGTTCAGGAGAGAGATCAACTGGAACCACAGCACTTAAGGAAGTGGCTCAGCTGGTAAAGGATCTACCTGCAATACGAGAGACCCGGGTTCAGTCCCTGGATTGGGAAGATTCCCTGGAGGAGAGCATGACAACCCACTTCGGTCTTCTTGCCAGGAGAAGCCCCATGGACAGAGGAGCCTGGCAGGCTACAGTCCACAGGGTCACAAAGAGTTGGACACAACTGAACGGCTAAGCCCACACACAACAGAAAAGAAGCATGAGAAGGGCCCTGAAGGATGAGACACTTGTGGGAAAGGCGCACTCCCAGGCCCCACCCCAGATCTACCGAGTTAGACACTCTTGCTCCAACAGGCCTTTCTGAACAGGTGGTGCTGATGTGCGCCCGCAGGTGAGAACCGCTGGACTTGGCCCGCCCCTTCTCCAGCTGCTTTCTAGCACCTGTCACTCACACCATCCTCACAGCGCACCATGCAGTGCACCGACCACCTGAACGTGACCCTTCTCATGTGGGAGATGAGTAGTTCCTCTAGGGCTCACCCAGGGCCACCTGCTGAGGCTCAGTGGAGCCTGGGCTACCGCCAGGTTTCCAGGGGCCAGAGCAGTGCTGCTTCCATCAGCCCAGATAAGAGAGCACAATGGTAACACGAGTCCTCCAGCCCTCAGGCTCCCAACCTCCCCGCTCACCTTCCCAAGGAGTTGGCTAGCCTCCTGAAACAGGCTGTGAACCAAAGGGGTAATGACAGCTGCCTGACAGAAGAAAGGTGGAGGGTCCTTTGCGGGCACCCACGCACACTCACACCTGAGGGATAGAAAGTGACCAGCACAGTTAGCACCCGCCCCCATCAGCCCCCAGGAGCCGAAGCTTCCACTCATCAGATGTCACGGCCCTGAGCTGGCCAGTGGCGAGGATGCAGAAACTCAGCCTCCAATGAGCCCCAGGAAGCAGTCAGTCCAGGATCCAACCCCTTGTGCCAAACCCTCTCAGGCAGAAGCGACCAGGGTTTAAAGAGAAACCAGCTGCCACCCCAAGCCAAGGTGACGGGTCAGCGAGGGGACTGGCAAGGGCATGGCTTTGGAGCCTGCACAGCATTTGAAATCAATGCTCCTGTTGACAAGCACTGCAAACCACATTCCTCACCTTCTCTGAGACCATCTCTTCCCATACGAAGCAGGGACGACACTGGTGGTCAGGACCAAGTGAAATAACACATGCAGAGGCCTGGCCCCTCCCTTCCTCCATGCCTCCCAGGGGAAGTCCTCTCACTCCATCTCCATGGCTTCCAGGAAGGGGACGCCAGCGCTGCCAATGAACCAGGGTAAACTCTGCCTGGGGCAGAGGACAGCTTCTAAAAGTCCCTTCTTGAATTAGATCATAAGTCTATGTTAGGTTGAAGCTTTATTTGTGGGCTGTCAGGAGGGGCTTTTACCCAGTGTTCAGCACTCAGCATGAACAGTAATGAACAGCTGTATGACTTGGCCTTCCCAGGTGGCTCAGTGGTAAAGAATTTGCCTGCAATGCAGGAAATGCAGATTCAATCCCTGGGTTGCGAAGATCCCCTGGAGAAGGGAATGCCCACTCCAGTATTCTTGCCTGGAGCAACCCCACGAATAGAGAAGCCTGATCAGCTACAATCCATGGGGTCGCAAAGGGTCGGACATGACTGAACAAGCACGCATATGACTTATGAAACACTGGGCATGAAGAAATTCATCAGGAATGCTCCAGAATCCCCCAATTATCTCAAATTAATCAGTAATTCTCAGGAATCACTAATTCTCTGGGAACTACACACACACAGGCCCAATCCAGCCAAGTGCCTGTTTGTGTAAATAAAGTTTTATTGGAACACAGCCATGCTCATTCATCCACATATTATCTATGGTTGCTTTCACGCTACAAAGCAGAGCTGGACTGCAAAGATTAAAACATTCATTATCTGGCCCTTTACAGAGTTTACCAACCCTTGCTCTAAAAGAAAGTATACCGAAAGCCAACAGGTGCAGTTTGAGCTCTCCAAGATGTGGACTCTGAGAAGAGTGTAGAGTTCAGGATGTTTAACAGGGAAAGTGTCTGGGACCATGGCCTCTGGAAGGAGAGGAAGGAAGCAGAAGAGGGCACAGCGAGGGGTCAGGTGGCAATGCAAGTCCTGCAGCCGTGGCCAGCTCTACAGGGAATCCTGAGCAAACAGCCCCTCAGAGGGGTCCTGAACTGGCCAAAGTAGCTCTGCGTTTACACTCTGCCTTGATCAGTTATTGGAATCGGGCCACCCCAGAAGGGCGTGACGCCAGGCAAGGCAGCTCCCTAAGGGGCTGAGTGCTGCGGGCTGTCTGCTAACAACACACCTGTGCCCAGGTACGAGTCCTCCCTCCATGGGGACCTGGCACTGCATTCCGTGCCCACCACACTCTGCACTTTCCCTCATCACCTTCCTGCCACGCATCCACCTCAACATCACTGAGTCATTTGAACCCCCCAAGGATGTGGTGCATCCTCAGTGACACCAAGGTCCAAGTGGACTCTCCATTTTCCGAATGATGAAGGGACTTCCCTGGTGCTCCAGCGCTTAAGCTTTCACCTGCCAGTGCGGGTGGTGTGGGTTCCATGCTGGCCGGGGAATAAGGTCCCACATGCCTCATGGCCACAAAACCAAAGCATAAAGCAGAAGCAATATTGTAACATTCAATAAAGGCTTTAAAAATGGTCCACATTAAAAAATCTTTTTAAAAAGATAACAACTAAGATATCATCTTCAGTGTATTTTCAGTAACATTCTTGAAAAACTGTATGTCCATAAACTTTCTTGGAAATCATATATGAACATAAGAATGCCATTCTCCAGAAAAGGGGGCTTTTAATTTCTATTAGAATAACACTGAGAGTTTTTGATAAAATGATTGGTGAGATCTAAGATATGTAATATATAGATATGATATAAAATATTTTATATAAAGGGTATAAATGACAGAGAAGTGCAAAAGCTTGCTACTCTTGGTGCAATAGCAACAGATTTGAGTCTAAAGACCTGTGTTCAATTCCTCACACACTTCTCATGTGGACAATCCCTTCACCCTCCAGGGTTTACTTGTCTGTAAGATGAGACCACAGTATTGTACCCATGTCTACCCACAGGGCGGTCACAGAATCAGATGAAATGACGTGCGTGAAACAGTGACAAAATCTGTAATGTGCTCAAAAAACATCTCATTGTCTATGTTGGTGTTCTGACACCTCCTTCATCTCCATCTCAAAGTTCTTAGAGTTATATATTCAACTATCTAATAGTTTTAATTCTTTTTTCTGGTCTTACCTAGTTTTATATATCACAAACATTGTCATATGCAAAAAAGAAAACAAATATTTTTAAATACTTTGTTCATTATTTACAAACATGCACACACATACACACATATATACACAAACACCAGCCCCCTACACCATTTCCATCCTGAGACAAATATCTTAGTGAATAGACATGTGTGAATATTCACAACTCTTGGCAAAGGATGTTGGAGACAATGTCAGTGGACATTCAAAGTCCCATCTCCTCCATGGCTGTAAAACTCTTATGAATATCTAAAAATCAATAAATCATATGGTTTAGGTGAATTGTATGGTATGAAATTATGTCTCGATAAAGACAATTTTTCTGAACTCCCACCTTCTCCCAGTTCTGCTACCAAGAGGTCTCAACACTCTCCGGGAGCCTACTGAGTGGGCTAGAACTCTGGGACTCTGTCCCACCACCATTCCCTGCTGTAAGGAACCCCAGATTCTCCAGCCTGGGCAGCTGGTAGAAAGATATCCCACAAGTGATACCAGTTGTGCAATCTGCTTAATAAGACCTGTAACTTCCACTGGACAAAATGCACTCCCTCCGTTGAGACTCACCCCTAACTCAGACGGGGCTCTGTGCTCTGTGTGACCCAGGGAGGTCTGCTCAAATCTGCAGCTCGGGTCACCAAAGGGACCCAGCCCTGGCTGACATCTGTGGGAGCCCACGTGGGAGCTGGGGCTTCTCCCGAGAGAGCCTGGGGTGCCCCACATCCCTTCTTCCCACAGAGGTCTTTCTGCAACCCTCAGCGCTTCTGAAACAGCACCAGGTGGTGGAGGGAGTGGTTCTAGTGTGGTTGAGCAGATAGCCCTCTCCTCTTCCACACCAAGTAGACTTGATTTCTGCCCCTTCGTGGATGGGAGCAACAAGTTTTTGCCCCCCTCCCCCAAAAAAAGAAGAAATCAAGACAGAAAATTTACTTCTTCCCTCAGCCGCAGGTTCCTGGCTTGACTTATGTTACTTACATAACAGTGATATCATGTGTTAGAACAGCACAGAGGGCGTCAGGAAAGGCCAAGGATGCCAGCCTGGACTGTGGCCCCCTCGAGTTCAGACATGGACAGAGGAGTGAGGGAGGGGTGTGTGGGAGTCAGGAACGTTTCTGATTCCAGCCTCTGACCCTGCCGTTGTCCCCAGATAGGAAACTTGGCCTGACAACACTGCAAGAGGGGCTTTGAGACAAAGAAGGAAAGGCAGGCATGCTTCCTGGGACCTTTGGGATCCTCAAACCCTTTGAAAGTCCATCTGACAAATTCATCTTTGAGGAGGAAAACAAATTCATAGGACAGAGAGTTCAACTCCAGGCTGAATACCCAGTGCCCATCCCACTGTCCACACCCTCTACAAGACGATGGGGCTTGTGGCTTTCGCCTCTCCAGCTCTCTATACCTTGCCACTTTCACCCTCAGGGAACTGCTTTTTCCATAATTGTTAGTTTATTCTGGCTTTTTCTTGACGAAAGCTGCTCTCCCTCCGTTTCTGGATGACATCTCATGACCTGAATCAGTAGAAAACATTAGCTTTGCCCTCTGACTCTGAAAACCTGGCCACAAAGTCAGATTCTCTGCAGATCCCTCCAGCTTGAGACTCCTTGTACTCCTTTCCCTGCCACACACCACAGCCCCACACAGACGTTCCCAAAGGAAGGCCGGGCCTTTGCAAGTATTTCACAGGGAGCCTCTGCAGGCCTCTTTCCTGCTCTAAATCTCTCCAGTTTCTGATGCCCCCATCCCTTCGCTCTCTTCCCTACCTTTTTATCACATTGTATCCAACCACTCTTCTAGTACCTACCGAGAGAGCTAACATCCAATACATATTGATAAATGGGGTGACTGTGAATGATGCCTTCCCATCTTTTCCTTTTTCATTCTTTGTTCTTTGCATTGTCCTCATTGCCGACTCCACATTCTGTGGATTTCCAGTCGAGATCTCTACCTGCTCCCTGAGACTTTGCAACTTACCTCTTACCTGTCCCATGTTAACCCCCTTTCTATCAAAAAGGTCTCATACAGGATGAACTTCATGGCTCCCACACTGATGTGAGCTCCTGTTTCCTTTTCCATTCAAGAGTAAATATGTATTGACTACCGATTGTGTTCCAGCAGCTGTACTAACAAAACAGATATTTAAAAAAAACCCTCAGTCCAATAGAGGTGACATTCCAGTGGTGGAAAACCAACAATAAGCAAAGAGATAAACCAGTAAACAATATGCTTAGTAGGAAATAAAGCAGTCTCGGAACAGAATGATGGGGAGTTGGTTGGCTAAGCCTTTCCCAAACCTTAATGAAAACAGTCACTTGTGGTACTTCCCTGGTGGTTCAGTGGTTAAGAATCTACCTTCCAATGCAGGGGACATGGGTTTGATCCCTGGTCAGAGAACTAAGATCCCACGTGCTGTGGAGCATCTAAGCTCGTGTGCCGCAACAAAGGATCCCACAGGTCACAATCAAGACCCAACCCAGCCAAATAAAAAGATAAATGTCTTTTTTTAAAGAAAAGAAAGTAATAGTCACTTTGTCTTCATGTTTATCAAAGCCTCTTGATCTTTGATGATGGACAAGGATGCATTGAAAGAGCAGATCCACAACCAACACTCCAAAGGGAAGAGAAATGCTGTCTACGTCACTAGCATCAAACCAGACAGGTGATCCTTGTGAAGACGCTGATGCAGAATCTGGAACACAAAGGTACTAAATAAATAGCAGCCAAAAAATTTTTTTAAAAAAGGGAAGGAGGGGGTGCCGCCGTGGGCAAAAGCTCTAGTTTTAGTTTTCTCTGCATATTATCTGTGCTTTAATCAGGCAGCCCACTGCTTTAACAAGCAACTGACCCTCGGACTGACAAGCTGCTCTTGGCTGAAAGTGACATGATAGATACATGATAGATACAGTTCAGAGAGGAATGCAGGCTGAACTTGACAGTAGTCAGTAGGGCTCACTTTCCTCCCTGGGGCACCTCCTTACTCACTGGTCATCTCTTGTTGTTGTTTAGTCGATAAGTTGTGTCTGACTCTTTGTGACCCCATGGACTGCAGCTCGCTGGGCTCCTCTGTCTGTGGGATTTCCCAAGCAAGAATACTGGAGTGGGTTGCCATTTCCTTCTCCAGGGGATCTTCCTGACCCAGGGATTGAACCTGCATCTCCTGCATTGCAGGCAGATTTTTTACTGTCTGAGCCACCAGGGAAGTTCATGCTTCAGACTGAGATGTTGAGATATTAAATATTCTGTTTGGGCATGTAAATTGAGTATAACTCTAAGAACTATTGGGCTTCCCAGGTGGCACTGGTTGTAAAGAACCGCCTGCCAATGCAAGGACATAAGAGACTCAGGTTCGATCCCTGGGTCAGGAAGATTCCCTGGAGAAGAAGGGAATGACAACCCACTCTAGTATTCTTGCCTGGAGAATCCAATGGACAGAGTAGCCTGGTGGACTATGGTCCATAAGGTCTCACAGAGTCGTACACAACTGAGAATTATTGATTGGTAGCATTAGATATTTTTTTCTAAAACTAGATTTAAGTTGTCTCATAAAGAAACATTTAATTTTCCCATGGGAAAAAAACAGAAAAACAACAGTCTGGAGAAGCAACAAGAGGGCAAGGAGTGACCAGCAGAAGTAGAGCCCTGCCTCAGAGCCAGAGGCCATCTGACTGCCTGCCTGGAATGGGAGGGTTTGGGGGATCATTTCCTTAAAGGTCCCCAAGAATTACTTGAGGAGGAAAACCTAAGGAAATACTGACCTCTTTGATGGCAATGGGATGGAATGGACTCTTAGATGATTGTTTTTTGGGCATAGATAACATTTTTTTTAGATGGGTAGGATGGTGGGGGGATGGCAAGGAGGTCCAAGAGGGAGGGGATATATGTATACATGTGGCTGATTCACTTTGCTGTACAGCAGAAACCAACACAGCATTGTAAAGCAATTACATTCCAATAAAAAAAAAAAGATGGGGGAAATTCTTTTTCATAGCTTCCCTGAGGGACAGTGCCCACAGCTCCCTCCCCAGCATCTCCCTCTATCCCTAGATGCAGGCATTGGTAACTTCTGAAGGCCGGAGAAGAAGGGAACACCTTAAGTACCAATGGTTCCCAATATTCCTGCACTTCTCTCTCCAGCCTTTCCCTTCTTCCTTTCCCTTTCTCGTGAGGACAAGCGAAATCAAAGATCTACTAATTTAGAGCCTGTTCCACCATGTAAATTTGGAAAACTCAGCAGTGGCCACAGGACTGGAAAAGGTCAGTTTTCATTCCAATCCCAAAGAAAGGCAATGCCAAAGAATGTTCAAACTACTGCACAATTGCACTCATCTCACACGCTAGTAAAGTAATGCTCAAAATTCTCCAAGCCAGGCTTCAACAATACGTGAACCATGAACTTCCAGCTGGATTTTGAAAACACAGAGGAATCAGAGATCAAATTACCAATATCGATTGGATCATCAAAACAGCAAGAGAGTTCCAGAAAAACATCTATTTCTGTTTTATTGACTTATTGACTATGCCAAAGCCTTTGACTGTGCGGATCACAACCAACTGTGGAAAATTCTGAAAAGAGATGGGAATACCAGACCACCTGACTTGCCTCTTGAGAAACCTGTATGCAGGTCAGGAAGCAGCAGTTAGAACTGGACATGGAACAACAGACTGGTTCCAAATAGGAAAAGGAGTACATCAAGGCTGTATATGGTCACCCTGCTTATTTAACTTATATGCAGAGTACATCACGAGAAACGCTGGCCTGGAGGAAGCACAAGCTGGAATCAAGATCGCCAGGAGAAATATCAATAACCACAGATACGCAGGTGACACCACCCTTATGGCAGAAAGCAAAGAAGAATTGAGGAGCCTCTTGATGAAAGTGAAAGAGGAGAGTGAAAAAGTTGGCTTAAAGCTCAACATTCAGAAAACTAAGATCACGGCCTCTGGTCCCATCACTTCATGGCAAATAGATAGAGAAACAGTGACAGATTTTTTTTTTTTTTTTTTGAGCTCCAAAATCACTGCAGATGGTGACTGCAGCCATGGAATTAAAGAAATTAAAATTTTCTTCCTTGGAAGAAAAGTTATGACCAATCTAGATAGCATACTAAAAAGCAGAAACATTACTTTGCCAACAAAGGTCCATCTAGTTAAAGGTTTGGTTTTTCCAATAGTCATGTATGGATGTGAGAATTGGACTATAAAGAAAGCTGAGTGCCGAAGAATTGATGCTTTTGAACTGTGATGTTGGAGAAGACTCTTGAGAGTCCCTTGGACTGCAAGGAGATCCAACCAGTCCATCCTAAAGGAAATCAGTCCTGAATATACATTGGAAGGACTGCTGCTGAAGCTGAAACTCCAATATTTTGGCCACCAGGTGTGAAGAACTAACTCTTTTTTAAAAAACCCTGATGCTGGGAAAGATTGAAGGCAGGAGGAGAAGGGGACGACAGAGGATGAGGTGGCTGGATGGCATCACCAACTCAATGGACATGAACATGAGTTTGAGTAGGCTCCAGGGGCTGGTGATGAACAGGGAAGCCTGGCGTGCTGCAGTCCATGGGGTTGCAAAGAGTTGGACATGACTGAGCAACTGAACTAAACTGTACTGAACCACCATGTCTTATGCTCTGTAGGTGTTTGTTAAATATTTATTGAGTGAATGGAAGAAAGAGACCAACCTCCATCACCAAATACAAAATTACCCAGCTACAGAATAAGAAGGCATGAAAAGGAGAAAGAGGAATTTCATTCAAAGAGCTATTCAGTTTTTGTTCTAGCATTTCTCAGGGGTCCTGATAACCATTCATTTCCTGATATGTAAACAGAAGTGGGAGAGTAGAGGGTTATGGAAGAAAACAGGTGTCAAACATGCATGACAATACTGGTCAAAAGAAGTAAAAGGGACCTTGTCTTTCGCTTTTTTTAAATTATAGGAATCTTCAGCTTTTATCTGGAGAAGGCAATGGCACCCCACTCCAGTACTCTTGCCTGGAAAATCCATGGACAGAGGAGCCTGGTAGGCTGCAGTCCTTGGGGTCGCTAAGAGTCGGACACGACTGAGCGACTTCACTTTCACTTTTCTCTTTCATGCATTGGAGAGGGAAATGGCAGCCCACTCCAGTCTTCTTGCCTGGAGAATCCCAGGGATGGGGGAGCCTGGTGGGCTGCCGTCTATGGGGTCACACAGAGTCGGACATGACTGAAGTGACTTAGCATTAGCATTCAGCTTTTATCATGCTAACGTATACCACGGGAAGGTATACTATAGACTACACAGAGTGGTGTTTTCATTTGTATTTAATAACGAGCTACTTTTGGAGAAGAATCTTAATCTTACAAGATCATGTTTCTTGGCTAGATGGTTCCCTGGAACACACTTTGGGAAACACTGGCTTAGTATCATCTGGATTTCCTTTTGGCTCTGAATCATGTGGCTTTTCCTGGCCATCACATAGCCCTCAGACAAAGAGAACTCTGTATCCTGTACTTGTCCTCCTTATAAAGCATCTTATGTACATGTAAATCACTGAATGTTCCCAAACATCCTCTGGACTTCTGCATCCCAACTTCAGTTCAGGCCTGGACCCCAAGCCAGCCCATCATAGTCTTCTCAGAGACCATAGTTTTTTTCCAAGCATCTTACAGAGTCCCTCAACTTTACAACCTATAAAACAGGTTGTTATGTACCCATTTATGCATCAAAAAATCACGCACTGAGAACTTCTTGTGTGCAAGGCACTGGGCGGGGGCGGGGGGTGTGGTGGGGTGGAAATAGTTGCATGACACGGATCCTGCCTAAGAAGTATATAGTTTGCAAATAAGTGTCACTTCAAATGAATAAGCTTGGGAATGAAATAAACGTGATTCTGTGGTCTTGGATAAGTTACTCAACCTTCCTATCAGTACCGCAACTGTAAACTGGAGGTAACTGGGACTTCCTGGTGGTCCAGTGGTTAAGAATCTGCCTTCCAAAGCACAGGCTGCTGCTGCTAAGTCACTCAGTCACGTCTGACTCTTTGCAACCCCATAGACTGTAGCCCACCAAGCTCCTCTGTCCATGGGATTCTCCAGGCAAGAATACTGGAGTGGGTTGCCATGTCCTCCTCCAGGAGATCTTCCCCACCCAGGGATCAAACCTGCGTCTCTTAAGTCTCCTGCACTGGCAAGTGGTTTCTTTACCACTAGAGCCACCAGGAAAGCAGGGGATGCAGTTTCAGTTCCTGGTCAGGGAAGTAAGATCCCACATGCCATGCAGCACAACCAAAAAAGCAAATAACAACAAATAAAATGGAGATACTTGTATCTCTCTCCATCTTTGCGTGTTGATCGGATATAATAAAGTATGCAAAAGTATCCAGGACAGAGAAACCTCTGGCACTAGAACCTCAATAGCATTAATAGTATGAGAACCTTTAGAACCTACACAGCAGTCCCTCCCAGAAGCAGGTTCATCCTCAACTGCTTCACAGAAACCTCTAGAAGCCTCTCAATCACTGACCCATGGGCTGGGGAAACAGCGTTTGCTGCCTGGCCCTCTGTGTACCCTTCTGCCTCTGCACAGTTTGTTAGCTAGGGCAGTTGTGACCCAAAGAGGAATCCCCAGAGCCAAGACTAGCTGGCTGGTCTCTCCAATCCTCCAGCCTGGCCCAGCCTTTGTGGTCTGGCCTGGTTCTCACAGTTACTTTCAAACAATTTTCCCAGTATTAGTAGGGTATTTTTTGTCATTATCTACTTTTGACAAATGAGTAAACCCAGGATCTGAGAAAATACCCTTTTGGCCCAGATTGCTCTGCAAATACGTGGCAAAGCTCAGATGAGGATTTCACGGTGCCAGTGGTCCATAGCTAAAAAGACAAAGGTGGAGAGTGAGGAGGCTGCTGTCCAGACAAGGGGCAGGTAGGACCAATGCTAAGACAGAAAGGAGAAGAAAGGACAGGTTCAAGAGACAAAGAAAACGTAAAGTGACCATTTTGGGAAATGGAAGGACCTGGGAATCCTACATACGTGTCAGTTTCCAGCCTTTTCCCAACTCCGTGCTCCAACACCCCCAAAAGAAAAGCACGTCGTGTCTAACAGAAGCACACAAACCTCTAGCTCTGACACCATCTCCATTGCCAGACTGGAGAAGGGCACAGCAATCCACTGCAGTATCCTTGCCTGGAGAATCCCATGGACAGAGGAGTGTGGAGTGCTACAGTCCATGGGGTTGCAAAGAGTTGGACAGGACTTACCAGCTAAACAACACCAGCAACCATTGCCAAACAGTAGCTTCTATTATATTGATCTGTACACAATCCCTGCCTTCGAAGAGTTAAAGATCTGAAAGGTAGACAAGAGAGACCACAAAAAGGACATCACACCAAAAGTTGTGTCATACTCAGGTAACCTAGATTCCAGGGTAAGTTCTGCCATTGAGTAGTTAATGCGATCTTGGGCAGGTCACAGAACTTGGTTGGATCACATTTCCTTCACCCATCATTCATTCATACACATGATCAATAAACATTTTTTCAGTTGTTTACTGGGTGCCAAGCACTGTGGTAGGCACTGGGAAGACAATATCCCAGAACCCATGTTGAGGAAAGGCAAATATTCATGCATGCATGCTCAGTCCAGTCCAACTCCTTGTAACCCCATGAACTGCTGCCCACCAGACTCTTCTGTCCATAGCATTTTCCAGGCAAGAATATTGGAGTGGGTTGCCATTTCCTTCTCCAGGGGATCTTCCCAACCCAGGGATAGAACCTGCATCTCCTGCATCAGCAAGCGAATTCTTTATCACTGAGCCACCAGGGAAGCCCAGGCAAACATTCAGACAATCTCAATTCTACAACAGATTCTTCTTCCTCTGTCTCATGACAAGACAGTCACCAAGCCTGTCTATTTCACCTCCAAAGCATAACCTGAATCTGGCCTCAGCCCCTGTCCACTACCATACTGATCAAAGCCACAGCTCATACACACGTGGGCCTCTCCTGGGGTGAACCCAGTTTGACGGACTCCACCACCCAAGCAGAAGCCTAACGAGTCAAGGGAAGGCTGAACCATTGTTGGCCACTCTTCCTCGGAGCCCTGCCTGCTGGAGGATGGAGACCAAGTATTCCAGGCAACGGGCATCTTGTATGCAGAACCGAGGAGGCCTTGAGCCTTAAGAAGGACATGCTAAGAGATGCCTGAACATGATCTCTGCATTCCAAAGAAACCACAGATTATTAAAAATCACATTATGCTCATAATTGTTTCAAAGGGAGGGGAAGTTAGAAGCCAGAGAGTTTAAGTGTCACAATAACAAAGTTATGTTTCCTGCAGGAATTTTAATAATAAAAGTGTGTTTAATAGTTATAAGTGTTTAGCCGTAAAACCAGTACATTATTAAGTAAATCCAGCCTTTGAGGATTCTGGCTTTTCTGCTCAAGAGGAATAGTTCTTCTTTCCCTGTCCCTCCCAGCACTATCGGATCACAACTTTTTGTCATTCTTTTGTATGGAAAACAAAAGCCGAAACTCTCAAACAACATATTCCCTTCTGCCCGCCCCTGCCCCCTCCCTGCCCCATATGAATCCACTTAGGCAGCAGATAAGGAAACTTGCCTCAGTTTCCTGGTCTGTAAAGTGAGGATAGACTAGGACCCACTTTCAAGAGTTATTAGAGGATTGCATCAGTTAATATTGTAACATGTTTGGAGCAGTGTCCAGCCCACAGCAAGTGCTGCATTAGAGGTGTTAAATTACATTAATCACGAGATAGATAAATTACGTTCAATCTAATTCCTTTTATGAAAATCCTAGGTGTGGGAGAACCACATTAAAGCAAAGAAAGGGAAAAGTAGGAGGTTAGTCTGTCACAGCCGAGCACACAAGTTACAGAAAGAGAGGAAGTCAGAAAGACACCCCCCAGAGATGGTACAGGAGGTCACATATGCCTGCTGCTGAATAGCAATGTTACGTACATTTAACCTATGTGTACCTGCATCTACATACACGAGAGTGGAACTCCTTACTGCCCCACTTAAAAACCAGGGTCTGAATCTGAGGCAAAAAAAAAGAGAGAGACTCATTCATTTGCCCTACTTCTCTATAATAACACACGAGAGGTTATAAACCTCAAATTGGGTCCAGTCCCAGAATTCAGTCAGTCAATTGAAAACAATAAGAACATAAAATGACTGAAATTCTCCATCTGCAGAAATAAACCACTCAGGAGATGGCTGTACATGTGCTGTTGATGGGAGCAGGGGCTTCTCCCCGTTTTCCATCAAGGACAGGATGCCTCACAGATTCAATTAAAGCTACCAGAGACTCCCCCAAGCCCCATCGGAATGACCCCAGGAACACAGGCTGGAATGTGGCTCATGGTAACCTACTCAGCTGAATTGCAATGAATCTGAGGTAATGTTGTGCTGTCATTACAGAGGGTGGGGGTCTGCAGGAGTCAGGAAACTTAGAGTGAGACTCTTGGGGCATCTCCACCCTGGCCCAGGGCTGTTGCTTCATCATCAGACTGTTGGGTTGGAGCCTTCCTCCCAGCATCCCTTTGGCCCTAGAGCTGCAATGGAAGTCTTACCTGTCCCTCTGTGTCCTCGGAGGACCATCTTCCAACAATGAGTCCCCTTGCTTGGCTTTGACGGGAACCTTACCCGATGTACTTTAGCAAATCCAATTGGTAAAGGAGCCAGATCTGCAGAGAAACTGACTGGGTTTGTATCCTGGGTCTAGTCTTCACTGGCTCAAGACATTGAGCAAATGGTATCTGAGTCCCAGTTCCTCACGACAAGGATGAAAACAGTAATAACCTCACGAGGCTTCCCTTGTGGTCCAGTTTGTAAAGAATCTGCCTGCAAGGCAGGAGACCTGAGTTCGATCCGTGGGTTGGGAAGATCACCTCCAGAAGGAAATGGATACCCACTCTAGTATTCCTGCCTGGGAAATCCTATGGACAGAGGAGCCTGGCAGGTTACAGAGACCATGGGGTCATAAGAGTTGGACACAACTTAGTCACTAAACCACCACCACAAGTTGTTGAGGGAGACTAAGCTAGAATAATCCAGAAAATAACAATGCCTTCTGTCTCATGCCCAATAAACACTTGTGCTTTTTACTGTTGGTTATCACTGGTCATTGTATTGTTACTGCTGGTCTGATTAAACCCTGACTCATCACCATCATCCTGTTTGAACACCTCTGGATAAGCCACTGAAATCCAATTTTTTTTTTAATTTTATTGAAATGTAATTGATTTACAATCAGGTGTACAGCAAAGTGATATATATACATATATATATATACATATTCTCTCTTAGATTCTTTTCCATTATAGGTTAATACAAGATATCAACTATAGTTCCCTGTGCTATACAGTAGGGCCTTATTGATTATTTTAGATATAGTGGTATTTATGTATTAATCTCATACTGTTAATTTATTTCTCCTCCACCTTTCCCCTTTGGTAGCCATAGTTTTTTGTGTGTGTATGAATCTATTTCTGTTTTGTAAATAAGCTTATTTGTATCCATTTTTTTTTTTTTAGATTCCACTCGTAGGATACCATATGATATTTGTCTGACTTACTTCACTTAGTATGACAATCTCTAGGCCCATCCATGTTGCTGCAAATGACACGATCTCATTCTTTTTATGACTAAGTAATATTCCATTGTATATATGTACCATATCTTCTTCATTCTCTCCTCTGGACATTTAGGTTTCTTCCCTGCCTTGACTATTGTAAATAGTGCTACAACAAACACTGGGGTGCATGTATCTTTTTGAATTAGAGTTTTCATGTTTTCTGGACATATGTCCAGGACTGAGATTGCTGGATCATATGGGAGGTAACTCTGCCTTTAGTTTTTAAGGAACCTCCATACCATTCTCCAGTGGCTGCACCACCTTACATTCTCATCAACAGTGTAGGAGGCTTCTTCTTACTTCACGCCCTCTCCAGCATTTGTTATTTGTAGACTTTCTGACAATGGCCATTCCAACTAGTATGTGAAGTCAGATTCCAGATCTGAAAGGTCATCCGTGGGATGCATGAGGAGTGACCCCAGGAAAGTTCTGCTCTCCCCGCTTAGGAGGATACTTGTTTATAACTGTTAATGACACCATTAACGTATAGAATGATCCTGTATGGCCAGAAAGAAATGATAACTTTTTTTGACTTTTCGTTTTTTACTGGAGTATAGCCAGTGTTCTTGCCTGGAGAATCCCAGGGACGGAGTAGCCTGGTGGGCTGCCGTCTAAGGGGTCGCACAGAGTCAGACACGACTGAAGCGACTTAGCAGCAGCAGCAGAAGCCAATTAACAAAGTTGTGATAGTTCAAGAACAGCCAAGGGACTCAGCCATACATACACATGTATACATTTTCCCCTGGATGAAGTTTGCCCCTCCCATCCAGGCTGCCACATAACACTGAGCAGAGTTCCCTGCGCTCTACAGCAGGTCCTTGTTGGTAATTCATTTTAAATATAGTAGTATGTCCATGTGATCCCAGGGATTCCCGAGTGGCTCAGATGGTGAAGAATAGCCTGCAACGCAGGAGACGCAGGTTTGATCCTTGGGTGGGGAAGAGCCTCTGGAGAAAGATATGGCAACCCACTCCCATGTTCTTGCCTGGAAAATCCCATGGACAGAGGATCCTGGGGAGCTACAGTCATGGGGTCACAAAGAGTCA
Organism: Bos mutus; assembly: GCF_027580195.1. Classification (NCBI taxonomy): domain Eukaryota; kingdom Metazoa; phylum Chordata; class Mammalia; order Artiodactyla; family Bovidae; genus Bos; species Bos mutus. The sequence goes on from NC_091645.1 coordinate 35,741,496, forward strand.
GACACAACTGAGCAACTGAGCATGCATACAGACACATGTCCATCCCACACTCCCTAACTATCCCTTCCTCGCATCCTTTCCCCAGGCAACCATAAGTTCATTCTCTAAGTCTGTGAGTCTGTTTCTCATTTGTAAATAAGTTCATCTGTATCAAGAAATGATAACGTTTTGAATAAATACATTTCTGTACAAAATGGAATGTTTGATGTTATAGAATTACCCACAATTGCCTCTCAGGGGCCCAGTCTCAGTCCGCGTTCTAATGTGAAACCACGTAGAAGAGGATGTTAGAGTCGATTACGGCCTGAGAGGCAAGCTCACCTTCTCACTGTCACAGCTGAGACAGAGAAAACAGCTTTCTGCTTTTTTCTGATTCACGGTCCGATGCTTGTTACCCTGTGCCCCCCGAGTTCACAAACCATTGACGACACAGCAGAACTGCAAAAGGAACCACTGAGCCGTGGCCTGAAGTTCAGAAGCTCAAGCTTGAACCTGAGGCCAGCTGTTAACCCCTGCCCAGGCCTCCATCCCTAGTCCTGTAAACGGGACACAGGGTCACTAGCCATTTCTCCGGCTCAAGGTTATGGGGCAGATGGTGCCAAATGAAGCGTGGAGATGCCTTGTGGGCTGCGCCTCTGGACATAGGAGCAAACTTTCTCGAGTTAGCAGTAATCACGCATGGGAGAGACATCCCAAGGCAAATGGCATTGGATTAGGGGTGGTATCAGGGAGAGCCACAGGAGGACCCCAGAAACCTTTCTGGAGAAACAGCAGTAAATCCACACGTTTCATCTTCTTCTCCAGCTTTCTGTGTCCCCAGCCATTCCTAACACAGAGAAAGGAGATCTGAGAACAGGGCTAAAGCTTTGCTTGGAAAAGCAGGTGGTAAGTCATAAAGCCATTGAATCTGGGGCCGGGAATGGGAAACACATGGCGGGTCATTCTAATTAACTCTTCACTGGGTTGCACAGCGCTGGGATGTGGGTTCCAAGGTTTTACATTAGACTTGTCCCAGGCCCCTTGCTCACCATAGCAACTGAAGTTTACCGCAAAGCAGAAAGGTCTGTATGGGAGAGAGTTAACGGAGTCGGATACAGTTCGGCTAACCACAATTAATTTTTAAAAAGAAGCAGCAGCAGCCAAGTATTTCCTTCCCTGTGCACATCCTTGGGGAGATGTTCCCTGCCCCTCTCCTCCTCACCCCTCCTCTCTCTCTCCGTCCTCCACGCCCTCCCTCTCCACCTCCCTGAAAACTCCTTTTCTGTGTATCCGTTTCTCACCAACTGAAGAAAGTGAGCAAACAAGAGCACTAAGTTCACAAGTGTTCTCCACAAATACTCGTTTCCATCAGCACTGCAAAGGTGGGGCCTCACCAGCTTTGCTCTGTGTTGTTGTAAAGTCACTCAGTTGTGTCTGGCTCTTTGCGACCCCATTAGCCTGCCAGGCTCCTCTGTCCCTGGGATTCTCCAGGAGATGATATAGGAGTGAGTTGCCATTTCCTCTTCCAGGGAATCTTCCTGACCCAAGGATCAAACCCACATCTCCTGCTTGGCAGGCGGGTTCTTTACCACTGTGCCACCTGGGAAGCCCACCCAACAGCGGTTCGGTAAAGTGTTTCAGTGAATGAATGAATGAATTTGGCTCCTCCCTCCTTTTGTGGTGGACTGTGGGCTTGGTTTATATATATATTGTAGTTTCAGCTGTGCTGGGTCTTCATTGTGGCGTATGGGCTCTCTAGTTGCAACACTCAGACTAAGCTGCCCCATGGCTTATGTGATCCTAGTTCCCTGACCAAGCTTTGAACCCACATGCCCTGCATTAGAAGGTGGATTCTAAACCACTGGACCACCAAGGAAGTCCCTGGACTGCAGATTTCAATATGATAACCTTATTTCAGAGAGGCAGTACAGCAGGTCATAAACCTACTGGCAGACCTGAGAATCTGAAGACCAAGGGTCCCATTCAACCCTGCCGCCTACAGTTTTTGACGTGTGGACGTCAAGTTAACCACTCATGTCTCCTCTCTGAGCTTTATTTCCTTCCCCTGAAAATAAAGGCATCAAGCCACAAATTCGTTAAAACCTTAGTTCTAATCTCTTCTGAGTGTTTTACTAAAGACCTTGCAGGGAAATAACCCTCCCTCTGTGGGTCAACAGGCCAGACCCATGCTATCTTTTCTGACCACAGAAGTGAACCCAGCTCAATAAAAGGCAGGGAGTGTCCACTTTCTCTGCACGTCTTACTCAGCTTTACCTCTACTACAATGGGGAGGGAAGCTGGAAACAGGTTCAACCGTCTGAATAACCACCCCATCTGGGCCAGCCACCCCTAGGCATGCACTTCCTGTCACACTTGCATGACTCTTCCTCTTACTTCGCTCTTACAGGTCAAACTGTGAACTCTCAAAGAGAGTTAGAAGAGTAAGGAGGTCATGAAGTCCTTTCCCCACCTCTAAGAACATCCTCCTCCAAATTACCCCAGAGAAGTGATTAGCTTCTTCACTAAAGCCTCATCAAAGAACATTTCACAACTTCTCTGGGCCTTGCACCACGTTCAGAAACGGAAGTGTAGGAAGGTTTCTCTGTGATACACATGTCAGGAAACACCCTTCAGGCTCTGAAAATTCATTGATTTGCAGAGATCATGGGCTTTGGACTCTTGTGAACGCTGGCAGCTTCTCAGATGGAGCCCTGGGACAAGAGAAGACCTGGTTCACCTTGAGCCCTTCTTGGGCATCGCTTCCACCGCCGCTAGCAGCTCAACTACCTGAGAGATCAGGGCGGCCAGGCCGCAGCTGGGCCCCAGGGCTGGGCGTCCACCCAGACTCCTGCTCGCAGGTGCTGAGCTGGGTGGAGAGGCGTGTTCCCTCCCCAGCCGGTGTCCATGAACTCCAGACTCTGGGGCGATGGCTTCAGACCAGCCAAGTTAATGTTTAAAGAACGAATAAATAAATAAATAGGTACTCTCTTGGTGCCAAACTGCTGAAAACAGCTCAGAACTTCCTGCCTTCTGAAAGTCCTTTCAGAAAGGGCATCAACTGGCAGGTCATTAGGGAAAGTGAGATGTGTTCATTGTGCAAAGCTCCCTTTAACCTCAATGCTCCTTTGTTCTTGTGGGCATCAACACACTCCATTTGACATTCTCAGTTCCTCTGATAAGAAGTTCTTAGAAGTCATGGAAGCTCAGATCTCCCCAATCCTGAAGCAGACCTACAGGAATCCTGGTCATTAGTTGAGCAGCCTTGAACAAATGCTCTATTTCTCTGAGACTCAATTTTTCAACTGAAAATGATTCACAGTCCTTGCTGCTGCTGCTGCTGCTGCTGCTAAGTCGCTTCAGTCGTGTCCGACTCTGTGCGACCCCATAGACGGCAGCCCACCAGCCTCCGCCGTCCCTGGGATTCTCCAGGGAAGAACACTGGAGTGGGTTGCCATTTCCTTCTCCAATGCATAAAGTGAAAAGTGAAAGGGAAGTCGCTCAGTCATGTCCGACTCCCAGCGACCCCATAGACTGCAGCCTACCAGGCTCCTCCGTCCGTGGGATTTTCCAGGCAAGAGTACTGGAGTGGGGTGCCATTGTCTTCTCTGTCACAGTCCTTAGGATCTCTTTAATAGTCCATGACTCTGCCGGCAGCCCCGTGGAAGGAGTATAGCAGTGGCATCACTCAGGACTGGGTGTGGGTCTGACTCTCCCACTCAGGGACTCGGGCCAGTCACTCCGCACCTCAAGGCCTCTGTCTCCACTGTGGTGCAGAATAAACAAATGTGTGCCACCAATCTGTACAAACTCAGGGGAAACAGGCAAATATGGTGTTTGGGGTATTTTAGCAAATTGTTCAAGCCTCTAGCTTCCAGGTGGTGCTAATGGTAAAGAATCTGCCTGCCAATGTAGGAGACATGGGTTCGATCCCTGAGTGGGGAAGATCCCCTGGAGAAGCAAATGGCTACCCACTCCAGTCTTCTTGTCTGGAGAATCCCATGGACAGAGGAGCCTGGTGGACTACAGTCCATGGGGTCACTGCCAAGTGATGGAGCACATATGACATATCAGCAGAAAGCCTAGTATCTCTCTTGCAGTTACTTTGGTCACAAGTTCTCCAGGAGCCCCAGGCCTCTCTGGATTCACAAGTACTTCATCCTAGATCCAGTGGGTCCTTACTTTTGAGGGATGTTGCTCTGATTACTCAGCCCACTCAGATCAACGGTTGACCTTTGCCCCTAGAGCCAGGATGGACTCCTCAGCGTCACCTGGGGAACACCCCCGAGGGACCCAGCAACACAGATCTTCACTCACACACCGTACAGCCAAAGCCCCCTTACCCACAATCCCCAGGCAGGAGCCCCGGGTGCAAAGGGCTCACAAAACACAAAAATCGGCCCTTGCCACGAGCCTCAGCCCTTGTCTTGAGTTTGGGTAACTGGTCTGCTTTTCAAGAAGGTTCAGGGACTTCCCTGGTGGTCCAGTGGTTGTGAATCTGCCTGGCAATGCGGAAGACACAGGTTTGATCCCTGGTCTGGGAACAAAGATCCCATAAGACACAGGGCCAACTGAGCCCATGTGCTCTGGAGCCTGCATGCCACAGTGGAAGATCTCACTTGCCCCAACTAAGACTTGACACAGCCAGACAAATAAACATTTAAAACAAAACCAAAAAAGAAAGCTGGGGATCAGATCCTTCTTTCTTCACATCCCTTCCCCTTTCCCTCTTCCCCTCTCCCTCTTGGGTAAATTTGCATGCCCAGAGGTCAGATAGCATTTGCAAACAGATTTTTTGACAAGTGTGGTCCCCCTGTCTCATTACAATACATGCCTATGTAAGTGCCTCATATTTGCCTAAACAAGAATTTTTCCCCTGTACTTCCAAGGTCTCATCTGCTCTCTCCTCCTGAAGCTGATGAAAGGAAATGTTGAAATAATTTTAAATAACCCCTTTAATGTGCAGCCCATCGGATCCCTGTTTTATCCATAACCTTAACGCACTGGTGCAAATATAACACACCTGCCAGCGCCTGATAAGGAAGTTTAAAAAGCAGCTGCACATCCCTCCCCAACAAGAACCACACCCAGAGCAAATAAGTGTTCCCTGCTCAAAAGCTTACTTCTTCACCACTTGTAACATCAGGTTTTTTTTACTCCTATTAAGACAGGGGAGGCAAACCTTTCCTGTAAAAGGCCAGGTAGTAAATATTTTAGGCTCTGTAGGCCATTCACATCTTTGTCATATATATATATATTTGGCTTTTAGTTGATTAGACAGATATATAAAATTATATATATTTAGAAATGTAAAAACCATTCTTTTGTTTTTGGCTGCACCATGCATGTGGGATCCAAGTTGCCCAACCAGAGACTGAACCTGCATCCCCTGCACTGGAAGCATGGAGTCTTAGCCACTGTACTGCCAGTGAAGTGAGTGAGTCAAAGTCACTCAGTCGTGTCCAACTCTTTGTGACCCCATGGACTATACAGTCCAGGGAATTCTTCAGGCCAGAATACTGGAGTGGGTAGCCTTTTCCTTCTCCAGGGGATCTTCCCAACCCAGGGATTGAACCCAGATTTCCACACTGCAGGAGAATTCTTTACCAGCTGAGCCACAAGGGAAGCCCACTGGACTGCCAGAGAAGTCCCTAAAAAACATTCTTAAGGCTATCAAAAAGAGTCTCTGCAGGTTGGATTTGGCCCAGAGGCTCTTGCCTACCCCTTGTCTAAACCTGAGACTTCAAAATCTATGCATTAATCAGCCCAACCTGGGAATGGAGCTAGGGAGGGAGCTGGTTTTGGAAACAGATTCCTAGGTCTTAATCCACACCCACTCAGTTGGGATCTTATGTAAATTCTCCAACTCCTTGGTGCCTGGGATGGAAGCTGTCTACTGCTGACCCTAGAGGCCCTTCTCCAGACTCTGTGCCTCTCCAGCCCCCGCAGGTGATTCTCTCCCCTGCTCAGATGTCTTTGATGAGCAACTCCCATCATGCACCATCCTCCATCTCACCTTTACTTCTGTCTCCCTGCTTACAAATCAATCATGTGCATTTTTTAAATAACCCTTGATAATAATACTTGATAATTTTATCCATAGCCCTTTCCCTACAAAGCTTGCTGGCAGGACAGTGTTCCCCCAAATGTTGCCTCACCCCATCCTGGTGGATGACATAATTCCTCCTCCACCCCATCCTTGCAACTAGGCTTGCCCCAGCTTCACCCTGGACATGGCCATCCTTGGGCTAAAGGATGCAACAGTTACCAGATTTCTGAGTCAGCCTTGAACTTGCTTCAAGAGGGTATATATCCAGGTCTTTGGAAGTTTTCCTTGATTGCACTTCTGGGTTTCTGGTTCCTCAAGGTCATGGTACATAAACAGGCAACCTACCCCAAGAGTCAGGGTTAAACCTCTGGGTCCTAAGGGAAGGTTATGCACTGCACAGAGCAAAAGCAAAGTCAAAAATAAAGGCAACTGGGAATGAAAGCCGAATTTTAGGGGTTTGTGAAGCCAGCACAGGATTTTGAAAGTAACTGGCAGTCAGTCCTAGATGCAAACTGGATCAAAATGACGCTGAGGTCACTTGGGTGTAACCCACAACCTTAGCGGAGGTGCAGATGCATTGAAGGTTTTCATGGCACTGTTGCTCTCCACATCATCACGATTTTTCACTGGAACATAATACACCAGCTGGCTCAACCATCATCATTTCCAGAACTTTGTCAACAAAAAAGAAGCCTTGACTAAAGGAGTTTTACAGTCAGTTCTAGCTCAGTTTATTCCTGACTCAGATATGATTGGAGAGAAGCCAGGGCAAGGTTGCAAAGGGTGGGGTGGAGGGAACCATGGACAGCAGGCACGGTAACATAAAAAAGCTGAGGCCACAGGAGAGAAGATAGGCATCTGTGATTAAAACAATGAGTACTGACCTATTGACCTGGATCTCCTAGGATCCTCCAACAAAGTTCATTAGATGTCAAACAATGGCTGAGTTGCTCTGCTGTTCCCCTGAGAATATCACAACATTGTTAATTGGCTATACTCCAAAATAAAATAAAAAGTTAAAAAAAGATAAGGAGCCAGTCAGTGTATATACAATATGTGTAATAAAAATCTATTTTCCTTAAAAAGTAAATTTAAAAAAAGATGCCAAACAATTTCCCTTTATAATCTGTTATGCAGAAGACTGAACTGTTGGGAGTTATGCTAATCTGGTTTTCTCTCAAGTGAGATGGGGTATTAAAGAAGAGGTAAGAAGGAAGGGATGTTGGAAAAAGTGAGTGGAAAGTTTCAGAAGCCATATAACAGTCCATAAAGTGCACTGAACAAACACCGAGTAACCCGTCTTGAAAATAGAACTAGAGAATGTCTGGATGACCTTGGGTTTGGTGATGACATTTTAGATACAGCACCAAATGCACAATCCATGAAAGAAAGAAGATAAGCTGGAATTCATTATAGTTAAAAACTTCTGGTTGTGAAAGATACAATTGAGAGAATGAGACGACAAGCCGCAGTCCGGGAGAAAATATTTGCAAAGGACGTGTCTGTAAAGGACTGTTATCCAAAACACACCAGGAAACTCTTAAAACCTAACAAGAAGAAAATGAACAATATGACTGAAAATGGGCAAAATACCTGAACAGACACCTCACCACAGAAGATATACTCATGGAAAATAAGAATGTGAAAAGATACTTAACATCATATGTTGTTAGGAAATTTCAAATTAAAGCAATGATGAAATGAATGAACAGACCCCAAAACACTGACACCACCAAATGCTGATGAGGACGTGGAGCAACAGAAACTCATTCATTGCTGGTGGGAATGCAAAGTGGTACAGATGTGTTGGAAGACACTTCAGCAATTTCCTCTTTTTTCTTTCATTTTTACTGAGATACAGTTGACAAGCAGCACTGTATAAGTTTAAAAGCACAGCATAATGATGACTTACATTTGCTGTAAAATGATCACCTTAGTGAGTTCAGTTAACATACATCATCTCGTTGTTGTTTGGTTACTAAGTTGTGTCCGACTCTTTGTGACCCCATGGACTGTAGCCCTCCAGGCTCTTCTGTCCATGGGATTCTTCAGGCAAGAATACTGGAGTGGGTTGCCATGCCCTCATCCAGGGGATCTTTCCCACCCAGGGATGGAACTCACTTCTCTTGCATTGCAGGTGAATTCTTTTCCACTAGTACCACCTGGGAAGACCCACACCATCTCATATAGATAACGAAAAAAGAAAAAAAAAGGTTTTTTCTTTTGTGGTGAGAACCTTTACAATACACTTTCTTAGCAACTTTCAAATATACCTCACAGCAATGCTAACTATTGTTATCTGTTGTACACTACATACCTGGAATATATTTATAACAGTAAACTCGTGCCTTTTGGTTGCTTTAATCCAATTCTCTCACTCCCTACCCCTGACAGTTTCTTACAAAGCTAAACATATTTTTACTATACATATGATCCAGCAATCATGCTCTTTGGTACTTATCCAAATAAACTGAAAATTTCTGTCCACAAAAAAACCTGCACACAGATATTTAAAGCAACTTTATTCACAACTGCTAAAACTTGGGAGCAATTAAAATATCCTTTGGTAGGCTGAATGGACTAAATAAACTGGTCCATCCAAACAATGGAATATTACTCAGCACTAAAAAGAAATGAGCTATCAAGCCATAAGAAGACACAGGAAACTTAAACAAACATTAGTAAGTGAAAGATGCCAATCTGAAAAGGCTACATACTGCATAATTCCAACTCTGTGACACTCTGGAAAAGACAAAACAAGGTAGAGAATAAAAAATCAGGGTCGGGGAGGCAGGTGATAAGGGGTGAGGAAGGAGGAATGAGTAGGCAGAACTGAAATCATGCAGAGGATTTTTAGGGGAGTGAAACCATTCTGTGTGATACTATAATGATCACATCAGATCAGTCGCTCAGTCGTGTCCGACTCTTTGCAACCCCATAAATCGAAGCACGCCAGGCCTCCCTGTCCATCACCAACTCCCGGAGTTCACTCAGACTCACGTCCATCGAGATGCCATCCAGCCATCTCATCCTCTGTCGTCCCCTTCTCCTCTTGCCCCCAATCCCTCCCAGCATCAGAGTCTTTTCCAATGAGTCAACTCTTCGCATGAGGTGGCCAAAGTACTGGAGTTTCAGCTTTAGCATCATTCCTTCCAAAGAAATCCCAGGGCTGATCTCCTTCAGAATGGACTGGTTGGATCTCCCTGCAGTCCAAGGGACTCTCAAGAGTCTTCTCCAACACCACAGTTCAAAAGCATCAATTATTCAGCGCTCAGCCTTCTTCACAGTCCAACTCTCACATCCATACATGACCACAGGAAAAACCATAGCCTTGACTAGACGGGCTTTTGTTGGCAAAGTAATGTCTCTGCTTTTGAATATGCTATCTAGGTTGGTCATAACTTTCCTTCCAAGGAGTAAGCGTCTTTTAATTTCATGACTGCAATCACCATCTGCAGTGATTTTGGAGCCTAAAAAAATAAAGCTCCTTAGAAGATCAGCTCCCATGTTATTATGTATCTGTCAAAACTCATGGAATTTTTTGCCAAAGAGTAGACTGTGTCAGAGGTCCCCAACCTTTTGGGCACCAGGGACTGATTTCACAGAAAACAATTTTTCCCCAGACCTGGGTTGGCTGGGTGGGGGGCAGAGGATGGTGTAGGGCTGATTCAAGTCATTACATTTATTGGGCACTTTATTTCTAATCTAATGCTGCCACTGATCTGACAGGAGGTACCAACCCACAGACTGGAGGTTGGGGACCCCTGAACCCACATAATATAAACCACAGAGTGTGAGTGGTGATGACTGTCACTGTAGGTTCATTGATTGTAACAGGTGCATCCTTTGATGGAGGATGTTAACAGCAGGGAGACTGTGTATGTGGAGGCAGCAAGCATGTGAGAAATCTCTGTACTTTCTGCTCAACTGTGCTATGAACATAAAACTGCTGTAAAAAATAAAATCTGTTCACAGGGCACTGATCACCTTCAACCATACTGAAGAGAAATGGATTGGATTTTTTTGAAGTCAAGTGTTCATCTCCCAAAACAATAGTTGATTCTGGCTGGATAAGAAGTTTATACTTCTTGAACTATCAGCCAGAACCAGGCCATAACAGAGCCCTGTGAATATGTGTAGAATGACAGACTTATCCTGAACCTCACTTGTGCAGCACCCACATAATGTGAGGCTTGCTGTGGCCGCCACCGTCCTGGTGTTCATCAGCCCAGACCAGTCACAAGGAAACAGGCGCAAGCTCATCCCGGGCTTCTGTCATTCCAGGACTTGTCCAGAGTCATGAAACTCAGGTTACAAACACACCTGCTGACAAGGCCCAAAGCCTTGGGCCATCTTTACCTCCTGCTTCTGTCGTTCCCCTCAGCAAACCCATCAGCCAATGCCATCAGCGCTATCTCCCAAAAAGATCCAGCATCTGACCCCTTCCTTCATCTCAGCCTCCACCTCCCCGGTCCTGGTCACCAGCATTCCTGCCTTGACAACCACAGCAGCCCCTGCAGGGTCCCAGCCTCACCCTGGAGCCCCCCATCTCAGCCAGAGAAGAATCCGATACTCTTACTAGGCTGGCTGTAAGAACCTGCGTAGTCCCAGCACGGGTCCCTCTCTGACCTCACCCGGCCTCCCGACCCCTCCCCAGCCCACCAGCCTCCTTGCTGCCCGCAGACATGCCGGGCGCGTTCTCCTCCAGGCCTCCCTATTCCCTATACCCAGACACTCCTCCCCCAGAGGTCCTCCCCTGCCACTCAGGTCTCCATTCAAAGGTCACTCATATAAAAAGGACACTTCCTGCACCCTGTACCAGCTCAAGGGCCTGCCCTGCTTCTGCTGCTGCCTCTCCACCTTCCCTCCCTCCCCGGGTGGTGCGTTGTATACACTCGTTTTGTTGTGTTATCTTCTTCCCCTGCTGGAATGTAAGCTTCATCAGAGAATGTCTGCTGCTCATGCCCAGGGCCTAGAACTGTGCAGGGCATGTGGTCTGAGTCTGATAAATATTGGGTGGAAGAAAGGAATGGAGAGAGGATGGGGAGGAGAAGCAGGGAGGGAGGCGGGAGGGAGGGAGGCAAGCTAGCTTCTCCCATGAAGTCACTGTTGGCCCTTTCTCCCAGGACTCCTACCACCTGCTCGCCACCCCGAAACGCTTCTGAACATCACAAAAGAATAAGCCACTCTCTTTGTCCCCAAGAATCTGTCTTGTGAGCCACGAGAAAATGTACTAAAACCAACCGAATGAATGATAGAAGCAATTCACTGTGCTGAAGAGACTCCAGAGCTAAATATCCGTGAACACAGACCAGTGTGGTGAGAACCAGAAAAGAAAGAAAACTACACGGAAACCGGATATGGTGGTAAAGCCTCAGCTGCGTGTATTTCTCTGGTCCTACAGAGCAGGTCCTCCATAAAGAGTCAGACACACTATATCATGTTCTCCGAATTGGTTCTGCGGAAATTTGCCCAAATCTTTCTCAAGTGCACATTACCCACAGCTTCAGGAGTGTCCAATGACCTAAAAATCTCTGAGCTCCTTATTCTCATCAACCTAAAAATTCAATCTCCCCCGTCAACCCCTCCCCTAACCCTTCTCTCTTTTTCAGGGGAGGGGCAGGGAAACAAGTCTTCCTATGCCTTCTTTGATTCCATTACTCAAGTTTTACTCATCTTTTTTAACTTTCCCATTTAATCCCAATAATCCTTTATTCTTCTCTTCACTTATTTTTTTAAAGACTTTTGTTGTGTTGTTTTTTTTTTTAATTGGCCACACCATGCAGCTTGTGGGATCTTAGTTCCCCACCTGGGGGTGGAACCTGTGCCCTCTGCAGTGGAAGTGCAGAGTCCTAACCACCAGACCACCAGAGAAGTTCCACTCTTCACTCGCTTTTAATCGTCTTTTTGTGTCAGGCAGTCTTCACTCCGTCTTCTTGTCCTTACCTATTTCTTCTGGATTTTCCGGCACGGAGCTTTGCATTTAGAGCTCACCTCATTGCCCCATGTTTAATCACTGCAAAGCATCCTTGCCAAAAGCATTCAGTTACAGGGAGAAAAAGCAGTGCCTTCCCTCATCGGCCTGCATCCCACGTACTAGGCGAAGGAAGCAGCTACTAAATCATTCCTCCGCGTTCTCAGGTGACCAAACAGGCAGAGGTGGCCAGCCTCCGTGCTCCCCTGCCGCTCCATCGCCCGCCCACTCATCAGCCTGTGAACCCAGGCCAGGATTTCGATTCAGCGCTGCTCCTTGGTGAAGTGGTGACTGGACCTGCCCAGTGGAACGGCACACATGAAGGAATGTCCTCCTGGCAGATGAAACCATGTGCCCGGTTTGGACCTGGCATGGGGTTATACGCAGCCAGCAGAGAAGTTGGGCCTCATCACAGACGCAAACCCAAGGGGCCACCCATGTCAGGAGGCACCCACCACTTCCGCCCCCACGACTGAGTGAGGAAAAGTCTGTTCCCCACAAGCTGAACGTGCCAAGAGTTCCAGAAACACAGAAGGGGTCGGGCAGATGGCACCGATTAATCTACCGTCAAGGGCTGAAGGACTGAAAGATCAAGGGTGAAACCCAAGAAAGTTAACGGAGGAAAAGTCAACACAAGAAGCCCGTGTGGCTTTAGCTTGACTGTGAGGGTCTCTATGGGAAAAGCAGTGCACTTGTTGGAGACGCAGCTGGCTTTCATTAGAGCCTAAAAGAGTTCAAAAATAAATACAGCCCCCTTCTTGCCACCCCAAATTCAGTGCACATTCGATGCGAACAGAACGGACACCCAGGCTTAAAAGTCAAATCATCTGAAACCCCTGCCACGGAGAACTGTTGTTCAAATGGTTTATTCCTTTGGAGGCCACTAACTAAAACAATAACAACTTTCATGTCAAATTCCAGGAAATAAAGGATAGACAATAAAGAAAGGGTGTGTGTTTTTTTTTCCCCCAAATGCAAACAAATGAATTAGTGCTGTGGGGCTGAAGGGAAGCCGAACAAATTAGGCCTGAGGGCGCCCACTGGCCTGCCTACCCTGCTGACCGCCTCCCGGGCGCCTTCTCCGTGAGAGTTCAGAAGTGGTTGGGGTTGGGGGACAAATATGTAACAAAAGATGTAGGCCCACCCAGAAGATGTGGGAGCCTGCTGGGAGGATTACAAACACTGGCCCAAGGCCAAGCCCTGCCTCCCTTCCCCCAGCTACAGAAAGGAAGGGAAATCGCCAACCCAGACCTCGTGGGCACGTCCCCCCACCGTCAAGAGTGGTTTTTAAGCCAGAATAATGCCTGTCATTGTGTCTGCAGAGTCTTGGGTTGGGAACTACATTTAAAAATCATTAGTTTTTCAAGCCCGCTCTCCATTACCACATCAGAGCATCTCCATCAGTGAGAGCATGGGTCGCTTTGTTGGACACACAGTAAATATTTGTCATTAGAATTAATTAACTGTGCTAAAGAGGCCCGTGGCCAGCATCGTCCAAACACAGCCTTTCAGCTTTCCACAGAGAAAAAGCCTATTCTTAAACCACAGGCTTTAACCCAGCATCTGAAAAAATGGTATATGAGTCGTGAGATGGGCTGTACTAAAAAGCAGATGCCTCAGGACAAACAACCCACCCACCCAATCAAGAAGGATGGGTTTGAAATAGCATCTGGTGAAGGTGAACTCATTTCTGTCCGCTTATTGCATAGAGGTGACGACTGACAACGGGAGGTGTTCAAAGACCTCCCGAGAGCAAACGGTAACCATGAGATCAGCCCTTACAGCCCCTTAGCTGGTTTTCATTAAGAAAATCTTACAGTTGGGTTCAAAAAGTAAAAATGTTATTCCTCACCAGCCCCCACTTAGAACCAAATGCTTCCTTCGACCTCTGCCTTGCGTAATCCCTCCACTTTCTGGGACATCTCCTCCCCACACCTGCTACCTGAGGGCATTCAGGAAATCCCAATGTCCACAGATGAGCAGAATGACCAAACAAGGACAGGAGGCCAGCTGACTTGGTGGCCACAGGACTCATGGAATTGAAGGACGGTGCTGCCTGCTGTCAGGGTGTCCAACGTGAGTGAGGGGCATGGAAGGAACCAGAGCAGGGGTCAGTAGTAAGACAGCAGAGCATGGGACTCAGCGTCAGAAAATGAATCTCCAATGGTCTGGCATGAACTCGAGTGTTTCCGCACCACATGTAAACCAAGACTTCTGTCCCTGAATTTGCTCAGCTGCCATCTGCTGGTCTGATACCTGGAGTTCTGCTCAGCTGGGCTTCTTGTCTTTCAGTTGCATCACTCACCACCTTTCACCATGAGCTTCATCACAGACCATCTGGGCCATCTATGATGAGAAACACCCTAGCCTACTGACTCCTTTTGCTTCTCGAGGGCTGTGGCTATACTTGTTGCTGTTTAGTAGCTGAGTCGCGTCCGACTCTTTGTGACCCCTGGACTGTAGACCATGGGATTCTCCAGGTAAGAATACTGGAGTGGGTAGCTATTCCCTTCTCCAGGGGATCTTCCAGATCCAGGGATCAAATCTGGGTCTTCAGCATTGCAGGCAGATTCTTTACCATCTGAGCCAACTAATCACCCACATACACACACAAAAAAGTTATATTTAGACAAAGCAAGATATTAGTTTATGTTGAAATCAGATTTCATTGCACAATTACATAGATGAATTTCATATTGATGAAATTCATGCTTTCTGGCTTTTTTGTGTGTTAATTGTGGCTGCGCATCCCCTTGGGGGCCAAGAAAGATCTTTCCATTTAGGATTGCAGCAGGCAAAGCATTTCCAGTGGAGGCGCAATGATGGTGGAAATAAACCACCAGGTGATCTTCAAGTTCTTTCCTGGTCTGTTATCCCAAACTTTGTTACTTCAGCATTCAGAGAAAAATCACTTATTGCCACTGAAAAAGAAGTTTAATCAGCAGCCTCAACATTCTTATCTGACATTTGGACCTTATCTACTGTCACTACATCACCACCATTTATGTTCTTAACATATAAAAATCTAGACTGCCCCATGCCATGCGTATTTACATCGACAACAATCTTCTCCCACCTTGCCCAAAAAATCATTTTTAACAAAAACCTCAAACAATTTTATCCCTAGGATCATGTAAAGCATTTCCATGTGTCTTCATAAATAGCAACTAAACATTAAAATATTTGGGCTTTGCTCTACATGTGTGTATATGTATGTATTTAAAAGCAATGAATAGATTGCAAGTAGGTAGAGCTCTTGGTTGAAGACATCTGTCTTCTTTTAATAATCTGGCTCATTGTATTCATCAATTAAATAGGGAAGGCGGGTGAAACTCAAAAAGTTTCCAACCTGCCGAAGCTCAAGATATGAAGTTATTAAGCTTGGAGCTCTTTGGTCTGGAGCCGAGCCGGTCACTTCTGAGGGAGTGTCCCAGAGCACTACTGAAGACGCTGCTATGCCAATGTTCTGTGAGCACTTCTCCACTAGAAATTTCTATTATCCATCTGTCTCCTCAGTATCTCCTCAGTATCTCAGAAGAGGATGTAAATTGTTCAGAGGACCAAATGAAGTACCCAAAAGCTTGTTACTAGTTCATTAAAGCAAGCATGAGATCCGTTTTGTCTCCCCATAACTCAGCGTTCTGTCTGCAGAATGAAGAAGCTGTGGGGCCAGTGAGGATCTGAATGGTTACTGATGTTGGTGAAATGTATTCCTTAATGGTTCCTTAAATCATTCTTTTAATGGTTTCATTAGGATTCTCACCAGTGGTAAAGAATCCACCTGCCACCACAGGAGACGCAGGAGGTGCAGGCTTCATCCCTGGGTTGGGACGATCTCCTGGAAAAGGAAACGACAATCTTGCCTGGAGAATCCCATGGACAGAAGAGCCTAGCAGGCTACAGTCCATGGGGTGGCAGACATGACTGAGCAATTGAACACACACACAAACACACACACGACTCCACCACCCCGACTCCTAATACCGAAACGTCTGGGCAGAGTTATGGACACAGTCAAGGAGGAAAAAGGTGATGTCAGAAGAGGCAGCGTGAGCTGGGGTCAGAAGACAGGATGGGGCAGGAAGTAGAAATCCCAGAATCCGATAGGCAGCAGTAATGAGATGGCTCCAACTGGTCTACTCAGGCCTCCTCTGTGCCAATTTGATTGGACACAGTTTCAAAGCAAGAAAGAAAATGCCAGTGGAAACCAAAACAAAAGATAAAGAGCAGGCTTTCCAAATGGGTGGGCAGGGATCTGGCCTCCTGGCAGGGGCAGAGGCCAGCAGCCCGGGGAACCTGTCCCCAAACCAGCTGAGCCCTCTCTGCCCCTGCAGCCACTCCTTCCCACGGAGCTCAGCTGCACTCTCCACACCCTGAACTCATTTGGGGGATTTTTTGGAGGGAGTCTGGCAAATTATTACACAAAAGGAATCAAAGAGGAGAAGGGGAAAAAATAAAATCATTTCTTCAGCATAAAAAATTATCCTTTGACTTTAGCCAAAGAATTTTTAAGCTCTGTTCAGTCGTAAAATCTGTTCTCATGCCACCCACGTTTCGCATTCCTCCCCCAACTCCTGCTGCAGCCCCTCCTCCCCCCAGCTCCAGGTCCTCCACCCTTCCCCCTCCACCAGCACCACCCCTCATCTGCCATCCCCGAACTCAAACCCAAGCATCCATCTGAAGCAAACATGAGGACCCAACAAAAACACATTCCCTCTTGATGGGCATGGGTTTGAGCAAGCTCCGGGAGATGGTGAAGGACAGGGAAGCCTGGCGTGCTGCAGTCCACGGGGTCGCAAAGAGTCAGGCATGAGTTAGTGACTGAACAACAATTTGCACATATTCATGTTTGTATATACACACATACAGCTAGCCCCATTCCTCACTAAAACTCTTTTAGCATCCCACAGAGATGTCAGCCATGGCACCAGCTTGCCCCACACCCTCTCCCAGTGAAACTGACAAGGCTCAGCTCCTGTTTTGTAGTAGCCATAGGGGATGACTACTCCACCTGGTAACCACACTGGACCCATAGCTCATTGGACCCAGAGTCACTAATAAAAGGGCAATGACAATGACCCTGAGTGTGGTCAAGTAAATAGGAAGTTGGACATATTCATTTATTTCTTACAAAATTGTACTTGAGGGGCTTTAGGCAAGATTTATTTCACTCTCACAGTCATCCCTGGGGTGGGCTGTGAGTCTGACTAGAAAGTTCTGCTTCACATACCCTTGGACTGACTCTGTTACCCTCTTGCCTAAGCCTTTTTCCTTGAAGGAGCAAGTGCCAGAAGATAAGCTTCTGAAACAAGTCAGGTTCTGGGGGCAGCATTCCCACCAGCCCTGGAGAGCTTTCACACAGATCTTTGTCCTGCAATGAGCCTG
Organism: Bos mutus; assembly: GCF_027580195.1. Lineage (NCBI taxonomy): Eukaryota > Metazoa > Chordata > Mammalia > Artiodactyla > Bovidae > Bos > Bos mutus. Next base: position 35,758,880 of record NC_091645.1, read on the forward strand.
TTCAGTTTGTAGAAGGAAGTGTGATAATGCAGGAATGTGGCTCCGGGGCTCAGGTCTCCATCCCCCAGGGAAGGGGAGAGAGCAAGAGAAGGGAGGAAAAGCAGAGCTAAAGGTCACAAGTAGCTGGGACTCGATAATGCCATCTGCCCATGACACTGAAGTCACACACGTTGATAGGGCTCAGAACTCTGGGCTCTCTGTGACCCACAAAGCCTTAAGCTGAAAGGTGGGTTATAGTTCTGGTCTTCAGGTGATCAGGAACTTCTTCATAATGTTAACATCTGTACACTTAAAAAAAAAAAAAGGCACAACCTGAGAGTTGTGGGTCAAGTTTTATTGGGTCAACATGAGGAGTGCAGTCCAGGAGACAGCACCTCAGATAGCTCTGAGAGACTGCTCCAAAGAGGTCCTGGGGAAGGACAATATATATGTGATTCTGGTGAAGGGAGAGTACATGCAGTCAAGCACATATTTTTTCCAGAAGATTTCTGCTGGTCTCTTGAAGCTTTCTGCTAGTCCTGGGAAACAGCAGTCACCATGAAAGGTTTTAGTGCTTTTCTAGATTTGAGGAGATACAAGAGTTAGGCTCATAAAGTCGGCTCCTGAAAATATCTAACTATCTGAAAACCTGTCCTGCCAGTTTTTCCCCAAGCACTGAGGGCCTCATTTCTGCTCTCCACCCTGAACTCCTTTCAGGGAGTATTGAAGGTCAGCAGCTGCAGCAGCACATGATCTAATCCTTGCAGAGGTAGATGGCAAGTGCCCATGTACTCCACACATCCCAGTGATTAAGGAACCACTGCCTCCCCAAACTGTACTACTCAATTGGAGTCACCTTGAGAATGTGACCTGTTAAACCAGAAAGGGAATGCTACACCCCTCCTCTTTTCACACTTACAAGGCAATCTGATTTCATAAAGAGACTTACCTCTGACCTTTCGAGAAGTCTGGACACTTCTGAAATTTTGTCCTTTCTGTGTTTGGAATGGCCATAGCTTCTGCTAACAAAACCTAAGGTCTGCAGGGTTTCCTAAACCCCTACGTCGTGCCAGCTTTGGCAAGTTTCCTAGACCTAATGAAGAGATAACGTGGAGAGGAAGGACATTTGAAAGGTGGCAGAGAGGCATGGGTAAACCATGCATGTTCATTTTAACACATTCATCTTGCACTAGCCACACAGAACATTTTCCTGGAGAGAGCGCCCATGAGATGTAAAGACCTGAGAGTGAGTTTCACCCTCTCTTCCTTCTTCCATTCACCAGTGGCTGGATTAGGAAATAACCAACTGGCTGAAGATCAAGTGGCAAGAAGGAAAAGGAAGCAAAGCAAGGGTCGGTATAATCTACCCCCTGCCCCTGCAGATCATCCTAATGCTCAACAAATTAGGAGGGACCCTTTGAAAGATGATTGTCGAGACTTCCCTGGTGGTCCAGTGGTTAAGAAGCTGCCTTCCAATGCAGGGGGCGTGGGTTCCAACCCTGACTGGGAAACTAAGACCCCACATGCTGCGGGGGTAACGATGACCCGGCACAGCCAAACAAATTAATTAACTAAGTTTTAAAAATACATATGCATATTTTTAAAAAAGAAAGGTGAATGATCTCAGACCATTTTATGCAGAGTCAGATTTTCTCATTATAGTTAATCAGTACAAATACTGTTAGAATTCCAAAAAGGCTCAAAATCCACATCTGCAAGCATGTTCCCCAACCATCTCTTCTAATTCTAGGAGGTAAGCCCATGGTCAAGTGAACAAGATTCATCAAAAGATCAAGAGAGAGAGAAGGAAGGAAGGAGGGAGGGAGGCAAGCAGAAAACCTGACTCTGAGGTTTTTTAACTTGGTCCCAACCAATGACAGTGTGGTTTATACCATTTGTCAAGGCAGAGAAAAGCTGAAAAAGTCAGAGAGACTGACTAAGTGACCCTGTGCCTCTTGCCCAGCTGTGATGTCCAGTCTAAGGCAAGAAGAGCCTGCTGGCGGTAATTTGTCAGTGGAAGAGGGAATCTTCTTTAGAGCTAAGCAGTTGCATCTCTTTTCATTCAAAGAAAAATGGTGTCCATTTTCCAGAGAAAATACCAGTCAAGAATTCAAGAAGTGGATGCTCCCAAGAGTGAGGGAGAAAGCCCCTTAGTCATGCAGGCTTCAGAACTGCTATGGAAGCAGAGGAGAGCAGCGCTGAGAGCAAAGGTCTTTGAGAGCCAGACCCAGAAGGTCGAAGAGCATGGTAGATACTTGTCTTTTGGGGCCACCCAACATCCAAACACGCTCCTACTGGGGGAAGAAATCCCAAATTAGGTGAAAAACAGGCCTCCTTCCTTTGGGAGCTACACCCAGAGCTGAACTTACTCTGCCACAAGGTCATCTGACAAAGCAGGAAATGGAGAAGAATATTCACAAAGTTCTCCTCCAGGCCCAAGATTCTGTGAAACGTTTCAGTTTTCCCTCATGAATCCCACTTAACAACAGTAGCAGCCAGAGCCAACATCTACTGAACAGGTGGACAAGCCAGCACTGCTCAGCACTGTATCCGCCTTCCTTATGGGTTCCACATTCATGGATTCAACCAACTGCGGATTGAAAATATTCACACACACACACACACACACACACACACACACCATACACCACACACAAATTCCAGAAAATTCCAAAAAGTGACACTTAAATTTGTCATTTACTGGGTAGTATTTACATAGTCTTTACATTGTATTTAAACCATTTATGTAGCGTTTACATTGTATTTACAAGAAATTACATAGTATTTACACAGACTTTACTTTTTTTTGGGCTCCAAAATCACTGCAGATGGTGACTGCAGCCATGAAATTAAAAGACGCTTGCTCCTTGGAAGAAAAGTTATGACCACCTAGACAGCATATTAAAAAGCAGAGGCATTACTTTGCCAACAAAGGTCCATCTAGTCAAAGCTATGGTTTTTCCAGGAGTCATATATGGATGTGAGAAATGGACTATAAAGAAAGCTGAGTGCAGAAGAATTGATGCTTTTGAACTGTGGTGTTGGAGAAGACTCTTAAGAGTCCCTTGGACAGCAAAGAGATCCAACCAGTCCATCCTAAACGAAATCAGTCCTGAATATTCATTGGAGTATTCTTGATCACACACTGCCTAGCATCAAGACTGATGCTAAAGCTGAAACTCCAATCCTTTGGCCACCTGATGCAAAGAACTGACTCATTTGAAAAGACCCTGATGCTGGGAAAGATTGAAGGCAGGAGGAGAAGGTGACGACAGAGGATGAGATGGCTGGATGGCATCACTAACTCAATGAACATGGACATGAGTTTGAGTAAACTCTGGGAGTTGGTGATGGACAGGGAGGCCTGGCGTGCTGCAGTCCATGGGGTCGCAAAGAGTCAGACACGACTGAGCAACTGAACCGAACTGAACACTGTATTGGATATTGTAAGTAATCTAGAGATGATTTAAAGTGTGTGGGAGGGTGTGTGGAGGTTATATTCAAATACTGCACCGCTTTATACCAGGCACTGGAGGATCTGCAGATTTTGGTGTCTGTGGGGGTCAGGAGCCAAAGCCCCACAGACACCAAGAGATGCTACATAGAGGTATGTCATTCAAACCTATCAAACCCTTATCAGCGTGTTTGCAGAGAGCTATACAGTAGCCAAGTACTCGGTCTCACAGGGACCAGGACAGGGCTGGATAAACGTATGGAGTGGCCTGAAAACAAGGCAGCCAAGTGCAGCCAAGTAATTGAATGAGGGTTTTTTTGTTGTTGTTGCTTGTTTGTTTTGCCATAAGAGAAGAGGAACACGCCAGGGAAGAAATGCGAAGGGAGGTCACAGTTGTTGAACGTTCCCCTGTGAATCCTCACAAAACCACATAAGCAAGGCCCGGTTGTCCTCGTTTTACTGGGAGGAAAGCCAAGACCCAAAGAAGTGAGGGAATTCACCCAGGGTCCTGCCAAAGGAGGCCAAGTTCCAAAACCAAGGTCTGCTTGGTTATGGAGCTGGGCCCCCAGGGTGAGGCAGGTGTGACTGGAGGGCACAGTCCCTGGAGCCAAACCTCTGACCTACAGCTTTCCTGGGGCCTGTTCTCCTAAAGGAAGTGAGGAGTCTGTAAGCAATCCGATCACACAGGCAGTCAAAGCAAGCTTGCAGTTTCCCAGGGGCCCTCTCGGGTTTTCTACACAGATCTACCAAGGCTGAGAATCACACAGGCTAAAAGAGCCCAGGATCTGGAGGCCAAGAACTTGAATGCAAGGCCCCCATCCACACTTTGCTGGCTGGTGATCTCGGGACTTTGGAAACTGTAAAGCATGAAGCAAATCCTGTTATTAGGGGTGATCTGAGAAATCCGGCCTCAGTACATGGTCAGATACCATCTGGTCCTGAATATTGATCCCTTCAAGCACATCAACAGCCTTCAAAAATGACAGCATGTCTCAGCTACGCCTGACACAGCCTCTACGAGCTTCCTGGTCTGTTTATTTGCTCTGAGCATCTGCTTGGTTGGAGAAACACAGCAAGAATATCCTTGTGCCTGCAAACTTCCCCTTCAGCTGGACAGATGGGCCAGAGAGCAGGGTTCCCAGGAGTAGGGATGCTCAACAAGACACAGATGGCCAGCTGACCCGGGCCATCGCACTCCACGTGCCGGAGGTTGAGCAACAGCACAGGCAGCTGCCCCTCCCCAAGGCTGCGCTGACCCCTCTGGCGAAGAGCTCACGACTGGGACAGGCATCACTCTCCCACCCTCTGCTCCCTTTCCACACTGGCCAATTCAGCACTGCTGTTGTCAGGAAGGCCTGAAGCCTGGACTGTACTCAACTGATAGGAGCTGTGCATGTTGGTAGGGGAGGTGGGGGAGCCTGGATGGAAACTGCCCTTTGTGAGCTGGGATGGACGGTCCAGGGTGAGCGCAGGTTCCCAGGCCTGGCCCGGGCTGACCGGACATGAGTGTCTTTCTCTCTGCAGTGTCCCTGCCCAGGAGGTGTTGATAACTTTACTTGGAACACCTTCCACTACCCTCTCCACCCCAACATGGAGACAGACATAATCTTGGACAGACAACCTGCTCTCTCTGACTCCCAGGGTGGAGTTATTCTTATTTCAAATCTCCTCTTGCACCCTGTATCCACCTGGGGACCCACTCCAGTATTCTTGCTTGGAAAGTTCCATGGACAAAGGAGCCTGGCAGGCTACAGTCCACGGGGTCACAAAGAGTCGGACACAACTGAAGCGACTCAGCACACATGCATATATATGTGTGTATATATATATATATATAATATTAATTTTCTATTTGTACATATATGATTTCTATATAGTATATACTAAAAGATTAGCATGTTATTAGTACTGATACTATATTACGTGCTAATAAATATAATAAACTATTGATATTTTCCAGGATGAAAAATATCATATCCTATCTTCATCTGTTTGGTGGTCTGCCTGCTTCACTAGACGGTGAGCTCTATAAGAGCAGGAACCATGACTGTGGTTTTACCCCCCCCTGAAGCCAGGGTCTGGAATCCAGGTGCTCAGGAATCAACTGATGAACGGATAAAAACCAAAACACAGGGCTGCCCACCCCAGCACATATACTATCAACTGAGGCAGAAGAGTCCACTCGCCATCCACTCCTCCCCAGTCTTTTAAGTTCCCCAGCAGAATCTCAAGTGGAATGTTCCAGCAGAGGCCTGGCTTTAATTTTCAGAGATAAAGAGAGCCAAGTGCTGGAGAAATGCCTTATCCCGGTTTCCAAGCCTTTTCTCCTTATTCCCTCAAGACGCCCACTCCAGCCTCCCTCCCAGGCCCCTCCCAGGCTGTCTCCACCCCTGGGCGGCTCTCCTTTCCCACACAGCCTGGGACACGCTGCCTGCTCACAGGGACACGGAGCAAACCAGCCACCTCAAAGCAGGGAGGGCGGGTGCCATTCCCACACCCTCGGCCCCTCAACACTCGCTGGATCCTCTGGAAGAGCGGCCTCCAACACCCAGAGTGCCACCCAAACGCCAGTCTCCACGGGCCTCAAGGCTGGAGGGACCACACACCGCAGGGCATGCCCCACGCCCACCACCCTTGAGCCTCATCCCTCCCAGGCTCACACAGACACCCACCTCACACACTGCACCCCTCTGCGCTTCTCAGGGGCACCCTGTCACCTCTGCCCTGGATGCAGACAATGCTGCCAAGGACATGGTACCCTTAACACTGCCACTTCCTGCGTCTGCACCACCTCCTGTCTGCCATTCGTCACCAGCAGAGCAGAAAGGAGGCAGGAGCCCTGAGCACAATACCACCTCTAGGCTCCATAATCTCTGAGAGAAATGTGAAATGTAAAAATGAGCCCTACACGTCAGGTCCTACACATGCCAGGCACTTTCTACAAGTGAGAAAGACTCTGCCATTCCTCCCTTATATGGCGAGAAAGATGAGGTTTATGGTACAAGTTTTGACAGTGTTCTTGGTGGAGCATCCTTGAACCCAACTTTGGGTTCCCCCAGAGCAGCTCCACCTTGGTGTGCTTTATATACAGACTCTAAATAAACTTTAGATTGAAGAAAGGATGCCACGGCGGGACTTCCCTGGCAGTCCAGTGGCTAAGACTCCAAGCTCTCAATGCAGGCGGCCCGGGTTTAACCCTTGTGGGGGACAAGATCCCATATGCCACAATAAAGATCTCTCATGCCACAACGAAAACCCAGCACAGCCAAATAAATATCTAAAAAAGAAAAAGATTGTCATGGCTATAAACTCATGTTCATGCAGTTCCTATATCTGTTGCTAATCTGAATATATGGGGTCAACCTGGATGAAGTTTCAGCCCCACCTTCTCCCCATTTCTTCAAGTCTCCCTACATGCTCTCTACATGTACACACACATGCAGACACACATACATACACATGCACACACACACACACACACATGCACGCACACACACAGCAGTCCTCCCAAGACCAGACTTGATGTTCTTGGCGAGTAAAGGGCTATTTGGAGATACCATGCTGAAATGGCAAAAGAAGCAAGGGTGGCCATCGGCCTTGGCTCTGGGAACAACACTTTCATTGGGAAAGATGTTCATGCTTCCAGATCAGTCTCCTGGCTTAGCTGAACTACAGCATTCTACAACCCCCTCAGAGCCTGGGATCACTCCATCCTTGGGTGTCCTCTGCACACCCAGAAGTCCATGTTGGGAAATGAGGGTGGAGGGGAGAACAGATGCAATCCCGAGGATATTGTTGGGAAATAGAGGAATCTGTGGCATAAACACTCCACTGTTCTCAAGTTCGTCTTCCCATAAAAGCCCAGTGCTAGAGAAGAGGGTGCATCTGACATCCTGTAAGCTGTCATTAGACCCCACTACATGCAGAAGCCACCACTTTTACCCAGAGGGCATACAAAAGAAAGCTTTCCCATCTACAAGGACCTGACCATCTCATTGGAGAGATAAGACCACAGCTGTCCACAGAGGGGCACGTGGCAACCCAAAGCGTTTGGTCAATACCAATGGAAGAAAGAAACTCACAGGAGAGACAGAGACCTCAGGAAGCCACCATGGTGAGATGGGACTTCATGAGTTCACAAAACACTCAGGCAGGAAAAGGATGGGTGGGGTGCATTTCAGGGGGAAAAAGAAGCCTCGATGAGGCTAGCTTGGGGATGAGGGAGAAGTGGTCAGAGGAGGCTAAGAAGAGTCCCAGAGCTGCCTTCGGGGAGTGCTGAGAATAATCACCAGCATCCCCAAGAGTGCTTCCAAGTGATGACTTAGTGTCAGGCAACTGTCAACTTACATAAAGGATTTATATAAAGAATGTCTCCCTATTTCTAATCATCCTGTGAGGCAGGTGGTGTCATCCTGGTTTTACAGAGGAGGAAGGTGAGGTCCAGTAGTCATACATGGATGTGAGAGTTGGACCATAAAGAAGGCTGAGTGCCAAAGAACTGATGCTTTTGAACTGTGGTGCAGGAGAAGACTCTTGAGAGTCTCTTGGACAGCAAGGAGATAAAACCAGTCAATCCTAAATAAATCAACCCTGAATTGGAAGGACTGCTGCTGAAGCTGAGACTCCAATACTTTGGCCACCTGATATGAAGAGCCAAATCACTGGAAAAAATCCTGATGCTGGGAAAGATTGAAGGCGGAAGGAGAAGATGGCAACAGAGGATGAGATGGGAGGATGGCATGCCCAATTCAGTGAACATAAACTTGGGCAAACTGTGGGAACTGGTGATGAACAGGGAAGCCTGCCACGCTACAGTCCATGGGGTGGCAGAGAGTCGGACACGACTTGGCAACTGAACACCAAGCTTAGCTCGGAGAGCTGAAGTCACCTGCCGAAGGCCCCATTCCTGCCCCCTCCTCCTCCCAAACAAAACCCGAGCTTTCTTTTCCCAATTCCCTGTGTTATTTGGGCCCAAACATCATAGTTTCCACAGCAGCCAGAGGAATACTCTCATGAAGGCAAATTTAATGCTAAGATTCATCCTAATTGTTTTCCCACGGTCAAATTTGCCTAAGCTATTCCTTTCTCCATCCATCTCATTCACTCATTCATGTAGTAAACCCATGACCTGAAGGAAATACGTGTTAAAAGTCTTGGATTTCAGTTAACTGTTGACTTAAGTTACGGTCCTCAAAGAAAGTGTCAGATGGAGCCAAAACTAAATTAAGCCAATGGACTTGAGGTACGAGAAGGAGATGAAGACAGAAGTGCAGCCCCAGACCGCGGCTGGGCAATACCACGAGCCCAGGTGAGCCAAAGTGTGGCTGCAGCGGGCACTGAGCCACAGTGGCCGTGTTTCCCAGACCCATGGGGGTGGGGTGGGGCTGGGGGAGGGGGGAGGTGTCAGAAGAATGGGAACACGTGGCAGGAATTTTCCTGGAATTCCCGGAAGCAGTGGGGCCCTGGGACGGGGACACTTAGTCTGCTTTTCTCCTTGTTTCAAAACCAGGCCTTGATGTGCAGCCTGTTCCCTCCCCTCCCTCAACCTTGGTGACTGAGAGGCAGGGGGAAGGAGGTGGGGTCCACAGGGAATCCAAGCAGCCCCCTCCTCTGCCCTCAGCTCCACCCTCCTCACCTGCAAGAGCAATTCAAGGCTGAGCTAAAGGCCAAGAGACCTTACCATCTATCTGGCCTTCAAACCAGCGTCCTCCTGAGATGGCAAGGAGGCATCGTTAATAATTATGCAGGACGACGGCTGTAACTGGAGCTGAGGGAAGTGGCTATGTGGTCCCCCTGGTTACAGAGCTCCCGGCAAAGTCTATGCATGGCTGGCTTTGAAAAATGTACCTTTTAAGGAAAATCAGTTGATTTCACATATAACAGAGATGTTCTCCCAGGGACATTTTGGGAGCCCCTAAATGTGTAAGGTTTACCATCAGAGAAAGCAGGTAGAGGAAGGCGGGGGTTAAGCTCGCTGCCTGCTCACTGAGAAACTCAGAAACATATCACAGCCACGGTCCTATTGACAGCTGGGTCACACTGGAGCCATCTCCCAGAACCCGCTCCCCTGGACGGTTCTGGGTTAGAATTGGCCCAAAGTGGGACTTTAGGAGCTTTGGAGGCAGAAATGGAGCAGAGACTCCATCAAGCCTGTCGCGGAGGTGCCTGAGGGCTCAACTCTTCTCCTGAATCCTGGTTCTGTCTCCACTGGGGGCCTGGCCATCAGATACTTGGCTTCCAGTGGACTTGCCCACACCTCCTGCTTCATGGGGCCGTTTCAGCAACTGGGCTTCTCCAGCTGGCTGCACTTCCAGCTCTTCCTGGTGCCTCTCATGCCATGCAAGAATCCATTCCTATGCAAAATCTCTTCTCCCATAACTCCCAAAATGGTGGATCTGCTTCTCTGCTTAAACCCTGACTGACACATAGAGCAGACTTCTTAAATATCTGGACAGGTGGCAGTTTACATGCCAAGGCACACTTGCCTCTTGTTATTCCCGCAAATAGTGGTGACTCTAAGGCTAGCCTTAGAGGAGCACTCACACGACAGGGCTTCAAGGAAAGGAAACCAGTCCAGGCTCAGGAGCACGGGTTCCTGGAACCAAAACCAGTTCTGCCAACTCATCACTACCATGGGTGAGTGGCCAACCTTCCTGAGTCTCAGTTTTCTCCTCTGTAGTTCCTGTTGTTTGACAACACTCAGCTGCACCAAAGGGCCAATACATAACTGGACATCACTGCCCCCTCCTCTGAACCCACCGCCCCTGTGACTCTCCATGCCAGCCACCAACCCCACATCCAAGGAGCAGCAGCTGGGAAAGGAAGACCCGCCAAAGCCAAACAGGCAAGGGCTGAGCGGGTGGAGGAAGCATCAGAAGGAGCCAGAAAGGAGATGGGCAGGGGAGAGCATCTGCAGGAGAGAGGCAGCCCAACATGACCCTTCCCAGGCTGCCTGCCAGGAAGCATCCAAAGATGGATTTTGAGCAGAGGGTCACATTTTGAGATGTCCATTTCATTCGGGGCCAGCCTCATGTGCACCACTGTGGTTTCAGGGGGCTAACACACTGCCCACCACCCCCCATTCCTGCTCCTCCAGCCTGAAGGGTGGCATGTCTGCCCAGGTTCCTGCAGATCCCTACAGGATTCCATCAGCCCCAGCCTGCACCCTGCATTTCCCTAAACAGGAACCAAGACCACGTGGGTCAGCTGAGAGGGGGGCTCTGAATGGCCTTGCATGCATGGAGACTCCTTAAGCCCTGAGGACGAGGCTGGAGCTCAGGTTCTGAGCAGGTGCTATTCATCCTGGGGGAAGGTGAGCAGGGGACGGGGACAAGGCATCCAAAGGCGGAGGCCTGCAGGAGTCAAGCTGGAGAGGCCATGTTGGGTGTCCCTCGGCCTCCCTTGAGGACAGTCCTTCCACTAGGTGGACTGCAACATGGACTCTTTGCAGGACACTCTCTGGGTGGACCACGCTTCTCAACAGACACCCAGACAGGTTGGGGGAGGCCAACCCTGTGTCCACGGATCAAACTCATCAGGCTCTCTACCCCGATTCTGACTCTGGGTTCTGAGACGCATCTGCGGCTGATTAAATCAACAAGTGCGATTTGCCTCAGGACCCTTGAGAGATCTCCACTCCAGAACAACACGGTGTTTGGCAAACTGAGTCCCTACACTCCCTGCTTTGAACTCAATGCCTCACAGTTTTGCCACCCAAATCTATCTTCCGTCAACACGGAGTCAAGCAAATCAAGACTCCACTCAGCCCTGGTGCCCTTGTAACCCTCCCAGAGAGGTGACTGGTCAAGACCAGTGGTTCATGGGGCTCCCAGACCAACAGCATCACATCACCTGGGACCTTGTTTGAAAGGCAAGTTATTGGCTCCCAGCCCAGACCTGCTGTTTCAGAAATTCTGGGAGTGGGCCCCCCACTCTGTAGTTTAAGAATCACTGGTCTAGTTGATAGTTCTCCTTCTCTGTTTGGCTTACTTCACTCACTATGACATTGTCTATATCCATCCATGTTGCTGCAAATATGACATCCCTTATATCTAATCTAAAAGAATCTAAAAAGAAATTATACAAATGAATTTACATACAAAACAGACTCACAGACTTTGAGAACAAGCTTATGGTGACCCAGGGGAAGACTAAGGGGGAAGGATAGTCAGAGAGTTTGGGATGACATGCACACACTGCCATATTTAAAAAGGATGACCAACAAGAACCGACTGTAGACCGCAGGGAACTACTCAATGTTATGTTGCATGGATGAGAGGGCGGTTTTGGGGAGAAAGGGTACATGTGTATATACGGCTGAGTCCCTTTGCTGTCCACCTGAAACTGTCATGACATTGTTCATTGGCTATTCCCCAACACAAAACTGAAAGTTTTTTTTTTTTTTTTAAAAAGAACCACTGGCCTAGACTTATGATTTCCTCTCCTCCAATCAGAGGGAGAATAGAAGGGTGGGTACTGGAGGCAAGAGGGCTGGGCAGAGCCCTGGGACCCTGCTGCAGTCTGCGGCACTGGATGAAGGAAAGGAGAAGCCAAGCTTGCTTTCTGATGAGCGAGGAGGGAGTGTGGCTTTCCCCCAGCAGCAGAAGCTCGGGCATTGGTCCCTCTGTGAGCCTAATCCATCCCCAGAAGAGCCTGACCATATGTCCCTGCAAACACAGCTTGCTCTACTGCGGAGCAGATGTTCCCACGAGCTGAACCGCTTGACTAGAGTTAATGGGCAGCCATAAATCATCAGCTGGAGCCACGCGGAGGCTGCAGGGGAGATGAGGCCACTTGGCCTGAGCTCCAGCATGAGAACTAGGTGTGTGCTCTGCCGGACCCAGTGTGCAGGACAGCAGCCAAGCAGGGGAAGGATGGCAGAGCTGGTCCCTGTGCCTGCTCAGAGCTCAGGCTGCAGTCACTCACACTACTGGGGAGACCCTGAGTGGGGATCACAGAACCCAACTGGCCAGGGTCCTACTCAGCTGCTCACCCAGCTGCCTACCCCAGGGATCAGGAAGGGCACTTTACACCCCACTTCCCTCCTCTCCTTACCAAGGTTCTCACACATGTTTTTCCCCAGGAAGTCATGAACGAGTAGGAGAGGTGGGCAAGGAAGGGAGCCCAGACAGGAAAAGGTCCTGGGAAGCTCCGGGACACCAGCAGCCTGGAGGGCAGCCTTCTCCATCACCGCCCCTTTGTCCTCCGAAGTGCAGCCTCCCCCAGCTCTGAGCTGAACCTGATGCTGGATATACCACTGACTTCCAGCCTGAGGTTCCCCCTGCCCCCTGAGGCAGCAGGGCCAGTGCAGAGCCCTGGCCACAGTCCACTCATCAGTTCAGCACTGAAGACCATCAGTGCCATCAGCTGGGACTGGTTCTCCAAAACTATGGGGAGGAGGGTAAACTTGATGGGGTAACCATGCCCAGCCATTTGTCAGGAGGGCACAGAGCGAAGAAATCAGCCAGGACTTAGCAGATAGGGAATGTAACTCAAATTAAAAAGACTTAAATTCTGGGCCAATTAAATGTATGAAAGGGTCCTGAAATTAAAGTTTCAGCAGAAGAATCCATATAATAAAGATTGGTACCACCAGGAGTGTGAGACAACTCCTCTGTGTGCAATTTCCAGGACAAACTGCACCCCTCTGGGCTGCTTGGGCAGATCAGTGATTTGGAAGGAGGACCGAGAGTTGTGGGAAAGATGCCGGAAGAGATTTCTGCTGGGAGGGGTGTGGCTAAGCTACGAGTCTCACCCTTCCCTTACTTGGGTGAACTTCTAACCCCAAAGCTAGTGAGAAGTGGCTGCTAGGAGATTCCTCAGAAAACCTACACTGTGTTTTGTGCCACCACTGTAAAGGTAAGGGCTTCCCAGGTGTGCTGGTGGGAAAGAACCTGCCGGCCAATGCAGGAGATGGAAGAGACGCAGGTTTGATCCCTGGATTGGGAAGATCCCCTGGAGGAAGGCATGGCGACCCACTCCAGTATCCTTGCCTGGAGAATCCCATGGACAGAGGTGGGATCTCCTGGCAAGAGTACTGAAGCGGGTTGCCATGCCCTCCTCCAGGGAATCTCCCCAACCCAGGAATTGAACCCCAGACTCACACATCACAAGCAGATTCTTTACTGTCTGAGCCACCAGGGAAGCCCACTTGGAGAAGATAAAGAGACATGGTGCAGGGTCACTTCTGAGAAAGTGAAAATTGGGGTGTACCCACATGTCTGTTTACATATGGCTATATTTCCCTGAAACCTGCAACTTCTATCTCTTTGATGCCCAACCTTCCCCTTCCCCTGTGGCTGCTTCCTCAGAAGAAGCAGTTCCCATGCAGGAAAGACGGTTAAAATAGGCGTTCAGCTCCAGCCAGAGACGGAGATGTGATGCGTGAAGGGTGTTCGTTTTTTTTCTTCACCACATACTTTGCGGTCATGACTGCACTTTAAAGAGAATATCAAGTTGGTGGAGTTGGTTAAGACCCAAGACAAATGTTAGCTGTTTGTTTTTAAACCAGGCCTCCTGAGCGACAACCCCAGCAAGGTTTTGACAGGGAAAACCTCCTGTTACAGACATGGGGACAAGCCAGAGGCTCCCTTAGGCTGAGGAAGACTTTCTTTTTTAGTTTAGACACTCAGGGCTACAAACAAAGCTAGGTACTAGTTAAATAACTGGTCGAACTTTTAAAACAAATGCAAGTTCCTATGAGGAAGTCGACTCTTTATAAAGTTTAGAGACTGTAAAAAAAAAAGGGAGAAACATCCCTGAGATCCTGGGCCCAACCCTTGAGTCTCTAAGAATTGTCCCCAGTACCCTCCTGGGTCAGTGGGAGTCCTAAAAGGCACCAATGACCACAGCAGTAAGATTCTGGCCAAACAGACATATAACTCCTTTGGTCAACAGCCATCAACAAGCCAGCAGCCTGCCAGGAGACCTCACCGACAGCACAGAGGTCAGCATCTCAGGAGAAGCTTTGAAATCAGGTGCAGGTTCAGAGCCCAGCCCTAAACTCACCACCTGAGCAACTTTTGGTAAACGACTTACCAGGCCCAGTTTCCTGATCTGTGTGTGTGTGTGTGTGTGAATGTCACTCAGTCGTGTCTGGCTCTACGACATGGAATATAGTCCATGGAATTCTCCAGGACAGAACACTGGAGTGGATAGCCTTTCCCTTCTCCAGGGGATCTTCCCAACCCAAGGATCGAACTCAGATCTCCTGCATTGCAGGCGGATTCCTTACCAGCTGAGCCACAGTGTAAAGCCAGTGTCCAAACGAAGGGTGATCATGAGGGTTAAATGAGATATTTGTAAAGCAGCTTGCACGTTTCCCACCTGCTAAATCTTAATACACGTGTGTGTGTGTGTGCCTGCATACTCAGTTGAGTCTGACTCTTTGTGACCCCACAGACTGTAGCCCACCAGGCTCCTCTGTCTGTAGAATTTTCCAGGTAAGAGTACTGGTGTGGGTTGCCATTTCCTACTCCAGGAGATCTTCCTAACCTAGGGATCAAACCTGTGTCTCTTTCATCTCCTGCATTGGCAGGCAGACTCTTGTGTTAAATACATTTTTAGTATACATTTTAAATACATTTAGAGTATTAAAAAGTTAAATTTAAAAATTATAAAAGCTGCTCTTCCCCAGAATCCCAGCCCCCAATTTAGACTATTTGTGATAACTTTTGTGAGGGTTCAAAGAGAGAGCTGAACCTCCATTTCTGGGAAGATGGAGTAGACACATTTTTCCTGTTCCATCCACTATATACAACTAAAAGCCCTGGATAGAATACACAAAACAAACACAAGAAGACTCTGAAAGGTGGGAAGGAAAAGGCAGAATGCTGAAGGAAAAGGCAGAATGCTGAGGGAAAAGGCAGAATGCTGAGGGAAAAGGCAGAATGCTGAGGGAAAAGGCAGAATGCTGAGGGGCCTCAGGACCTAACGACAACACAGCAGTCAGTTCTCTGGGCTTATTTTTTGCCTCATATGCAGCAGACATGGAGCTGCTGCTGCTAAGTCGCTTCAGTCGTGTCCGACTCTGTGCAACCCCACAGACGGCAGCCCACCAGGCTCCGCCGTCCCTGGGATTCTCCAGGCAAGAACACTGGAGTGGGTTGCCATTTCCTTCTCCAGTGCATGAAAGTGAAAAGTGAAAGTGAAGTCTCTCAGTCGTGTCCAACTCTTAGCCACCCCATGGACTGCAGCCTACTAAGCTCCTCCGCTCATGGGATTTTCCAGGCAAGAGTACTGGAGTGGGTTAGACATGGAGCAGAAGATGGCAAATAAGCCAAAAGACCAACTCCCAGCAAAACTCTTCTCTCTTTGGCTGAAGAACAAGGAAAAGGGAGCCTAGCAAGACAGAAAACTTGTAGACAATGAGCACTCTGCTCCAGCCATCTGCAAAAGGGCTGTGATACAAAGGGCTGGGGGGGAGACTACCCTGCACCTTCTCCCTCATGCTGCAACAAGACACCCTCAATGTCACTGCCTGGTACTGTTACAGGAGGTCAGGCAGGAAGCTGGGAGCTTCATGCCTGCCAGGCTATGAGATCACCTTCCCTCGGGGTACAGGTGGAAACCAATGGAGACCTGGACTTCAGGTTCATGGGGAAATAACAAGATGACCCCCACCTTGCAGAGTCTGTGTCAGGAGACAGGTCTCACTGTCACTCAGCAGTAATGAACTCAACACACGACCCCTTTCCTGATGTCAGTGAAGCCACGTGGGGAGCAGAACAAGGCACTCCTCCCCGTGCCGGTCAGGACATTTTAGTGAAGGCCTAGCGAGGAGCCAGAAACATATTCCCCCACCCTATCTGCTGCCCAGCAGTAATGAGGAGCCCCCTCAGGTGTCACTGGATGTCCAGTGAGGGATTCAGAATTCTACTGTCACCTGGCAGCAGCAGGTGGCCTTCCCCTGCAATCCTAAATGTACGTGTACCACACAACAAAGCTGCAAAATATTGAAGCAAAAATTGATGGAACTGAGAGGAAAAAACAAACAGACCCACAGCTATGGTTGAGGATGTCAATGCTCCGTGTGCTCAGTCACCCAGTCGTGTCTGACTCTTTGTGACTCCACAGAATGTAGCCTGCCAGCCTCCTCTGTCCATGGGATTTCCCAGGCAAGAATACTGAAGTAGATTTACCCCCACTCAACAATTAAAAGAAAAATTAGACAGAAAATTAGCAAGGGTATCAGTTCAGTTCAGTCGCTCAGTCGTGTCCAGCTCTTTGCAACCCCACGAATCGCAGCACGCCAGGCCGCCCTGTCCATCACCAACTCCTGGAGTTCACCCAAACTCGTGTCCATTGAGTCAGTGATGCCATCCAGCCATCTCATCCTCTGTCGTCCCCTTCTCCTCCTGCCCCCAATCCCTCCCAGCGTCAGAGTCTTTTCCAATGAGTTAAGTCTTTGCATGAGGTGGCCAAAGTATTGGAGTTTCAGCTTTAGCATCATTCCTTCCAAAGAACACCCAGGACTAATCTCCTTTAGAATGGGCTGGTTGGATCTCCTTGCAAGGTATACGGTGAAGATCGCTCAGTCATGTCTGACTCTTTGCGACCCCATGGACTGTAGCCTACCAGGCTCCTCTGTCCATGGGATTTTCCAGGCAATGGTACTGGAGTGGATTGCCATTTCCTTCTCCAGGGAACTTCCTGACCCAGGGATTGAACCCAGGTCTCCCATATTGTAGACAGACGCTTAACTGTCTGAGCCACCAGGGATGCCACCTATACCTTGCAAGGTATAGAAACACTCAAAACCATCACCATTGTCAACCAGCAGAATCTCTTTGGTATTTACGGAACACTCCACCCAATGACAGCAGAATACATAGTCTTTTCAAGTTCCCTCAGAACATATACCAAAATAAGCCATATCCTGGGCCATAAAACAAGCCTCAACAAATTTAAAAGAACTGAAATCATATAGTGTGTTCTCCAACCACAATGGAGTCAAAGTAGAAATCAGTAACAGAAAGATAACAAGGAAATAGACAACAGACTTCTAAATAATCCATCGGTCAAAGAAGAAGTCTCAAGAGAAATCAGAAAAGACATTGAACTGGATGAAAATGATAATACAACATATAAAAATTTGTAGAACACAAATAAAGCTGTACTTCAGTAGAAATTCAGAGAATGAAATGATACATTAGAAACCAGTGTGAGTCACATCTATCATCTAGGCTCCCACTGCAATAACCTAGGGGGGAAAAGAGCAAAACAAACCCAAAGAAAGTGGAGGGGAGGAAACAAAGCCCATACACACATGTTTATAGCAGGGTTTCCACTTCAGTGCAGTTGCTGAAACACACCCCAGCACAGCCATACCGTGGAATGTAACTCATAACAAGGAGGAACAAACCACTGATGAGCGGTTCCAGCGGCTAAGGAGGGGGTGGACCTTCCCCGGTGGCTCAGCAGTAAAGAATCTGCTTTCCAACACAGGAGATGCAGGTGCGAGCCCTGAGTTGGGAAGATCCCCTGAATACTGAAGAAAATGGCAATCTTCAGTATTCTTTCCTGGAAAATCCCATGGACAGAGGAGCCTGGCAGCCCACAGTTCAGTTCAGTTCAGTTCAGTCGCTCAGTCGTGTCTGACTCTTTGAGACTCCACGGACTGCAGCAAGCCAGGCCTCCTTGTCCATCACCAACTCCTGGAGTTTACTCAGACTCATGTCCATTGAGTCAGTGATGCCATCCAACCATCTCATCCTCTGTCTATCCCTTCTCCTCCCGCCTTCAAAAGACCAGGCTCGGGGTCTTTTCAAATGAGTCAGCTCTACACATCAGGTGGCCAAAGTATTGGAGCTTCAGCGTCAAATCAGTCCTTCCAATGAATATTCAGCACTGATTTCCTTTAGGATGGACTGGTTGGATCTCCTTGCTGTCCAAAGAACTCTCAAGAGTCCTCTCCAACACCACAGTTCAAAAGCATCAATTCTTCTGTGCTCAGCTTTCTTTATAGTCCAACTCTCACATCCATACATGACTCCTGGAAAAACCATAGCCTTGACTAGATGGACCTTTGTTGGCAAAGTAAATGTCTCTGCTTTTTAATATGCTGTCTAGGTTGGTCGTAACTTTTCTTCCAAGGAGTAAGAGTCTTTTAATTTACAATATGAAAAGGCAAAAAGACGCCTACAGTTCATGGGGTCGCAAAGAGTTGGACATGATTTTTTGACTATACAACAACAAAAGAGGGGGTGAGAGTGAGATGAAAGCACATAAAAGGCCAGCATGAAGATACTCAGTGATGCTGGACACGCTCTGTATCACGGTCAGTATTCTGGCTGTGATATTAGAGTTTTGCGAGATGTTGTCGTTGGGGAAACTAGATAAAGGGCACATGAGCTTTCTCTGTATGATTTCTTATAACTACCTGAAATCTACATCTATCTAAAAATAAAAATATAGTGAAAGGAGAGCTGGAGAGATCCAGAAATGGCTTCTAGAGGATTCTAAAGTCATGGTGGCAGGGGATGCTAAACCCCAGCTGTCCAAGCCACCTTGTCTTGCCTTCTCCAAAGAACCGAGTGAAGCCCGTTCTACCTCAGGACTGCAAGGGGCACCGAGGGTCAGGCTGAAGGAAGGGTGTACATACAATTTTTGCTTCCAAAGGAACCAGACAAAGAATAAGTTCTATATCAGACTACAGCAAGGGGAAAAGACACCCATGGTCAAAAGTTCCTAATTCAAGTTCAGCCCTGAAGGATGTGTACAGGTTGGAAACATAGGCTGACGCTCTGATAGCCATGGATACAAAGAGCAGCTCCTTGTGACATGTCCTGCCTTGTACCAGCTGTCCCTGAGCCCCAGCTGGTTCCTCAGCGTCTCCTTAAATGATCTGAGATGCTTGGTGGCCTCCATGCATTGCCACTTTTTACCCTAAGTTAGCTCAAGATAAAAAAATAAAGCACTGCCCCCAAATACCGAGGCTTGGAGTCTGGCAGTTTAAATACCATGAATTAAATAGCTGGCACCTAAGGACAAATTCAATCCCTTCTTCAGTTGCCATAAAGCCACAGGACCTGTTTCCACAGAGAGACAGAAGGGTGGATTCCAACAGTAATAATGACTTCCACCTGGGTGGCGTGGGGACCCTGCCTTCCTCTCTCTGCACGGATTTCATCCTCTGTTACACGGAGGGCATAGAGAGATAGGAGGCTCTATGTCTATGCCTCCCCTTCCCTTCGAGAATCAACTGAAACGCCAACCACCCACACAAAGTCTCCCCTCGATCATCTTCAAATACCTTCTCCCTCCTCCCAACCCTTAAAAACTTTATGTAAAATACTCCCTTTTAAATTAATTTTTATTGGAGTACAGCTGCTTTACAATGTTGTGTTAATTTCTACAGTACAGCAAAGTGAAGCAGGCATGCATGTCCATACATCCACTCCCTTTTGGATTTCCTTTCCATGTAGATCACCACAGAGCACTGAGCAGAGTTCCCTGAGCTGTACAGTATGTTCCCATTGATTATCTATTTTATGCATAGTCTCAATAGTGTATATGCGTCAATCCCAATCTCCCAATTCCTCCCACCCTCCCTGCCCACTTGGTGTCCATTTTTTTGTTCTCTACCCCTGTGTCACTATTCCAGCTTTGCAAATAAGATCACCTCTACCATTCTTGCACACTTCTTATCTTGTGGTAGAAGAACATGTCTGATATTCCCTACTAAAGTGGAAATTCCCTGAGGACATGTGTTTGTTTTGCCTTTATTTATACAGTGCCCAGTATGACACAGATAAAGTGGGCAATGAGTATTTGCTGAAAGAAAAAAACCAAGGACAAATTGAGATCATTTGTTCCAGATGAGGACGTTCTTCTAAAAGTATAAAATAAAAAAAATTATAAAGTGTAAAGGCATGGCATATATCTAAGGTCTGGTCATTCTCCCCTCCTACTTCCCATGGGATCCAAGCCTATTACTTTCACCTCTTTGGCATCTCACAGACAAGGCTCTGTGGACAGGGATCATAGGGAAGGTGAGGTTGCTTCATTTGCTTTTGTTTTGAATTTCTACCACTCCTAATTTCAAAGGAATGAAATTGAAGGTTGGGTACAATAAAACCCCATGCCCCGGGTATATAAAGATAAAATTGAGAAATCGGAAATGTATTGAGGAAATGAGGGAGATAAACTGACTGGTACCTTGGGTGAAAGTCACTGAGATTGGGCTGTAAACTGAGTGCTAAGCTTCCTGGTAGCCAAGGCAAAAAGGCAAAGTGGTGGTGTTCTTAGTTCTCACTGTCATAAAAAAGGATCCTACCAGATATTGGGAAAGATAAACCCTTTCCGGGAGCTGCCTTTGGCAGGAATGATGGTGTCCTTCCCTTTAAGAGGCTGAAGAAAAACGTTGCAGGCAACATCCTCAACCGCCCCCTCCCCAAATCAGCAATGCTGAGGACCAGCCTCTCACCCTGGGAGGCCCTGCTTCTGGGTGAGCATCAGAAAGGGCCGCAGTAAAGAGCAGGCCCCCAGCCAACCCACCAGCCCCAAGCAGCTGCAAGATTGGCTAGTCACGTCATTATTTAATGCTGTCTGACGGGGTGTAGGAAAATGCCTGCCTGAAACAACTATTTCGCATTTGGCATGAGGTTCGGCTGTCCTCTCTGACAATAAATTGCCATTGGATTAAGTTCTCTACTAAAATATATCGTGTCTCCTGAGTGTAAAAAATAAGCTATGATAATAAACTATGATAATCACTGTGTCAAGAGAGCATGTGCCAAGTTCATTTTAAAAGTCATCAATTGCTTGCAAGTTAAAGAGAAGAGGTTGCAAAGAGACAGGTGAGAACTGGGGAGGCAGCTAGGGGTTGGGGATGCTGGAGGGGGCAGACAGAGCTCAGGAAACAACAGCAGCCATAAGTCAGGGCTCTTTGAATCTTAGTGACACGTCACCTGGCCTTTCATTGTTCTATTCGCTCTGCTTTTGTGTGTTTGAAAATACCCACATTTAAAAAGAAAACAACTTTAAACCTAAAAGCATTGCTTTATACTGCAAGATTCTGGCCATGAAAAGTGGTTTGAACCCTGTAAAGCCCTCCCTGGGTTATCCACTATTCACTCCCTGCCACTGCTGTGACTCAGCTCCAAGACACCCCAGGTGGCTTTCCCAAGTTCACACGCCGGCCTGGCCCCAGTCCTGGCTGAGGACACCCAGGGACCCACTGGACTCTGAGTGCTCCAAAAGGCATCTCAAACAATGAACTGTCTGTTCCCAGTCCAGTGGTGGCCTGGAAGAGCTGGTCTCTGCTCCTTCGATGGCTGCAATAAGAAACTTTAACCCTCAGTGGAGGCGGAGGAACACGGGGAACCCTGGGCCTCCCTGGAGTGGGAGAGGGAAAATGTGGCCTTGGCCCCAGAACTGGCAGCCCTGGGATGGGAAGAAGGAAAGAGAAGGAGCAGGAATCAGAGGAGGGCAGAGATAACTCTTCTGTCCATCCAAGGCCTCTCTGTCTGCAAGCTCCTGACCTAGAAACTAGAGTCAAGAGGGGTGATCCAGCAAAGAGGAGCCCAGAGTAGAGGAGGGGTCCCCACAGAGGGATGGGACGGGCTGAGACCTGGAAACCAGGAGGTCCTCAGAGGTGGGTGAACTCCGCACAGCCTCGCCTCCCAGAGCCGTATGCAGAGAGACTGGGGGTGCATGGCCGGCCTGAGCCTGGGGCCTCTGACGCAATCTGATGCCATCAGTGCAGGGAAGGGGCACATGGGCAAGCAGTGGGGGACAGAGAAGAGAGGAGCTCCGGGCTGACCCCTCTGTACCCCCTAGCAGCCCCCCTGCTCCGGCAGCAGCCAGCTCGCTCCTGCTCTGTTTGAAGAGAGCAGAAGGGGACCGTGCTTTGATTTTTCCTAAAACAAACATTGGGCTGAGGAAGGAGATAAGCTGCGCCCAGGCTGGCTCAGGCTCCCGGGTGTGCGGGAAGTCACACTTCATATTTCCACCACGCAGGCCCCAGGGAGCCCCCTACCCGTCCCTTCTCCTTTATGAAGGGTGGGAGGGAGGCTCTGCTGTGATCCGGGGACAGTGTCGGCTGAGGCATATTTCACTGCCAGCCGGACCCAAGGGATCCAACAAGGACAGAGGGACCTTGGTGCCTGCCCCCTCCCGACCCTGGGGGTTTGGAAAAGTGACCTTGTTGGGAGGGGGACGTTTCCCTAGGAATCTGCCTGAGTCACACCTCCTGTGAGAGGCAGGGACCCGACTCAGCCTCCCCTCCCCACAGGCCTCGAGCCCCCATCTGCACCCCTTGAGCTCAGGGCAGCAAGAAGTCCTCCAGCCAGGCACTCAGGGTTCCAAGTGCTTCTCACAGGCCGTCTCACCTGGTCCCCTCTGCGAACCTCCCAGGCAGGTACTGCTGTCACCTCCGGGTACAGATAAGGAGCCAAGGTCACCCGTAGTTCAGGGAGGACCCACCTTGAACCTAACCCTTGGCTCTGGGACCCAAGGGAAAGCTGGTTTCCCTAAGGTCCCGCACTCCAGGGCGGCTCAGCTGAGCTTCCCTGTTGCCCAGAGACTGGGGTTCCACCAGCACTTGGCACTGCCTTCAGCCCTTCTTCCTCCGCTGGCTCCCTGGGCTTCTTCCTGCAGCCCCTTGTCCAGCCTCTCCCAGCTCCCTGTATGCATGTATGCCCAAATACTCAGGGCCCCAAAGCCTATGCATGTGTATGCATATACACAATTGTACCTACGCACACAGATACATACTGTCTGTCCCACTGAAAGGCCAATTCCACACAACTTCTCTCAAAAGAAAGGAAGACATGAACTGCTCCCCTTTTCTAGGCAAATAAAAGTTCTTTTTATTTTTCAGTCACATGGGCCTTGATAAGCCAGTCCCTTAGGGTTACACGGAGGATTCAAAAGGAGCCGATGTGGGTGGGCACACGGGGAGCCCAGGGGGCAGGATGGATGCCGACCCCCGCTTACTCGGAGATGAAGAGCCCGGGCCTGTTAATGAGCCCAAGAGGGCGAAGCCCCGGTGCCAGATGTCACTTCTGAGCAGTGATCAGATCAGGCAGTGCAACTGACCAAGGGCCAGCGGACAGGAGACCACTAACAGAAGGTTCAGGGTGAACCTTCACTAACTCCAAGGTTCAGGGTGAGCAAGGAACAAGAGTCTGCAGGAAGCTCTCAGAATGCCTCCATGCCTCGTGGAGGAAGTGCCAGGAAAAGGCCAGGCTCTATTTTGTCTCTGCCATGCCGCTATAGAAAGATACTCTTGGTGACCTGAAAGGAGCCTTAGGAGTTTGGGACTGACATGCACACAGTGCTAGGTTTAAAATAGTTAACCAACAAGGACCTACTGTTTAAAAAAAAAAAAAATTAAGTGTACAAAAATAAAGTTTAAAGAATAAAGAGAAAAAAAGAAATATTGAAAAGGAAATTGGTCAGCACCCCAAGCCCTGCCCCCACGTGGGGGAGACCGCAGGCTGACCAGCCATCGCAGGTGTTTCTGTCTGCTTCTAAACGTGCCTGGGATGGGCTGGAACGTCCATGGCTCGGTGTTACCTCTCTTGAGTAATTTCTCTGAGTCTGTCCTTCATGGGCTGACTCCTAAATTTAATTTTTCAAGTAGACTTTACTACAAGAGAGGATGATAATAACAATAAGGATGGCTACCTTATACTGAATTCTGACCAAACAGTTCATAGGTGTATCCCCCTTACACAGTCACAAAACTCGCATGCCTTGGGGTTGTTTTGTCGACAAGGCCCTTCTGCCTGTCGTGAACCACTCACCAGCAGGCAGTGACCTGACCAACGCTGCTGCTCTGCATGTTTTATCCCAGCGCCTCGTTTTCAGTTATGTGTTCCACTGAACCAGATTCAATAAGCAACCCTCTAGGGGGAGGACACGCCCCTTTATCCCAAGTTGCAACTGAGAGCTTTTCTTATTAACACAGTAATAAAGATAGCTAACGTTCCTTGCTCCTAGTAGGTGCCAAGCACTCTGCCTCATGTGTCATATTCATCATCTAATGTGACTGTCTGAAAAAACCTGTTATTATTTTCCCCATTACAAAGAGAGCCCCAGAGGTTTAGACAAGCAGTGACAAAGAGGCAAAGCCAGGATCTGAGCCTGTACTCAAACCATGAGGCAAACAACCCCGGCTCTAGGGATTTGGGTTCTTTATCACTAACCTAATCTCCAAAATCAAACATATTAAAAATGAAACTAATACAATAAATAAGTGGGGGGGAAGTCCCTATAATCCACTGTTACACAGCCATATCCCCTTCACCACGAGCCCCTCTCTTTCCCACAAATTTCCACTGCTAAAGGTTTGACACACAGCCTTCCAAATGCTTTTTGATATACATATGTACTGTGCTGTGCTTAGCTGCTTCAGTCGTGTCCGACTCTGCAACCCCACGGACTGTAGGCCACCAGGCTCCTCTGTCCATGGGCTTCTCCAGCCAAGAGTACTGGAGTGGGTTGACACTTTCTCCTCCGGGTGATCTTCCAGACCCAGGGATCGAACCAGTGTCTCCTGCGTCTCCTGCATTGCAGGAAGATTCTTTACCACTGAGCCACAGGAGAAGCCCAGAATTCCCTGTAGTTGGTTTCAAAATTTCAGCACATTAACACAGAGACTCACTTCTGGCACAAAGCATATGAGTCCATATTCTCCTCTCCTCTCCTCATTTTTCTTTCTTAAAAAAAAGACAATACCATGTGATTTCAGAATGCCAGTCCCTGTTTAGAAACCAACATGCCACGTCACTCAGCATGAAGCCCCAGCTTTCTGGGCTGGGGCTCATGGCCTGGGTCGCATTCACCCGCACCCACCAGCCCTCTCCCCAGCACTCCTCTGCACCAGGCCAGCTCCCTTGTCACGTCGCACAGAAGCCTCACTACCCCTCCCGCTGCCCCTGCTCAGGCTGATTACACAGTCTCTCCCTTCGACAGTGAGCCCCCTGGGTGCAGAAACCATGTCTCCTAGTCCACATTCCTGGATTCTAGTGAGAAAATGATAACTATGGAAAAGGGGGGAAAGGGAGAACAATCACAAGGAAGGACGCAGTCCCTGCCTCCAGAGACAAATTCCCCTCCATCCACACTCTGCCCTCGCCTATCCATCCTCTCCAGCTTTCAGATTCAGCTGTGCCGTCCACGCCTACCTCAACTCCTCCTCCTCCAGAAACTTTCTGGACTGCTCTGCTCTATTCATTTATTTCCTAAGAATATGCACAAAAAGCCCTCCGAACTACACTCTTCAGTCTCTTGAGGGCAAGGACCATTTCTTAGGCTTCCTTCTTAGAAAGCTCTAAGCACATGCTGCAATCAAAGTTATCGGACTGAACCGAAGATACTGTCCACAAATAAATACATTTTCTTTTGATGTCATTGAGACAGAAACTCAGCTGTTGAGAATTTATGTGAGATCAGAGGCCCAGGAGGAACCATTCAAACCATTCTCACCGTTTCTAGCCCTAAATTCTATCAAGCTGGTTGTCACTTAGTCAATGTCAGTTTTCTAATCTGCAAAATGGGATTAATAATAGAACTTTATTGTTCTATTATTACCCATCAAGCTTCTGTGAGGACAGATGACATGTAACATATAAATAATTATAACCTATAAATACATACAACATACAGAGACTTAACAGTGCCCAGATGGGATGTAGAAAATCTCCCATTATTAGCAGCAGCCGTTGTATTATTATAACACCTTCCAAAATGTGTCCAGGTTTCTCTCCCCAAGGCCCAGTGTAAAGAGAATGCAGTGATGAGAGCTACCCACTGGGCGGCAGCGCAGAGTTCAAAACAGATTTTGGTGTCTAAGTACGGGCTTGGTAAGCAGAGGGAAGAAATGGAAATATTTAATATCACTTTTCTGGTCCATGACATCCAAAACTACTTTAACAGTCAAGAAGGGCTACTTCCCAGAGGCAGTAGCAAACTTATGTTTGCAGTGAGATTTTTTAGCTATTCTCCTTCCAGGGCTACCTGCGGATAGAAGAAGGGATGGGCATGCTTTGGGTAGGAGACCTCCCCCCAAAATAGAAAAGTAAGGGCATTTCCAATGTATAAAGCCCAAAAGATACATCTTTTGTTTCAGAAAAAGTAACAGGCAAAATCTTTTGAAAATCCACTTGGAGTTGTAATTTCCAATTTATGGAATTGGTGAGTCTTAAGGGCTTCCTTGGTGGCTCAGAGGATAAAGCGTCTGCCTGGAATGCAGGAGACCTGGGTTCAATCCCTGGGTCGGGAAGATCCCCTGAAGAAGGAAATGGCAAACCACTCCAGTACTCTTGCCTGGAGAATCCCATGGAGGGAGGAGCTTGGTAGGCTACAGTCCATTGGGTGGCAAAGAGTCGGACATGACTGAGTGACTTCACTTCACTTTAAAGTTTAAAAGGGACCATGAAACAAATGGTCAAGTCTAATGCATCATCTAAAAAGGAAATGGACTCTGAGAAAAAACGAGTCCCCTGCAGAAGGTCACCTGGCGGTAGCAGAGCCTAAAAAGTTTAGCTCTTCTGACCCCCAGGCCGTGACTGTCCAGGCCACTGGTGTGTCTGAGTTGCTCAGTCATGTCCAACTCTTTGTAACCTCTGGACCATAGCCCACCAGGCTCCTCTGTCCATGGGATTCTCCAGGCAAGAATACTGGAGTGGGTTGCCATTCCCTTCTCCAGGGGATCTTCCCAACCTGAGGACAGAACCCGGGTCTCCTGCATTACAGCCAGATTCTTTACCATTTGAGCCACCACCCATGCAT
The DNA here is from genome assembly GCF_027580195.1 of Bos mutus. NCBI lineage: Eukaryota > Metazoa > Chordata > Mammalia > Artiodactyla > Bovidae > Bos > Bos mutus. The sequence continues at coordinate 35,786,052 of NC_091645.1, forward strand.
GTGTAAATAGGTGACGTTTGAAGGAACAAGAGCAAAGTGACTCAGACATAGTGCCCTGGACTCATAAGAACTAGGAGAGACTTACCCATTATGCAGTTAGGCATTTATCTAATTGTCTCAAAGGCAATATGCGTCAGCCTCTCCCAGGATGATGGGGACAGAATATAGCCCAACCATTGGAATCTTCATTTAGATAGAGATTGGGCAACAAGGAAATTTACCCAGTGTGCTTTTAAGAAGGTTTTCTTGCCCAGAACAGTACATAAACCTTCTTGTCCGGAAGATCCTCATTTTTTCTCAGCCTGACTCCAATCCATTTGCCAATCCAAAACAGAGTGTGTTACACATTAAAGCCACAGGAGTCTTTATGGGTAACATATGGAGCCATAATATCTTGTAACCCAGTAGTATTGTCCCTAGAGTTAATATAACTCTGTTAACATATGTTTCTGCTATTCCCATCCTGAGAGATGTGTATTGAAATATGCTATGCACAATGTATGGTTAATTGAAAGATACAGGGGGTATATTAAAAAATAAACCTGTTTATATGACCTATGCTGGAATACATCTGAAATACCATACAGTTGCTTTCAACTGCATATAGAAGAAAAGATAGTGAACAATCTCACTGTCTTTTCCTCTAATTGCTCTGTCCATTTCCTTTCAACCTCCCATGTCTCCTTATATGTTTTGCTGGTGCCAAGCTAACCACAGAATTTAAGATTAGAGGGAGTGGGTTGTGATTCCAGGAACTAAGGCAGTGAGTAAGAAGGTGTGGTAGGCAGTAAGGAGTGACCAGAGGAAAGAAAGCTATCGGCCATTCCATCCCTCTGAATTCTGGCAGGCCTATATTTCAGAAGCTTAATCCAGAGAGGCGATCAAGCATGTCCGCTTTCACAGACACAGAGCGCAAACTGGCGGTTGCCAGTGGGGAAGGGGAAAGGAGAGGGCTCGACTGGGAGTCTGAGGCTGGTAGATGCGAACTATCACATTAAGAATGAATGAACAACAAGGTCTTACTGTAGAGCACAGGGAAGTACACTCAATATCCTGTGATAAACCAGAATGGAAAAGAATATGAAAAAGAATGTATATGAATATAAGAATGTGTATCAGTGTATAACTGAGTCACTTTGCTATACAGCAGAGTTTTGATACAACATTGCAAATCAACTATACTTCGGTTTTTTAAAAGATAAAAAAAAAGAATATCCACTTTCCTCTCCCTTTGTTCCATGGTCATATCCATGTGTCTAAGAATGACCTAATCCTACCCTTCCTTTGCAAAGCACGGACGTCACTGATGGGGAAAAACCTTCGTCTACACTTTCCTCTGACACTTCTTTCATTGCAATATTCTGTACACGGTTATCAAGACTGGCTCTATAAACCCTTAACTCTACACATTTCTAGAATTTGTCATCTCATTACCACTGCCCTTGTCTATGTTTCATGGCCTTGAATCTAGATTATTGCAGGAACCTCTTACTTACAGAACTGTCTTCCTGCCAACAGTCTTGTCCCAGTCAATCTAGGCTTGCTCAAGCTCACCACACTTGTGAACTGATTAAAATAGAATCTGAGTTAAATATCTGATTTTAAATCCTTCCATGGCTGCCTATTACTTACCAGACAAAACACAAAGTCCTTAACGTACATGGAAGGCCCTTCACGATAAGACCCCCCCCACCCAACCTTCCAGCCTCATCTCCCACCCAAAACTGAAAGTGAAGGTCACTCAGTCGTGTCGACTCCTCGTAACCCCGTGGACTGTATCCCGCCAGGCTCCTCTGTCCGTAGGATTTCCCAGGCAAGGGTACTGGAGTGGGGATGCCATTTCCTTCTCCAGGAGATCTTCCTGACCCAGCACACTTGTAATTCAGCAGCAGCAAGTATTTCATTTCTAATTCTCTTGTGCCATTGTCCACACTGGCCCCACAGTGAAGAGTGCCTTCCCTCCTTATCTACTGACAAATTCTAGTCATTCTTCAAGACCCAGCTTCCGCAACATTTCCTCTGTGAGGTGATCCCACATCCTCTGAAAGTTATCACCACAGCTGCTAATGCTATCATCCATAGCCATAACACATGCCTGGAGCCCAGCACTTCCCCCACCACATCACAGCCATCTGCCTGTCCTCCGAGTAGAAGGTGAGCCTCCTGCGAACCTGGACAAGAGGTTTCAGTCTATAACTCATTTAATAACTATGGAGTTTGGAGACCACACTCTGCAACTTAGTAGCTGGGAGAACACATACTGTAAAACAGGCCCTTTACATCTCTGGCCCCCGGCTTCTTGACACCCAAGAAGAGGCAATAATACCATCCATAATGTTGGGATGTGTATGTCCATAGAGTTGGACCATAAGGAAGGTTGAGTGCCAAAGAACTGATGCTTTCACACTGTGGTGCTAGAGAAGACTCTTAAGAGTACTTTGGACAGCAAGAAGATCAAACCAATCTCACTTCTGCCTACTCTCTCGGTCCTCAGAGTACAACCAAAGAGACAGACAAACCATTAGTGCAATGTCAGAAGGACATAGTAGGCTGCACACGAAATGGGCTGGGAGTCATTCCTGGAGGAAGGACTGAAAGGGGATGAATCTGAAACCAGAGAGAACAGGAGTGGGCTACTGACATTCCCCATGTGACACCAGGCTGCACCGAGGCAGCAGCCGTGCTCAGGAACAGAGGGGACAACTTTAAAGACATTTGGGAGGTGGAATGAAGTCGTGTGACTAGTGAATGATGGGATGTGGGGTCTCTGCCAGGGAGAGTCTGGCCTGCTCAGGCCTGGGGGAAGTTGAGAATGCAGACGCAGGAGCCATCCCCGTGCTGGTTTTAACTGAAGTAACAGGAGAGCACGTGATGGGGCGCCGGGGGAAGGAGCCGTGAGAAATGAGCTGCGCAGAGAGCTGCATGCAGCAGCATGGAAAGGCTGGAGGAGGAAGGGGAGCTCATGAGGGCAACTGAGCGGTAACAGCCAGGCAGAGCCGAGGAGCCCAGCACAGAAGCAGCAAGGGAGCAGTGACAGGAGCATGTGGATATTCTTAGTGCCTGATACCTGGCAGATGGATAGATTTATTTGTAGAATAAATTAGTGAATCATTGATTTTAAATGACCCACTTAAAGCTGGAAGTTCTTTCATAGAAGTAGGAGCACACCTATTCTTTTACCCTAATAGAATCTTCGGGTGTTGACGATCAAGGAGAGAGGGACCTTGGACTTCAGAGGAAGAGCAGGGAACCCAAGGAGTGACGGCGGGCTGAAGTCCACTCAAGGATGAAAGAGCGTGCATGTCCTCAAGGTATTTACAACAGAGTCAGGGAGAAGAAGTAACCCCACGGTTTCACCAATAGTGGAACACCCAGTGCTATGAACCTCCAGATGTGAGACAACGTGAGAGCCACACGGGAAATACAGGAGGAGAAGGGAAAAGTCAAGGGAACCATGAGGAAACAACCAGAGAAAGGAATTTAAGGCAAGAGGCTTGACTGAATCCTATAAATTACAATCTTGGGACAACTGAGGAATTATGAATATGGACTGGATATCTGATGCTGTCACAGAACTGTCCATTTTCTTAGGTATGAGCATGGTACCATGTTTATGTAGAAGACGGTCTTTATTCTTAGGAAATGCAGCCAAAGTACTTAGGAGTGAAGTGCCAGGGTGCAACTCCCAAATGCGTTGACAAAAATGGTCTCTCTGTGAAAGAGACAAAGAAAATACAGTGAAGTAGTAATTACACTTTCTAAGCGGATTGGCTTCCCTGGTGGCTCAGTGGTAAAGAATCTACCTGCCAATGTAGGAGATGCGAGTTTGATTCCTGGGGCAGGAAGATTCCCCGGAGAAGGAAATGGTGACCCACTCCAGTATTTTTGCCTGGGAAATCCCATGGACAGAGGAGCCTGGGGGCTGCAGTCCTTGGGGTTTCAAACAGTTGGATATAACTTAGTAACTAAATAGCAACAAGAAAAAGCAGAGGATTACTCTATTCTTTCCAATTCTGTATGTCTGATATATTTCAGAATAAAAAATTGGGGGAAAGATTAAGAAACTTATTCTTCAGAACCTTGGAGATTCATCTTGCAAAAACAATTCTGCTATATACAGGGGGCAGGAACCACACTGACTCCGGAACAGTTAGAGAAAAGAGAGTAGGCAGAGTCCCAGCAAAGTGCAGAAAATGGGGATAGCATATTTCCTATTTTTTAAAAAAGGTCAGAGGCACAACTATGAAAGGAGTAACCTTAACCCACTTCTCTTTCAACACAGATTGGGAAATAACAACTATGAAAAGTCTTTGAGAACTCTTCAGGCTGTGTAACTTACTCCCAGTTTGGGGTAATAATTAACTGGCATTTGTGGAGTGTTTGCACATCTCCAGCACTGCACACATCAGTCCACTGAGTCACGCAGAAGCTGTAGGAGGTGAATGCTGTTATTTCCTCTTTCAGAGTTAAAGCAGTAGAAGCTGTGTCCCCCATCAAAAGTCTCAACGCCTGTCTGGCTCCCTGGCCACCTAGACCTTCCTAACTCAGGCCTTCACCACCTTTCTCAGCTCACCTTTTAGGGGGTGTGGAAACTAAACCCCACGGTTACCTCCTGGGGTGCTGCACCAGCCCTTGGGGCTTCCTTCTCCAGCCCACTCTTTTGTAATATGTTCTTTATTTAACTCTGCTCAAACCATTCTAAGTTGAGTGTGCCCATTTCCTGCTGGAATCCTGGGAGCGAGAGGGTGAGAATAAGAGAAAGAAGCTGGAGACAGGTGAACCCTACCCAGCGGGTAAGCGGTCAGAAAACAACCCCGGTTGGTGGATAAGGTAGCCCCTTAAAGAAAGTAAAACAGATTGGGAAAACTCTAGGCATGGTAGAATCACTCTGGAGAACAATTTGGAAATAGCTTATCATGAAGTTGAATGTGCAAATTCTCTATGTCCAGAAATTCCACCCGTAACATCTCTCACGCTCTGGAGAGTATGTACAGGAATCTTCCCAGCAGAACTGTTTGTATCAGGAAAATTCTGGAAACAATATAAATGTCCATCATTCCTATCTAAGTAATGAAATAATACACCAGACTGGAAAGTGAGCGAACTAGAGTTACGCGTACCCACGTGAATGACTCCTACCGACGGAACGTTCAGCAAGGAAGGTAAGAAGTCAAAGAACACCTGCTGGCAAATGCAGGTGCTACCCTGCGTGTGTGATTGAAAAGCAGGCCAAGCAAACTAGGCATCGTTTAGGAATACAGACATATGTAGTGAGAGAGGAAGGAATGGCTGGGGATGCTAAACACCAAATTCAAGGTCATGGTTACCCCTCCCCAACCCCGAGTGGAGGAGGAGGGGCACCAAGGAGGAAGCACCCACAGGGGGCCTCAACTCTGCTGGTGATGTGTTATTTCTTACACTGGGTGATTAGCATCTAGGCTTTATTTTATTAATCCTTGTTCCTTATATGTGACAAATATTTAATAAATATTTTAAGGAAACAACAAAACAACTTATGGAAGTTTCCAGGGAAAAGGAAGAGTCATGGGGGGTTGCTGGACTCCCTTGGCACATGAGGATGGTTTGCTCACATCTCCTCATCCTTTTCTGCTTCTTTGACTCAAAGCAGCGCAAACCGTCTAAGGTTTCTGGGGCGTCTCTGAACTCGAGGTTCATTTGGCTGCAGAGTGGTTCCGAGAGCCAAATGCCAGCCCTAAAAACCTCAGAAGAAGCTTCCCTGGGAAACATACCAAGAGAGCACTCAAGTGCATCAGCTTCCTATCAGGAGAGGTTATAGGAGGATTTCTTTTCATTGTACTTCAATGTACATTGCTTCACAGATACTGCGTTTTTTGCAGAGTGATGGTTTGCAGTGACCCTGTGTTGAGCAAGTCTATGGGCATAACTTTTCCAGTGGCATTTGCTCATTCATGTCTCTGTGTCCCATTTCAGGAACTCTCTCAGTGCTCCAGATTGTTTTACTATGATGACAATATTTGCTGCAGTCATCTGTGATCAGTGCTCTTTGATGTTAGTACTACAAAGAGATTATGATTCACTGGAGGATCAAATAATGGTTAGCATTTTTTAGCAGTAAAGTATTTTTGAATCAAGGTATGCATATTTTTTAGACATATTACTGTCGTACCTTTAATAGACTACGAATCGTGTAAATATAAATTTTATAGGCACTGAGATGGAGAAGGCAACGGCAACCCACTCCAGGGTTCTTGTCTGGAGAATCCCACAGACGGCGGAGCCTGGTGGGCTGCCGTCTATGGGGTCGCACAGAGTCGGACACGACTGACGCGACTTAGCAGCAGCAGCAGCAGGCACTGAGACTGAAGAACTCATGCAACTCAACTTATTACAATTTTCACTTTATTGCAGTGATCTGGAACAGAGTCTGCAGGATCCTCCAGGCCTGCTGTATAGGGCTCAGGGCATGTCTGGGTTGTGTTAAGAAGTCCTTTAGAAACCACATAACACTGCCTCAAGAAATGCTCTGAGTCATTCCAAGAAATCTTTCAGGGAAGAAAGAAACATTGGTCACTGAAGAAAGGACATTTTCTTCCCTGCCATAGCAAGAGGCTGACGAGGCCTCCTAGAGCCCAGCAGAGCAGGGAGGAGCCTAGTTCTGGAACGGAGCAAACTTGGGCTTAAATCTTGGCTCCACCACTTGCCAGGGTGACCACACAATTCACTTCACATTCTGAAAGCTCAGTTTCAGCATCTGGAAGGCTGTGAAGGTCAACTGGGATCATGTTTGTAGGTTAATCAGCGCCTGCACAGAGCAGGGTCTTCATAGACCCAGAGGGGATCAGCTCCCTCACCCTCTTGGTCTGACGCTTGTTCCCAGGGAAGCCTCTGCCTGGAGTCACTCTCTGATGGTCACATGGCCCCAGGCCCTGCGCTCCGTGTGTGTGTGTGTGTGTGTGTGTGTGTGTGTGTGTGTGTGTGTGTGTACAGGCTGGCTGGGGCATATTCCCTTGCTCTGCAGACCCAGGGCCACGAAAGTGTGTGACAGAGTCATGGCAGAAGAAAGGAGCATTGGTCATTGAAGAAAGGTCATTGTCTCCCTGAATACACTTCCTTAGGCCTCCCAAAGTCTCTTTCCTCAACATCCCCCAACACCACCACATCTGTTGGGGGGAACCTCTGACTGAAACCTGGCCTGGCACCACAGTAACCATTTGTATGAGTTACTTTTCCCCAGAAGATTAAGGAGATAAGTTTCCTCAGAATTTATAAGCTACCACCAACTGGACAAATTTGGTAAAGGTCATGAGCAAAGAGGAGACTCCAGTCCATGTGTCCTCCCAGAGTCCTCCTCTCTGGAATCTGTCTTGGCTAAGCAATATACACACCACCAGGAAGGACCCTGAGTCGGCGTGATTGGCCAGAGACAAGTGGGAAACTAATCCCATCACCATAAAACCCAAGACTGTGAGCCTCATGGCAGAGCAGTCCTCCTGGGTTCCCTCACCCTTCTGCTCTGCACCCGGGTGCCCCTTCCCAATAAAGTCTCTTGCCTTGTCAGCACTTTTGTCTTCTCGGACAATTCATTTCCAAATGTTGGACAAGAGCCCCCTTGTTAGGAAGTGTGTCCCTTCCTGCAACACCAGAAGTCTCTGCCAGATGAGTCATGGTGAAAGGGACAGGTCCTCTCTGCCGAGTCTAGAAGTCCAGCCCATGGGGTCAGAAATCCCAGACAGCGGGGGCCTAAACCCCTGCATATACCAGCTAGGACTGTGGCCTGTGGGGAGGCCTGTGGGGAGGGCATGGGCAAAGGGGACTGTGTGTAACAATTGTCAGCTACATATGGGCACTTGCCATCTACCTCTGCAAGGATTAGATCACGTGCTGCTGCAACTGCTGACCGTTGGCACCTGCTGAAGGAGTTCAGGGTTGAGAGCAGAAATGAGACGCTCTGTGCTTGGGAGAAACTGGCAGAACAGGTCTTCAGATAGTTAGATATTTTCATGTGCCGATTTTATGAGCCCAATTCTTCTATCTCCTCAAATCAAGAAAAGCACTAAAACTCTTCGTGGTGACGGCTATTTCTCATGACTAGCAGAAAGCTCCATGAGACCAGCAGAAGCCTTCTGGAAAAACATATGTGCTCGATTGCATGTACTCCCGCTTCACCAGAATCACATATACACTGTCCTTCCCCAGGACCTCTTCAGAGCAGTTTCTCAGAGCTATCTGAGGTGCTGTGTCCTGGGCTGCAGTTCTCATCCTGCCCCAATAAAACTTGACTCGCAACTCTCAGGTTGTGCTTTTCTTTTTTAAGTCAACACAATTCAGGGATGCAGCAGCGGCCTCATCAGCCTCCAAGCCTTCACCGTCACAGCATCTGCACCGTTGCCCCAAACCCCGCTGTCCTTGGGCAGACTCCCTGCCTCTCGCTCTGTCTTGCCCTTTCTGCCAAGATCACTCTTCCTTGGAAGGAATTAGCTCTGCCTCTTCCTCGGAATGCCTCTGGAAGCCAGGAACTGTTACCTCCCTCAGCAACTTTCTGGCCCGTGTTTGGAATGTGATTTACCTTACTGACTGCAAGTGCAAGAGAAGGCAAGGCCAGGCCCTCCCAGCAGAGCGCAGGGCTGGGTGGTTCCAGGTCCCCTGCAGGCAGGGAGGGCCCCCTTCCGGGGAGCAGTGAGGGGTCTCTGCCTCTAGGGCCCCACAGTGTGGCTGTGGGGGGCGGGGGGGTCTCTTCCCACGATGGTCCAATGTGGATACCACTGCAATGCCCTCCCAGCCCAAAGGGCTGGCGGGTGAGGGTCTGTCTGGGGAGCTTGAAGGAGAAACTAGGTTTGCTGGGACTTGCTGCTGGGACTGCAGGCTTCAGGCCTGACTCAGCCGGCAGGACTGGGTGCAGGCCAAGGGTCATGGAAAGACTTGGGGTCACACACGCGGCCACGGGCTGAGCTAGCTCAACCGCTGGGGCAGCCAGGGCTCACTGGGCAGGGGAGTGCGGCCCAGGGAGTCAAGACCTTTATGCAATTATAAAGGCTTTTTCTCCAGTTTGGCAAGAAGACATTCCTCTCCCGAGGAGGAATTACGAAGCAAATTGTTCCTGACTCTCTTCAAAGGCCAGGGAGGTTAGGACACTCCTTCCTTCTCCAGGAAGCCTAAGAACACAGGCAGGTTTGTCTACTCCACGCTTCAGTGTAAGTCGCTGCCTCTGGTACCTTGACAGAGGCGCTCCGAGCCCCCAGTCTGGCTGCCGGTGGGACGCACACTTCTCTCCCTCTTTTCTGAGACTTTTTTTCCCCTGTGGACCATTTTTAATGACTTTACTGAGTTTGTTGCAATATTGCTCCTGTTGTCTTTTATGTTTTTGGTTTTTTGGCCTCCAAGGCACCTGGGATCTTAGTTCCCTAATCAAGGATCAAGCCCACAGCCCCTGCATTGGAAGGCAAAGTCTTAACCACTGGACCACCGGGGAAGTCCCTCCGCTTCCTCCTTTTTTTGCTGCAATACAATAAGAAATACATGTGCTGGTCCTTGTCGCCTGGTTCCTGATACAGAATTCCTGAAACACTTGTGATTTCCTGGCTGACAGAGATGCTAGAGGCTTCCTTCTGTTCTATCATTTGGTCTTTGATGCTGGTTTCTGTACAGAGCTCCTAAATTCTTGGAGTTTCCCACGTGAGGAAACCTCCATTAAAAATCCCTCAGCTATGCAGATGGGAACACACTATATGGTTGGGAAACTATTCTGGATTAGTCAACACACCCACATGCTGAGAATGACATGCCCCAAGCCCACATGCGTGGGGATCCTCCTGGACCTTGCCCCGGGTACCCCCTCGCCTGTTTGCCTGTGTCCTTCATCATGTCCTCTATGATAAACCAGGAAACATAAGCTAACGTTTCCCTCAATTCCATGAGCCATTCCAGCTCAGAACTGAGAGGGAATCATGGGAACCCTCAGCTTTGTAGCCAAGTAAGTCAGAAGTATGGGGGCCCTGGGAACCCATTACTTGTGACTGGTTCTGTAGTGTGGGCAGTCTTGTGAGACAGAGCTCTTAACCTGTGGAAACTGATGCTAATTCCCAAAATGACTTTAACTAGAGGACACCCTGTTGGTGTCCAGAGAGCTGGAAATTGGTTGGAAAGTGGGGGGGGGGGACAAACATAAATTTGGTGTCAAAAGTGTTGCAGGTAGAGAAACAGCTTTTCCTTTACCCTCCAACCCTTGGGAACTTTTCCTCTCAGAGCTTTTACTGGCAATTGCTGCAATGGAAAACAGGAGGGACAACAAAATAACAACCCCAAAAATGTGACAACATTTTGGGTAATTTTATAAAGATCTTATAGTTGCTGACTGCCAGCTGAGACATCAACCCCAACAACCCCTTCCGGATGCTGTCCAGGCTCCCAGTAGCTTGGAGAGCCAGGCAGGCTCTTCTGCCCCCTGCTCCTTCCACCAGAAATTTCTGTCAAGTGCTGAAGCTTTGTCCAAGCCCCCTTCCTGGCCCCTCACCCTGGACCCCTCTCCAGAAGCAGCCCACCCATCTCTGAATCCCAAATTAAAACCAAATAATCACCCACCAAAGTTGACTGCTTAACTGTGCCTGGAAACCCAGACTATAAACTTGAACACACCCTGAAGAAACAGGAAATCTACCTTCCTCCTAAATCTCATGGACCCCCTCCCTCACTGGGCAGATTAGGAAATGGGGCTCCAGAGACCGTCTCGGATCTGAGATCACTGCAAGTTTCTCAACTCTTAGTTGGATGTTCTTTAAAATATGTCATGCTTCTGCCCCATATGGAAATCTAGCATCGTCCAACCAAACCGGGACTAGGAAGAAGGAAATATTCTCCAGACGGAATGAAGCGTTCTCTCTGGAAATCTGGGATCCCTCCTAAGGAAGGTAGCGTACTGGGCCCCCTAACCTCGGTCTAGCCCCAGAGGCCGCCCCTCAGGCTGCCTGCATAGCTATTCCTTCTGGTGCCCACCCCCAGCCCCCTCTCAGCAGGGTATGCCCCTCCCCATCAGCTCTCCTCCCTTGATTCCTCCCCCACGCCCCACTCCCCCAGACCCAGTGCTCCTGCTCAGCCCAGGCCGACCCCCCTTTGCACTCACTGCACCTGTCACCACCTGGATCTTTTCCAGCCTGGGCGCTCACTGCATGGGGCAGGGACCCAAGGTCTGGCCCTCAGCGGATGCTGAGAGAAGGTATGTAGAGAGAAGATGAAGGCATGGAGGCAGGACACGGGTCTTAAATACAACTTTATTGGGAGCAGGCCGTCGTCCCCGCAGCGGCCAGCTCCCACGTATACACAGTATACACAGCCCCGCCAGCACCCAGGTCCTTCCATCCTTCTACAGCACCCGGAATGCAAAAGAACCAAACACAAGAGGGGCTCTGTCAGTGACAGTGTCTAGCGCCTTTGAGAGCCAGCACCCAGGCCGAGGACATTCAGGACCTTCCTCCGGTCCTCAGCTCCCCACCCCTGCCCCAACATGGCAAGACCCGCGAGGCTGGGCTCCTCCAGTCAGTGCACGTGACGGGCAGATCCTTACTGGTGCGCGCCCCACCCAAGAGGTGGCTGCAGCCCCCAGCACGTTCCTCTTCTTCCACAGACACAAGAGATCACTGTAACTTTTTGCTCCGTCACCAGAAACCTGTGCCTTGAGGCTTCTCTCTGCTCAAAGAGAAGAATATGTTCTTGGAGAGTACGGTTGGATTAGTGATGTGGTCCCAGACAAGACATACCTCCCAACTTGTCTCACTCGTGCTTCTTTTCAAAAGGAAATTAAAAAAAAAAAAGGTAAAAGAAAAACATCACGACAGAAAAGAGCATTGAGACCCAGCTTGTGTCAGGAACAAGATTGGTTGTCCCTCCTTAAAATGATTCATCAGGCCGCTCTGCTAGGGGCCAGACGCCCCCACGGACGGCCTCTCCCTTCCCACCCACCCTTCTGCACGCCCCCGCGCCACCTCGCCTCTCCTCACCAGGCAGGCGTGCACCGAGCGGGGGGCAGTGCTATCGTCAGCCGGCGGGGGTCCACCTCTGCCCGGCAGCCCCCCAGCGTTCACTCAGGCAGGAAGGGGGTTCATCCTCTCTGCCTTCTTCAAGGGTGACAGCAGCCCAGCCTAAGACACCCGCCTGCCCTCTGCCCCCAGCAGGAGCTGGTTCAAGGGCTCAGCCAGGGTTAGACCAGGATTAGAACACGGTCCCAGGCTCACTGGCTGGCCCGCTGGTCTGCAGACTCTGACTTGCAGGGAAACCCGATAAAAGTGCTGCCTGCCTGTCACCTCACTGGGGTCCAGGACTCGCCACCTGTACTCAGAACCAGAATCTCTGGTGTCCGTGCTAGCGCAGCCGCACCCTCAAGAAATACCCTGCTCAGCCAAAGAAGCTCTAAGCCCAAAGCATCTTCCCACTCGGAGCTGCAGGAAATATCCCGGTTTCCATTCCCCTACCATATCTCTGAGACAGACAAGTCTCCAGCAGCACCAAGGGCCCCTGGGTCAACTAACTGATTGCTGCTGCCTCCTGAAACCTGTCCCCAAGGCACCTGAAGAGAGAGACCCTGTCACATTTGGGGGCCTGGGGGATGGCTGGGCTGTGGGAGGCAGGAAACAGGCACCCTAGTTCATCTCTGCATCTGGGCAGCTCAGTCTATGGAGGACGACAGCCGGGGCTGCTGGAAGCACCAGGGTCACCACTGCCCTGGGGAGGGAAGGGTGTGTACCCAGAGAGCAGACCTGAGGTAGCAAACAGTGAGCCCCGTTATCCAACTACAGAAACTGTGGCCTGTGATGCAGTGGGACAGTTCTCAGGCCAGACCACGTGCGGCTCTTCAGACGATGTCCACCTGGACATTTGGCACCTGGCCCTTCTGGGCGTGTCCCACATCCCCCCAGTGGGGTCAGCACCATGGCAATGCTGGTTTAAGATAACAGCCTCATTTATACCTGCCTCCCTGGAGGAAGAAGCCATCAGAACTGGGGCCTTCTCCTCCCTCCCTAGGGTGACATGCCCTCAAAGCTTAGCCCCCGAGACAGCAGACCCTTCCAGATCACCCTTCAAAGTCACTGCTTCAGCAACAGAACCTGTCATCCCTCGGAAGTTTCAGCATCTCTTTTGGATGGTCGGATCCCTCGTGAAGAAGACAACAATCTCCATGCTGACTGCCTGCCTCCACCTGCAAAGCCTCAGAGGACACCAGCACACAATCCCTCCCACTTGTGTGGTGGCCAGACGACGCCGGGAGGAGGGACGGCCGAGAGAGGAAGGAAGATGCAGCCAGGCCACTCCCCACCACTGCACACACCTCATTCCACATGGAGTGGCCCAGGGTCCGGTTACACCTGTCCTGGCCCTGCCCCTCAACTCTGCCCACCCCCAGCCAGTTTTCACTGTTGAGTCCACGTCAGGCAGGAAAGAAAGTGGCTGAAAGCACCAAAAAGACCTGCCTTGTTCAGAGATGGCTCAGAGCCCTGGGGGCCCCTGAGGGTGCCAAGCTGCCGGGCCATGGCTCTTCCAGCAGCCTGTGACCTCCCTGCGGGGGGCGTGGTCCCTGAAGTTCTGCTGGGAGGCGCCTGTCCATCCTCCTGTCCCTGGGAGGCTGGGCCCGTGCCTCCTGCCCAGCTCTGCACCCTTCTGAGCTTCACCGTGAGGCTGGCCCCGGAGGAGCCGGGCATGAGGTAGACTGTGCCTTCGTGACTTCGCTTCCCCGCCCAGGTCCTTGTCCCTGGATGTGGGTGACCTCATGACCTGGGCCGCGGGCCACTGCCTGTATGGGCAGCTGGCAGGGAGGCGGCAGCATGATGGGCCCGACAGTGGGCAGGAGGGTCACCGGCTCAGCACGGCCTCAGGATGCAGAAGTCCAGCTCCTGGGGCTTCCGGCGCAGGTCGCACTGGTCGCGTGCCAGCAGCCGCCCTCCGTGGCCCAAGCACTTGAGCGGACGCCTCTTAAACCCCCGGCCACAGCTCTTGGAGCAGGGCGACCAGGCGCCCAGCTCCCAAGTCGGACAGGGCTCCCCGCAGCTGCGCGTCTCCGCCGGGCGATGTGCAGCATCACAAGTGGATGCCCCGCGCTGCCCTGGGGACCCGCGACAGTCCACCGGCCGCCGCTGCAGGCCGCCCCCGCAGCTGGCCGAGCACGGCCCCCAGCTGCCTGCCACCCAGCGCGCAGGGGCCCGGGCATCCGGCTGCTCCACCTGGTTGGAGAAGCTGAGGACGCTGTTGTGGTGCACCGAGGGCGCCCGGGGCTCCTTGGGCAGGTAGAAGGAGTAGCGGACCCGCGGAGGCGTCATCTTGCCCACGGAGAGCACCTCCACCGTCAGGGGCTCCAGGATGGGTCGCGAAGCCTGCAGACTCTCCACCGCGGTCCCTGTGCCGCTGTAGCGTAGCAAGCTGCCCTTCACCACCAGGTCCCGCTCCACGGCCGACACCACGAAGTGCCCATTGAGCAGGTATTTGCCTTGGCTGTTCTTCAGGGCCAGGTAGTTGTCATCTCCGATCAGCCCCTTGTAGCCGCGCTGGCGGATGTCGATGCTGGAGGCACCCGCTGGGATGGCCACCACGAAATTGTAGCCGTGCCTGCGGTGGAAGGATGTGTGTTAGAGGGCTGCAGGCCTCTACCCCGCTGCCCTCCGCCCCCAGATCGGTTCCTCTTCCCCAAACCCCCCAGCGGCTCACGCAGGCAGCAGAGTCCATAGCCTGGCCCCATCCAGGGTCATACAAACCAAGTGGTGGTGAGGCTGCCTCACCCACAACCAGATCCTCCAGAGGCAGTGGAGAGGAAGGAGGAGGAGCAGGTTGGGGGGAGGCTGGGGCTCTGTGCGCGGAGGTATGTGTGCGTGCTCAGTTACTTCAGTCGTGTCCCGACTCTGTGCAAGTCCATGGACTGCAGCCTGCCAGGCTCCTCTGTCCATGGGATTCTCCAGGCAAGAATAATGGAGTGGGTAGCCATGCCCTCCTCCAGAGGATCTTCAACCCAGGGACTGAACCCAGGTCTCCTACGTCTCCTGCACTGACAGGCCGTTTCTTTACCACTAGCACCACCGGAGTACAGGGAGGTATGTGGCCCCAGAGTCAGGGACCCAGACCAAGCCTTGGCTGGGGTGTCAGCTCTCTGATGAGTTCAAGTGAATCAGACTCTCTGGGCTCCACAGCTCATCTACGCAATGAGCAGGTTAAAAGAGCTGATGTCTTAGGCTCCTTCTGGCTCCACTAGTCTATGAAAGGGACACCTGCCATTTAGCTAGTGAAGCAAGTCAGGGGATCTACCTTTAATTCCCCCCCCCCCCACCAGGTCTCCCCTGCAGGTCTCTGAGACTGCAATGCCATTGGCTCTCAGTGTCTGAGCACCCAGGTTGCACCCAGGGCTCGATAGAGGGCACTGTGTCTGGGGGAACAGTGGAGGCTCCTGGACAGCCATCAAGGCCTTCCCACCAGCAGCATGTGGACTCCCAAGTTCTCAGAGCCAATCATACCCCTCAGCTGAGACAGCAGGGGCTCTGCTTGCCTCCTTTTCCAGAGAGTGGATCTGGACTTTGCAAGGAGCGCAATCCCCTGAAAAAGAGGGGCTGTGCTGGACCTTGGAAAGCCAGGAGCCCAGGCTCTGCTGGGACAATTCTCCAGATGATCAGGGAGGGGGCTCCCTCACACCAGCTGCTCACTCCCCTGTCTCCCTGAAGTTTATTGCTGTTCTTGCCTTCATCCCACTCCCAAGGCCAGGGCCTCATGCTCAGGAATCAGGGAAACTGTCACATCTATCCCCAGGTAAGTTTTGTTTTTTATCAACATCAAGAACATTTAGTGAGCATTTATTATGCACCAGGTACTATGCTAAGCATGTTACTCGAATTAATTCCCTTAACCTTCACAACAGTAGGACTGGAAATACACTAGCACCGTACTCACTTTACAAGTGGGGAAATCTGAAAGCCTAGAGATTGTGTCACTGGACTAGGGTCATCAAGAAAGTGGGAAATGGGATCTGAACATACGTCAGTCTCACTCTAGGACCCGAGACGGGCCCTAATGACTTTACTGTCTCCCTAAATATCATCTCCCGCTAAGCAGGGTCCTACTCAAGACTCCATCTTTGTTGGATGAATGAATGAATGAACATCACTCTCATGGGTGAGCATGAGTAGCCTCCACAGCAAGGGTGCTGGCCAGGATCTGACATTTACCCCATCTAACCTGGGAGCTGGTGATGGACAGGGAGGCCTGGCATGCTGCAGTTCATGGGGTCACAAGGATTCGGACACAACTGAGCAACTGAACTGAACTGCACTGAACCTAAGGTTAGGGCCTGGGGGGTAACTCCTCCCCTCCCGCCCCCATCCCTCCTCTCCCTGTCCTGGACACACCCCCAGGGCCCAGAACTCACATGGGCTTGGTGAAGAGTCCTGACACCTTCTTGCAGCTCTTATTGTCTCCTCCACACACCCCACACTTGTCGAACTTCTTTTTGGAGCCCAGGTTCCCATCGCAGCCTGCCTTGATGCACTTGCCCTGGACGCAGACTGAGGTGGAGTCTGGGGTACAAGGCGTGCCATCCACCACCTGCAGGGCCCCGCAGACAGGGAGAAGAGGAACAGGGGCAGCTCAGCCCGACGCTCCCTAAGACTGTGTCCCCCTGTCCCCCGGCCTCCTGCCCGGGCTCACCCACCTTGGGAGCCAGCACGTAGAAGTAGCCGGTGCCGTTGGCTCGGCAGATGAGCTTGCACTTGTCCCGTGGGGAGACACCCGAGTACTTGGGCACCCAGGCCACGGCCAGGGTGAGCCGGTTGGTGCTGTGGTTGTAGCCGTTGAAGGCCTCGCACTGCTCCTCCCGGAAACTCTTGCCAGAGGCTGGGGAGGGAGGAAGCACTTGTAGGAAGCTAAAGGGAGGGGCAGTGGGGGAGAGGGCAAAGAATAGGACCCCGCCCCGTGTGCTTGCTCAGCCTCCCTCAGCTCTAAACAGCTCCTCTCCACCCTTGGCTGAGTGGTCCTCATCACCAAAGCCACCCCATCTCAAAGGACCAATGCAGGCTGGGACCAAAGGATGCAGGATACAGATGATAATGCATCCCCCAGACAATGTGCCCCCTTCCCCAGTGGTCCAGCCTTAAATTCCCTCTACATCAGGAATCCTAAATAGAAGCCTTCAGTGACCTATTGAGACTGTTTACAGAATGTTCTTAAATGCATAAAATACATACATAGATTACAAAGAATACCAATTATATTAACATACAACAATCAATATATTTTGAAACATATTTGTGATGCATGTGCTTCCTTGTTAACTCATTATATAACAAAATTCAATGATGAGTCTAAAAAAACAACCAGAAGGTCTTCCCTGGAGGTCCAGGGGTTAAGACTCCAGCTTCCACTGCAAGGGGCGAGGGTTATTTGCCTGATCGGGCAGCTAAAGGTCCTACATGCCGTGCCACACAGCCAAAAAATAAGATTAAGTAAAATATTTTTTAAAAGCTTCAAAAAAAACTAAGTGTAAAGTGGTGATGAGCACAAATGGCATTTTGAGGAATCTGCCACAACTGAAAATGCGTAATATATGAAAATACCTGGGATTTCTAGCAGGGGCAGGGCCACAGACCAGCATTACAGTTTATTGCCTAACTAAGAGAAATACTAAATTTTAGGTGGAAAGGTTAGCAAAAAACAAACCAAAAAAACACTAAATTCCTAACTTAAAAAACTATTAAATTTTAGATTAAAAAGTTAGTAAATATAGAGATGTCATCTTCCCCCCACCCAAGTTCAAGAGGCTTGGAGGAAGAATTCCTGCTCATATGTAAGTAAGAACCACCTCTGAGTTCTAAGCTGGGCTGTATCTATTCCAGTCTCATAAAAATAGCAAGAAACTGAGAATGTGGAAAAGATCTAATTTACTTTTATCCCAACAAATTACAGAGAGCTGATCACGGTCTATAGGAAAGTCAAACAAGGGATATGTAACAGTTTTTTTTTTTTTTCCTAAACCATTTTATTTTCATTCTGCTATTGTTATTGCAAAGGATTATTCTTAGAAAACACATAAATTAAAAGCTAACCTGTTTAAAAGGATTCCTGCCTATGAAGATGGGCTTGTCAGCGCTTAACTAAGAGGGTTCTAGTGTCCTGCCCCCCTTGGGCCACTTAGCCTTCCAGCCTCAGCCTCAGAGGATAACAGCCCTGGCAGAGGTGAGTGGGCAGAGAAATGATACCACGAGATACCTCTGCAGCTGCAGACTCTGCCCCAGGGGCGAGGACCTCAGTTGAAGTAGCTCTGTGGCCTCCAGCCCACCTCCCCAACCGTGCCACGGGCACCCCCTCCTCACCCGAGCTGGGGCAGGACTCCAGGTTGCAAGAGCGGTATTTCACCCTCACGCCCTCACAGTACTTGCCGCCGTTGGCAGGGGTGGGGTTGCTGCACTGCCTCCGGGCCAGCTGCACGCCCCCTCCACAGGTGCGCGAGCAGGGGCCATAGGGCTCCCACTTGGCCCAGGAGCCGTCCACCTGCGAGGAAGGGACTGTTACACTCCTGCAGGGTCCAGGCGCCACACGCGCACCCGGATCCTACAGGAGAGCTACCCGGGGGCAGCCTCCACCCTCCCACCCCACCAGGACAAAACCCACTCTGTTTCCGGGCCCGGGACGCACACCACACTGTAGCCTGGAGATGAGCAAATGGCCACTGCTCCGAGTTAGAAGCCAGGCCGCACGGGAGGACGGGGCTCCTGGCTGTGGAGTCGGTCAGGGACGCTCACCTGTGCCCTCACCGCATGGGTGGTCTTGAGCAAAGCAGAAAAGCTGCCTCAAGTTTCAGGTGTTTCACATGCAAAAATGGAGCCAGCACATCTGACCTCAGGCATGAGGTCAGGTGGAAGATTGAAATGATGCAACGTGTGTGATATTTCCCAGGTCAATGCTGGCCACCTCCCAGGAGCTCAAGGTTCCTCTTTACATATTGTTAGTGTCCTTACAAGAGTCTCTGGGTCTAAAGTGGCCAGTAAACCATGTCATGATAGATACCCGAATAGTCTCATCTGTGAGGTTTCTACAATTCAGACACCAAACCAGATTGGCTGTCACCTCAGTCTGAGGTTCCATTTGTGAAAGTTTTGCTACAAGCAGATGTAATGTTTGTGTTCAGAGGAGATAAAGAGAGGAGACTATTAAGCAATCCTCAAAGTCTATTTGGCTTTGGGGTGAATTATGCAGTGTTGTTTTACTTTTCAAGAGGGTGGAGAGAGGATAGAGAATTTATAGTCTTCATTATGTTTTTCTTGGGATGACAGTAAAGTTAAGTTCTCGGCATTGAAAACACATGGGGTGGGCGACAGGGGATGAGGCCCCGCTGTACAGGCTGGGGTGGAAACATGGTCACAGATCATCCAAAGCCACCAACCCATGAGGAGACTAACTGTGACTGATGTAGGTACTCAGAGCATTTCTCCCATCTGTTCTCTGTCAGAAAGTTTCTGTTTCATTGTTGCCAGCGTGTCTGTTTCATCCTGCAGAAGACCACTTTCCCTTAACCCCGCTTTCTCCTCAAATCAGAGCCCACCCCAACTCAGCCCTTCCCTTCCTCAGCGAGTCAGCTATACCTGCTCTTTCTACCTGCTGCCTCTGCTGTGCCTTGCACCACAGAAGCCCCCTGGCCATGGCAGCAGTGACCCCCTAAAGATCGAAAGAGTCCGTGCCCAGGCCTGTGGTCCCCAGTCTTCAATATTTAACTCTGCTCCTGTGGCTTCTGAGATGATGCTACATTGTTTTACCTGGCATCACTTCTTCCTGCATGCTCCTACAGGAAACACTTCTGCCACGCGCCATCCAATCACTCATTTGCCCAGTATTTGTTGAATTGTTACTACAAGCAAATCTCTGCCTTCAAAGCAAACGCATCCCAGCAGGGAAGACAAACAATAAAAAGAAGCCTGTGCACCTGCTGTCAGATGGGATTAAAGCAGGTGGGGGAGAGGGAGGTGGGGCTGGTCCTGGCAAGGTGGGCTGGCACCACTGGGGATGGGAGAGAGTCAGATGCCATTGGGGGATGGCTTGGCCCAGTGAATACATTGAATAGGGATGGGGCAGGGGAGCATCTGTGAAGGAGTGATTCCAACGCTGGACCACCAAGTCTCCACTCAGTAACAAGCTGGTGAGGATCTGAGTTGCGTAAGGGGCGATGGAAAGCTGGTCAGATCAATGGATGGACTGTACATAAAATAGACTTGAAGAATTGCTGGAGTTCAGAAACTAGAGGCAGTTAAACTGGGGAAAATGGGGCCTCAGTGGACAGAGTGGGATTCCTGAACTGAGGTCACTGGGGTGATTAATAAGCTTTGTGCTTTGATCTTGACTGCTGAGGGCAATAACTCCCTGAAGGGCCAAGGTAAAGAAGCGACAGTCTGCTCAGAAATGAGGTTGAGGACAGAGTGGATTTGGCTGCTGAGGGACTGACAGGTCCAGAGTGCCTCTCACATCACGTTTCCTATATCCAACGTCCTCTTAACCTATTTCTTTACCCTCCAGATTCTTCTTCCCAAGAGAAGGAGGTGGCCATGACTGGCCTGTCCTCAAGAGCTCCTGGCCTCTGTGCAGCAGACTAGGGGTCCAGGCAGTCTCTGGCTGGTTCCAAACCACCCTCTCAAAGATGTCCCCAGTGGAGCACTGATCCCCACAAGCCTCCAGCTCAGCCCACCTCCCAGACTCTGCCCCATCTCTGCCCGTTGAGACCCCACTTATCCCTCACGACTCTCTTCCAGTCTGCCTTCCTCATCAGTGCTTTTTCAGGCCCCTCCAATCATCAGTGGGTTCTCATCCTTGTTCTCCACGACATGTGTCCTGCTCTGTCTCAACGCACAGCATACACTCCCCCACCCCATGGATGACAGTTACATTTCTGATTTCCCCACTAGACTGTGTGCTTTCTGACATGGCCCATGTTTTCTTTGCTTTTCTGACCACCCAGAACCCTGAACACAGTGGGTTGTTGCCTAATGAATGAAGTTTTAATTAAATGTATATTCCAAAAACAGAAGATTTTACAGAATTCTGTACCACACCCATCTCAAAGAAATTGATTTAAGTATTTGATGAATGCTTTTTTATCATGTTGCCTCTGAGTACATAAAAACCCCACGGCAAGCTCTCCTGTGGACAGGGCCGAGGCAGAAGATGGATGGACAGTCCCCACCAGGATCCAGGGAGAGGGTGGACCTCCTACCTGGAAAAGTGCCAATCCTTTTGCTATCCCAACCCAAGATGGGAAGAATATAAAACTCTTACTATATTCAGAGAATATCTGGGTTTTGAATTTGTTCTGGTTTGGTTGGTATTCCTATTTATCAGGAAAAAAATAACTTTCATTCATTTATGTTTCAACTTCAAAAAACAACAAATCACAACAGAAACTGAAGCTAAGTTCAGGATGTAACAGATGAGCCTGGTGCACCTCAGGCTCCCTGGCCATGAACTACCCAAAGAAGGTAGAAATGAAGAGCAGGTCACGAGCCAGTCGGAGCTTCAGGGGCTGGAGGCTGGGTCCTGAGCCCCTCCCAAGGAGATGGGGTGCAGCTCAGGACTGGGAGGTGGGAGGCTTGCCAGCTTCCCTGACTGGCCACATCATTTTTCTCCAGTCTCATAATCAAGAAGGGGACAGGACCACCGCCAGTCGTGGAGACACCCACAGCACTGACACAGCTACAGCCACGCTGCAATCTGCACCGGGCTGGCCCCCTGGGGAGGCTCCTGAGCACCCCCGCACCCGCCCCTCCGCGCCACCGCCCCCACTCACCCGGTACTTGTTGGGGTTGTGTCTCTCCACGCAGGCCCCCTTGAGGCAGAAGCGGCCCTCGCCGCAGCCCGTGCCGTCTGCCCAGGGGAAGTGGCGCGTCTGGCACACCATCTGGCCCCTGGCCTTGCCCGTGCACCACAGCTTGGTGCAGGACTGCATGTAGGGGCAGGGCTTGGAGCCCACACCAAAGGCCAGCTCACACTGCTGGCTCAGCGGGTAGCTGGCGCCCGGCAGGTCCTCGGGCAGGGAGACGGGCTTGCTGGGCTGGTCCAGGAGGCAGTCTCCTGCGGGAGCCGAGGATGTTCATCAGGGACGGGCCCAGAGAGGTGGCCATGGCCAGCGCGGGGTCTCGAAGGCAGGGAGAGGACGAAGCCAGGGACACGGAACGGGCCCCACCAGAGCCCAGCTCCTCGAGTCGCGAGTGAGATGGGTAACAGAAGACAGATGGGCCGGGCGGCCCGCCTCCCCAGGCCCCGCTCACCGTGCCCACTGTCCAGGAAGTCGGTGACGATGGCCGCGCTGCAGGCCGACCAGGGGTTGGCACGGTCAATTTGGATGAGCGTTGGGGACATCATATGATTGCCCCGGAGCTTCCCGAACACCTCCTCGCACACCTTCACGTTGTCGTGGGGCATGTTGAACACGTGGCCTGCAGGGGAGACGAGGGGCCTCAGAGGGGGGCCGTGGCATGGGGGACCCATGGGGCAGGCCCACCCAGAAGAGGGAGCCACTGCTACAGGGCCTTGAGGGAAAAAAGACAAATGTCCACCCCTGCTCAGAGCAGCCAGCTCACACCCAGAGGGAGCAGAAGGGAGCCCTGCCCTCGACCCCCACCCCGAGAGCCCTGCATACCCAGCTCGTGGGCAGTGGTGAAGGCCGAGGGCAGCCCATCGTCCTCGATCACCGAGCAGCTCCTCTTGGGGTCACACATGGTGCCCACGTCGGCCATGCCCAGGGTGTCACAGGTGGTGGCTCCACACAGGTCCTGCCCGGGAGGGGAGAAGCAGAGGCCGGCAGGAGTTAGAGATGTAATGTGGGGACCCGTTGAGAAGGAAGGACACTCAACCCACTTCCAGACCACGGGGACCCATCACCTCCCAGCCAGGCCCTTTGGCCAGGGGGTTACGGGCTGCTATTTCTGGAATGAGCCCAGGCCTCGGGAGGAGGCCTCGGGAGGAAAGCTTGCTGGCTTGCAAGCTGAGAAGATGCTGCCCAAATCCTACCCAGGAAAGCCCCAGGGAGGAAATCAGGAGGCCATAATTACATGAGAAGGACCACTGCTTCCTAGAGAGACCGCCTTCCAGCCCAGGAAGTGGGGACTCCCCAGCTGGGTGAGGTTCTGGTCGTGGCTAACTGGGTGGGAGGGGGTAGAAAGCCAGCGCTCTCCCAGCAGAGTCGGCTCTGGGAGCCTGGGTCCTCAATGGGGGATGGCCTTCAGACAACCATGAATTAAGCTCAGACTCTCAGCCAGCGGGTCACTGGCCAAGGGCCCGCCCTGCCCGAGGCCCAGCTGCTACGGCTGGGAGGGGCAGAGCGAGGCAGATGCAGGCCCAGATCCAAACCCCACTCCACTGGCCACAGAGCTCTGGGGACCACAGGCTTGACAGCTGCTACGAAGACTATACATAACAGGGAACAGGACCTGAGCAGAAAGGGCCGTCCCTCTTTTTGTCCTGAAACAAGCTGCTGTGGGCCAGGGCCTCCAGCAGCCCTCGGGGAGCGCGTCCCACAGGGCTTGGGAGCACCATGGGCCAGCAACACGCCAGGGACCTTGGCGCCCTGAGCAGGACGAGAACGGGACCCCTGTGCACATTCTGCTCCTCCTGAAGTCACTTTGAACAGGTGACACTGATGCTGTCTGCATCCTACCCCTGCCTGTGGAAGGCCATTGGGCTGTTTACAAGAAGTATACGGGCAGCATCTCACGTGCCCCAGCACAGGCTGAGGAAGCAGAGGTGTTATCACACACATCTGTTGAGGGTGGAGCCTGCGACTCGTGATCACATCTCATCATGGGGGTGACCTTGGGTCTGCAGCTGACACGCAGAGTCCTGGGAATCCCCCAACCCAGCCTGGAGTAGGGCTTTCAGCACCACCCGCCCCACAGACGCCCCCTTTAGACTACCCTGAAGCTCGAAGATGCTCAAGCCCCAGCCAGGATCTGGGGTCTGGACACTCAGGCTCTCTCGGCCTCGTCACTGCTGTTCACCCTGTGCCTCTGGAGCCCCCCCCTGGGGAGAAAGCACTGCTGGTGTTTCCCTGTGGAGCCCAGCGGCTCACACAGCACACATACACAGCTGTGCTCAGCTGTATGTTTCTAGGGGTGTGTGCGCATGTGTGAGCATGCACACACATGCCGACGTGGGGAAAATGTAGGCAGCCGGGAGGCATAAGTGGGGCCAGGGGGCATGGGAGGAAATGCGGTCATAGTACAGAAAATCAGCAAAATTTAATCTCAAGCACTCACAGGTTTACCACCTGAGCAGTCAGGCTTGGCTTCCCACGGTCAGGTGACAGTCACAGCTCCTCACAAGTTCACAGGGCTTCTGGCCAGAGAACCCCCAGGGGATCAGACCAAACTGGAGGACACCCGAGTCACCGGTGGGTGAAATGCCGTCTCACCCTTGCTCACGGCACCTCTGCCCCTTCTTCAAGCCCCCCAGGCACACCTCAAATTCCATCTCTTTCAAGTACCCTTTCCTCATCTAAGGCTCAGAAAGCTCTCCTTTCCGCCCCACCCCCGGCCCCTGAGTTCTGAAACCCAGAAAACACCTGCTGTCAGGACACGGCAGGAAGTAGGGAAGAAGCAGCTCATCAGTGGTTCAAGAACCGTGGCCACTGAGGAGCAGGCTGGGTGGACAGAGTGACCTGGGGACAGAGGATGGAAGGGAGGCAGGAAGGCTCCTGCAGGGGCAGAGTGAGGGGGATAGGGGAGCACAGGACCCCACAGAGGTGGTCACCCCTGGAAGTTCCAGCCTGGCAATCACAGCCTGCAGGGACAGCCTCTGCCAGACAAGCGTGTCACACTGTCCCCAGGCCGCCATGGGTGCCCTGTACTGGCCTTGAGTGGGAGAGGGCAGGACCAAGAAGCCTAGAGGCTGGCCCTAGCCCATCACAACACAGACATGTCACACCGTCCCCAGGTCACCATGGGCACCCAGCACTGGCCTCATGTGGGAGAGGGCAAGACCAAGAAGCCTAGAGGCTGGCCCTGACCCATCACGACACAGACGTGTCCCTTCAGGCAAGTCAGCCTATTCCCTGGGCCTTGTTCCCCTCCTGGAAGGGCCAGCTCCCACTGAGAACCAAGACAGTCCAAGTGCCGTGAGCCTCTGCCCCTTGGCAGCTCAGGGGAAGGAAACCTAAGGCCGATCTTGTCTGCCGACACACCCTGTGCAACTGATAAAAGCAACTCACAGAAGCGTGAAGTTACCCACAAGGAGGCTCAGAGGACCAGCCCCTGCCTTGCTCAGCCGAAGAGGCTGAATGGAGCGAGAGCTCAGGCCAGGGTCCGGCGGCTGCTGTAAAACCCACCTCTGCAGCCCAGAGGCCCTGGAAGCCGAGAGCTTTCTCCTTGCCCTCTCTTCTCTCTTGTCCTCCTTTCTCTCGGGAAGGCAGGTTTTCTCTGCAGCAGATGTGCCACTGAAGGCCCCTCCTGGCCAGGAGCAACCTGTTCTTGCCATTAAGAAACCCCAGTTTCTCTGGATCAAACGAGAGGAACAAGGCAAGAGCCGGCAACCTTCCTGAGGGTCAGGGTGCAGGCAAGAGCAGCCATGCCTCAAGAGCCAGCCTGTCGCTGGAGGAAGACCAACTGCTGGGTGTCTGGGGCTCTGCCTGGCCCTCAGCCCCATGTCAGGGGAACTCTCACTGGGCCTCCTGCTTTCAACTCCCACAGGTGACTGTGTAGAGCCTGCCGTGCCTCCCTTGTGGCACTGAGTCTCCACCCTTCTGGAGGGATCTCACACGTACTCCAGCTGCCTTAACCGCTTTACACAAGGTGCTTGTTTCCAGAACCAGAGCCGCTTCTGGGTCCTTCCATCTACCGGGTGCAGGCACCGCCCAGTCCAGCTGCCACCTGCTTCACTATTTCTGGGGACTTGCTGATTCTTCTTGTAGCCACAGCCACTTTTCCAAAGGACCCAAGAATCCTCTTGGCCAAGAACCTAATCCTCCTGGATCATTCTTTTCTCTTTTTATAACAATAATTTAGGATTGGAGCCATAATTGGGAAACAAATAAGGATAGCAACCTCACTCAGTTAGGTAAAGAATCCACCTGTCATGCGGGAGACTGTCTACAATGCAAGAGACCCAGGTTTGATCCCTAGGTTGGGAAGATCACCTAGAAAAACAAATGACTACCCACTGCAGTATTCTTGCCTGGGAAGTCCCATGGACAGAGGAGCTCGGCAGGCTGAGTCCATGGGGTTGCAAAGAGTTGGACGTGACTTAGTGGCTGAGCCACTACCACCACTGCCACCCCACAGGG
Source organism: Bos mutus (assembly GCF_027580195.1). Lineage (NCBI taxonomy): Eukaryota > Metazoa > Chordata > Mammalia > Artiodactyla > Bovidae > Bos > Bos mutus. The sequence goes on from NC_091645.1 coordinate 35,812,306, forward strand.
TTCACCATGTTTATCAAGACTGTGAGCTACACACACACCACCCCTCCCAACCAGCTGTCCTCCTACAGTCCTCCTTCCACCTCGTTTCACTTTTCCCACCATCTACTGAGGTGCTTGATGTTTCCCAGGAGTATGAAGAAAGGGGACGACAGAGGATGAGATGGTTGGATGGCATCACCGACTCAATGGACATGGGTTTGGGTGGACTCTGGGAGTTGGTGATAGACAGGGAGGCCTGGCGTGCTGCGGTTCATGGGGTCACAAAGAGTCGGACACGACTGAGCAACTGAACTGAAACTGAAATGCATAGCTCAGGAACTCTACTCAGTGACCGGTGGTGACTTACATGAGAAGGAAACCCAAAGGTAACAGGGCACATGTATACCTGCGGCTGATTCATTTTGCTGTACAGCAGAAACTAACACAACTTTCTAAAGCAACTATCCTTCAGTAAAAGTTAATTTAAAACATCAAGCACAGTAAATTTTTTTATGTGGCAGAAGACACATGTTCTGATGGAGACAGCTTTCCTGCTCACATTGAATTTCTGGGCATGAGAGGCCATGCTCATGGTCACAAGTCACATCACAGCTTTCAAGAATTCTACTCACAGTTCTTCATAGTCTCTCTCTCATTCTACAGGTGAGGAAACTGGGGCTCTGAGGGCTATGATGACTCCCCGCCAGCCAGGCCACTTTGAAGTAAAGAATGGAGTCAGAATCCATTGGACACCCAGGGCAGCATGGCCTTTAGTCTGAAGAGTATCACATGAGCGAGGGCTCAGTTCACCACTGGTGAGACCACCTGCACTGGTATTAACATGGCCCCTGAAGTCGGTTGCCCACCTGAATCTCTCTCATGCGTCACTGGAGTTCCTCGTCAAACTCAAAATCCACTTCTGTTTGCAATCCCCAAGGACAAGAGGGCCTTGCTTTGCTAGAAGGAAAAGAATCTATCAGCTCAGGGTCTGGGCAGCGTGACTCAGGAAGCCTAGTGAGAAGAGGTTGGCATGTCCTAACAGTGTGTATCTGCAGGTTCTGTTCCCCCAGGTCTACTGCATGGCAGATGGATTATTTACCACCTGAGCCACCAGGGAAGCCTAATTCTGTTCCACCAGAATACAAATCCCTCGAGATGCACAGAACGGTGTCACAGCAAGAGATGGAGGGAATCAGACAGGAATGCCCTCAGCGAGGAAGCAGAGGAACCCAAAGTTTGCAGGGGACCAGACTCTCTCCAGAAACCGTCACTTCAAGGAGCAACATGTCCAATGGTCACTGGCATTCACGTGGCAGATGCTGTTCCAAGTGCCTCACCTGCTTGTTGTCAGACTCCTCACTGCACCTTTGTGAAGTAGGTGCCACAACCAGGCCCCGTCTACAGATGAGCCCCGGGAGACCATGCGCAACCAGCCCAGGGTCAGCAGTGAGCTCGAGGCGAGACGGGGAAGGAGGGGCCGAGTGAGGGCTGAACCCAAGCCGTGAAGCCATGGAGCCTGATCCTCCCCAGGCCTGTGTGCTTCCTCCGGGGCATGAGCACTCCAAGAACGAAGGGGCTGGGGAGGGGCTCAAGAGGACAAGGTCGTCCACTCTGGGCCCCTGACCCCAGAGCTCAGGCTGGTCACCAGTAGGGAGAGGCCGGGAGAGACACAGGCAGAGGGGAAGGCAGGCTCAGGAGCCAAGAGTGCTCTGGGAGAGGGGTCTGTGCCTGGCTCCCGACCCCATACTGACACGCCGAGCACGTCCCTGTGGTGCACCAGGGCAAAGCCAGACCAAGGAGCCTCGATGCGACGCCAAAGAACCTAAGGCTCCCTCTCCCAACTCTGCAGGCAACAACCTCAAGCAATGGAGGAACGATCCCCTGGAAGGAAGGTGAAACCACCTGAGCACTCAGGGTTCTGTGGTCCTCCCACCCCAAGAATGACAGCAACGTGCAAGGCCCCATCAGAGGGGCTACACAGACGCAGGGAGGCCCTGCCTGAAGGCATTTTACACATCACCGGGACTGGCCACTTCAGAGTCCAGAGTCTCCACACATAGAGGAAGCGTCAGGGCATACCTGCAGGGGGATGGGGCAGAAGGCTTCGCAGCAGAGCCATCTTAAACCTAAGCTCCAGCCAGGGGCCCACCCGCAATAACTGGACAACGGCAAACACACAGTCAGACTAAGGCAGTGATGGTAACAGGGCACCGATTCTGGAATGCCCAGTAACTCATCCCCTCAGCAGCCCTGCACAGCATCATTATCCGTGTTTTATGGATGAGGATAGAGAACGTCAAACAGCTGATACATTCAGTGTCATGACTAAATATGCAAGCACCAAGATCCCAAGTCAGCTCCGCCTGCCTCCATGCCTGTGTTCTTTCCATCATTCCACGCGACCCAGGCAAGTGTCACAGCAAACAGCTATGAGACGTTCAGAGGCAGGGGAGGGGCAGGACCCACAGGGGACAGACCTCGCTGGCTCTCCTGACTCGCCAGTGTCTAAAAATGCAAAGAATAGTTTCCAGTGCACATTCCTCCCTCCAAACTTCCTCCCCACCCTGGCCCATCACTCTTGGCTTCCTTACGTGCTGTAAGTAAGAAACGGGGCAGAAGAACCATTTCCCTACAGACAGGGAGAACCGTCTCCCCTCCGTGCTGTCTGCCTCCTCCCTCCCAGAAGGAGTGCAGTTGAATTTCCATTTAGTGATCAAGATTTACAAACTGTTAAATACCAAATCTACAGCTCGCTCGCTCTCTCTCACTCTCTCTCTCTCTGCTAACATCTTCCTCCAAGGCTGACTTCAAAAAAGATCCTAACAAAAGACAAAAATTCTAATTCCAAAAGCTACACGCTCCCCAGTGCTCATAGCAGCACTATTTACAACAGCCAAGACATGAATGCAACCTAAAATTCCACTGTCAGATGACTGGACAAAGAAGATACAGTCTCTATATACAATGGAATATTACTCAGCTATAAAAAAAGAATGAAATAATGCCAGTTGCAGCAACATGGATGAATCTAGAGACTGCCATACTGAGAGAAGTAAGCCAAACAGAGAAAGACAAATATCATATGATATCACTTACATGTGGAATCTAAAATATGATACAAATAAACTTATTTACAAAACAGAAATAGAGCAAGAGACATAGAAAAAAACTTACGGTAACCAAAGGGGGACAGGGTTAAGAAAGGGATAAATTAGAAGTTTGGTATTAACATATATACGTTAAGATATATAAAATAGGTAATTTTACACTAAGGTTTTACTGTATAGCATAGGGAACGATACTCAATATTTTGTAATAATCTATAAGGGAAAAGAGGAGAAGGCAATGGCACCCCACTCCAGTACTCTTGCTGGAAAATCCCATGGATGGAGGAGCCTCGTGGGCTGCAATCCATGGGGTCGCTAAGAGTCGAACACGACTGAGCGACTTCATTTTCACTTTTCACTTTCATGCATTGGAGAAGGAAATGGCAACCCACCCAGTGTTCTTGCCTGGAGAATCCCAGGGGTGGGGGAGCCTGGTGGGCTGCCGTCTATGGGGTCGCACAGAGTCAGACATGAGTGAAGCGACTTAGCAGCAGCAGCAGCATAAGGGAAAAGAATCTGAAAAAGTATACACACACACACACACACACATATATGTATGGCTTCCCTGGTGGCTTGGCAATAAAGAATCCACTTGCCAATTCAGGAGCCACAAGTTCTTCCTGGGTCAGGAAGATCCATCCTCTGGAGAAGGAAATGGCAGCCCACTCCAGTGTTCTTGTCTGAGAAATGCCATGGACAGAGGAGCCTGGCAGGCTACAGTCAGTCCATGAGGTCGCAAAAGAGTTGGACTTGACTTAGCAACTAAACAATGACAATAACAATATACGTACATATATAACTGATTCACTTTGCTGTACAGCTGAAACTAACACAAGGTAAATCAAAAACAAAGACAAACAAGCAAAAAAAGATCTTGACAAAATTGTGATTCTTTTTATTATATTGATAGATATATATAAAAGACATTTATCATTTTACTATTAGCATTTTTTGTCTGAACGCTAAATTTTACTGTCATGTTGCATCTAGTTCATTACGGAAAGAACTGGCCTCTATCCAAATGAGACTCCGGAATGCTGATCGATCCTATGCGGTGCAGGATACGGATTTGTTGTTCAGTCGCTAAGTCATGTCTGACATTCCCCAGGGAATGCAGCCCGCCAGGCTCCCCTGTCCTTCCCTAACTCCCGGAGTTTGCTCAAACTGATGTCCATTGAGTCAGTGATGCTATATATACAAATCTATGCTGTACACATACACATGGTATACATACACATCCCCACAAAACCCAAGGCCAGAATGGGAAGACAAGTGCCAAGCTTGAGATGTGAAAGGAAGAAAGGTAAGAGCAGGAGTGAGGAGAAGAAGAGGACGACAGAGACCCTGCCTCGAAGACCCTACAAGAGGAAGAAGAGAGCTTGGAGGAAATCGGGGAAGGGAGGGGCTAAGGGAGCAGCATGCGCGGTACTCAGCACACTCAGGAAAAACAGGTACATGAAGAAGTAAGCGGGCAAACCCCACAAACTACACACCCTAAAACCTGTCAGTCCCATGGAGGAGACATCACAGGGAGCAAACCAGAGTAGGGACTGGAGGAGCGGGCCTCCCACAAGAAAGAAGCAAGCTTCCTGTCCCATCAACACTACCTGCTTCCTTCTCGCCAGTCCTTCCATCCAGCATCTGTTTGTCCCTTATCCTCGGCTTCTGCACACCAGTGTTAAAGAGAATGATTTGGCCTCCAGCAAAGAGGGATCTTGGTCTTCACCAAGGCAGTCACACCACATTGCATTGGTTGTTTCCTTGTTGGAGGTCCCTGACACACGGTGAATTCCTAGGGGCCAGAGGCCACATCTTACGAGTATCTGTATCTCCACGCCCGGGAAAGCACTGCAAGTAACAGATGCTCAGCATGCGTTAAGAGAATGTATGGATAAATGAATGGAAGTCACCCAACTACAGAGCTACCCAAACTGCAGAGGCATCCAACCTAAAGAAGAGAGAAGACCCAGGAAAGTGTGGTCCCACTGGGCCTCTGCCCAGCAGAGCGGAAGCCATAGAAACTTCTCCTCATAGAAATAAAAGTCCACGCAGAACAACTGGCTCTCATTCTCCACAGATCCTGGTTCCAATTCCGTGTGACCTCACCCGGCTGTTATGAGCTGGAAGCTGATCGCTTTCCACAATCCAACATGCACTCTTCCTCCAGGAACTTAGACTCATTCTGAATCTTTAAGGAAACTCCTCAAATTGTCAAAATCCTTGCTGTGTGATCCATGGTTCCTCCTTTGTGGACAGTAAAGGATCGTCCCTGGGTCTCGTCTTCCCAGTGTTTTAATTTCAACACCTCACATCCCCTCCTCTGCCTGCCAAGAGGACAGCAGGCTCCCACAGCCTGGCCCAGGCTCGTTGCCACTGCCACAGCACTGAGGGATTGGAAGGGAGCTCCACGTCCGCCCATCCAGCCCTTCTCCTGCTCTTTGCCGGGCACCCCAGAGCACCTGGAGCTCCCCAGAGCTGCTTGCCCCTTGTCATCACAGGAGGAAATATGACCCGGCCAAGCCCGACCTCTTCCTAACTGCTTCCATCCCATGAAAAACACAATTGTGTGATCAGAGACAATCACACCATTTTTCCAATATCTCCAGGAGACCCAAGAAATAGGTAACTCTAAATGTACCTGTCAGTTCAAGGTCCTTTAGAGACAAAGGTAATTTACAAAATAAGTACATTTCTAAAAACGTTTAATCCAAACAAATTATATATGGCTTACCAGACGGCATTAGTGATAATGAACCTGCCTGCCAGTGCAAGAAATTTAAGAGACACAGCTTTGACCCTGGATCGGGAAGATCTCCTGGAGGAGGGCATGGCAATCCACTCTAGTATTTTTGCCTGGAGAATCCCATAGACAGAGGAGCCTGGCGGGCTACAGTCCATGGGGTCGCAAAGAGTCAGACATGACTAAAGCAACTTAGCATGCATATATAATTCTTTTCAAATTTTAGTTTGAAAAAGCATTAATTACACCAATATTCTGATAAATATAAGCAGAGAAGCTCACACATCTGATTTAAAGGATTACTCCTGACCCTTACAAAGGTAAAGAATCTCCCTGCAATGCAGGAGACCTGTGTTCAATCCCTGCATTGGGAAGAACCCCTGGAGAAGGAAATGGCAACCCATTACAGTATTCTTGCCTGGAGAATCCCAGGGACAGAGGAACCTGGTGAGCTGCAGTCCATGGGGTTGCAAAGAGTCAGACACGACTGAGCAACTAACACAATAACTTACAAAGTAAGACAAAAGTCCCTCTTGTGTTGGCGCAGAGAGGTGGCTCCAGACTCCTGGAGCCCACGCCGGCCTCTGTCTAGAAAGCGCAGCTGTACGCTGGCGTTCTCATCTCATACTGTTTCTTCCCCCGGGAGCTCAGGAATGAGCCATTCCTAAGACTCTGAGAACTCGGCAGGCCCCGGAGTCTGTGCTGATGAGGAGGTGGGGGAGAGACGTTTGCTATAAAGCACATATCTGCTTGACGGGCCTGCCAACACAGCCTCCCTCCCCACTCTCTGGCTTTGCCCTCGCGACGCCTGAGCAAAAGACAGCTTCTAAGGGATCACACCGCACACACCCCTGCTTCTGACCCAAGTGGCCACACATCTTGTGCCTAATATGCATGGCCAACAAGGCCCCCTGGGAGTGGGGAATCTAGCCCACACCAGCAACAGACAGAAGCTATCACACTGTTTGATTGCTGCTGCTTCACAAGGCCGATCCTTCCAACAGCATGACCTATACTCCTGCAGGAGTCCTGTTCCGAAAGTGAGCCACCCCACGAGGCGGCAGAGACACAGGTCTGTTACATTAGACTAGTGAGCAACCTTCACAGGGCATCCCGGGTAGCAGGTAGGCCAACAGCTGCTTTGCCCATTAAGAGATCTGTTCACAGCCTCTGCTCTCTCCCCAGCCATCTGACTGCCAAGCTGTGTGCAGAGGTCGAGGCCCCCTTCCTTGCAGCTTCCCTGTAACTCAGGCAGAACTTGGAGGAGTGGGGCAGTGACAGCTCCACAGACCTCAGTTGGAAGAATGAGCACAAGGAAACAGACTCAGGCCAAAGACCTCCCTAGAGGAACCAGGTGGTGGGAGGAGAAGGCTGGGAAAGGAGGAAGTTCAGCCCCAGGAAGGGCCCAGCTGTGCCAGCTGGGTCAGTGTGGAAGGCTCCTGCCCCAGCCCTGTGCGCACCAGTCCACCTGCATACAGCAGAGACTCAGGACCCCACAGGTACCCGAGGGCTCCGTGCCATCCCCAGAAGGCTGTGGTTATGACATGAACAAAGCGAGAGCCTGGCACTGATTCAAGCCCCAGCTCCCAGAGTCAGAGGAAGCAGGTCACAGGGACGCCCTCTTCTCTCTCAGTCTCTCACACCTGAGAAATTTCAAGACTCCGACAACACAGCACCCAATCTATGAATCTAAAATGTCAATAGATCCATAGCACCAAAGGCTTCTCTGATCTGCTATTCTGACCTTTCTAATCCCAAGACTCAGTGTCTTTCCAGCCCTGCAGCTGGGATCTGCGCTCTGTCACTGAGCTGACTCTTTCCGCGCGGCCGGGGGCGGGAGCTGGAGCCCTCACAGGACATGTCAGTGAGCCTGCTCCGGCGGAGCTACCTCAGGGCGCCCAGGTCCCCCATCCCCTGACCTGCCAACAGGGATACGGGACAATTCAGCTCAGCTCCGAGCAAAGCTCCACTCAGAGCTCCAGGCTCTGAACTCTCTGACTACTCCACCTGCTCTGAATGGGCCAGAAGCCCCCTCAGAGAAGAGCCAGACCCCGCGCTGCCCGGGGGAGGGAGAAGCAGCAAGGAAGAAGGGAATGCTCCCTGTACTTGAGTCTGTCCTTTCCCTGCAACCCACGAAAAAATCCAAACGAGCCCTCCACCCTAATCCAGACTTCCCAGGCCCAAGACGGATAGAGGACTGCAACGTGCTGCCTTCGAGAAGAACAGCAGGCGCTCAGCTCCCAGGTCCCCGAGCTGAAGAAGGAAGCCTAGGAAGGAGGGTCCGGAAGGACTCGGACGCCCCCTTGAAGAAGGGCTGGACTCTCCAACACCATCCTCGGGGCGCCCCCTATCGGCCGTGCAGACCAACCGCGGCTCCGGGGCGGCAACTTCCTGGGTCCCGGCCCCTCGGCGTCATTGGCCGCGCCGGGCCAACACCTTCCGAAGGAGCGGGCGTTCCTCCCACCGCCCACGTGCGTCCGCATGCACTCGAGTCAGAGCTCCGCCGTGCCTAGCGGCAGTCTTTCCCCTGAAGAGCCCAAGTGGCAGTCGGAAGAGATCAACGAAATTCAAACTCGGGGGTGAGTCGGTAACTGCGCGGCACAAAGGACATTTGGAGAGTTAAGGGCGGAGACTCCCGCCCCCCCCCAAAAAAATGGGGGCCACCTGGGTCCAAAGAGATGACGGGTCGACTCACCTGCCGAGTGAAGAGGATGGCCGTGTCCCAGTACTCCGGGTGCTTGTCACTCACTTTGTTCAGTTTCTTCTGCCACGCGCAGAAGTTGCGCAGCGTCAAGGCCGCATTGCCCGTGACCTTGGGCCCCGTGTCGCGGTCTCCGAGAAGCAGCACCTTGACCACGACGATGTTGATGGGGTTGAGGATGCTGGGGTGGCGGTAGAGCCGCGCCGCCGTGGCCAGCAGCGTCAGCAGATAGTGCTCCAGGTCCGCGCCGTGGAACTTGACCATCGACTCGTCCGCCACCACCAGCGTCTCCACGTATCGCGGGATAGACACGAAGCGCTTGGCGCGCCCGGACCTGCGTCGGCTGCGAGCCTCCCCTAAGCCGATCCGCCGAGGAATATAAGGGTCCAGGGCCCGCAGGATGGCGGGGTTCCAGCCTGAGCCCACCCCGCAGCGAGACGTGGAATCTCCGGGAGGCCCCCCGGGGGCGCCCCGGCGCTGGAGGAGGTGTGCGCCCTGGCTGTTGCGCTGCGTCGCCGGCGCGCTGGTGTTGGGCAGCGGGCTAATGACATACTCGGCGCCCCGGTAGCCGAAGGCTCCGCGTAGCCCCCCGCACAAGCTCAGGGCGGCGAACGAGTCTGGCTCGGCATTCACGTCCCCAGAATAGAAGCAACGTCTCAAGTCCGGAGAGCTGCGGATGAGTCCCTGGAGGGGGACGCCCAGGTGCTCAGTGGCGAAGGCGGGTGCCAAGAACTGAGCATCTGGCGTCAGGTGTAGGTAAAAGTCCTCCTGAAACGCTGTGATCTGAAAAATGAGTCCCTGATCCCCGGAGTCCTCGGGACCCTGCCAATAGTAGTGGCGGCCGTTGATGTCCGGGTCTAGTCGGATGGGGACCACCACCTCCCGCTCTGGCTCTGAGCCGCCAGCGGGTGCCCCGGCGAGAACCAGCATTAAGATGCCCAGCAGAAGCATGGCGCCGGGCAGCGCACAGCCGCGCTCTCGGAAGGGCCCGGCCCGGCTCCCCGACCGCCGGCACGGTCTCCTTGCAGCCCGCACACCGGAACCACCGACGCCCCGGGCCGCCCGCAGCTCCCAGAAAGGAGAACCCCAGGGAGGGAGACTCCTCCCAGAGCTGTGAGCGTGCACCGAGCAGCTCGCGCCTCCTACCTGTGCCTTTCCAAGCAGAGCGCGCCCTGGGAGCTTAAGTACAATCGCTGTCAAGTGCAAGGACGAAGATTTGCAGCGGAGAGCTAGAGGGAGGTGCCGGCCGCTTCTCCGAACCCCAGCGGTTCGCAGCGCAGCAAACCAGGCGCTGGGCGAGCCTATTAAAGGCCCCCTCCTCTTTGGACTGCCCAGTCAGCGCTCTCCCTCCCTCCTCTCCCAGCCTCCCAAAGCTTGCAGCCTCCTGGGGCCACCGAAGAACTCGATCCCGCCTCCCGAGCGCAGAGCCACTTGGCGGGGAGGGAGTGGCGTTGCGCTGAAGCAGGAGGCGTGGGCTGGCCAGAGCAACCCGCGGCGGAGTCTGCATCTGCGTCCGGCCCCAGTGCCCAGAGCATCAGTCCGGACCTGCGGCTGGCTGCGCCCTGGGTCTTAGCCTTTATCTCAAGGCAGTTGGGGTCAGGAATGCAATATGAAGACTGGAGGCTAACCCCCTCTCCCAGACCCACCTCAGCCCTCCCGTTGCAATTTCCTCATCACTGCTGGTGCTGCTGCTAAGTCGCTTCAGTCGTGTCCGACTCTGTGCGACCCCATAGACAGCAGCCCACCAGGCTCCTCCGTCCCTGGGATTCTCCAGGCAAGAACACTGGAGTGGGTTGCCATTTCCTCCTCCAATGCATGAAAGTGAAAAGTGAAAGTGAAATCACTCAGTTGTATCCGACTCTTAGGGACCCCATGGACTGCGGCCTACCAGGCTCCTCCGTCCATGGGATTTTCCAGGCAAGAGTACTGGAGTTGGGTGCCATTGCCTACTCCCTTCCTCATCACAGTGTCCCCTAAAAAATCCAGAACAAAGAATTGCCCCTGTACATGTGCTACTGCTGCCAGAAGGGCACATTCTGGGGCCCATGGAGAGCTTGTTTGGAACCTATGGCTGCCCAGGCCCACCATCTGCCACGAGGGCAGACGGTGGGCAGAATGGGCTGGTACCGATGGTTAGTTTTCAAGAACTTTGCTATTACACAGTCATCACTAACATTTTGGTTATGTGAACTTATAAATCATGTGTAATAACAAGCCCCACCACATCCTAATGGTTTGAGCACAATTATCTGTGCTCTGGAGCCTGGGAGATCAACAGTCCTTCAGGACAGACCCCAGCCCACTGGGGCGGGGACGTGCAGGGAGGAGAGCAGATGGTGAGGGTAGGAGGGCAGGACTGAGTGGTGCCCATCCCACATCCCACATGATGCAGGGGCATCATGACAGAAGTTCAGACCAGGTCCTGTGGGAGTGTTCACGCCACTCAAGGAGGTAAATGCTCAGGACTGGAGAGGGGTTGGGTGATAGAGAGCCATATTTAGCACTGACCAGCACACCAGTGCCCAGGGATGTGGAGAAAAGGGTGGTCTTCCTGCCAAAGAGGGGCTGAGGCACTGGTGGACAGTGGAAAAAACATCAAGAAAAGGTACTTTCTGGGACTTCACCGGTGGTCCAGTGGCTAAGACTCCAGGCTCCCAATGCAGGGGGCCTGGGTTCAATCCCTGGTCAGGGAATGAGATTCCACATGCCACAATGAAGACCCAGAGCAGCCAAATAAATAAATGAAAATAAACATTTTTTAAGGGAGCATCCTCAAAGTATTTCTTAGAAAAGAAAGAGTACTTCCTCCCTGCCTTTCTCTCCTGTGATCCTTGACCAAGTACAGGAAGGACTCTGGAGTGAGAAGCTGAGGGTGCGCAGTGGTGATACCATCAAGTCACGAGATCCCACTGACTCTGAGGGGAGTCTGGGAGCCCTGTTTCAGGCTCTGGGCCCCAAGGTCCTTCCTAGCTCTCAGTAAAATGCACGTCTTTCTTCTGAGAAGAAAGGAGGGCAAGTAGAGCAAGGAAGGCTCTCCTGTCTCTCCTGAGACCTAGAAAATCTTTCCAGAACCAAAGGGCTCTGGGTTGAGCTTGTAAGAGGAGGAGCATGTAAGAGTGGGACAGTGCGTGAAGATCTGAAGCATGAGAAGGGGATGTGCGGAAGAAGTTTGGAATTTTCTTAGGAGAATGGCTGCTGGAGTCAACAACTCTGCTGTGGAAGGGAAGAGAATGCTGGGACTGGTCCCAGAAAGAGCACTTTCTGCCCATTATTCTCTACCCATAAAGGATCCGGGCGCAAGAGCCCCCTGGGGCTTTGGAACAGGAAGAGTGCTCCGGTGCCCACTATTCTCCTGGGGCCCCACTTCAGCTGAGATGTGTGGGGCTGAAATTCATTATGTGAATGAGTAAGAGATGGTGTTTACGCTCTGCAAATGAAAGGGAGAGTGTGCATGTGGAGATCTGTGAGAGAGAGAGTTCACATTGACAAAGGCCTTCTGTGTCCAAGTGTTTAAAGAGGGGCTGTAATTAAAGAGAAACACAGACAAACAAGGGCGATCATAAGTCACTTCTTTAGGGCAGGCAATTGTTTTCCTACACGCAGCAGTTTTAATGGTGAGTTACAAGGCTTCCAATGACATTTTACGTTCACTGTGATCCATGGGGTTTGGTAGGGACTGTGATGTGTCGCTAGTGATGATGGGCACAGGAGAAGAAACCGTTCCCCACCTGTTGGCCTCACTTCCCCTTCCCCAGTCACACCTCGAGCACAGAAGTGGGCCATGTGGACATCGCCAAAGGCGTTCGTGTACACTGAGCCCTTACTCTGCACTCAGCACTACACTGATTTCCATGTGCATCGTTTTCTGTGACCCTGGTCTCTCTGCTCTTGGGAAGCTGCCCTTCTGTCCAGTTGCTCTTTCCAGGGGTTCCTAAACAGGGTTGAGGCTCTAGGAGAATGCAGGTTGAGCACACAGAACACTCGAGTCGAAGTCAGAACTCCACATGGACCCTCCGTTTCCATCACTTATCTGATTCTCTGACTCTGTCAAAAGAAGAGGAACCACCCACCATCAGAGGTCTTCAGTCAGAAGACTGCATTGGAAATCTCAGGTCTAGATAACATCTAAGATCACTTCCGGATCAAATACTGAATGACCGCTGGAGGCCTGTGGAAGGCAACAGAGCGCGATGACTGAGAGCCAAAGCTCAGAGGACCCGGTGTGCGTCCTGGCTGCACCCCATCTTAGCTGTGCCTGCTTGGGTAAGTTACTGTACCTCCTGAAGCCTCAGTTTCTTCATTATTACAATTAGCATACTGATACAAACCATGTCCTATACTCATTTTGAGGATTGCTGCTGCTACTGCTGCTAAGTCGCTTCAGTCGTGCCCGACTCTTAGCGACCCCATGGACTGCAGCCTACCAGCCTCCTCCATCCATGGCATGTTCCAGGCAAAAGTACTGGAGTGGGTTGCCATTGCCTTCTCCGCATTTTGAAGATTAAATAAGTGAATTTTTAAAAAGTATTTTTAAAAAGCTCAGAAGTGCTTGATGCATCATAAAAAAAAGCATTCTTAAAGTCATCTAGCAGTGTTGTTTGTATTTTTATTGTTGCTGTGTTAGTTGCTCAGTCTTTCTGACTCTTTGTGGCCCCGTGGACTATAGCCTGCCAAGGTCCTCTGTCCATGGGATTCTCCAGGCGAGAATACTAATGGGTAGCCATTCCCTTCTCCAGGGGATCCTCCTGACCCAGGGATCAAAGCCAGATCTTGTGAATTTCAGGCAGATTCTTTATTATTATTATTACTACCAAGCCTTACTTGATCCTCCAAGATGCTTCCATCATCACCTTCTGGAGCTTCTGGTATTTCCAGTGGAAAAGAAGAAACCTAGCGGGACCACCTTGTCCTAGCCCCCCCCCCCCAGGGGCCCTCAGTGTCACGCTGGTGGCGGCCCTGCCTTCACACTAGGACAGGGCAAGTGTCACCCTCCGAGATCTTAAGATCTTTGGGAAATAAAAAACACCTCTTCCCCAGAGAAAGACAGGGGCCTGCCCTGCTGCCAGATCTGAAGACCTCGGCTTGGCCATCGTGCCCTTCACCTGTTGAGCTGACCTATTCCTGGCCTTCTGGCCTCAGCCCAAGTGCCACTCCTTCAGAGAAGTCTTCCTAAACCACCCAACCTAGCAAGCCCAAATCATGATTATGAGCCTGTATTTTATTTTTCTCCATAGCATGTCTTCTATCTAAACCTATTTTGTTCACTTGGATCTTTACTCTTTAATTGACTACGTGCCCCCCAATCCCTCGACTAGAAAAACAGTCAGACTTCCTCTGTCTCATGCACTGTTACCCATGCAGGGCCTCGTCCACTGCTTGGCAGTAGGAACTCTCCATAGTGGCTCAGACGGTAAAGAATCTGCCTGCAATGAGGGAGACCTGGGTTCGATCCCTGGGTCAGTCAGGAAGATCCCCTGGAGAAGGGAATGGCTGCCCACCTCCAGTATTCTTGCCTGGAGAATTTCGTGGACAGAGGAGCCTGGTGGGCTAGAGTCCATGAGGTCACAAAGAGTCGGACACGACTGAGGGACTAACACACACACATACACAAATACAGAGTGAATGAATGAATGTGCCCAAATCTAACCTCAGCTCAGCCTCTCACAGCAGACAAGGAGCTCCAGATCTAAAATGGGAGTAAGGGACTTCTCTGGCAGTCCAGTGGTTAAGTCTCTGCACTTCCAATGCAGGGAGTATGGGTTTGATCTCTGGTTGGGGAATTAAGATCCCACATGCTGTGCAGTGTAGCCAAAATAAAAAGTAGTAAGAAAAATAAAAATTACAAAAATACAATGGGGGTCAGGCTAGCTCCTTGGAGGATTGGGAAATTGGGATTGCCTGAAATACTCCTCCCATAATTATCTGTGTCCCCTCTGTGAGGGGACCTCAGCCCAGCACCCTAGTCTCCCAGCCCAGGACCCTCATATCATAGTGGAGGCCACTGAGGTCCAGAGAAAATTCCTTGTCTAAGGCTGCCTAGAGAGATGCTTTGCTCATCTCATAACTCATTCTCTTTACCCTTTTCATGAGAACCTGGCTCTGGCTAAATTAATCGATTTGGCTTCTTCTGCTCCAAAGCCGTTGCTTCAGCGCGCCCCCTCCCCAGCGTGGGGGTGCCCTCTCAACCTCACCTCGTCTCGACCTCTGGCCTCCTGTAGGAAACCACTCCATTTAACTCCGAAAGCTTTGATGGCTCCTTTTATCTTAGCTCCTTCAGCGTTTGTGTATTCCATTTCTAGCAAATGAGTGTTTGATTTGAACTTGCTTGTCTTTCATCCAACTCAATGGACAGGAGTTTAAGCAAACTCCGAGAGTTGGTGGTGGACAGGGAAGCCTGGCGTGCTGCAGTCCATGGGGTCACAAAGAGTCAGACGCGACTGAGTAACTGAACTGAACTGAACTGCTTGCCTTTTGCTAATTAAATGCTACACCTTTTCCTGGGACTGGGCTACAGGCACGCTTGACTGGAAACTCATCAAAACCGGGGCTTCCTTTCCTTTAACATGAGTCTCCATGACAGTCCCTCAAGCAGGTGTGGATGGTATGGCTGAGCCAGGTGGGTGCAGAAGGTTTCAGGTAGGAGATCAGCCCCAGAGGGTGATGCCCTGAGGCTGGAGAGGGGTTCTCTTAGGAGATTCAGAATTCACCCCTTTCAGGTTCTATTCACCAACATCAGGACCAAGGGTGACTTCTGCCTCTTGAAAAAATCAAGCATCCTGGCATATCTTCTCAAACAGGAAATAAGAATTAAGGAGAAAAGAGTGGAGGAGAAAGGAGGAAGAAGTTCTATGGTCCAGGCAAGATTTCAGTGGGCAGGGATGTCTCTCAACTCCTCAGATCAGGTATTATTAATTCATTGTGGCTCAGATGGTAAAGAATCTGCTGCAGTGCAGGAGACCTGGGTTCCATTCCTGGGTCAGGAAGAGTCCCTGGAGAAGGAAATGGCTACCCACTCCAGTATTCTTGCCTGGAGAATCCCATGGACAGAGGAGCCTGGCGGGCTACAGTCCATGGTATCGCAAAGATTAGGACATGACTGAGCAAATAATACTTACCACGTTCACATTTAGATCAGAAAATACATTTAAGAATGTACCATTGTTGTGCTGTATATCTGTAGCATTCTCTGGCAAAGATCCCTGGAAGTCCCAAGTATGTTTAATCTGCTTTTCATGGACACCATGCCCCAGAGTCAGGCAAAGCAGACAACATCCACTGAGGTATTTGGGAACTTCTTGGAAGGCTCGGGAAGTGTTAAACTGTGGAGACATCGGCCACGGGCTCCCAGCAGTGCCGGAGCTCTTGGCCTGTCTTCCCCCAGATGTGGAGACAGCTGAAGCAGCTGGAGATTCATCTAAGGCTCCATGAATTATAGCCCTGGGCCTGGGTCCATTCTCTGCTCAGAGGAAATATTTAACTCTATTTTTTCCCTCTCTGCCACCCACTCTGTTTTCTCTCTGGGGCTCAGTATTTAACAGATGTCCCTTTGGTACTTAAGTGCTGTATCTGTTCTCTTGGATGCTAGGGGGCTAGAATAAAGGGTCCTGACTTGGCCTGGGGACACTCACTGGGCAGTTCCAGGGTGCCTCCTTCTTGTACCCTGAATACCTCTCATACCATCTTGAATAGCAGCCACCACCCTCATATCTCAGGCCCACCAATTTAGTGACGTATTCCATAGATTTACACACACACACATATACACATCAGTGTGAATGACTGGGACTCTTAGCTGTTTAGGCTCTCATTGGTGTTCGAACTGGTACAGGAG
The DNA here is from genome assembly GCF_027580195.1 of Bos mutus. Lineage (NCBI taxonomy): Eukaryota > Metazoa > Chordata > Mammalia > Artiodactyla > Bovidae > Bos > Bos mutus. The sequence goes on from NC_091645.1 coordinate 35,828,664, forward strand.
GAATACCTAGGACGGAGACAAAACGTGTGCTAAATCCTCAACTCCTGCTTGGGGATTTAGAAAGCAACTTGTTCTTTCTGCCAAGCAAGCTTCTGTCTGCTCTGCTCCTCTCAATGTACAGTGTCCTCTTTCCCACCATCATCAGCATCCAGAATAGTAGCTTCAATATCGAGCCTGGGCCGGAGCCTCGGGCCCCCTGTGCAGTGGGAAGCACCACCTTTACACAGGACGTCAGGATGTCAGGTGAGGCCCCAAATAAAATTCATCCTTTCTCCCAAGCGCCATGTTTTCTTTCATCAACCCATTCTCCTTCTTAATAAAAATACTTTACATACACAAAAACAGCATATGGTTTGTAAATGAGTTCATATATATTATCTGACTTCATCCTCACAAAACCCTGGGGGCAGTGGTCGGACAGGAATTATTAACATTTCCACCTTGGGTAAGAAAAACAATTAACCTGATGGCCCTAATGTATTTGGAGTTTTTACAGAAAGTCACAGAGAACTTCCTAACATAGTAGAGGTGTGTTATTTGATTTGTATTCAAAGGGCATTTTTTCTGTTGTATTTAAATATTTTCACTTCCTTCCTTCCTTCCTTCTAAGCTACGGCACTAAGGGAACTCAGCTCAGTGGAACTTGGTTAGATCGCAGTTTGCTCTGATGCAGCGATCCTGAGCCACTTCGGGCCCACAGAGGATGCTGTAAACACTGAGAAACCCGATCCTTGGAAACACCCAGACACAGACACACACTCAGAGCTTTGCGCGTAACTTTGGGAGATTTATAGACCCCCCCAAGCGAGTCCTGCCTGTGCCCAAGCAGAAGGAAAAGCCTCTTCTCACACCTGTTGTTAAAAATGCTGAACAGCAGGGAACCTCCCTGGTGGTCAGGTGGCTAAGTCTCTGCACTCCCAGTGCAGAAGCCTGGGTTTGATCCCTGGTCAGGGAACTAGATCCCACATGCCACAACTAAAAGCTTGCATGCCACAGCTAAAGATCCCACATGCCTCAGAGAAGATCGAAGATCCTGCATGTTGCAACTAAGACCCGGTCAACCAAATAAATAAATGTTTTAAATACTTGAATATCAAACATGGGACCTGGGCAGAAAACAGCAGCCCTTATGCAACTGAGAGTAGCTCGCTGCTCCAAACTGCAGATCTGCAAGCTGGAGCCCAGCCCCAGCCCTGCTTGGCGGTGGGTTGTTCGGGGTGCCAGCTAAGTGGCCCCATCTCCTACAGCTTAGAATTCCTTCTGTATGAAAGAGGAGGAATATTTGTACTGTCATTAGTAAGGACACGCAGAACCTACGAGTGAAGAGCATCATTTAGAATTCTTGCAGTTAGAAAATACAATATAGTTCTCACTTGAGGAGTTTACAAGAAAAACTGAGGTGAACTGCAGGCTCTGGCTGCCTTCCTGTGGATGAACCGAGGTGGGACATGCGGCCCGTGGAAGCCAGGGCGTCAGCACCTCATCTTGGTGCCGGGCCCCTCCCTCTTCCCTCTGCTTCCCCATTCGCCTCACCCTCTCTCCAGTTCTTCTCCTGCACCCTCTCTCCCCATTCTCAAAGTTTGCTGCTGCCAGCGGTTTCATTTTCACTAAGGCCAAAACAACTCATAACCGCATTATAATGTTTCCATTCACGTATATTTACACCTTAAAAGAATCCAAGTCTTTTCCAAAACAAAGTAGACAGTAGACTCTCAGACAGCAGGTGCTTATACCAGGAGAAAACCATCGTTCAGAAAGACACACACACCCCAGTGCTCACTGCAGCACTATTTACAGTAGCCAGGACATAGAAGCAACCTAGATGTCCATCAACAGAGAAATGGATAAAGAAGCTATGGTACATATATACAATGGAATATTACTTAGCCAGAGAAAAGAATGGAATTGTGCCATTTGCAGAGATGTGAATGGACCTGAAGAGTGTCAGGCAGAGTGAAGTAATCAGAAAGAGAAAAACAAATATCGTACATTAACACATATATGTGGAATCTAGAAAAATGGTCTAGATGATCTTATTTGTAAAGCAGAAGTAGAGACACAGACATAGAAAACAAATGCATGGATATTAAGGCGGGAGCGATGTGGGATGAATTGGGAGATTGGGTCTGACACATATATACACTAAGTATAAAATAGATAACTAGTGGGAACCTACTGCTTAGCTCAGGGATCTCCACTCAATGAGGAAATCCAAAAAAGAGGGGATATGTGTATGAGGATGGCTGATTTGGGCTTCCCTCATAGCTCAGCTGATACAGCATCTGCCTGCAATGTGGGAGACCTGGGTTCAGTCCCTGGGTGGGGAAGATCCCCGGAGGAGGGCATGGCAACACACTCCAGTACTCTTGCCTGAGGAATCCCATGGACAGGGGAGCCTGGGGGACGACAGTCCATGAGGTCACACGGAGTCGGACACGACTGAGTGACGAAGCCCAGCACAGCACATGACATTCATTTTACTGTAGGGCAGAAACTAACACAACATTGTAAAGCAGCTATACTCTAACAAAAATATTTTTAAAAGAGGGCAGGAAGGTGAAGGGGTGGCACAAAGACCTTCCCAGGCAGGGCCACAGACCCGCTCTGAGGGCACGGTCCTCATGAACCAGAAATAAACCGCCTGTGCGGCATCTGAACCCGCGTCCTCACCCTGCTGTCACTCATCTCACTGCTCTCCAGGCCCAGCACTGGAAAGCTACCTGCCTCGAGTTTTTTCTCTGGCACCTCATATAGAAATGCTTTGTGAACTGCTTCTCTGGTCTGTCCGGATCGCTGAGTAACCGAGTCCAGCCCTCTGCCTCAACCCAGGCTTCAGGAACTCTCTGCCTTACCCTGGAAGTGGAGAAGTGAGGGGAAAGGGGCCAGGTCTGTGGATGGCCAAGTGCAGAGCAGAAGCCAGAGCAGCAGAAACAATGCCCACCTGAGCCTCCGTGACCCCGCAGCCACAGCCATGCTTACAGGACATCAGAAATTGAAGGGCTGACTGGGAATTTCCTGGCAGTCCAGTGGTTAGGACTCTGTGCTTCCAGGGCTCCAGTCCTTGCTTGGAACTAAGATCCACGGTGTTGTGAAGCTTGGCAGAAAGAAAGAAATTAAAAGGCAGAAAACCCTGGTGTTTAACCAGAGAAGAATATAGAATGAGCCCCTGACCAGGCCATCAGGAGAAGAAAAGTTACTCTGGCTGGTCCAGGCCCCTTCCCACCAGAGTGAGGGTCCCAGAGCAGAGCCTGCTTGCTCCCACTCTGGGTGCCCCAAAGCTCTTCCGGAGCCAGGCGTTCTCTCCTTCATCAGAGCCCTGCATACTCTGCCTGCCCTTGCCTCCTCCCTGCACCTTTGCATGGCCTCCCTTGTCACCACTGAGAGCCAAGAGGTGATGGGATACAGCAATGTCACTGCTTAGCCAACCTGGCAGGAGCAATCCAGCAATGCATCCAGTATTTTCCAGCTGGGGTTGGTGAGACTCCAGAAATCGAGTCACTCCAAGTAGACATCCGCCTTCCTTTCCTGCTCTCTCCAGGCCAGCCAGGAATCCCTTCCCTCACCAGGACATCCCACCCTGATGTCTGAATCAGGAAAGGACCAACCAGGAGACACCTGCAGACTACAGAGCCCAGGTGGGTGCAAATCACCGCATTTCATAAAAGAAGACAGAGGGTTCTGGCTTTTGGGGAAAGACCCCAGACCGGCAGGCTGGCCTTGCCTGTGCTCTGGGGGAGGCGGGGGTTGAGAAGAGAGGACAGTGAAAGAATGGGAGATGCTGAGAAGATGAGTAGAAACTCAGGAGGAAGCGAAGAGAATCCTGGACTGCACATGTACTTGTAGAGCAGGGCATGCACACCGTTTCAGCCACTGTCCCCGCAGCCGGCTCCGCAGCTACATACTGGTGCCATCCCTGCCTGAGCCGCGAGGGTGTGCATCCATCCACACCAGCCATCCCAGAAGGTGCTCCACAAGCCTGGACACAAACGTGCTTCTCCCTCCATGCATGTGCCCAAAGCATCCTGCTTGTACATGTACACCTTCGTCCTTGTACACGGCACCTCCATCCACCTCCCCTCTCCACAGGCACCTCAGCCCCATCTCCTCTTTCCCCACGGCCCCAGAGGCCCCAGTGCATTCCTGCCTGTCTCCACCGCCCCTTCCCTCAGGCTCATGCCGCCTCTGGAAAGCGTGCGCTAACAGGTCCCCGTCACTCCAATCCCTCCCTTAACGCCACCCCGGTTCCAAGTAACAGCTGAAAAAGTCATCCTTCTAAAAGAAAAATGCAGCCATATCGCTTCCCTGCATACAAGTCTTTAGTGAGTCTGCATGGCCTGCTGGAAGAAAAGTCAAGTGCCCAGGTCACAAATACAGCCTCACACCTGTGCCCAGCACCTGCTTCACTGCCCACTCTCCGGCACACCCACCTGCAAGGCACACCCAACTCCATTTCTTCTCAAGTGCAAAAGCTTCTTTAATGTCCTTGTGCGTGTGTGTGTGTATATATATGCTAGAGAGAGAGAGTGGGTATATGGGTATGAGTGGGTGTGCACACGCACACACACACACACACACACACACACACTAGATGTGGAAAAAAGCCTTTGACATTTCCAAGCTTCAAAGCTAATCAGAAAGTTTTCCCTCGCCAGGGCACCAGCTCTTTGTCCCTGTCCTCTTCCCCTTCCTCCCTGGCCATGCAGCTGCTCTAAGTCCCACTTTCTTCCTAAGTCCCCAGGCCCTTCCTATTTCCCCATCTCCTTTTGAGGCATTCGGAAGACACCTCCACATTCTTAGTATCACTCAGGGTGAAGCCCTCCTTTGTAAATCATTAAATATGGCTAAAGTCTAAATACTTGGAATTCTTCCTCAATGGAAGGCTCTTTCACTGAAGAAAAAGCAAACACCCGTGGAAGATTCCACGTGGAAGGTGGCACGTGGGGGGATGCAGCACACTGAAACACTCTGGCTGGCCCTGCTGCAGCCCAGGCACCAGGGCTCTGGGGCCACATCCATCTTCCAGAGGGGCTGGGCCTGGCTGGAGTCACGGGAACCGTCCAAGTTCAGGTCTGGCTCTGCAAGACCTGATGGACACACGGCCTCAGATGGACACAGAACACTGGGCTGAGAATGCACCTTCACACCCTGAATTGCCTCTCTGTCAACCAGCAGTGTGACTTGAGGAGAAGGATGGCCTTGCAGGTCTCAACCTCCCCATCTGTCAAGTGGGAGGATGGAGGAAAGACCTCCTGCCATCCTCGTCCAATGTCTACATGCCTCTTTAAATTCTCCAAGGCAGTGAGCTCGATGAGATGGCGAACAGAGAGGACTGCATGGAAGAATATTCTGAAAAAGAGAAATAAGTCCTGTAGCCTGATGAAATGGGATCGGTGGACAGTTTGCACTAGGCCCAGATGTCTAAGAGAGAAGAATCTGGATTCTTTAATCCAGAATCAGGAGAATGCTTGTTTCTTCCACTTATCTGAGGACACCCAGAAAGTAGAACAAATGGGGCTCTAACATTCTCATAGCATCATCTCTCACCCAATTCAAAAGTCCTCTTTTACCTTGAAAAATAATGGAACGTGTGTATGTATAACTGAATCAGTTTGCTGTACACCTGAAACGAGCATCATGTTAACCAACTACGCTCTAATATAAAAGTTTTAAAAATCTGCTTTTAACACCCTTGCAGGTGCCTCCATCTGTCACTTAGGAGCCCTGACGCGTGTCCTTGGCCCCCAGATTTCTCGCTCAGTCTAAGGCAACCACGTCTGAAATTCCACCATTGGTTGTTTATTTCTTTTTGTTTCCCTTAGTCAAGACTCTTAAAAGTCAAACACTCCCAGGAGTACTTGCTATCAAACCAAAGTGTTAACGACTTGGATTCCCTTCCGTGAATGACAGCAGGTCAGGGAAGCACCCCGATGACTCTAAAGAAGAGACACTGAGGATGAGGGGAACGAGGCGAGGTGAACTCCAGAGACTTTATGACTAGTCCACCAGGGTGCCGGCTGCGGGGTAGACGACTATGATGCCGCTGTGAGGGAAAACGGTGACCACTTACGCATGCCTACGATGCCGCTGTGAGGGAAAACGGTGACCACTTACGCATGCCTACGATGCCGTTGTGAGGGAAAACGGTGACCACTTACGCATGCCTACCGTGAGTCAAACACTCTTCTTGGCACTTCCCATCCTAACTCACTGGGAAGATATTTATAAAAGGTGGATCATTTCTATATGAAGTCCCTTCATGACCTAGAACAAGCACTTCACATGCTCTGAAATCACCCTCCATCCTGAAATCTCCTGCATCCCTCTTTTCTTCCCCTGACACAAGGAGAAATGGTATACAGCTCTGCAAGTTAGTACATTAAAGTATATACTTATACATATGTGTGTGCCTGTGAGTGTATAATTAGAAGTGGTTAATTAGGAGCATCCTTTAGAGCGATTTCAGACCCCACATTATCAGCTGTAAAAAGTAAATGTGACAAGACTCCCACCTGGTGGTTCGAGTCAACCATGAAGATATGAAGGAAATGTACAGTTTTCACTAAAAATTAAAGGATGCACCGGAGCCAAATCATTCTCACGATTAAGGTGGTCCCGGGCCTGAAGACACCTCGGCTTGGCCAACTCTCCAAGACTGACAGATAATTTGAGTAGAGAGACGCTCATCTGATGAAGACACTCATCTAATTCTTTACTAATTACAGTAAAGAAAAGTAAAAATGTTACTCAGTCGTGTCCGACTCTTTGTGACCTCATAGACTGTAGCTCACCAGGCTCCTCTGTCCATGGGATTCTCCAGGCAAGAATACTGGAGTGGAGTAGTGATCCCTGAGACCCCCCAGGGATCGAACCTGGGTCTCCCGCATTGCAGGCAGATTCTTTGAGTCACCAGGGAAGCCCCAGTAAAAACTGGACAGTGGAAAAGGGGAAAACACGGGTCATGTCAAGCACAATGACCACAGGACACCTCCTTCAACATTCTCCAGGGACTGGGTGTAAGAAACAGAATGAAAACTCAGATTTATATGTATAATTTTGAAAGATTGCTGTCTCAGACTTGCATGCTGTGATAGAAATGTCTAACTTTTGAAGAAGTTGCTCTGCAAGAAAAAAAAACTAAGCAGATACATACCAAGCTGAACATTGCCACCTGCTGGCCATTTGATGGTACAGCAAGCATGACCCAAGTCAGCCATTCCTTTTTGTGGACTTTGTTAAGACTCAAAATGCGCAAGAGACTGAATGGCCAGTTACAGTACTGACCACAGATGTTCATCACAGATATGTCCCAGTTGGGATCAACCTTATATGGGGGTGCCCAACAGTGAGCCCAAGACTTGGCAGTTAGTCATTGAAAATACAAAGTAGGAACAAAAAATTTTGTTTGCTGCAGCTCCGGGTACTAAAATCAATCAACATCTGGCCAGCAAGAAAGGCTACGTCAATATTAGACTTAAGTTTGTGCTAGAGCTGGTTCTCAGTGATATAAATAACAGAATTGGGAGTGTGCCCACTGAGACTGTAAACACCAGACAGCCAGATGAAGATAGGGAAAATAATCAGAGTAGCTAGTGATCCACGGGAACTGGGACATTGAACTTAAAACAGCCTCAAGAACATGAATTAATGATTTTCCATATACTGTGTGAAGTTCCAAAGGTTCCAAAAGATGGAATATTTAGGACTAAGGGAGAATTAAACAGATAAAAATACAGAGGAATGCTTGTGTACAAGTGGTGATCACAAAATTCTGCACACCAAAGGGAGTACAAAGGCACGTCAGCATACAAGTGATATCAAAACCAAACCTTGACAGCTGGAATTCTGAGCTCACTAGTGAGAGACAGAACCAGGAAATTCTCCCTCTGTTATAGGCAACGTGGGGGCCACAGCAATTAGCCAAAGTTATAAAAATGAGCATGAATTGCAGCAAAAAAAAAAAAAGATATTACTTTGTTTAGAAAAAAGAACTCTGTTTATATTTAAATGCCTTCACAGGCTTTTGAGAAAAGCTGTTTATTCCCTTCTTTGAAATCTTTAAAAATGAAAACCTAGAGGTCCTTCCAGCTCAGTAATACCATGATTTAATCATTGGTTCTAAACAAAGAAACACTAAATCAGTGTAGGATGATGTCACTAGAAAAACATTATATTTAATTGGTAGTTTATGAATGCGACCTTTAGTTAAGAATGCTGTTTCCACCGCTTATTAACTGAGTGACCGTAAGCAACTTATCTAACCTCCCTAAACCTATTTCTTTATCTATGGGACATCTTTTCAGAGGATTGTCATGATGATAAAGTGAAATCATGTTTGGGGGCTGTTCAGCACAGTGCCGAGCCATAGCAAGCAGTCAAAAGGTGGATGCTATATTTACCCAAGACTTAAGGAAAATTAAATCTAAATAAGCCTTTAGAACAATGCCTGGCCCAGAGTAAGCACTCACTTTTAACAAAAAGGTATGGATTACAAATGAAATTTGAAAGCAATAAACAGGCTTTTTCTTTCCTTAATCGTCATGCGAGGGGTACCACAGTATTTTAAGAAAATTTGTTACCACTAATTATGTGCCTTTGGATAAGTCACTGAAAACTCTACATTTCTGCTTTTACACTGAAACTTCTACATTTCTGTGGAAGCGGATTAGATAGCCACTAATGGATCTTCCAGTTGAAAGCAGATTCTAGAGAATACTAGAGCTTAGGATATATTAAAAATGTATAATATATACTCTATAAAACCCTAGTGATAAACTGAGAAATAACCAGTTACTAATAGTTATGAGTTAACTAAAACGTCAATATGCACGACAGATCCGTAGTATTGCTGTGTTCAGTTGCTAAGTCGTGTCTGATTCTTTGTGACTCCATAGACCACAGCAAGCCAGGATCCTCTGTCCTCCACTATCTCCTGGAGTTTGCTCAAATTCGTGTCCATTGAGTTGCTGATGCTCTCTAACCATCTCTTCTTCTGCCTCCCCCTTCTCCTTTTGCCTTCAGTCTTTGCCAGCATCAGGGTCTTTCCCAATGAGTCAGCTCCTCACATCAGGCGGCCAAAGTATTGGAGTTTCAGCTTTAGCAACAGTCCCTCCAATGAATATTCAGGGTTGATTTCCTTTAGGATTGACTGGTTTGATCTCCTTGCTGTTCAAGAGACCAAGACTCTTGAAAATCTTCTCCAGCACCATAATATGAAAGCATCAGTTTTTTGGCATTCAGCCTTCTTTATGGTCCAGTTTTCACATCTGTACATGACTACCAGTAAAACCGAAGCTTTGATTATGTGGAATTTGTCAGCAAAGTGATGCCTCTGCTTTTTACTATACTGTCTACGTTTGTCATAGTTTTCAAGGAGCAAATGTCTTTTATGACTGCAGTCAGCATACACAGTGATTTTGGAGCCAACGAAAATACCATAAACATAAAAATTCTTTAGTTACTTAAGGACTAATTAAATAATAAATAACTGCTAGATACAGGATTCAAGACAGACACAGATATTTTAATTTTCATTTTTAATGTTATCCTTCATATTCAAAGTAAGAAATCATGTAAAAACTTCCTATTCCATATTAATCACAGACACTGAGTCTAAATAATCCCACATTCCAAATTTAAGCACTCCAAATTAATGCTGCCTTACTGTAATTCAGAGGGCAGGAAACTATTTCTGTAAAAGGTCAGATTGCACATATATTTTAGGTGTGCTTAACCCTGCTCTCATAGCATAAGAACAGCCAATGGGTAGACCATGCACAATGCAGTCGTCTTTCAATAAAACATTATGTATGGACACTGATATGTGAATTTCATACCTTCTTCCAGCATTATGAAGTTTTACTTTTCCTTTTCATGTTTTTAATCATTTACAAAATGGGAATAGGAAACATCTTTAGTTTGCAGACGATACAAAAACAGGCAGTGTGCAGGACTCAATTCGTGGGCCGCAGCATGCCTCCTCTGCTGTAATTATATATGTGGGGAAAGAACATGGTAAGGTAGGAAATCTGCAACTGGCAGATACCCACCTGGGAATTTCACTGGCTGCTTGTTGCATTCATTTTCTTGTACTGTGTCCACCTACCACTCTCCTGGGGCTTTCACCACAAACCAGGGAACCCCCTTCTCAGTCCCAGTATCCAAGGCACTAGATGGAAGCCTGACACCTTGAGGACACCGTGCCAGTGGCAGGCACAGGCTGGAGTTACTAGCAAGGCCCATATGGCTGTGGGAAGGGTGAATCCTGGAGGGCAAAGAAAGGCCAGCCATCAGGTTCAGACCCACGTCCTCAACCTGACCTCTCTCCAAAGAACTGTCTTTGGGGACATCTCATTCTGTTTAAAAACAATAATTTCCAGAGACTTCCCAATTGAAACCTGGGGGCGCAAGGATGTCTAAGAATTTCCCTGATCTGGTTAAGACTCCCACCTGCAGCCTTTGGATTTGCTGAAAGTTTTACTTTCATTATAGGTTTAAAGGATTTGTTAACAAAAGAAACCACTCATTACATACAAATAAAACAATTTCAGTTTCTTATAGAAGGTTGATTGTCTGAGGAAACCTTACAAAATGGTTGACGAGGCCTTACAAAGAGCTGAGAAAAGAAGTCAAAGGCAAACAAGAAAAGGAAAGATATATCCATCTGAATACAGAGTTCCAAAGAATAGCAAGGAGACATAAGAAAGCCTTCCTAAGTGAACAATGCAAAGAAATAAAGGAAAACAATAGAATGGGAAAGACTAGAGATCTCTTCAAGAAAATTAGAGATCCAAGGGAACATTTCATGCAAAGATGGGCTCAATAAAGGACACAAATGGTATGGACCTAACAGAAGCAGAAGATAATAAAAAGAGGTGGCAACATTACACAGATGAACTATACAAAAAAGATTTTAATGACCCAGAAAACCATGATGGTGTGATCACTCACCTAGAGCCAGACATCCTGGAGTCCAAAGTCAAGTAGGTCTTAGGAAGCATCACTATGAACAAAGCTAGTGGAGGTGATGGAATTCCAGCTGAGCTATTTCAAATCCTAAAAGATGATGCTGTGAAAGTGATGCACTCAGTATGCCAGGAAATTTGGAAAACTCACCAATGGCCAAAAGTTAGTTTTCATTCCAATCCCAAAGAAGGGCAATGCCAAAGAATGTTCAAACTACTGCACAATTGCACTCATTTCACACACTAGCAAAATAATGCTCAAAATTCTCCGTGCTAGGCTTCAACAGTACATGAACCAAGAACTCCCATATGTTCAAGCTGGATTTAGAAAAGGAGGAACCAGAGATCAAATTGCCAGCATCCATTGGATCACAGAAAAAAAAAAAAACAACAAGAGAATTCCAGAAAAATAACTACTTCTGCTTTATTGACTACGCCAAAGCCTTTGACTGTGTGGATCACAACAAACACTGGAAAATTCTTCAAGAGATGTGAATACCAGACCACCTTACCTACCTCCTGAGAAATCTGTATGCAGGTCAAGAAACAACAGTTAGAATTGGACATGGAACAACAGACTGGTTCAAAATTGGGAAAGGAGTACATCAAGGCTGTATATTGTCACCTTGCTTATTTAACTAAGATGCAGAGTACATCATGCGAAATGCCAGGCTGGATGAAGTACAAGCTGGAATCAAGATTGCAGGGAGAAAAACCAATAACCTCAGACATGCAGATGACATCACCCTTATGGCAGAAAGTGAAAAGGAACTAAAGAGCCTCTCATTGAAAGTGAAAGAGGAGAGTGAAAAAGTTGGCTTAAAACTCAACATCCAAAAAACAAAGATCATGGCATCCAGTTCCATCACTTCATGGCAAATAGATGGGGAAACAATGGAAACAGTGACAGACTTTATTTTGGGGGGCTCCAAAATCACTGCAGATGGTGACTGCAGCCATGAAATTAAAAGACCCTTACTCCTTGGAAGGAAAGTTATGACAAATCTTCATAGAATATTAAAAAAGTAGAGACATTACTTGCCGGCAAAGGAGCTCTGGCAAAGGTCAGAGCTATGGTTTTTCCAGTGGTCATGTATGGAAGTGAGAGTTGGACCATAAAGAAAGCTGAGTACCAAAGAATTGATGCTTTTGAACTGTGGTGTTGGAGAAGACTCTTGAGAGTCCCTTGGACTGCAAGGAGATCAAACCAGTCAATCCTAAAGGAAATCAATCCTGACTATTCGTTGGAAAGACTGATGCTAAAGTGGAAATTCCAATACTTTGGCCACATGATGGGAAGAACTGACTCATTTGAAAAGACCCTGATGCTGGGAAAGAGTGAAAGCAGGAGGAGAAGGGGATGACAGAGGATGAGACTGTTGGATGGTATCACCGACGTGATGGACATGAGTTTGAACAAGCTCCAGGAGTTGGTGATGGACAGGGAGGCCTGGCGTGCTGCAGTCCATGGAGTTGCAAAGAGTCAGACATGACTGAGCAACTGAACTGAACTGAACTGATAGAAGATTATTGTTATTTTTGTTCGGTCACTCAATCATATCTGACTCTTTGCACCCCCATGGACTGCAGCAAGCCAGGCTCCTTTGTCCTCCACTGTCTCTCGGAGTTTGCTCAAATTCATGTCCATTGAGTCAGTGATGCTATTTAACCATCCCATCCTCTGTTTCCCACTTCTCTTCTTGCCTACAGACTTTCCCAGCATCAAAGTCTCTTCCAATGAGTTAGCTCTTCCCATCAAGGGGCCCAAAGTATTGGGAGTTTCACCTTCAGCATCAGTCCTTCCAATGACTATTCAGGGTTGATTTCCTTTAGGATTGACTGACTTAATCTTCCTGCATTTCAAAGAACTCTCAGGAGTCTTCAAAAGCATCAGTTCTTCGGTGCTTAGCTTTCTTTGTGGTCCAAATGACTACTGGAAACCATAGCTTTGACTATTCGGACCTTTGTTAGCAAAGGGATGTCTTTGCTTTTTATAGATTATTTGACTTAATGTCAATATACAGTCATCAGAAGAAGAGAAATAGAAACAATAGAGAAAAGTAACAGCACAAATATCATCAAACTGCACTGACAACCTACATCCAGGCTTGAACAGCGATGGCAAGTCCCTGGTTATGAGTGATCTGCAGTCCCAGTTGGGAAAGGGTCCCAGGCTCTATGTTCACTCTATGGGTGAGACTTCAAATTGTAGAGCGATGGCAAGTCCCTGGTTATGAGTGATCTGCAGTCCCAGTTGGGAAAGGGTCCCAGGCTCTATGTTCACTCTATGGGTGAGACTTCAAATTGTAGTTTTAGAGGCTCCTGCTTATAATCCCAGACCACAAACTGATGTAATCATCAGTTTGTGCCCCCAAAATAAAGCCTTGGTCTTACTTTAACTTTTATAATGGTGTTTGATTCACCTTGTGAGTCAGAGGATTTCTTAAGACCTTGGGGATAGGCCAGGCCCTTATGGGTTTAAGCGATTCCAAGACCCACTCCTTTTCCGATCTAAAGTGCTGCCTGACTTGCTGCGCTTGCAGGAGGGCAGAGCATCCCACTAGTGTCCAAGCAGCTCAGAAACAAGGAGAGGTCTGCTCTCCTGCTTCTAAAAACTGAAAACACCCTCCATTTTAATTTCCGTAACAGTTGGCCTCAGCATTGTTTAGGCTGAAGAGCATAGGAATAAGGCAAAATAACCCGAGCTGTCTTCTTAATTCTCTAACTCAAATGACGATTCCAGATAGTCCATAGAAATAAAGTGATCAAAGAAACAAGTAATGGGATAAACAATGCAGAAAACAATTTTTGAGCAGTAGGGGATTTCGTAACAAAAAAGTGCCACCACGAATGAGAAGTATGCTCTTGTATATCAGCTCCTACATGCATCAACTTATGGGCAGCAATAGTAGTAACAACAGCATGTTCTATCAAGTTACAATTAGGTTTATCTATGAAACTTTGTAACTCTTTGGTTCCTTACAACTATTACATAAGGTTTCTAAGAGAAAACTAATATTGGGAACAGAAAGAGTAAAGAATAACATTTGAGTTCACAACACCTAAGTTCTCATGGAAAGAAAGTAATAGGTGGTCCCTTTCCAATATAAAGGATCAACATGTGTCAGGCATCAGAAAAACAGGTTTATATCTGATACAAAGAAATCATTTCTACATTATTGTTTAAAATACATAAAAATTGAGGGGTCATTTTCAAAAAACAATGTAGTATAGGATTTAGGGAAGATAGTCCATTCAAAAGAGTTGATGGAGTTCTCCAATGAGCAGGATTCCCAAATGCGAGACATTGGTCCACATAGCAGTCCCTTGGTAAACCTTGTCACAATCTATCAGTCAATGACTGTGGCTATCAAAGCCCAAATAACTCCCAGTGAAACGAGGCAACAAATGTTCTTCTCCAAATACACTAGGTAAGACATGACACTGGCACACGGTACCGTGTTAACTGCACCGTTATGACAGAGTGCTACTGGGCAGCACATCTTAGTGCACTTTGTAATGCCATCGAGGATAAGCACTCAACGATTGTTAGCAATCCGTTCTCTAAATAAGTTTTGCTATGCACACACATTAGTAGACATGACAATTCCTTGGGATTATCCTTTTGAGCAAGGTAATATAATAGATGCTTAGAACAAACAGTCCAATCAAATATGTCAATTAATGACTTAGTTTTGTGAAGCTGGAATATTACTGAGTCATTGAACAACTGTACAAAAGTCTTTGTTATAAATCAAGTTGAGGTCATGGGGCTTTAGCATTATAGGCATCCATTTAGCATTGATAGTTAAAACTTGAGCTATATGTTTACCAGTGCTGTCTAATCTAGCAAACAGATAAATTTTGTCCACAGAGCGTCAAGGTTAAGAAAAACAGGCCTTGTTTGCTGGGCAGGTGAACTTAATCCTGAGTTTATGTCCAAATTGTGTTTCTCCAGCTGGAGATTCCTCAATAGCTTTCTTCATAATTTTCTTTTAATTTTAGCATATCCTTGAAGGTTGAGGCGTGAATGACAATCCACATTACAGTCAGAATTCCAAGAGTAATTCACGAGAGTAATAGTGGCTGATGGCACATATTTCCACGCTTCCGGTCCAGGAATCATCATTAATACGGTCTTATCCTTCCCCTGCACAGTGACACCAGTGGGTACAGGAGGACCGCTAAGTCTGGGTGAAGCTGCTTCACCCAGACTTTAGCTCCAACTGCATGTATTGCATTTGCAGATCCAAACCCTACATCACCTCTAACTGCTAGATAGGTTGGAAGTTCTCCTTTTTCTACTTTGCCAGTTACACATGGAAGAACCAGAAATTGGGCAATTAGATCATGTTTAGTAATAAATAGATCATCTTTTCCTTCATTCTGTTAAATTACTCAAATTTCTCCGTGGTAGTCTGGGTCTATAACTCTGCCGTGGACACAGATCCCTTTGAAAACCGAACTGGAGCATTCTTTGATTAATCCAAAGTGTCTGGGAGGCATTTTAATTCTGATACCAATTGAAACAGCACACATCAATCTTTTAATAGGTCTGTGTTCAGATACAGATACAAATCCAGTCCTGCGACCTCAGGAGTAGCCCAGAAAAGAGAGAGTGCCCCAGGCTAATTTCACAATACTCAGTTGTCTCAGGATAGAAGTCTATTTTATGAATCTGTCAGTTGGGAATAGTCATTCTCATCAAATGAGTTTCTGATTCTCCTGTAGGTCTATTATATAAAATGTTGAAGGCAGTATTCAAGTTAGTCCTCCAGTTTTCATAAGAGTCCTCTTCAAGTTTAATTAATTGTTTAAGCAAACCATTCATTCTTTCAATCAAACCAGCAGCTTGAGAATAATAATATGAAAGATCCATTGTGTATTATGTTAATGGGCAAATGCGTGTATAAACCTACCTTTAAAATGTGACCCCTAATCACCCTGAATATAAAATAAAACACAATATAAATTAATTATTTCCAATGTTTTAATAGTATTAGTCTGATTGCCTTTCCCAAAATGAACTACCATTGAATGTCCAGAATAGGAGTCCATAGCAGTACACACATATTGGCATCCTTTATCTTGAATTAATGGACCAATATAATCAACTTGTCATATCTGCGCAGGCAGCCTGCCACGTGCCAATTGTCCTTCCACTAATATGCCAAGCTTCTGTGCTTAATATGTTGACAAACCGGACATTGTAAAATAACAGATTCAATGAGACCCATAGGCAAGGGAACACCTCGGTCCTGAGCCCACCTGTATGTTGCTCTTGCTCCCAGCTGGCCACATTTTTGGTGTGCCCACAAGTCAAACCTTTTAAGTTGCTGGAGTCTGGATCAGCTTCTACTGCTTGGATTTAGGTTTGTTCATCTGTAACTGAGATAGAGCATTGTTCATAGAATTTGGAAGACTGAGAGAATCTACTAAAAGATTAGTAGCTCAAACAATTCCCAAATGTCAGACCATAATTCCTTTCCACATAGTTCTCTGGAGAGAATTTGCCAGTTATTCTTTATCCACAGGGGAAGCCAAGTGGCCAATCCACTGGCTACCAACCAAGAATCTATATATGAGGCATTCAGTTAAACTCTCTTGCTTTAATATCTGGTGAATAGCATATAATTTGGCAGATTGGTTACTTTTACCTTCCCCAGTACTTGGCAGCAATTTAGTTGTGACAGAATTGTTTGCAACCACTTTTCAATAGCAAGTGCATCCTATATATTTACTGCGTGCTGTTTTTCTTGCACAGTTAAAAGACTCAAATGACTTCCCCCATTTTATAGGTAATTCAGATAACTAGCTCGTGCTTAATTATATCCTCTTGCTCCAGGCCTTCCATAGAAATCCTTTCATGTAAGACAGCGACCCCATGTGGTCCAGGTTTGGCTTGGTCCTAAATACAACATTTTCATTTGATTATGTTGGACTCCTGGGCTTGCTAAATGCTGTAGGTTTGGGGCGAACTTTGTACCCATTGCATGATTGTCACTTGAGGTCTTAATATTACAGTACAATCTATAATCAAATATTACATATCAATCAGAGCCCAGTAACAAGCCAGTAATTGTTTTTCAAAGGTAGTGTCATTTCTCTCTGCCTCTCAGAATTTCCTATTCCAGAAGCCCAAAGGCACTCTCTCACCTTGTGTTTTTGCCACGAGATCCGTTAGCATACAGTTCTCTTACAACACACAAAATTCTACAGCACTGGGTTGTACTGGCCAGAAGTCTAAAGCATGTTGAAATGGACTTTTAGTGGCATCAAACGTCTATTATTGTTAATCACACCATTGAAATTCGTATCTATTCCTAGTTACTTTGTAAAGCGGACTCAATATCTGACCCAAATGTGGAATACACTGTCGCCAGACACCAAAAAGCCCTATAAATTTCTGAGCCACCCTTTTTTGTCTGGGGAGTTCTAAATTACATTGTCTATTGTCTATTTGTAGGTAAAATCTCTCTGTGTCCTTTAACCCATTGTATTCCCCAAGACTTTACAGTCAGACTCCCTCACAGCTGTTACACCTTTGTGTCCTGATGTGTTTTGCTCATTTTTGGAAAGGATTGAAGAGGTCATTCTTTCCATTCCCCTGCCTCCAGAAGTGTGTTTTCCCACACTGAGTTATTCCCATCTTGTAAATTACCCAGCAAAGATTAGGCAGCATGCTAGGATAGAAAGCTCAGCCTTCTGTGTTTCTCAGAAGCAAGGAGCAGGGACCCCTGGAAAGGATTTGCCAGGACTTGCCCTGGTATGCTGTGATCACGAAGGAACGTCTGTGTCTGTGGGGGCCTCCTCTTCGAGAGTAAGAAGCCCTGAGAGGTCACATTGACGCGGATCCTTCATAGATGGTGATGGAGTGGGAGGACTGAAGTGAAGGCACCATAACCCAGCCGGAGAACCAGGCAGCTGGGGCAGGGGATCAGGCAAAGGACTTTAAGGCCCTGACCTCCAGGAATCTCCCCCAAGGACACCTAGGAGTGCATCCTTAGAGAACAGAACCCTCAGGCTAGCTCAGACCTTGGCCATTAGGACTGGGGTGTCATCAAGTGCTGCATTTTGTGCTCTTCAAAGAGGTCTGTGGACCATACCATTCTCTTCTCCAAGTTACAGCGCCTCTCACTCCGAGGAGGTGATGTTGCAGGACACCATAATCCACTCGCATCCACGCTGGAACCCACAGCCACAAACAGTGGGGGGAGGGTTGCCACCATCCTGAGGTCCAAGGCAGCTGAGCGCTATTCCAACTATTCGTCAGGGCCAAAGACAAAGCTGCAAGCACTTACTGCCCCAGGGTGATCCCACCTTGCTGCCACCTCCCTTCTGGTAACTTACGGTCTTGCTGAGTTCTGCTCCCCTCCCCAGCCTCTGACGAGGCAGTAACAGAGTCCTTAGCTGTGTGAACCAGGTGGTATTGTTTGCCCTGATCCCGTTTGGGGTGAAAAACGTGATTTTTAGTAGGGAGCTTGAGTTTAGTATGATCTTTCTCACCCCTCTCCTTGGGTTTACAATGAAAAGCTCTGGAACCTTCTCTGGAGACCTCGTTTTTGCACAGTCGGATCCCCAAGTGACACTGTTGCGGGGACCTGTGCAAGGGTCTCCTGGGGGTGTGTCCTGGGCACTTGACCGGAAAAGAGGAAGCGACTGGGGCCTCCCCAAGATCATTGACTGAAGGGCACGTCCAGCGTTGGAGGAATTAACGTGGCACCACGGAAAACGAGGGGGAAAGAGTTGGCGTTGACTCTTACAGGAGGGGCGGGGGAGTCAGTCTCGCTGACTCCTGATTGGTTTTACATTTCATCCAGAATTTTTTTCTCTCCTCTCTTGCTCTCTCTTTTCAGTTTCTCTCTCTGATCCCAGGGGAGGGGAAACGGGAATAGTGAGAGATCAAAAATAAACCTCTTATGTCAAAGCCGGGAAGGAAGTATAAATACGAAGAACTCGGCAGCCCACTCGGTGCTTCCCGGGGTGTGGAGGAGGCGGGCGTGAAGGGCGCGCACGCGGCCAGGGCGCCAGCTGCTGCAGCTCCACTGGCCCGGCGGGCGCGAGCCGGAGAGGCTGCCTGGGGACCGCCGCCGCTAGACGTCTGCCCACCGGACACACGCCTGACCAGCCGCCGAGCGCCTACCCGCGAGGACAGCGGCCGGGCCACCCGCACCTGCCCGCGCCGGGCCCCCTTCCTGCGCCTCCCGCGCCGCCGCCGCAGCCCCCATGCCCCGCGCCGCCCCCCGGTGGCCGCCGCTTCTGCTGCTGCTGCTGCTGCTGACGCTGCCGCCGCTCGCCCGCGGCGCCCCGGCCCGGCCCGGAGGCAGGAGGCCGGCCTCCGCGCTCGTGGTGCCCAAGCGGTTGCAGAGCATCGCCGGGGAGGTCGCGCTCCACCTGTCCGCCTTCGGCCGCGACTTGGAGCTGCGCCTGGAGCCCGACGACAGCTTCCTGGCGCCCGAATTCAAGATCGCACGCCTCGGGGGCTCCGGCGGGGCTGCCGGGCGCGAGAGGGAGCTGCGCGGCTGCATCTTCTCGGGCACGGTGAACCGGGACCCCGAGTCGCTGGCGGCCGTCAGCCTCTGCCGCGGGCTGAGCGGCACTTTTCTGCTGGAAGGCCAGGAGTTCACCATCAAGCCCCAAGGCGCTGGGCGCTCCCTGCATCAGCCACACCTCCTGCAGCGCTGGGGGCACGTGCACCCTGCCACTGCAGCCCAGCCCCTGTCCAGAGCGTCTGAGAGGGAGGCGCAGAAGGGAGAGGGTGAGAGGCAGGAGAGAAGAGCCGACACAGCGGAGGAGGAGGAAAAGGAGAAACAGGAGGAGGACGAGGAGGGCCAAGAAGAGGAGGCAGAAAGTTCCAGCGAGCCACCACCAACCCTGGGGGCCAAGAGCAGGACCAAACGGTTTGTTTCGGAGGACCGCTTTGTGGAAATGCTGCTGGTGGCCGATGCATCCATGGTTGCTTTCTACGGAGAGGACCTAGAGGTAAGACTTGCTGTGCGGGGACACCCTGATCACCTCCCAGAGTCTCCAAATTGTCCCCTTTCTTGTCCCTCTGAGAAAAATCCTTCCAGCTCCTCACCCCAAACAAGGTCCTCTCCTTTCTGAGAAAGGGAAGTAACTCTTTTCATGACCTTTGACACCCAGGAGACCACCTGCTCCTGCCACTACCTCCCTTCTAATTGGAGGGGAGGCTCTGGGCTCCCTCCTCCATGTCCACCCCCATCCCACACATGCTGAGCTGAAAGTGAGTTTTAAAGCACCCCCACCCCAGACACCTGCCTCGCACAACAGAGACGATAAGTGAGCATTTGGGAAGAGCATCTACCCCAAGCCCCATTTCTCAGCCCCCTACTGTCTCCAGACCTGAGGGGCTCCCAAGGAAAGGCCGCTGGGATGCAAAGGTGTCCTTTGCCTGCAGAACTGAGGCTGCCTTAAGTAAAAGACATTGTTTGCAGGGAGTTGAGGCTGGAAAGGGGCTGCCCAACTTCTGTGCGCCCAGCTGGTTCTGATCAGGGGCACGGATACCTTGCCAACCTGGCGCTCAGCCCTGGCAGAACTTGGCAGCACCGGCGTCAGCACGAGAAGGGAGGGGAACAGAATTTCTGCCTGGGGATTCAGCCCAGGAACCTGAAGCTTCAGGGGAGAGGGAAGGAGAAGACAATGGGGATCTGACCTCCTGTGGTGAGTGTCCCTGGTGGAGCCACAACTATTCTTGGCCCACCTGAGCTGCCCTCTGCCTAGACACAGCTCTCTATTGAGCTGGGGCAGGGAACTGAGTCCAGGGGACAGTTCCTGCAGCCAGGCCGATTCCAAATAGATTTACTGATGCTGCGGACTCAGCAGGAGGTGTGTGTGTCACCCTACACCCCAGCACCTCCTCCAAGGACCAGATGAAGCAGAAGGCTCCAGGTGAGGCCGCACTTTCTCTTATCCTGGGGAGCGCAGAACCAGAGATGTGCCCCATGGAGGACTGACCCACCCAGAGGGCACCGATTCCTGAAATGGGCACCCTGGCCGCAGCTGCAGCTCAGTTGCTGCCATTTTGGTGATGGCAGTCTTGGCTATCATCCCATTCTAGCCTCAGCCTGTGCCCAGCTGATGCCTGCCTTGGGGGCTTTGGCACCACCTGTGCACAACAGTCTACATGAGGCATGGCGGGCCCTTCTATTACTTGCCCCAGCTTTCTCAGTCTGCCAGTCACTGGGAAATGCATTCTAGGTGCAAAGATGGGAAGAACTGGAGGTGAAAGGTCCACGTGGCTGCCCCCCTGGATGCTGCCAGGGTCGTTCAAACCCATCAGACCCCGTGTTGGCAGTCTGTATTCACTCCTCCCAGAGCTTGGGATGGCAGCTTTGACCCCGCAGTCCAGTTCTGCCCAAGGACTGTGGGTCTGCACTGACCAAGTATCTGCTTCCTGGCCTTCCAGGAGAGCAGGGGAAGGTACCAGCCGCCTCCTCTGACTCCTGCCCCAGCATGTCCTCCAGAAGGCGGCAGGTGGGGCTTCTCCCATCTCAGGTTGAGGACAGCCACACCTGGCTACCAGGGGACCCCTGGCAAAGTCCATCCACCTCAAACCCAGGGTGCGGTGCTGAGCCCTCCCACACACGATTCCTTTCTGACAGCTGCCTGACAACCGGGAGTAGGAAAGCCCACAAGAACAGGGAGAAGCAGCGGGAAAAGTCATTGCTTTTCGGTCTTCAGAGTCAAAATGTCCTCCCTAATGTTTCCCTACCCTCTCGGCTCAGCTCAACGCCCAAACACTTAAGATGCTGTGAATTTTCCTCCAGCATGTACTTGGCAGCTCCAGCTGTCAGAGCCACCTGAGAGCAGACATGCGGGCTGCCAGGCACCAGGGTTCCCAGGCCACTGAGGCAAGGGTAGGGCTGGGTTCTGCCCCAGGTCTACTGCACCAGACAGCTGGCTTCCTCTTTGCACCCAGGGGCACTTGTACCCTCATAGGACTCTTGGCTGGATGACCCAACATGCGCATGTCCCACACGGTCCCCTACACACACACAGGTTTCTGGACATTCAGACAGGATCGCTGCAGCAGCCCACCACCTCCCTGGGTCAGGAGAACACCCCAGAAGAGCTGTCAGGCACCTTGAAAGCTTAGGTCCTTCCCTGGGTGGGTAGGGTTCCCTCTGCCTTTGGGGCCAGCCCTGACCCCTCTCCCTTGGTCTCATCCCGTCACTGCCTGCATTCTGCTGTCACTGCCCCAGGTGGGGCTGAGGCTGAGGCACAGCTGTTTCTATGACTGACCCCTGGCCCCTCTGCTCTGACTGTTCACCCGCTGTGGAGATGCCACAGGACAGACCTGAATTTCTCAGCTCAATCCCTTGGACTGTCCCATGAGCTCAGCCAAGGCACAAGTGAATGTCAAGGCCAGATTCCCTGGCCTGCCCAGACACACCTCCTCAAATATAACCTAGTTCTCTGCAAGTAACTCTTCAAGGAGTCCCCTGGAGACCTCATTCACACAGATGGAGGTGCTTTGGGGTGTCCCAGCCACCAGGGTGTGTAATGAGGATAAAGAGATGCTTCCCCTTCCCCCATGAAGAGACGCACCTGGACTTGGCAATGGAGTCTAGTCTAAGCATCGCTGAGGCTGCTTCCTAGTGAGCCTTCTAGAAAGTTCAGCACCTCGTGGGGAAGTCACACGCTGAGGACATTCAATCTGCAGAGTGGTTTACAGGGACCACGCAGTGCAAACACCTGTGAGGGGGCAGAGGAAGAGAGTGAAGGTTACAGATGATCTGTGACTTCCCCCAGGTCTCCTCACCCGACAGCCATGCTGGGGTGCTGGGCCGTGCCGCCTGCTCAGCACCAGGAGGGTCTGTGACTCTGGCTCTGCCTCCCCTGACATCCTCCATGCTGTGGGAATGGGTCACTGAGCCCAGCCACCCAAGCAGGTCCAGCCACAATGGGAGGCCCAGTCCTGAGAAGAAACTGCCTTCAAGGCCAGAGAAAGAATTAACCGTGCGCAAGTCTGGCTTCACTGCGGAGTGACAAGGAAGTTTTCCAGACTCTGTACACTTGAGGAGCTCAGACAAAGGGGGCTTTCTGAAAGGGGGGACCACCTCAGAAGAGACCTTTAACTCTGTCTGCACCCAGCTGCTGCTGACTGTTCCTGGATGAAACTGCACCAGGAAGGGGCAAGAGTAGGGAGCGGCGCCCCACGCTCAGTCTGGAAAATGGTCTAGCCAGACCATCAGCTGCTGAGCTTCTCAAGTCGCTGCTGAGCTTCTCAAGTCGCTGCTGAGCAGGGAGGTCCCCAGAGAAGACCAGAGGCGTCCCAGAGTCAAGCTACTAGCCAGTGGCTTCAGGGAGGGCTAAGTCACTTCACCCCCGTTCCACTGCCCTTCGGGAAAATGTCTCCCACCAGCCCTATCACCAGAGTGGCCAAGTATCCTGGCTTGCCCAGCACAACCCCTGGCTAGGATTATCTTGGCGTAATTATTAACACTTCATCTTTACTCTCAGAAGTGTCCTGTTGTGGATAATAACAGAACAGACACGTGTCTGAGTCTCCGCAGGCACGTTATATTGCCGTGAAGTATGAACCCCCACTGGAAAAGACCAAGTCTTCGGTCTGTTGCCATCAGAATGATCGACCGTGTAAAGCACTTCCCAGTTTAAAAAGGCCATAGTCTTCAACGGTCCTTGAGTCACCATGTACCCATCCTCCTGTCCCACTGGGAAGGCAGGTAGGACAGAGACAATGTCAAGGGCACGCGGTCTTGCTCGCATACTTTGATCTCACTGTGCTGCAGTTGTCCTTGCAACAGCAAAGGTGGGCGGCAGTCAGTGCCATGAAGAAGAGCATAGACTTTGACAGAAAATAGAAATGCGTGACTTGAGTAAGTTACCCCTTTTTCTGAACCTCAATTTCTTCACCAGCCTGACAGGCACTGTTCTACCAAGGATCTGGCAGTGTCTGGAGGAGATAGTAAAATACAAAAGGCATCTGACCCAGGGCCTGACACATAGCAGATGCTCGTCAAAGCACAGCTAATACCAGAGTTGCCTTGGATGGTGCTTTTGGGCCTGGAAGTCAGACCTGCCCTTCTGGACCAGGAGATAGGCCCAGAAGTGGGGTTCACGGTCTCACAGCTGCCCACCTGCCCAGGCCTGGCTCCCTGCCCCCAGGGTCAGTTAGATGCACAGACATCTGAGCCACCAGTCCTCAGAGGAATTTCTCATCCCCAAAAGCTCAGTGATTGAGAGAAAGGGTAGGTGGGCCAGGCCAGGACTGCAGACTTTAACAGACACTTTGGACCATACAGGCCTGGCAGCCCTCTTTTGATGGGAATTATCTTAGAAGAGAGCATCCAAGGGAAACTTCAATGTCCTCCCATTAAACCCACTGCCTAAAAGGAAAATTCTCAAGCCGGCTCAGCCTGCCATTTGCATGATGTTTGGAGAGGAAGCTACGAGCTCCCTGAACCCCAGGGAGAAGAATCCATGAGCCTCAGTGTCAGGTCGCACATCCCGTGCACTCGTGTACCTTCGGCTCACACTGGGGATCAACCCATTGACAGTCTCTGCTAGGATGATGGAACAGCTTGGGAAACAGAGCCTTCTTAAACCTTAGATCACTGGTTCCTTATTCCAAACCTTTAGGGACTGGTTGTGGGGCAGCTGGCGTTTCTCGCCTACATGCCTTCTTCATCAAACATCATCTCCCTAGTTTTGAGATTGTGATGTTGGAACTTGAAGGGAGTTCTCTTGTGAGGAGGGCTGCAGGTTGTTGCAGGTTGTTCCAGGAGTTGGCCACTGGTCCTCGTCAGGGGTGGCGGGGGGCACCCTGGAAGCAGCGGATAACTAGAGGGAAGAGCCAGACAGGCTGCCACTCCTCAGCCCTCACCCCCAGCTGCCTAATGAGGTGGTTACTTGTTTCCCTCAGAAATCTGACTCCAGGAGCGGGTGCCAAGTTTCAGCTTTGTTGATACGATGTTTACATCAGCCTAAACGTAGCTGGAGTGTCTGACACACTAAGTGACCTGCCGACCCTTGTTTATAGTCTTACCACATATCTGGCCGGTTGCCGGCGAGATGAACAGACAGATCCCATTCACAAGTAATGGGATTCATCTGGAACTCCCACACGTGACCTCAGCCCCGGAATGTCCCTCTGTAGCCTTTCACCTTCGGTTCCTTCCTTCCGGTCCCACCTTCCAGATCACAGGAGGGCAGAAAAAGAGACTACAGCGGGGTGGAGCCCTGAGGGGCAGGGAGCAGGACTGGCCACACTCCTGGCAGAGGACCTCGGTTTCCTGTTCTGTAGAATCATCCTAGACGATGCTCTTCTGGAGGTCCCAGAGGCAGGAGAGTGACCTGATCTGGCCTCCTCGGAGGCCCTGGGAGCTGTTGGCAGCCCAGGGTTGGGCAGAGGCCAAGCACCGATGTCCACTCTTCCTTTGACCTTGATGGGACCAGAAGCAGCGTGAGCCTGAGAGCCTGGGTCTCAGCAGCCCATCCCTTCTCTCCTGACCCAAGCTGAGGAGGATTAAACCCCCTGGGCTGTCCAGGCAGAAGCCAGGAGGCCAGGTCCTGGGAAGTTTAATGAGAAGAGTATAGACCTCAGAGGCAGACATGCTTGTGCTACACCCCAGCTTTAAGAGCTGGGTGGCTGTAGACAAGGTATTTGACTTGTGAGAACCTTCACTTCCTTGTTGGAGAAATGAGGATGACTGCCCAGATCATTGTGAGCATTTCCTGAGGTGACGCATATCCAGTCTGCGACTGGTGCAGAGGAGCTCCTGTTAGGAGTGACCATTACAGCAAAGTTTCCTTCCTGAAGAGTAGGGGTTACCGCAGCAGACTGAGGACAATTCTCCATGGACTCTAACCTTGAGTGCTCAGACAAGTGCTTCTGGGCTGAGAGCATGAGGGGAGGGGTGGCTGGCAGGGAGACGGTGGGTGTCCAGGTTAAGGTAGATAAATCGTGCAGTCCAATAGAAGAACTTTCTGTGACAATGGAAATGTTCTGCAGCAGCCATGAGTCTTATGTGGCTATTGGTGCTCTTGAAATGTGCCTGGTGTGGCAGAGGGACGGTGATTTTAATTGGATTGAATTTTAATGGATTTAGATGTCCATGGCCATGTGTGGCTGGGCAGGACGTTAAACACACAAACTTTGGAGCCAGGCCTGCAGGGTTCATGGGCTGGCTGACACACTAGCTCTGGACCTCAGGCCACTTACTCAGCCATGGATTTCTAATACGTACAAGGAAGGGAAATAATGCCAGTGCTTGGGGTGGCGGGGAGGGGGGTTAGGAGCCCATCCAAAGAGGCTATACACCAATGCCCTGCAGTGAGGAGTGCACAGCTCAGGTGACAGCGGGGGTGGGCACTGCTGGGAGATTGACCCCTCCCTCTTCACCCCTGCTCGCCTCAGAACCACATCCTGATGCTGATGTCCATGGCCGCCCGCATCTACAAGCACCCCAGCATCGGCAACTCCGTCAACCTGGTGATGATGAAGTTGGTGATCCTGGGGGACGAGAAGCTGGGCCCCGAGGTGTCAGACAACAGCGGGCTGATACTGCGCGACTTCTGCGCCTGGCAGCGGGACATCAACCAGCCCAGAGACCGGCACCCCGAGCACTTCGACACGGCCATCCTGCTCACCAGAGAGGTTGAGGGCCTCCAGACACTGCAGGGGAAGGGGTGGCACCGGGTGGGTCAAGGAGGGGGTGTGGCTCAAATGTGGAGCCAGCCCAAATGTGGGGACTGGCTCCCTGCTGGCCCTAGCTGGACAGAGAGCCGTGAATGTGGACGAGGGGGTGGGGCGGGAGGAGGAGGTCATGAGGACAAGTATGAGGTATTTCAAGGGAAGCAGAGGAATGCATAAGGGCTCTTGTCCAGAAGTTTGTGACCAGCTGTCTGCTGAGGTCATGACAAGACAAAAAGGACTCAAACTGCCCTGAGAGACATGTGGAGTTGGAACAAAGTGCAGAGGTGCAGCTGCAACCCGGGTTAAACCCTGGGGGCAGGTAACCAGGCTCCTCCCATAATGTCTCCAAATCAGGAGGCCTGCCCACCTTCATGGTGAGGTTTAAGCAGGTGGTTTCCTAAAGTCTAGCCAGACTCCTCATGGGTAGAGGCCCTGCTCCCTGCCCCCCAGGCGTCAAGACAACCCCGAGGCCAAAGCTTCGTGTTTAGCCCCACTTCACAGCTGGGGAGCCCGAGGTCCAGGGTCAGGGCCCACCCGTCTCCCTATGCAGGGGTGTCTATAGCCTCCCAGGCTATCCTGCCTCCCAGGACAGACTTCCCAGGCCCACAGCCTGATGTCTTGCTGATGTAGATGACAAATGTCCTTTGTGAAGAAATAGAGATTTGGCTGAAAACATCTCCCTCATCTCAGGAGGTGCAGGAACATGCAGTTCCTGTCCTCTTTCTGTCCTCACATCTCGCTTTCTCCTGAGCAGAACCTTTGCGGGCAGGAGGGCAGGTGCGACACCCTGGGTGTGGCCAACGTTGGCACCATCTGTGAACCCAGCAAGAGCTGCGCCGTGATCCAGGACCAGGGCCTTCAGGCAGCCTACACTCTGGCCCACGAACTCGGTAAGATCCCCCACTCCCAGAGGCCAGGTGCTGGGTTGGGGGGACCTGCCTTCCAGAGTCCAGTGGTGCAGCCCCCCAGGGCTGTGCCGTGCTTCCTGGTTGTCACAGAGTAAATGTGCCCTCATGCTCTCCATCCCCACCCTGAGTGAAGGGCCATCCTCAGGCGGATGGGGAAACACCAGTGCTCAGATAGAGCCGTGAGGGGGTGTCCTGGCTAAGCAGTCAGGATTCAGAAGGTCAACTGCAATGACAGTGAGAGAAAGTGAGCAAACGATTAAGGGGAATGTGAATCAGGAAAGGCCCCAGCAGAAAAGAGAGGGATCCCAGTGCTCCCGGTTCCCCTGGGAGAGTGGGCTGAGAACTGTCCCTGAGGAACAAACAGGTGGAATTCCTGGATGAGCTGGCACTGCTTAGGCTTTCAGAGCACTGTGCCCCATGGATGGACGGCTGACAGCAATGGAGGCGGCAGGTGGACTAGGGGTCTCGTCCTTCCCAGGGCACGTCCTCGGCATGCCCCACGACGACTCCAAGCTTTGTACTCGGCTGTTCGGGCCCCTGGACAAGCACCACATGATGGCGCCGCTCTACGTCCAGCTGAACAAAACACGGCCCTGGTCCCCCTGCAGCGCCTCGTTCCTCAGAGAGTTCCTGGACCGCGGGTACGGTAGGTCCCCGCTTCTCCCTGGCCGGCGGCGGGCACCCGCGTTCCTGGACCGCGGGTACGGTAGGTCCCCGCTTCTCCCTGGCCGGCGGCGGGCACCCGCGTTCCTGGACCGCGGGTACGGTAGGTCCCCGCTTCTCCCTGGCCGGCAGCAGGCACCTACTTTGCTTGCGTCTCAGGACGGGAGACATTCAGCAGCTGTGTCCTCACTGCCCTCCAGGGCTGAGGTGCTCTACCCACTCCTCTAGCCTGCTGTTCCTCAGCCCAGCTTCTAGCGCCAATGAGATTATCTGCAGAGCAGGTAGAAGTGGTCTGAGAAGGTCTGTTGGAGAAGGTGGGTTCCCACAGACCTTGAAGGAATGGAAGAATGTTTGTCATACAGAGCAGAGAAGGGAGCCTCCGGCTGGAGCCGTACATCACAGGGTAGCGTGAAAACAGCATAGGCAGGAACGCCCCTGAGAGCAAGGAGTGGGGCGAAGTGCCTGGTGCAGGCAGCCTGGCTTGTGGAGTAAAGAAATGAAGACACAAGTGATTCTTGATGCAGAAATAATAGATTGTTCAAACATCAATACTTTGGCTTTAATTCTCTGGGCCTGGATTTAACAGTCCATTTACATCCCTAATTATACTGTGACTTAGATTAGTGCTACAATTAGCTGGCCTTCCCTCGGTAAACACTGCATACATATAAGACATTCTGGATGACAAAGAAATTCAATCCTTTAAATAAATGTGCTACTGATAATCAAAACGTGGAAGGAATTTCTCTAGATGATGGAGTGTTGACAGTTTGTGGATTGAAGTCAAGGAGTCCTTGAGTGCCATGTGACAGGAGGGAACCCCTGGCCCTTATTCCTGTTTCTCTGCTTCCTTCGTTCCTCAGGGGACTGCCTTCTGGATGCCCCTTCCTGGGCCATGGCCCTGCCCACAGACCTCCCCGGCCGCAGGCCCCTCTACGACCTGGACCAACAGTGCAAGCAGATCTTTGGGCTGGGCTTCCGCCACTGCCCTAACTCCTCTGACCAGAACACCTGCGCGCAGCTCTGGTGCCGCATTGATGGCCCCGACCCCCTTTGCCACACGAGGAATGCCAGCCTGCCCTGGGCCGATGGGACACCCTGCGGGCCCGGGCACCTCTGCTGGGAGGGCAGCTGCCTGCCCGAGGAGGAAGTGGAGAAGCCCGAGGTGAGGGATGGCCACTGGGGTGTCAGGGAGAGGGACGGGGGAGGGCTGTTTCCATGGAGGAAGCCGCACTTGAGAGCTAGGAAGCAGGAGGCTTGGGGCCAGATGCAACTATGAGTAGAGCCACACATCCTTTGACACACAAAATAAAGCGTATTTATTCAGACACAAGAGGAGCCCTTCGAGGGTGTCCTCAGAGCAAATGGATGGTGCTATCAGGGCTTGGGCGTTTGGAGAGCTTGCCTTTGGAACAGCTGTGGACTTGACTTGGAGGACTGGTGCTAGACGTGGACACTCCTGCGCGAGACTGTCATGGACACTCAATAAACAGAAGCCATTATGAATTCTATTATAAATGAAGTGAGTGACAGCAGAGGAGGGACACCCCATCAAGAAGGAGGGGAAAGTATTCATGCCCTACCCGTGTCTGAGCTGAATTCTTAGCTAGGGGTCAGGACAGTGGGAGGTAGTGTGGGGACCCCTTGTTCCAGAAGGAGGGAAGAAGGAAGGGGAACCACCTCTGAGCCAGCAGAGAAAACTTGGCAGAGTGAACCTGCAGGGAAGGCAAGGCAATGTCGAGAAGGGGTTTTAAACGACTGGCTCCTTTGCCCTGCTTTGTACTTCCAAACTGTGAGGCTCGTCACCTTTCTCTAACTGGAGTCACTGAGCCATCTCTGAAACAATGTCCGATGGGTCTCAGCCTGGGTCTGGCCAGCTCTGAATCACTAAGGTGGCCTGCGCTCTCACCTTCTGGAAGGCTGTCCTCAGGGCACATCCCGTGCACGGAGGCCCAGGGGCCTGTGTGGCCACGTAATCCACACATTCCTTCTAAGCTTGGGCCGGGATAGGCGTCATGGATTCTTTCTAAGTCCCCTCCCAGCCCCTGCCCAACACGTGGCTTTTCCCAACCCTGTCCTGTAGTGTGGGCTTCACACAGTCCTGAGGGGAGAGATGGGAAGGGGGTCCACTCCCACCTTCCCCAGCAGTGCAGCCAAGCTCCACACAGGAAAAAGTGGCCAGAAAGTGAACCCAGGCTAGTGCTTCTAATGTATTTTTAAGGGGAAAAGACAGATCAGAAATATTGCATAAAAAAAAAAAAGAAATATTGCATATATTGACAGAATCATGTCTCTGCAAAATAAAAACACGGGACCTTCATGACGATAGTCAGAGCACAGGTATAAAGGGATATTGATGAAAATCATGTCAATGGCTTCATCTAAGTAGTGGTATATCTTTAAGTGTTACTTTCTCTCACATTTTTCCTATTTTTCATTTTTTATAGGATCACGTATGACTTCTGTAACCTTTAAAAAATTATTTTCATTTTGAAAACTCTGTGTACCCACCCATCACAACTGCTTGACCTCAGAGTCAGTTGTAAAGTTGGATGTGACTGTTCCCAGGATGTCCTACTCACTCCTGGACCTGGAGGCTAGTAGACTAGCAGCCTCACCTCCCAGAGATCCTTCCTTTAGGTCAGAGCTGCTCAGCCTCAGCACTGGTGGTGTCTGGGCTGTGTGCACTCTGGCTGTATAGGCTGAGCAGCTCCCTGTCCCCGACTCGTTGGAGGTCAACAGTGTACACCCTGCCCAGCTGTGACAACTACAGTGTCTCCAAACACTGCGGGAGTCTCAGCCCCCATGGGAAACCACTGTATTTTCCTCAGCCTTATTCCCATAAAATGTTTGATTCTGCAACTGAGCACCTTACAAAGGGTGAGGAACGGTTCTAGACCCTTGGCTGCTTGGGGGGCAGCTGAGGGCCAGGCCCGCACAGACTCTGTGGTCAGCTGCAGTCACACAAGCCAGTGGGAAGACGAATTGGGCAGTTAGCGAACTCCACCCACCAGCACAAGCACAGCTAGGAAAGGAGGTCCCACCGAGAGCCTAGGCCCTCTCCCCTCACCCCACTCAGAGCGGCCTTGTGTGTTGCAGGCTGTGGTGGATGGAGGCTGGGCCCCGTGGGGACCCTGGGGTGCATGTTCACGGACCTGCGGAGGAGGAGTACAGTTTTCATACCGTGAGTGCACCAATCCTGAGCCTCAGAACGGAGGGAAGTACTGCCTGGGTCAGAGAGCCAAGTACCAGTCATGCCACACCGAGGAGTGCCCCCCAGACGGTAATGACCAGAGCAGCTGCTACGGCGACTGCAGCACATCCCTGGAAGAGGGTGGTCTCTCGGGCTCAGAGCTTTCCAGGGTGCAGACAGAAACGGGCTCTTGAGGCACCACACTTCGGGGCAGCCTACAGTGCCCCGGGCCAGCTCTCACTGTGCAGGGAGAGCCTGGAAAAGTCAAGGAGAGAAACCACCCTGGTTTTTGGAGATGTGGACATGGAGGATGTCACTCCCAACCAGCTTATGCTCTAGAGCCGGGGCAGGGCTCTGCGGAGGGCTAGAGTCCACAGTAATACTACTCCTGGAGGAGTCTAAACCCTGGTCTGTGTGCAGAACAATGGAGCCACTGTCCAAAGCAATTGTCGGAGCCACCTCCAGGGTCACTCCAGCCAACGTTCAGCCCAGGGCAGAGGGAAGGTTTCTGAATCTGATCCTAGCACACACTTCTCCTAAGAAGGTTGCTCATCTCCCCTTGGGGCCATGGCATCTGCCTACGGGAACCTTCCTGGGAAGTGCCTCTTTTCTGCCTCCCAGGCACATCCCCCAGTGCCCACAAGAAAGCACATACCTTTTTTTTTTTTTTTTTTTCCCATGTAGTCTTCTTTAATTGGAGGATAGTTGCTTTACAATGTTGTGTTAGTTTCTGCTGTGAATGAGCTCTGAGTATACATATATCCCCTCCCTCTTGGACCTCCCTCTCCTCCCTTCCCCTCCTAACCCTCTAGGTCATCACAGAGCACTGAGCTGAGCTCCATGAAAAGCACATACCTTAACTCCTTAACTAGGAGCAGTGACGGCTACAGAGACATGAGAGGGAGTCCCTGCAGATCTTTGCTCCACCACCCTGTTCAGCTCCTTGTCGCAGCTCCAGGGAGTGTGACAGGCAGCAGATGGCACACACTTTTAGGGAGGTTAGAGAAGTTCCTACAAGCACAGAGGCCCAGCCCAGGGAGGGCAAATAGCAAGGGAGTCTGGAGGCTTTGTAGTTTTGTAAGACGAGGAGGAGCCGTAATGGCAGGAGGCTCTAGAGCATCTGCCTGGAATTGTGGGCATCCTCCTGGCACACTAGTGAAGGGCTCCTGGGGAAATGAGAGAGAGAAGAGAGGAGAGGGGAATGAATACGAGGCACAGAGGAGACACGGACAGGAGCTGAGACCTGGATTTCGGGTGCACTGGTACCAGCCATCTCCATCAGCGGGAGCTTAGTGCCTCTCGTGTGCCTCGGCTGTCCCGACGCTCTCTCAGGACGGGGCGTGGCCACCTGGGGTTTGAAGCTCCACAGACCATGAAGGTGTCCAGCTCGGTGGGGAACCTCAGCAGTAAGAGCAGCGCTAACTTCAGGACCGCGAGAAGGAAACACCCAGGTCTTCCTGTCTTGGAAGCAGCAGGATGGATGGGAGACTAGGCACCAAGTCTCACAGGAAACCCCCAGCCTTAGCTTGTGAGCAGTGGACTGAATTGTGGAGTATGGGAAGGAGCATGCAAAACCTCAGCTCATCCTGAACAGAGGACAGGACTTAGTGACATGCCGGAAATAGCAGATGTAGGTGCTCAAATGTCGAGAAGATACCAGGGTTCCAGTCTCAGGCTAGAAGGTGGTAACATCACCCTGTGAAGAGCCAACCTGGAGAAGGCGATGGCACCCCACTCCAGTACTCTTGCCTGGAAAATCCCATTAATGGAGGAGCCTGGAAGGCTGCAGTCCATGGGGTCGCTAAGAATCGACAGGACCGAGCGACTTCACTTTCACTTTTCACTTTCATGCATTGGAGAAGGAAATGGCAGCCCACTCCAGTGTTCTTGCCTGGAGAATCCCAGGGATGGAGGAGCCTGGTGGGCTGCCGTCTATGGGGTCACACAGAGTCGGACACGACTGAAGTGACTTAGCAACAACAACGAAGAGTCAACCAGGTGATGGAGGAACCACACGGAGTTGGGCCTCACTGAGCTGGAGGTAATCACAGTGTCTTCAAGTGGACTCCCCCAAAGACACCCAGAATTACAGCAAGTGGAGAGCAGAGGCCAGGTCAGAATTAGGGACAGAGGGGGCCTTTGTCCAAACGTCCAGTGTCAAGAGTCATGATTAGCAGAGGGTCCAAAATATACCTCCATGTGTCATTCTCTGCTTCCCAGGCCTACTGAGCTATCCCCATCCTCACCTAGGTTTGGTGTTGGTGGTGGTTTAGTCGCTAAGTTATGTCCGACTGTTGCAACCCCATGGACTGCAGCCCGCCAGGCTCCTCTGTCCATGGGATTTTCCAGGCAAGAACACTGGAGTGGATTGCCATTTCCTTCTCCAAGGGGTCTTCTCAATCCAGGAATCGAGTCTAGGTCTTCCTGCACTGAAGGCGGATTCTTTATACCAACTGAGCCATGAGAGAAAGCTAATCAGTAAAGCAGAATTAAGACTCTCCCCAATAGAAACACTGTCTTTCCCAGAAAACCCCCGCGGGGCAGGCTTCTCCTTTCCTGCCTCATGAGTCAGCGCCGAGGTCAGTGCTGAGGAAGGGCGGGCTGAGGTGACCCGCGTCCTGGGACCAGGTCAAGTCCAGGAGGAAGAAGGATGCCCAGAATCCGGGCATCTCCCCCTCGGGGTCCTCCCTGCTTCAGTTCAGCATGGTGACTCCGTGACCTCTCATCCTCGTTTTAGGGAAAAGCTTCAGGGAGCAGCAGTGTGAGAAGTTCAATGCCTACAATTACACAGACGTGGAGGGAAACCTACTGCAGTGGGTCCCCAAGTATGCGGGGGTGTCCCCCCGGGACCGCTGCAAACTGTTCTGCCTAGCCAGGGGGCGGAGCGAGTTCAGAATATTTGAGGACAAGGTGAGGAACCTTCTGGAACTCAGATGCACGGGTGGGGAGGAAGGCCTCCTGGCCCGGACCACGTGCGGGCTGCACCTATGCTCAGGTCCCTTCAGACCCCGCTTCCTTTCTGCAGGTGATCGATGGCACCCTGTGCGGACCCGATACTCTGGCCATCTGTGTCCGTGGCCAGTGTGTCAAGGCTGGCTGTGATCACGTGTTGGACTCACCTAAGAAGCTGGACAAGTGTGGGGTGTGTGGGGGCAAAGGCGACTCATGCAGGAAGGTGTCTGGCTCCTTCAGTCCCTCCAGGTGGGTATCCCAGGAGTCCTGTCCCTAGCTGCAGGAGTGGACCGGGCTTTAGAGACAGTGGCGGCCCCTGCATACCCGGGAGTGCTAGCTGCAGTGTCTGCATGAACTCGGTATCCTCTCTGTCTCAGAGCGGTTGTGAGGGGTGAGGAGGTGGGAGAGCACGTGGTGCAGTCTGACTGGCAGAGGGGCCACCGGAGGCCATGTGCATGGGGCTGCATCATCTCTGAGTCAGTCGGCAGCAGATGTGCGCTGAGTAACTGGGACCCCTGCCAGAAGCAGCTCCTCCAGGCCTGCTGTGGGAAGGACGTTTCACCTGCACCCGGTGGGTCCTGCCCTTTCTGCAGGTGGATCTTCAGAAAGGGGGTTCTTGGGGGACCTTGGCAGTCTTGGAGCTTCCTGAATCTGACAGCCCCAGATCCTTTCTCATACCTTAAATCCGTAAGTTCATGTGAAGTGAAGTGAAAGTTGCTCAGTCGAGTCCGAGTCTTTGCGACCCCATGGAGTATACAGCCCATGGAATTCTCTAGGCCAGAATACTGGAGTGGGTAGCCTTTCTCTTCTCCAGGGGATCTTCCCAACCCAGGGACTGAACGCAGATCTCCTACATTGCAGGCAGGTTCTTTACCAGCTGAGCCACAAGGGAAGCCCTTCTATATTTAAGTGCTTTCACTTCTGACTGATTCCTAAAATGAGTCTGTCAGGGCCAGGATGGTCATTCCCTGTTTATAGATGAGGAAACTGAGGCACGAAGAGATAACATGATCATCTGAGGTCACCATGGTAGGTAACGACGTCTGAGGAGAACCCAGGTTTCTCCTTTCCTAGAGGTTTTTTCCTGCCCTGCACACACTTCGTAGAGAAGGGCAAGGGTCCATGGCCACACTGCACCCCTACCCAACTCCTTCATGCTACCTCATCTCATCAGAATCAAAGAACAAAATCTGCTTTCAAATACAACTCGCGAGTCTGTTCATATTTAAACTCAATGATATAGAAAAAAGAACCAGGCGGCGTGAGGCGGTCAAAGGGGGAGTCCCCACAGTGCTCGCTCAGACCTTAGATCAGGGGCCAGGGTCCTCTCACAGCTTCCCAGTGGGCATGAGACAAGAACAGCAAATAACAGAGTGACTGCCCTCCTCAGGCTTCTTCACCTCCCTCCTAGCCTATGAGACCAAATACTTTCTACCCACAACGAGAAGAATAAGAATTCAGGGTTCTCCATCCCACAGAAAGCCCAAGGCCCACAATAAAGTGAAAACATTTGCCCCAGAGCACCCTGTCGCCCCCGACGGCCCAGCTCCTGGTGCTGGCACACCCGGGAGAAGGCCCCTGGGCACAGTGTGCCACCCTGCTCCCTGCCCTTGAGCCACACAGCCACACTTCCAGGAACGGACGGACTCTGAGAGCGGAGTGAGGCATCCATCTGGTCAGATCCTGGAATGGGCATGGGGACTTGAGCAGCAACAGCCCAGCTTTCACTTCCCTTTGGGCTCCCTTCCCCTGTATGCTATCGTCAGTTCTCATCTCCAAACACTCACAATAGAGCTGCCGGGCAAAGCAAAAATCCCAATGTACAGAGCATTCTTGCTGGCGTCACCAGCTAACTTATTGGCAACTTTATGCAACTATTTCCTGATTTGATAGTGCAAATTTTTGTTTGCCCACCTCCAGTCACTCCACACTGACCTCTTGAGTGCCTGACTTGGGGAGCCACAGGTCCTAAGGGTATCTTTCTGTTCCTGTCACAGTTATGGCTACAATGACATTGTCACCTTCCCGGCTGGCTCCACAAACATTGATGTGAAACAGCGGAGTCCGCCGGGAGTTCAGAACGATGGCAACTACCTGGCCTTGAAGACCACAGATGGGGAGTACCTGCTCAATGGAAACAACGCCATCTTTCCCACAGAACAGTACATCCTGCTGAACGGGACTGTCCTCAGGTACAGCGGTGCCTTCACCTCCCTGGAGCGGCTGCAGAGCTTCCAGTCCCTGCCCGAGCCACTGACCTTACAGCTCCTGAAGGTCCATGGGGATCCCCTCAAGGTCAAATATACCTTCTTTGTCCCTGATGATATGAACTCCAGCAAACAGAGCAGCAGAGAGAGGACAACCACCAATGTCATTCAGGCCCTGCTCAACACGCAGTGGGTGCTGGGGGACTGGTCTGAATGTTCTCACAGCTGCGGGGCCGGCTGGCAGCGGCGGATGGTGCAGTGCCGTGACCCCAGCGGCCAGACCTCTGCCGCCTGTGATGAGGCTCTGAAGCCTGAGGATACCAAGCTCTGCAGAAGCCTGCCCTGCTTCTCGTGATCCAGAGGGGGTGGCTTCTGCTCATGGACTCGGGGTGTGGGGTGCAAACAAGGTCGCACTATGGTGACCCCACATCTAGAGGTGGTATTGCCAGCCTACCCAGGCCTTACACTGCCATGGCCCTCCAGCTGGGCATGAATCTACAAGGGGAGGAGAGGAGAAGAGACAGACCACAGATGCTGTGGGGTGGACCCTCCTTGGTTCAAGTAGAGGGCATAAGGTAAAAGGGACACAAACAGAAGACTCGTTCAGCCTGTTTGAAAAGGAGTAGCAAAGTTAAATGAAAAAAAACTGTTTTCTACTTGGTTCCCTTGATAAATAATCTACCTCAGTGAGGAAAATATTAGTCACAGAGAGACGGGGAGTTGGGGTGATGGTGAGCATCACGGCAAGCCCGATATTTGCACCCTGAGGCATCTTCAGAGATGACCGGGACTATCTTCAGCATTAAACCCATCGGCTGGAGGGCTGCGAGCCCGGGACTGTGAAGAGCCCCGTGTTCTCAGGCTCCCACCTGCAGGGGTGGATCCACTTCAAGTATTTATGCAAACGTGTCTCTGAACTAAAGTGTGCTCTTGTGCCAATGCAGGGGTCTGTTCTGGCTCTGTACTTCTCTGGAAGGGCAGGGGACCCTGGGCCCCAGGACAGAGGCTGAAACTAGGTCAGCTCACCTTGAGCACACCCATGGAAGCTGGCACCTTGCCTGCATCTCTGAGACCTCCCTCTGAGTGTTCTTATCTGCCAAGTCCAGCCAGTTGAGGCAAGGCTGTATCTGCATACTCCAGACTGGAGGTTCCCCAACTTCAGCGGGCATTAGGGTCATTAAAGGCCTGCTTGAAACACAGATGGCAGGGCCCAACCCCAAGGGTTTCTGAGTCAGTGTCAGGGACTGCAAATCTGCATTTCTAACAAGTTCCCAGATGACATGGAGGCTGCTAGTTTGGGGACCCTGCTTTGAGAAGCCCTGCTCTAGTGGAAACTTCCAACTCTGGGGTAACAAAGGTTTGGCGATGCCCCCAGGTTGCTTATTCTTGGGAAATCCTTTCCCATTCCACTCTGCATGTGTCCTCATCCTCATATTTACATACCGACCAGCCGGAGAAACAAGATTCTCTTAGCATCTGAGGAATGCCGCACCTGTTTCTAAGGACCATCATCCCAGTGACCTCAGCTCCTTCTCTTCACGTCGAGTTCAGCCCCAACTCACAACTCTTTTGACTACACAAACTGCAGTGTCCCCATCAGTGCTGTTACACAGAACGACCTCCCCACCAGCACCTGAAACCTGCCCGAGAACCCCCTAATCCCACCTTACTCCAGGTCCCCTCATCTCTGCCTGGCTCTGAGCAAGCCCCCAGCTAGTCTTCCATGTGGTCTGGTGTACAAGGAGCTTAGTACAAGGATGGAAAGGAACAGACGACATCAAGAGACGACACTCTAATGAAGATGGGAGAAGTCTGAATGAGGATCTTCCTTTTTCTATCCCCTTTAACCCCCTGGTCCTTCCCTTTAGCTATCTCCTGAGACCCCTTCTAATGAAAAGTGGGCTCAGCAGAGAGGATGCTGCACAGAGCCTGTGTGAGAGGAAAGGTGCCCCTGGGAGGATTTAGTTGTGGGGCATAGGCAGGCAGATAGGATTCAGCTCCAACCCCGCCTCCGAGGGTTGTCTTGACGTGGTGCGAACTCCACGTGGCGGCCGTGGATGCCACTGACCACTTTTCCCTGACTGCCATGTCCTTGGTGAGCAGGAGGCAGGCTCGCCTCAGCATAAACAAGCACACGCAGGCATGTTGATGATGACCAGAAGTGCCATATTTGTCCTTGTTGCGCACCAGCTTTGTTGAGATGGACCGTGTATTTCTGCAATTCTTTGTCTCTTTCCGTTCTCTTTCTCCCCCAAATAATCAAGGCCAAGTGTGTCCACAGTAACTGCCCACGCATGCCCAGCTGTGCCTTCCCTACAGCCTGCATCATTACCAGGCACAGAGTCTGCCTGGCACTCAGCTGGCAGCAGAGCTGCTGGTGCGCAGAGCAGAATAATATCCCACTTGGCTCCTCTTTGCTGTGTGGGCTCAGTGAGGCTCACAGAAGACAGGCTTGTTTGTGTCTGGAAACTCAGCAGCTGCAGCTCAGGGACTCTGAAAACAGATCTGCAGGGAGAGACCAGGCTGTTGCTCCCCCAGCCTACCATGACCACCTTTGTTGCCCAGAGGAGGGAAGACTGACTTTCCTTTGCTGACAGCTGCACCCTCAGCAGTGGTTCCTCACCGAAGTGGTACCGGTGCCTCCCCTGAAACTCCGTGAGGCCCTGACTTGACAGGTAACTTGGTCTCCTCTGGCCCCTCCAAGCTCCTGGCAGAAATATTTCAAAGGTGGTCCATTAGCCTCAAAGTTTACTTCCAACCTTCCATCCTTGAGATAAGTGAGTCCTTGTCTGGGGTTATTCTCTCCCCTTCATTCCCCTGTAGCTGACCAGAGGGTTTGTGAATTCACAGAAGTATGCTATGTCACTGTCCCCAACCAGCTTTGGTCAACCACCCCTCTCTCCCAGGGTGAGGGACTCATCTTCCCGCCAGCTCCACGTGGTGCTCTCTGAAGACATTCGCCAGGTGTTACATCCTTCATATGGGGGCTTTTTAACCAAGTTTGCCCTTTTACTGAAGACTGTTCCCCCTTAGCATCCAAACGTTTGTTCTTCTTGCTTTCCTCTGGGCCCCTCTTCATGTTTACCATGCCTTCCTCCCACCAAAAAGAAAACAATGACAGAACAATAGGAAAGTCCTTCAGAGTATGTTGTCTTCTGCTTTGTCGTGTGATCTCCATGTGTCCAGGAAAACTGAGTGGCTTTGTCACAGCTGTGTTCTCAGATCTGCAAAGTAAGCTGGTGCCTCTGCATAGGGCCCAAGAACCCCATGTCCGAGTCTCCCCTGGTCTCATGGAAAGGGGCTCCGGAGCCGCAGCGATATCTGCTGTGTGGGCTCTGCCTCAGATCCCCAAACCCCTCAGGAGCAGCCGCCTCCCTTGACTATTTGGGAATTAGGACCGGTTTGATTACAAGAGTGAATACAATGTGGAATTTACCAAAGAGAATCAGGTGCAGTGCTATCCTTGGAATTCGAGATTTCTCCTGACACAGCTGCATCACTGCCTTTTGCCTCTTGGGTGAGTTAAAGCTAAATTATTAAATACTCGGCCAAAGTCAAAGACAAGACACCGTGAGCATGATGAAGACCGTGAGGACAGAGTTCTAGGCAATAATGCATCCACGCCCCAACCCCTGTCCTCCTCCACCCTCTCCCAGTGCAGAGTGGAGAGACCTGTATCCACAGCAGTATCCTCCACCCCTAACTCCACCGGGGGACTGGATCCTCAGCCACCCCAAGGCCTGGAACAGGCTGCCGTGTGTCCTGGGAGGAAGAAGGGGAGGGCACAGAGGCAGCACCACCCTGCCCTGTAGAAATGCAAACCAGGGTTGGCCGACCTGTGGGGGCTGTGACTGCAGGACAGCATGTCTTTCTGAGAAAGGTCCCTACTAGCACGGCACGTTTCCCCACCCCATCCCGCTCCTCTGGCTGAGCTTGTAGCTTCAAGAAAACTGCCCATGGAATGTGAGAAGAAACAAGGGCACCAACCTAAGTTGATGTTTTCGTTGGCTCAATCTAGTTGATCCGTGGAGACATACTGTGGTCAGATCGACCTTACATAAGAAACACTTTCAAACAAAACAACGTGAAACGCGAGGGGAACGAGAGGTTGATAGCGCTGAGCAAGCAGGGCAGTTGGGCTGTGCCCCTGCCTGGAGGGCTCCTCATGAGCCCCTCTCAGGCACCTGTCTGCTTTCTTGGTCAGTACTTCCCCACAGCCGGGCCAGGCTTATAAAACAGGAGCACCCTGTGACAGCTCAGTTCTTGCTTCTTCACAGGGGGACCTCTCTGATATCCCACTGGAAAGGCAGTGGGCCTTCCCAGCTGAAAACTGAGTGTCCACCAACCCACAACCCAAAACTAGACCCTGCTCAAGTACTGGGAGGAAAAGATGAGACCCAAAGCCCAGTGGATCCTGAGCTGAGATGCTAGAGCTGGGAGAAAAGTCCTGGGAAGAAAAGATGAGACCCAAAGCCCAGGGGATCCTGAGCTGAGATGCTAGAGCTGGGAGAAAAGTCCTGGGAAGAAAAGATGAGACCCAAAGCCCAGTGGATCCTGAGCTGAGATGCTAGAGCTGGGAGAAAAGTCCTCAGATGCACCTGTCTCTTTAGGACATATGTTCCCTCAGGCCTAGGCCTCAGCAACGAGAGACAGGAACGTTCTGGCTGACTTTCCACCTCCACCAGCTGCCCAGCCCATCCCTGGCAGACGCACAGATGCCCCCAGGAAAGGAGAGAGAAGAGAAGTCTTCCCCAGCCCTCACTGTTCCTCATTCCAAACATTCTGTGAGTCCCAGCACACTGGAAGAGTGTGTCCTCCGCCAAGCACAGCTCCCTGTTTCTAAGAAAGGGAAGAAAAAATAGTTGAAAGGGTTTTTGGACCATGGAGAGCTTAAGTTTCTGGTAACATAAATGAATCAGACACAGGTAAAAGAATTTTCTCCAGAAGTAAAGAAAGATGCTGTGAGTTCCTCTATTGGACCAGAAAGTGGGGAAAAGATAGCGGAGAAGGGAGATGCATCCAAGGTTGAAAGGAGGGAGAAAACCACTGTGAACGGTAGATCAAAGAGAGGGTCTGGTGACGACAAAGGTCAGCGTGCACCTCCCAAGGCCATATCCTGAACTTGCTTATTACTCAACTTCTTCACCTCTAAAGTTATAGATTTAAATATTGTGTCCACCAACCACGACTTACAATCCTTCCAGACCTTTCATGCTCCCTCAATACTTATTCTAGGGACCCCAGGTCCTTGACCCACCCACCATACCCACATCCCCATCTTTATTTCTCCTCCATCTCTACTTCTTTCCCTGTGCACATGGAGTCCATGTTCCAGCACTGCAAGCTCCATCTTGCCAACATTCCTGTCTTCCTTGCCCCACTGACTGACTAG
This sequence comes from Bos mutus, assembly GCF_027580195.1. Taxonomy (NCBI): domain Eukaryota; kingdom Metazoa; phylum Chordata; class Mammalia; order Artiodactyla; family Bovidae; genus Bos; species Bos mutus. Next base: position 35,870,619 of record NC_091645.1, read on the forward strand.
GGCACCACAGCAGAGCCCACGGAGACCACTGCACCCTCTGCCCCAGGCTTACCATCATGGTGTTGACTCTGAGAAGCAGGGCCCATGCCACTGAACTCAAGGGGCCACCATGAAGTTAGCATGTTCAGTGGAAGCTCTGACCAGCCACCCAAGCAGGCCTCCCTCATTAGTTCTATCGCTGATCCTGTATAAAATTACCTTCCACTTTCTTCACTCTCCTGATGAGTTCATGATCCCACCATGAGTGGAAGACCTCACCTCTCCCAACTCAGCAGAACTCAACCCTACATCACCCATGATTTGAGGAGAAAGGAGACACAGTCTCACTGCTGACCAGTCAGGCTACAGACCTGAAGCTAGAGGAACACCCTGATTTTATCTTATTTTAGAACCGAGAAGCATATTCCAGTAACTCTCAAGTATATAGTAGACGGGGTATTTGGGACCTTATTAAATTAATCTCCCAGGTCCTCCGGGCATAGAGCATAGGCTTCCAGGACTCCCCACCCCATCATCCTTGCCTGCCCCTCTTTCTTCTACCACCCACCCAGAGTCCTGCCTTTCCTTGTGCTTGCTCCCTGGCATGATTTATCACTTAGTCCACACTGTCTGCTGTCGCTGCTGCATGGACCTGGACCTTCAGATCTCAGGGTGGATGAGGGGAAGCTAGACAAGCCCTCGTGGGGACACAATCAGGACAACAGTGACAGCAGCCTCCCCACACTTGCCCGTCTCTGGGGCACTGTGATGCTGGAAGAATGTGTGCTTCTGCTCCATCTGGAGTTATGTTATCAAAGATCCCTCTATTTTTCTAGTCCCCAGATGTGCTAGATCTCAGAAAACGGATGGGATTTTAAAAAATCAAAAAACAAAAAACCCTGCCCACAAGAGAATGAAAGTCATCATTCAAGAAATCACAGTATCTTGCCACTGGTCTTAAGGTCTGACCCATAGGTCTACTTAGTCTTTTAAAACTATCCTCTTTTCCTGCTTCTGTTACACATTGAGCTATTTTCTCCAGGTAGAATCAGTTCCTTGCAGACACCACAGCCCTCTCCATTCTCAGGTCCTCAGTCCACATCTATTCTTCCCTCTTCCTGAAATGACCTTGCTCCTTGCTTTTTCTTCTCCCCCAACTTCAGCAGTGCCCTCAGTTCAGTTCAATTCAGTCACTCAGTCGTGTCCAACTCCTTGTGACCCCATGAATTGCAGCATGCCAGGCCTCCCTGTCCATCACCAACTCCCGGAGTTCACCCAAACCCACGTCCATCGAGTTGGTGATGCCATCCAGCCATCTTATCCTCTGTCGTCCCCTTGTCCTCCTGCCCCCAATCCCTCCCAGCATCAGAGTCTTTTCTAATGAGTCTTATTCATAAATTCCCAGATTCAAGGTCACTTAGTCAAAGAAGCCCTCAGGTTAGGTGCAACACCCCACGGCCTCATGTACTTTGCTTTTCAGACACTAAGCTGGACCACAGAGCCCGTGAGGCCAGGACCACACCCTGGGTTCACTGCATCACTGGCATCTGCTGCCTGTTGTGCAGCAGGCACTTAATAAATAAGAAAACAAATGATTGAGTTATTTCTGTCTTACAATGTGTTTACAGCTCCCCACATCCCTCTGTTGCTTCCACTCTCCTAATCCGCTACCAAGTCCCTCTCCCCACAGCTCCCCACAGGACTGCTCGCGAGGCCGACAATGACCTTGCTCAGTCCCACAGACGTTCCTCTCTCCTGCCACCTGAGTCCTCGCCTCCTTTGTGGTTCCTGTCCTCCAGTCACTCCTAACTTGTGGAGACCCTCAGGGTCCTACCCATGCTTCCTGGGGTATCTCATACACTCTCATGCTCATGGTTTTTTCCAACATGCAGATCATTCTCAAATTCAAATCCTGAGACTATGTTGGGGTCCCCAAGATCACCTCATCATCAGAGATTCACTGGAATGCACAACACTCAGTGCAAGTTGTGTTTACAGCTAAGATTTATTACAGAGACACAGGGAGGGACAGAGATACAGGTGGGTCCAGAGGAGTCACCGTAAGGCTTCCCTGTGCTCACTCCCCCCAATTATGAGGGGTCACATGGAGCTCACTGTTCCCCAAATACATGCCTGTGAGGTGTCAGCCCAGGGAAGCCCAGCAGGGACTCAGAGCTCAGGGCTGTCCCTGGGGGCTGCTCACATAGGTACCCTCTGCCTCATACACCAACATTCCAGACTCCCAGAAGGAGAGCCGGTGTTCAGCATAAACCACATGGTCTGCACAAACAGTCCAGGCACCGAAAACCAGACTTATCAGTTAACTGGTGATGTTGACATTTTGAGAGCCAAGTTCCCAGATGCCAGCCAAGGGCCAGCCTTGTGACAGGCCTCACTAGGGACAGTGGCCTGGGCCTGATGTGTCCCTTCCTTTCTGCACAGGCTGGATCACTTTCCTGAACCATGGGTCCGTATGTTTACAGCTCCCCACCAGACTCAGTGCCTCAAACTCACCCTCTCCCAGCTGCTGTGCCTGTTACCTGTCTTCTGTTCCCCTCCTGCTCCTCATCCATCCTGTGCACCGGCTCCCACATGAACCATATCCCTCTAATCCTCCTGCTGCTCAGGACCCCCAAACCTAAGTCAGCGTCCACCATGCATCCCACCCCTCCCATCTGATTCTCACATTATTCATAGTTTTCCTTGGAAGGAAAGCTATGACCAATCTAGACAGCATATTAAAAAGCAGAGACATTACTTTGCCAACAGAAGTTCGTCTAGTCAAAGCTGTGGTTTTTCCAATAGTCATGTATGGATGTGAGAGTTGGACCATAAAAAAGGCTGAGCACCTAAGAATTGATGCTTATGAACTGGTGTTGGAGAAGACTCTTGAGAGTCCCTTGGACTGCAAGGAGATCCAACCTGTCAATCCTAAAGGAAATCAACCCTGATTATTCATTGGAAGGACTGATGCTGAGGCTGAAGCTCCAATACTTTGGCCATCTGATACAACCAACCAACTCATTGGAAAAGACCCTAATGCTGGGAAAGATTAAAGGCAAAAGGAGAAGGGGACAGCAGAAGATGAGATGGTTAGATAGCATCACTGACTCAGTGGACATGAATTTGAGCAAATCCCGGGAGATGGGCAGGGGAGCCTGGCACACTGCAGTCTATGAGGTCGCAAAGAGTCGGACAGGACTTATTGACAGAACAACAATAACAGATCTTTTAAATACAAACATTGGATCATTTCACTTCTCCAGTTAAACCCTTTCATGGCTCTCTGATGCACTGAGCATGTAAATGTAACCCTCTCAACAAGATGTGCCGGTTCCCAAGTGACTGTCACCAGAAACTCCTAGTGACACTGTGTCTTGTCAGCTTCTCCCCAAACCCTGTTACCCCAGGCCTCGCACGCCCTCCCTGAGCCTACAGTGCTCTTTCTTCTGCTCAGCCCGCTCCCTCCTCTCATCCTTCACGTTGAAGACTGAAGTCACATCCTCGGAAGTCCTCCCCCATTTTCCATAGTCTAAATGAGGCCTGATTGCTCTCTTCCATAACAGTAACTGTGTATGTCTGCGAGGAGTATTCATCTGATGCCTCCTTCAAGCTCCATGGAGCCAAGACCCAGTGTTTGCCCTGGATGTCCAGAGCCAAGCCAGTCCTGAGAAATGGCTGTGTGCTTCTCCATCTGGGCAGGCTGCCATGACAAAGCCCTGGAGATGAGGGGCTTAAGGAACAGGAATCTGATTCTCACTGTTTCAGAGGCTGCAAGTCTGAGACCAGGGTGCAGTCATGGTCAGTTCCTGGTGAAGACCCACTTCCTGGCTTGCCAACGGCCACCTTCCCTGTGCCTTCCTAGGGCTTTTCCTTGGTACATGCTCATGGGGAGAGGGAGAGAACTTCCTCCGAGTTCCTTCACAATTCCCTCCTCCTGTAGGACAATTCCTCCTGTAGGACACACCCAGCCCACCTCTCAACATGGTGTATCTCTCAGCAGTGCCCCTGCGAGGCTCCCTCTTCTCCTGCAGGAGTAGGTCCAGTGCCCCGGCTGCCCTCACATCCCTGCCTCCTACAGGGCGGCGCTCTCTGTGGGGCCAGCAGACTGCACCCACAGCTCCTTCACCCCTTACTTTCCTGCATTGGCGATGGTGCATCCAAGGAAGCCTGGTGAGCAGATGCAACAGAACGGCCCAAACCTGTGCTCGTAGGAGCCGAGGCACTGCCAGAGACATGTCCCAAGGGTGGAAAGAGCCATGCCAGTGAGCCAGAGGGCAGAGGCCAGCTCGGCGTGCTCACTCAGCACGGGGTCCAAAGCCCCTCAGTCCCGGGCCGCCGTGGGGAGCTCCCTTGCCCACTGGAGGAAGAGCTGGCCCAGCATGCCGCCGCTCCCACTGCCTCTGGTGCCTGTCCTCTCCAAGTTCTGAGCGCGGCCATCGGTGAGGGAGGCACACGGTGGACGCTTCTCACGTAGAGGCCCTCCCTCCCTCTTCCTGCTGCCCCTCTCTGGCCCACCCCTGACTCCACATCACACGCGTGCCTCCTGTCCTCCACCCTCCCGCCATTCTCTCCTCCTCCTTGGGCAACTGGCATTGCCCTCGCTGTGTTGTATACCACTCCAGCGGATCCATGTGGATAAACTGGTCCATCATCCCTTTTGTCTGAAGAGCCTCACTCTAGTGACAGAAATAAAAATTGAGAAGAAATTGCTAGCACCTCCCCCATATTCTAAGTTGAACGCTCACTTGGATGTCACACATGTGGCAAAAGGGTGAGCATATGTATTAGAAAAGCAGTGGACGAAGTGTTAGGTGACCTGGCTTTGTGTCTGTCATTTATCAACGAAGTGAACCCAGGCAAGCCACACAGTCCCTCTGAGAAAAGTTCCTCCATGGAGAAAATGTCCTGCCAACTGCAGAGCATTTGTACAAGATTTAGATGAAAGAATGCTATGTGAAAGTGCACTGCCAATTATCACATGCTGCAGAAATGTAGGGAATTCAATACGCTGAATCTTGGGAGAGTGGACTTGCTGGATCAGGATTTTGGTTACAATTAAATCCCTGGGTTGGAGAAGGATGCAGGCAGAGAAGGAGAAAGAAAAGCATGCAATTACCTAGCTAGGGAACACCAGAACTGGTAGCATAAGTCCTCTGTATGATGACAAGTTGATGGGGATTGGGCGGAACCAAAGAGCCAGCCTGAACGTGCCAGCCCCAGTGGTCCAGGGCTTCACCTCCAGTGGCAGACTGGGCAGATGTTCAAAGGGTGGGCCACACTCCTCTCCCCTCCCAGTACTGAGCCTTGGGAAATAAACACAAGCTCTGATGATCAAATAAACTGATTTATATTTTTATTACAATAGCAAAAGATTAGAAACTACCAAATGCCTGTCATATGGGACGTGTTAAATTATGGAAATTCATTCAATGATACACTACGCAGCCATTTTAAAAGGTGAAAAAAACAAGGATGCTGAACAATATAGTATGCTAGCAACTGTGGGGAAATATATGATTTGTTTGCTAATGTACATTTAAAACATGTGCAGAGGACCCTGGTGGGCTCTACAGAGGGACTAAAGCGCTAAGGGGCAGGAGCGTGGGAAGATGTACATGCCCGTTGTGTCTTCTGCACGTTGAACTATGTGACTGTGAGACCACCCGCCCTGTGTGCACCTGTGTGTGCGTGCGTGTGTGCGTGCACACACGTGTGTGTGTACAGTTTTATTGGACTGGATCAATGTCTTGAACCTGAAGCCAATGGACTCTCTCCTTCCTAACACTTGGGTCTCCACCCTAATCTCAGGCCCTATGAACCGCACGTGCAAAAATCAAATCCAGACAGCAACATGCATGATAAAAGCAACAGAACACGTGCTGTCGGTTCCTGGGAAGCAGCCTAGGGCTGTGGACAGCAGTGTGGTTCTCCCAGTCTCAACAGTGGGAAGAGAGGGCTTGGACGCTTCTCCAACCGGATGGCCTTTCCCTGCCGTGTCAATGTAAACGGTGGGCTGACAAGCATCCTCCCTAACAGTATAAGAAAAGTCAGCATCAAGTGGAGGAAGAAGAGACAGACCACATGTGTGAAACAGTTGAGGCTGGGGAGGTGGGTTCAGAGAAAGAAGTTGATCAGAGTCTGCAAAGCTAAGTCAAAGGATTCTGAGAAAAATTAAGTGGTGTCAGGGTGTCATGGGTCACAACTTCCGCTAGGGCCAAGGACCCAAATATTTTCTATTGCATCCATTAGTAAGAGGGAAGCATACAAGGGACGTAACCTTTGACCTGGCGTAATGAGCGGGTACACTGACAAAATGGGTGCGTGATTCATTCCGGTTCTAAGGAAGCCCCTCGCCTTCCTGGTCCCTCACTGCCTTCCTGCTCCCCGCTTGCTTCAGTGTTCCAGCATTCTGTTTTACATTTGGCTTTGTTCAATCCCTGCATCTGCTTAGCCAATTTCTGCTTAGAAGCTAAAGTGCCAAGAAGCTACACGAGAAGACAGGGCCTGGGCAGGATCAGAACTGCTGGAGATTTTGCCACCAAGATTGCCAGGAGAGCTTTGCAAATGGAATCAATCTGAATGCAGCTGATGAGAAACATGTGAATGAGCAAAGCCAGCACAAACAGAAACCGTTGAGTTTCCCACCGCAGTAGCCTGGAGTGGCTTCTCCAGAGAGTCTACTCATATGTGTTTGCCTTGCTGTCACAAGGAGGACACATGCTTCTTCTTGGAAACGCTTCCAGACCCGCTGATTAACCCTAACCTTACAAAGCCCACGTCTCCTTGGGCCCACTTAGCGTTCTTTTGTGTGTAGTTTGCCCAGTAGCTGACTGGTTCCTCTGTTTGATATGTGTTTATGGGAGACAGGTGGGAGGTAAGTTTTCTTCAATATATGGTGCCTCCTCTTCCCTGGAATTTGAAAAGGTTAGAAAAGCTCTCCCCTGACTAGGTATGTCCTTATCATCCCCAAATAAAAGAAAATCAAGATATCTCTCAAATTTAGTCAAAGAATTTGGGGCATTCTCTTGTAATTTCCTCAGAGAGACATTCCTGATGCCAGCCATTCATTGACGTCATTCACTGTGACACGTCTCAGGTGAGGTTATAATAAAGGAACACGATTATTTGCCTAGAGCTGAGAAAGAGTCAGATGGTAACACCTGAACAGAGAGGTTGTCAAGCAACTTCTGAGGAAAAAGGCACTCTGATTTCTACTAATTCTTGCCCTGGAGCCCAGTCTGCTGTGTGTTCAGAGTAGAACAATCCCAACACCCCCATGAGATATGCACCTCAGAGAAGCATCGTTCTGGCAGTGTCTGGTTTCCTTTTCCTGGTTCCGTCTTCACCACACGGCCTTTTCCATCTCAGCTGAGAGCAGTTGGCCAGCTTCCACGGTCCTGACAGTGCCCATTAGCTACCCAGATGTTATGCTGTATCTCTCAGGTGCTGTGTCTTTAGCTGGCATGATTTGGAGCAAATGCCACATGGGGATTTGGCATCTGCAAAGCTTTGGTCCAGACCTGGGACTGATGGTTATTGATGGCTTTGTGATTTAATATTTGGGAGTCATCTAGCCACCAGTCCAGAAACAATTAAACCACTGGTCAGGGAGTTGTTCTGCTCCTTAGGTTCGCTGAAGGATAACTTAGCTATCTGTTACTCTGAGCATAAACATTACACTGACCTCGATCCAGGAATTTAAACAGTGTCATTTAATGTAAACGCTAGCAAATACCTTCTTGCTGAAGTGGTCTGTTTTCAGAATGGCTTAGTGTTTCTTCCCTCCAAAAGTACTTTAGGGCAGTGGACTTTAAACTCTTCGTCAGATCTGCGTTTCTTCTCTCATTTACATGGCTTGGCCTCCGGAGCTTCTAAAGTTGAGGGAGCCCTCTGCTGATGGCCCGGGTGTAACTTCACAGCACACAGCAAGGAGACTAAGGGAAGTCTCCAGAGCTCCTGAAGTTGAAAACCGTCACCTGTCTCTAGACGCACAGCAGACTTCGCTGTGAAAAGTCTGGCTCTAGAAATTTCCTTTATTTCCTCAAAGAATCCACATTGTTTCCGACTTTATTCTTCCAGGAAGTAGAAGAAAAAAGTCGTCTGTCTGTCTCTCTCTGCAACTGCAGTGCCATTATCCACTCCAGAACAACTCTGCTCAGCATGTGTCCTGCAGTAAAGGAGTGGGAGCTGCCAGAATATATACAGAATCCCAGCATCATGGGACTGGATTTAGGAACATTTACCCTTTGTGGTCAGAGAAGGCAGTGGCACCCCACTCCAGTACTCTTGCCTGGAAAATCCCATGGATGGAGGAGCCTGGTGGGCTGCAGTCCACGGGGTCGCTAGGAATCGGACACGACTGAGCGACTTCACTTTCACTTTTCACTTTCCTGCATTGGAGAAGGAAATGGCAACCCACTCCAGAGTTCTTGCCTGGAGAATCCCAGGGACGGGGGAACCTGGTGGGCTGCCGTCTATGGGGTTGCACAGAGTCGGACATGACTGAAGCGACTTAGCAGCAACCCTTTGTGGTGTGTCCAGACGGAGAACTTGATGAGGCCACAACTTCAAGGAGGAATTATTCCCAGTAGCTGTGGCCTTGATGCTGGAGGTTAACAGCTTAACACCAGGGTGTGCAGCCCAATCCGGAAGTCTGAAAATTTACGGTGATATGGACAGGCTGCCTGCCAAGGCCTGCAGTGTGAATCCCAAGAGGAGCACCTTCTATTCTGAGACCTCTCTCAACCCAGGGCACACCATCCTGTGCTTTGATGAGTGTCCTACCTCTCTGCCTACATGCTTCTTTCTCCAATTCCTTTATTTCTAAACTTTCTTTTCAATCTACAGACAATGAGGAAAACTTACTCCCTGACCCATCTGACTTTCGGAAAAGAAGTCATGAGGTAAAGTGAGTGAAATACCTGCCCCAGATGTCAGCAGGGAGAACCAAGGTACAACTTCCCTTGCCACAGGCATCAAAAGGAACGTAAAGAAATGGCAAAGAGTATCAAACCTGGATGAAAGGGAACAAAAGAACAATAAGATCCTTTTCCTTGAGACGGCTCCGCTGGAAAAAAAAAAAAAAGTGAAATCTCATGCCTCATAACACAACCAACACTGCTAATAACCACAGGCAGAAGGAGCCGTCTCTGGAAAATCAAAAGGTCTTTGGTGCTCAGAATTCTTCAGTGAGTCCCCATGGCCCAGTGCAACCTGAAGTTTTCAAGAGGATATTCAGCTTGCTTTGCTTTTTCTGCTGCAGTCCCTACCTGACCCAACACATGGACACAGAGCTCACTCTCATTTTGCAGTTAGACCATTTTCTCCTCATGTCTTCCTGTTCCCATCCCTTTCTCCTCCATTTGTCAGGGGCACAGCCCCCCACCCCATTCTTCAAGACTGAGCACAGATGTCCCATCCTCCGTGAAGGCTTCTCCAGCACTGCCAGCAAGAATAAACTCCTCTCTCCCTTATCTTCCCAAGGGTTTTTGTTGACATCCTGCTCCACCCCCACCATTATCATACTGAATGTACAGTCCTGATAGTCATCTCCTCTGCAGTTTACAAATAAGATGAAGCCACACGTTCCTTCCTCCGTCTCCCCTCGAACCCCCTCCTCCCCCAGGTTTCCTCACACCCTCCCATTCACCATCCTCATTCCTCCTGCCAAGGGACTGCCATAGCATCTTTCATATTGGACATTCTCAACACTCTGCTTGTTCCATTAAATTACATTAATAACAAGAAGATCAGAGATTATGGTTCACTCTAAAGACAGAAGAAGGCAGTAATATGACAACAGGTAAGTGAGATATTACTTCAGATCCTAAGTCATAAACACCCTCATTTGTCAACTCCAAGATGGCTTATCTAGAAGCATCTCAAAATTTCTAATTTCTCCAGTTTTCAGACCCTGCCTTCTACATGTGACCATAGAGCACTGAGAACAATTTCTGAGCAACTGTGAGTTAGGGACCACTCCCCCACCCACCTTGTTCAAGACACTTTACTTCCATCTGCTATAAATTTGTCATAAAAATGATCCAAACATGCTATGAGCAGGGGCCAAGTGCTGACCCCAGAGCTGTGCCATGACTAGCCCAAAGTGGCCTTGAACATGACAAGTTGAAGATATCCAGTCAAGATATCTTGTCCTTCAAGATGATCATCACAGTGGTCGATGGACTTTGGAGTCTGACAAACCTGAATTCAAATCGAAGTTAAACATTTTAACCTTCAGTTTCCATACCTCTGAAATGGAGCTAATAAAATCCCTCTTCATCATCAGGTTGCTTTTAGGATTAAATGGGATTTTGAATATTAAGTACTTAACTACTCACAAGAAATGCTCAGTAAGTGAAAGCTATTCTTTACAGTAACACTTCCATAATTTAATACATTTCTGAAAGTTCTCTTTTGGAATCACCTTCAAAGCCCTTTTACAAGTCACATGTAAAAATCATGGGGTTTTTTTTTCTAATTTTTTTTTATTCTTTATTTTGTGCTAAAACAGTACCATCTTCAAGTCTCTATTTTATTAATCAGATTTATCTAAACATTTTATTTAGAGGTTCACAAAAGTCAAATCCACTATTTAAAGAACAAGTGTTGCAATCACTGCCTATATGTTTCAGGTACTTACAGAATTCCAAAGGCATTGTTCAAAACCCAAATACTGTATAAAAGCATTTATATCTTACACAAACATCCCAGACCCATTCCCCACAATACCTAGTAAAAGGTTAGAACCACTATTCCTAGCTTAATTCAAATCAAGTATTTTACTGAGCAAATATATGAAGGTTATTGAGCGATGACAACTGTAAAAATCAGGTCTTTTGAGTCCATAGACTAGAATGCCAAGAAACCCCAAACTGTGGAAGCAACCCAGCCTGGAAGCTGAGTTAAGCTGCCATTCTAGACAGCTTCAGGGCACTTCAGTGGAGGGATAATTTCTCTGAGCTTCCTTCGGGACCTGAGAATAACTTCAAATATTACCTAATATTCCCATTTTTCACTGCGTAGCCAGAGAATGTCCTTGAAAGGCCACTAGATTCACTCACAGACACTGCTAGAGTGCTGCTTCTTCAAGAGTGGATTATTATTCATTTAGAGATGGTTGGATGAAATCACTGACTCAATGGACATGAGTCTGCGTAAACTCTGGGAGTTGGCGGTGGACAGGGAGGCCTGGCCTGCTGCAGTCCCTGGGGTCGCAAAGAGTCAAACACTACTGAGCAGCTGATGACTGACTGAATCGACAAGCACTTCCTGGCTCCTCTTGTATATATAGCACTTAACACCATAGGAAGATAATGCATGGCCCCTGACCTCATGGGGTTTCCATTCTAGAGGAGGCTAGAACCTAGAATTTCAATGTGAAAAATGTCCATTCTAAATAGAACATGAGACTACAAAGAATCTATCATAAGTAACGTAGTGATTCATTGAGTAAACAGTAGAAACAATGCATGCTATGGAGAGAAAGACACCTATGAAGGGAGTGGTCCTGGAGGCCCTGGAAGGAAACTCAGCCCAAACAGCGAGAAAGGCTTTCAGTAGGCAGAGAGAAGGGGAGTGATTCCAGGGAAGGGGACCACCGCAATAAAGCCAAAGTTATATAAGAGGCCTTGGACCAAGACTCATAAATAGAGTCTAAAGTAAGGATGGAGTGGTTATAGAATGAGAAAGGTAGTTTGGGACCAGATTGTAAAGCATCTGAATGGCAGGAATTCATACTTAATCCTATAGAGTCTAGGACTTGACACTCCCCTGTTGTAGGCTGGAGAAAGTTAGGCAGGAGACTAAGCTTTCAATGGGCCCTTTTGACATGAGCTCCATAATCAAAGGGTCTCACAGGCAACTGAGTCTAAATTTTCTGCCTTAGAAAAAATAGGGGGATTAGCTGTACATTTTAGTCTTCTATGTTCACTCTGGCCTCTCTGACTGAGGGTCACCAGTGATGGGCAGCTGAAGCAGGAAGAGCCAAAGAAACTCAGAGCTGCTGGTGGCTGGAAAGAAATTGTCCCTGGCAGTGAAATCTGCCCCACTGATGCCTGGGATAGAGCAGTGGGATTAGGTGGTTTGCTGGGCCCCATGGCATGGTCTGCGGTGCTGTCAGCAGCCTTTCATCAAAACCTGATGGTGCAGCAGGCAGTGGTGGCTGTTTTATGTTCTGGATATGAAATGCAGGCTTACGTGTCCTCTATTTATACATGCACCCAGGCCCGCTGGATGACTGCCATTCCATTCAAAGGAGGTAAAATAAAACCTTCTCGTGTAGCACACTGACACGCACACCACGCATTCCTGGAAGCAGCGGGCAAGAAAGGGTTTGACCTCCAGCCACAGAAAGAGAATCCAGTAGGGGAAACCGCACAGCGGCCTAACAGACCACAAAGAAATCCATTCTCAGAGTGTGGAAAGCTGGTCGTTATAAAAGCAGTAAGTGGCATTTTGAACAAACCAAACCAATTTTGAAGACAAGATGAAAGGCACTGGGGGCACCACCTGTCCCATTTGCATCAGCTTCACTGTCAGACTCCAGTCTTATCAAAATTCTTACATCGGGAGCCCACATAGTTTACACTAGCTTCATCCCCCATGCCTCAGGCATATCCTACAGCAGAAACTAAGCCAGTTTCAACCCAAAGAGAAGCAGATTGCGGAAGTCAGCATGGCTGGTTGTGTGGGGAATGGCTAAGTGGAATTTGAAGGCTCCTAGAGATACAGCTGGAGAAGGCAATGGCAACCCACTCCAGTACTCTTGCCTGGAAAATCCCATGGACGCAGGAGCCTGGTAGGCTGCAGTCCATGGGGTCGCGAAGAGTCGGACACGACTGAGCGTCTTCACTTTCACTTTTCACTTTCATGCATTGGAGAAGGAAATGGCAACCCACTCCAGTGTTCTTGCCTGGAGAATCCCAGGGACAGAGGAGCCTAGTGGGCTGCTGTCTACAGGGTCGCACAGAGTCGGACACGACTGAAGCGACTTAGCAGCAGCAGCAGAGATACAGCTGGGACTCCCTAGGTGGCACAGCCATAAAGAAGCCGCCTGCCAGTGCAGAAGATTCAGGAGACAGGGGTTCGATCCCTGGGTAGGGAAGAGCCCCTGGAGGAGAAAATGACAACCCACCCCAGTATTCTTGCTTGGAGAATTCCATGGACAGAGGAGTCTGGTGGGTTACAGTCCATGGGGTCACAAACAGTTGGACACAACTGAGCAACTAAACAACAAGAGAGATACAACCAGCAGGCGGAGTACTCTGACAAAATCCACTACTTCATGGACCTTCCGTTTCAACCCCCAGCCTCCCGTTCCTCCCAGATCCCCCACACATGAGCGTCTATAAACAGACCCATATTTTATCAGCCACCTCCTTCCTAATGCTTTCCCAGGTTTCTAGGACTAATGCCACCTCTTCTGAACTTGTGATAATCTCATGGCACTTTTCACATACTTCATTTTGTCTGATTATTTACATATACAGCTTTTCCCCTGCTAGTTTGTGAACCCCTGTGGGTGAGATATAATCTCCCTCCTCCCCATATCACCTTAAACATCAGAGATATTCAATAAACTCTTATTGAAAAATATATACAGATACTTTTTGTATCATTGGGAAACTATAAATCATTTAGGAAAAAAATGGACACTATCAAAGGTTTATGAGTGGGAGACCACTTAGGAGATGACTGCCACAGTTCAAGGGACAGTAAGTGAGCATCCAAACTTAAGGGGGCAGGGGTGGTAGGCGGACAGAACGAGACATGCGGCCTCGATACATGCTGCTGACTCCCTCACTGACTTTTAGAGCAAAGTAGCAACTTAAGCAAAGCACAAATATCCTCCAGGATGAAGATCACAGTCAGATAGCATGCTCTCTGTCCAAACTTTGGCTCTGAACAGATAATTGGGTACTAAAACCAGTACTATTCAACTGTAAAAGTAGAAGGACCCTCAGATTTGATGTGGTGACCACCGACCTCGAGGAAAAGAAGGAAATGTGAGCATTTTCCCCTCCAGCATACCCTCACCTTCATCCTTCCTTCCCTTCCCCAAAGTCATCTTTTCCCTACCCAGACCTCACAGCCCCTTCTCTCCTCTACCACCTGAGTTAAATGCTCACTGTCCCTTGAACTGTGGCAGTTGTCTCCCACTGATAAATAGTCTCTGGTTTCCATTTTTTTTCTAAATGGCTTATAGTTTCCCAAACATGTCCCACACATTCCCACCCCCAGATCTCTGGTGAAGGCTTTGTGGGCCAGTGGAATATTTTCCCCCATGTCTGCCTATCTAAATTTTATTCTTCAAGATTCAATTTAACCACTTCATCCTTCATTGAGTCTTCTCTGAAATTTCCTGGAAGCAATTTCTCTTTTTCTGAACTCTCATAGCACTTGGCATCTTTTTACTGTATTTAGCACATTCTATATTACATCTTTCCATGTACATCTTCACTCTCCAATTAAAATGGAAATTCCTGAGGGCACGAATTTTATCTCCATGGTATTATGCATTGTTAATTTCATATATGTCCTCAATGAATATTTGTTGGGTGGATGATATTTGTTGTCTGAATGAATGAGGATATAAAATAATATAAATAATTGAATGAAAGGGATGGACTTTCAGTATTTCCCAGATTTAAGGAAAGGGAAAGTCACTCCAGATATTTTTGAGGTTGAATTTCTTACTTTTTACCTTTCAGACAAAGCAACTGAGATCAATGTAGACTAAATGCTTACGGAAATCATACTGCCCAATGCAAGGCTCTTTATTTTATGCCATTCTGCTTGAAGTTAGTCTCTATTTTTTTTAGTATCTGGCACATATATCATGGGATTATCTTCAAGAAAACAAGAAAAATAACCTAGTTCTTTTTATTCCCTTCTCATTAACCCTGTTTTAGTTCCATGCCTTCATAGAGGGTACAGATGAGCACTTACTTACAATAGGAAGATGTCCTACTCAATAGAAACAAAGCAGACATGGTCTAAGTATATCCGAAAAGCAAAAGTCTTTCAGGATCAAAAGTAATTACCAAAGAATTTCCTGGATGTCCAATGGTTAGGACGTGGCACTTTTACTTCCATGGACAGAGTTCAACCCAAGGTTGCGGAACTGAGATCTCACAAGCCATGTGATGCAGCCAAGACAAAACAAATTTCCAGATTAGAGTCTATGGACATGATGAGGAGTAAACTTTTATCAAAAGAAATGGCCTAATTGTGTAGAATATGAGGAATGACTCAATCACAGGTGCCTCCTTCCAGGCCAGGAAAACAGCTGGCTGCCAAGTGTTCCTGTCTCCCCTGGTCGTAACACCACCAGGATCTCGTTGGTAGATGGCTCCCTGGACTTGGGTCAAAGCCCATGAATGGAAACTCTCAGGGCAAACTTATTCTTCTTGCTGCTGGCAAACTGCCACAGAAACATTCCAACCCCCTGTGCTCCACCAGGAAGCAGGCATCAGCAGAGCACCAGCTACCAGGGCCAGAGTGGACTTGGCTCAGTAGAGGCCCAAGGCTCCAAGAAATGGGAAGATCACTAAACAGGCTGATTCTGCTGCAGCAGGAAGACTTAAGGCCTGCTCCTGAGAAATCTCTGGCAAATTTCCTCACAGTTTGAGTTGTGAACAGCAGTTCCTGATGAAAATTCAGAAAGAAGATAGTAGCTATTAACACCCTCTGGGCTGAGGTCTACAACTCTCTTGACAGTCTTTCTGCATGTTAGACAAAGGTGTGCAGAAAATCAGAACAGTTTACAGGCGGGTGGGGACTAGAGCTGCAGCTTGGAATCAGAAGGTAGTTCTCACCTGGCCTTTCTAAGAGATAAAAAGATACATGGTTTTGTGCCTCTATCTCCCCAACTGTTAAAGGGGTTTTCCTGGATTGAGACTGCTGTGCTTGTGTGTAAAATGCTGGAATTCATGCTCTGTAAGTATCAGCCAAATGTCCTGCAACCACATCAGCCTGGAGTGGGAACCCCAATGGTCACTTCAGGCTCACCTTCTCAGGGGCTGCTTCATCCTGGCAACTCAGTCTCTGGACATTGTTGCCCTTCCTCTGGCTGCAGCAAGCCCACTGGATCCCCAGTCTGGGGATCCCACAGCACAGAGCTGTGCTGCCCCTGCAAACAGTGGTGCGGCGTTATAGTGCTTGGCTCCAGCCCTCTCTCCCCAGAGGGTAGGCATCTGCTTCTCTCAGATTGCTTTACATCCTCTTCTTGAGCTCCCACACACAGACCTTGAGGGAAGTCTGACTGGTTTCTGTGGTTCACTAAGCTTCCTTGGAGGGTTGGGGTAAAAGGCCATTCAAAAGGCAATTTGATCATGTTATACTCTTCTAAAGTGTCCTTATCTTGGGACTTTCCTGCCATCCAGTGATTAAGACTTTGCCTTCCAGTGTGGAGGGTGTGGGTTCAATTCCTGCTTGGGGAGCTAAGATCCTACATGCCTTGTGGTCAGAAAGCCAAAAATATAAAACAGAAATAATATTGTAACAAATTCAATAAAGACTTTAAAATGGTCCACCTTAAGAAGAAAGCAAAGTGTCCTTATCTTAATGTTGAGGACATTTTTAAACATAATCACTATGCTTTCTTATTGCACTCTGTATTGCAAATTTCAGACTTAAATTGAAGAAAGTAGGGAAAATCACTAGGCCTTTAAGATATGACCTAAATCAAAACCCTTACAATAATATAGTGGAAGTGACAAATAGATTCAAGGGATCAGATCTGATAGATAAAGTGCCTGAAGAACCATGGATGGAGGTTTGTGACATTGTACAGGAGGTGGTGACCAAAACAATCCCCAAGAAAAAGAAATACAAAAAGGCAAAATGGTTGTCTGAGGAGGCCTTACAGATAACTGAGAAGAGAGGCAAAAGGCAAAGGAGAAAAGGAAAGATAAACCCATCTGAATGCAGAGTTCCAAAGAATAGCAAGCAGAGATAAGAATAAGAAAGTCTTCCTAAGTGAACAGTGCAAAGAAATAGAGGAAAACAATAGAATGAGGAAGACTAGAGATCTCAAGAAAATTAGACATATTAAGGGAACATTTCATCCAAAGATGGGCACAATAAAGGACAGAAACGCTATGTACCTAACAGAAGCAGAAGATATTGAGAAGAGGTGGCAAAAATACACAGAAGAACTATACAAAAAAGATCTTAATGACCCAGATAACCATGATGGTGTGATCACTCACCTAGAAACAGATATCCTGGAGTGCAAAGTCAGGTGGGCCTTAGGAAGCACTACTACAAACAAAGCTGGTGGAGGTGATGGAATTCTAGCAGAGCTATTTCAAATCCTAAAAGACGTTGCTATGAAAGTGATGTACTCAATATGCCAGGAAATTTGGAAAACTCAGCAGTGGTCACTGGACTGGAAAAGGTCAGTTTTCATTCCAATTCCAAAGAAGGGCAATGCCAAAGAATGTTCAAACTACCACACAATTGCACTCATTTCACACACTAGCAA
This sequence comes from Bos mutus, assembly GCF_027580195.1. Classification (NCBI taxonomy): domain Eukaryota; kingdom Metazoa; phylum Chordata; class Mammalia; order Artiodactyla; family Bovidae; genus Bos; species Bos mutus. The sequence continues at coordinate 35,888,089 of NC_091645.1, forward strand.
ACTAATGCTCAAAATTCTCCATGCTAGGCTTCAACAGTATGTGAACCAAGAACTCCCAAATTTTCAAGCTGGATTTAGAAAAGGCGGAGGAACCAGAGACCAAATTGCCAACATCCATTGGATCACAGAAAAAACAACAGAATTCCAGGAAAATATCTATTTCTGCTTTGTTGACTACGCCAAAGCCTTTGACTGTGTGGATCACAATAAACACTGGAAAAGTCTTAAAGAGATGGGAATACCAGACCACCTTACCTGCCCCTGAGAAACCTGTATGAAGGTCAAGAAGCAACAGTTAGAACTGGACTTGGAACGATGGACTGATTCTGAATTGGGAAAGGAGTACATGAAGACTATATTGCCACCCTGCTTATTTAACTTATATGCAGAGTACATCATGCGAAATGCTGGGCTGGATGAAGCACAAGCTGGAATCAAGATTGCAGGGAGAAAAGTCAATAATCTCAGATATGTAGATGACACCACCCTTATGGCAGAAAATAAAGAGCAACTAAAGAACCTCTTGATGAAGGTGAAAGAGGAGAGTGAAAAAGCTGACTTAAAACTCAGTATTCAAAAACTAAGATCATAGCATCCAGTCCCATCACTTCATGGCAAATAGATGGGGAAACAATGGAAACAGTGAAAGACTTTATTTTCTTGGGCTCCAAAATCACTGAAGATGGTGACTGCAGCCATGAAATTGAAAGACACTTACTCCTTGGAAGCAAAGCTATGACAAACCTAGACAGCGTGTTAAAAAGTAGAGACATCACTTTGCCGACAAAGGTCCATATAGTCAAAGCTATGGTTTTTCCAGTAGTCACGGATGGATGTGAGAGTTGGACTATAAAAAAGGATGAGTGCTGAAGAATTGATGCTTTTGAATTGTGGTGTTGGAGAAGACCCTTTAGAGTCCCTTGGACAGCAACAAGATCAAACCAGTCTATCCTAAAGGAAATCAACCCTGAATATTCATTGGAAGTACTGTTGCTGAGACTGAAGCTGCAATACTTTGGCCACCTTATGCGAAGAACTGACTCATTTGAAAAGACCCTGACGCTGGGAAAGAGAAGGCAGGAGGAGAAGGGGATGATAGAAGATGAGATGGTTGGATGGCATCACCGATTCAATGCACATGAGTTTGAGCAAGCTCCAGGAGTTGGTGATGGACAGGGAAGCCTGGTGTGCTGCAGTCCATGGGGTCGCAAAGAGTCAGAGACGACCGAGTGACTGAACAACAGCAACTGTGCTTTCATCACACTTACCAAAAATAACAATAATTCCCTAATGTCCTCTTTTACCAATCCCCATGCATATTTCCTTGATTTTCCCAATCTTCTTGTTGATTTGTTTCCATCAGGATCCAAACAAGGGCCTCACAGTGTATTTGGTTATGTCCTCTGAGTCTGTTTTACCTGATAATAACTCACTCTCCCTTTTTCCCTAATGCCATTTTTGTTGGAGCAGAATCCTCATTTGTTGGAGAAACTCGATCACTTTTCTTACTGAATGTCCCAACTTCTGGATTTAGCTACAAACATTGTATCCTTGTCATTTGGACTTCCCAGATGGCACTAAGGGTAAAGAACCCACCTGCCAATGCAGGAGACTCAGGTTCAATCCCTGGGTCAGAAAGATCCCCTGGAGTAGGGCATGACAATCCACTCTAGTATTTTTGCCTGAGAAATCCCATGGACAGAGAAGCCTGGTGGGCTATGGTCCACAGGGTTACAAAGAGTTAGATGTAACTGAAGCGCTTAGCATGCATGCACACACACATCCTTGTCATTTAAGTAGTTCTTCCAGCCCCTGTATCACCTATAAATTAATAGCAGTTCTGATGACTTGATTAAAGTCAGGATCGATTTTTAGGTGAGAAACATTCTAGGAAACACTGTTGCATCAGTGCATATAATGTCTGTGCTGCCCCTTTTACAGAGGGTAAGATTGATCACAGGGTGTAGGTGGTGTCAGCCTGATCCTCCCGTTATAATGTTCCCCACTGACATTTCAGTTAATAATTTTAGCCTCTTTAATGGATGTTGCTGGATCAATTATTTCTTTAGAGGTTGAAAACAGTGTATTTTTAAAAATTCTGTTATTTCTTCTGCATTTATTAGTTGGGATTCTTCTATTATAAGACCTACTTTTATCAAAGATGTAGTTACCCAAAACATATGGCATAGGAAAGATAAAATATATACTTTCTCAGTATTTATCCATTTTCAGAATAATAAGTTATTACCTTAGCAACTCCCAGTGGCAAGTTATTACATTGTTTACAGGGTTTTTTGGTTTCATTATGAACTCGTGGTTTTTGTGTATGTGACAGTTTTTAATCCATTATAGTTATCCTTCTTTTTGATCCAGAATTTGCCCTATTTGAACCAATAGGAGTGCCTTTAAAGTGGCTCCTGTGTTGTTTTGACATGATTTCAACTAGTCTGGTAGAGCTTTCTTGCAAAACAAGTTGTCCATGGCTCATCATGCAGATTTCTTGTCCGAAAGCTGAACTCAGCCATTTCACCATGAGAAAGGGTATTTAGAGACTCACTTCAGGATTTTTTTTTTCCCAATTAAGCATTGCAAACATAATTGAGACTTCCTGTGCAGACATCTCTCAGATCTCATTGTCTTTTTTTTCCCATTGGAGGTAAATACTACCGTGAATATGTTATTTATCACTCTTGTTTAGGTTTTTATTCTTTTACTATGTATTTTGGGCACGTATATTTTAAATGGCATTGTCTTGCAGATATTTGAATCTTATTAGATGGCATTACACTGTGTGTATCTTATTTCAACCAGTATTTCCCACACAGTGTTATATTCCTTATATTTACCCAGACTGGTAGATTGATTGCTGGTTCACATTAACCTCTGCGTGTTGTTTCACAGTATACACATACCACAACTTTTTTCCTGTTGATGAATTCTTTGGTTTTCAAATTTTGCCATTACAAACAAAACTTCAGTGAAGATTGTTGATCATACCTCACTGCACACTGCATGAGAATCTCTAGGGTATACTTCTAGATGCAAACCAGCTCAGTCATTGGGTATGAGCACTTCCACATCTACTAGATATTGTCAACTGCTCTTCAGGATGGTTGTACAAATTTATGCTTCCACCAGCAGTGTACAAAAGTCCACACTTTCTTCCTACATCCTCACTCAAACTTGCTATTATCAGATATTTTAATTTGTGAAGTGATTTCTCCTTGGCACCTTAATTTTTAATTTCTCTGCTAGTGAGATGAAAATTCTTCTGGTGTGTGTGTTGACTCTGTGGGTTGATGTTTCTATTGCATTTGAAAGTATAGTAATTAAGACCATAAGACTTGGAGCCAGAATCCTAGGCTCAAGCTCAGCTACATCTCTTAACTATCAGTGACATTAAGCATGCTATTTAACCCTTTCTCTATTTCTTTACCTGCAGAGTGGGGGCGATAAACATTTGTCTCATAGAAATATAGTGAAGATTAAATGAGTTAATATATCTCAAGTGCTTAGGACAGTGCCTGGCTATTATAATCACAATCATTGTTATTGGTTTCTCGAGTTCTTCCTATATTCTGGGTACAATTTCTTTGTCAGATTTTGCATTTTACATGTCTTTTCTCAAATGTCTGTGATTCATTTCTTACTTTGTTTTTTGGTATCTTTTGCTACTGCAGAAAGTTTAGGGTTAATATAATAAAAATTTGTCCTTACTTTTTCCTATAAGTTGGAAGTTTTGTTGTAAAGCATAAAGAATCTTTCTTAAATCTTTCACAAGGTCATAAGGCCTATATTTTCTTTAAAAGTTTTTAAAGATTCTTTTATCCCTTGTAGGATTTTTAACTTACTTGTGAGGTAAGAGAGAAACCAAACTTTGTGTTTTTCCCCACAGATAATCGATTTTCCGAGCACCATTTATTGAACAATCATTGTTTTCCCATTTATTTATAATTCTGCTTTTATCATGTATTGTGTCCACATACATGTGACTGGGTTTCTGGGCTTCTTTTCCAGTTCCATTGATTCATTTTTCAATTTTTTCATCATCCCACTATGTCCAAATACCTAAGATACATATAAAAATAAGCCTTCATATTTCACAGAACAAGCCCCATCTCTTCTTTTTTGAGATGGAATCTAAGTTCTTGGCCTGCTTCTCCATAGAGTCTCCTAGAGCCTGAAGGATAGTGAACACTGTGTCTAACATCTGAGAAATCTGGACGAGAGACTGGCTGGTAGCTGCTCTCCTGGCAGAGCAAACTTAGGAAGATCCCACCGTCCCAAGATTTATCTGAGCAAAGTACAGATATATTTCCCATGAGCCATCTGTGGGCCATAAGAAGAGTATTTGCCCTCGTGGGATCATCTGAGACCCATGTAAGAGGACTAGCTTTGACAAGGAAGTAGAGTTGTTAATAATCTAAGTAACCAGGGTGCCTAAGAACCTATGGTTTCACTTTAGTAACCACTCTAGAAGTCTTGTAAATGGACAAGTTTGTGGCAATACACAGAAAGAGACTAAGCATGGGCTTTGGAGTCAGGCCAGAGCTGCATAATGACTCACTCTCTAACAGTTGTGGGCTTAGAATATGCCATTTAATCTCCCTGTGCCTCTGTGTCCTTATCTAGAAAAGGGGGTTTGTTGTACCTCCCTGGTTGGGTAGCCATAGGATTAAACAAGAGGACTAATGTAACACACTCTGCGCAATGTCCAGCACTTGGTAAATGGTCATCTTTATTATGGACACTCTTCAGGGAAAAGGTGTCAGGCTTAAATTTCTAGCCTACAAAGGCATTCATTTGTGAGGTTAAGATGAAGGGATAGTGCCTCAGTTCTTCTTGTTTGCTCAGCAGTCAGTCCCATTGTTCTGGTAGCAGGGATCATTTTTTCTTAGACAGTCATCACCACCTTCTAGTGCCAGTTCATGTAGTTCAGGCTGATGGACTTGACCCTGCCCTCCACCTCTAGGGCTGAGAGTGATGAAGGCCTAGCCAATCAGCATCCTTCATTCCCCCTGGCTGCCATAATTGGTTCTGAATAAGGAGCATGACCCAAGTCGGTCCAATGAAATCCAACCCTGGGACTTGCACTAGAGCTGTGGGCCCAGAGCTGAGCTGCCAGCTGCTCTCTCTCCAGAGGAAGGGAGGGCCTAAACCAGCAGTAGAGGAGAGAAGGGCCAAGATATGGGGACCATGGGACCAAAACTCAAAGATATTCTGAGCCCTGGAATGAAGATATGCTGAAGCAATTCCATCCTGGGACTTTTCAGTTATGTGAAACAATGCATTTTTTTTAACTTAAGACCGTTTGAGTTAAATTTTCTGTTACTTGCATTCAAAAGGGTTCTGACAATGATTTTTAAGGCATTTCTTCTTCTTTAGTCTCCAGCTTACTGTATAATCATGTAAGCCCCTTTTGTCTGCTGCATTTCCTAACTTTATTAGGAAGAAGAAATCCCATGGCCTTAGTATTTAGACTTGATGGATAATGGAAATTGCTAAGGCATGATCACTCCCTGAGGATTAGAAAACGCAAATCCTTTCCATCTAAATGGATTCTTTTCTCTCAGGGTGGGAAGAAGCTGATATTTAGGTAAGTCTCTGTTTTTGTTCTCCAAACTCTGAGAAAGGTTGCTGTTAAAGGGCAACACAACAATTAAAAGCTGTTGGATATGAGAATGACAAGCTTGGCTGGTATGCAATACTGTGCAGCTGAGATGATTATTCTCAATTAATGGGCAAACATTACACAATTGTCTCTTTCAAGTCCAGAGTGCTAATATATAATACACAATCAGAGGGCATTGTACATCAGAATATAACTCATTAGCCAGTGCCAATTCTTTACCCCCTAGAAATAAAAGTCCGTTGTGTATGAAAGCTGCAATTTTGAGTCTTTTAAATTTGCAGCTATATAGACCAGGTGAGGGATTTCTATTTAGGAAGAATCCAAATGGAATTGGGAGTTGAAATTCCTATTGGGAAATCATTATTAAGGCAAATTCAGCTTTTGTAGAATTGGGGCAGGAGTGGACTCTGATCTCCCGTGACTCTTGCCAGGAACCCCATTCAAGGACTCTTGGCCAATCTGACTGAGGCAGCATCTGCCCTGCTGAGGGACATCCCAGAATGGACATGTCCCTGTGTGACTGCTCAGTGAATGCCAAATTGATTGGGTCATTTTATTCAAACCTGGGGAACTTGGCTGCCCAGGCACATGCTCTGTGGATGAACTCACTTTTGCTTTAGTCCACATGGCTGGCAAAGTCTGTGGCTCAGACAACAAGGGACAGAGGTGAGGAGAATGCAGGGCGGGAGATCAGAGAAGTCTGTGGTGGAGGATTGAGTTACTGTCAGATCACAGGGTGTCGGAGACTCTGGGACAGATTGATGGCAGAGCCTACCCGGCTGGCAGGGAGCTGAGAACCATCAGCACAGACGGCTGTGCTGACCAGCTGCCTTGTGTGCACATGCAGAGTGCAAGCTAAACAGGAGTAGTGAGTCTTAACTGTTACCAAAACGCTAGGCCGTCCATCAGCCCACCTAACTGGAAAACAAAGCAGGCCTTTAGACTCCAAATCCCCTAGACCAAAATGATACCTACACTGTTATCCAGTGTCTTACTTCCCAGGGCATGTCTCTACCAGTCTTTCAACACACACCTATTAAGAGCTGCTAAATGTCAGGACTGGCTGTGCTAGGTGCTGGGGATGTGAAGGAAACATGAACAGTACTTCACTCTAAGGCTCTTACCACCTACTAAACAATTACAAAAAGGGGTGGGGAAATGCAGTAGGAGCTGGAGTAAAAGAGAGCACAAATACTGAAAGAGCCCACTAAACAGGCGCCAGCTCATGTAAGTTGTGATGTAAAGCTAAGGAATTTGTATCTTCAAACATGCATGAACCACTCTTCAAATGCCACCCAACAGTTGTCTCATCCAATCCAGGCTCATATCCATGACTTCAACATGATAAAAATATCCCCCAGGGTACTTAAGGTCTAGCAATAATTTAATATTTTGTTCTTCTCTGTATGTTCTCTGATACATTTTCATATCTTCGATGTCTTTCTTTTTGAGGATGTTATTTACTCTGGTTGGTAGGATATGATACTAAAGGTCAAGGCTTTAATTTTGTGGAACATTTAGCTTCATTTGGAAAGAGAATTAAGCCCCCACAACCAGAGTTTGCCCCTCAATCACAGAGTCACAGTCATTCACAAATGTCAACTATGTCCTTCCTTACTGGGACCAGAACAACAGACAAAGAGAGGTTCACTCCATTCAAACCCATCATCATTACCAGACAGTACATCATTGGCAGGACACAGCCGTTAGGTAATGTGGCAGCATTCCTGTGCTCATAAAAAATAGTAAACATTGGAGTGTATGTATTTGTGTGCATGTATAATGTCTTGCAGTCTTCTTGAGGACACTGGAAATAGTAATTACTATGAATGACAAGCAGAACCCCAGATGCTAACAAGTCACACTCCCTCGTACCTTGCATGACTGTACTTACATCGCCTCAGAAAGTCTTTCCCTCATCACCACTAGAATGTAAATTCATTGGGATTTTTGTCTATTTTGTTCACTGTCCACAAAATTAAAGGCCTAAGCTTTTTAAATATCATATTCCACCGAGTATATTAAACAACATATTCAAGAAGAAAGATGACATATATAGGATGAATAAACAACAGGTGTTACTGTATAGCACAGGGAACTATATTCAGTATTCTGTAGCAAACCATAATGGAAAAGAACATGAAAAAGAATATATATATATATATGTATATGTATAACTGTATCACTTTACTGTACAGTAGAAACCACCACAACATTATAAATTAACTATACTTCAATAGAATAAATTTTTTTAAAAAAGAAAGATGACCAAGCTGTGAAAACATATACAAAGAATCTATGCAGAGAACACAAACATTAAATTGTTACTAAAGCTATATGGCCTGGGATATTTTTACTCTGTTTAGGTCATGGATATGAGACTAACAGGATAAGAGAAAACCACTGGACAGATGTATTAGAAGCTGTGGCATCTGAGAGTGGCTTCTGTGGCTGAGAATAGTCACCAATTCTTCAGCTTTACATCACGTTTTACATGATGTGGTGTTACCCTCCGGGCGTGGCTCCTAGAACAGTGCCTGCCATATAGGTGCTCAGTAACTTTTATTAAATGTCAAGTGCTCTTTAATGAAGCTTTCATTTGGTTCCTTTAACAATTTAATTTTGTAACGAGGTAGTATGTTGACATAGTTCAACATTCATTTTAGTGTAAAAAGGTAACACAAAACCTTGTTCTAATCCTGCTCTCTGCCTAACCAGGTTCCACATCTTACACAGCAAACTTGTCCTATAACCATTTCTATTACTTTTCTTCCAGACTTTGTTTCTGCAAATCAAATACAACTATATTTTTACTTTATTGTGCAAAAGATAACTCTGATATTAACCTTGATTTTATTTGATAATATAACTTGATGAATGGGTAAAGAAAAATGTGGTATATTTATATAATAGAATATAATTCCACCATAAAAAAGAAGGAAATTTGCCATTTGTGATAACATGGATGTACCTTGAGGGTATCAGGCTAAGTGAAATGAGTCATACAAAAAGTCAAACACTTCATGATCTCATTTATATGTGCAATCTAAAAAAAAAAAAATCAAACCCAGAGAAAACAGAGAACAGGTTGGTGGTTGCTAGACGCTGGGGGTGGGTGTGGAGAAATTGAGTGAAGGCAATCAAAAGGTACAAACTTCTAGTTCTAAGATAAAAAAGTTCTAGAGATATCATGTAAAACATGGTGACTATAGCTAATGCTATATAGTGTATTTGAATGTTGCTAAGTTCCCATCACAAGGAAAAAATAGTTGTAATTATATGAGGTGATGGATGTTAACTAAGCCTATTGTGGTGATCATTTTGCAATATACTCGTACATCAAATCATTATGTTGTACATCTTAAACTAATACAATGTCATGTCAATTGTTTCTCAATAAAATGGAATGGAAATATATAGTTTAGAGATTCTTCATATTCAACTTAGTGTCTTCAATTTTTTTACAGTTCTAATCAATTCTACTGTTTAAATATTCCACAGTTGATTAAACCAGCCCATATGGATGAACACTTGTGTTGTTTCCAATCTTTAATTAAAAAACGAAACAAAAGTACTTAATACTATATAATAGTATAAATTCCCAGAGATAGGATTGCTAGGTCAAATAGTCTATGTATTGGTAATTTTATATACATATTGAAAAATTGCCTTCCAAAAGGGTTATATAAATTTATATCCTCATCAACAATGTAAAAAAAAAATGTCTTTTTCCCACAGCCTTTCCAGCAGAGTCTTATCACATTGAGAGTTTTGCTAATCTAGTTAGTAAAAAAGAAATACCTCAGTATGGTTTGTACTTGCATTTCTCTTGTGACACAGAGCATCACTTTATTTCTATGAATGAACACTTCATATTTTTCTTATGTTTCTGTTGGGTTAATAGTCTTTTTACACTTGGCTTATAAGAGGCATATTACATAGAGGGAGAGTAGCCCTTTCTCTGTGAATTTCAATTTTTTTTTTTCCAGTGGTGTCTTGGCTAGTGTTTAGTAATGGTCTCTGGGGAAAATAAATCCTGTTTTATAGCATGTGCTAATATTCATGATGTAAACGTTCTCTCCACAGCTACCAACATGACATCTGTGGAATTTGGGAGAAATGTGTAACACCAAGCCATTATGTAATATCTCCATGATACAGACACAATAGATGTCAATCACTCCAAAAGCATGAATGATAACAAAACGTAGTTAAACAATTAGAGTGATGAGTTTTTGAGTATATATTATCTTTGTTTGTAACATTCTTTATTTATAAGTTCACATAACTTAATTTTAAATAAGTTGACAACCAGCTTACAAATTTTCTAAAATTTAATAGTCAGCTTCTATGAGCTAGTGCAGGGCATCTCCAACACCCCACTGTCTTTTATTCTATTTGTTTTCTGCCTTTTGACTTTTTTTTCCAATGATATTTTTCATCACACAAATGTTTTTGATGTAGTTTTATCAATCATATTCTTTATGAGTTCAGAATTCTGAATAATGATTAGGAAGACCTTCCCCATTTCAAGATTATACAAGAATTTTACCATGTTTTCTTTGAACACTTTTACGGCTTCATTTTTACATTTAAATCTTTAATCCATTTAGAGTATATACTAGTGTGCGAAGGCGGGTGCGGCTCCTCCTTGCATTTTTTTTTCCAGATGCTTATTCAGTTGTCTCACAACAGGCGTTGAATAGTCCATCTTTTCCCACGGATTTGTAAAGTCATTGTTATATGATGCAGCTTTCTTGATTTTAATGAACATGGTATTTATAACTACCTGAATGATGTTTTAAGTATGACTCTAGTTTATAAACAGCTTCTTTGTGTCTGCTTATTTGATTCTTTAATGTGCAGTAGTAGGTTTGGTAGATTATAACAGCTACAATATTTTCATGCCCAGCTTAGTTTCCCATCCTCTACCTCCTTAATCCTTTAGGGAATTCTCCCTTCATGCATGTAATCCTAGAGAGGCAGTCAGGTGTGTTACCCTGGCCAAACACTGGGTTATACATCTGACCTAGGATGGCCAATCCAAAAATCCCAACATGCAGTGATTGATTAGGTTTGGACATCTGACCTGAGCAAGGCAATATCATCTTTAAAATGATATTTGAAAACAACTTTCTCTTAGAATCGTTAAGCTGGGAGATGTGTTCTTTAGATCATCTTAACTGAAACAAATTAAAACCATTTAAGGAAAAGCCAAATAAAAACAAGCAGAAATAATGCAGGGCCAAAAATTTTTAAAGGCATCCCTCTTTGACTCCAGCTTGCCCAAAAGCCAAAGATCTTGGACATCCAGGAATAAAAACCTAAAAATTCCTTTTTTTAAATTTCTGGTTTATGTTCACATGTTCAGTATGGCTTCTTATAATTTCCAATCAAAAGAGTTCTAACACTCTTCAATAGATATTACTGCTCCCACATTACAGAGGAAGAAACAGAGGCTGGAAGAAGTTAAATTCAATCAGTGATAAAGTGATAATGTGTTTCCCACTCTTTGCTCTTACTTTCTGGGACCTGTCCTTCCAGAACTGGCAGTTTCTTAATTTGTATACTGTATTCCAAAGATTTTTTGATGATGACTGGGAAGAAAGGCCATATAATATACAGAGGCTGCTTATTCTCTTCTAAAATAGTCAAGATTTAAATTAGATTTGTTCTAATTTATTATTAGAACAAATTTATTATTAATTAATATTATTAATTAATATTAATTAATTTATTATTAATTTATTATTCCTCCTCACCAGCCTTTCCTTTCCCATAGCCAGGTGAAAATTTCCCTGACTTGACTTCTCAATATGGTCAAAGTTTTGGCTTTATCCTTGGTACCTTTGACTGGAAAAGTATAAAAGCTCATTATCCACTGATGTAACATTCAAATCAGCCTCAGAGCTTCTTTTCATACTGGGAGGAGATATTTTATTTTCTAAAGCCCTTTTATAATTAGGGATTTTTTATACTACCTAGAATAGAGTAGACCCTAAAAAATATTCTGAGTTAGAATTGGTCCTCTAAAAATTCTCTTTCCCATGGAATATCTGGGCTTCCCTGGTGGCTCAGACAGTAAAGAATCTGCCTGCAATACAAAAGACCTAGGTTGGATCCCTGGGTCAGGAAGACCCCTGGAGAAGGGACTGGCTACCCACTCCAGTATTCTTGCCTGGAAAATTCCATGGACATAGGGGCATGGAGGGCTACAGTCCATGGAGTCACAAAGAGTCAGACACGACTGAGCACCTAACACACACACACACACACACACACACACACATACGGAACAACTAATAACTTAGAGCTTCTCAATTAGAAATGTTTTTTTTTTTTTCAGGACTTTCCTGGTGGTACAGTGTATACGAATCCACCTGCCAATGCAGGGGACACAGGTTCAGTCCTTGATCCAGGAGGATTCCACATGCTGAGGAGCAACTAAAGCTGGTGGGCGATAGCCCCATGCTCTAGAGTCTGTGCTCCACAACAAAAGAAGCCACCTCAAGGAGAAGCCTGAGCAATGCAACGAAGAGTAGCCCTTGTTCATAGCAACTAGAAAGCCTACGCACAGCAATGAAGACCCAGTGCAACCAAAAATAATAATTAAAAAAAAAATAAATGTTTTCTTTCAGCATGAAACACAGAAACTTCTGTTAAAATGCAAACGGTCCCTAGATAGGCTTACATACAAATCTTGTTGGCCATATGCACCTTAATGTGAATTAATTTAGCAGATCAGAACATATTTTCACTGAGGGAATAGGAAACAGAGGAGAGTAAGTAATTGGAGAAAAAAATGGAGAGGAGAGGCAGGGGATACTACTGATGGGAGAAGGAGTGAAGACATGGAGAGGCGGAGACAATTACTAAAGGCTTTCCTCCCAAGTCACTACTGAGATACAGCTGTGAACCACAGCCAGGGTCAGGACAAGCTGATATGACAGCTACCACTAGGAATGAATTGAATTAGACAGATTCTCTGAGCTCTGAAGGGAGAATCTAATTTACCACCAGAACCATATCATTATCTTCACATTTTCTTCTACTTGGTCATTTTTGGCATTACTTAAGACCCCTCATGAGCTGGAATTAGTATGCCTCCAGAAATCAGACCCGACCATTTGCAGCATGTAACTGCAGCTGTCCCACACTGTCAGCAAGCACCAGCTCCCTGAGCAATTTACTACCTGGACAGAACTGCATTTCACAAGCCTATCTGTTCTCAACTGTCACCCAATAGCCTAGTGGATTCCTCATCTATAAAATTTCAGCTTTCCAAGCAAGTTCCTATTTCAGGCCTCCTTACAGTGGCTCAGAGGTCTTTGTTCCACCATTTTTCAGTGACTGCACACACCTTCTCTTAGATTACATGCCAAGTGCTCCTTGTTGAAAGTCCAAAGTGAAGGCGAAACTATGTTAAAGAAAAAGACATCAGCAAAATGGTAGCCTAGGAAGTTCAAGTATTCATTTCCCAACAGAAATGTATTTTAAAAAGGCAGAAACTCTCTGAACCATACTTCCCGGACCTCTGAAAAATACTCAAAGTTTTATAACCACCAAACAAATACCCAGTCAATAAAAAGCCATCTTCAAAATGGTAGGAAAGTTTTATAGCATCTTCACCTACCATTACTCTACCCCTTTCACACTGGGCAGTGATTTTGGTTTTGCAGTGGTGGCAGCCTTGTTTCCAGTATCATTACTCAAACTAGAAAAAGCAAAGCAGAAATTATTTGCAAATTATTGTGTATGTTTGTCCTAAACTGTCCAGTGGATACCTGGAGGACTGACACAAGAGCCCGTCTGTTATATCTAACTCAGAATTCAGGTGGTAAAAGTGGTGGATGCCACTCATAAAACTTGCAAGATGACTAGAGACCCACAGAACCCTGGAGCAAAAAATTATAGGTGGAAGCATACCATAGACCTTCTTAGACACAGAGGAAAAGCTGGGGTAAGACTGAGTATCTAGGACATTTGAAAGCAGCCAAAAACATGGCAGGGGAGGGGGATTTAGTACTGCACAATAAGGGTTGTTTGAACCCTTGGATGTCAAACAGAAGGTTTGGAGGATGAATTCTAAACTTATAACCAGATTTTCACTGTGTGGAGGTTGGAACCCCAACCCTTAAATTTTCAAGGGTCAACTGTACTTAATACTCAAAAGAATGAATAATACCCAAAAAGCAAAAAAAAAAAAGAAAATTACAAGTGTTTATGAGAATGAGGAGAAATTGGAACCCTTGTTTATTGCTGGTGGAAATGTAAAATGGTACAGCTACTATGGAAAATGGTATGATGATTCCTCAAAAAGGTAAACAGAGAACTACCATCTGATCTAGCAATTCCACTTCTAGATACATATCCAAAAAGATTTGAAACCAAGGACTCAAACAGATACTTGTACACCAGTATTCATAGTAGCATTATTCTCAGTAGCCAAAAGGTTGAGACAATCCAAGCATGTGTCCATCAAGAGATGTATGGATAAAAAAATAGAGTAGGTATATAGAATGGAATATTTTTTTAGCCTTGAAAATGAAATTCTTGTACATGCTATAATATAGATGAACCTAGAAAACACTATGTTCAGTAAAATAATACAGATACAAAAGGACAGATACTGTTTGAATTTTAAGAATTGCACTTGTATGAGTTACCAAGAATAGGCAATTCACAGAAACAGACAGTACAGGTGACCAAGGGTCATGGGGAAGGTGGAATGTAGAGTTTCTGTTTGGGATAATGAAAGCATTCTGAAAAGGGTTAGTGGTAATGGCTGCAAAATAAATTGAATGTACTTGGTGTCACTGAATTGTATACTTTAAAATGGACAAAATGTTTAAGTTTCATGTTATATATATTTTACCACACACAAAAAAATTTAAGCTAAACTGAAGATAAAATGCGTTTTCATAGCCCTCTCAAACCACCCATTGTCATTTAATCTTTTCCCCTTATTCAACCAAAATATATTGATTGCGACATATATATACATATGGCTGATTCATGTTGATATTTGACAGAAAACAAACTTCTGTAAAGCAATTATCCTTCAATTAAAATAAAATTTAAAAATTTTAATGTATTGATTGCTAAACAGATATCAGCTGATAGGTTCTCAGCTTTCAAAGATACACAGAATAGTCTTTGTCATAAAGAGCTTTATAATCTGCTTGGAAAGGCATGAAAGTAAAATTAATGGATCAAACCAGGTGATAAATACCATGATATTGGTATAATGCACAGAATTTAGGAAGCACATAGCTAACACAGTAAATATCTGGAAACACTTTCTGAAGGATGTTAGTGACAGAGCTGAGTCTCAGCACACACAAATGGCTAATTCCTGGCTAGGAGAAAGGGGATAAGCTTCAAGGCAAGAGAAGCAGTATGTAAAAGACACAAACAGTAAAGTGAATGTGAAGGTATTGGGGAAAATAGGATAATATATGAAATTGGTGGGGTGGGGTGGAGAGAAGAGTATGAATATTGAAGAGTTGGAAAGGGTTCAGAAAACACGTATCTTTTTTTTTTTTTTTAATACTTTCTTGGCCACACTGCACAGCAGGTGAGATCTTAGTTCCTGACCAGGGATTGAACCTGCACCCCTTGCCTTGAAAGCAAGAAGTCTTAACTATTGGATCACCAGGAAAGTCTCAGAAAATGCATGTCTTATCTGAGAGTTTGTACTTTATCCTAAGGGCAAAGAGTAGCCATTTTATAAGGTTTCAGAAAGAGGAATCACGTGATCAGCTATGTTTTTAAAAGAGACCTCCCTGGCTACACTAAGGACAATGGACAGAAGAGGGGCGGAGCCAGGCATACGAGTGAGAACTAATGGAAGGCCTGAATAAGGCACTGGCAAGACCCACAGAGCCCCGTAGACAGAGTGAGGAAATGTTCATGATAACAACTCATAAGACTAGTTAATGTTTGGATGTGAGTGATAGGAAAACTCTTGAGTTTCTAGCTTGGGAAATTTGGTGAGTGGTAAGACAGTTCACTGAAATGAAAAACCCAGAAGAAACGGGTCTGGGGCAAGAGAGGTCCTTTCCGTTCAGAAATGTTGCACCGGAGGCAACTGTGGAGCAAACACAAAATAGATGGCTATTTAGGTGTGGGGTTTAGGGAAAATGCTTGACATACATATAGATAGGAGAGCCCACTAAAAAGAAAGGAAAATGTGCCTTAAAGGAACCAATGTCTAAATGTACAATCACATTATAGAAGTAGTTATACTCCCATCCACCACAGGGTAACTCAAGGAATGGAGCAGGTCCTCTGTGGGACATCAAAGTCAAACCATATGAGCAGTCATTCACTCAGCCTTCCATGTAATAAGGCTTATGAGAATAAACTGATTATCAGTAAACCTGCCAACGTTCCAAAGGTTTTCATTCTGAAGCAAAGAGAACTTCTGATATATATCTTGTGTGTGGCAAATCAAATCCTAAATGTATATTTATATTTGAGATCGATCCTTTGGGCATCTTGTCAACAATCAGAAAAGAGTAGCTATAAAACAAAACAAAAATAAACCAAGTTTTAGTGTACTCTGTTCTTTTTTAAAAATAGGCATCTGTCCATTTTCCCCATATTTGTTCTTCTTTCCTTCCAGTGCTGACAAAAATGTTTCTTCCAAGTAGGTAGATTTTACCTACAGAATTCCAAAAAAATAACTGGATCACATTATATACAGGAGACAAAGACAAGGCTTTGAGTATGAAAATCCTGAGTTTGGATTTTATTCCATCATTTAAGCAACAAACATGTATGGATTTCTATATGATATGTCTTGTCCTAAATACATATATATACTTAGCTGAAAGTGCAAAGTGTTCATAGACCAATGAAGCGGCAGCTATGCAAACACAATATCACGAATAAGGTAATTTCTAGAAACTTGGGAAACACCGTTCACCTGACTCTGCTTTTTAGAAAAGCTTTACTGAGACTTGAAGTGGGAGATGTTCAGCAGGTAAGAGAGATGCTAAGAACTGTAAGAGACTAAAGGACACTGGAGAGATGGGAAACAGAGCGGGAGGGGATTCCTGGTAGAAAGTGAGACCAAAGTCTAGATGGCATTAGAAAGTAAACATTGGGTTCTAGTCATTTTTATAGGGCAAGTACATGAATGACAGAGATAGGTGTGAGGCTTGGCGCTCAAGCTGGTTCCACATCATGCACGTTCTTCTCGCTTTGTTGCCTGGAGGCACCATTGAGGCATCCTCCTTTCCCTCCACTTAGACACAGGAACTACTCCTCTGTGGGGTAAATACTGCCTTTTCATATTATTGCTGTCTCATATCTCTACTTCAGAAACTCACACTCATTATTTGGGGACTTTGACATTGTGTTCATATGTTCCTCTAAATTCTGTAGCATCCTGTTACTCAGGGGTTCTTCAGAGAAATAAAACAAACAGGATATAAAGGTACAGAGAGAGAGATTTTAAGGACTTAGCTCACACAATTGTGGGAGCTCACTTCAGTTCAGTTCAGTCGCTAGCAAGTCCAAAATCTGCAGGGCAGGCCAGCAGGCAGGAATTCAGGCAGGATTCCATGTTGCTGTTTTGAGGCAGAAACTGCAGCATTTAGGCTTTCAGTTGATCTAATGGAACACATCCACATTATGAGGGTAATTTGCTTTCAACAAAGTTGGTGTATATATGGGCTTCCCAGGCGGTGCAGTGGTAAAGAATCTGCCTACCAGTGCAAAAAACACAGGAGACACAGGTTCGATCCCTGGGTCAGGAAGATTCCCTGGGGTAGGAAACGGCAACCCACTCCAGTATTCTTGCCTGGAAAATTCCATGAACGGAGGAGCCTAGCGGGCTACAGTCCATGGGGCTGCAAAAAGTCAGACATGACTGAGTGACTGAGCATGCACATGCATGGTTTATACATACAGGAGCGGGCGGAGAGAGAATGTTAATCACACTTAAAAATACATCTCAGAAACATCTAGACCGGTGATTGGCCAAATCACTGGGTACCATAACCTAGGCCAAGTTGACACATAACATTAACTGTTGCACATCCTTTGAGACTTCTTTTTATAAACTGAAATATACTTGATTTGAAGCTTCCCTGATAGCTCAGTTGGTAAATAATCCACCTGCATGCAGGAGACCCCGTTTCAATTCCTGGGTCAGGAAGATCCACGGGAGAAGGGATAGGTTACCCACTTCAGGATTCTTGGGCTTCCCTTGTGGCTCAGCTGGTAAAGAATCTGCCTGCAATGTAGGAGACCTGGGTTCAATCCCTGGGTTGGAAAGATCCCCTGGAGAAGGGATAGGTTACCCACTCCAGGATTCTTGGGCTTCCCTTGTGACTCAGCTGGTAAACGATCTGCCCGAAATGCTGGAGACCTGGGTTTGATCCCTGTGTTGGGAAGATCCCCTGGAGAAGGGAAAGGCTACCCACTCCAGTATTCTGGCCTGGAGAATTCCATGAACTCTATAGTCCATGGGATTACAAAGAGTCAGACATGACTGACTTTTTCACTTCAACCTTATATCTTGGGTTCTAGAGCCATATTGCTTATATCTGAATCCTGATCTTTACTATCTATGTGAACCTGTGCAAATGGCTTACTTTCTCTTCAGTTTCTTAACTGTCAATTAGAGATAATTATAATATCTACTTCATAAGATAAAGATTATAAACAGCATTGTGAGAATTTAGGCCAGTACCTTGCACTCAGTAAATGTTAGTTATCTTCACTCTTTGTCTCTTATTTATTTTTCCCAAATTTGACTTCAATTTGTGATGAGTTGCTCAGTCATATCCGACTCTCTGTGACCCCATGGACTGTAGCCTGCCAGGCTCCTCTGTCCATGGGATTCTCCAGGCAAGAACACTGGAGTGGGTTGCCATTTCCTCCTCCAGGGGATCTTTGCATCCCAAGGATCGAACCTGTGTCTCCTGCATTGGTAGGCAGATTCTTTACCACTGAGCCACCTGTAGCTTCAATTCAGTGTTCTTCAATTCAGCATTTATTTTTTGCACACATACTATTAGGCTGGCCAAAACATTTGCTTGAATATTTCTGTAACATCTTATAGAAGAGTCCAAACAAACTTTTTGGCTAATCCAATATTTTCCAAGCATTAAATTAGGCTTAGAAAAAAATATGGTACCAAAGTAGACATGGTCCTGCCTTTTTGGATCTTTTAGTTTAATAAGGGAGGAGAAGGCGATGGCACCCCACTCCAGTACTCTTGCCTGGAAAATCCCATGGATGGAGGAGCCTGGTAGGCTACAGTCCATGGGGTTGCTAAGAGTCAGACATGACTGAGCGACTTCACTTTCACTTTTCACTTTCATGCATTGGAGAAGGAAATGGCAACCCACTCCAGTGTTCTTGCCTGGAGAATCCCAGGGATGGGGGAGCCTGGTGGGCTGCCGTCTATGGGGTCGCACAGAAGTGACTTAGCAGCTTAGCAGCAGTTTAATAAGGGAGGCAAATATTAAACAAATAATCACATCAGTTCAGTTCAGTTCAGTCACTCCGTCATGTCCGACTCTTTATGACCCCATGAACCGCAGCACGCCAGGCCTCCCTGTACATCACCAACTCCTGGAGTTTACCCAAACTCATGTCCATTGAGTCAGTGATGCCATCCAACCATCTCCTCTGTTGTCCCCTTCTCCTCCTGCCCTCAATCTTTTCCAGCATCAGGGCCTTTTCAAATGAGTCAGCTCTTCGCATCAGGTGGCCAAAGTACTGGAGTTTCAGCTTCAGCATCAGTCCTTCCAATGAACACCCAGGACTGATCTCCTTTAGAATGGACTGGTTGGATCTCCTTGCAGTCCAAGGGACTCTTAAGAGTCTTCTCCAACACCACAGTTCAAAAGCATCAATTCTTCAGTGCTCAGCTTTCTTTATAGTCCAACTCTCACATCCATAATCACATAGATAATCTTAATAGAAGTTATAGGATGTGCTATGAAGGACAAGTAGAAGGTAGTATAAGAGGTTATAACTGGAACACCAATCTAGCTTCCTTAAGAAAGTATTGTAAGAGTTAGCAATGGAAGAGTATGTTGGAGAAAGCTTTCTAGGTAAAGGGTCATGATCGAAGGCCTTTTGAGGCTTGGATATAGTGAGAAACAGAGGAGGAAAATATCATGACATGAAGCTGGAGAAACAGGCAGGGACCAGATGATTCAGGACCTCGAAAGATGAGTAGGGAGATGGGAGGCTCCCCAGGTGGCACAATGGTAATGTGGGAGATGCAAGAAATGCAGGTTCATTCCCTGGGTCAAGAAGATCCCCTGAAAATTCCACGGACAGAGAAGCCTGGTGAGCTTCTCTGGGTCCAGTCCATAGGGTTGCAAAGAGTGCAGACACGACTGAGTGACTGAGCACACAGCACAAGTAAGATTAATAAGGCACAAGATCTTGGAGGTTAGAAGAATTTTGGATCTGGATGGTAGCAGTTGAAAGAGTAGACAGGGCTAACAGGTACTTAGTGAAAGGGAAAGAATCAAGCATTTACCCTGCTTTTTCACATAAACTATACCACTATGCTGTGGAAAATTCTGAAGAGATGGGAATACCAGACCACCTGATCTGCCTTTTGAGAAATCTATATGCAGGTCAGGAAGCAACAGTTAGAACTGGACATGGAACAACAGACTGGTTCCAAATAGGAAAAGGAGTACGTCAAGGCTGTATATTGTCACCCTGTTTATTTAACTTATATGCAGAGTACATCATGAGAAATGTTGGACTGGAAGAAACACAAGCTGGAATCAAGATTGCCGGGAGAAATATCAATAACCTCAGATATGCAGATGATACCACTCTTATGGCAGAAAGTGAAGAGGAACTAAAAAGCCTCTTGATGAAAGTGAAAGTGGAGAGTGAAAAAGTTGGCTTAAAGCTCAACATTCAGAAAACGAAGATCATGGCATCTGGTCCCATCATTTCATGGGAATAGACGGGAAACAGTGGAAACAGGGTCAGACTTTATTTTTGGGGGCTCAAAAATCACTGCAGATGGTGACTGCAGCCATGAAATTAAAATATAGCACCACCTATGAGGGTATCTTGCCAAAAAATTAAACTTGAATCTGATAACATCTAGATCTTACTACCAATTTACAGAAAATAATAGAGGACAAGGTACCATGTTCAAGTATGCCTTGGGGATACAGCTGACAAAATCCAGATGGTGGCAAAAACTAAAGGACAAGCAACCTAGTCCCTTAAACAAAACAACAAAACAATCCTGGGAAAACAAAGGAAAAACAAATACAGATGACTTAAAAAAAAAAAAACTAACATTTAAGAGTCTATTAGAAATGTGCATAGTAACTGGATATTTTATGATACTGAGAAATTATTTTCATTGTGATAATAGCATTGAATTTAAAACCTTATCTCTTCTAGAAATACAGACTAAAATATTTACATAGAAAATCATATGGTATTAGGGATTTTCTTCAAAATAATATGGAAGGGGGAAAATAGATGGGGGTATGGATGAGGCAACTTTGGCCTTTGACTGGATTTGGGGGCTTGGTTATTAGGCACAAGTTTTAATACATTTTTAACTATTCTATGTTTTATATGTTCTAAATTCTTCACAATAAAAAAAGTATTTATATTAGAAGAAATCTAGAAAGCAAAATTGACATAAAATGATAATAAATTGGGTAAGGGAGATGTCAGGGATGACCCCAAGTTCTGATTTTTGTGCATGATTCTAAAATGGTATCCTTGAGTGATTAGAAAACAATGAACAAGAACTCAGTCTCCAGGAGAAGGCCATTTGTCATCTTGGACATGTTGAGTTTGAGATATCTCTGCGATAACCAAGCAAAGTGAAACTAGCAGATAGGCAAATCTGGAGCTAGGTAGAGAGATCTGGTCTAGCAGTGTGCATGTAAGAATCAATGGTTCAACTTCCCTGGTGGTCCAGTGGTTAAGAATCTACCTGCCTGGAGAAGGAAATGACAACCCACTCTAGTATTCTTGCCTGGAGAATCCCATGGACAGTGGAGCTTGGCAGGCTCCAGTCTATGGGGTTGCAAGACTCGGATATGGCTTAGTGACTAAAACCACCACCACTACCAAAATAACTATGGTGAAAATGCAGTAGTTTTTTTTTTTTTTTTTCCTTTATTTTAGTTCATGTCAATTATATTTTAAAATATTGAGCTAATTTTTTTATGGATAAACATGGTCTTTGTATTATGTTTGTGGCCACTATAAATGCACTGAACCTATTGTCGTTTTTTAAGGTTTTGTTCTTTTTTTAATTTAGGAGGGAAAAATGCAAGTAACAACTTACCAGGCATTAATTATCTTATTTTGGAGTTGAATTCTGTAATTTGAAAAAATTCAGTTAAACAAGTAATAATAATAAATTCAAAGTGATGTATTAAAAAAAAGAATCTGCCTGCCAAAGCAGGTATCACAGGTTGAATCTCTGGTCCAGGAAGATCCCACACGCATCAGGGCAACTAAGGCCATAAGCTGCAGCTACTGAGCCGGCTTGCTGCAACTACCGAAGCCCAAGAGCCTAGAGCCCACGCTCTAGAGCAAGCGGAGCCACCACCACGGGAACTCTGTGCACTACAATGAAGTGCGACCCTGTTTACTGCAACTAGAGAAAGACCACATGCAGCAATGAAGACTCCGCACAACCGAAAATAAAAAAGAATCAACGGTTCATAGAGTTCGCGTGAGTGGATGCATTTACCTGGGCTCCGTTTCTTAAAGTTGAGCATGGGTTTAAGTTACCTGGAGAGTTTATTTAAACACAGATTGCTAGGCCCCTATCCTAGAGCCTCTGAATCAATGGGTACAGATATGATTTAAGAATTCACATTTCAAAAGAAAAAAATAATAGTTCACATTTTTAACAATTTGACAGTTGATGTTAATGCTATGGTTCTGGAGACCACATTTTTGAGAACCACTGGCCTTGGAAGACAGTTAACATTGGTTCTCAACCCTGGATTCACACTGAGAATGTTGCAAAGACAAGGCAGGGAGCGTTTCAAGTTGGAGTGAGTGTTCAACAAGACCAAATACTGTTCAAAAGTCCAGTGAGACAGGGAATTTCCTGGCAGTCCAGTGGTTAGGACTCTATGGTTTCACTACTGTGGGCCCATGTTCAATCCTTGGTCAGGGAACTAAGATCTCAGAAGATGTACAAAATGAATAAAAAAAAAAAAAAGAAAAGTCCGGTAAGATGAGAGTGAAAATAAATATCCGTTGGATTCGTAGCATAGAAGTAACTGGTGACAGTAGAAGCTGGAGTGAAGGGAAAATCAAATTAGAGGTAATGAGAAATAAAGGAGATGCAAAAGTGAAGACAGTGAGTGCAGACAATAGTTTTGAGAAGTCTGGCTGTGAATCCTGTGAAGAAGAAGAAAAACAGTGTGGCGGGAGAGGAGAGGGGGCTGAGAGCAGACAAAAGCATGAACGGCAAACCACTAAGACCAAATCACAGTCTTCTTCCTTGAATTAAAAAAAAAAGTTAAACCACCAATTTGTGTTCTGACAATGAATTGCATTTCAATAGTTTCATCTTAAAGAACTAATGAGTCTTCAAAAATCAAAAGGATGGACTTTGTGGATATTCTGGAGTCCTGCAGAACAGGTAAGTCTACTGAAGCACAACTTTCTTCCCTGAGGTCACAGGTCTTGGGACACTCCCATACTACTATCTGATAAAACTGGCCCCCAGATTCATTTATTTCATAATATTTTATTAATCATGATTAATTCATTAAACATTTATCAAATACCTATTAGGGGCTAGACAGCTGGGCTCTGGGATTAAAGTGGTGAATGATGAGTGCCTTACAATGGTAATTAGAAGTGTTGGAGAAATGTGGGGTGCTCTAAAAATCTATAGCATAAGATCCAACACAAGCTGAGGAACCAGGGGAGGAGGTCTTTAAAGAGTGACTGTCAAAAAGAGAGCTGAATTCCATTTATGTGAAATGTCCAGAAGTGGCAAATCTGTAGACACAGAAAGTAGACAGGTCAGTGGTTGCTTGGGGCTGAGAAGCTGGGGAGGAAGGGAGAGTAACTTCTAATAAAAGTTTCTTCCTAGGGTGATAAGAAGGTTCAAAGATTGACTGTGGTGATGACTGTCAAATCTGTGCATGTACTAAAAAACACTGAACCGTAGCTCTTTAAATGGATGAACTGTATGGTATCTCAAAATGTTCATTGTTGTTCAGTTGCTAAGTCGTGTCCCACTCTTTGTGACCCCATGGACTGCAGCACATCATTTTTTCCTGTTCATCACTATCTCCCAGAGCTTGCTCAAACTCGTGCTGGGTTGGATGAAGCACAAGCTGGAATCAAGATTGTCAGGAGAAATATCAATAACCTCAGATATGTAAGTAACACCATCCTTATGGGAGAAAGTGAAGAGGAACTGAAGAGCTTCTTGAAAGTGAAGGAGGAGAGTGAAAAAGTTGGCTTAAAATTCAAGATTCAAAAAACTAAGATCATGACATCCAGTCCCATCATCTCATGGCAAATAGATGGGGAAACAATGGAAACAGTGACGTACTATTTTCTTGGGCTCCAAAATCACTGTAGATGGTGACTGCAGCCATGAAATTAAAAGACACTTGCTCCTTGGAAGAAAAGTTATGACCAACCTAGACAGTATATTAAAATGAAGAGACATTACTTTGCTGACAAAGATCCATCTAGTTAAAGCTGTGGTTGTTCCAGTAATCACATATGGATGTGAAAGTTGGGCTATAAAGAAAGCTAAGCACCAAAGAATTGATGCTTTTGAATTGTGGTGTTGGAGAAGACTCTTGAGAGTCCCTTGGACTGCAGGGAGATCAAACCAGTCAATCCTAAAGGAAATCAGTCCTGAATATTCATTGGAAGAATTGATGCTGAAACAGAAACTCCAATACTTTGGCCCTTGATGGGAAGAACTGACTCATTCGGAAAGACCTTGATGCTGGGAAAGATTGAAAGCAGGGGGAGAAGGGGACAACAGAGGATGAGATGGTTGGATGGCATCACCAACTCGATGGACATGAGTTTGAACAAGCTCAAGGAGTTGGTGATGGACAGGGAAGCCTGGCGTGCTGCAGTCCATGGGTTTGCCAAGAGTCAGACATGACTGAGAGGCTAAACTGAACTGATATCTATTGAGTCAGTGATGCCATCCAACTATTTCATCCTCTGTTGCCCCCTTCTTCTCCTCCCCTTAATCTTTCCCAGCACCAGGGTCTTTTCCAATGAGCTGGCTCTTCACATCAGGTAGCTAAAGTATTGGAGTTTTGGCTTCAGCATCAGTTCCTTCCAATGAATATTCAGGATTTATTTCCTTTAGGATTGACTGGTTTGATCTCATTGCTGTCCAATGAACTCTCAAGAGTCTTCTCCAACACCACAGTTCAAAAGCATCAATTCTTCAGCGCTCAGCTTTCTTTACAGTCCAACTCTCACATCTATACATGACTACTGGAAAAACCAGAGCTTTGACTAGACGGACCTTTGTCAGCAAAGTGATATCTCAGCTATTTAATATGTTGTCTAGATTTGTTATAACTTTTCTCCCAAGGAGCAAGTGTCTTTTAATTTCATGGCTGCAGTCACCATCCACAGTGATTTTGGAGCCCAAGAAAATAAAGTCTGTCACTGTTTCCATTGTTTCCCCATCTATTTGCCATAAAGTGAAAGGAATGGATGCCATGATCTTCAGTTTTTGAATGCTGAGTTTTAAGTCAGCTTTTTCACTCTCCTCTTTCACCTTCATCAAGAGGTTCTTTAGTTCCTCTTCACTTTCTGCCATTAGAGTGGTATCATCTGCATATCTGAGGTTGTTGATATTCTTCCTGGCAACCTTGATTCCAGCTTGTGTTTCATCCAGCCCGGCATTTTGCATGACGTATTCCGCTTATAAGTTAAATAAGCAGGTGATAATATACAGCCTTGACATACTCCTTTCCCAATTTGGAACGGGTCCATTGTTAAAT
Source organism: Bos mutus (assembly GCF_027580195.1). NCBI lineage: Eukaryota > Metazoa > Chordata > Mammalia > Artiodactyla > Bovidae > Bos > Bos mutus. Next base: position 35,913,709 of record NC_091645.1, read on the forward strand.
GTTAGGTTCTGTTGCTTCTTGTCCTGCATACAGGTTTCTCAGGAGACAAGTAAAGTGGTCTAGTATTCCCATCTCTTCAAGGATGTTCCACAGTTTATTGATTGTGATTATTTGATTGTGATCCACACAATCAAAGACTTTAATGTAGTCAATGAAGCAGAAATAAATGTTCTTTTGGAATTGCCTTGCTTTTTCTATGATCCAGCAGATGTTTGCGATTTGATCTCTGGTTCTTCTGCCTTTTCTAAATTCAACTTGTACATCTGGGAAGTTCTCAGTTCATGTACTGCTGAAGCCTAGCCTGATGGATTTTGAGTAAAATCTTACCAGCATGTGTGCTAAGTCACTTCAGTCATGTTCAACTCTTTGTGACCCTATGGACTGCAATTTACCAGGGTACTCTGTTCATGGGATTCTCCAGGCATGAATACTGGAGTGGGCTGCCACACCTTCCTCTAGGGGAGCTTTCCAACCCAGGGATCGAACCCGAGTCTCTTACATCTCCTGCATTTGCAGGCAGGTTCTTTACACTAGCACCACCTTGTAGGTCAGATAGCATGTGAAATGAGCACAACTGTATGGTAATTTTAACATTCTTTGGCATTGCCCTTCTTGGTACTGGAATGAAAATTTACCTTTTCCAGTTCTGTGGCCACTGCTGCGCTTTCCAAATTTGCTGGCACATTGAGTGCAGCACTTTAACAGCATCGTATTTTAGGATTTGAAAGAGCTCAGTGGAAATTCCATCACCTCCACTAGCTTTGTTCACTAGCTTTCTAAGGCCCACTTGACTTCACACTTTAGGAGGTCTGGCTCTAGGTGAGTGACCACACCACTGTGGTTATCTGGGTCATTAAGATCTTTTTGTACAGTTCTTATGTATATTCTTGTACTTCTTAATTTCTTTTGTTTCTGTTAGGTCCTTGCTGTTTCTGTCCTTTATTGTGCCTATCTTTGCATAAAATGTTCCTTTGGCATCCCCAATTTTCTTGAAGAGATCTAGTGTTTTCCATTCTATTGTTTTCCTCTACTTCTTTGCATTGTTCACTTAGGAAGGCTTATCTCTCATTGCTATTTTCTGGAACTCTGCATTCAGTTGGGTATATCTTTCCGTTTCTCCTTTGCCTTTCACTTCTTTCCTCAGCTATTTCCTCAGACAGCCACTTTGAGAACCCCATGAACACAATAATGTTCATCAGTTCAGTTCAGTTCAGTTCAGTCACTCAGTCGTGTCTGACTCTTTTCGACCCCATGAATCGCAGCACGCCAGTTCTCCCTGTCCATCACGAACTCCCGGAGTTCACTCAGACTCATGTCCATTGAGTCAGTGATGCCATCCAGCCATCTCATCCTCTGTCGTCCCCTTCTCCTCCTGCCCTCAATCCCTCCCAGCATCAGAGTCTTTTCCAATGAGTCAACTCTTCACATGAGGTGGCCAAAGTACTGGAGTTTCAGCTGCAGCATCATTCCTTCCAAAGAAATCCCAGGGCTGATCTTCAGAATGGACTGATTGGATCTCCTTGCAGTCCAGGGGACTCTCAAGAGTCTTCTCCAACACCACAATTCAAAAGCATCAATTCTTTGGCGCTCAGCCTTCTTCACAGTCCAACTCTCACATCCATACATGACCACAGGAAAAACCATAGCCTTGACTAGACGAACCTTTGTTGGCAAAGTAATGTCTCCGCTTTTTAATATGCTATCTAGGTTGGTCATAACTTTCCTTCCAAGGAGTAAGCGTCTTTTAATTTCATGGCTGCAGTCACCATCTGCAGTGATTTTGGAGCCCCCCAAAAAGAAAGTCTGACACTGTTTCCACTGTTTTCCCATCTATTTCCCATGAAGTGATGGGACCAGATGCCATGATCTTCGTTTTCTGAATGTTGAGATTTAAGCCGACTTTTTCACTCTCCTCTTTCACTTTCATCAAGAGGCTTTTTAGTTCCTCTTCACTTTCTAAAATTCAGCTCAGTAAACTTGAGGCTCTAATTCAGCTTCTTCGAGGATTCCTAAATCAGGTAGTAGCCCATCTGTTAGGAAAAGTGTGGTCTGAGGGATTGTACAAAATGGAAGGTTTCACAGAAAGAAGAATGAGGGCAAAGGATTTTTAATAAAACAATATGAAGGATTATCTTTAGGCCAGAGCATCTTCTTGGAGAAGGCAATGGCACCCCACTCCAGTACTCTTGCCTGGAAAATTCCATGGACAGAGGAGCCTGGTAGGCTGCAGTCCATGGGTTCGAGAAGAGTCGGACACGACTGAGAGACTTCCCTTTCACTTTTCACTTTCATGCATCGGAGAAGGAAATGGCAACCCACTCCAGTGTTCTTGCCTGGAGAATCCCAGGGACGGGGGAGCCTGGTGGGCTGCCGTCTATGGGGTCACACAGAGTCAGACACAACTGAAGTGACTTAGCAGCAGCAGCAGAGCATCTTCTTCTGTGGGAGAGAGGGATAGCAAGGGTGTTACCATGCAGACTGCTTGTCTTCCTGGGGTGGGATGGGGTGGGGAATCCAGCAGGTCCATATGACAGACTGCCTCACTAGTGTTGACTTCAGACTTTCAAGTTCAGTTCAGTCACTCAGTCATGTCTGACTCTTTGCGACTCCACAGACTGCAGCATGCCAGGCCTTCCTGTCCATCACCAACTCCCAGAGTTTACTCAAACTCATGTTCATTGAGTCGGTGATGCCATCCAACCATCTCATCCTCTGTCGTCCCTTCTCCTCCTGCCTTCAATCTTTCCCAGCATCAGAGTCTTTTCAAAGGAGTCAGTTCTTCACATCAGGTGGCCAAAGTATTGGAGTTTCAGCTTCAACATCAGTCCTTTCAATGAATATTCAGGACTGATTTCCTTTAGGATGGACTGGTTTGATCTCTTTGCAGTCCAAGGGACTCTCAAGAGTCTTCTCCAACACCACAATTCAAAAGCATCAATTCTTTGGTGCTCAGCTTTCTTTATGGTCCAAGTCTCACATCTATACATGACTACTGGAACAACCATAGCTGTGACTAGACGGATTTTTGTCAGCAGAGTAATGTCTCTGCTTTTGAATATGCTGTCTGGGTTGGTCATAACTTTTCTTCCAAGGAGCTGCTGCTGCTTCTGCTGCTAAGTCCCTTCAGTCGTGTCTGACTCTGTGTGACCCCATGGACTGCAGCCTACCAGGCTTCTCCATCCATGGAATTTTCCAGGCAAGAGTACTGGAGTGGGTTGCCATTGCCTTCTCCATTCCAAAGAGCAAGTGTCTTTTAATTTCATGGTTCCAGTCACCATCTGCAGTGATTTTGGAGCCCCCAAAAATAAAGTCTCTTACTGCTTCCCCATCTATTTGTCATGAAGTGATGGGACCAGATGCCATGATCTTAGTTGTCTGAATGTTGAGTTTTAAGCCAACTTTTTCACTCTCCTCTTTCACTTTTTATCAAGAGGCTCTTTAGTTCTTCTTCGCTTTCTGCCATAAGGGTGGTGTCATCTGCATTATCTGACGTTATTGATATTTCTCCCAGCAATCTTGATTCCAGCTTGTTCTTCAACCAGTCCAGCATTTCTCATGATGTACTCTGCATATAAGTTAAATAAGCGGGTGACAGTATACAGCCTTGACGTACCCCTTTCCAGATTTGGAACCAGTCTGTTGTTCCATGTCCAGTTCTAACTGTTGCTTCTTGACCAGCACACAGATTTCTCAGGAGGCAGGTCAGGTGGTCTGGTATTCCCAACTCTTCAAGAATTTTCCACAGTTTGTTGTGATCAACACAAAGGCTTTGGCACAGTCAGTAAAGCAGAAGTAGATGTTTTTCTGGAACTCTCTTGCTTTTTTGATGATCATGGATGTTGGCAGTTTGATCTCTGGTTCCTCATAGGGGACTGGAATGCAAAAGTAGGAAGTCAAGAAATACCTGGAGTAACAGACAAATTTGGCCTTGGAGTACAGAATGAAGCAGGGCAAAGGCTAATATAGAGTTTTGCCAAGAAAACACACTGCTCATAGCAAACATCCTCTTCCAACACACAAGAGAAGACTCTACACATGGACATAGCCAGATGGTCAATTCTGAAATGAGACTGGTTATAGTCTCTGCAGCCAGAGATTGAGAAGCTCTATACAGTCAGCAAAAACAAGACCGGTAGCTGACTGTGGCTCAGATCATGAACTCCTTATTGCCAAATTCAGACTTAAATTGAAGAAAATAGGGAAAACCACTATTCATGTATGACCTAAATCAAATCCCTTATGATTATACAGTGGAAGTGACAAATAGATTCAAGGGATTAGATCTGATAGCCAAAGTGCTTGAAGAACTATGCATGGAGGTTCATGACATTGTACAGGAGGCAGTGATCAAGAACACCCCCAAGAAAAAGAAATGCAAAAAAGGCAAAATGGTTGTCTGCGACTTCCAAACTGGTTGATTAACATCAATTCCCGGTAAAGGTTGAAACTAAATTAGGTCAAGTACTAAATCTAGTTTTGCTATCATGGGCTTCATCAAATTAATGTCAATTGGGTGTGTGGTTTTTCTCTTTAAATACTTATATATGTAAAAGAGATGTCAACTGAGAGGAATTAGCTAAGGAACAAAGTGTATATACACAGAGGGAATCATGTACTCATTGGAGGAAAGTGTGTGGCATTTTGAAGATTCAAAAAAAAAAACCCTGCAGCTAGCACATTCCTTTAAAGAATATAATGAGAGTTGAAGCTGAAGTTATATATTGAACAGGCTCATGTTATGTAGCTATGAAAGCCATGACAAAAGTTTGAGATTTTATCCTAAAAACAGTACTCCCAGTGAATTTAAGGTTCTTTCTTTGCAGCAAAAGAATTTACAGACAAGCAGGGAGGTTAAGAAAGTAAGAGCTTATTTAAGAGAAGGGAGTGGCAGAAGACAAAATGGCTAGATAGCATCATAGACTCAATGGACATGAATCTGAGCAGTTTCCAGGAGATACTGGAAGACAAAGACCAACAAAATGTCTGTTTAGTCAAAACTATGGTGTTTCCAGTGGTCATGTATGGACGTGAGAGTTGGACCATAAAGAAAGCTGAGCACCGAAGAATTGATGCTTTTGAACTGTGGTGTTGGAGAAGACTCTTGAGTGTCCCTTGGACTGCAAGGAGATCCAACCAGTCCATCCTAAAAGAAATCAGTTCTGATTATTCATTGGAAGGACTGATGTTGAAGCTGAAACTCCAATACTTTGGCCACCTGGTGCAAAGAACTGACTCCTTGGAAAAGACCCTGATGCTGGGAAAGATTGAAGGCAGAAGGAGAAGGGGATGACAGAGGATGAGACGGTTGGATGGCATCACTGACGCAATGGACATGAGTTTGAGTAAACTCTGGGAGTTGGTGATGGACAGGGATGCCTGGCGTGCTGCAGTCCATGGGGTCTCAAAGAGTCAGAAGCAACTCAGCTACTGAACAACGATGCTCTCAGAGGGCAAACAGGTGAGGAGCTGCTGCCCTGTGTTTCTTTGGCAAGTTGGTTATGAGGGGCATACAAATGAAGGGGCAGAATATTCACTGGGGAAGGAGTCTAGGCACTGTATTCCTTAGAATAAAAATTTTCATCCCAGCTCCATTTTCCTGAGGGGAGGAGGGATTTTTGTCCTTTAGCTTAAATCAGAAGTGTCATCATCACTTCAGAGCATGATTGGTACTTATCTGCAAGGCTAATTTTATTGTAAGAACACAATGAGCAAGGTTACAGTTGGATGCAGGAGATTCCCGCTTTTCCCCACCTTTCTTTGTCTGATTCCAAGTCACTTATCACCTCAAAAGGGTGGTTTCCTGTCTGTCTGGAGGTTCCTGTTTTTCTTTGTCTGCCCGTGGACCCCCGCTGTTTACAAGCGTTGCAAGATTTCCTGCCACCTGGTCCCTGCCCCCATTCTCTGCTCATACCTAGCTATCTGCCTGCTGTAACAACAGGAAGCCATTGTTGTGTGATACCAAGCATTGTAACTCCCGCTACCATGCAGAGTGAAGAGAGGGGGCAGTATATTTGGGAAACCAGGTAGTCGGTATTACAATTCTCTGGACACAAGGTATTGGTTGTTGTTAGATTAGGACGGTGGCCATAGGAATGGCTTCCCTGATAGCTCAGTTGGTAAAGAATCCGCCTGCAATGCAGGATACCTGGGTTCAATCTCTGGGTTGGGAAGACCCCCTGGAGAAGGGAAAGGCTACCCACTCCAGTATTCTGGCCTGGAGGATTCCATGGACTGTATGGTCCATGGGGTTGCAAAGCATTAGACATGACTGAGCAACTCACACAGGAGTGGACAAATTCAGCAGGACATGTTGATGGGTTGGAACTGAGATGTGGCAGAGCACTGAAGCTGATGTGCTCAACTGGACAGATGATGAACTGAGAATACTAGAAAAGGTCCAAGTTTCAGGGTTGGGGAGCAAGATTAATTTTGTTAATATACTTAGAACACTAATGAGGGAGCAAGGGTGCTGTGTGCAGTAATGAGTTCTCTACTGGAATTATCCAAGTTGGACCAGAGATCTCTGAGCTATGTGTTCACTGTTTGTGCTTTGAAGTAAGTTGTGGACTAAATAACCAAGTTCCTATTCAGCCCTAATGGTCGACCACAAGCTAGTGCCATTTCTGCAGAATTTGGTTCCCCAAACAGTTCACGACTAAAATAAAACCCTCTTCGCCTGGAATTTGAATTCCTCAGAATCACCCACACTAGGTTAATAATTAAAGGTTCCTCATACTGTCTACCTGTGTTTGTTTCACCTGTGTGCAGGATTCTAGTTTCACAAAATCCTCCCAGCAGTATTATTTAATCTAGTGTCAAAGAAAGGTGTATATATTCCACCAACCCAAGGACAAGTCTCTACTAGCCCAAGAAGGTGGGAGGCTGCAGAAGCCACAGAAACTGACCCTGCCCAAACCCAAAACAGAGGAGAGGACTCCTACAAAGCTAACCTTTGTATTTTTTCTCACACCCTATCCAAGCATGGCTCAGCTGGTAAAGAATCCACCTGCAATGTGGGAGACCTGGGTTTGATCCCTGAGTTGGGAAGATCCCCTGGAGAAGGGAAAGGCTATCCTCTCCAGTATTCTGACCTGGAGAATTCCATGCACTGTATAGTCCATGGGGTCGCAAAGAATTGGACACGACTGTGCAACTTTCACTTCACTTCATCCAAGCATCTAGCACTGTGCCCTTATGGCCCCACAGCCTTCAGGTAGCCCCACAGTGTGGCCCCACAGATCATCGACTGATCCTCCAGTCCTAGGGTGGGGGTGCAGTGAGAGGATGCTAATTTTCAAACATAAAATCAAAAATAGAAAAGTATAAAAGGGGAGAAGAAATAAGAGAGTAATATATATTTTGTGTTAGGGCTGTCTCCTCAGTCCCCAGGGAAGCAGTAAACGCTTCCCTAGTGGTCCTTTATCGATTGTCCTATTAGATGCTCTAGAAGTCGAAGGGATTTGTTTGACAGCTTTATTCCCACCCGATTCTTCTCCAGGTGCTAAGTTGCACACCTACCCTAACACAAGGCCCACCAGGACTTCAGGCTCCTGCCCTTCCTTCAGACTTGCTCTGTTGCTGCTGTTCCTCTAAGGGTAAGCATTTCGCCTTCTTTTCCTTCTGCTTCAAATCTCAGCAGAAAACTTTCTGGGCCTCACTTGCATCTTCCTGACTTTCCTCATCTCTGAAACGGGAATAATAAACACGACGGTGGGAGTAACAGTAAAACTGACCTATTACAATTGTTGTGAGGATTAAACATTACATATACTTGAAAATCTGCTGGAAACCGCAAAAGACTATAAAGTTAGACGTTGTTTTCTGGCTTTTATTTCTAAAGTATATTTCAGTGGTTGGAATGGGTGGGTACCAGGGTGCTGTTCTCTCAGGGAGATTAATGCCAGGCGTCGCCAAGCGTTTCAGAAGAAAACGCCACTCTGCTTCAAAAGGGACGTCAAGCCCACCTTGCACAAAGGCTTTTGGTGGTCTTTCGGTGCAAGAGCTGGGGGCGTGGGAACACCATGTATGCAGATGCGGGGCGCCTCGGGAGTCGCAAGCCGCACCCTCTCCGCCCCCGCGCAGGCCTCCGCTCGCCCGGGGCGCGCTTCTTCCCACAGCCCCGGGCGCCCTTCCTCCCCGGCCGCCTGGGGACGATAAGGCATGGGGTCTCGGGAGCTCTAATCCTGGGCGCGATTCTGCAGGTGACGGAGAACTCTCGAGGCCCCGGCAGAACTGATCACTTCGGGGCGTCCGGAACACGCCCTCGTCGGAAAGTCAGGTTAGTGGAGGTGGAACCCAAGGAGGCTCCAGGTGTGGAAGGAACAGGCCTAGATGGGAAGCGGCTCTAGGTGCCCTCGTGTTGGGGGAACGAGGTGGATCTCGCCATCCATTTCAGAGCTGGACGTCCCGCCAGGCGGCCCAGGGACTTTCTAGAACAACCCCATGCGCCGAGGCCGCAGGGAGTCGGAAGCCGGCCGGGCGCGGGAGCCGGCGGGGCTCGGCGTCCTCACCTGTCTGGGGCCGCCTCTCCGCAGGCCTCAGTTTCCGTGTGTGAGAAATGGGCTGACTACGAGCTCACCCTCTCACCGAGAGAAAGCGGCTGGGGTGTTCCGGCTCAGCGCCTCTACAGAAACCACTCGAGAAAACAGAGTCTGTTTCGGTTTTAGTTCAAAGAAGAAAAAAAAAAAAAAAAAAAGCAATAGCTGTGAACCTTGCCCAGAAATGCTTGTCAGGTTGAGCGAGAAGCCGGCTAAGCGAACGAGCATAGGAAGGACGAATTGGCCAGGTGGCGGGTAAAGGTAACTCGGCACTTGTGAAGATGCACCGGCCGTATCAGCCCCGGCTGTCTCAGGAGACTGAGTCGCACACGGTTGAAGTAACAGATACCGAGAGCGGCCTCCTCTGCGCTTGCGCAGTACCCGCGTCTCCCCCCCACCCCGAGCTCGCGCCCCACCCCCGAGCTCGCTCGCGCCCCGCCTACTCGCCCTCCCCTTCCCCAGCCCGGCCGCCCGCGCAGAGCATTGTGGGACACAAACAAAGTGCCCCCAAACAGGCTGGAGTGAGCCGAGCGGCAACGGCGGCGGCGCCGGCCCGCACGCGCGCGGCGGCGGCTCCCTCCCAACCTCCCCCTCCCTCCCCCTCACTCCCCTTCCCCTTCCCCACCCCGCCCCGCCGGGAAAACGCGAGCCGTCGCCGCGCTCCCCAAACCGCTGCCTGCCCTCGGCCAACCGCCCCCAACGGCCGCCCGCGCGTGGCTCGCCGGGCCCCCTCGCTCCTCCCCTCAGGCCCCCGGAGCGCTCCCCTCCCTCTGCCTCGCTCTCTCGCACCTCGCAGGGTTGCCGCCGTTGGGGGCTGCCATGCCCCTGCCGCAGGCTGTCCACGGGCCTAGGCGCGGCGGCCCGAGATAGGGTCCCCTCCGCCTCCCGGGGGAGGAGAGAGGCAGCGGGCCGCGCGCTCCGCCCCCTCCCCCCGGGCCGCCGCCACCTCGCCGCCTCAGCCTGGCGGGGAGGAGGAGGAGGAGCAGCAGGCCTCCGGCCTCCGGCACCGCCGCCCGCAGGTAACCGGGAAGGGAGGGCAAGGCCGGCCCTTCCTCGCCGCCCGTGCCCTCGGGCGGCCCCCCATCTGGGTGCTGGGCGGAAGGGAACGCCGGGTCTCATCACCCCCATCCGCCCCGGGAGACACCCCGCAGGTTCCCCTCAAAGGCGTCTAAGCCTTCAGGGAGGAGATTGGCCCTGCGCCCCGCCGTCTGGGAGATTTTACCCCGATCTCCCAGGGCGCCCCTCGACCGCGCGCGCGTGTGCTCAGCACCCTGACCCCGAGGAGGCGGGGTGCTAGCGTCTCACCTGGTCGAGCCGAGACACACAGCTCCCCCCCTCTCCCCCGCTTCTTTTTCTTTCGTATTGGAAAGAAAGGGGTGGCATTTATTTAAAAAACGAAAACCTTTTTTCTTCCCAACCTGGGGCACAGTCTGCGTCTAGTCGTTTTCTGCTGGCCTAACCAGAAAAGGGTTACCTGCGAGTGAAATGATGAGTACGTTAGAAGGAAACGGCATGCTTGTTAGTGGTTTGAAGCTTAACCAGAATTTAGAATAAAGCCTAATAATGGTGTGCCTTATTGGAACTTAATTGTAGAAATGAAGGCCAAAGCTTACATTTTTTTCGGCATGTAAGTGAATTATAGATTTTGGTCAAGAAGACATTCTAACTTCCACTTATTTTCTTACTGTTTTATTCGGATAGAGGCTAATACCAAAAGCAGACTTCACAATTTGAGAGCTACTAATAGTTTGGATAGGTGGGTTTTTTTTTGTCTGGAGAGTTTCAGTTGGAATTACTGCATTTAAAAAAATACTGTGTATATCTTCATTTATACAGTCAGTTGCTCCCATTACTTCCCTTTGACTGCCAATGGATATTTAATTTTACCTGATGTAGTTTCCTAATCATAGAATGTGGCAATAATGAAGGGAATGTTTTGTTATTATATGTTTTGTTATTGTTATTATTATTGTTAGTCTTATATTTATCAGTGTTTGCATTAATTATGAGAACCTTTTCCATATCTGATCTGATTTGCAGAACAACCTAATGACTTAGATGATATTGAGTTTTACAGGTGAGAGAAACTTAAGTAATGTTAAGTAACTTGCTTTAGGCCACACAACTAGTGATAAAGGTGAGATTTATACCCAGATATGTTTCCAGTGTAGGTGTGTTTTCTACTGTACCTTCAGTACAGGTACACCTTTTTTTTTTTTTAACACTTATTTATGAAAAATAATCAGTCTCTTTGAAATTGAGGAAAAATTTCAATGAATATCCCAGTACCTAAGTTCTGTGATTGACATTTCTGCCATGTTGTTCCCTCCCTTTCTGTGTGTAATCACTTGAAAGTAAATTGCAAACACCATGACACTCCAATATTTCCTCCTGCGGTTATACTGACCCCAGTATCATTATCAACACTTTTCTAAATTAGCAATCCATATGCAAATATCTGGGGTCTCTTTGGGAAATCAACCCCCACCCCACCCCCCAGCTGTATTCAGTTAAGATTCACACATTGTATTTGTTAATTATGCCTTGGATCCTTTTTTTAGAAGACCAGTACCCATCTCCTTTCATTCTGCCAGTGAACCAAACCACTTGCTTTATAAGAATGCTCCCACTTTTGGGACTTGTCCGTTTCCTGATGGTGTCATTTAATGTAATTCTCTGTCCTAATTTTCCTGTTACTGGAAGTTAGGTCTAAAGAAAAGCTAGATTAGTTTAAGGAAAACTTTTATTTGGCAAGAATATTTCATAGATGATGCTATGTACCTATGTACTTTTATGTTACATCATGCTACAGTATTTAGGATACTAAATGCGACCACTTGCTCAAAGTGGTAACTTCCAGATTTACTGTAACGGTTTGGTTTGCCTGTTTGTGATTTGTATATGATCTTGGGGTAATATCTTGACCCCAAGCAAACAACCTGTTTCTGGGTACCTTTTGCTCTGTGATAGCACCCATTGATGACTGTTGCTTCAATCAGTTATTTTATTGGAGATTTTCTGTCAAGATTTCTTTCATTAACTAGGAGTGAACTGAACTTTCTCCTAAAAATGTTAATGTCCTCCCTTTAGTTATCAATATTCAGGGTAAAGAGTTCGGGAGTTAGTCACCCCCACTGCGTGCATTGCATAATGGTGGCAAATCAGATTTTTTTTCTTCTTTTTTGTGGGAATACTATGGACTGATGAGTTTTGATTTTTTTTTTTTTTAATATAACCGTTACAGTCGTTTTTCTTTTTGATGATCAAACTGTCCCAAATTTGGGCAGTAAAACCCTTTCATGTTGGTTCCTGTGTCTTTTTAATGCTCCTGCTCACCATTAGTCTTGGAACACTCTCTGGTGCAGAATATCCCAGGCTCGCCTTTGTTACTTTCCTTGTCCCAGATCTGGAATGGGCTTTTCATCCAAGAAGTCTTGACTCTTTTTAGTGAGAAATGTTGTATAGAAACCAGGATCTAACTGTTTGGCATATTCATACTGCTGGAGTGTCACTGGGTCTAGGCCCTTTGAGAAGGGAGAACAAAAAATGGTGTTTTGCTTGTTTGTTTAAGCAAATTCATAGGGATATATCCAATTCAGATTTAACATAGCAGGTTTTTCTTTTCTTTGTCTTTTGTCTTAAAAATCGTAGTTCCTAATAAAATGAACATTCTCGCCGTATCCTACTATATATACTTAAAATCATTTCAATATTTTACCAATATCACTACTAGCAGTAAACTTCTGAGTAAAGTTTTAAGATTTCTTTGCATTTATTCTTGTCGTTAGAATATATTGCATGAAGGCTGTGTAATCAGAGTACTTACTGTGTTCAGAAGTCACTTGAAGTACTTTCTCTGGTTATGCTGCCAATTTGATATGGTTCACTGGTTCCATTTTTTATTTTATGGTTTTCTTTTTTTTTTTCCCCAAAAGAAATAACTTTTTATTGCAGTATAGTTGATTTGAAACTTGTTAGTTTCAGGTATAAAGCAAAGTGATTCACATATATATATTCTTTTCAAATTCTTTTCCTTTATAGGTTATTACAAGATATTGAATATAGTTTTCTGTACCATACAGTGGGTCCTTGTTGTTTATTTTATATCTAGTAGTGTGTATCTGTTAATCCTAAACCCCTAATTTCCTCCCTGCTTTGGTGGCCGTAAGTTTTGTTTTTGTGAGTCTGTTTCTGTTTTGTAAATAAGTTCATTTATATCACTTTTTTAAGATTCCACATATAAGTGATGTATGATATTTGTCTCTCTCTGTCTTACTTCCCTTAGTATGGTAATCTCTAGGTTCGTGGCATTATTTTAGTTTTTTAAGGAACCTCCATACTGTTCTCCATAGTGCCTGCACTAGTTTACCTTCCCGGCAACAGTATAGAAGGATTCCCTTTTTAAATTTTATTTTTGAGTATATAAATTATATGTGCTTAGTCGCTCAGTCATGTCTGACACTTTGTGACCCCATGGACTATAGCCCGCCAGGGGGGCTTGTCCATGGGGATTTTCTAGGCAAGAATACTGGTGTGGGTTGCCATGCCCTCCTCCAGGGGATCTTCCCAACCCAGGGGTTGAACCCAGGTCCCTCAATGCAGGCAGATTCTTTACCATCTGAGCCACTAGGGAAGCCCAAGAATACTGGAATGGGTAGCCTATCCCTTCTCCAGAGGATCTTCCCGACCCAGTTATTAAACAGGGGTCTCCTGCATTGCAGGCAGATTCTTTGCCAGCTGAGTTACCAGGGAAGGCCATATAAACTATATACAAGGTTCAGAAGTCAAATATTTTAAAAGTATTTTTAAAGAGGCCTTACCCGAGTTAGTTTTAAAATGTAGTGTTATTTAACTCTGTCATACCTTTTAATATCTAATAGATTCATATATCTTCACTGTAAGAGGATTAACAGTGGACAGAGTGTGTTACTTAACGTGAAGTGATATTGGAGTACATTTATATTTTGCAGTTACATTCCGATTTCTCTGGCAAAGAGAAAGCACTAGACTAATCTTTAGAGGTGAGCAGAGAAGTAGATTTCAGGCTTATTTTTGCAAGCTTTACTTTGAAAAATCACTTTATTGATGGGTCAGTTCTTCTTTTTTCCTTTTGGCCATGTGGCCTGTGGGATCTTAGTTCCCCAACCAGGTATTGAACCTGGGCCCTGGCAGCAAAAGCCTGGAATCCTAACCACTAGGCCACCAGGGAATTCTGAAAATCATGTCTTCAAAGAGGCAGACAGTTGATACAGTTTTATAAATCCATTTACTTATATGTAACACAACAGAACTGACGTACATATGCTATCTGCAGATATAAAAGGTATTTGGATGTGTGATCAGTGAAGATAGTACTTTTTTTTGATTGGGCAAAATGTGATAGAATCTATAATTATGCCTTCAAATGAAGATTTAAGAAGGAGCAGTCAATGGTTGTCTGAAGTGAGAATACAATTACAGAGTTTATCAGCTGCCTATCACCCAGGAAAAGATGAGTGCACGGTGTGGTTCCCTCTGTACACCACCACTGCTTTTGTTAACAGAGCAAACATTCTTCCTCAGGGAACGGAGTGGGGAAATGAACAATGCTTATGCATTGGGCCCATTTGCCTTTATCCTGTCTTTAATCTTGGTAAAATATACTGCTGAAGATTATTAGGAAACACAAAGTGATGAAAAAGTGCCACAAACAGTAGCATAGGTGTATATTCTCACACATAGCAGCTGGAAACTGTTTTGGTAGACTGAGTGGGCTCATACAGTTATGAGAATTGCCAGCATTTGTTGAGCCTTTCAAAAAGGTATCACCATGCTAAATATTTCATACATCATCTCATTCAGATCCTACTTTAACCCTTTGTTATTGCCACTTGTATCTTTGCAAATAAGTAAAGTGATATCCAGGCGTCAAACTAAAGTCTGTCTTTGGTGTTGCACTTAACACATTACTGCATCTCACAATTAAATGTGTCATAAAATTGGATATATTTTCATTCAGCATGAATCACAAGAAATACATGACTGACATTAGTCCTACCGCAGCACTGAAGATTGCATCTGAAATTTTCCATAATAAAATGTTGGAGGTTTTAAACTTTGAGGAAGTCTTTTTAGCCTTGTAAAGGATAGAATTCTCTTGTTACTGAAAATGGGGAAGCATCAGAGATTATTGTAAAGGGATTTCATATTGAATATATGTGTGTGTATATATATAAATACATATCCCCCCCCCTCACCGTGGTTTCCTGGCATTTTGTAGACTACAAGTGAGCATATCTTTATATATGCTATAATGGGATGTCTTAATGCATGCAACCACCACATTCATGATTGAAACAGTTCTTCTTGTATCTTGACTGATTTCTTGAAATTTATCTCCTATTAAACTGAAAGCCACTTTCGTTTTTTCCTTTGTTCTTTATATCAGAAATACTTCACTCCATAATGAGCTGGAAATCTCTGGATTTTTAGTCATGGCATCTAAAAATAGTGATTGTTTATGTGCCTTTAAAAAGATAAAGATACATTAAATTTATATTACACTCCTGCTTGATGGGCACTTTCTTCACTAACATTATTATTAGTGCCAAAGGTGACTTCAGCCAGCACATTTTTACATAACTGATTCTGGAGTAAATCACTGACTTACATCATTGTGGTCCTTCGCATTGATAATTCTGTCTTGCTGCTGCTGCTAATTTGCTTCAATCGTGTGCGACTCTGTGCGACCCCATAGATGGCAGCCCACCACGCTCCCCTGTCCCTGGGATTCTCCAGGCAAGACTACTGGAGTGGGTTGCCATTTCCTTCTCCCATGCATGTGTGCTAAGTTGCTTCAGTCGTGTCTGACTCTGTGACCCTATGGACAGCAGCCCACCAGGCTCTTCTGTCCACAGGATTCTCTAGGCAGGAATACTGGAGTGGGTTGCCATTTCCTTCTCCAAATTCTATAGAGTGAAAATTGATGAATGAAACTAATGTCTCAGTTTTCTAGGAGAACATCATTTCTGTTTCCATATTGAGTATTCTTCCATTTTACTAATGTATACCTTTAAAAAAACCTTAAAATTACAAATGTTTGATACCCCAGTTTCAATATTCTATACTGTTATCTGTCTATAGGTATTAAATGGTGTATGTAGGTTTTTTTTTTTTTAATGTTGACATGATTTGGTTTTAACAGTTTTTGATGCAGTCAGCTTACAAACAACTTGAGGTTACATATAACCAAGAGTTTGAATCTTTGGAATCAAGATTTTGTGGAACTACTACCCTCTGGCTTCTGAAACAATGTAATTCTTTGTAAAAATGATTTTCCCTTGATTCACATCTTAACCTAAGTATCTGATTATCACCTACTGTTAGCAAGCAAGCTTGTTCAGAACTTTGTTGTTTTTTAGTTGATGAGTCGTGTTCAGAGCCTTTGTAGCTCCTTGGACTATAGCTCCATGGGCTATATAGCACACCAGCCTCTTCTTTCCATGGTGATTTTTCAGGCAAGAATACTGAAGTGGGTTGCCATTTCATTCTCCAGGGTATCTTCTTGGATCAGGGATTGAACCTGTGTCTCCTGCACTGGCAGGTGGATTCATACTACTGAGCTACCAGGTTAGCCCCTATTTGGAACTATCCTCTGTTAAATGTGGCATGTTTAGTTTTGTAGGCTGGATAATTTCATTAGGCTCATGAGTGGGAGGATTATTCCAACTATTTTGGGGAAGGGGCAGAGAGTTCCAAGAACTGGGCCACTGCCCACTTTTTGGGCTTTATAGTCAGCCTTGGAACTATCTTGGGGGCTTCCCAAGTAGCTCAAATGGTAAAGGAACTGACTGCAGTGCCAGAGATCTAGGTTCAGTCCCTGAGTCAGGAAGATCCCCTAGGGAATGGCATGGCAACCCACTCCAGTATTCTTGCCTGGAAAATCCCATGGACAGAGGAGCCTGGCAGACTACAGTCCGTGGGGTCGCAAATAGTTAGACACAGCTAAGCAACTAACACACACAGACACACACACACTTGGAACTATCTTGGCGCCTGTGGATGTTTAATTTAGCGTGCTGATTGTTATAGTGAGTGAGGCTTAGTGTCTAGTGGAAGTAGACTTGTCTGCCACCTTGGACCTACTTGCTTTATGTCATGTCCTCGGGCTATGTTGTTCTTTTAAAGGCTGTGCCCTGCCACCTTCCCTCCTGTTTCACATTTGGAGTGCTTCCTAGGCGGGAAGTGAGCTACTTTAGGGTAAGTCACTCTGGTGTATACAGCTGGCCTCAATTTGGGCTTTCTCTCAAGTCAATTTGTCTTGCATTTGATTGGCGTACCCTGTTGAAGAGAGGAATTGTTAGACTGCCTGATTTGGGAACCGGTTCGTTTGCTTTTCCAGAGCTAGGCTTGCCCATTTGTTTGAAGGCCTCCATTTGGGAGTGGAAGTGGAATTTTAGACCACACCTCTTCTGCTTTTCTGTGTTACCGTAGCTTAGTTGTTGTTTATGTTTTTGTGTATGTCACTTTGGGATAAGCTACATATGGTCCTTTTTTTCTGGGCTGCATTTCGTCTGATTATTTCTTTGTGGGGCAATGTGTTTGTTGTTTGTATGTGTGTTAGTACCTGCGTTGGCCAGTTAAGACATCTTTGGTGAATAACAGGTCTGGGACGTGACAATACCAACTTTCTTATTGCTTAGGTTTCGCCTGTGGTGGTCCATTGGTTAGGATTTTCCCTTTTGAACTATCCTTGGTCATTCGTTCAGCTTTATCTCTGATGGGACATTGGTTGGGATTCTCCCCTTTTCGGTGCTAGGAAACTGTGACACTGAGAGAACAGTTTGAATTGCTGTTTGCTTGTTAATTGGTGACACCAGCCGTGAATAATTAAGTGTAGATGATCAGAGTTTTTACTTCATCTTACAGTCCCCCGGGGTTATTTGCAAAACTTAAGAGATCTGTAGCTGTGCTTTGTAAGTGAAAGAAAATGTATCAATCAATACTCCCTGAGATCTGGAAGGCAAAGGCCCTGTGTCTTTCGCAGTTGCTTTTATCTTGAGGGTATGTGTGTGTATGTGAATGAGTGTCTTGGTACCTGAATCCAAATCTCTTTTTCTCATTTTGCTGAAAGAAGACTTGTGAATGTGAGTGGATGGTATGTATTACTGTATTTGTTTAAACTGGCTTGTTAGTGTAATATCCTCAAGGTTCATCCATATCATAGCATATATCAGAATTTTCTCCCTTTTTAAGGCTAAATAATATTCCATTATATATATATATACCACATTTTGTTTATCCATTTATCTGTTGATAGATATGGGCTATAGTGAATAATGCTCCTGTGAACATTCATGTTACAAGTATATGATCATGTCTCTGCTTCCAGTTCTTTGGCGTATATACCCAGAAGTAGAATTGCTGTATCACATGGTAATTCTGTGTCTAATTTCTTTGAGTAACAGCCATAGTATTTTACATAGTGTCTATACTTACATTCCCACCAACAGTGCACAAGGGCTCTTTATCCACATCCTAGGCAACACTTATCTTCTGTTACTTTGTCTTTTATAGTAGTCATGTTAATGAATGTGAGATGGCCAAGTGAGTGGGGATAGGTCATTGATTTCTAGACCGTCTTCTCTTTGTGTACATTTAAAGCTATAAATTTTACTCTAAGCACTACTTTAGCTGCATTCTACAAATGTTGATAATGTTGTATTTTCATTATTACTCAGTTAGAAATACTTTCCAGGGATTTCCATGTCAAGTCCAGTGGTTAAGACACTGTACTTCCAAGGCAAGGGCCATGGGTTTGGTCCTTGGTTGGGAAATTAAGATCCCACATGCTCTGTGGCAAAAAAAAAAAGACAAAACAAAGCTTTCTAATTTCCTTTGTTGATTCCTTCATTACTATGGGTTATTTAGAAGTGTGTTATTTAAAATACCTGGAATTTTCTTGATAGCTCAATGATTTCTAATTTTTTAATTTGTGATTAGAGAACACACTCTGGGTGCGTTCATTCATTGTAAAATTTATTAAGATTTGTTTCATGGTCCAATTGGTGAACATACCTTGTTGCACTTGAAATGTGTACCAATGATTTTGTGTCACTGGTAATACTTTTTGTCATGAAGTATACTTTGTCTCATGTTCAGTTCAGTTCAGTTCACTCGCTCAGTCGTGTCTGACCCTTTTCGACCCCATGAATCGCAGCACGCCAGTCCTCCCTGTCCATCACCAACTCCCGGAGTTCACTGAGACTCACGTCCATCGAGTCAGTGATGCCATCCAGCCATCTCATCCTCTGTCGTCCCCTTCTCCTCCTGCCCCCAATCTCTCCCAGCATCAGAGTCTTTTCCAGTGAGTCAACTCTTCGCATGAGGTGGCCAAAGTACTGGAGTCTCAGCTTTAGCATCATTCCTTCCAAAGAAATCCCAGGGCTGATCTCCTTCACAATAGGGATAGCCAGTTCTTGCCTTCCAGTACTTACAGTTTGCATGGTATATCTTCTAACATACCTCTTTGGTTTTTTATTTAAAGTAGATTTCTTATATAAAGTGCATGTAGTTGGGCTTGCTTTTTCAGTCCTGTGATAGTGAAAGTTGCTCAGGCGTGTCTGAGTCTTTGCGACCCCATGGACTATACAGTCCATGAAATTCTCCAGGCCAGAATACTGGAGTGGGTAGCCTATCCCTTCTCCAGGGGATCTTCCCAACCCAGGAATTGAACCAGGGTCTCCTGCATTGCAGGCAGATTCTTTACCAACTGAGCTGTCAGGGAAGCCTAGTCTCTCTTCTTTTTAGTTGAAATGTCTGTTAGTCCATTAAAATTTAATGTAGCTATATTTTACAGTATTTCGAAAAACAGACACATATTTGTCTGCTCCCGCTGCTCTAGCAAAAGTACCACAACCCGGATGGCTTAAAGAGAAAATTTTGTCTCAGCTCTGGAAGTTAGAAGTCTGAAATCTTGATGTTGGCAGGGTTGGTTCCTCTTAAGGGAAGGAACTTTACAAGAGAAGGAGCTCTTCTTGGCCTCTCTCCTTGCTTTTGCTTGTGGCAGCATAATTTCAGTCTTAACATGGCCTCTGTCTTTGAATTTTACTTTATATAAGTACATCCTAACTACCTCAGTTTAGTTTGATTACTTTTGTAAAAAGCCTGTTTCCAAATAAGGTAACATACTCAGGTACTGGGGATTAGGATTTCAACATATCTTTTAGGGGATACGCTTCATAAGACAGCAGTGCAAAAGTGTTTTAGGTAAAGTCACTAGTGTACATATTTTAAAGCACGCAGAGTAGGACTTGGTATGAACACTTAAAAACTCTTTAGGGAAATACAGAGCTCTTTAAATGCTAATTGACTATAAAAGTGACTTAAATTTGACTTGCTTATTAAGGATCCAAGAGACTGAAATAAGATATACCCTTTCTTCAGGCTTTCTTTTTAGTAAAAAATGATTTGATGTTAATTGCTAGTATTCCTTAAGTACTGTGGTTGAATTCTTGTAAATGGCAACTTCTAAGTTGGGGACAAGGGACTGAATCTGTGTTTTTTAGTCAGATCTTTCTTCAAATCCTGGTTTTATTACTTCTATTTCCTCCTTTTAACTGGATCTTAAAAATTCTTTCCTGAAAATTGTGACCACGGTGAGATAAAGACACTTGGTGGGAGTTACTCAGTGTATATTAATGTATTTTCCCTGGATGTAGAAATTAATAATAAGCACAATTCTGGTTACCAGCAATGAGAGGAGTTTCTAATAATGTTACTGGTTTTATTGATTTATTGCTGTAACTCCAGGTAAATCTCATTCTTTTTCTCAGAGTGCTGAACTAGAAAACTTAACTCATGGAATAAAATAATTAAAAATTTTACTTGATTAAAAAGTGGCTAGTTATAAAAGTTAAAATGACCTTTTTTTTATAACTCAGATACAGTAATTCATTTGGAATTATTTGTAAAAAATAAAGACTTAAGGAAGACCTTTGAGGGTTAAACTGTTGTCAGATAAAGATCACATGCACTTTTATTAGTGTTCATGCTCTCAAATATGAGTACTCATATGAAAAAGTTTAGTACTCCATTCAGAAAAAAAGGTGTGATTCCTTTCATGGAAAAATACAGATACTTGTTTTTGGTTAGATTGACAACATAGTGACAGTTTTTCTTAGAACAAAATTTAAAGTATGAGGCACTGTAGCATTTGTCCAAAACACTTGATTCTAAAGGAAATGATAGTGAAAAACATTTTTTAACAATAACTTTCTGGAGAAGGAAGTTGGTAAGTTGTAATTTTCACTACTTCACTCATATTTCTATGTAATTTGAGCATGAACTTTCTTCTTTCATCCTTGCTTAAACCATGTATATTGACAAGTTTTCTATAAAATATTTGTATTTTAATTTTATATAAAATTATAATTTTATACTTTAAAATATTTGTATGTTAAACTCCTTAAAATATATATTTTAGGTATTTTGTCTGAAGCTTTATTTTGCTGTCATTTATAATTGTACTTTTATTAATAATATGAGTGAACATAAAAATGTGCTTATTCCAAAAGTAAGCACCATAAATCACATTTATTCAACTTTTTTAAAAATGCCCCCTGTCTGTGTTAGGAAGTTAAAGAATATACACAGGCTCAACGTTTTCCCGCAAGTAGCATATGGATCCGTAGGAAAGCAAGATCTGTAGGCACTAATTGACTACCTGTGATACATAAAATGCTAGTTAAAAGAACAGTGATCTTTTTGTGGCCATAAAGAAATGCCCAGTTGAGAACCACTGCACTATGATACGCAATGTTATTGATAAGAGTGTAGCACATGTTAATGGTGTAGACAGAAATGATTAAGAAAATGCTAGTATGTTTACATGAAGACTGCACAAATAGTCATAGCAACTTTATTTGTAATGGCCCCAAACTGGGAACAACTCAGAGTTTGTTCTCTGTTAGGTGACAACCAGACAGTGGTAATTGCACACAATGGAATACTATTCAGCAGAAAACAAGAAGTAACAAAAATTCTGGAGCCTAACAACATAGATGAATCTCAAAATAATTATATCCAGTGAAAGAAGCTAGATGATTCTATATATATTAAAATTCTAGAAAATGCAACTAATCTAAAATGAAAAGCAAATTAGCAGTGGAGGTGAGAGGCTGGTGGGAGAGATTGTGAAGAGGCACAAAGAAAATTACAGGAGTCGTGGAAGTGTACCTTATCTTGATATTCTGACATCTGTGTGAAAACTGACCTGATTGTGTTGCAGGGCCCCTTCCAGGGCCCAAAAGTGGGCTCTTGTCTAACACTTGGAAATGAATTGTCCAAGGAGACACATGTGCTGACAAAGCAAGAGATTTACCGGGAAGGGGCACCCAGGCGGAGAGCAGTAGGGTTCGTTCTGACTCAGGATTCTTCCTGGTGGTGCACCCATTGCTCAGCCAAGATGGATACCACTGAGAATTATCCTTGGAGGTGGTTAGACACATGGTGTCTCCTTTTGACCTTTCCTGAACTCTTCTGGTTGGTGGTGACTTACTAATTACTTTCTAGGACTAGGACCTCTTGTCATAAAATAACTCACACAAATGGTTACTATGGCGCCTGGCCAGGGTGAGCGGTTTCAGTCTGTGTGCTTCCTCTAACAATTGTACACTTCAAATATGTTTAGTTTTACATCACTTATACTGCAAACATTTATAAAATGATTTTTAAAGAACATGGGTATCATTGATTCCAAATATATACTGGAATTTTCCTTGGAGAGATAGGACATATATCTCATAAACCTAAATCGGTGTGGTGTCACATGCCAGATCATTGGTCAAGACAGAAAATGCTATAGGAGTTCAGGGGAGGAAAGGCAGCATAGTTTAATAGTAAAATGAGGAGAGGATTAAAGTCAGAGTGTCTGATTTTTAGGCCCTGTTAGGCCACTTATTTTCTCTGATCTTTGTTTTCCTTGATCTTTGAAGAATTTCCTCATCTACTTCAGAAGATTGCTTAATTTTTTTATTTAGCTGCGCCAGGTCTTAGTTGCAGCATGTGGGATCTTTTATTTGCAGCATGCAGATCCTTAGCTTTGGCATGTAGCATCAATTCTCTGACCAGGGACCAAACCCAGGCCCTTGGAGCTTGGAATCTTAGCTGCTGGACTATCAGGGAAGTCCTTCATCAGATTTTTTTAAGATCCAAAGAAAATATGTTTTAAAACACAGTATAATCTGAAAAGTGGCATGCAAGTGGCAGGTATTGCTGATATCCAGAGTAGAAGAAAGAACATAGTAGAGTAGTATTTGACTTGTTGAGAAAAATGAGGGAATTCCAAAATGAGACCAGAGATGGAAAGTGGAGATAATGTGTAGTATGTTCAGCTACTGCTGCTGCTGCTAAGTTGCTTCAGTTGTGTCCTACTCTGTGCGACCCCATAGACAGCAGGCCACCGGGCTCCCCCGTCCCTGGGATTCTCCAGGCAAGAACACTGGAGTGGGTTGCCATTTCCTTCTCCAATGCATGAAAGTGAAAAGTGAAAGTGAAGTCGCTCAGTCGTGTCTGACTCCTAGTGACCCCATGGACTGCAGCCTACCAGGCTCCTCCGTCCATGGTATTTTCCAGGCAAGGTATGTTCAGAGAATGGTTCAAAAATCAGTTTGGAGCAAAGAAAAACATCTAAAACCATAGCAGAGTAGAGAGAATATGAGGTATTAATGAGAAATAGTAGCATCAGGATGTCAATTGCTGTTTACTAGCCTTATGACCTTGGATAAGTCATTAATTCTCTGAGCTTCGATTTCCTCACCAATATAATGAATGGTGAGATAATAGTTCACCTTAGAATACCTAAACAGACATTTCTCCAAAGAAGACTTAGACACAGCTAATAAACACATGAAAAGATGCTTAACATCACTCATTATTAGAGAAATGCAAATCAAAGCTACCATGGTATCACCTTACACCAGTCAGAATGGCCATCATTGAAAAGTCTACAACAGTAAATGCTGGAGAGGGTGGGAATCCTCTTGCACTGTTGGTGGGAATGTAAATTGATACAACCACTGTGAAAAACAGTATGGAGATTCCTTAAGAAACTAGGAATATGACCCAACAGTTGCACTTCTGAGCATATACACTGAGGAAATCATAATCGAAAAAGACACACATACCTCGCTGTTCATTGCAGCACTATTTACAATAGCTAGGAAATGGAAGTAATCTAGATGTCCATCAGCAGATGAATGGATAAAAAAGCTGTGGTACATATGTACAATGGAATATTACTCAGCCATAAAAAGGATTGCATTTGAGTCAGTTCTTATGAGTTGGATGAACCTGGAACCTATTATACAGAGTAAAGTAAGTCAGAAAGAGAAAAATATCACATATTAACATATATATGGAATCTAGAAAGATGGTACTGATGAACCTATTTGCAGGGCAGCAGTGGAGATGCCAACGGAGAAAACAGACTTGAAGACACAGTGGCGGAAAGAGAGGGTAGGGCGATTTGAAAGAATAGCGTTGAAACATGCACATTACCATATGTAAAATAGATAGCTAGTGAGAATTTGCCGTATGATGCAGGGATCTCAGACCTGGTGCTCTGTGACAGCCTAAAGGGGTGGGAGGGAAGTGGGAGGTTCAAGAGGGAGAGGACAAATGTATACCTGGGGCTGCTTCATGTTGGCATATGGCTGAAACCAACACATTATTGTAAAGCAGTTATCCTCCAATTAAAAATAAACTAATAAAAGTCTGCCTTATCTCAAGTATTTTACATATTGAAGTCAATTGATATCAAACGATATAAATGCAGATGCTAAGAATTATTCAGTGCTGTTAAGAGTTGTTCTGGGTGATAGCTAAAGCATGAAGTAATTGCTGGACTAAAATGATTGGATTTTAAACAATTTGAACAGTGGTGAAGGATTAACTCAACATCCTGAGACTAAAGGCAGGAGAACAATCAGGATGTTTAAGTAGCCCAGGGCAGTGGGCAAAACAGAAAGGATTGATTTGATATAGGCCTTAGTGACCAAGTCTGTGTTTGGAGGAAAAGTGAAGGACAGAAGTTGTATTAGTTTCTTGCAGCTCTTGTAATAAATTATCACAACCTGGATGGCTTTAAACAGCAAACTTATCCTTTCACAATTCTGGAGTCTAGAAATTCATAATTGGTATCATTGGATTGAAATCAAGATGTTGGCAGGTACCGTCTTTCTCCAAAGACTCTGGTCAAGGTGGGAAATCCATTCCTTGCCTCTTCTAGTCTCTGATGACTGTATGCATTCCATGACTTGCAGCCTCATAACTCCAATTTATCCCTGTCTTCCCCATCACCTTCTCTGATATCGGTGTCATATCTTCTAACTTCTCTCTTAGAAGGATGCTAAAGATTGTACCTAGGGGCCACTTGGATATCCAGAGATGTCTCCCTATGTTGGGATACTTCATTCCACCTGCAAAGTCCTCCATAAGAACCGTTTGCAAATTCCAGGGATTAAGACATGGACATATCTGAGGGAGTGACTTTTTTTACACTACTGTAGAAGTCAAAGATGACGCCCAGGTTTTTTGCTTTTTGGAATGATTGTATCTTTATCTTGGGCCAGAGAATTTGAAAAAGAAGAGTACATTTGGAGAAGTGATGATTAATTCTTTTGGACCTGTTGAAGTACCTATGGGAGATCCCTATGTGGATATTTATTTTGTGGATCAGAAAACTTTTAATGGAATGAGTTAAAACACTATTTCAAAACAAAACAAATTCTAAAGTAAGGCAGCTTCAGAGTTAATTACTCTGCAATTCAGTGACATCATCAAGAGCCTCAGTTCTCAACTTTTTGCTTTGCCATCCTTAAGTTAACTCTTATTGTGGTTCCGAGGTGACCTGCCACAATTCCTAAGCCTTAAGTCCAGACATGAAAACACCTAACTGAATTTTGTGTGCCTTTTTTTTTTTTTTTTAATCACCCTAACCCCTGAAGCTCTGGAGCAAGCTCTATTCCTTTTAGCCAGATAAACATTTTAATGTTTTCCTGGTTATCTTTTACCTAAATAGACCTATTATGTCTATGTTGCAATTGGAACTTACGATTATCTTATGTGACAAATGGATTTTACTGCTCTTTGATGTGCGAATTTGAATACACAAACCATGTCTGCGGCCTGGCTCAGAAAAGCAGCCTGTTCACCTTGTTGAGCCTTTTCTTTTTTTTTTTTTCCCGCCCCCCCTCCCGAGCCTTTTCTATTATTAGGTTCTTGTCTAAAAATTTCTAACCATCTCCTGATTTAACATTAAATGTTAAGGCATTTAAAAACATTTATAATTTTTCTGAATTTGCCTATGAAGGAGGGAGTAGCTAAGGAAAAATTTCCAGATTTTTAGAGGAGATGAATCAAAAATAAGTACTAGATTTTAAGCTCTGGGTGAATGGTTAATTAAAAGCATCTATCATTAGCAGTTAGAAATCCTATAGTGGAGTGTCAGCTGAGAAGAATTTGAGTTGTTTCAGGCAGTGAATTTGAAAGATAGCAGACATATCCAGATGGAATTGTCTAGCATTCTCACTGATCATACAGAGGAGCCTGGTGGGCTACATACAGTCCATAGGGTCACGAAGAGTCGGACACAACTATGACTGAGCCCACATGCACTAGCTCATCACAAGAGGCCCAGAATTGGAGTTCAGGAAGGGTGCTGGGGTTAGAGATTTGAGACAAGTTGAGCCAAAGGTGATAGAGACCTGGCAACAGAGATTCATCACTCAGTGCTGTATGGCGTTCTTCTGTGTATGCTGTGTGCTAGGCACTGGGCACTTCCCGTGTACTTGTTTTATCTTGCTTGACTCCTGCCACATTTAACTAGTTTAAGGGCATCCAGTAAGTTCAGTGATACAGACATTATTAAGATCCAAGTTTGTAGAGGAAAATAAATACTATATGATACTGCTTATACGTGGAATCTTAAAAAAAAAACAAAAACTAATGACTATAACATAAAAGAAGCAGACTCACAGATCCAGAGAACAGATTAGTGATTACCAATTGGGGTGGGTGATACAAAGGTGCGGTGAGTCAGAGGTACAGCTGTTGACTATAAGACAGACTCAAGTATGTGTTCTACAACATGGGGTATATAGCCAATATTTTGTAATAACTATAAATGGAAAGTGACCTTTAAAATTGTATAAAAATAAAGCAGTTTTTTAATTTTAAAAAAATTCCCTGGAGGTCCAGCGGTTAGGATTCTGAGCTTCTTACTGCAGGAGGCATAGATTCAGTTCCTGGACCCCTGGTCAGGGAGCTAAGATCCCACAAGCCATTTAACACAGCCAAAAAAAAAGGACACCGAAGCAGACTCACAGACGTAGAGAACAAGCTTATGATTACCAAAGGAGAGGGATGGAGGGACAAATTAGAAATTTGAGATTGTAACAGATACAAACTACTATACATAAAACACATAAGCAACAAGGATTTGCTGTATAGAAAGCAGGGAATTGTGCCCAAAACCTTGTAATAACCTACAATGGAATATAATCTGCAAAAAAAAAAAAAAAACACCCTGAATCACTGTCCTCTACCCTTGAAACTAATACAGTATTGTAAATTAACTATTCTTGAATAATAAACAGATTAGAAAACAGTAATAACCACAAATATCCAGATTTGTCTGAAGTACAAAGCAATGCTCTTCCTACTATATAAACTATTTCTGCTGCTGCTGCTAAGTCGCTTCAGTTGTGTCCAACTCTGTGCGATCCCATAGACGGCCTCCCACCACGCTCCCCCATCCCTGGGATTCTCCAGGCAAGAACACTGGAGTGAGTTGCCATTTCCTTCTCCAGTGCATGAAAGTGAAAAGTGAAAATGAAGTCGCTCAGTTGTGTCCAATTCTTAGCGACCCCATGGACTGCAGCCTACCAGGCTCCTCTGTCCATGGGATTTTCCAGGCAAGAGTACTGGAGTGGGGTGCCATTGCCTTCTCCAAACTATTTCTAGGCAACATTAATTTCTAGGCAACATTAATTTATTAATTGATACTGAATTGAGTATAGTAAAATAAAGAATGCTTAGTTATACATGAGGTGGAGAAGTCTGTTATTGGACTTGGGCAATGTGAAAAGACTTTACTTAATTAATGCATTATACTGTGTCAAAAGACTTAATGTATTTATCCTTATAGCAGTTTATCATTCAGAGGGACATGGATACCAGGAGTATCTATCTTTACATATATCTAGAATTTAAAACCTTAATAGCAATTGAGTTATGATGTATGATATATTTTGCTCATTGGGGAGATGTGAGATGATAGTTTCTAAGAAAATTCAAATTAAGACGTGTTTTTTAAAAGAGCTTATTGTATATTTCTATACAGATTGAAGAGTTGTAACTATAAACATATTTTTGGGGGGCAGTCAGATAATCATAATAGGCTAATGTTTGGTATTTTCACAGTCGCCTTTTCCTCTTTAGGTTATTTTGCAGCAAAGACTAAACAGCTTTTAAAATTCTGGTCCAACAGCAGTTTCTTTATTTCAAACATCATTTTGTTACAGAATTTGCCTAACTAAATCTTTGACAATTTAAAAAGGTATTTAATGAGTCCTAATGAAGCGACTTAGCAGCAGCAGCAGCAACCTTTTCCTATCCCAAGCTGTTTCCAATTGTTCCTATATGGAAACAGTTATTCTTATACTATTATGAAATCAATGGAAAGAGTACTTGTTGTAATTTAGGAGTACTGGTTGCAGGTCCTATTTTTAACTGTGATTTTTGTATAAAACAGTAGACTCCAAGAATCAAGTAATCTGAGGCTCCACTCCTGTCTTCCATTGAGTTGTAACTGGTTAACCTTTCTGGGCTTTTTAGCATAGTATTTATATTTAGCACCTGATAATGTTTGTTGAACTAAACTTTTTAAACCATAATCTTCTTTCAGCTTTAAAATTCAAGTTCCTTCATTCTATTTTCTGAGAGTTTTTTCCCCATTGAGGGGGAAAATTTGCCTCTTTTTGACCTATTCCTCCATTATCTCTTTAAGCTCTAAGATAATGATCAAGCCATGAAAAGTAATATCTGTAGAGTAAGAGAATGAAAACTATCAGTTCCAGAGACATAGCTCACAGTCCGGCATACAGTTCCTCTGGAAACACTTAATATAGTATTGACTGTATAAAAGTGTAATGTTTTTCCATAGTTGTCTGTATCTTCAAATACTGTTGATGGCCAGAGTTCCTGTTCTTGACCAGTTTGAGTTAGGAGTCTTCAAAGGACTGGGTCTTATCAGAGGTTTTTGTTTTTGTTTTTAATTGGAGGCTAATTACTTTACAATAATTATGTAAATGTAAGCAAAGGAGAAAAGGAAAGGTATATGCATCTGAATGCAGAGTTCCAAAGAACAGCAAGAAGAGATAAGAAAGCCTTCCTCAGCGATCAATGCAAAGAAATAGAGGAAAACAACAGAATGGGAAAAACTAGAAATCTCTTCAAGAAAATTAGAGATACCAAGGGAACATTTCATGCAAAGATGGGCTCGATAAAGGACAGAAATGGTATAGACCTAACAGAAGCAGAAGATATTAAGAAGAGGTGGCAAGAATACACAGAAGAACTGTACAAAAAAGATCTTCATGACCCAGATAATCACGATAGTGTGATCACTGACCTAGAGCCAGACATCCTGGAATGTGAAGTCAAGGGGGCCTTAGAAAGCATCACTACGAACAAAGCTAGTGGAGGTGATGGAATTCCAGTTGAGCTATTTCAAATCCTGAAAGATGATGCTGTGAAAGTGCTGCACTCAATATGCAGGCAAATTTGGAAAACTCAGCAGTGGCCACAGGACTGGAAAAGGTCAGTTTTCATTCCAATCCCAAAGAAGGGCAATGCCAAAGAATGCTCAAATTACCGCACAATTGCACTCATCTCACACGCTAGTAAAGTAATGCTCAAAATTCTCCAAGCCAGGCTTCAGCAATACGTGACCGTGAACTTCCAGATGTTCAAGCTGGTTTTAGAAAAGGCAGAGGAACCAGAGATCAAATTGCCAACATCCGCTGGATCATGGAAAAAGCAAGAGAGTTCCAGAAAAACATCTATTTCTGCTTTATTGACTATGCCAAAGCCTTTGACTGTGTGCATCACAATAAACTGTGGAAAATTGTGAAAGAGATGTGAATACCAGACCACCTGATCTGCCTCTTGAGAAATTTGTATGCAGGTCAGGAAGCAAGTTAGAACTGGGCATGGAACCAAGACTGGTTCCAAATAGGAAAAGGAGTACGTCAAGGCTGTATATTGTCACCCTGCTTATTTAACTTATATTCAGAGTACATCAGAAGAAACGCTGGACTGGAAGAACCACAAGCTGGAATCAAGATTGCCCGGAGAAATATCAATCACCTCAGATATGCAGATGACACCACCCTTATGGCAGAAAGTGAAGAGGAACTAAAAAGCCTCTTGATGAAAGTGAAAGAGGAGAGTGAAGAAGTTGGCTTACAACTCAAAATTCAGAAAACAAAGATCATGGCATCTGGTCCCTTCAGTTCATGGGAAATAGACGGGGAAACAGTGTCAGACTTTATTTTTTGGGGCTCCAAAATCACTGCAGATGATTGCAGCCATGAAATTAAAAGACGCTTATCCTTGGAAGAAAAGTTATGACCAACCTAGATAGCATATTCAAAAGCATAGACATTACTTTGCCAACAAAGGTCCATCTAGTCAAGGCTATGGTTTTTCCAGTGGTCATGTATGGATGTGAGAGTTGGACTGTGAAGAAAGCTGAGCACCGAAGAATTGATGCTTTTGAACTGTGGTGTTGGAGAAGACTCTTTGAGAGTCCCTTGGACTGCAAGGAGATCCAACCAGTCCATTCTGAAGGAGATCAGCCCTGGGATTTCTTTGGAAGGAATGATGCTGCAGCTGAAACTCCAGTACTTTGGCCACCTCATGCGAAGAGTTGACTCACTGGAAAAGACTCTGATGCTGGGAGGGACTGGGGGCAGGAGAAGGGGACGACAGAGGATAAGATGGCTGGATGGCATCACTGACTCGATGGACGTGAGTCTGAGTGAACTCCGGGAGTTGGTGATGGACAGGGAGGCCTGGCATGCTGCGATTCATGGGGTCGAAAAGAGTCGGACACGACTGAGCGACTGAACGGAATTGAACTGAACTGATGGTGGTTTTTGCCATACATCAACATGAATTAGCCACGCATGTGCATGTGTCCCCCCATCCTGAACCCATCCCCTCCCCACCCTATTCCTCTGTTTTGTCCCAGAGACTGGCTTTGAGTGCTCTGCTTCATGCATCGAACTTGCACTGGTTATCTCTTTACCAGAGGTTTTGTGATTGCTGTTAGTCAGTTGTGAGTTAAAGCTAGAGCTATTGTATAGAACCATTACTAATGTACAGTACCACTAACAGTTGTGGCAATTGTGAATTATTTATGTGTGATTATCATGGTTACTTCTGTTTTATTCTATCCATGAATAAATTTTTAATAAAATAGATGAGTCAGCTAGGTGTCAATTGCATGTCCATATTGCCTATAAGCATGAATGATTCCATGAAAAAATTTGTAGTAACGTACAGTGTGATTCTGTAAATTTTACCTACCTATGTGCTGCTTTTTTAATATTGCCTGTGGAGTAGAGAATCAGAAAAATAAAATCAGGATTCCTTCTTATTAAATAAAGCTCAATTTTTAAAAATGAAATTGAACATACTTTCTTTATATAAAATGAAGTTTCTTGATATATTTAAATGATGAGCTTATTTCTTACACACTTTGTAAGATTCTTTTGGGACTATCATGCCAAAGTAAAGTCTGTAATGCTTTTGTTCTCTGCAGTTCTTTTGAGTGTTGTCAAAATCTATCCTTGTCAATGACAAAATTTTAGAAATAGGTAATGGTGCTATCTGCACAGCAGTGTGAATGAACTTTATGCCACTGAACTGACAATTTAAAATGGTTACAATGGTAAATTTTATGTTAACGTATATTGAGCACAGTTTTTAAAATCTGCCCTTGCCCATGGAGGTGTATCATACATGTGAATATCCTCTGTCATATGTGCCATGGCTAAATTAAAATACTGGTGGTAGTTTCCAACTTGGAAAAGAGAAATGTGAACAGCTTAAAGTGGTAGCCACTCTTAAGATGATACAGAATTTTACAGTTGTGATAATTTGTGTCAAATGATTTAAGTATTAGAAAGCTATGGAACTAAATGACCTCTAAGATTGATCTCTACCTGGAGATTCTTCGAATTTGTAAATAAATCGTGCTTTCATTAGTTAAGCAGAGGATGAATATGTAAATAAAATATACAATGGGATATTATACAGTCTTTAAAAAGGAGGGGAATTCTGGTACATGCTACAGAGTGGATGAAGACTTTGTGCTAAATGAAATAAGCCAGTTGCAAAAGGACAACTATTTGATGCTTCCACTTATATGATGTACCTAGAGTAGGAAAATTCATAGAGAATTAGAAGGTTGGCTGCCAGAGTCTGGTAGAGAGTGGAGAATGAGGAGTGAGGAGTTATTGTTTGATGGATACTGTCATTTCGGAATGATGAAAAGTTCTGGACATACTGGTGATGGTTGAACAACAGTGTGAATGTCCTTAAAGCCCTGTACTGTACACTTTAAAATGACAAATTTTGTTTTATTTTGCCACAATATAAAAAAACCTTTATTAACTGCAGATTAGTTAAGTAACTGAGAATGTGGGCATTTTCATTTATAATAGAGTTTTGGAGAACTTTTTTTAAATGAAGTGATACGTGCACATTACTAATTCAGTACAAGTGCTTTTTTTGCATATTACTTTAAATGTGTCTAGTGTGATTGAGGAGCTGAATTTTCAATTTAATTGATTTAAATTAAAATTACCACATGTGACTGGCAGTTCCTTCGTTGGACAGTATAATTCTGTATTTTTTTCATCGTTTTATAATACTTTAAACCTCCTTATATCATTATTTTGAAATGAATGTCTTATGGATAGCATGTAGTTGGTTCATGTTTTTAAAATACCCATCCTACCAATCTTTGTCTTCTAGTTGTTTTTATTTGGACTGTGTACATTCAAGGAAATTATTGATATGTTGAGACTTAAGTAAACCCTTTTATTTTTGTTTTTGTTTGTTCCCTCTGTTCTTTGTTTCTATTATTTTCCTGCCTTCCTGTGGCTTATTGTACCTTGTTGAAAATTTCATTTTGATCTATCCTTGGTGTTTTGAGGGCATGTCTTTTTACATATTATTTTGCATCTGCGCTAGGTATTATATGTACGTAAATAACTTATCACAGTCCCCTGATGGCAGTACAGTATCAGTCTGAGTGAAGGCTTCCCTCTTTTGAAGTTACACTCCCCTGTTTATAATTGTCTTAAATATTTACTTTACATACTTTGAGAATCACATCAGCATTAGGATAGTTTTTGCTTCAATTATGTGAAACATAATTTAGAAAAGTCAGAGGAAGAGGGAAGACTATAACCTGTACAGTTGACCCTTGAACACGGCAGCAGTTAGGGGCACTGAGCTGACTCTCTGCAGAGTAGATAATCTGTGTGTAAGTTATAGTCAGCCCTTCGAATCTGATAGTTCCTCTGTATCCACGGTTCCACATCTTCAAATTCAGCCAACCACAGACCCAGTAGTATTGTAGTATTCACTGTTGGAAAAACACCCACATATGAGTGGACTTGCACAGTTCAAAGACTCAGTTATATGTTTTTACTTTTCATTATTCTTCCTTTCATTTCAGGAGCAATCTGAACTTTGTGAGTGAATCTGCTGACAACAGCCGATTCTCTAGTTTTCATTCACATGAGAATGCGTTGATTTTCTCCTTCTTCCTGAAGGGTATTTTTGTTGGCTGTAGTGTTCTTGGTTGGCTGTTCTTTATTTGGGTACTTAGAAAGTGTTGTGTCACTTCCTTGTTACCTCATGGTTTCTGATGAGAAGTACTCCATTATTTGAATTATTTTCCCCTTATAAGTAGGGAGTCATTCCCTTCTTACTGCTTTTAAGATTTTTCCCTTTGTCTTTTTGTTTCCAGCAGTTTGTATCTGAGCATGGACTTATTTGAATTTATCTTGTTTAGGTGTGTTGAACTTCTTAAATCTCTAGGTTTAGATTTTAAAATTAGTATACCATACCCTACATATTCACCTATTTAAAGTGTACAGTTCAGTGACTTTTAGTGTATTCGCTGATTTGTGTATCAATTTTAGACCATTTTCTGTTATCTAAAAAAAAAAATCCCTGAATCCCTTAGCTGTTAACCCCAAATTTCCCCTACTGCCCCCCCAACCCTAGGCAACCACTCATTTACTTTCTGTCTTTATAGATTTGCCTGTTTGGAACATTGCCTATAAATGGAATCATACAATAATGTAGCCCTTTGTAACTGGCCTTTTCATGTAGCATGTTTTCAGATTTTATCCATGTTGTAGCATATATCAGTACTTAATTTCTTTGTTGTGAAATAATATTCCATTGTATAAATATACCACATTTTATTTGTCCATTTATCATGGTGGATATTTGGATTGTTTTCACTTTTTGAATATTATGAATAATACTGCTATGCTCTGTGAATGTATGTCCATACGTTTCTGTATGGACATGTTTTCTATTCTTTTCGGCGGGTGGGAGTTGCTGGGTTGTATCTAAAGGTCCCAGTGTTGCATCTGCTACTAAACACAGTCAACGAGTACAGACATTTTCGTATGTAAATTCCACCTGGATATTCCTGTTGGAGGCATCTTAAACTCAGAAACATCAGAAACTTTCTTTTCTGTCCTTGATTGGTTTTAATGAGAATATAGGAGGGGAACAAAATTATATCTGGCATTTCCCAGTCTAATCTTCATCTTCCTCCCATCCCATACCTCCATCTTTATTATGCTGTGTACCATATGTGTGTAACCATTACGTTGTACAAACATGATTTGCAGAAGATACTTAGAATTTATTTTATTTTTGTCTTCCACCATACATATAAATTTGTTCCGTAGGGTTAGTACTCCCTCCAATTCCTTGAAGGGCAAGTTATCATAATTTTTCTGGTCACTTTTAGGGAATAGAAACATTATTTTCAAGAACTAATAAACTTAATTCAGAGTTATAGGTTTTCTTATTTGCCCACCGCAGGCCTACTACAGGTCTGCAGTGGAAAGAGATTTGTTTGGCTTCCTTTTTCTTTATGTTTTTCCCCTCTGCCTTTTTATTCTTCCGTATTTGGTGACTGTGGTTTCAGGCCCATCAAGGATTGGGAGAGGCACAGGATTGAGTAAGAAGAAAGGTCTCTAATAACAGTAGCAGCAGCACCAGGACTGGTGTTCTGTAGCATTTATTTCATGCTGAGTACTGTTAAAAGCACTTCACATGTATCAGGCCAGTTAATCCTCAGAACTCTGAGGTAGGTTGTCTTACCCTGTCTCACTGCTGAAGAAATGAAGGTGCAGTCTAGTGACTTGCCTAAGGTCCCACAGTGACACACAGCAGAACAGGGCGTGCACCCAGGGCTGGGGCTCCAGAGGATCCTTGCCACTCCAGGTATTGCTTTTATTTACTGTTGGGAGGTGGTAAGCATACTTCCTAGTCTTGGCTAGAGTTTAAATCAGGCTTGTATCCTTTAGATTTGTTTCAAGTGTGACACATTTTGCACAGACCTAAAACAAAGGGCAAACTTGCCTCAACTCCTTTCCCTTACAGGGGAGTAGAAGGGAGTGGGAAAGGGTTTGGAACTCAAAACACACTGGTCTCTCTCCACAGGACTCGTTTTCTGATATTTAACTCTTTACCTCCTTGCGTAGGTTGCCTTGCACCTCACTTTGAAATGGTAGTATCTGTTGTTTGGAACCTCCACCCAAATTGCGATTGAGATGTTTTCAAAATCCCGTTGCACATGGTCTCCAAATACACTATTTGATTTCTTGCCTTCACACCTTTGTTCATGCACATGGTCCCTGGATTATGAGTGTCACTTGCTTGAAGGCATGTTCCTGCCTGAACCATGTGATCTCCATCAAACTAAGTGCTCTTGATGGCTGGGCTTTTTAAAGAAGCCAGTTTACTGGGGTGTAGCAAATGAACAAAAAACTTAATGTAAAACCTTCCCATTTTTTTTCCTCTTCATCTCATTCCTATGAGAGAGAAATCAATAAGTATGTTGAATAATACTTTGGTTAGATCAATCCTAGCTGCTTGGTGTCTTACGATTACTTGTCTTTGGGAAAGTAGAATGGAGCAGGTTTATGTTTGAACTGTTACCTTTGATGTGGTTAAGTTAATTGTTTCAGTGGCCTTACCTGGCTGTCTTGGCACAAGGTTTTATGCCATTTATTGTGTTATCAGACCAAGAAGATTCTTAGATTGATCATTTGGTCCTCTTATATTAGAATATTCAGTGGATTATTTGTATCTATTCAGCTGGAAATCATCAGAATGTCTTTTTAAAAATTATTTCCCCTTCACGTGTACATTTACCTACAAAGAACATTCAAAGGGGTTGTTTATGTAATGGATTGATGTTTGAACTAACATTGACCTCTGCATCCTCACATTTAGAGTAACTTGCCTGGTGGCTCAGATGGTAAAGCATCTGCCTACAATGAGGGAGACCTGGGTTTAATCCCTGGGTGAGGTAGATCTCCTGGAGAAGGAAGTGGCAACCCACTCCAGTATTCTTGCCTGGAAAATCCCGTGGACAGAGGAGCCTGGTAGGCTACAGTCCATGGGGTCACAAAGAGTCAGACACGACTGAGCGACTTCACTTTACAGTGCCATTAACAACAGTTGGCCAGTACAGTGCACCCGAGGCATGTCAGGATGGTGAGCACTCACTGAGCTCGTGTGAGGTCCCACGAGAGCTTGGTGCTCCTGTTTGCTTTATCACCTGCAGAGTTCTTTCATGAGGCCCTGCCCTCTGTGACTCTTCTTCTGCCTTGCACACTCAGAATGGAAAGTTTCATTGTTTGCTTTCATGTAGCACTAGCTGTGTAGTCTTAATTAAGTACATATGTCATTTTCATAAAGACTGTAAGCTTAATGAGGTAAAGGACAATGTTTTACTTGTAATTGTGTTCCTCTCTTACATAATAAAGTTCCTCACATCTAATAAGTCAATTATTAAGATTTCATTAGTGTAAACAAAATCAGTAGTATGGCTTCACTGTCCCAATACCCAGTTTAGTCTTATTTGTGCTGAGATAAGGAAGGTAAAGATAATAAAGTTATGCTCAAGTTATAATTCTGCCATACCTGTCAATTTGTATGCAACTCTTTGAACCAGTCTTAAGGGAATATGGGAAGTGGAGATTGTTGCGCAGAGCAAGGATATTCATTAAATTTTAAGAGGCACTTAGAGGGACAAGGGATGTTTAGCTTATAGAAGAGAACCTTAGGAAAGAAATGTGACTGCCATCTTCAGTTTTTGAAAGCTTTTTCAAGGGGAAAGAAAAAGGCCTACTCTGCATGACTTTCGGGGTCCAAACCAGGAGAAACTGAAGCCTTCGTATGTGTGTGCATGCTCAGATGCGTCCAACTCTCTACCCCATAGCATGTAGCCTGCCATGCGCCTCTGTCCATGGAATTTCCCAGGCAAGAATCCTGGAGTGGGTTGCCATGTCTTCCTCTAGGGGATCTTCCCTATCCAGGGATCAGACCCAGGTCTCCTGCATTGGCAGATGGGTTCTTTACCACTGAGCCACCTGGGAAGCCTCAAGCCCTATTACGGTGCTTTTTAAAAGAAAAAAAAATGTTTAATGTGAAAAAGAATAAATACCCATATGTTTTGCATAAATATGAAGAAGCTACCATCTATGCATGCAGACATCTTTCTGTGTACAATTTCAAGAAGATCATGGCCCCTTAGTGAATCCATGAATCTCTAATTAAGATCTTATGTTCTCTTGCTCTGTTTGTGTGTTGGTGTGTACAAATACATACACATATGTATATATTTCACAAAGATGGTTATTGTCTGTGTACTCTGATATTTTTCACTAAACACATAACTACTACTATTGAGTTCACTGTATTTAGTGATTGTGCATTATTTAATGCTCAGAACCACACATTTTCCCAGGTCAATTAAATATTCATCAACTTTTAAACATCATTTTTTTTAAAACTGGTAGCTCTAATTTTGAGGTATTTGAAACTTCTTTATCTAAAGATGGCTTACAAAAAATATTTCCCCGAATATGCTTTGTTTTGTCTTTTAGTACTTTTTTTTAAAGGTTATTTATCTTAGATAAAATAATAGCTATGTGTTTTCATATTGGAAAAGTACTGTGATCAAACAGTAAAAAGACTCAGATCTTAGCTTCGGTTATCATTTGTTAGTCACTTAACTTCCCTGAGCATTATCTTTCTTATCTTTATCAAGGGGCTAATATAAGCCTCCCTGACTTCACATAGTGGATGAAGGAAATGGCACCCCACTCCAGTACTCTTGCCTGGAAAATCCCATGGATGGAGGAGCCTGGTAGGCTACAGTCCTTGGGGTCGCAAAGAGTCGGACACGACTGAGCGACTTCCCTTTCACAACAGTTTAAGGGGAAAGTACTATAAACTAGTATTTAGAAGTATTATTAGATTTTAGAAATTAAAAGTATTTAAGAATGTCAGTTTTCTTAATTTTTAGTAAATGTAAAATCTGATAAAGGCAAATCAGTCTTTTTTTTTTTTTTTTTTTTTTAAGGAAAAACCCAATCAAGTGTCGGATTTTAAACATTTGTTTTATAAATTTCCTTCCAGAAATGTGGTTTTGTTGTGTTAGTAACATAAAAAGCAGTCACTTTTCTCTTGTTGTGCATTCACAAAGTGCCAAATACCATGCTTAAGCATGTACTTCGCATGTTTCATTTAGTTCTTATAACAACCTTGGAGGAATTGTTGAAGAAAGAATGCAGACCTATTACATTCTAAGACCTAGACTCTTGGCCACTTGTACTTACTCATCTCATGTCCTAAAAGAGGCAGGATAAAGCATTGAGGTTTAGGGTGCAGATTCTGGGGCCAGCCTGCCTGGATTTGAACCCTGGGTCTGCAACTTAACAACTTTTGATTTCTTCAAGGTAGTTAGCCAGCCCTTTTCTCTTCAACAGCAATAAAATGTACCTATTAGTAGAGACATCATGACAATCAAATTATGAAATGTGATGCATTTGAACATTATCTGGCATGTGGTTTGCAAGCAGTGGCAGTTATAGGGACTCGTCTTGTGTAAGCTGTGCGTGTGACGTGAGCACACGGACTCCTCTGGGAGGATGCTTCAGGGAGCAGGCACCGGGAGTCTATTTTAACATAGCTCTTTCCTTGGACTTTCCCCTGGCCATCTTTCACCTTTCTATTTAGCATGGTGGCCTCATGAAAACAATCTCAATCACCTTGTATTTCAGCTACTGATCCATTAATTAATTCTTATTTTATGTATCTTTTAGGACATTTCTGATTCATTTGCATCCTTGAAGAGCATCTATAGAAGAGGAAGGGAAAGATGGGTGTGAAAACATTTACTCATAGCTCCTCTTCCCACAGCCAGGAAATGCTTGGAAAGCTAAATATGCTTCGAAATGATGGACATTTTTGTGATATCACTATTCGTGTCCAGGACAAAATCTTCCGGGCACATAAGGTGGTATTAGCAGCTTGCAGTGATTTCTTTCGCACCAAACTTGTAGGCCAAGCAGAAGATGAGAACAAGAATGTGTTGGATTTGCATCATGTTACAGTGACTGGCTTTATACCCCTTTTAGAGTATGCGTACACAGCTACTCTGTCAATTAACACAGAAAATATCATTGATGTTCTAGCTGCAGCCAGCTATATGCAAATGTTCAGTGTTGCTAGCACCTGCTCAGAGTTCATGAAATCAAGCATTTTATGGAATACACCCAACAGCCAACCAGAAAAGGGTCTAGATGCTGGACAAGAAAATAACTCTAACTGCAATTTTACGTCTCGAGATGGAAGCATTTCTCCAGTGTCTTCAGAGTGCAGTGTGGTAGAAAGAACCATCCCTGTCTGCCGAGAATCACGGAGAAAGCGCAAAAGCTACATTGTTATGTCTCCTGAAAGTCCTGTAAAGTGCAGCACACAAACAAGTTCTCCCCAGGTGTTGAATTCTTCAACTTCCTATTCAGAAAATAGAAATCAACCAGTTGACTCTTCTCTAGCTTTTCCCTGGACTTTTCCTTTTGGAATTGATCGAAGGAATCAGCCTGATAAGGTTAAGCAAGCAGAAAATACCCGGACTTTAGAATTACCTGGCCCATCTGAGACAGGGAGAAGAATGACTGATTATGTGACTTGCGAGAGCACAAAAACTGCCTTGCCTCTGGGTGCCGAGGAAGATGTCCGGGTCAAAGTGGAAAGGCTAAGTGACGAGGAGGTCCATGAGGAAGTATCCCAGCCTGTCAGTGCGTCTCAGAGTTCACTGAGTGATCAGCAGACAGTGCCAGGAAGTGAGCAAGTGCAAGAGGACCTTCTGATTAGTCCCCAGTCTTCCTCCATAGGTATCGTGTCTTCTGTGTTTTCCATGATTCTATAAAGTATGGGGAGGCATTTTTAAGTGCTTACTAGATAAGTTTTGTGCTGTATCCTATAGGAAATATTAAGAAGAATAAAACATGGTAACTGGGATTTTTTAGGTGCTATCAGTCCTACCATATATTTTGGTAAGTTACACATGAGTAGAAAGAAAGTAGTTGAACAGTATCTCATGGGACACATATATTATGGCACAGTTCACATACTAATGAATTGTGAATTACTTTCAGTACAAAAAGTACCAGTTTTAAAAAATGCAATTCGTGTTTTATTCTTTATTAAAATTATTTATTAAAAACTTAACCATGTGCCAAACTTGGGGGGATATATGATGAAAATGACAGTGCTTGCATCCGAGGAGTTAACACCATTAATTGAGAAAGCAGATGAGTAAGTCAGCAATTAAAACTAGGCCAGAGGTATAAACAGTGTGACAGGCTCACACAGAAAAGATCAAGTTAACACTGCATGTTTGAGCTGGATCTTACGTAATAAGTAGGAGTTTACCCAAGCGAGGGAATAACATTCCTTTGAAAATGTATAGAAGCTCAGAGGTGTGGAAGAACATTCACTGCATGTTTGATAAAGCAGTGAATTCAAAGCACAGTGATGTGAATAAAGCATGAAAACCTGCAAGTATAGACTATAATGGGAAAGAAGAAAAATGAGTGGTTGAGAACATGTTTGAAAAGCCTCAAATGCTAGTTTCAGTTAGAATTGCATTCAACTACATACAACAATCCCTTCAAATTGGCTTAAACCAAACAGGATTTTTTTTTTTATTGCATAAAATGTTCAGAAATAGAAAGTCCAGGAGTAGTATAGTGGCTCTACGGTGACCTAGGCCCCTTGTGTTTTTGCAGTCCACCATCTTTAGTTTGTCAGATGTATACTTATTACTTCGTGGTTGTAGGTTTTTTGCTTCATCTTTAGCCTTGTATTTTAGAAAGGGGTAATGCTTGTATGGAAAATGTTTCTAGAACTCTCAAAAGAACTGCCAGATGATGTCACATGCATGGCCTTTCCTAGCTGCAAGATGATCTGGGGCTATATACATATATATGTATGTTGGGTATGTAACTGCCTTACAAAATTATAGAATAGATATTGTCTGCAATTAGCAGTGTCTACCACAGCTAGGCCAAGTAAGCTTGGGTTGTATCCTAGTGGTAATAAGGAGTCTACCTTAAATGGAATGAAAAAATATTTTCAGATATTTTAGGAAAATTTGATACTGGTCGAATTCATAGGGGGTTGGCTGGGGAGAGACAGTCCAAAGGCCAGTTACGGTACAGTTGTCTTTGTGTTAAAGAAGATACTTGAAGTCATACTGTAAAGAAAATGGGTGTGAAGAAACTTTGTAAAGGAAGAATCATTACTACCTGAGGTTAATGAATATGTGGTTTGAGGAATAAGAAAGTCAGGTTCATGGATGACTAGAAAAAGAGATAACATTATTGTCATTATAAGTCACAGTTTTTTACATTTTATTATCTCTAAATTCAGATATGCTTTACAATTAATAATCTTTACAGTTACTTTTTCTTTCTTAATGGTGCAAAAAATAATGGTAATCATACACTTGATCAGTTCAGTTCAGTCGCTCAGTCGTGTCCGACTCTTGGCGACCCCATGAATCACAGCACGCTAGGCCTCCCTATCCATCACCAACTCTCAGAGTTCACTCAGACTCATGTCCATCGAGTCGGTGATGCCATCCAGCCATCTCATCCTCTGTCATCCCCTTTTCCTCCTGACCCCAATCCCTCCCAGCATCAGAGTCTTTTCCAATGAGTCAACTTTTCACATGCACTTGATAGGAATCTGTTAAATACCATAACTACTGTGAAAGTCATTGGGAGGAGGTAGAAGCCCAGTTTAAGAGTTAACTCAGCAAGGTCAATTCTTGTGAACTGTGCTTGGGTGATGACCAGGCAACATGCCTCAGAGCCCTTGAGGTCAGGACTGGAGGTGACCACTTTAGCACTTTTAGCAGGGACACATTGACTCTCAACAGGAAAATGTGTTTGTAAGAGCCAGAACCAGAGAACTGCTCCTTGAGAAATAATCTATTTTCAGGGAGAGAAGGAAAGCCAACGGAGATGAGTGAAGAGGATTTCTCCAAGGTTGGAGAACCATGAAGGCCGTGTCGACGTTGTTAAGTTCTTAGATTCTGATGCACAACATGAGTTTCCCAGGGTTGCCACACCAGCCACTGCAGACTTCAAACGGCAGAATTGTATTCTCTCGAAGTTCAGAAGGCCGAACTCTGAACTTAAGGTGCTGGCAGGTCTGTAGGGAACGATCTTTCTTTGCTCCTTTCTAGCTGCTGACAGTCACTAACACTCCTGATGGGCCTCAGAGTTTAGCTGTATGTCTCCACTTTCTGCCGTCATCCTTCTGGGCCTTCCTGCTAGATCTCCCTCCTCAGGACACCAGTCATTAGATTATGGCCCACCCTACTACAGTATGATCTCTTCTAACTTGTATGTTAGTTAAGTATGAAACCACCTCACAAAACTGTAGGAGAATGGATATTGTTTGCAACTAGCATTGTCTACCACAGCTAGGTAGAGGTGACCATATACTCTGTTGTTGTTGTTTAGTCGCTAAGTTGTGTCCGACTCTTGGCGACCCCGTGGACTGTAGCCCACCAGACTCCTCTGCACATGGGATTCTCTAGGCAAGAATACTGGAGTGGGTTGCCATTTCCTTCACACACTCTAGGTAATGGTAATTACCTAGGTCTCTGCAGAGACCGACCCTGTTTCCAAGTAAGAGTATCTTTACTGGTATTGGATGTTAGGGCTTAAGAATGCCTCGGGGATGGGGAAGAATGCAGTTCTTCCCACAATACCTATTAAAGATAATATTTCTAAAGTTGGGTCAAGATACTTTTGTACTTTCCAGACAACCACACGTTGAATAATGTATTTGATGGCAGGAGATCCTAGCTATGTGTCAGTATAACCCGGTTTTTGTTAAATAACTGACATCTTTAATCTTGAAAACACCTTTGTACCTTCTAAATAGTGAACTAATAGGTAATTATTAATACTATTAATTATTTATCTGAGAACTTAGGAACCAAATACTAATATAACTGAACATCTTGCTGACTTGCTATGTGAAATAGCCTTATTTTAATCACTCTCGAGTATACCTAATCAGTTCAGCCTTTGCCTTAATATATTATTAACACAATTAAACAGAGGGGTTAGGACCATAAGTACAATAAGCCTTACCGTTATCTAAGAATAATTTCCAGTATATACTATAACAAATGTACATTCTATTACAAATCAGACGTACAGAAGAACTCTGATCTGAATATATATAATCAAATAATCCAAATGAGTTGTCTTTTCTTTACCTTCAGAGCAAACTCACTAATTACTCTCAGCTACCCCTGTTAACTCCAAATGTATACACTAAACACCTTACGAAAAGTGAAATTCAGTGAAATTTGTTTAAGTGAGAAGGACTCTAAACTCTAAAATCTGCCATTAAAAGAGAAGTGATTGTTACGAGGGTCAGTTAAGATTGAGAAATAGTTTGACAGTTTCTTGGTAGCAGTAGTGAATAGATAAACTTGTTGAGGTGAGCAGTTAGAATGATGGAGGAATTTGCAACACTGAGCGTATATGCAGTATGGGGAAATGATTAAAAGTTGAGGACTTGGAGTCAGGCAGGTCTAGAATCTGCTCTCAGTTTCTGCCACTTATCAGATGTGTGACTTGAACAAGTCACTGAGCCTCACTAGGTTTCCATAACCGTAAAGTAATGATAGTCTTAACTGTCTGTTGTATGTCAGTGCTCTCCAGCAAGACTGCCAGGAATACACCTGGAGTGAACACATTGAGATGGTGGTTTGAATATCTGAAAATCCCTAACAATTAGCTAACTGTACAGGATAAGTTAGTGTGCAGCAAGCTTGCGTCAACCCCGTGTCCACATAGAAGTAGTGTTCTAGTAGTGGGCGTATTGAAAGTATAAGAACTGGTCACTGCAGCAGGAGTGAGGCAGTTTTGGTCCCTTAAAATGGACAGATTCTTTGAATGGAGTTAAACAGTTTCTGCAAGTCAGACTCAAGTGTCTCTGAAGAGAACCAACTGGCTATCATAATTGGGATGGTCCCAGGATTCTGGTCTTTCTGACTGAACAGGTCTTGCTTTTAGGATTGTAATTGCAGCAGAAGCATGTTGATTTGAGGTCAGGGTCCATTTCTCTGTGGCTGAAGGCTGGAATATGATATATAATGTTGCCTATAAAGGAGTCTACCTTCTGTGGTGCTTAAAAGAACAGTTATTAAATTTTTGTCAGCAGGGTCAGATGGAGGATAATAGATCCAACAATCTGTTAAATTCATATTAGTGACTGTGGTCTGGGGTGGGGGTACAAGAGGTTTTTTCTTAAGTGGCAGAAGAAGATCTTAGGAGGTCAGAAACAATAGGATGAAGATGAAAGATCGTATTGGCTTTAATAGGAATGATTAATAGTAAAGAGAAGAGTACTAAAGAGTCAGAAAATTAATCTGATTTTGCCATCTTGGGTAGGAGCTGTCCACTTTTGAGGTCATTATCTTCTGGAGAATTCCTTAGAG
The DNA here is from genome assembly GCF_027580195.1 of Bos mutus. Classification (NCBI taxonomy): domain Eukaryota; kingdom Metazoa; phylum Chordata; class Mammalia; order Artiodactyla; family Bovidae; genus Bos; species Bos mutus. Next base: position 35,958,439 of record NC_091645.1, read on the forward strand.
GGAATGGATGTACAGGAGTCAGAAGGATGTGATGTCTTTCAAGTTAGAAACTTGAAAGAATCCAATGAATGTCCCCTCGAACTGTTACTGCTGAACCAGTGGTTAGCAACCTATCAGTTCCTTTCTATAGATAACCAGTGGAAAGTTTTCTCTGGTGCCATCTTTTCCAGAAGACCAAAACTCCAGACTTTAAATCATTCATAGGCTCTTCTGTGTTTGTAATAAACCTGGAATATCATTGTAGTATTTAATTGTATTAGTTGGTAATCAGGTAGCACCTAAGATTTAAACCAAAATTCCCACCTGAAAAAGCAATGTACTGTTACCACATAAGGGGTCACCTTGTGGATCTTAGAGATGATTTATCTTATTGCCATCAAGACTCTTGGCAGTACTTAGGACTGTGGAAGTTTGAGGGTTTTTAAGTGCTTTGATAAATATAGTTTTAGAATTCTATTTATTCTCTTAACGTTTGTGGATGATGGGGATGTTGGAGAGTCTGTGTTTTTAAAAGGTCATGCTTATGGGGTTTTTTCAAAGCAACATCAGTGTAATGTGTGGTCCTATTACTTGAGAAATAGTTGCTATTTCCTAGTCAGGAATACAGAATCTGCTCATTTTTCTTCTGCCATTATAGCGTAGCTCTTTAGCATGAGGAGGCCTCAGTCTACCTTAAAAGTAAACAATAAACAACTGATAGCTCATTTGAAGGTGTTTAAAAGTGTACCTCAGTGCTTTGTTCTTGTCCCTGTCTTAACCAAGGTTGTGTCAGTGCCAGGAGGACCATACACCAGCAGCATCCATGGGGGTACCTCTTGAAGTCCCTGCTGCAGTGTTGGTACAGTGTTGATGTATCACAAATGAACGATCTTGTTCATGCCTGAAGCTCCCCACAAATGGCTGCTTCCAACTCCGAATTGTCCTTGGTGAAATTGAGTCAGCTGAGAGATAAGTGTAACGTGTTAGTTACAGAGAAAGCATGAAGGAAGCAGATGTTTGGCCAGAGAGAGATGCAATTTCAGATTGAGACACCTCATGAGAACTGTAGCAGTCCACAAGAATAATGCTTGTGTAATTTTTTATTTCCAGTTACAGAGGCCAGGGATCAGACAAAATCTGGTTCTGGGCATTTGAAACTAAGCAAACCAATTCTCGGGACACGAAGACAAACTTGAAGTCAGGTCCTTATAAGATTTTTTTAAACATCTTTATTGAAATACAACTTAAATATCATAAAATTCACCCATTAAAAGTTTATACTATAGTGAGTTTTAGTATGTTCACAGAGTTGTATAGTCATCCCCCCAAAAGAAACCCTGCAATCCCTCTCTCCAGGACCCACCCCTAGTCCCAGATAACTGCTTATACACTGTCGGTATGGATTTGCCTGTGGTGGGTATTTCCTATAAATGAGAGCAGCAGTGTGTAGTCTTTTCTGACTGACGTCAGTCATTTTACATTATATTCTCAAGATTTTCATATATGTCATCCCTTATAAAGTTTTGAAATGTTTTTGCCAGTCAGTGGTCTTTCTGACCTCAGCCTCCAGGGCCAGTTTATAGGGACTGATCTTATCTGTGTCTATCCTCTCATTACAGTGTATTCCTCTTGTAGATGCGAGTCAACCCTCAATAGATTATAGGAGCAGGTGTTAGAAGGTCAGAAAATAGTTTCATCAGGGAACAGTGACAAGTCTAATTGGATAACCCATATATTCTCCAGACACCTTTTTCTAGAAAAACGCAATAAACCCAATACTAAAGGGCTTCAGTGAAATATTTGAGCTCCATTCAGCATGAACTTACCTCCTAGCCAAAGGGCAGGTTGCACCTCAAAAGGAGTTTTAGATACACACTTTGTTATCGAGGTTTCCAATGCAAGGCAGTAAGAACTTCAGCCAGATGTCCATGAGCCCTGCATTTCTGCCAGTGCCCTGTTGCCAGAGACCACCAGGAGCCACCTATAATTCAGCAAGTTGAATTCAGTGCCCATTTGCAGTGTGGGAGATCACATACTGTAGGGGGTTGGAGGGGGGAGGCGGTGGAGGGCTTCAGGGCTCTTTATAAGAACGTGTTAGAAAGGACCTAGAGGGTTTGGGCTTGTGTTATGTATTTGCAAGGAGGATTCAAGGAAGTGAGGTTTGCTCAGGGACTGGTGGTGTCAGAAAGCCCAGATGACTGACTGAGAATCTTAACAGAGATCTAGGAATGCAGACCAAAGTGAACCTAGAGCAGCAGGGACATCCATTACTTTTGCAAGGGGAGGTTCAGTTTTTATGATTGCACAATAACCTTGTTTTTGTCTGTGCTTAAAAAAAGTTATGTGTTTGAGACCAGTGTGACAGGGTCTGATGTTGGTGTTCTGTGAGGTTGTTTTATGTCCAATAGAAAAACGTGTCAGTGTCAAGCCAGTTTCTCTTTCACAAGTATGAAATAAGGTGTGTTTAACACATGTAGAGCAGTGGCTGGCATATGGAAAATGCTCAGTAGTAAATGACCACTGTGATTATTTCTCACCACCAGAAGGGTTTTTTAAGCGTCTTAAGTACTTAAACAATGGTTAGCAAAAACAAGACTCATTTTGATGGAACAGCACTCCTTAATGGTAGAAGAGAGTATTCTCTCTTGATAAGATAGCCTTAACATATAAAGCTGGTAAGTCAGAATTCTTAATCCCCATACCACTGAGAGCAGAATTCTTATAGTTTAGAAAGGAAACTTTGTTTTAATAATTTAAGAAACATCAGTATTACCTCAACAAAGTAAATGCTGTGTATCCTACTATTAAATCGGTTCAAGTAACATTCCAGTTAATATGATTACTTGCATTGATGGGCAGAAACCATCATGTCAGGAAAAAAAAAATTTACAAGATTTATTTTTGTGTATTGTTGTGTAACTGATACAACACTATGTGTTAAAATGCCCACAGTATGGATAGATTTCTAAAAGTCTGTTTTAACTCTTAATTTAGCTTGAAATGGTTTTTATTTTTAGCTTTTGGCACATTTAATGTGTCACGGACAAGAAGAGAGTGCCCTTTGTTTTACTTTCCATCCTTACTATCCATCAAGTTAGGGATCCAGAGGCCAAGGTTTAGATATTTTAGAATGTGGAAGTAGATTTGTTTTAAGAGGGACCATCTGTTAGGTATGTCTTGTTCTCCATTTTAGTTCTTTTTGACCAGCTTTTAAAGCAAACTCTTGGTAATACCAGAATCAATCCGAAGCACAGTGGGTTTTATTTCTACCTCACCATGACCCCACCCTCTCCTGAAGTATTATAGCTTGCCTTGCCTGGTGGTCATATGTCAGTTAGGTCAGTCTTCGTGGCCTGCCCAAATCACACCACTAGGCTTTTTGGTTTTTTTGGCAAATCTTTACCTAAAAGCTTTAATGTTGCCTGCATTCTGAACAACTGCAGAATACTATAAAGTAGATTTGTGTGTGTGTCCATGGTGACCAGGTCCAAATACCAAGACTTTTCCAGTTTTTATCTTAGGACAGATTGAAATGTTAGAGTTCCCTCTTCTTTAAAGGAAAAAGTGACAATGGGAAGAAATTGACAAGAGCTCTTTCTTAAACAAAATGCAGCATAATCTGGTCTTCCAACCCACATCTGGTTTAAAAACCAATGAGAAGGATCAGGAATAAGTTGGATAAGTAGGCATAGGGAAAAGGCATAAATGTCTTGACAGTAAGGGAAAGAGAAAAAGAAAAGGCATGCACTGATCTGCCAAACACAAACCAGTAAGGGAGAGAGCATGGGGGCAGAAGGAATAGAGGTGCAGTCGGGGATTAATGTAAACACATAGGGTCTTGTCTCCTTTCAGAAGCCTCTGTCAGTGTTTTGGAACAAGGTGTAACAGTTGGTGTTCTTGAGTCATCAAGAAACAAGAAAAAGTTATATTTAATGTTCTGTATTTAAGAAGTCAAGGCAAAGTACAATTCTGGCACAAATTTTGTAGTGCAAATGATTAAATAAAGTTTGGATGCCTTAAAAGGGATTAGGTTAGTTTTTTAGGAGAACTTTACTTTACTTAAGTAGAAAGCGTATTCATTTCCTGATGTCACCTGGTTCAAGTGTTCCAAGAGGGAAAACTGAAGTGGTGCTGGATTCTAAATTTTCACTGAAAGATTTAATCTTACGTGTCTGTTAACAGATGATGTTTATTAAATGTTCACGTGTATGTGGTGTTGTACAAACTGTTACAGTTAGTACATTTTAGCTTTTGTTACAACACTGCCACCAGAAGAGTGTACAGCTGCAGAGGCTCCTTGGTTCAGTTGGGGCAGCACAGCTTTCTGCACGTGGTAGAGACATCGACCAAGTTCAACACCTGATGAGAACTGGCGAGATTGTTTGGATCTACCCTCCCATTGAAAACAAAAATACCTTTTTTTAAAGTCACCTTTTAAGGTATTTGAAAAGATGATCAGGGTTAATTTTAAGGAAGAGTCTGACCTGGAGAGGTAAGTACTCACCAGAGCACTAAAACCTGTTTTTCCCTAGACATTTGACAAAACACCAATGGGCTTTGGTTCATCAGCTTAAAGGTGAGGGAGACAGAGGTCAACCCAGAGCATATGGAAGCTGCAAAGTCTTAGAGAAGGCGCATGCATGAAGTAGGAGCCCCAGAGTTCACATACCACAAGGACTACACCTGCTCACCTTCCTTCAGACTCCAGGGGAACTTTGGAGACCGCTACCTTGGCAATGGGCTGCCTAAAAGATGAAAAGGGGAAAAAATGCACCCCTGAGAATGATAGATAGAACTCTTGCAGATTTCTGTCTTGCTTGTTCCTTGCAGGTGAGGCCAAGGAATCTCAAAACAGTAAATTGGTTTAGATAATGCCTACCTTCCAGGAACCTCACAGAGGCAAACAAACCTTTTCTGGAAGAGGGCACATTCATCCTCCCCTCAGCAAGTCAGTCTTCTCCAGGGTGTTTTCAAGGGCAATAACCACTGTCAGAAACAACCAGCCCAAAGGAACTATGGCTAATCAAATATTTTGGCAGCAGGTTGAATTGAGCAGAAGAGAGAATTGTTGAATCAGAAGATAAATTAGAAGAAACCACCCAAGCGCTGCACAGACAAACTGTTAGGGTTCTCCAGAGAAACAAACCCAGTAGGACGGATAGGCAGAGGCATATGCAGGGTGAGGCGGCAGCGGGGGATTCGCTCACATGACACTGGAGGACTCGAAGTCCCAGAGTCTGCTGTCTTCTGGGTGGAGGCCAAGAAAGCCGGAAGCGTAGTTCCAGCGCAAATCCTAAGGCCTGGGAACTTCAGGCCTGGTAGTGTCAGTCCCAGTTCAAGACCAAAGGCCTGAGAACCAGAAGCACTGATGTTCAAAAGCAGGAGACCACGGATGTCTCAGCTCAAGCAGAGAGCAGTTTGCCCTTCTTTCACCTTTGTGTTCTGTTCAGCCCATCACCAGACTGGATAATACCCACCTGCATTGGTGAAGATGATTCTCCTTACTCAGTCTACCAAAATGCTAATCTCTCTGGAAACATGCTCACAGATACACCTGGAAGTGATATTTTACCTGCTCTCTGGTTACCTCTTAGCCCAGTATGTTGACACATAAATTAACCATCAGAACACAGGTGTAGAAGAGGGTAAGGCTTATGGATGGTACAAACGTAGGTATATTTAACTTCTTAATAACGTTAGAGACTAATGAAATGATCTTTTTAATGTGCTAAGGAAAATTAATGTGAATCTAGATGTCTGCACACAGTGAGAGTATCTTTGAAGAATGAAGGTGAAATGCATTCTCAAAGAAAAATGATTCAGAATATCATCACTAAAGAAACATTTAAGGGTAGACTACAGGTAGATGTAAAGTGAACATGGAAGGTTTAATATACAAAAGAATGAAGAGCAAAGGTAAACATGAACAGATGTAGACAAACATTGCTTATATGAAAAAGTAGAGGCTTTATCCAAAAGAAGTAAAATGTCAGGCAGTAATTTGTAAATTGCAAAATGGGTGTATATGGGAAATGAAGTTAAAATTTCTAAGATCCTTCTATTGTCCAGGCGGAAGTAAAGTTTTCTCTCAATTTTGGTAAATATGTGTCTAATTTCCAAAGCAACCAGTAAAGTCAATCGGAAAAGATTGTGTAATTTCCAAACTGATAGAAAGGGAGAAATTAAATAATTATCACTTACATTCAGTAAGTTAATTCTAAAATGTATAAAGAAATGCAAAGATATTCAGGAAGCAAATGAACAAGGTAAGAGGATTTACTCAGCCTGACATCAAGATTATTCTAAAACTGCAGTAAGTACAGCGTGGCATTCATGCAAATATAGACCAGCAGATGGAACTAGTAGAGAACCTGGAAACAAACCCATGCATTTAGAGCTCTCCAGGGCAGAGAAGAAAAGACAGACTTTTCAGTAAGTGTGTTCCCTTCACAATATCAACTCCAGGTGTGTTCAAGAAAGATATGCGTGTCAAGGGCAAAATCTAAATCTTTCATAAAAGTAATTTGAGATAGGAAAGGATTTTTAAAAACAAGCCCCCAAAGCCATAACCATAAAGGAAAAGACTGATCAGTTAAGGTATAAATCTTTGCATCATCAAAAGAAACCATGAAAAGACAAGTCATGGAAGAGGGGGAAATATTTGTAACATCTTTCACTGATAGAGACTTTGTATCCAAAACATGAAAAGAACTTTTATAATGAAGAGGGCAACTCAGTAGCAAGACTTGAAGCATTTCATAGAAAGTTAAAATGTTAGTCACTCAATTCGTGTCTGACTCTTTGTGACCCCATGGACTAGCTCACCAGGCTCCTCTGTCCAAGGAATTCTCCAGGCAAGAATACTGGAGTGGGTTGTCATTTCCTTCTCCAGGGTATCTTCCTGACCCAGGGATTGAACCCCGGTCTCCGGATTGCAGGCAAACTCTTTACCAACTGAGCCACCAGGGAAGGGTTCAACAAATACATGAAGTTTAAAAAATATATATCCTATGACCAAGCAAATCCATTCCTGATTTAGATACCATAGGAATAAAAACCATGCGTACATGCACTGTTGTACAAGAATACTCACAACAGGGAATTCCGTGGTGGTCCAGTGGTTAGGACTCAGCACTTTTACTGTTAGGGGTGCTGGTTGAATCTCTGGTAAGGGAATATTCCGCAAGCCACATGTCACAGCCAAAAAAATGAAGAAGGGTGAGGAGAAAAGGAAACAAGTTATTACCGTGAAAAACAGGATGATGGTTGCTCTTGGAAAGAGGGGTTTGTGATCAGGGAAGGGTAATGGGGACTTTAAGGATGCTGCCAGTGTAGTGTGTTAAGGTTTGTGAGAATATTGTACACATGTTCACCCTACAGCTGTCTTTTTAATTTTGTGTAAAAGGTGTATGTACAACAAGTCAGCTGTGTGTCACCATAAAATGTCTTTAAAAACAAAACTTGTCAGTGATTCCTTAAATGTTACATTAGTTAATTTTATGTCAATTTTTGTTTCATTTATATTTGAATTTCTGTGCTCCTTTCTAAAATTAAATACTCAAAGAAATAATCCAAAGAATTTAAGTAGTAATATAAGAATCTGTTGTTTTACACATGATTTTTAAAATCACATGTAGATAATTTGTTCAAAGTTTTAGAGACAGAGCTTGCAATTTATATATCCTGGTTTATTTATTTCACCAGAGTACTGACAGCTGTCCTCTTGTTCACAGGCTCAGTAGATGAAGGCATCACGGAGGGATTGCCTACGCTTCAGGGCACTTCTAGCACCAGCGCTCACGTAGATGATGATGATCGGTTAGTACCAACACAGTAGGACGTTTTCTTGTAAGGGTTCCGCATGTAATTCTGAATCCAAGCATTTTATCTAGGATTACATAAAAGTTTACTGAAACTTGACTTCTATATATTTTGTAATCATGAGGTAGCCAATAAATTAGACAAGGTTTTTCAGGTATTTCTTAAACTTCCCAGCTCCATTGCTTTAAATAGTATCTGTTTCAGGTGTTGGCAAACCTGTGGCCCACAGGCCAATTCTCCTACCACCTTTATTTGTAAATCAAATTTTATTGGGACACAACCATGCTGTGTCTGTGGATGGCAGAATTGAGTGGTTGAAATAGAGATCATGCAGTATGCAAAGCCAAAAATAATTACACCTGTCCTGCGACCAAAACAGTTCACCAAACCCTTTTCCTTATACTCGTGATTCCCAGGTCATTGTCTTCACATTGACCCTTCCTGCTGATATCCTCACATAGATGTAGCAGGGCCATTTCAGACTTAAGACCAAGACAGTGCTCCAGCCTCCTCCCTCAGACCTGCTCTTCTAGTCTTCCTGTCTCAGTAAACTGTGTCATTATCAAGCCCAGATTTCTTCAGCAGCATCTCTGTGAATTATACTTGATATTTTTCCCTCACACCCACCCCTGTATTTAATCCACAAGTCCTTTCTGCTCTGCATCCAAAACATGTTCCTTGTCAATCCACTTTTCCTCTAGCTCTGCTGCAACCACCCCAGCCCAGGTCACCACCACCTTTTGCTTTGACTACTGCAGTAACCTTCAACTGGCCCCTGATTTCATGATCCCCTCTACTCCAGTCCTTCTCCATGTAGCAGCCAGAATTTTGTTTTTTACATTAAGTCAGATTGTGTTGCTGTTCTAAGTAGCAAACTCTTTAAATTCTCCAGTAGTTCCGTTCAGTGTCCAGTCAGTTCAGTGTCCAGTCACTCAGTCGTGTCTGACTGTGACCCCTTGGACTGCAGCATGCCAGGCGTTCCTGTCCACCACCAACTCCTGGAGTTTACTCAGACTCATGTCCATTGAGTCATTGATGCCATCCAACCATCTCATCCTCTGTCATCCCCTTCTCCTCTTGCCTTTAATCTTTCCCAGCATCAGGGTCTTTTCAAATGAGTCAGTTCTTTGTATCAGGTGGCCAAAGTAATGGAGTTTCAGATTCAGCATCAGTCCTTCCAATGAATATTCAGGATTGATCTCCTTTAGGATGGACTGGTTTGATCTCCTTGCTGTCCAAGGGACTCTCAGGAGTCTTCTCCAACACCACAATTCAAAAGCATCAATTCTTCGGCGCTCAGCTTTCTTTACAGTCCAGCTTTCACATCCATACATGACTACTGGAAAAACCATAGCCTTGACTAGACGGACCTTTGTTGGCAAAGTAATGTCTGTGCTTTTTAATATGCTGTCTAGGTTGGTTATAACTTCCCTTCCAAGGAGCAAGCATCTTTTAATTTCATGGCTGCAGTCACCATCTGCAGTGATTTTGGATATATGTCTGTCACTGTTCCCACTGTTTCCCCATCTGTTTGCCATGAAGTGATGGGACTGGATGCTATGATCTTAGTTTTCTGAATGTTGAGTTTCAAGCCAACTTTTTCACTCTCTTTCACTTTTCATCAAGAGGCTCTTTAGTTCTTCTTCGCTTTCTGCCGTAAGGGTGGTGTCATCTGCATATCTGAGGTTATTGATATTTCTCCTGGAAATCTTGATTCCAGCTTGTTCTTTCAACCAGTCCAGCCTTTCTCATGATGTACTCTGCATATAAGTTAAATAAGCAGGGTGACAATATACAGCCTTGATACCCCCTTCCGGATTTGGAACCAGTCTATTGTTCCATGTCTGGTTCTAACTGTTGCTTCTTGACCTGCATACAGATTTCTCAAGAGGCAGGGCAGGTGGTCTGGTATTCCCATCTCTTGAAGAATTTTTCACAGTTTGTTGTGATCCATACAGTCAAAGGCTTTGGCGTAGTCAGTAAAGCAGAAGTAGATGTTTTTCTGGAACTCTCTTGCTTTTTTGATGATCCAGCCAATGTTGGCAATTTGATCTCTGGTTCCTCTGCCTTTTCTAAATCCAGCTTGAACATCTGGAAGTTCATGGTTCACAAACTGTTGAAGCCTGGCTTGGAAAATTTTACACATTACTAGCTTGTGAGATGAGTGCAGTTGTGCAGTAGTTTGAGCATTCTTTGGCATTGCCTTTCTTTGGGATTGAAATGAGTAGATTCTTAAATCGAAACTCCTCGCCATGCCTTGAAAGCCATACACGATGTGATTCTAGCCTGACGCCCTTCAGACCACACTCCTCACAGACCACGTTCTGGCCATGCTGACCTTCAGTTCCTGGAGTAGTCCATGTTTGTTCTGGTTTGCAGGCCTGCCATTTTAAGGCCTTTCTTTTGCCTTAAATGCTTTCTTCCCTAATTTTTACTTTGCTCCCTCTTTCTTCATTCTTCAGATCACTGTCAGTTCTGAAGGTTTTTCCTGACCACCAGTCTAAAGTAAAACAGCACCAATCATTGTTGGGTCACTCAACTTTAATTCTCTGTTCTGATCATTTTTTTGTGTGCTTATTGTCTGTCTCTGACCACTGAATATAAAACTTCACTGCAGTAACTCCTCATCATTAGAGTCCAGGACAGACTTTAAGAAGTGTGTTTATTGAAAACTCGAAGGATTCAAAGAATTCAAACATGATTTACTGTATTTGAGAAGATAACCTGGTAGAGCAGGTTGTGAACCAGAGTCCTTTGAGTAAATTATTGAAGGTGTAAGCAAATGTAAATATGCCTAGCTTCCTTAATTTCAAACATGAATGGGGTTGTCTGTTCTGTACTAGATACTCTGCTGAGTGGTGGGGATATTGAAATGAAACATTACCCTTGTCCTCAAAGAGGTCACACCAACACTGGGGCCAGGAGAGAGGTTAAAAACAGACAAGTAAGCAGATAATCATGAGTGGTCTGCAGAGGAGTCTATTGCTCTGCATAGGAGAGTACCTACCTAAATCACTAATGAATCAAGGAAGGCTTTCAGGAGGAGGAGGTTAACTTCTTGGCTACATCTCATAAAATGACTGGTGTGTTATCTAAGCAAAAAGGGTAGGCAGGTAGAGGAAGTTAAATATATGAAAGCATAGCACTGAGAGAGAAGTGTTAAGGAGGAACTGCTTGGTAGGGGTATGTTTGGGGAGTATGACAAGAAATGAGACTGAAAAAGTATACAGACCCAGATCATGAGGAGTCTTGTATGGCTTCATTGTAAAGATAGCAGTGAGCCATCACAGGACTGTTATCAAGAGACTGATTTAATCAGATCACTGTGAAAGGGGTGTGGGGCAAAATAGAAAGAGATAGCCATATATTGACCAGAGCCTGAATTGAAGCAGTAGTAGGAACAAAAGGATTATTAGATTAAGGATACCTAAAGTAAAATCGTTTATATGATCTTGGTCACATGTCTTTGCTTAACTTAGGATGTTGGACATTCTGGACAGTAACACTTTTTCCTATTATAAATGAATCTTGTAATCTAACTTTTAAATTTATTTCCTTTTGTTCATTTAAACTTGTGCAGAACTGTTTATTGAACTTAAAAATCAGAGCCTGGTTGCCTTCTTTGGTCTGTTTTTTAGATTGGAAAATGTTCAGTATCCCTACCAACTCTACATTGCTCCTTCCACCAGCAGCACAGAACGGCCAAGTCCCAATGGTCCAGATAGACCTTTTCAGTGTCCAACGTGTGGGGTGCGATTCACCCGTATTCAGAACCTGAAGCAGCACATGCTGATCCACTCAGGTAATGCCATCGTTCCTCTTGTGGCATAAATGAACCCTCTAGAACATTTTATTTTGGAATTCCAGTTAAAAATAGTAAACAGATGCTTTTGAGTTAGGAAAAAGTATATCTCTGGGAAATCTAGTGAGAACAGATAAATTCAGTTCTGTTGCTGATTTGTGACATTGTGAGAAAGATATTTGCTTAATACATTGGCCACAGGCATAAATAAGTCTTCTGATTGGAACTGGGGGCAAGTGTGATGTGCACACGACATACGTGAAAAAGAGATCAGATACTTGTGTGTGTATATGTGAGGGAGGAAAGCACAAGTGCATTTGGTAAAGCAAATGGGGTTAAAAGGGCATATATTGGTGTTCTCTGTGCTATTCTAATTTTTCTTAAGTTTGTAATTCCAAATAAAAAGTGTTTTTAAAAATTAAATACAATAATTTTATTTTAATTGTGCAATCCTAAATTTCTCTGTGCCCTGAGAAATTTCTCTGTGCCCTATTCAGCCAGCCTTGCAGTATTATTTTAGCGTAAAAAAGATTTTGGATAAATGATGTGTAGAACATACTTGAAACTTAAGTTCAGTGTTCACATAAAGGCAATAAAATTCTTATAGGTAGAACACTGGCCTCTGATAAGGAAGAAATCTTTGCTACTATTCTCAGCTGTTTAACTGTCTCACTTTCCTCTTCTTCAGATAGGTCTAACAATCCTGTGCTAACACTAATTCCCTTTGACTTTGTTGAATCAACAGATTATGTTTTGAAGGTTTTTGAAATTTTTTTGCTAAAACTGTGATAATGAATTGGAAGAGACCATAAATGCACTTTACATTTCATATATTAATTTCTACATATTTATGTCACTATTACATTAAGTACTCCAAAACTTAACCAAAGGTAGTTCTGTACAATCACTAATTATGTTCAGAGATGTTAGAATTTTCTTTTTTCTTCTCATTTTTCTCTGAGATAGGAAATTAAGATTAGATAACTGATCAGTTTACACATTTTCTTGATATAAACCTTACTACTTTAATGAAATGAAATAATAACAGGTGAAGAATTGGGGTCTGCTTAAATAAATACTCTTGTTAAATTGTATTTTGAAGTCTGAGAAGATTTGGAAGAATTCAAAAATCAAATGGAGTATATATCAATTTGATTACCCCACCGCCACCCCATGGTGCCTTTCTTGCCTGCTTGCTTTTTCAAACACTAGTGACTTCTCAGGTGTTTTGTACTTTTTCTAAGATACTGAATTTGGGACTCGTTTCTGCTGATGGTTTTTATCTTTTCAGATTATCTGTTGCTACAAAATTAGTTCAGAAATTTGTGAAGTTTATGACATTTCCATTTATTTTGTTTTTAGATAATATTTTGTATCGCTTTATTTTATAGGAATTAAACCATTTCAGTGTGACCGCTGTGGGAAAAAGTTCACCAGGGCTTACTCGCTAAAGATGCATCGCCTAAAGCATGAAGGTAAACGCTGTTTCCGGTGCCAGATATGTAGTGCCACTTTCACTTCCTTCGGGGAATATAAACACCACATGAGGGTTTCCCGGCACATTATCCGCAAGCCTCGGATTTACGAGTGCAAAACATGTGGCGCCATGTTCACCAACTCTGGAAATTTAATCGTGCACCTGAGGAGTCTGAACCATGAAGCGTCAGAGCTAGCAAACTACTTCCAGAGCAGGTGAGGTGCACAACGAAAACCGAACCAGGGAAACTGCTTTCTAGACTCTCTCTTCCTGTTGTTAGGGCAGCCTGCTGTGCTTTGTTTTGTTTTTTTAATCAGGTTGCCAGCTAATCAATCACATTCCTTAAAAATTCCCACTATCCAATAACACTCTGCTCTCCTGATAAAATTTTGCTAATTCTGCTAAGTATAAACAGTTTTAAATACTTTTATAGTTGGCATTAGAAATCTTTTCCTACAGAGATAGACCACTTGTTTTGTGTTTTGGGGGGTTGTTGCCGGGGGGGGGGTTTGTTGTTGGTTTTTTTTTTTAATATAAGGTTAAAGTAATTCTGTAGTCGATTTTAAATAGACCTGACTGGAAAATTTACCATGTCAGATGATATTTGGTGACAGTGGATTACTTCCCATTCTTTGGATGTTGGTTAAATTCTTGACTACTCCTCCTTTTTTTTCCCTCTCTAAATAATGAGAGGAACTTCAGCAGCAACTATAATTGATAGTTTACATCAAATGAAGTTTTCCTCTTTTTCTTTCAGTTTAGAACTCCATACATTGAATATTAAAAATTTATGATAGAGTTAACCTTTCTGATTTATCGGGTAGCTGAGGATCGGGTTCTAGTTCTGGCTCTGCCGCTCCCTGCTGGTATGATTGAACATATCACTTCACAGATGAAGAAGCTTGAACTTAGAGAAGGATAATGTGTAAGCTTTAAAGATGATTGCTAAGGTCTCCTCTAGATATAAAATTCTGTTGTCTATTTGTAATACTTTATCAGAATTGTACATCTGTAGGAATCCTTAGTTTCTTATAAAATGAAATCAAATTTTACACCACCTTTATTTTTATAATCTTATTTTTCTATAAATTTTTTTCCTGCATTGATTTTGGTTTTCTCTTAAAGCCAGACATTTTGCCAAATGTAATCATTTCTGACTCTTAGTGTCTGGTTATTATATCACTAAACTTATATTATATACAACATATCAAAGTTTGTTCAGGACTAAAATCGTGTCCCAGTTAACTGCACAGGCTGTTTTCTGTATCTTCCCTGTGCTGAGCCCTCTGTCCTCCACTCTTTAACATATGAAGACTTTTATAACCGAGGACATCTTAAATTGCTTTGCAAATGAGCAGATTTCAATTTTTTTATTAATAGTGGAAAAATTATAAAATAACCTAAAGTATATTAGATATTGAAATTATAAAGTATAATGAACTTTTTTGTTCAACAGTAAAGATTTAAATAAAGCATCTAAGTAGTTTTTTACATTTTTCTATATAGTAGATTGTATATAAGGTCATTTATGCATGAGGATTAGTTTAACTATATCCAAGAAGTAATAAAAAGCTATGTTTATATACCTTATAATTAGTGTATAATCCAAGAAAGGTTACACATAAGTTATTCAAATGCTCTTTGTTTAAATGAACATGCTATTTGCGTTTGCTTTGTGCACAGAAACTCTTCTCCATAGGAGGAGAAAGGCTGTTTAGGTGTCCACAGTGACACCTAAACACCTAAACACCTACCATCTCTCGTGATGGTAGGGAGAGTTGATATACTTGGGTTCTAATGGATGGTTTGGGCTCATATTTAGGAAAATTTAGAAGCTGAAAATTCCTGAGTTATAATCTTCATTCAAGAATTAGAGAATGAAAATTCCCAATCTTGTTTTACAAATCAGGTCTTTTTATTATGTCTTATTTATTCTTGGCTTGAAAATTAACTCCCTGTTTCATCCTTTGCCTCTTACCTAGTGATTTCCTAGTACCGGACTACTTAAACCAGGAGCAAGAAGAGACCCTTGTTCAATATGATCTTGGAGAACACAGTTTTGAAAGCAACTCTTCTGTTCAAATGCCTGTAATTTCACAGGTCTCCTCGACCCAGAATTGTGAAAGCACTTTTCCCTTGGGGTCTCTTGGGCTGACAGAAAAGGAGGAAGAAATGCCAGAGCAGCCAAAGACCAGTGCTTGTGCCGAGGCAACCAGAGATGACCCCCCAAAATCAGAGCTGTCTTCTATAACTATTGAGTAATTTCATAGTTTGGCTTCATTTTTAATTTTTGGAAAGTGCCTGTGCTTGGTCTTGTACATTTGAATTTAATTTTTTAAGCAAAAAAAAAGGGTTTGGAAAAATCTCCCTTTTTACTTTGTAAGTCCTGCAACTGATGTTTTACTTTTCGTGACTGAGAGATTGCTTCTGTAAGTGCACAGTAACATGGTGTTGAAATACAGTAGAAACCCTGAAACTTAAGGAGAGGAAGCAGTTAAGGAGAGGAAGCAGTTGACGTCACACTTATATCAGTTTCCTCTTCCGTCATCAGGAGTAGGCTAACAACATACCATTAGGTTGAGAAGAAATCAGATGATTACTGACCTTCCTGAAATGAAAGGGTACACCAGAAACATACTACTAAACAAATTTGGCAAATGGCCTGAATAGATGTTACTCCTATACACAGGACATTGTACAATCTTCTGTAAAGCCTGTTGTTTCTGGAAATATTTATGGTGAGCTTTCTTAAAAATTATTAGGGTGTGTACTTCTGGAATTCCACGTATTCTTTTTTTTTTTTTTTAAGCTTTGTCATTATGATTTTTTATGGTGAAAGTTTGGTATTGGGATAGGTATTCCCTGTACCTTTATAATAGTACTCTCCAAATTATCTTTCTTCTATGAAAGACAGCAGAGAGCCACGGTTGAGAAGAGTCAAGCTGTGCATGAAGAGACCAGGAATGGGGAATATAGTGTGTGAATCTCAGCTTCATAGGAACTCTCATACTGCTTTTCTGGTTAAAATCATTGTTTACCTGGTCTTTGAATGTTAATGCCTGGCTAATGAGGTCATTGCCTAGATCAGTTTATTCTTACCCTGTCAACAGTACTTTCTTTTGCCTATACTTGGCGTGATCCCATAAAAAGGAAATATACTGGAGATGTTCTATATTTTATATATAGGTTTGTGTATTATTGAGGATGTTTTCATTTTGCTGTTTGGACAAAATAAAGAATTCTCTGTTAAGGCTATGTTCTTAACCCAACTAAGATTGTTTACAAAATACCATGTGACAGTGATATATTGTCCTTATTCCAAAATGTTTTTAGACATTGCCAAATGTCATATTGAAAGCAGTTAGTATAGTTTTTACAGAATGTAAGCAATAATGTAGAAGAGAAGAGGCTATAAAATGATGATCTGTGACTCAGATCTATTTGGGGGAAAAAATTGTTAAGACTAAAGAAAAACTAAAAACCTTAAGGTAATGAATATTACCTCTTGCTGCTAAAAGAAAATGAAACTTCCTGGTTTATAGTTGAAATACATATGATACTTTAGACTGGAGTATATATTTTACCTGGTGCCGTTAAAGCATCGCTTACCTTGATCCTAAATTTCATGAGTCCATGAACAATCTTTTGAGTAACTTTTTTTTCTATGTATATACCCAGAGTTTAATCATTATGAAAACACCTGATTTAGATTAGAAAAAGAAAATACAGTTTCTTATTCAGAACACAAGATCTCAGTTTTGTCTGGGTGCTAGACCTCAATAAAAATTTTTTAAGTTATAGTGATTTGTTTCATTTTTTGATTGGCTCATTCTGTAACTTATCTCTTACAAATGTAAAGAAAGGGAAAGTGAACTCCTTGAAGTTTTTTTTAGGCTAATGTTCTTTTTGTTTTCATATTCTGCTGTTTTTAACTTGTTTCCAACTCCTTTTCTCACTCAAGAACCTGTTGTTTCCTTTTTGCTCCCCAAATAGCTATAGTACCTTAAGGAAAATGAACACATACAGATTATGATTGCCCTCCATCATTTATGCATCTTTATCAGTAGGTTGAATTACTTTTCTTCGGCAAGACTATATGATACTAATAGCGGTACTGCTGTGTCTCAACTGGAAAGGTCAGGAATTTTTATTTTTAATATTATATAGATTCTTTGGAAACTGTTATGCCTACCAATAGATAAATCTCAAGGTTAATTTTAAAATCTTATATGGACAAGACAAGAGTAAGTGAAATTACAACCAGGAGTCATTGTTGCCCTCAGTTCTAAGAGTTATTTTTTTTAGAATAAGGAAGGAAGAAAAGAAGGAAAGAAAATAGACTTGATGAGAAGATACATCAGAACTTGGAGATTTGTTGATTGAAAGTAATTTAGCATACCCCCTGTCCTGAGAATTGTGTACTGAGAGTCCTGCACAGTTTTGCCTGTTCTGAGGTGTTCTGTGTTCTCAGAATGTAGGATTACCATCACTGGCTATTTTTTCCCAAATGGAAACTTTAGACTTTCATTGGTAATTACAAATTATACAGATTTCCAAGTTTTATGAGACATTTGGACCTACTGTGAAAATGCTTATTGCTGGTTGTCTGTTCCCCACATCTTACCAATACAGGTAACTAATACTTCACATGTGATATAAACAAAGGCCTTTTTTTCTATTTCAGTGAGGCTCTACATTTTCTTGATACATAGTTTAAGGTTACTTAGCTTATGGGCCTGTTTTAAGAAACTAAGCTACAAGAAAATAATTGTATATAGTGTTACTTAGATTTATTTAAAATTCATCTAAGAGAAGGATGCCTGGATGTATAATTTTTACCAGAATATACGGAGAAAAAAATACAAAGAGATGAAAACCTGTTACATTGTCTCATCATCAGAAATTACCAGTATAATTGAACATTAAAAAAATTCCAGTTTAGAATAGCATAGCATAGCAAAGTAATTAACCTCCAATTAAAATAAATAATTTATATTTAAAAAAAATAATAAAAATAAAAGAATACCGTAGCTATCTTGCTTAAATTAGGCCCCATGAGGTAACTTTGTGATATTTAAAGGGCTTAAATTTTAGGATGCAAGATAAATTGCCTTTTTAAACCAAGGATTTTATATAATAAAAACATTTATTTTCATTTTAAAGCTACCAAATAGGTATGCTATACATACTTCACAGATGAGCAGAGATGTGTGCTCTGGTTCTGGGTGTTTCAGCACCTGCAGGCATCCTTTCCACTTTATAAGGCTGTGTTCTAACAGTGAAAGCACTTGGCATGTTAGTGATTGCACTAATTCACAAACAAAAATTTAGTGCTCATTTTTTTTTTTAAAGTTTTCAAGAAAGGGATGCAGATGGAGGTTATCACCCACAAATATATTTAAATGAGTGTTTCTTATTTTGAAAGTAATCCTTAAGTAATTAGCTATCTATTTCATTACATTACCAGTTTTTTAAAGTTCTCAATTTCAGTGAGATAAAGTGTACTGAAATGTTTAAATAGCCTCATTTGTTCTTACATTCTGGCTTACAGAACTTTACATTCTGGTTCCTTGTTATGACACATGCCCATAGGTTTTAAAAACAAACAAACAAAAAACCCTTCTGTTTTGTTAAAATATGTTACCAAGTGGAAAGAATTATGCAGCACATCTAATGTACTTACTGTTGGTAACTCTGTTACCTTCTGACTACTGAGCCAGCCTCTCCTGATGTATAAGTGGTTCCCTGGGAGCCTTTGGAAGCCGTATTAACTCTTTCAGTTTTATTTTACCTCTAACTAATTTTTATTCTCATACTTAATCTAAATAGAGGACATTTATCTATTTCAGTGGCTTTTATTTTGAAGATTGTCAGATCACGGTTTGCTTTCTTTCAGCTTTGTAGCCCCTGAGAAATACATTACCTTATAATGTAATGGCAGTGTATGCTAGAATAACCACGTGGAGAGAATTACTACTTGATGAATGAACAATCCTAAAATTATAACTGAAAGGACTTTGAGATTTAGGGAATTGATGAAGAGAACTAGCAAAAATGTGAAGTCATAGCTTTGGAGTATACATCCTAGTGAGGGAGAGTAGTTTTCTAGTTATTAGTATTAATTGGGAGGGGAAAAAATGAGAAAAATTCACATCAGGAAGTGACCCAAAGTTGCTGAAAGATAGTAAATGCTGTTTTCAGTGTAAGTTATTGACAGAAGATGATTTAATTTAGATTTTGAGAGTTAATGAGAGAAGCATATATACAAACTTGATTTTCTGAATCAGAACAGAATGGTGGATGGGTGCTCAATTAGAGTAACCATGTCTATGCGGAATATTAAAGCTAAGCATACGCCTACAGGCATTAGGCGCAGATCATCCAAATTTAAGTTATTCTTCATTTTGTCTATACCCATTTTTATCTTTGTGTCATTTTTGCCTGACAGAATGTTGGTGCCATAGGATATTTTTATTTGGAAAGTCCTCAGCAAGTCTAATTGCCAAAGCAATAATGGTTCACATTAACTATGAAGTGGAATTAATATCCAGGTTCAACTAAGGAGTGGACATACTATGGCTATTTCATTTTTAGATTATAAACATGTTGAGATTTATTAATGGGGAATTAAGCCTATGTCAGATTATGGGATGACTCTTCATGACATTATAGTTGTACTTTAACTTCATACTCAACTAATACACTTAGATATTTATACTACATCATAGTGATTATATTTTTATGATAAAAAAGCAAAAGTTCCATATCTTTACGGATGGTCTCTGCAGAGATGTCAGGCGATGGTGGTGGTAGCATCTCAATTGACAGTATCTGAAAAATGAGACTGCCTTAAAATGTACATGCTACAGAGCTCACTCTGCATATGGTCCAGGCCAGTTCCAACTAACATCAAGGTTTTTATGTACATAATAGTTTACAAAGAATTTAAAGGTTTGGACTATTGGTTGAAAACAAAAACTTAAAAAAAAAATTTTTTTTTTAACTTAAAATTTTTAAATTTCAGTTTGAAGTGCCTGGTTTATAAAAATCAGATTCTTTGATTATTGCCTTTCTCTTTTAAACTGACTTTTTGCTGATTAAACTAAAGCCCTAGGCTCAATCGTGATGATTTATGGATAAAATTGCTGCTTGATGGTGTGAGGGCCTGTCAAGATTTTATTAAATTGTCCTTGTTTTTCCAAATACCAGTCTAACCAAATCCAAATTTCATCATTCAGGTAAGCAGGTTAAAAAATCGTCCTGTGAATGAATGTTCAGATTACCAAAGTACATAGTCTGCTGAGGAAAGGTCAGTTTTCCCTAAATTAATTGTATTCATGGAGGTTGTGTTCAGTTAAAGATGGGCAGCCTTTCGTGCCATTCCTAGAAACACCTGTTTTTCCTAGAAATAGTTTTTTTTGTATTTTCTGTAAGAGCTTTCT
Organism: Bos mutus; assembly: GCF_027580195.1. NCBI lineage: Eukaryota > Metazoa > Chordata > Mammalia > Artiodactyla > Bovidae > Bos > Bos mutus. The sequence continues at coordinate 35,978,960 of NC_091645.1, forward strand.
CTTATTTCAACCATCAGTTTAATTTTCAGGTTGACAAATGCCATGTAAAGTGTCTCATACTGAGAGTGGCCCATTGAGTTATTGAAAGTCACACTGCTGTTCATCGTTCAGGTACCTGAAGTGAATGCCATCAGCTGAATCAGGAGTAAGATTAGTCATTTTCTTCCTTATACAAAGTAATGGCTTCTCGTGCTTATATTTCAAGATATTTTTTAAAAAGACCACAGCCCCTACTAGAGTACAATTTGATCTCAGTTCATGTCCCAATAATATGTTTGATGTTTCTCTTGTTGCTGGTGCCTCCTGTTGCATCAGATAGAGATTGCCTGCCTCTTTGTAGGGCACCCTTGTGGCACCTTATGTCCAGTTGGAAGATGGCGTATGGCTTCGTTTTGTGCCTCTGCTATCTTCTCAAAAGCCATTTTATAAAAATCCTAGGTAGCCTATTTTAATATTTAAATATATATATATTTGTGAGAGATACTTTTAGAACAGACTTTTTTTTACTTTAAAATTCCTGTATTCCCATTTTTAAGAGTAAATTTAAATTTTCCAGGATTTGAACTTTTTCCACAGCAGCATAATGAAAAAGTCAATTTGAAATAATAGAATGTAATTCAGTGATAAAAGAGATTGATGTCTGGTTATAGGAAACAGAAGGGAAGGGGGAAAAAGTTGTTTTGATGTAACAAACGAATTTTTAATAAAAATGTTTTTGTTTTCTGTAATTTTGTATTTACTGCTACAGTAGCTCAATATTTTACAGAGCTGACATATAGATCTGGCTCCATTCAGAAACTGGAGTACTTTCTAGTACAACCAACTGAGGAGGAAGGTGTGTACCACAGTCTTCCAGAAAGGTGACTGGCGGCCCTGTTTAGCTGATGCATGCTTTAAAATGCGCCTGTAGCCCAACATCAAGGAAGTGTGGGAGAAACGTTTATCTTGCTAGTTAATAGCATTATGATTCTTTTGGGGCCCTGGCATTTTGTGAAACCCTTGAGGGAGGGAAGGTGATGCTGGAGAAGAAATGTGAATTAAATTTTGTAGAAGGATGTTTTCATGCTTCTGTCCTCTCCTAGAACCAGAACAGCTTTCATATCTGTGCCAGGCTCTAGTTCACCAGCTATGTATCCAGTCATCATCTCATTCACATTTGGCTTCACTTGGTGACAGTGGCCATAGCTAAGTTATTTGGCATGTTTGACTTTCAACAGTAACAAAAATGGTTTTGGATTTTATTTCCTAAAAATGTATACGATGTCGAAACTTTACATTTTATATACTAGTATCTGGCTATTAGTATTTTACAGGAACCATAGTTCTTGGTGACTACATATATATATATATATATATATTTTTTTGTGACTTTTTGTATACTAAGTGCCGTTTCAATGTTACAATCATTTTTAGAGTTATTGTAATCAATGTGAATATCATGTTTTTTCAAATCTGTTCTGAGCCTATAGTGTTTGCTTTGTGAATATATATGTGTATTGTATATATTCTGTATAGTTACATTGTACTGAAATATTAGCTTGTTTGATATAAGGAAAGTATGTATTGAGTACTTTTTGCTAGTTTGGTTGTTTAATCTTTTTTAAAAAGGTTTAATCTTTTTAAAAAGCAAAAACTTTAAACTGGCCTTTATTACATGGTCACAAATAAAGTTGCAGTTAGAAGGGATGGGCAGGGAAAAAGATAGTTTTGGGTGTCTTTGAATAGAAACAAGACTAAGTTTTTAAGTTTTGTTTGGTTCCCTTCCCCCCTTCATTAAAATATCTTATTAATGCTTTATGGAGTAAAACTTCCTGCTGTTGTCATTTACTGTTGGCTGGAAGGAAGAATTGCTGCTGCTGCTGATTGAGGTCAAGTGGATAAGAAAAGTCATCAGAGTAATGTGTTTCTTAAGTAAGCATCCGTTGAGTGTGTACAGACCAGAGAGTCCTCTGTGAGGCAGCACACATCAGCTTCCTGGGCAGCTAAGAAAAGAGTTCATGAACACCATCTCTGAAATCAAAAGGAATATAAAGGAGGCTAATAGTGAAAGTCATCAGATCCCAGAGCGATTGAGCCAGGTATCTTGTCGGATCTGCTTTCCTGAGTGCTGGGCTGCATTTTTCTGAGCCTGTGCGTTATTGATTAGAGACCTGTTGGTGATACTTACATAATATCTTACAACCAAGGAGTAGAGATAGTACTTCCTGGGGAAAGCTGCTCGTCGCATAGGTGAGGAGCCTGTGCAAGCCCTGAAGGAAGACCTTCCTAACTATAGGTTCCTCTTGCTATGGATTTTGACAGTGAGTGGTCTGCAGAGTGAGAGTAACAGGCAGGGGAAATGTTCACTGACCCCAGGTACCAGGATCACTTCAGTTCTGGGAGGAAATGGGTAAATTTTTAAGAAGCATTTTCTGTCATTCAGTGAGTGTGTTGAATATTTTTAACAACAGTTTACCAGACTACTCAAGGTCAGCAAACTGCTGGGATCCTCAGTAGCCCCAGCCAAGGGTGATCTCTACAAACCCAGAAGGCAGCATCCATAGAATCATGCCCTATAGTTTATTAAAGACCAGAAAGATTGCTTCTAGAGAATGATCCTTAATGTGATAACCGAAGGTGTGTGTATCCTTGGCACATGGCATAGGGATTGATAGCTGCTTTTCTGAACAGAATGTTCTAAGTACTAACCCTGAGAGATCTGCAGACATACCGAGTTTCAGTGGACTATACTTGCCCATAAACATCAAATCCCAAAGTGTAACATAATTCCCTTTCCACATGAGTAAACTTTTATACAGATGGGAAAACTAGGACGGGACAATCAATCCCGAAAGACCTTCCTCATCAGCAAGATGATGAAAACTAGGGTTTAAACAGCCGTGGAGAGGAGGAGAAGGCCGTTTTATTAAACTCTTCGTTCATTTACTTAAATTCTTATACCAAAAATACTGAAATTTCTATACTCACCCATTTTATAGATAAGTCATTGCAGAGGCTGTGGGCAGAATTGTCTTTAGAATCCTGTCGGGCTTCTGTGCAGCCCTACACCCTTCTGTCTGTTCTTGCCTATATGTGTGTGTTTGTTTTCCACAGCTAACATTTCTGGATGCCTTTGGCTGAAGTCTAAATGACTGAATAAGTGTATGAGTGAGTCTCATTGACCAGAGAACCTGAGCATCCACACATACCCACGGCCTCTGGTAAGCCTGGCTATCTAGAGATCCTTGGGAAGGCTGCTTTAAAACAGAAGAAAAGGTCACACCAAATAGAGCTCCACTCGTCCACTCTAATCGAGGGCGCGGGGCACATGTGCTGTCTGGGGTTCAGGCATCACTTGGGCATATGGCAAGACCTGTGTGCATGATTGATAACTTGTCCAGAAACAATTCTTGATTGCAAACAAGTCTACCTGCAGGATGATCAAAGATTCCTTTTCAGTATGTGTTACAGTTTGTAAAAGGCTAGCATTGTGAGTGACTTGGTCTTCAAAGACCCAGTGACATAATAACAAACATGTGACCTGCACAGATAGCTGGCACCCTTCCTACCCACTGTGAAAAGGCATAAGGTCCACCCTGAAACCTCCAGGCACCCACAGGGCTGGAGCCTGAGAGGTGTTGAGCTGACAGAGCGCTGTGCTCTGCCAGGCCCAATGATGGGCAGAGACGCCAAGAACTTGACCCAGCCAGTGCCAGCATCAGTTCTTTGGGGCAGTAGTATTTGGGGAGAATCCCTCGGGCAGTGCTGGCAGAAAATGTGAGTTCAGTTATGCAAGTGGGTGGTTCTGTCTTTCGTGCCAGGGCCTAGTTCTGAAGGAGAACCAGGTTAACTTACTCTTGTGATGTATAACAATTGCACGTGACCTTGTCCTGTGTAAACTTTTGTAATACGGGTGTTTTTACCTAGCTAAATACCACCTCTGGACTATCCTTCCCACCCCTGCTGGTAATACCATCTTATTATTTTCTCCATCCCTACTTCTGGTACTTAATTGGAGCCTTTGTTATTGCTGGCCTAGCAACAAAAACAGCCCTGTCTCCTGCCAGGCCCACTCTGGTCCATCCTTCCCATTTCTGTTGGAGTCATCTTTTAGTGGGCCACTGCCCTACTTCAAATCTGCCTTCCTTTCTCTTGGGAAATGTCCCAGCCTGCTGAACTTGGCTAGCTGTAGTTGGACTTCACAGCACACATCAGGCTTCACCTCCTCTCAGAACCCACCCCGCCAGCCCCCATTCGCATCTTCCTCCAGTTTGGGGATGCAGTCCCTTCTCTTTATTCCCCTAGCATATTTCGTTTAGCTCCCAACAAGCCACATCTCAATCACATCATCTTGTAATCTACTTCATGGGGTGGTTGTGAGAATTAAAATGAATTATATGTAAAATGTTTACAATTGTGCCTAGTGTGTATATCAGTCAGTTCAGTCGCTCAGTCATGTCTGACTCTTTGCGACCCCATGAACAGCAGCACACCAGGCCTCCCTGTCCATCACGAACTCCCAGAGTTCACCCAAACTCATGTCCATTGAGTCGGTGACGCCATTCAACCATCTCATCCTCGGTCGGCCCCTTCTCCTGCCCTCAATCTTTCCCAGCATCAGGGTCTTTTCAAATGAGTCAGCTCTTTGCATCAGGTGGCCAAAGGATTGGAGTTTCAGCTTCAACATCAGTCCTTCAAAGAACACCCAGGACACACAGTGTGTATATAGTGGCCACTTACTAAGTCCTGTTTATTACTCGTGTGTCTCCCTCAGCTGACTTAATTCTTGACATCAGGGACTGTGTCTTCTGTTTGTATATCCCCTGTAGTGCCAGGCACATAGTAAAACTCAAAAAATGTCGAATGAATAATTTAATGTCCCAGGAAATGCTCACAGGTAACTTTATCCTCACCAGGGAACTTCAGGACAGAATACCAAGAATCATGTCACCTGGTAGCTTGCCTCCATTTCCACTTCACCATATACATCAGAAGCCTACTTATCCTTAAGTGAATGAAGGTCTGAAATGTGAGGCTGTACGCAATTTAATCCCCAAGTCGTGTCTGACTGCAGCCCCATGAACTGTAGCCCACCACATTCCTCAGTCTGTGGGATTTCCCAGGCAACGAGTATAACTTCAGATATAATCCTCAGAACAACTGCCATCAGCCTGACCAAAATGTCTTCAAGTTATCTGAAACACTGGTCCTGCCATTTCTCTCCCCTCATCGGGTTTACTCATCCATCAAGTCCACAGCTGCACTGGCTTAGGACTTGCCTGTCAGGTTCACAAAGCGTCCTGTGCTTCTATTACAATGGTAATTGAGGATTCAAAAGCAGTCCATTAGATTCAGTGCCATTAGGACAGGGCCCTTACCCATGTCTTGTACTAAGGTGTCCTCGGGGCCAGGGTTGATTGAATGAAGCCTCAGACCTTAGGAATTAACGGTTTCTGAATTGAAGAATTATAGAAATAAGACTAATAGAGATATAACTGCCCTCAGAACCACCAGAGCATGTGCTCTGCGTATTTGGAAGGCTCTGAAAGGACATGTTGGGGAGGGCCCTCCCTGTCTAGAGGCCTAGGATTTGTGCCAGTAGAAATGGGGAGGGCGCGGGGGTGGGGGTGGGGCGCGCAGGAAACAACTCTGAGCATGGAAGGTGGAGTGTCCACAGGTGACGGTGGTTCAGCAGCCCTGAAAGGACTGAGTGTGGGAAAGCAGACTGGGGTCGGATCAGAGGAGGTCTTTTAAGAACCTGGACTAATCCGGCAGGAAAAAAGGAGCATCACACATTTTGAGGCAGAGAGCTCAATCAGAGCTGGCCCTGGAAAGATGAACAAGCGTGGAGTTGTAAGAGGGCTTACAGGCTGAGCTGAGATCACAGAAGAGTACGTCAGTAGTTCAGGAAAGCATTCAGAGGGTGCCCTGAGGGGCTAGAGCAGGGGTCTAGGGAGGGCTTTGATGAGATGTGGGCCTGGGATCTGAAGACACGTGTTACCTCTGGACAGTGGACAAGATGCTCTATTTCAAGCCCTCACAGTGCTACTTCCTTGACCTTGTCAGGTTCTCAGGCAGATTCCCCTTGTTTCTGAGGAGGAACTTTGTATCCTAGACAGTAAGAGTCAGGCAGAGTTCCAAGCTGGGTTCCAGAGCTGAGCTCAGAATGAAAGTGAGAGGTTTAAGAATAGTCCTGCAAGAAAAGTTACGTAGCTGGGTGACTCTTTTCTAGCGAGCCTGGCTTCTACTAGACCAGGTTGCTGGGGTTGAAAGTTTCCCTTCGCTCTCCTTCTTACATTCCATCTACTTTGCTTCAACAGCCTGCTGCACAGGGCACTGTTGTAGGCACTGCAAACACAGCATAGAACAGCACAGCAGAAACCTTGCCCTCGTGGAGCTCATCGTCTTGGTGGGGGAAGGGGTTTGTCCAGCAATAAGATGAAGTGTGGGAGTGGGCAGGGGAGCAACTTTAGGTACGCTGGCCAAGGTGAGCAAATGGCCAGTAAGCCGGGTCCAAGCACATGAGGGCCAGGGCGCTGCACACAGAGGGTCACCAAGGTCAAGGGTGCTGCCCAGCCTGTTCAGGAAGGAGGCCGGGCTCCTCCCCACCTACTCTCTGGGAAGAAGCCAGAGTAGCAGAGGCTGTGCCAGGAGATTATAAAGGGAAACTGAGCTTGGAGAACGGAGGAAGTTTGTTTCCAGGTGTGATGTCTTTTCCTGGACAAACTCAGAGGAAGTCTTTTTCCCCAACACAGGCCAAGGAACAGGTTGCTCGAAGTCAGAAACTGAGCTTAAAGGCCAGTCCTGGCAGCGGTTGTAGATGTAACAACATAGCTGAGCTCGTTCTCTAATCCAAATTTTTGACCTCTATCTAAGATGGCATTTAAGAGACCTCTGCTTGTGTCAGATATCTGGATGCAGCCTTTTCTGCAGAGATGGACTGCACACGAGCTCCTGTGCACACAGCCCAGAAACGAGGTGTAGACTGCCAGCATGTAATCCCCATTCACCCAGGAGATGGGAAGCAGCTTTTGTAATACAGTTGCTCTCCCCTCAAGAACCCCCTGACCCGCGAGCAGACATGTGTAACTGCCCAGGACAATCTTACGTGCCTCCCAAAGAGGTACAAGAGGGAGGTCTAGGGCAAGCAGGAGGTTTAAACAGAAACATGCACTAATTCGTGCAGTCCTGCTGAGTACGTGCCAGGTGCATCCATGCACAATTTCTAGCCAGAGTCGGGGTTCCACAGCACCCCCAGCATCCTAGGTACGACCGTATGACATCTGTGAGAGCTCACATCCACTGTCTGACATGGCAGGCTTTCCACACAGTCCCAGGAGAGACTGGCACAGATCAGCCCTGGAGAAGGCCTCACTTTGCCTTGCACGTTGGAAGTGCCACAAAGCAAATATATAGATGCAAACACACACAAAGTAAGAGCAAATGAAGAAGGCACACTTCTCTACTTCAGTCAGGGTCCATCTACAGCTCTGGTCTCCCCATGTCTTTGGAGAGCTGCTGTGACCAGGAGTCCTGCCTGTCCAGCACCCCTGCCCCAGGGCTGCTGCCAGGCCCTCCCTGCTGGGGCCCCACGCCTGCACCCCTGAAACACGTGAGGCCAGAAGCCCTTTAGTGCCCCCACTGGAGCTGACACCACCCCCGGCCCCCGCTGCCACTACTTCCTTTCTGTCAGCAACAGCCACCATTCCAGAGCGAAACGATTCTAGCCGTGTACTTGCCTCTGTTTGCAGGCACCAGGTGTGGAAGGCTTTTCCTCAACGTGCTGAATCCCTTCCCACCTGGACTCTCGCTCAGTCACTAGTTCACCCTAGCACTAGTGTGCGTCAGTGGATTTTCTGGCTCCTCTTCCACCATAAAATATAGGCTGAAATGAGGGTGGAGGGGTGAACGGAGCCAAGAGCAAAGGAAAAACCCAGCAGCTCAGTGTGCCCAGCAACCCCCAGGCTCTAGTGGGAGCCAGACGGCCCCCCCAGGCCCAGCCCACAGCGCCTGGGCTCCAGCACCTTGGAATGCAGGCCTCTCCCTGGCTGCCCACACGTCACTCCAAGTACATTACATAAGCATAATCTGTTTTCAGCGTAGACTTGAAAGTTTGGTCCTTGCTTCCCAGAATTTATCTATAATGCAGTCCCATGAATAAGCACAAATAGAAGGGGCTCACTAATCCCAAGGAGAATGAGAAATATGTGGGGAGGTCAAGTCTGAACATAATTCAGACTGAGTCCAAGATAATGTTAATCTAGGATGACAGGAACATGTGGTAACAAATGTGCTTAAGACCTTTGCAGAGCCAAAACCTCATCTGTGAGTCGCTGGGCATTGGTAAGTTTTCCATGAAACCATCAGCTCTGCCTCCTGCCTCTTGACATTTCTTCCCCTCCCCTGATGGACACACAGGACAGACAGGTGTATAGGCAGCTGAGCCGCTTACCTCTCCGGGCCTCGCTTTCCTCCCCAGTTACCATGGGTGCAGCTCTGGCCCCCCACAGCCTGGAGCGGGCCTGGCACACGCTGAGAGGTCAGTGAGTGTCCTTGGAAAGATTCGGTGAGGAGGGACAAATGCACACCCTGAAAATGGGTTCATAAGATTATCTGATCACAGTTAAACAAATAGGTGTAACACGTGTAACCCCAGCACACTTCCTGCCTCTCACTTTCACCCTCAGCAATGGACCACAGCTGACTGCGAGCTGCTCATGGAGGAGCAAAGCTCCTCAGCAACTTCCCCAGACCTTGATATGAACACGACTGAGAAGCCAGAAAACAGTCCCAGGGAGAAAAGCCTGACAGGAGTGTTTCCACATATTGTCTGTGCACTCTGTCGTGTCCAACCCTTTGTGACCCCACGGACTGTAGCCCTCCAGGCTCCTCTGCCTGTGGGATTCTCCAGGCGAGAATACTGGAGTGGGTTGCCATTTCCTTTTCCAGAGGATCGTCCCAAACACAGATACATTGCTGCTGCTGCTAAGTCACTTCAGTCATGTCCGACTCTGTGTGACCCCATAGACGGCAGCCCACCAGGCTCCCCTGTCCCTGGGATTCCCCAGGCAAGAATACTGGAGTGGGTTGCCATTTCCTTCTCCAATGCAGGAAAGTGAAAAATACAGATACATTAAGTGGGATGAAATAAATCCACGCCTTGTAAAAGGTGACCCAAGGAGCTTCTACGGGGCCTCTACTCATCCCCCGCCAACCCCAAGAAGAAAGAAAAGAGGATACTGTATCTCCATGGTAGTGACGACGATCCCAAACCCCCTGGGCCTCCTGTAAACCTGCTCCAGCCTAGGAGTCAGCCAAGCAAGGTGGCGCCACATGCAGAGGTAGCAGCCCAGCGCCTGCCAGCCTCTCCAGGATGGTGGGCTTCCCACGGGGACCACTGCCCATGAAGTTCACGTCCTGGAGTGAGTGGCCTGCAAGAGGACACGCAGCATTACCCCCCTGGAAAGCTGCCTTCATGGGGGCCCACACGTGGTGTTCCCACACTTGGCGTTCCCACACTTGGCAACACAGGGTTCCATCTGTTGCAACACAGGGACGCGAAAGACTCACCATGAATTGGGTGGGAGAGGGTGGTGGAGAGAAGCTGCCCACCACGCCTTCCTTCTGGATGTGGCTGCTTCAGCCACTGTGCCTGTGACGTGCAGAGCGTGGGCGCCCTCTGCTGCCCTCACCTAGAATGAGCCCCAGGGTGGAAGAATCTCGGCCTTTAACCCAAACTTACAAACTACATATATGTACGCATGTGTTTGGCTGCACCACGTGCCACGGGTAAGTTCACCAGATCTCAGCTGCGGCACATGGAATCTCTTAGCTGCAGCGTGTGGGATCTAGTTCCCTGACCAGAGATTGAACTTGGGCCCCTTGCGAGCACAGAGCCTTTAGACCATGAGGGAAATCCCAAACTTGCAAAATATTTATTAAGCCTAATCAAAAGGCTTTTGTTTACAATAGATACCCAGTGAGACAATTCAAACTGTTAGCCACTCACATATTTTTCAAAAGCCCTTAAACTAGAATGAGATGGACTGTCTTTTCAGCTCTGGGGGTGATACTCCCCCAGGTCCTAGTGAAAGTCCCTGTCATTGGTGACCAGAAGTACTTCTGTCACCTCACACATGCTCATTTCGTGGCTCGCTCCTGGGAAGACTCCCCAAGAAAGGGGATTTCCTGGACTCAGCTGGCTTTCCGTCAGCCCTCCTTTTCCAGGCTCTCCTCCAAGCCCAGGTGCCCCATCACTTTTGGCCTCTGTTCCTTTTGCTCCAGCTTCCCCCAGCGCTCAGCAGAAATGGCTCCAGGGAGCAAAGTGGGGCAAGAATTGATCCTTCTGAATCACAGGTCAGAACATGTTGTTCAGCTGCCCACGGACGAGACCTCAAGGAAACATTTTCTCCCTCCAGTCCATGCTAGCCTCAGTCAGAGGGACAAGGGAAAAGCAGATGGTTTGGCCCCTTGGAGAGGGAAATATCCAGGGACTGCCGGGGCTGGCCAAGGAAATGGGGACGGGGAAGATTTTTAAATGCTGCAGGAGGCCTTCCAGAGCCCAGCTAGCTCATTCTGACCTCGTCCACGCGTGCCTGAGCCAGGGAGCTGATCACCTGGCAAGAGGTCCCGGATCCTTGAGACTTCAGGTGGGGAGTGCCTTGCTCCCGGAAGGCAGTGCAGGACGTTACTACACAGTGGCTGGAATTCATCCCTCCTCTTCTCTTTCTACTTCTTTTTAAAAGTAGTTGTTCTTTTCTTTTTTAAAAAAATATTTAATAATGGCCACATCAGGTCATAGTCATTTCTCGGCCTTTTGGCTAAGATCAAGTGTAGTATGGGGGCTTCCCAGGTGACTGCCAGTGCAGGAAATGCAAGAGACTCAGGTTTGATCCCTAGGTCAGGAATATCCCTGGGAGAAGGGAATGGCAACCCACTCCAGGCTTCCCTTGTGGCTCAGCTGGTAAAGAATCCACCTGCAATTTGGGAGAGCTGGGTTCAATCCCTGGGTTGGGAAGATCCCCTGGAGAAGGGAAAAGCTACCCACTCCAGTATTCTGGCCTGGAGAATACTATACAGTCCATGGGAATGCAAAGAGTTGGACACAACTGCGTGCCTTTCACTTTCAGTTTCCTGTATCCTTGCCAGGAGTATCCCATGGGCAGATGAGCTTGGCGGGCTAGTCCGTGGGGTCACAGAAGGTTGGACACGACTGAGCTAGAGGAGAGAGCATATGGGATCTTTCGTTGTGGTGTGTGGGCTCTACAGCACACGGGCTTAGCTGCCCCATTGCATGTAGGATCTTAGTTCCACAACCAGGGATCGAACCTACATCCCCTGCATTGGAAGGTGAATTCTTAACCACTGGACTACGAGGGAAGTCTGGATTCCTCTTCTCTTTTGGAGGAACCTTGAACCAGATGCTCTGGTGAGGAAGCAGTGACGGAATACACACGCAGCACTCAGCACATGATGCACCTTGTTACTGACCCCTCCTAGATATCATGGGAGTAGCTGATCAACCGGACCCTCCCCTGCACAGACAGCGGCGGGAGACATACAGATGTCTCGATGACTTCTAACAGTTGGCAGGGCAGGTGTGTGGACGTCGGTGTCCTCGTACCTGGAAGTCTGTCTCCCAGTGTTAAGCAGGTTCCTACCCACCAGACCTTTGAGTTTCTTTCCAGCTGTGAGATTGAATGGAGGTGTCCTCCCAGCTCTAAAACTCAGGCAGTTGTTATCCTACCAAGTAACAGCGGGGGAGGCACAGAGCCATCCTGGCAGGCACCCGGAAAAGCCACCAACATAGGCCCAGGAGACAGGTGGCCAGATCCAGGGACCCCACACCTCCCAGGAACGTGAACCCCCAACCTATCACTGCCTGTTTCCCCTGTCATGAAGAGCACGGGCCGGCCCTCAGCAAAATCTTGCTGAATTGACGACTTCCTTCTCCATCTTCCCTCTGCTACCAGTAAGCTTGTTACCATCTTTTTGCAAGGCACGTGTTTCAAACATAGATTTCAATTTTCTCTAGTCCCTGTACACATTTTTCCTGCCCTATTAGTTATCTGGACAGTACTTAGGTTATGAAATTCAAAGAGGTATTGGATGCCCTGTTTACTCTGGGAGCTGGTGGTCCCTGACAGGAGAGAGGGAGAGGGGAGAGACGGAGAGACCTTCCCCACCCTTCTCTCTGGACCTGGTCCTTCTCGCCCACCCCACCCCAGCCTCCTTCCCCAGCCCCCCTCCCCACCCCCACCACACACAGCTCTTTGGAAAAAGAGTAGGCTAAGGGGAGAAGAGTTTCCTTTTCAAGTTAAACAAGTCCGTATGAAGTTCCAGCAGAGAGATCTGGTGGAGAGACTGAGTTATTCTGGACCACTGAGGTGTGGGCAGGGAAAATGCTGATAACCTCAAGGTGAAGGAAGCATGTGATGGAGGGGAGCACAAAGCCAAGGGAAGGGAGAGCTGGGCTTGCACCCCAGGAAAATACACAGCCCTCCTACTGGAAGGTTCTGAGACAATGGAACAAACAGAGAATGGGGTTGATTCCACCTTGCCTGGAAACAGTCTGGACCCTGACTTTTTAGGAAACAGCTGGAGGTGAAGGCCAAGGGCAGCCTGAACACAGTCTCCCAGATGCAGGCGCAGGGCCATGATGACATGGGAGTGTGCACCCTCTAAAGGAGAGGGGGAAACAGATGATGGCACGGACTGAAATCCTCAGAGCTGGGGTTTCTTCACCAAAATGCAGTCGTTGCCATAGGTATGTCAGACCCTGAAGCAATTAGTGCATTCTCAAGTGCTAATCTGAGAGTCAAGGCTGCTCTTTCCTCAGCATCTCTCTTGCAGTGGGGAGTGGGGGGTGGGGGTGGGGGGGTGCAGACAGCCTGAACTTAAAGACAACCTAAACCCAGGCTTCCCCTCAGGCATAGCCTGCTTGTTCCTGCTTTTCCTGATGTTGTCAGAGTCAGTTCGTGCTCCTTCAATCCTGCATGAGCTCAGTGGGCTAGTCCCAGGGAGGAGGCTGGCCACCCCGCAGGCCTAGAGGAAGGGCCACTCACTCAAAACCTCTCTGACAACATCTCTCCCCAGCATCAGTGCCCATGTTTGTCATCTTGTGCAAGGACTCTTCAGACCACCTTCTAAGTAATCCCAGGACGCAGGTGATAAATATTTAAATTCTGCTCTGGGGTTTGATCTCATCATCTGAGTGGTATCTGGTGGCTTTCCAAGCTCTGTTCCTGACTGCCACCCTAAGGAATCCCAGACCGGCAACCAGGAACCTGACCTGGCAACATGTCCCCACCTGCTTCCAACAGACACTTTCCCCCTCCTTCCCTCAGCAACCACCTTTACAGGGCAAGAGGAGACGCCCGAGGGCTGGTACAAACCCAGGAGCATCCTCACCACCCAGGACTTCGCTGAGGCTCCCATCCTGGGGTGCTGCACACCCTCCCCCCACCCTCCTGTCTGGGGAGCCTCAGGTAAGGGCAGAAACATAGCCCCCTGCTGGCCCTGGGGAGGTCATAGGGCACTGTGGTCCCCGCTCTCAGCCTGACCGTTTAGAATCTGGGCTGAGGGGAATTTAAACCCAATTTCTTGCTAGTGGAGCTAGGAGAGCCCATCAAGTCCAGTAAGAAAAAAAATTACCTAAAAAGAAATAAAGCGCTTTACTCATACACACAAATACACACAGTGAACCCCACCCTTGGAGCCGGTAAGACATTCTGATCCTGGACCTGGCTGACGTTCGGGGCCTTCGGGCCTGAGCTTCCTGAAGACTGTGACCCTGGGGGTGGCACCAGCCCCATTAAGGGGTCCCAGAGGCCACACGACAGCTGCTCCCGTGCTCCAGGCAGACCAAGCGAAGCAGGCCAGCTTGGAGAGGGGAGGTTCCGTCCTCTAACGCGCCTCCCGGCACAGCCGGGTCCTCCCCACCCCACCCCCACTTCCGAGGCTGAGTGGGAAGGCCCCTCCATCCGCAGTCTCGGGGATCAGTTCACAGTCTGGGTTCCGGGGCCCGAGGCGGGGGCATGCGGAGCAATCCCTTCCTCGGCCGGCAGGTGGGCACCTGGGGTGACTGCAGCTGGGCCTCGTATCTATACCCCGATCTGCGCTTTAATCCAGTCCCGGAACACTGGGAGCCTCGTGTACACGCCGGGCTTGTTCCTCTGTGCGCAGCCCTCTCCCCAGCTCACCACGCCGGCTTGAAACATCCGCCCATCCTCCTCCGGGCTGGACAGGGGACCCCCGGAGTCGCCCTGCGGGGAAAGCAGGCCTTGGTACAGCGTGCCCCGACCCTGGTCGCCGCCTCCACCCCACGCCCACCATGCCAGCCCCGCCCACACCCGTCCCCGCTTATGCCCCCGCCCCCTGCGTCCCTGCCCCGCGCCCACCTGGCAGGCGTCCACACCACCGCTGAGGTAGCCCACGCAAATCATGCGTGGGGTTATCTGCTGCGGCAGCAGGTGCTCGCAAGTCGTCTGGTTGATGACCCGGATCTCGCCCTTCTGCAGGATCATAGCCCCCTGGCCTGCGGAGGAGCAAGGGCGGACATGGGCAGCTCGCCAAGCCAGGCCGCGGAGGCAGGACCCGGGTCCAGGGCTCGCGGAGCCGGGTGGGATGCTGTGCAGCCGGACACAGTGGTCAGGGTGTCCTGACCATTGGAGGGGGCGGGGCGGGGGGGGGTGTCAATCCTGGGAAGCCGTGTGGGAAAGGAAGGGACAGAAGGACAGCCACGAAGCCCCCGAATCCCACAGCAGTGCAGTTGCGAGCAGACCCTCGGCCCCCACTCACCTGCCTCCTGCGTGTGGCCCCAGCCGGTGACCCAGATGGCCTTGCCGGTGGGGAAGGTGTAGTCGGCCGCGGGCAGGCAGATGGGCCGGATGGTGGCGCTGTACTCCACCGGCCGGTCCAGCTGCAGCAGCGCGATGTCGTAGTCGAAGGTGAAGTCGTTGAAGAACGGGTGCTTGATGATGCGCTGCAGCCCGCGCTCCTGAACCCCCGGGGCGTTGCGCTTGCTCTGGTCATGCAGGCCCAGGAAGGCTGTCCACACACTGTGTTCCGAGTACCTGCAGGTGGCAGCGAGGGCCCGAGAGGGAGGCCTGAGCCAGGACTCCAGCCAGATGCCCTGCCCCAAGCCTGTGCCCACTCGGAGACCATGCTCAGAGGCCTCCCTCCCTGCTGCCCTCTCTCAATACACTCTTACCTCACTACTAAAAAGATCTCCCTTCTTATTAGTCTACCCTTCCTGCCAGGAGAGATTCTTGAGAGTCCCTTGGACAGCAAGGAGATCAAACTAATCAATCCCATAGGAAATCAACCCTGAATATTCACTAGAACGACTGATGCTGAAGCTGAAGCTCCAATACTTTGGCCACCTGATGCAAACAACCGACTCATTGGAAAAGACCCTGATGCTGGGAAAGATTCCGGGCAGGAGGAAAAGGGGACAACAGAGGATGAGGTGGTTGGATCAATCCAAGTACTTCTCTAGAGCAGAGGTACATATTTTAAGTACCAGATGAGCTGAAAAGTAGATGAACTTTGTCTCCCAGGTTTGTGGATGGTAGCAGAAGGATGCAGCAATTCTCACCATTGCACATAGGAGAACTGAACCCATAAGGACAAGACCCTGCTGTTGCTGGGAGACGATGCTGGCAGGCAGAGGTGGAAGAAGAGGAGAACTTGCTGGGAAGATCCCCTGGAAGAGGGCATAGCAACCCACTCCAGTGTGCTGGAGAATCCCCATGGACAGAGGGGCCTGGCGGCTACACTCCATAAGGCCTCAAAGAGTCAGACGTGTCTTAGTGACGAAACAATAAAAAACACCAACAAGGGAAATACGTTTATAATGGAGAAACCTGGTGGACATCACCCTAACCAAGTAATCAGACTTCTCTCCAAACTGTCCTCCATTGATGCGGACTTGTGTACTTCTTGAGGACACATCACCTGTGCAGCATTTCCTGACCAAAAAAATATTGAACCTAACTCTCCTCATGAAGCAACAACCAGGAAAATCCACATGGAGAGACGTTCTGCAGAACAGCAGCTGGGACTTTCAAAAATGCAATGCCATAAAAAAACAAAAATTAAAAGGCTGGGAGAGACTATTCTAGACTTAAAAGAGATTAGCATTGTAAAGCAACTATTCTCCAATTAAAAATAAATTTAAAAAAAAAATGACTAAAACAAAGCATATCCCTTGACTGGATCCTAGACTTTTTTAAAAACCTATAAATACCAGGAGAATTGAAGGAATCTGAAATCAGGCCATATGCCAGCTAACAGTGCTATGTCAGGGCGCTCGTTTCTGGGTGTTATAACTATGGTGGTGACGTGGGAGGATTTCCTTGTTCCCGGGGGACACCAGCGGCTGTACTTAGGACAGAAGTGCCACGATGGCTGCACTAACTGGGAAATGGCTCAGCCTTGGGTGTATGTGAACATCTCAGGAAGCACAGCTGAGATGTGACCCATGTGCTGGAGCCCACAGATGAGTACAGTGTCTGAGAGAAGGAATCTGAGAAGACTTTGGTGTCAGTCGGCAGAGAAGGCCTGGAACTTCCAGAAGGCAAAGAAGAGAAAAAGCAGCAGGGGGAAGAGACAAAGTGTGAAAGCCCCCACAAGGTCATGAAGAACGCTGGTCGTGCCGAGTCAGCTAGTGACTCTGCATGCTGCACCGTCACACGCACATCAGGCTAGATGGCAGACAGGGAAGGAATCAAGAAGGTCACGCATCAAGAGGTAACTCGGTGACAGGTTAGACAGCACAGCAGCACGAAACACCTGCAGTAAACCCTGGCCATTCCATTGAGACCTAAGCAGAGGTCGACCAGTCAGCCAGAACAAGCACTCTTCCAGAGGCTGACATGCTAAGTTATCTTATCCCTAGACACACCACCAAGGTGGTCATGGGCCACCGACTCTACCCAGCAGCCCGTGCTCTTGACACATGATGCTACCTCTCAGGAACAGCCTGGGGTCACCTGCTGACTTAGAAATGTGTGCAAAGTACCTGCACTTCAGGTCCTAGCGTACTTCACCCCTGCCTGTCCCTGCTCACAGCCCTGCCTTTACCTGGAAGGTCTGAGTCACCTGGTGCAGTGACAAACACCCTCACGTTTCAACACCAAACCGGACACCCTGCCCACACAGGCACTCCCTAGCAGTCACTCTCCCCAGCCTTCAGGAGAGCTCGAACGCCACACTCTGGGCCCTCGACAGCCTCTCCCCAGCTCTGTGCACGCATGTGTGCACATGTGTGTATGCGTGTACCCTGTCCGCCTACCCCGGGACATCTGGAAGAGCAGGGACCAAGTCTAATTCAGTCTTCCCAGGCCAGTGATAACAATGGGTGTTGAGTGCATTCACTGACAGAAGGAAGACTGCTGAGCAGGAGAAGAGGAAGGAAAAGGAAACGAGAAATGAAAAGATGAAGCAGGGGAACGAGGGCCCAGGGGCGGGTACTTCAGGAAGCACTTCCCAGCTCACTGGCTGATGGGGCTGCAAGGGGACTGCGGGAACCGAGGAGTGCGCAGTGCCCAGATCTTGGTTCCTTCTCAGGGGACTACCTAGCTCTGGGCCTGGGCCAGGAAAATACAAGATGAGCCTGGAGCACCAAGTAGTGTCAGCAGGGAGGCGGCTCAGAAGAACAGAAGAAGGGGGGACGTGTCAAAGGGAGCCGGGAGCCAGCCTGGAGAGTTCCCAGTGGCCAGCTCCAAAACAATCAAGTGACACCACTCAACATGATACCAGATTACAACCCAAAATACACACACAAGTCCCTGCACACAGAAATGGATGATTAAATAAACACACGGGAGAGAAGGGACAAATCCTCCTTACAGAACGACGCCAGACTGACTCACTTCCGAAGAATAGAGACCAGAAGGAGATCCAGGGAGGGAGGGGGGGAAACTGGCATCAGCCTCTGAACCAGATGACCAAGATGAGCATCACCAGTGATCAGCCACGGTGACATCATTTACCTGCTGATAAGACATGACTGTCTTCCCAACACTCGTGACCCCAGGCTAACCACGAGAACAACGTCAGCAGCCACTGGCCTTCAGATAGTCCAGGTCATGAAAAACACACAAAGACGACTGAGAAACCGTCCGGGACAGAGGAGACTGGGGAGACACGCAGCAGACACTGAGGGGGCACCTGGAAGGACTCTCGCTGCAGAAAGGACACTGGTATGAAATGCGTATGGTATGAAACGCTCGGAGGGCACCTGGGGTCAGGGGGCGGGAGTGGAGCCCTGGGGTAGCCCCGAGGCGAGTTTCTAGTACAGAACTGTGAGTTTCTCGGAGCTGACAAACGCAGCACGATAACATCAAGGGAAAGTATGTGTGGGGGGTGGTATAGTGAATTCTGTCCTGTCTTTGCAAGTTGTCCACATTCCAAAATGATAAGTTCATTCTAAACTTTCTTCAGTAGGCTCCCACCTCCCCGGGAAGAAAGCGGCTCACTTCTGCCCAGAGTGGTGTGGAGTGTGCTAGTGAGAAGACGGGCCACGTTTCACCCACCCAGCCAGGCCCAGCGACCACCACTGATCCCAAGCCCCCACAGGCCTCCAGTGACCTCTCCAGCACATTCACCAGTCAGGCCCCACCATCTGGACACAGGCCTACTTCCTGCTGCGGGCCCCGTCTGTCCCAAAAGTCCACGGTGCTCCTTCTGTCTCTTTGCAAAAGGGTGACCATGGCAGCCTGGGTCCCCTCCACCCGCAGCTGCCCAGGGCTGGAAGGCTGGTGGCTGGCAGGAAGGGCCTGAGGGAGGGGGGCCCCTCTAAGCCCTCAGTCTCACTCCTGCAGCCGATGGCCAGAGGGCCTGGGCGGGCTGGACTCAAGTCACAAAGAGCCCCAGCCCTGGGCCCCCTGCTCCCGCTAAGCTGCCCTGAGAGGCCAGCTCGGCCCAGTGATGTGCTTGGTGACCCTTCCCAGGGTGGGTGCAGGTCTGCACGGGCACCAGCATGGGCTCAGCGCTTCACTGTCACCCTCGTGTTTCCTTCTCACACCTCTCAGCCTACAAACTGCAGCATCACCATGAGCCCCCAGGAGCCCCAGGCTCAGAAAACTTGCCCATGGCAGCCTGGCAGCCTAGAGCTGGGCCGTGGATCTGAGGGCCCCAAGGCGGGGTCCCGCCCTGCAGACACTGACCGCTCAGGCTCAGGAATCCACACACCAGGGCTACAGTCTGGTTCTGCCGCTTAAGAGCTGTACAACCTCAGACAAATATCCTTACCTCTCTGATCCTCTGCTTCTATAAGATGGGCACATATGAGACCTGCCCGCCTGGCTTTTAGAAGAGGCACTGAGATCCCGAGGACAAGCAGGGGCATCCACGAAACACTCAGTGCTTCCGTTACCAAGCCCCACCCCTCCAGTCCTGCTCCTGCCTCACCTAGGCAGGCCTCACAGACACAGGGCCTTTCCACCTCAGGAAACACAAAGGGACCCCACTCAGCGCCCTGGAGAGGCCTTCCGGCTCCTGCCTGTGACCCACCTGAATCCTCTGTCATCGACGAAGCAATGTGCGGCAGATATCATCCAGCTGGGGGAGATGAGAGAGGCCCCGCACAAGTGGCCATGGCCCTGGGCGTGGAGGCTCACCTGCCAGGGCCACTCGCCTTGGTCTGAATTCTCACCTCCGACGACCCGGGACTGCCTGGTGAACGACCGCCGCCCACAGTCTGGGAGAGACAGAGGCAGGGGTCACCGGGTGGGAGCGGGGGCGGGGGCAGCCTGCTAGACCAGCCTCCCGGCCCCTCTCCCTGCCCCCGGACTCAAAACCCTCACTCCCCACCCCTGGACTCCTGCACAGGTGCCATCGTGGGCCTTCAGACCTCTGCTGGTTTGCTGAGATTTAATTTGGATGTCATTTACCTAGATATCCTCACTGGGTGCTGAAGGACACAGCTCTCAGAGACAAGAGCAATGGGTGACGGGAAGTCAGAACGGCCCAGCTCTGCACACATTGAACCTGTGGCCAGCGCTTCTGAAATATGCAAGGGGCTGCAAATACGGGCGCGGTGTGGACAGAACCCTGCCCAGGGCTCCAGGAGCTGTGCTCTCTCTCCTCCAGGTAACACAGAGAAACCTGGCCTTGCCCCCATGGCCAGGTCTGCAAAGCAGGGGTCAGCCCAGCACCACAGCCTGGCCACAGAGGCCTGACATACTAGCTGCCCTGGGCCCTGCCTCTAGGATCAGAGCTGCCGGTGAGGCAGTGCCTGGGTGACAGTCAGCAAAGTCGTCCTTTCCTCCAGGCAGACACATCCTTTCCCGGGGGCAGAGCTGGGTGAGTGAGGCCCTGGCGTGATTTCTGCCTCTGTATGTGCCTTGCTCAGTGAACAACCTGCACAGCTGTACGCAGCAGCCCTGCTCACCACAGTCCTTCTCATCCGAGCCATCAGTGCAGTCCTCGTTCCCGTCACACTGGGGGTTGCTCTTGTCCACACAGAGCCCGTTGAGGCAGCGGTGGGTGTGTTCAGTGCAGGGGACGGCTTTCCCTGCCCGAGAAGGAGGACACAGGGGAGGCAATCCACTTATCTGAGGCACCCGACCTGATGCTCACCCACCTGTCGCCCCTCTCTTGGGCCTGTCCCACCCACCCACACTGACACCCACTCTCCTCCCGGGCCTTCTGCACGATTCTCTCCCAGCTGACACCCTTTCTCATCATGTTCCACGTTGCGTGACCGTGGGAGGCGGGCCCCTGCCTCACCGTCTTGGCACTTGGCCTCATCGGACCCGTCGCCACAGTCGTCCTTCCTGTCACACTGCTGGCTCTGAGGGAGGCACTTCCCGTTGCCGCACTTGAAGGTATTAGGCGGGCAGCCTGGGGAGCACAAGGACTCAGCAGAGGCTCGAGGGCCAGCAGAGAGGCCACGGGGAGCTGGGCAGCGATCCCCGCCCGGACCCCGGCCACACTTACTGCAGCCCTCCTCGTCGCTGCCGTCCTCACAGTCCTTCACAGAGTCACAGACCCAGAACAGGGGCTTGCAGAACTTGTCCCTGCATGTGAACTGGTAGGTGGCGTTGCACTCTGCAGGGGCGGGGAGGCAGATGCCAGGCTCACTCAGTACTCAGTCACTCCCACGGCCCTGGGGATCCCATCCCGCCCGGTCATGGAGGCTGATTCAGCACCATGGGCTGCAAAGGACAGGAACGACTCCCACCCCCACCTCGGGCCTTCCCGCTTGGTCGCAGGCAGAAGCCGGGCACAGAGAGGGCAGAGGACACCAGGGGACTCACTGCAGTCGAGCTCATCGCTGTAGTCAGTGCAGTCGGCCCAGCCGTCACAGCGAAGTTCCTTCCGGATACACCGCCCCGTGTTACACATGAAACTGCCTGGGCACGCTGCAGGCAGAGGGTAGGCCTGAAGTCCACAGCCACCCCCATCACCTCCACTACAGGCTTCCCGACCTTGCAGCCAGCCACACTGGGCACCAGAGACCTCCCAGCCCAGCCCCCAGTAGAGAGGAGTGAGGCTGCAGCTGGGGGTCTCTAGGCCTACTGAGCTGTGGCAAGGGGTTCCTACAACCAGTGGGATGGCTGGAGGGGGTGGGAAAGGCACTGGTTGCGGTCCCTCCTGGCCCCCATGACCAATCCCTGGGAGGCCCTGTGCAGAGCAGAGAGAGGCCGGCGGGCGTGCACCGATTTCTACAGCCCCGTGTCCTTGGCCGGCCATGACCCCAAGCACCAGGCTCCCGATTGGCAACCTGGAGCAGCAGCCACTCGGCAGACAGATGATATGCGTGTCCTCCCCCAGGCACCAGGAATCGCTGGATCTCCTTAATTCTAAGGTGTTTCCACACTTGAACGTTTCTGAGACTAGGATGTGTCTGACAACTGATGTCATCGGGCAGATGACAAACTGAGAGAAACCTGTTTCCCTTTCTCTGCACAAGTAGCTTTGTCACTTATCAAAAGGGTTTGCTCATCTAATTACACTTTGGGTGGTGAGCCATGCAGCTGAATGTGAACTTAAATTTGGATGCTTGTGTGCAGTTAAACGGAGAAGGAAATGGCAACCCACTCCAGTGTTCTTGCCTGGAGAATCCCAGGGACGGAGAGGGGGGAGCCTGGCGGGCTGCCGTCTATGGGGTCACACAGAGTTGGACACGACTGAAGTGACTTAGCAGCAGCAGCAGTGCAGTTAAAGTGTCTTCCTAAAGGTTATTCTATAATGTGTTATTGTTTACTAGCTAAGTTGTGTTCGACTCTGCGACTACATGGACTGCAGCCTGCCAGGCTCCTCTTCCCACGGGATTTCCCAGGCACAAATATCGCAGTGGGTTGCCATTTTCTTCTCCAAGGGATCTTCTCAGACCAGGGATTGAACCTGTTATCTCTTGCATTGGCAGTTTCTTGACCACTGGTAGCCACCTGGGAAGCCCTATTCTATGATACAAGGTTGAAACAAACAAAAAGATCCCACTGTGGACAGAGAAGAACTGATATTCACAGCAGACAGTGAAATTAAATGCATGGAAACAGTTGAGATCTCTTCAGTAGAGATCTCAATTTTCAGAGCTAGGAGTGGTTCATGCGATGATCCATGCCCCAGTGCGCTCTGTCTCAAAAGCATGCTATTCATCTGAGAGCCGCTAAAAGGCCAGGGACAAGCAGATTCTCAAAGTGGTGCAGAGCCAAAGGGACAGTGACCCAAAGGCACTTTGAGTTCCCCGGCCTGAGGGGCTGCTCCCAGGGACCTAAGGGCACTGTTGGCTCTTTTTCCCTCAAAAAGCTACTGCAGTGACTGAGATGCAGCCTACGAGCTCTGGCGGCTCAGCGTCAGAGATGCTAATGAGATGCAGAATAGACGGCCAATCTCAGGTCGGCCCTCCAGCCAGGCCCCGCTTCCTGATCGCGACACTCACGGTCACGGGCATCGAAGGACAGGAACTCCGCCAGGAATCCGGTGTCGGTGTAGGACTGGTCCGAGTGGAAGTGGACAGTGATCTTGTTGCTCCTGCTACTGGCGACAAACTGCGGCCTCTCTCCGCAGTACCTGGGGGCGGCGGGCAGCTGAGCAGAGGAAGAAGACTCACCTGGGGCTGGGGCACCCCCACTCGCCCTCACCCGACACTCACTTCTCCCCGTTGATCTCCACGTAGTCCTTGGTGCAGGAGCCCACGGGGACATTGGGCTCCTGCAGGAAGAAGGCTTTGAAGCGCACCTTCACGTTTTTGTTGTCGGGCACCTGCGGAGAGAGATGCTGCTGTGGGCCTGGCTCTGCACAGCCTCCCTCTTTCCTGAGCTGGTGGGGAATGGGGGGGTTCTTCCCGCCCGCCCGCCTGCAGGGCAGTGAGGACACGGCAGGAGGGATCTGGAAGGAAGACCTTCCCGACTCGCCAGCAGCAGCACACACTGTGGTGTTCTAAAGAAGGCCGGGCAGTTCTCCCACATCACTGACTGGATGGCGCGCGTTTCCAGCCATCCAGTGAGCGTGTCCTCCTCTGCACAGCACTCACTGTCCCCACAGCTCCTCCAGGAGGCCCCAGAGCCAGCCCATCCCGGGGCTGGGTCCCTCCAGCAGGCACCGGCCACAGGACGGGGGGTTGGGCTTGGGTCTGAAGACGCTGCTTCGGAAACTGCCCCGCCCACAGCCTCCACACACACCCCTTGGGAGTGGCCGAAGGTGCTCATCGCCCTCTCTCCTGCCTCCCTGGAGCACGCCCAACCCCTTCCTCTCCTCCCCCATCTACCCCCCAACCAACTTCTCTAACCCCCCACAGCTCACAACTCCCACCTCGATGTGCCAGGTACAGTTGATGTTGGGCGGGTAGTGGCCTGGATAGTAGGGGCTGTTAAATGTCCCCTGGGCTGCCCGCAAGTAGCCTCCACAGCCTGGAAGGAAAGGCAGAGAGACACACGTGACGACTGAGGTCCCAGGAGGGCAAGGGGCCCCAAGGAGCCGGCCGGCCTCCCTCAAGCCTGGGCACCAGACGCCCACAGCTCAGGAGGGCCTGAGCTTCAAACCCCATGGCCCCGAGGCCTGTCCCCGCCTGGGCCGCCCCTTACTGCTCATCCGGGGCAGCTGGAAGAACACAGCCTCGAAGCCGGGGTGCCTGCGCTCGGTGCTGGTCACCAGCGTGATGAGCAGGACGTTCTGGGAGGAGAGGAAGGTCAGGTTGTAGGAGGGAGGGTAGGTCCCACACAGCCTGCGGGGCAGAAGGGGAAGTGTTATGGGAGCCACAGAACCTCAGCAGAGGGGTCGAGGGTGGGGTCCCCCCACCGTGGGGTCCGCCCCCACCCTCGACCCGCCATTTAAGTAAAGATCTCCTCATAAGACTGTCTTTGTTTATAAACAACTCAGAAACACTGAATGCCTAACAAAAGAGGGCTCGCTAAACAAACTATGGGCCAAATAATTGCAGCAGCAGTTAACAGCATCAACTGTTAACACTAACACTAGGAATATGCCAGGCACCATCCTTACTGCTTCTATATCCATTAACTCGGGTATTCATCACAACCATTAAATACTATTATCCCCATTTTACAGATAAGGAAACAGAGGTGAAATAGGTTAAATAGCTTGCCCACGACTACACAGCTGGTAAGTGGCAGGACTAAACGAAAAACAACCCATAGAATGGGAGACAATATTGGCAGGTGATACAACCCGCAAGGGATTAATCTGCAAAATATACAAACAGCTCATGCAGCTCAATATCAAAAAAAAAAATTTTTTTTAAATGGGCAAAATATCTAAATAGACATTCCTCCAAAGAAGACATAACACATGGCCAAAAATCACATGAAAGGATACTCAACACAGCTAAATATTCGAGAAATGAAAATCAAAGCTACAGTGAGGTATCACACTGGTCAGAATGGCCATCATCAAAAAGTCTACAAACAAGAAACACTGGAGAAGGTATGGAGAAAAGAATCCTTCCTACACTATTGGTGGGAATGTAAATTGGTGCAGCTACTATGGAAACAGTATGGAGGCCTTAAATAAACAAAAATAGAGCTACCACATGACCCAGCAATCTCACTCCTGGGCAAATGTCCAGAAAAGATGAAAACCATAATTTGAAAAGATACATGCAAGTGAAAGTTCGTAGCAGCACTATATCCAGTAGCCACAGTGTGGAAGCAACCCAAATATCCATTGACAGGTGAACGGATAAGGAAGACGTGGTATGTACATACAATGGAGTATTTACTCAGCCACAAAAAAGAACGAAATAATGCCATTTCCAGCAACATGGACCTAGAGATCATCATACTAAGTGAAGTCAATCAGACAAACAAAAATACCCTATGATATCACTTATACGTTGAATCTAAAAACAATTATACAGATGAACTTATTTATAAAACAGAGACTCCCAGATACAGAAAACAAACTTCTGGTTACCAAAGGGGGAAGGGAGGGAGGGATAAATTAAGAGGTTGGGATTAACAGATACACAGCACTATATATAAAGTAATCAACGAGGACCTACTGAACAGCACAGGGAACTCTACTTGATACCCTGTAATAACCTACATAGGAAAATAATCTGAAAAAAGCATAGATATAGATATGCATAACTGAACCACTTTGCTGTACACCTGAAACTAACACAATACTGTAATAAATCAACTGCACTCCAACATAAAAAATATTTTTAAAATTTTTAAATGAGTGAATAAGTCAATGAAGGAAAAAATCTCTGCCCACCAAAAAAGAGCAGCAGGACTGAATTTCAGACTCGTCACTTGGGCACCGGAGCCCTCACTGCTAATAAATATGGCATATGAGCTGACCGACACCACCACCATTAACAGTGACACAGATATGCCACTCATCTGGGAGGGCCATCATTACACGCTTCATCTTTACAGAGCAGACAATGCAACCAAGTGTGCCACATAATCCCACTTTTAAATAAATACACAAATATACACATAGCAAAAAAAACCCTGCAGGAAGGTACAACACACATTTAACAGTGACCATTTCCAGAAGGTAAGATGATGAGTGGTGTCTGTCCTCTCTGTGCACATCTGTTCTACCCTCTGCCTCTCAGGACCAGGTATTTATTGGTCATACAGACGATCAGTTACAGAAAGAGAAAGAAACCCAGCATGAAAGCGGTGTTTAGATAGAAGTCCTGGCTGCAAAGCTGTGGCAGCAGATAGCTCTCTCTGGGTTTCGGCCTGAAGTTTAGTACCTTATTAATCACAAAACATCTGTCCAGCTCATTTCTATAGACAACAATCGAAGGCTCCGGTCCACTGAGTCCAAGGTGGCGGGGGGAGCTGAATGGAGGCAGTTCACCCCTACCTGCAGGCTCTGATTCACCTCAGCACCCCCTAGCAGGTGCATTATGCCTTTTTTTTTTAACTTTTAAAAATAATTTATTTCATTCATTTTTGGCTGCGCTAGGCCTCCGTTGCTTCTCTTGGGCTTTCTCTGGTTTTGGAGAGCGGGAGCTACTCCTTAGTCGTGGCGCACAGGCTTCTCATCGCAGCGGCTTCTCTGCGGCAGAGCACGGGCTCTAGGGCGCATGGGTTTCTGCAGCTGCAGCATGTGGGCTCAGTACTTGTGACTCCTGGGCTCCAGAGCACAGGCTCAATAATTGTGGTGCACAGGTTTAGCTGCTCTGCAGCACGTGGTATCTTCCCAGACCAAGGATCGAGCCCTAGTCTCCTGCATTTGCAGATGGATTCTTTACCACTGACCCACCAGGAAAGCCTCCATGCCTTCTCTTAACTGAAGCGTAGTTGATATACAGCATACAGCAAGGTGTTATACATATATATTTTTTCCTTTGGATTCTTTTCCATTATAGGTCATTATAAGATATTTAATATAGTTCCCTGTGCTTATATAGGGGGCTTCCCTGGTGGCTCAGAGGTTAAAGTGTCTGCCTGCAATGCGGGAGACCTAGGTTCGATCCCTGGGTTGGGAAGATCCCCTGAAGAAGGAAATGGCAACCCACTCCAGTATTCTTGCCTGGAGAATCCCATGGTCAGAGGAGCCTGGTGGGCTACAGTCCACGGGGTCGCAAAGAGTCAGACAGGACTGAGCGACTTCACTTTCACGTTCACTTTTGTGCTTATATATTTATATACAGTGATGTGTATCTTATGCCTTTTTCCTTCCTATAATTCTGATGTTCTGACCCCTGGGGGCTTGCTAACCCTGGAGAGGTAGCCTTCCCCCCTCTTTCCCCAGGGCTAGTCAATCCCTTGAGACAGTAAAGACTTAGGCAAGACTTTTACATGCAGACTAACCGGAGCCCACACCCCAAACACCTTCTCTGTGGGGCTCATCTGCTGGAGACCACTCTCTACCTCCCCTAATTGCCCAGCTACCAGTCTAGTGGAGGCGGCCCCAGGCTACGGAGCCCGCTGGAGTTATTCAAACCAACCCGTCCTAAGGTGTAACTCTGCCTTGCCTTTCCTGCAGAATCCACACAAAGGCTCTTATCCACATTATCCTCCAGGCCCCTCTGCCTCCTGAACAACCCTGGTGCCTCCCTCTGTGGCCCTGTGTGGCTCCTCCTCTCAGCAACTAACTGTCAGCTTGTGAGTAACAAACTGTTTTTTCAACAGCAGTCATCTCCCATTTGTAGGCCTCGGCATCACTGAGCAACAGTAAAACCTTCATGCACAATAGCAAGGGTGGGGGGCTGGGGGTGGCGGGGGCGGGACTTCCCTGGTGGTCCAGCGGTTAGGACTTGGCATTTTCACTGCCATGGCCTGGGTTCAATCCCTGGTTGGGGAACTAAAATCCTGCAAGCCTTATGGTGTGGCCAAAAATAAAAAAGAGAGAAAAAAAAAATACAGTAGTAGGCAGCACCTTCACGGTGGCAGGTAAAGGACAGATAAAGGAGCACCCTGCTCACCAGCATCTAGGGACCCGTGGGCCTCCAGCACCCTTGCCAAGGCTGATGGTCACCTCTAGATGCTCCCTGCAGCTCACGCTGAGGACCACGCCACCCCTGCTCTGTGATGCCGGCAACTCGGCCGTGGCCTGAAGTTCCAGCCTCCACAGTGGTCATTCCGGAGGCTCAGCCCACCGCCCACCTCCACTCGCCCGGGACACTCACTGCACCACAGCCCGGGGTTCCACGGGGCTCAGGGTGTCATACACCGTGACCAGGTCACTGCCACGTTCATCGCAGGTGGCAACATCGAAGCTGCGGAAGGTGAGGCTCAGCACGGAGTCAGCGTCCCCCCGCAGCGTCCACTGGCAGCGGGCGTGAGATGGGTAGGGGCTGTCAGGGAAGCCGGGCGTGCTGAAGCGGATGGGCTCGCTGCCCTGGGCATGCAGGGCAAAGCTGCAGCTATCTGTGTGGGGCAAGAGGACACGGGGCAGAACTGGGCAGGAGAGCCACCATGACCCCCGCCCACAGGGGTGCAGCCAGGCCTGGCCCCTCTGAGGCGCCCCCGGCTGCTCTGGACCTAGGAGAGGCCGGGAAGGGAGTTTGCCTCTCAGGACCAGGTATTTATTGGTTGTACAGACGATCAGTTAGAGAAAGAGAAAGAAACCCAGTATGAAAGAAACCCAGCATGAAAGGGCAGAAGGATGTGCTGGCCATCACCACGTGTGACTTTGGGGGACCCCCTTGACTGAGCGGGCATTTGGCCACATTGCTTCCCTTCTCCTTCGGGAAGAGGGCAGATACTTACTGTCCTGGGTGTTCTGTATTATTCTGGGGTCACTGGCTGAAGAACAAGAGGGAGAAGAAAGCACTCACTCATGCAGTCCATTTCCTCATTCCCCTAGAGGGAAGTGCCCGGCCAGCTCGCAGTCTCCTCTGCCAGGCACTGACTCCAGGAGAGCTGAGGCCCCCACACCAGCCCAGGAGCAGGCCGTGCTCCAGGCTGGACAAACGCCCACCCCCGGTGCCCCCTGCACTCACGGAAGGCCACCACCGAGGTCATCACGAAGGAGCTCACGGAACGGGCTCGGGGTGGCACTGTGACCATGCGCTTCTCCGCCATGGCCTGCTCAGCTTCCTTCACCAGGTGCTTGGGGATGTCAAACTCTGACCAGTAGTAGGCAATGACGCTGCCCTCGCTGGGGAGAGAGGGCCGAGCCTGAGACGCTGGGCTCCAGACCTTCCTGGGTGCCCGGTGAAGACGGGGCAGGATTAAGAGCCTCCCGGCTGGAGGAGACGCTCACCAAGAGACCTTCTCCAGGCCGGTCCCCCCATGCCGCCCTAGGCTCCTGTATGCCCACCCACCTCCTGACCCCTGAGCCAGAGGCCTGGGCCCTTGACTCTCATAGTCTCACACCCAACCAGACTTGCTGGGGTTGCAGCTCAGGCTCAGGTGTGAGAGAAAGCCTGGAGTGGAGTGTGGGTTCTCCCTCTAGCCTGGGCACACTGAGTGACAGCTCGAGTCTGCTTCCTGAACTTGAAAGGGGCTGACGGTGCTGCCTGCCATGCTGCCTCCATAAAAGATTAAACGAGGCTAGCAAATCTAAAGTACTTTCCGGATAAAGTCAGAAGAAGGATTGGCGGGCATCCTGGCTCTTCAAGCAGGACCTCATGGCCTCATCATCCCGGCGGACCCCACACCCTGCCTGCCCCCCACAGCGGCCC
This sequence comes from Bos mutus, assembly GCF_027580195.1. Taxonomy (NCBI): domain Eukaryota; kingdom Metazoa; phylum Chordata; class Mammalia; order Artiodactyla; family Bovidae; genus Bos; species Bos mutus. The sequence goes on from NC_091645.1 coordinate 36,008,508, forward strand.
CCCTCCCGGCAGCCCTCCCAGCACCCACCTGAAGGCAGTCACAGTCGACGTCTTGTGGTAGGGGCCCAGGACAGGGATCCCGCTGTATAAGAACTTCAGCTAAGGGAAGGAGAGGAGGCTGACGGCGGGCCAGAGAGCGCCAAGGACCTCGGCCCCCAGCCCAGGCCGCTCCCTCCCTCCTGGGACCTGGGCCCCGTTCCCAGGTCCTGGAGAGCCCCCGTCACACGTCTGGGGGCAGCAGGGGCCTCCTTTCTGCCGGGCGGAGGTGGGGATACCAGAGCCGACAGCAGCACCGGGGGGCAGGGACTCACCGCCTCCTTCACCTTCTTGGCCAGGTTTGCAAACTCAGTGGAGTTGGAGTTCTCGTAGGCATCCAGGAAGTTCTCGTTCCGGACACTCAGGTAGCCGTTGAAGATCTTCTGGACTCGCACATTCCGGTCTGCGAGAGACCCGGGGAGGACGGTGGTCGGACAGAGGGACATACGCCCTCCAGTGCCCGCACCAGCCCAGCTGCCCTCAGCCACCTAGGGAGCCCACCCCCGGTGGCCCTGCCATCTCCTCTCCCTCCCCCGAACCGTATCCTCCGTCCACCCCGAGGAGGGTCACTCACCCTGGAAGTGCCACGCCAGGAGCCCTGCCAGGAGGGACAGCGCCAGGAAGGCGGCCAGCACGGCCACCAGCACCACCCACCGCCGCGGGCCGCCCTTCTCCACCTTACTGCTATTGTTGGCCGGCAAGAACTCCACGCCTTCCTCACAGCCATTCATATTCTGCACAGAGAAGCCAGTGCACTGCCCGTCAGAACCCCTGGCTCTGCAGCCTGCCGGCCCCGCTGGGGAAGGACATGTCCAGGCTCTCAGGTCCAGCTACGTGAGAAAAACCAGGAGAACCGAACAGTGGCCTCCCCTCCAGGCATCCACAGGCACGCACTGCCTGAGAACTGTGAGTGTAAATAAAATGAAACAAGCAGCCCGTGTGAGCTCAGTCAGTTGAGACTGTCACCTCCATGAGTCACCTCGGATGTAGGAGGAGGGTCAGGTGTGGGGAGAGCCGGCCCAGCCCAGGGATAACCTCCTCAGCACCTCCGGGCAAGCTGCACTGTACACCCTGACCCCAATCCTTGCTCCACCAGTGTGTAACCAGCCAGAAGTAAAAAGGCAGTAACCTGGGCATCTCTGCAGTGCCACGGCAGGACAAGTCTCTGCCTTGAGCCTGAAGTCTCCCAGCCCAGGACACCATGGTGAGCTGAGAAGGCCAGGTCTCTACTGGAATCCATCCATGTCCATGCTCAGACCCAAGAGCATGAAAAACAAACGAAACTTCCAACAAACAGGATGGAGGGGGGTGGGGGTGGCTCCAGGAATAGGGGGCACAAGTATGGACAGGAAGGTGGGGTGTCTGCAGCATGCAATGGCAGGTAGGCAAACTCATCCGCCTACAGCACACACTCTTATCTGCCGCCCTAATCCCTGGGGAGGAGCTGTGCCCTTTCAGAGTTAACTACCTCATACCCACTCCAACAGGGCTTGCCATAAAAGCAAAAGCCCCACCCCAAATTCCACAGAGGTGCCCGTTTACCAGACGTGGCTGTTTTGGTGTGAACCTCAGATTTGTACTTGAGCTGACATTTCCTGGTTTGTCACATTCAGACATTCTCACACAGCTTACTCACTGCTGTGAGAGCTTGTCCCCACGCCTGCCACATTTGGGTATCTGTATCTCGAATTTTAGTTTCCTAATGGATTATATTTGTGACTTCATCTAATATCAAACCCAGACATACACCCCATAGCTAACCCCACCATGATCATCGTACTACAATACATAAACAGATCAAACCAACACATCGTACACCTCAAAATTACATCTCAAAATGAAATAAAATTCTAAAAACAAAAAAGAAGCACACCCCAGAGTCAACCACTTAAGATGTTTCCAACCTGCTTGTTCTGGAATTTGTCTCCATATTTCTGAATAATACGCCAATACCACCAACTCGATTCATCTATAAAATATAATCAGCTGACTTATAGTACGGTAATCGGTGATTGCAGCCATGAAATTAAAAGGTGCTTACTCCTTGGGAGGAAAGGAATATGCCAACCTAGATGGCATATTCAAAAGCAGAGACATTACTTTGCCAACAAAGGTCCGTCTAGTCAAGGCTATGGTTTTTCCAGTAGTCATATATGGATGTGAGAGTTGGATTGTGAAGAAAGCTGAGCACCGAAGAACTGGTGCTTTTGAACTGTGGTTTTGGAGAAGACTCTTGAGAGTCCCTTGGACTGCAAGCAGATACAACCAGTCCATTCTAAAGGAGATCAGTCCTGGGTGTTCTTTGGAAGGAATGATGCTTCAGCTGAAACTCCAGTACTTTGGCCACCTCATGCGAAGAGTTGACTCATTGGAAAAGACTCTGATGTTGGGAGGGATTGGGGGCAGGAGGAGAAGGGGACGACAGAGGATGAGATGGCTGGATGGCATCACTGACTCGATGGACGTGAGTTTGAGTGAACTCCGGGAGTTGGTGATGGGCAGGGAGGCCTGGCGTGCTGCGATTCACGGGGTCACAAAGAGTCGGACACGATTGAGCGACTGAACTGAACTGAATGTGTATTTCAAAGTCCTTCCTTCTGTCTTCCACCCATCTTCCCAAAAGATACAGGGCTAAAGTTAAAAAATACATTATGTCCATACTCTATGTTTTTATTATTAATCTTGAGAATATTGTTCCCTATAGTTTCCTTCCCACTGCAATTGATTTATTTCTCCTGCTGTGAATATTCATTTACTCAGGTTTTTTTGTTTTTTCCACATATATCTAAGTCTTTCCATACAATCTAAGTGCTCTGTAACGTTCTTCTCACCTTCCACATATAAAGTCTGTCGAAGAACCTCTCATTTCATTTTCTTCCTGGAGGCACTCTGTCCTTTCCCGTAGCTGCTGTCTGGAACTTCCCCCACCACCGTGACCCTGGGGAGTTCCTGAATTCAACTTCCTGTTGGGTGGGTAATATCCCCAACCAGGAATTGATCCCAGGGTCATGGCAGTGAAAGCATTGAGTCCTAACCACTGGACTACCAGGGAACTTCCAATTCCCTCTTGCATTAAAACCCCTATTTCCTGGATTCCATGTCTTCACCTCTGTTGGCTCACTTCATTTCGGTGGACACATACTTCAGTAGTTTCTAGAGAGGGACATTTCTTGCAACTTTGCATGTTTCAGAAGGACCTTAACTCTGTACTCGTGTTTGTTACTGTCTGGGCTGGGTATAATTCAAATAATTTTCATTTAGAATTTTAAAGTCCCCAATGTTCTACAGCTTTTAATTTTGCTTTGCAGAAATAAGATAATAGTACAAATCCATCATTTTTTATTCGTAATTTGTTGTCTTTCTCTGAAAATCCTGAGGAAGTGCTTGGAACTGGGTCTTTCAACTTCACAACACTGAGCTCTCCATCCGCCCTTTGAGCTTGGAAAGTCTTATCTTTCAGTCTGGCAAAGTTTCCTGCATTATTTTAGATTATGTCCTCCCCTTTATCTTCTCTTTTCTGTTTCTGTAAGTCCTACTATATGGATCCTTTATTTATCCTTTCTCTGCTACTATTATCCATCTTGATTTTTAATCTATTTTTTCATTTCTGCTATCAAAACTTTCATCTCCAAAAGTTCTGTCTTGTTCTCTGACTTTTGGATGCAAAAATCTTCTCATCCTGATATTTCTATTGAGTAACTTTTCTCAATAGAGAAACTGCTATTGATTTTCTCTTTTGTGTTGAAGGCTTTCCTTAAATGCCTGAGAATATGAGGCTATTTGCTCAAATTCAGGAATGAAGTCCTAAAGGTTGTTTGGAAGTTCTGTGGACATGGCCGGCCAGAGGCGGCTTCACTTTGGGCCACAATTCAGTGACTAGCCAGACACTTTATTGGACACTCCCTAGGATACTGCTAGGCTGTGTAGATCTTTTCTATGGGATGGCTTGGTTACTGCAGAAAATGATTTTCTAGTCTCCAGGATGGGATAATTTAAACCTAGCCACTAGCATTCAGAACATGGGAGAGAAGAGACCTATAACTGTTTTTGCCTTCACTGCAGCCCTCTGGCTCCCAGTGTCCTCGAGTCTGGAGAAATCAATTTCCCATCCCTTCTATGGGATGTGTGGATAGGAGCATTTTTATTTGGAGTGGAGGTGGGGCTCTGGAGATTTCTAATAATGCCCTTCCCTGTCTCACCTCTATCTTCTATAAATACCTGAGCCCCATTCCTGAGTCTGGCAGCGGACGTGATAGAGAAATTCTACAAGAATATTTCCAAGCATTAAAGAGAGTCGTATCTCTTCAAAGGGCTCAATGAATAATGAGAAAGATAAATGAAAAAGCACACATAACAAAATACATCATGATGAAGTTTCAGAACACCGAGGTTTAAAAGCATATCCTCTACTGCATGATATGACCGACAAGGGCCTCATTTCCAGAATATACGAACAGCTCATACAACCTAGTAACAAAAAACAAACACCTCAATCGAAAAATGGGTAGAAGACCTAACCACCCATTTCAAAGAAGACATACAGATGACCAACAGGCACATGAGACGATGCTCAACCTAGATAATTATTAGAGAAATGCAAATCAAAACTACAGTGAGGTATCACAGGTATTCACTGGTCAGAATGGCCATCATCAAAAATTCTACAAATAATAAACGCTGAACAAGGTGTGGAGAAAGGGGAACCCTCTTACTGTTGGTGGGAATGTAAACTGGTTCAGCCACTGTTGAAAACAGTATGGAGGTTCTTCAAAACACTAAAAACAGAGTTGCCATGTGATCTAGCAACCCCAAGCCTGGGCCTATATCTGAACAAAACTGTAACTCAAAAAGATACATGTTCCCCTATGTTCCGGGCAGCACTATTCACAATAGCCAAGATATTGAAACGACCTAAATGTTGACCAAAGATGAATGGATAAAGAAGATGTGGTATATTTATACAATGGAATATTTCTCGGCCATAAAAAAGAATGAAATATCGTCATTTGCAGCAACATGGATGAACCTAGGGATTATCATACCGAGGGAAGTAAGTCAGACGAAGACAAATACCATATGATATCACGTATATGTGGAATCTAAAAATTGATACAAATGAATCAAGCAAAATTTCATGGTCATGGGTTGGAAGACTCAAGATAGTTAAGATGTCTTATTTGCCTCAGCTGCCTACAGCATCAGCACTATCTTGATCAAAACCTCAGCAGGCTGTTGACAGAAATTGATGAGCTGCTTCTGAAATTCTTATGCAACAAGCTCTGAAAAAGAACAAAACTGAAGGACTTACATCACCTTATCTTGAGATTTACTGCAAAGACAACAAATTTTTTTTTTAAGTCATGCATTTCATTTCCAACAGTGACTGTGATTCTTAGATGGTTCTTTTTTTAACCATAGCCTTTTTGATTCTATGAATTCACCACCTTCTTGTTCTTTCTTAGGATACCAACTTGATTGTTTTTATATGATCTTCAGAATCATGTCTTTGCCCGTCTAGGTTGCAGGTTTGCTTTAAATGTCCAAAGGTCTTTGGTTGTCTAATAATACTGGAAAATGAAAAAAGAGTAAGGCTTTATCTAGACTCTGAGCAAACTGTGTGTCTATGTCTATATGTGTTGGAAGAAATGTAACAGAATAATAGTTTATTCAGTTTATTTTCAGCGTACAGGGTAACTTCACAACTGTTTCCTTACTCAAGCCCCACAACAACCCTGAAAGCATTCATGAGGGGCATCCTCGCTACCATTCTACAGAAAGGCAGGGGAAAATGATGAGTTTGTGGGATCACACAGCCACGAGGTGGCGCTCCAGATTTGACCTTCATCTTCGGCCTCCCTCGGTCAGCACCCAGAACTCAGGGTGGGAAACTCAGGTGGGAAACGGGAAAGCCAACTCCTTGGGAAGGAAAGGTGGCTGATAGCATGGACAGTGGAGCCCAGGCGCAACCCCAGGCTGGCTGCGGAGCACGGTGTCGGCGGTGGGGCTGGCTCCAAGGTCTGTTCGTCCCTGCAGTGTAAATCCTGGGCTCCGATCAGCCCAGAAATGCTGTTTAATCAGTAACTAGACGACTTCTTTTATTACCCCACTCTTGGCTCCACTTTCAGGTATATGAGAGATCATCTTGCCTAACCCAGTCATTTTACTGATAAGGAGACTGAGGCTGAGAGACAGGGCGTGACTTGTCCAAAGTCACAAGGGAGGTGTTGCTGCTGCTGTTCATCACTAAGTCGTGTCTGACTCTTTGTGACCCCATGGACTGCAGCACGCCAGGCTTCCCGGTCCTTTAGCATCTCCCGGAGTTGACTCAAACTCATCTCCACTGAGTCGGTGATGTCATCAAACCATCTCAACCTATGTCCCCCTTTTCTCCTTTTGCCTTCAATCTTCCCCAGCATCAGGGTCTTTTCTAATGAGTCAGCTCTTCCCATCAGGTGGCCAAAGTATTGCAGCTTCAGTTTCAGTCCTTCCAATGAATATTCAGGACTGATTTCCTTTAGGATTGACTAATTGGATCTCCTTGTTGTCCAAGGGACTCTCAAGAGTCTTCTCCGACACCACAATTCGAAAGCATCAGTTCTTCAGCATTCAACCTTCTTTATGGTCCAACTCTTACATTTGTACGTTGACTATGGGAAAAACCATAGCTTTGACTCTATGGACCTTTGTTGGCAAAGTGATGTCTCCCTTCACAAAGGGAGTGAAGCCAGTAAAACAACAAAGAGGGATAAGCCACACCAACCCTTGTGGCTGGGGTTTTACAGATGCGTGGGACCGGGAGGCCCCCAGGGAAATAGGAGGCAGGCAGTTCCCACCAGCTCAGGCTCAATGGCAAACACAGTCTTCTCCCTACATGCGACCACCTCTACAGGCCAAAGAGCCAATGGAAGCGGGAGGATGTGCATGCCCACCTGGGCCTCTCCTTTCTCTTTCATAAAGTAAACACGTTCGCAGGTGCACACATAAAACCCAGTGCTGTGCTGTGAAGCAGGTGCTGGCCTACCACAAACAGAGGCCACACAACTCTCACAGCCTCTTCTCACCAGCCGGCTTGAGTCAGATCCTGGAGGCTCAAGGCCAGCTCAGACAAGAGAGTGAGGAATGACTTCCTGGAGAACAGACAGACATCATAGGTGCACACGGAGGGACTCACAGGTGCACACAAAGCTCCTGGAGGGATGACCCAGGGAGCGGGACACCAGGGCAAATCAGATCACCATCCTGTCCACCCGACTTCTTGGAGGGATTGAGGCGGGGGGTACCACCCAAAGACCAAGGAGGAAAGACATGTAAGCCCTGGAGAATATCCTATTTTCTGCCGGTTTAAAGCACATCAGTGCAAATGATGCCTATCCTCCCCAAAGTCAGGGATTGTCCAAAAACCAAATTTATAGAAGGTAAAAAGGAAAAGGCATATTTTATTTGATGCTATAGGAAAGATCCTTGTGGGCTTCCCTGGTGGCTCAGTGGTAAAGAACCCTCCTGCCAGTACAGGAGATGTGGGTTCGATTCCTGGATCAGGGAAGATCCCCTGGAGAAGGGAATGGCAACCCACTCCAGTATTCTTGCCTGGAGAATCCCATGGACAGAGGAGCCTGGAGGGCTACAGTTCATGGGGTCGCAAAGAGTTAGACACGACTGAGTGAACAACAGACCCTTGTGGCCACCCTACTCCTGTTAAGTACCAGACTCACCAGAGCTAAAAGCTACATGCTTAGCGAGCAAAACTGTGTCCAAATCAGCCTCAGAAGCCTCCTCTGGACAGCACCCTTTGCCCAGTTCCCCGAGTGCCCCTGGATGGGCTGGCACCACTGCTCGCCCACCAGGCCGGCTCTCCAACCGGCTCCAGGGACCAGCAGATCTAGAGCCAGCAGCTGCAGCTGGCAGCCCATTACGGTCCTTGCGGGAGAACAGCTACTGGTGAGTGCTTGTGTTTACAAACAGCAGAAAGGACAGTAATGACCCAAAAATCCACAGGAGATTCCAGTCAAAGCAGACAGAGAAGAAATAAATAGTCACACCAGGCTCTCCTTTTTAAGACTGTTCCTCATTTGGCCAAGGTTGGGTGTGATCTGTTGGGAAGGCAGCGGATGAAGCTGAGGCTTAAGAGGTCGCGGGCAGTCCTGGGAGGGGCCATGAAATGCCCTCACGTGATGCCTGATGACGTGCTCCTGCAACTGAGGATCAAGATCAAGGGGCAGAAGTGATGTCACTGGCTGCAGACACTGACCTGAGGCTAGACAGGGTGGCTGGCTTCATGCGCCACTCCCAGCTCCACCGTGAACTGCTGGTCACAGGTTCTGTGACTCAGTATACCCACCAGGTTGGATAGATTTCAATTCTTTTGTAAGAGTTATTTGTTTCTTTATTTTTGACTGTTCTGGGTCTTAATTGCACACAGGCTCTCTCAAGTTGAGGAGGGTGGTGGCTACTCTCTAGCGGCGGTGCACGGCTCTAGAGCATGGGCTCAGTAGTTGTAGCACACAGGTTAGCTGCTCTGCAACATGTAGGATCTTCCCAGACCAGGGATCGAACCTGTGTCCCCAGCATTGGCACATGGATTCTTAACAACTAGACCACCAGGGAAGCCCCAGATGGATGTCAATTCCATGATGAGAACCAGAAAATATCCGTGACATGGTTCAAACAAGAAAGCATGGTGTGCATGCCTGCAATCATTTCCCAAGGTGAGGGTCCATCTCGTGCGACTTTGAGATGCCTTTATTTTCAAGAGAAAAAGACAAAGCCAGCATAACTCTCTTGGCTACTCCCCAATGCCAGGTCAAGTTAGATCCTGGCCAGAGTCCCTAGAAACTCAGCATGGCTCAAGGCTACCAGAGATGACAGAGCAAGGAGTTAATTCCAAAACCTAACACTGTATTTGTCACCCTGGGAGATACTGAGCACAGTACAATACGTGGCACTGAGATACCAGGGGTGAACCTGGAGAAAGGCCCCTTCTTCAAGTTGCTAGTTATGAAGGGACCCTGTCTCCAGGCAGGAGGGGCCCTACTTAGATGCGCTCTCTCCAGTTTAATCAGCAGCATGGGCTTACCTGGTGGTCCAGTGGATAAGAATCCACTTTGCAATGCAAGGCATACTGGTTTGATCCCTGGTCCGAGAAGATCCCATATCGGGCAGCTAAGTCTGAATGCCACAACTCCTGAACCCAAGCTCTAGAGCCCACGAGCCCACAACTACTGAAGCCCACATACCCTAGAGCCTGTGAACAGAGAAGCCACTGCAATGAGAAGCCCGTGCACCTCAACTAGAGTAGTCCCCGCTCTCTGCAAGTAGAAAAAACCCAGGCGCAGCAACGAAGACCCAGCACAGCCAAAAAATAAATAAATAAATCTTAAAAAACCAGCACCCATCAAAAAAAAAATTCAAGCGGCTATAAGTAGAAAGCAGCCGACATGCAGGCTCTCAAGGGAAGGGACTTCACTCACTCTGCGGTCACTGCAGTCCCGGCCCCGCACAATGACCAGCACAGAGAGGACACTTGATCCGCTCATCACAGGATGACTGAAGCAACAAAGGAGAAGGGAAAAGACACCCATGTTGGAATCCACTCACTCACCAGCCCTGGGGCAACTGATTTCCCAAAGAAGCCAGATTCTCAAGGAACAGGAGGCTCCCCTCAATCGCACCACCCTAGCATTTCCCAGACTTGCCTGGTGTGAAAAATAATGATTAAAACACACCAGCAAAAGGAGCATAGTGCTTGCCCAGCATCCAGATCCCCTGGTCCCTCTCCTGGGAGGTTCCGATGCTGCGGAGCAGGGGCACCACCCCAGGATCTGCAAGCTTACCCCGCATCCCAGGTCATTCTCAGGAAATGGATCTGGAGAGTACCTGCCAGGCCACCTATCCTTTCCCGGAGGCTGCTGGCTGGACCCACCCACCTCCCCTCTCAGTGAGAGGAGCCCGCTAGCTGGGTCATGTCAGTTTCAGTCGGCCTATTTTAAGCAATCGCCTGGGATGCAAGGTACCTGCAAGAGGGGCTGGACTTGGCGCCCAAGCTCAGGGCCCTCCCACGACAGCTTATGAGTAGCACCCAGAAGTCCCGGAGGCTGCCAGCAGACACACACTGCCAGCCGAGGCTTGTCAGCAGCTGATGGACTCCCTGAGTTCTCTGCCTTCTTGTTGCTTGACCCCCTGACCCTTCCCTTTCAACCTGGTCACTTTTCTCAGCTGCTGACCTGCCAGGAAATGGGTGAGGCGGCGGGGCCCTACAGAGGATCCAGAATTACCTGCAGATCTGTGACCCCAAGGCATCCAGGAGAACAGAAAGCTGACTCAGAGCCAACGGCTCCCACTGGAGGAAATAAACCTAAACTCCGTACACCTGGTCAGAGCTGGACAGAAAGTTCCCAGAGTCTAACTCAGCCGACCGTGGGCACTGCGGGCACAGGACCTGGTGATTCTCTGCCAGTCACCGTCCAGCTCCTGCAGGTTTCACGCCTGTATCCCCTCCCCATTCCTGGCACTGCCCAGGGCCCCGGCTGGCCACACCACTGTGGCACCAGGACCACACACACCTGCAACCAGACTCGGCAGATACAAGCCTCTTCTTTCTTCTACGAGCGGTCGAGGTGGGTGGATTTCTACCCCTCCAATACTGGTCTGGGCGTGTTAACCTTGTCCTCAGCCAGGCGGCCCCCAGACCTGTGAGGAAGTAGGTTGGTGCCCACCCCACCACTGTGAAAGGCTCGGCTCACATCACCACCTCTGAAGCCCAATGTGTCCCCGAGGACAAAGCCAGGGCCCAGCCCCTCCAGGAAGTGTCTGTGGACCACCTCAGTCCACAGTCTTTGTCCCTGGGACCTCTCCTCCCTTAGACCCTTGGCATCAATGATATCCCCAGGGCACAGCGGGCAGACAGGCAGTCCTGGGAGGTCAGGCGTCCCAGTTTCCTCTTTCTACTGCTTCTCTCCCCCACACCCTCTACCCTTGACTTTGCCCAGGGTTAGAACCTGACTGACAGACTGACTGAAGGACTTCGTTCTTCACAGCCAGAATTAAGTAGCTTACCCAAGACAGGTTCCAAGGCCCAGGGAACTTTCCAGACTTGTCTCCACTCTCCGGGAAGGGGAGAGAAAGCTCAGTCTACACCCCAGGGATCAGCTGACAGCTCGCCAAGCTCTCTGGTGTCAGCCACCCCGTCACGTGCTATACCTTCAGCATCTAACTTTAGACCCTCCTGGTCTCTTCCTCTCCCAGTCCTCATTTAAATGCTCCCCCTCTTTTGTTATTCTAAGCAGAGAATTCTATCTCAGATGGGCTCCAAGATTCATAACAGAGCAGCACCCCTCAATACAGCCAGTCTCTTTGATCCCACAAACTTTGCCCTCACTGTGTCCTTTTTGGTCAGAAACCCTCTTCTGGGCCCAGCCACATCCACCTTTCTCCTGTCACCTGACCGGGAGCAGAAGTATCTGCCTGCAGGGGCAAAACCAGGCACATTGCCCCAGAAGCTGAACCAGAAAGAAACTGAACAAGAAACCAAGAAACTAACAAGACTAAGAAGCTAACGAAGGAGAAACTGAAGACTGAGGTTAAAGCAGCAATGTGTAATTTCTTTTCATCTTTCTTCTTTTTTCTCACTGAGCCCACATTCCAGTTTCATGGGATAGTGCTTTTTTAGTCGTTAACACTTTTGTTGAGATCACTGTAAATTCAAATGCAATCGTAAGAAATAATACCAAGATCCCTTGTACGCTTCACCCAGTCTCCCTCAACGGTAACATCTCATAAGACTATAACACTACGACACTGTTATAACCCACAGATCTGATTCAACTTTCCCATTTTACTTGTACTCATTATAATAAGTTCCATAAGATTTTATCACTGGTGTATGTCTGTGTATGTATATGTCTGTGTACCAACAGTCAGGATTCTGAACCAAGACTTCCCTGGCAGTCCAGTGGTTAAGACTCCTCGCTTTCAGCGCAGCAGGCGTGGATTCGACCCCACGGACTGTAACCCACCAGACTCCTCTGTCCGTGGGATTCTCCAGGCAAGAATACTGGAGTGGGCTGACATTTCCTTCTCCAGGGAATCTTCCTGATGCAGGGATTGAACACGAGTCTCCTGCATTACAGGCAAATTCTTTACCATCTGAGCCACCAGGAAGGCCCCAGGAATGTTAGAAAAGTGAAAGTGGGAAAGTGTTAGTTGCTCAGTCATTTCCGACTGTTTGCAACCCTATGGACTGCAGCCCGGCAGGCTCCTCTGTCCGTGGTATTCTCCAGGCACGAATGCCGGAGCGGGTTGTCATTTCCTTCTCCAGGGCCAGGAACATTAGCTCAACTACAAATCTAGCAGTTTGGGAGAAAGCACTGAATATGCAAACAAGAAAGTCCCATCACCAGAGAGAGGCCCCAGTCCACGACTACAACCCGTGCAAGGACAGAGCGAGGAGAGAACTCCGGATCCGTGTCCGGTCCCATCCCCCGGGGGCCACCCTTTCTGGGGAAAATAGCTTTTTCGGCTAGGGCCAGCATTACAAAGTTCTCCCTTCCCCCAGGGCACTCGGCATCACAATAGCCCAGATATTAGCATTGCAATAGAACCAGCCTGATTCCTCCCAGCTCCTCCAGCTCCAAGCAGCTACAGAAACACTCCTCTGGGTCTGCTCTTTGTCCAGCTCAAATGCTCAACTCAACCAACCATTCAAACTGTTTAAACCTCTGGTCATCTGGTGCCACTTCACAGGAGCAATGTTCCCGTTAAGACCTGGAACCCAGAATTCAGCAGCAGAATTCAAATGGGTCAGGGCTGTTCGTCAATTTCTTCCGCTAGCCCCTTGGCTCTGTTTCCATTCATTGTTCCATAACACAGGCAATTAGCACACATAAATACCACAAATAAAATAACAATACAGAATGACACATCCACTGGATGAAACTTTACACAGCAATCAAGAATAGTTTTTCAAAGAGTGGGAAAAAACTCTCTAAAATACAATGTTAACTGAAGAAAAACAAAGTCAGTGCTGGGCCCTTCCCACCCTTCCAAACTCCCGCTTAGGTGCCTCCTCTGAGACGCTCCCCAGGAAAGCCCTGCCCCTTCTGGTCTCCCCAGCGTCCCAAGCACAGCTCCAGGGGCAGTTGGTCAGCGCTCAAGGTCAACCACCTGCTCCTTAAGGATGGAGGTGGGGAGCGGGAGGGAGCCCTGTCTTGTTCCACAATCCCAGCATGCATAAAGATCTGTAATAAATGTGTGATGAATTAGTTCATTACAACCATGCCTTTAGCTGCAGAACAGGAAGAACATTATGATTCCATTTGGGAAAGAATACATGTACACATATATATTAATATGCATAAAAGTATTGGTTCATGCATAAAAGACCGGGAGAATAGAAATCAAACTATAGGGATTATGAAACCTGGGGGAGAGAATTTCAGAGGAATTTCACTGTGTATATTTCTACATTGTTCAAGTTTTAAAAAAAGTCCTGAGGCACCCCTGGTGGTCCAGTGGTTAAGAAACTGCCTGCCAATGAAGGAGACACAGGTTTCATCCACGGGTTCAATCCCTGGTCCGGGAAGATCCCACATGCAGTGGAGCAACTAACCCTGTGGTTCACAACTACTGAGCCCACGTGTGCTACTGAATCCCACTCACCCTAGAGCCCGTGTTCTGCAACAAGAGAAGCCACCGCAATGAGAAGTCTGCACACCGCAAGAAGAGTAGCCCCTGCTCACCACAACTAGAGAAAACCCGCACAGCCAAAAATAAATAAATGTCCTTTCCTAACTTCAATAATCAGAAAAAAGAAAGCAACTTTTTAATAGAAAATATACACAGGCAATACCAAGATATTAAAAAGCCTCTCTAGAGAATTCCCTGGTGTTCCAGCAGTTAGGACTGCACGCTTTCACTGCTGAGGGCCTGGGTTCAACCCCTGGTCAGGGTACTAAGATCCCACAAGCCGTGCGGTATGGCCAAAAATAAATAAAATATGAAAATAATTGTTTAAAGTATGACCAAGTAAAAAAGCTGGGGAGCGGGGAGATTTACTTGACATTTTAGGGAGACACATTACAGGCCTGGCTTCGTCAACTCAAAACTCTGGGTCTGCCATGACGCCCTGCTGGCTCCTTGGACTCCTTCGGTCCCAGCCGTGGGAGGCTGAAGGCTTGGCGTCGGCAGTCAGGGTGGTGCGCTCGCTCTCAGCAAAGCCGGACAGAGTGCTATTCTGCACGGCCTCTCCAGCAGGCAGCCCAGGGCCTTCTGACTCATGATTAAGTCATCCCAGGTGTCGGCCTTTCCCTCCCGGTAGGATGCCACCGACAGAGACGATTTCTCCAAGATCACGTCAGAGCTGTTTCGATATAAGAAACGACACAGGAAGGACGCAGGGGCAGCCCCAAGGGCACCGCCCTGAGCGACTTGGGTGCGTGAGGGTACCCTCTTGGGCACAGCTGTGCAGCGAGACACCCGTTCCTCCAGCCTGCAGTCCTCCACTGTGCCCAGCAGACAGGAGGCTGAGAGGCCTTCCAGAACATACACTGCACATATACAACCACACACTAGGTAAACCCCTGTACATGGCACAGACCGCACAGAGCATGCAACACATAAACAACCTGATTCGTTTCCTCTGGCAGGTGAAGTTCTTCTATTTTAAAATTCCCATTATGGGCTTCCCTGGCGGCTCAGTGGTATAGAGTCAGCCTGCCAGTGCAGGGCTTGACCCCTGGTCAGGGAGGATCCCACATGCAGCAGAGCAACTAAGACCTTGCACCGCAACTACCGAGCCTGTGCTCTAAGCCGGGGAGTCGAAACGACTGAGGCCCACGTGCCCTTGAGCTCCACACAAAAGAAGCCACCGCAATGAGAAATCCGTGCGCCGCAAGGAAGAGGAGCCCCCCCTCACCGCAACTAGAGAAAAGCCCGCACAGCAACGAAGACCCAGCACAGCCAAAAATAAATAAATTTAAAAAAAAAATTTTTTTTAATTCCCATAATGATTTTTAACCATGCATATCCTAAACAAAAGCTACATTTTTCAGCATCATCTCCAGTCGGTCTCCTGGTTTACCAGGTGAGGTTTACCAACCTCATCAAAGGAGAAACCAGTCAGGTGTGGTGTGAGAGGTCGGCAGTGGACCCATGTTGGCACCTGGGGCTCAGGACTCTGTCCAACCACGTGTCCCAGGGCTTTGCTGGGGATGTGCGTCAATCACCCACCCTTTGGAATACAATTGTACAATGGCTTTGCGTTAAGGCCGTAGACTTTGAAGTCGCACAGATCTAGGTTTGAACTCTCACTCTGCCTCTAACTGCCTTTCAGCCATTCCATTCAGTTCAGTTCTGTCACTCAGTCATGTCCGACTCTTGGTGACCCCATGGACTGCAGCACGCCAGGCTTCCCTGTCCATCACCAACTCCTGGAGCTTGCTCAAACTCACGTCCATTGAGTCGGGGATGCCATCCAACCATCTCATCCTCTGTCATCCCCTTCTCCTCCTGCCTTCAATCTTGTCCAGCATCAGAGTCTTTTCCAATGAGTCAGTTCTTTCCATCAGGTGGCCAAAGTACTGGAGTTTCAGCTTCAGCATCAGTCCTTCCAATGAACATTCAGGACTGAGTTCCTTTAGGATGGACTGGCTGGATCTCCTTGCAGTCCAAAGGACTCTCAAGAGTCTTCTCCAACACCACAGTTCGAAGGTATCAATTCTTCAGCACTCAGCTTTCTTTACAGTCCAACTCTCACATCCATACATGACTACTAGAAAAACCATAGCTTTGACTAGACAGACCTTTGTCGGCAAAGTAATATCTCTGCTTTTTAATATGCTTTCTAGGTTGGTCATAGCTTTTCTTCCAAGGAGCAAGTGTTTTTTAAATTCATGGCTGCAGTCACCATGGCTGCAGTGATTCTGGAGCCCCCAAAAATAGTGTCTCACTGTTTCCATTGTTTCCCCATCTGTTTGATAGGACTGGATGCCACGATCTTCGGTTTTTGAATGTTGAGTTTTAAGTCAGCTTTTTCACTCTCCTCTTTCACCTTCATCAAGAGTTTCTTTAGTTCCTCTTCACTTTCTGCCATTAGAGTGGTATCATCTGCACATCTGAGGTTGATATTTCTCCTGGCAATCTTGATTCGAACATGTGCGTCATCTAGCCCAGCATTTCGCATGATGTACTCTGTACATAAGTTAAATATGCAGGGTGACAATATACAGCCTTGACTTACTCCTTTCCTAATTGGGAACCAGTCTGTTCCATGTCCGGTTCTAACTGTTGCTTTGTGAGTTGCATACAAATTTCTCAGGAGGCAGGAAAGGTGGTCTGGTATTCCCATCCCTTGAAGAATTTTTCACAGTTTGTTGTGATCTACACAATCAAAGGCTTTGGCGCAATCAATAAAGCAGAAGTAGATGTTTTCCTGGAACTTTCTTGCTTTTTCAATGATCCAGCAGATGTTGGCAATTTGATCTCTGGTTCCTCTGCCTTTTCTAAATCCAGCTTGAACATTCAGAAGTTCACACTTCACGTACTGTTGAAGCCTGGCTTGGAGAATTTTGAGCATTACTTTGCTAGCATGTGAGATGATTGCAATTGTGCGGTAGTTTGAACATTCTTTGGCATTGCCTTTCTTTGGGACTGGGCCATTATGAAAACCTTTTGAATCTCAGTACTGTCATCTGTAGGGGCTTCCCAGGTGGCGCAGTGGTAAACAATTCACCTCCCAAGGCAGGAGACACAAGACACACAGATTTGATCCCTGGTGGGGAAGATCCCCTGGAGGAGGAGATGGCAATCCACTCCAATATTCTTCCTTGGAGACTCCCATGGACAGAGGAGCCTGGTGGGCTACAGTCCATGGGGTCACAAAGAATCAGACACGACTGAGCAACTGAATACACATGGTCATCTATAAATTAGGCATTTTTCTCCTATGGTTGCTGTGAGGATAAGAAAGAATAAACCAAAGTGTTCGTATTTAGTGATGGGTAGTAATGACTGTCATCCTATTCTTCACCGTTCACCACCATCACCACCAACTCAAGAGAACAAAGGATCCAAGATTCTGAGCCGTTAGTCAACCATCACAAGGGTTCTAAATTCTGTTGCTAAGCGTAGAAGAACAAGCAAATTCTGAAAACGTGAGCTTCCAAGATGGAATTCTCAGTAGGAATCTGCTTCTAGAAAAGTTCTTAGCAAAGAAAAAAGGGCAAATACTGCCCACAAACATTGAGCAAACCCCAAACACTCTTCTCACCACTGCCAGCCCGGGTGAGAGTTCCATGAGCCTCTCAGAAGTTCCCAGTGACCCTTCCTGTACTACCAAATGGTTATTATAAATGTGTTCAGTCCCAGAAAGTCCCAAGAAGAAAAATCCATTTTCTTACCAAATCAAATCAGCCCTCACCCTTAGTGCTTCATCCCTTTCTGAGCCCACTGGGCTACTAGCCCTGTATTTCACTAAGGCAGTCCAAGTGGAATACAGCAATGCCAGCCTGGCTTGGGTTCAAATCCTGATCTCACCATTGTTTCGCTCTGTGACCTCAGGCAAGTTACTTAGCCTCTCTGCGCTCCACTTCCTTCACTTATAAAAGGATAATAATAGTACTGATGCTAAGAGGTATAATACATGGTCCATGCTCAATAAACTCGGCAATGATTAGTATTCTGAACACTCCAGCAGCATGCATGTGGCCAGAAGCCACATCTTTGGGACCTGGGCTCCTTGGGGGCTTGTCACACAGTCACCACTTTTCTAAGAATAGACTTTCTCTTTTAGGAGACATGAGCCAATAGCCTGGGCAGAACCACAGGCCAGAGAAGGAGATGGCACCAGAGGAACTCCAGAACCACGGCAGCCACAGACCACAGCTGGCCGCGAAAGGTGGAGGAAGGGGGCTGTGATGAGATGCACCCCCACCAAGGAGCCAGCTCATGGCGACTCCCAGGGGTTTGCAGGCGACACAGCCTTCTTCCTTGGGCAGCTGTCAAGCTAGTGTCATCTTCTCTTACCCTCAGTTTTCCCGTGTTCTGAATGAAGGCCATGGATTTCCAGGTCTTCCCAGGACCGAGGTGGAGGGAAGGCTGGGTAAGAGCTGAGGAACACAGGCTTCCTGTCCATTCACAGCACCCAGGTCTCAGTACCCCGCCAACCCCCCACAGCACACACTTCTCAGCACAGGGCCTTCCCCTTCCGGAGGGGCCAGCACAGAACCGAGAAAGAAGGAAGTGCTTACAGTTCTGTTTTGTGTGGTAGGAGGCAGAAAGGGTCGAGTAGCCAGTCTCAGCACCATTTCCCCTTCCCAGGAGGACCTTGTTCATAGAAGCCAAGTAAAGGGAGGAGAAATAAAGACTGGAAGAGGGTCTCCATCACTGGGGGGACATTCCCTGTGTTCCAGAGACAGGCCACAAACCTGTACACCAGGCTGAACCTTATAAAAGGCTTGCATGTAAATTATCCCTTTAAATCTGTGCAACAAGCCTGTAACATACATATCATTCTTATAACATAGAAACTGAAGCATAGAAAGATTAGGTAACATCTCTGAGATCACCTGGAGGGAAAGCAGTGGCATCAGGTCTTGGCTCCACATTAAATATTGCTGTCACCACGTCACAGGTGGCTCTGGCTATAATTCACCTACCCTGGTCCTTCAAGCCTGAGTCAGACACCCCTCCTAAGTGGCCCCCCAGCTTCTCCAGAACCCAGTTCTTACCATGAAGAATCAAATATCTCTATGCTACACTATGGCATCACCAACTCAATGGACATGAGTTTGAGCAAACTCTGGCACACAGTGAATGACAGAGGAGCCTGGTGTGCTGCGGTCCATGGAATCGCAGAATCAGACACAAGTCAGCAACTGAAACAATAACAGCGCTACACCCTACTGGGCGGTCCCTGAAGGCAGAGATTGTGTGGCTGGGCTCTCCCTCAGGACACTTGCTCTGTCGACGGGCCCCCAATAACTATCTGTCATGTGGATGACCAACTAACAAAGAGAGGAGACCCTGAGAATAGCCAGAGCTGCAGAGCCTGGCCCCTGAGACATCTGATTTTGACCCCACCAAATCTGCTCTCCTAATCCTGGTCTCCGCATGCCGAGGGGACACTGAGTCTCACCCGGGCAACACCGACTTGAGAAAGAACCAAGGACTCCTTCCAAGCAGCTGCCTGATCACCATCTAAGGTTCGACTGGGGCCAAGACAGCCAGTGAGGCAGGCTTCCCAGTTACCGTCAGTGTCCATGATGACTGACATCCGTGCCCCTACTTGCATGCAGGCTGGGCTCATGGTCCCCAGACAGGACATGTACATCAGGTCTCTGCAAACACTGGGGAACACAAAGATGGCCACCTCCCACTGAATAGTAATAGGATCAGGTGGAGGGCGCTGGGGCCACAGTCATCAGCCTTGGGAAGGAGGCAGCCAGATCCGAGCATCACCAAACAGAACCTTTCTCCTGCCATGAAGGGATGGAAGTGGCCAGGAGAAAGGAACGCAAAAGCAAAAGTGCTTCTGAGGGACTCAGCATGACCCAGACTGGCTCTGCTAACGCAGAGGACAAACCCAGGGGCAGCGGCTACGCTCCTGGTCAGAAGACAGCCGAGGCAGAGTCCGCAGACCCTGGCTGCAAACATGGCAGGGTGATCAGAGTGTGAGAGAACTGGGGAAGCATGAAGCAGGAAGGCACAAGGGGAGACTTCCTGGAGAAACTGAAATGAGCTTTGGGCACAGCAAGCTACTTCCTTCAGGACTGTGTTAAATAACCGCTCAGTCATGTCTGACTCTTTGCAACTCCATGGACTATAGTCCACCAGGCTCCTCTGTCCATGGGATTTGCTGGGCAAGAATACTGGAGTGGGCAGTCATTTCCTTCTCCAAAGGATCTTCCCATCCCAGGGATTGAACCTGGGTTTCCTGCATTGTAGGCAGATTCTTTGCTGTCTGAGCCACCAGGGGAGCCCAGAGTCATGTCTAATTTTCATGCACATCTCTTAGCATGGCTCTCAAGAGCATAAGGGCCTCCAGGGAAATAACCAGATCTAATTTGTCTTTGAGCGCCCAGCCCAAGACCAGGACACCATACTGCTGGTTCCAAGGAGCTTGGCAGGAGGAAAGATGCAGTGATCCACGTGGGAGAAAATGGCAGAACTGGCGTGGAGAATGATGAGCTTCACGGAAGGTGAGAAATGAGGAGGGACCAAAGAGGAAGGAAGTGAGGGCTGACGGGTGGCCATGGGAGCTCAAAGGCCAGTGTGGCATGTGGGCAGTGTCAGCTGGAGAGGGTCCCTGAAAGGGAAGTGAGGAAGAAGGAGGGAAGAAAAAACAGTCCTGAAATAACACCACCAGACAGCGGGCTCTCTGCTGAGAAGGCAGGACTCTAGAGCTCCTCTAACAGGCAATTATCAGGGATTCGCAAACACGGGAATTACGGGAAGGAAACATCCGCCGCCAGCAGCGCAGACAACTGGCCACAGACCCCAGCCTCCAGACTGGGTGCTGAGTCCTGCTTCCTCCCGCACAGGGTGGACAAGTGGAGAAAAGAGTGCCCACCTCAGTTGTGATTGGTGGCTCAGAGCACCAGGGCAGACCCAGAATCTAGTCTTTGGCAAGCTCCCTCAGTCCACATGCCACTGGAGAAACAGATTGGTCTGTGAGACCTCCCAAATCAGGCCCGATGTGGGCCCAACCACGGAGTGCAGGCCAGTAGAGGAGCTCACTCTGTGGCCCCAGGATCTCGGGGGAGAGGAGGACCGGCCCATGTTTGCAGAGCCCCACGTCTCAGCAGCCCTCAGTGCTGGTGACCTGGTGTGCAGGGGATGCTGGGGGCCCCACTACAAGGAGGTGGAGGCCTGGCTGCCAGTCCTGCCTGGGCACTGCCACCTAGGGTGCCCTTTTACTGCCATCAGTTAAGAAACTAACAATCCATTTCCACTCTCTGTGGTAAGATTTAATGTTTTCAAGTTCCCAACTCATTAGAAAAGCCCCTGAGGCTGGGAAAGATTGAAGGCAGAAGGAGAAGAGGGGGCGACAGAGGATGAGATGGTTGGATGACATCACCAATCCAATGGACATGAGTTTGAGCAAACTCCAGGAGATGGTGAAGGACAGGGAAGCCTGGAGACCTGCAGTGCATGGGGTCGCAAAGAGTCAGACACGACTGAGCGGGACAGGGCTGAGCGACTGAACAACAGCAACAAAGATTCTTTCCGCCAAACGAGAGCTCCCTGCTTCAGGGTCTCCAACAGGTTCAAGACACAGGTTCCAGACACAGGTTCCCACTTCCTTCCCAAAGGCCTCCATCCGCCTTCCGAGAAGACCAACCAAGCCCCACCCTGGAGTCCTAAACTCCAGGTTCTATGGCAACCGAAGTTCCGGGCTCCCGATTGCCCTCTGCCAGGCGGGGCTCAGATGCCTTCTGACCAGCAAGACAAGAGCAAATTCCCGCAGAGACCAAGGATTCCAGAACGCCAGAGCCGCCTGGAAACTTCCCTCCCCGGCCCAAAGCCCCGCTCACAGCCTGCGCCGCGGCTTCCTTACCGAGGCGCAGGGACAGCGCGGAGATAACCAGGTGCCGAGACGAGCCCACTTCCAGGCCAGGGAACTGCCCGGGGTTGGGGTCGGGGAGAGGGCCGGGGTAGGGGACCGCGGGGCTGAGCCGAAGGTCCGGCCAGGCACCCGCCAAGCAGGAAATTCCACCTGTCGGGCCGGCGCCGCGGCCACAAACCGGCAGCGCAGCGGCTCCCTCGGCCGAGACAAGCGCGGCGCTGCCGGTTCCCCGGTCCCCCTGGTCCCCCCAGCGCCCAAACACCCCCCGATTCCCACCCCCCGATTCCCTGGCCCCCCGGCCGCCCCTCGGAGCCCCCCGACCCCCCGCGCGTCCCGCCTCGACGGCGCCCGCGCCGCCCACCTCCGGCCGCAAGGTGTACTTGAATCCAGCGCCGAGGTCACCGGAGCCGCCTGCGCCCCTGCGCGCCCGCTCGCTCTTCATGGTCCCGGAAGCCGTGGGGCTCTAGCCATCGCCGGGGGGCCGGGGCCGGGGCGCGGGACTGGCCTCGTTCAGATCGCAGGCCCAGCGCTCCGGCCGCCTAGGCTCTGCCCGGCCCTTCCTGTCGCGCGCAGGTAGTTTCAGGGTGTGGCTCCCGGATCGCCCCGCCCCGACCGCCGCGCCGCCGCACCTTCTCGGCCGGTGCCCTCCCCACCCTCGCCCCCGCCCCTCCCCACTCCTGCCCCATCTCTGCCCCCTCCCCTCCCCCTTTCCTTGCCCCCACCCCATCTCCGCCCCCACCCACCGGGCTCGCGGCTGCCTCCTCCCCTGGGGAACCGGGAAGCACCGCCACCTCCTGAAGGTGGTGGAGCCGCCAGGCTGACTACCTGCCCCGTGGTGGCCCTCGGCTCGCACTGTGCCCCGCACCGAAGAGGCTGCGGGAAGGATCGAGTGATGGCGAAACAACCGCCCTGCCCTCCTCCTCGCCTACAAGTGGCCCTTTCCGCTGGAAGACAGCCTCCCAGCCGCCTCTCGGAGGCCCACCACGATTTCTCTCCGTCCCTGCCTCCCTCCATCTTCAAACTCTCCCCACCTAGCTCCACATCCAGGTCCCACGTAGAACCCCTCCAGATCAGATCAGTCGCTGAGTCGTGTCCGACTCTTTGCGACCCCATGAATCGCAGCAAGCCAGGCCTCCCTGTCCATCACCAGCTCCCGGAGTTCACTCAGACTCACGTCCATCGAGTCGGTGATTCCATCCAGCCATCTCATCCTCTGTCGTCCCCTTCTCCTCCTGCCCCCAATCCCTCCCAGCATCAGAGACTTTTCCAATGAGTCAACTCTTCACATGAGGTGGCCAAAGTACTAGAGTTTCAGCTTTAGAATCATTCCTTCCAAAGAAATCCCAGGGCTGATCTCCTTCAGAATGGACTGGTTGGATCTCCTTGCAGTCCAAGGGACTCTCAAGAGTCTTCTCCAACACCACAGTTCAAAAGCATCAATTCTTCAGCGCTCAGCCTTCTTCACAGTCCAACTCTCACATCCATACATGACCACAGGAAAAACCATAGCCTTGACTAGACGAACCTTTGTTGGCAAAGTAATAATGTCTCTGCTTTTGAACATGCTATCTAGGTTGGTCATAACTTTCCTTCCAAGGAGTAAGCGTCTTTTAATTTCATGGCTGCAGTCACCATCTGCAGTGATTTTGGAGCCCAGAAAAATAAAGTCTGACACTGTTTCCACTGTTTCCCCATCTATTTCCCATGAAGTGATGGGACCGGATGCCATGATCTTCGTTTTCTGAATGTTGAGCTTTAAGCCAACTTTTTCACTCTCCACTTTCACTTTCATCAAGAGGCTTTTGAGTTCCTCTTCACTTTCTGCCATAAGGGTGGTGTCGTCTGCATATCTGAGGTGGTTGATATTTCTCCCGGCAATCTTGATTCCAGCTTGTGTTTCTTCCAGTCCAGCGTTTCTCATGATGTACTCTGCATATAAGTTAAATAAACAGGGTGACAATATACAGCCTTGACGAACTCCTTTTCCTATTTGGAACCAGTCTGTTGTTCCATGTCCAGTTCTAACTGTTGCTTCCTGACCTGCATACAAATTTCTCAAGAGGCAGATCAGGTGGTCTGGTATTCCCATCTCTTTCAGAATTTTCCATAGTTTCTTGTGATGCACACAGTCAAAGGCTTTGGCATAGTCAATAAAGCAGAAATAGATGTTTTTCTGGAACTCTCTTGCTTTTTCCATGATCCAGCATATGTTGGCAATTTGATCTTTGGTTCCTCTGCCTTTTCTAAAACCAGCTTAAACATCAGGAAGTTCACAGTTCACATATTGCTGAAGCCTGGCTTGGAGAGTTTTGAGAATTACTTTACTAGCTTGTGAGATGAGTGCAATTGTGCGGTAGTTTGAGCATTCCTTGGCATTGCCTTTCTTTGGGATTGGAATGAAAACTGACCTTTTCCAGTCCTGTGGCCACTGCTGAGTTTTCCAAATTTGCTGGCATATTGAGTGCAGCACTTTCACAGCATCATCTTTCAGAATTTGGAACAGCTCAACTGGAATTCCATCACCTCCACTAGCTTTGTTTGTAGTGATGCTTTCTAAGGCCCACTTGACTTCACATTCCAGGATGTCTGGCTCTAGGTCAGTGATCACACCATCGTGATTATTTGGGTCGTGAAGGTCTTTTTTGTACAGTTCTTCTGTGTATTCTTGCCATCTCTTCTTAATATCTTCTGCTTCTGTTAGGTCCATACCTTTTCTGTCCTTTATCGAGCCCATCTTTGCATGAAATGTTCCTTTGGTATCTCTGATTTTCTTGAAGAGATCTCTAGTTTTTCCCATTCTGTTGTTTTCCTCTATTTCTTTGCATTGATCGCTGAAGAAGGCTTTCTTATCTCTTCTTGCTATTCTTTGGAACTCTGCATTCAGATGTTTATATCTTTCCTTTTCTCCGTTGCTTTTCGCTTCTCTTCTTTTCACAGCTATTTGTAAGGCCTCCCCAGACAGCCATTTTGCTTTTTTGCATTTCTTTTCCATGGGAATGGTCTTGATCCCTGTCTCCTGTACAATGTCACGAACCTCATTCCATAGTTCATCAGACACTCTATCTATCAGATCTAGGCCCTTAAATCTATTTCTCACTTCCACTGTATAATCATAAGGGGTTTGATTTAGGTCATACCTGAATGATCTAGTGGTTTTCCCTACTTCCTTCAATTTAAGTCTGAATTTGGCAATAAGGAGTTCATGGTCTGAGCCACAGTCAGCTCCTGGTCTTGTTTTTGCTGACTGTATAGAGCTTCTCCATCTTTGGCTGCAAAGAATATAATCAATCTGATTTCGGTGTTGACCATTTGGTGATGTCCATGTGTAGAGTCTTCTCTTGTGTTTTTGGAAGAGGGTGTTTGTTATGACCAGTGCATTTTCTTGGCAAAACTCTATTAGTCTTTGCCCTGCTTCATTCCATATTCCAAGGCCAAATTTGCCTGTTACTCCAGGTGTTTCTTGACTTCCTACTTTTGCATTCCAGTCCCCTATAATGAAAAGGACATCTTTTTGGGGTGTTAGTTCTAAAAGGTCTTGTAGGTCTTCATAGAACCGTCCAACGTCAGCTTCTTCAGCATTACTGGTTGGGGCATAGACTTGGATTACTGTGATATTGAATGGTTTGCCTTGGAAACAAACAGAGATCATTCTGTCGTTCTTGAGATTGCATCCAAGTACTGCATTTCAGACTCTTTTGTTGACCGTGATGGCTACTCCATTTCTTCTGAGTGATTCCTGCCCACAGTAGTAGATATAATGGTCATCTGAGTTAAATTCACCCATTCCAGTCCATTTCAGTTTGCTGATTCCTGGAATGACAACATTCACTCTTGCCATCTTTTGTTTGACCACTTCCAATTTGCCTTGATTCATGGACCTGACATTCCAGGTTCCTATGCAATAACAGAACCCAAACAAAACCCAGGACCGCCCCTGGGCCAGCCTGCCGCTCCAGCCACTGCCCTCGGTCCCTCCTGCCAGCAGCTGCCCACCCAGCTCTCCCCAAGTTCCTCAACCCCGTGCCCTCTTCTCTGTCCTGGGCTCCGTCACCCATCCACAGCATCTGATACCCATAGATCCAGGCCTCCAATGCCCACCTTACCTGGTTCAGGCCTCCAATGCCCACCTTCCCTGGATTGTAGTCCTATGTTCTTGCCCCTAAACATCAAGGTTCCTAAAGCTCTCTCTTTCAGCCTCTTTTTCCTCTACACTTTCTCAGCAACTCATCTTGTGGTTTCAAGGAGGTAAATCTGGGATTCCCCTGGTGGTCCAGTGGCTGAGATTCAGGGGGCTGGGGTCGATCCCTGGTCAGGGAACTAGATCCCACGTGCTGCAATTAAGACCTGGTGAAGCCAAATAAATATTTTTAAAACCCCACAAAGCCAACATGCCCTGCATTGTTAAAATAACTTAAAAAGGAGGTAAGTCAATGGCAGTACTCCAGTACTCTTGGCTGGAAAATCCCATGGATGGAGGAGCCTAGTAGGCTGCAGTCCCTGGGGTCACTAAGAGTCGGACATGACTGAGTTGCTTCACTTTCACATTTCACTTTTATGCATTGGAGAAGGAAATGGCAACCCACTCCAGTGTTCTTGCCTGGAGAATCCCAGGGATGGGGGAGCCTGGCGGGCTGCCATCTATGGGGTGTCACAGAGTCAGACACGACTGAAGCGACTCAGCAGCAGCAGCAAGTCTGCCTTCCTAGCACTGACATTACAAAAGAGTGGCAATCTGGCATTAACAGTTCTTTGGGAACTTCTCCGTGCTCTACTGGTATTACACAGCCAACAAGTAATACTGAGCACAGACTGTGTACTGAGTCTTGCTCTAGGTACTGGGAGACAAGAGTAAACAAAATAAAAGCCCTCCTTTGCAGCCAGCAAAGGTCCGTCTAGTCAAAGCTATGGTTTTTCCAGTAGTCATCTATGAATGTGAGAGTTGGACTATCAGGCAATCCCACTGCTGGGCATACACACTGAGGAAACCAGAAGGGAAAGAGACACGTGTACCCCAGTGTTCATCGCAGCACTGTTTATAATAGCCAGGACATGGAAGCAACCTAGATGTGCATCAACAGATGAATGGATAATAAAGCTGTGGTACATATACACAATGGAGTATTACTCAGCCATTAAAAAGAATACATTTGAATCAGTTCTAATGAGATGGATGAAACTGGAACCTATTATACAGAGTGAAGTAAGCCAGAAAGAAAAACACCAATACAGTATACTAACGCATATATATGGAATTTAGAAAGATGGTAACAATAACCCTGTGTACGAGACAGCAAAAGAGACACTGATGTATAGATCAGTCTTATGGACTCTGTGGGAGAGGGAGAGGGTGAGGAGATTTGGGAGAATGGCATTGAAACATGTATAATATCATATATGAAACGAGTCGCCAGTCCAGGTTTGATACACGATACTGGATGCTTGGGGCTGGTGCACTGGGACGACCCAGAGGGATGGTATGGGGAGGGAGGAGGGAGGAGGGTTCAGGATGGGGAACACAGGTATACCTGTGGCGGATTCATTTCGATATTTGGCAAAACTAATACAACATTGTAAAGTTTAAAAATAAAATAAAATTTAAAAAAAAAAAAAAGAAAGCTGAGTGCTGAAGAATTGATGCTTTTGAACTGTGATGTTGGAGAAGACTCTTAAGAGTCCTTTGGACAGCAAGGAGATCCAACCAGTCAATCCTAAAGGAAATCAGTCCTGAATATTTATTGGAAGGACTGATGCTGAAGCTGAAACTCCAATACTTTGGCCACCTGATGCAGAGAACTGAGTCATTTGAAAAGATTTTGATGCTGGGCAAGATCAAAGGCAGGAAGAAAAGGGGACGACAGAGGATGAGATGGTTGGATGGCATCGCCAACTTGATGGACATGAGTTCTAGTAGGCTCAGGAGTTGATGATGGACAGAGAAGCCTGGCGTGCTCCAGTCCATGGGGTCTCAAAGAGTTGGACACGACTTAGCAACTGAACTGAACTGAACTGAACTTGCAGTCAGGAAGCTCTGAATGTCCTTCCCAGACTTGTCCATCTTGCACTGTTTCCTCCAGTTATATGATCATTCTCCTAGGCTCCAAACCTGGGAGTCATCTCTGACTCTCCACCCTCCTTTGCATCTCGTATGTAATTTGTTCCAGACCTCACCAAGTCTTTCTCTTAAGTTGGTGATGTGTAGCAGCCTCTCTTTCCTCTCCATTCAGAGGATCCCACTCCAAGCTCTTACCCACGTTTGCCTGGATTAAAAGTGAAAGTGAAAGTCACTCAGTCGTGTCCAACTCTATGTGACCCCCATGGACTATACAGTCCATGGAATTCGCCAGGTCAGAATACTGAAGTGAGTAGCCTTTCCCTCTTCCAGGGGATCTTCCCAAGCCAGGGATCAAACCCAGGTCTCCCGCATTGCAGGCGGATTCATTTTGCCTGTATTAGTGTAAGAATCAAATGGAGAATGTGCCCACTGTGTCAATGGAGAGAAGTCGTGGTGCCGTGCTCTGGCCTGAGGCACTGGGGCACCTAGACAGGGAGGATGTCAGCTCCGTTAGTCCGGGCCACTGTCTGAGCAAGAGGACACCTTCAGAAGTAAGTAAGATAAAACAACTTCTTAAAGATAAGCCTGAGGACTTTCCTGCTGGTCCAGTGGCTAAGACTTCACACTGACAGTACAGAGGATCCAGGTTCAATTCCTCGTCAGGGAACTGGATTCCACAAGCCACAAGGGAAGAAGATCCTGCATGCCGCAACTAAGACCTGGTACAGTCAATTAAATATATATATATTTTAAAAAGATAAGCCTGAACACATAGTTTTGAAAGTTGGTGTCCCAACCAGGGGTTGTAATGGCCTTCCCTACATGCTAGAATATACAAAGACGAAAGGAAACTGTGACGAAGAAATTGCTCAAGGTGGAGTCAGACTGTTCCTCAAGAAGAAAGCACAGCTAGCACTCTTAGAAACAGAAACGGACGATGCTGAAGACACATTGTTTATGTTCAATAACCCAAACATCAAAGGAAGGTGTGGCTGCCGAGAAAGCTTAATATTTGACTCTTTAGGACTATGCAGTCTGTGGGCCCCAGGAGAACTACGGAAGCTCCAAGGTTTATTGAAGAAACCACGTGCCTGTCACATGCTCAAGGTCTGCAGTATCTGGCCACCCTACAAGGAGAACAAAGTGATGCATTTAAAAATAATAAGAATAAGCAAATGGATCTCCTGCCTCCAGTTTGGCCACCCTTTTATCTCTCCTACACACGGCAGTCAGGTCACTCATCCTACACCACAGCTCCTTTAAAACTCTCAGTGTTGGACTTCCCTGGTGGCCCAGTAGTTGGGAATCTGCCTGCCAATGCAGGGGACACGGGTTCAATCCCTGATCCAGGAAGATTCCATGTGTCAAAGATTCTACAACTAAGTGAGCCCGCAGAGAGCCCGAGAGCTGCAACAAAGACCAGCGCAGTCAGTAGATAGATAAATGAAGCCCACGGTGTCTCCTGGATGGAATCCTGGACCTCCTTGCTTTGGCTGTCACAGTGTGACTTGTTTTCCTTTGCTAACTCATCTCCCAGCACTCCTACTGGGATTTCTTCTCTGCAGCTAGAATTCCCCACTATTGCGCTCTTCCTAATGCTTCTCACCCACTGGAAGCCTTTCTCCTTCACAGACATCTCTGCACGTCAGGAGAAAGTCACCTGCCACAACAATAGTCATTTGTGTTCTTCACAGAATATTTCTAGGTCTCTGCCTTCTAGGCACAGGCTAGGATTTGCAGTTAGATGTGGCCATATGGCTAGCTGTGGGCAGGGATATGACAAATGGCAAATGATACACACCTCTTCCAGGCAGGAGCATGAGGAAGCAATGAACAACCCCAACGTCGTCTAGGCAAGACCCCCATCACCCTGCAGCCCGCTGCAGTGAGCAGAGATAAATCGTGGTATTTATCACCTTTTCTTTGCATTTCTGTCAATGTCTTATGCACCTTTGAGTCCTCAGGGCCTAGCACACTGATTGGAGCTAGTAAATCATGTCCACTGAATAGCAAAAAAAAAAAAAAAATCTGCCGCCTTCTGCCGTATGAAGCACTCTCAAGCTAAATAGAAGATGTCAGAATGTAATTCTCTGCATAGTGGGACAAAATCGTCTACGGAATTTGTAGGTGTACAGAGTAGGTGCTTTACAGTCACCAGCGATGCAGTGTTCTTCAGATAGGGTAGATGACTGAAAGTAACCCATCCCAAGTAATGACAATGAGAGACACTCATGGCGCTGAAACTGCTACTCCACCCCCACCCCACACACAAAAGAAGGATCTCATATTGTCTCCCAGGTTCCTTCCGCATCCCCTCTTACCTCACAGAGCTGTGAATGCCTTGCACGTAGAAGGCACCAGTGCTGTTGTTTGAATGCAATGTGCATGTGTGTGTTTACTGCAATCCCAGATCAAAAGAAGGGGATGCAGGCCAAGATCCTTCCCGTGACACTGTGTCCTGTCAGCTTACTGAGTGCACACCATGCGTGTGACAGAGGAAAAAGTGTAACCACATATCCTGACACTAAACTCATGACATGTGAGGTCAGTACTTCTGTTCCTAAATGGTACGTGAAAAAAGCCAAGAGCAGAAGCCTGATCTTCATGATATGCTCACATGCTCATCAGTTTCATGGCCTCGTGCTTCCCTGCAGCCACGTCTAGAGAGCTCTTACGTGGACCAGGAAAATCAAGACGCCCTGGTGTGCAAGCTCTAGTTGAGAAGAGTTCCGGATTCTGGGGGAACTGAGGGGGACAGATGAACTCTGCCTGTGACACCTTCATAGGAGTGACATTTGGGCTGAATTTGGATTTCACCGGGACAAGGAGAGAAGGCAGGGTGGGGTGATATGGGGAAGACGCCAGGAGGATGCAGTGTTGCTGTCAAGGCCAGGGGTGTGGGTGGGCGTCCTGCAGGGAGAAGGCTGTGCCCACCGGACAATGGGTATTTAGAATCTAGTTCATGTTTACCCTGTACAGGGAAGTAGGTGTCAAATACAGTCCTTGTTCTAGAAAGTTAAGATACATTCATGGATGAGGGCTCCCTAACAGGTTGACTCTGCTCTCCCCTGCTCTTTCCAGACCTCCCCCACACCAGACTCGAGTGCAAACTGGTCCTCACAGGAGTGGCAATTGCAGGCAGGCCTGGCATGATCTGCCTCACCCGGGTTTGCACCTGATCTCATCACCTTGGGCAGCAGAGCTCGGTGATTTTAAACTTTTGATCTGGAGCTGCCTGACATGGCCCCTACTCCCTTCCATGTCAACACCCATTGAAGCCAGTGTCTTTCAGCCTGTGGCCAGGTCCACCTGTGGATACCCTCTAAGTAGCTCTGGCCCCAGGGATGTTTGGGTGGTTGGAGCAGCCTTCTGAGGAGGCCCCCATGGACAGAGTCCTGGGGTCAAGAAGAGCAGGACTTATGGGGGAGGGGATGGCAGCTTTGGTCGTGGAGTGTTTGTGGGGGAAGAGAAAGGTGATGGTGGAGGCTGTGTGACACAGGCTGAGGCTGACACGGGTTAGAGTCTGGACACACCCCTTAGGAGCGTGAGAACTATATCCGACAGGCTGTCTGCTTTGAGGTTTCTTCAATTACCATTTAGGAACAGAAGCACTTACCCACATGCATAATTTATGAGGATTAAAGCAAGCGGGTTTAGCATCAGGACATGTGGTTACACTTCTTCCTCTGTCACACGCATGGTGTGCACTCAGCTGATGCGACACAGTGTAGGGGAAGGGTCTTGGCCTGCATCGCCTTCTCTCAGCCCAGCATCACAGTAAATGCATGGCATGCACATTGCATTCAAATGACAGCACTGGTGCCTTCTACATGCAAGGCATTCACAGCTCCATGAGATAAGAGGGGATACTGAAGGAGCCTGGGAGGTGGTATGAGACTCCTTTTGTGGGCGGAGTGGGGAGGGCAGCTTTCAGTGTCATGAGTGTCTCTCTTTTATGTTACTTCAGATCTGCCCATCTTAGTAATATTGGATTGATCCATTTAATGAAAAAATTGTAAAGACATCTCTGGGGACTTCCCTGGGGATCCAGTGGTTAAGACTCCGAAGGCACAGGTTTGATCCCTGACTGGGAAATGAAGACCCCCGCATGCTGTGGGGGTCTTCAAAACAAAATAAAAATTGATGCAAAAAAAAACACTCCATGATGCGGGCGCACACACACACACACGACATCACTGACTTCTTTTTCTTTGTCCCACTCAGCCACAAGAAACAAATCTGTCAGTTTTACCCAAAAAAATATTTGGAATCTGTCTAGTCCTTGATTTTTCTACTGTGTCTCTCTATTCCAAGCCACCATATTCTCCTTCCAGGACTACACATGACCTCCAGAAGCACTGCCTTCTTCCACTTGGTTCTACTCCAGCCGGTTGTGATGACAGATACATGGCGCTGCATCAGCCACCTCTTGAAACACAAAGCACCTGAGTTCCCTGGTGGTGCAGTAGTAAAGAATCCACCTGCCAAAGCAGGGGACATAGGTTCGACCCCTGGTCCGGGAATATCCCACATGCCACCGGGCAACTAATCCCACGAGCCCCCACTACTGAAGCCCGTGTGCCCTGGAAACTGTGTTCCACAAGAGAAGCCACTGCAATGAGAAGCCCACCCACCACCACTAGAGAAAAGCTGGAGCAGCAACGAAGACCCAGCACTGCCAAAAATAAATAAATAAAAATTTTAAAAATAATAATAAAATTTAAAAAAACCCCACAAAGCTCCTGAGGGCCAGGATTGGTATCTGCTTATTCCCCAGCTCATACTCAATAAATGTTTGTTGGATTATTGATTTACTTACTTTTATTCAGCATTCATTCAACATGTTTATTGTATATTTACAGCATGTTAGGTACTGCTCTAGCATGGAGGATACAAGGACCTATAGGATAGAAAATGTTCCTTTTCAGAAACTGTTCCTCCTGTCATGGGTGCTTACATTGTAGTTGTAGGGGTCAGGGGGAGTAAACACTTAAAGAACAAGATAATTTGAGATACATACTATGAAGTGTTAAATTATTTTAAAACTAAACGAATAAGTGAAAACGTTTTCTGGTTTTCTGTTATCACTTAAAACTTTTTATTGTTAAATGCAACACAAATATAGAAAACAGCATGAAATAAATACACAGTGTTCCGGATTACTCTCAGGCAACAGTATCTTGTCAACACAGCCTACCCTGAGCCCTCCGTGTGCAGTCCCCAAACAACCCCACTTCCCCCCTGACTAGCTCTGTACCCACCTCTCTGGGGATTACTTGTGTGTTTTTTCAGTATGGTTTTTATCATGCAGGCCTGAATCTCTGCACATCAGGGTTTAGCTTCAACCTGCTTTTGGTTTGTCTCTTTTGTTTTAAATATGTTTTTTAGGTCTCTTTTAATCTAGAGATTCCCTTTTTTCTTCCTTTGCGATTTATTTACTAGAGAAATCAAACCATTTGTCCTGCAGACTTTCCACAGTCAGGATTTTTGTGGATTGTCTTCTCCAATTGTTGTCTATTTAGTGAATTTCCTCTCCATTTGTATTTTCTACAAATTGTAGTATCTAGAGGCCTGGGCTTCCCAGGTGGCTCAGTGGTAAAGAATCCTTCTGCCAATGCTGGAGATACAAGAGACACGGGTTCAATTTCTGGGTCTGGAAGATCCCCTGGAGGAAGAAATGGCAACCCACTCCAGTATTCTTGCCTGGAGAATCCCGTGGACAGAGGAACCTGGCGGGCTACAGTCCGTGGGGTCACAAAGAATCGGACACTACTGAAGTGACTGCTGCTGCTGCTGCTAAGTTGCTTCAGTCGTGTCTGACTCTGTGCGACCCCGTAGACGGCAGCCCACCAGGCTCCCCCATCCCTGGGATTCTCCAGGTAAGAACACTGGAGTGGGTTGCCATTTCCTTCTCCAATGCATGAAAGTGAAAAGTGAAAGTGAAGTCGCTCAATTGTGTCCGACTCTTCGTGACCCCATGGACTGCAGCCCACCAGGCTCCTCTGACCATGGAATTTTCCAGGCAAGAGTACTAGAGTGGGGTGCCATTGCCTTCTCTGACTGAAGTGACTGAGCAGAGGCTTAATCAGATAAAGGTTTGTTTTTTGTTTTTTAATTAATTTTCTGGCTGCACTGTATGGCATGTGGGATCTTAGTTCCCCAACCAGGGATGGAACTGCACTCTCTGAAGTGGAAGCGCAGAGTCTCAACCACTGGACCTCCAGGGAAGTCCCAGTTTGATTGTTTTTTGGAGGGAAGATGCTTAATAGGTGGTGATGTGTCTTTCAAGTGAGGTCCGTGTCTGACGATCTCATTCTGTTTTGCTAGTTCCATGCTTAGACTCTAAATTCAGGAAGTGTAACCAGTAGTGTTTTAACTTACCACCGCTTGTTTATTTACATGCTGGAATACTTCTAAATAGAGAAATTTATCATCTATGTGGTTACCCGGTGGTACTGTTTCTACAGGAAGGGGAGAGTAAAGGCCTGTTGTTGTTGGTCAGTCACCAAGTCACATTCAACTCTTTGTGACCCCATGGACTGCACGCCAGTCTTCCCTCATCCTTCACTATCTCCCAGAATTTGCTCAGACTCACGTCCATTGAGTTGGTGATGCCATCCAATCATCTCATCCTCTCTCACCCTCTTCTCCTGCTGTCCTAAAGGCCTGACTTTCCCTCTATAGCAGTTTTCAAAATAGTCAGCTCCCTAGCATCTTCCAAAGGAACCAATTGGTGTTTGCTTTGTTTTTGTATTATTATGGCTTCTTGGATTTAATATGTTTTGGTTATTTGATATGTTTTGGTTCATTGCCATTTTTATGCTATTGATGTTCAAACTCTCCCCTCTGTGACCAGCAGGAATGTCTTTAAGTGAGTTCTGACTCATTTTTGATCTATTCCTCCTTCTCTTTGATCATTCTTTGCCTTCTGGCCAGATATTTCGGGTGCACCTTGTACATTCTGTGCCTACACATGCAATCAGCCATTTTTCCAAGACATCCTGTTGTCTTTTCATTGAGTTAGACAAGGCTGTGGTCCATGTGATCAGTTTGATTAGTTTTCTGTGATTGTGGTTTTCATTCTCTCCACCCTCTGACCAATAAGGATAAGAAACTTATGGAAGCTTCCTGATGGGAGAAATTGACTGTGGGGGAAACAGTCTTGTTCTGATGGGCGGGGCCATGCTCAGTAAATCTTTAATCTAATTTTCTGTTGATGGGTGAGGCTGTGTTCCCTCCCTGTTGTTTGACCTGAGCCCAATTATGGTGGAGGTAATGAACATAATGGCGACCTCTGTCAAAAGGTCCCCTTCAGGAACTGCCACACTCAGTGCCCCCAACCCTGCAGCAGGCCACCACCGACCCACGCCTCTGCTGGAGACTCCTGGACACTCACAGGCAAGTCTGGGTCAGTCTCTTGTGGGGTCACTGCTCCTTTCTCCTTTCTCACTATGAACAAAGCTAATGGAGATGATGGAATTCCAGTTGAGCTATTTCAAATCCTAAAGATGCTTCTGTTAAAGTGCTACATTCAATATGCCAGCAAATTTGGAAAACTCAGCAGTGGCCACAGGACTGAAAAAAGTCAGTTTTCATTCCAATCCCAAAGAAAGGCAATGCCAAAGAATGTTCAAACTACCACATAACTGCACTCATCTCACACTCTAGCAAAGTAATGCTCAAAATTCTCTAGGCCAGGCTTCAACAGTACCTGAACCACGAACTTCTAGATGTTCAAGCTGGTTTTAGAAAAGGCAGAGGAACCAGAGATCAAATTGCCAACATCTGTTGGATCATCAAAAAAGCAAGAGAGTTCCAGAAAAACATCTACTTCTGCTTTATTGACTATGCCAAAGCCTTTGACTATGTGGATTACAACAAACTGTGGAAAATTGTTCAAGAGATGGGAATACCAGACCACCTTACCTGCCTCCTGAGAAACAACCTGTATGCAGGTCAAGAAGCAACAGTTAGAACCAGACATGGAACAATAGACTTGTTCCAGATCAGGAAAGGAGTAAGTGAAGGCTGTATATTGTCACCCTGCTGCTTATTTAACTTATATGCAGAGTACATCATGCGAAATGCCAGGCTGGAAGAAGCAGAAGCTGGAATCAAGATTGCCGGGAGTAATATCAATAACCTCAGATGTGCAGATGACACCACGCTTATGGCAGAAAGGGAAGAAGAACTAAAGAGCCTCTTGATGAAAGTGAAAGAGGAGAGTGAAAGAGTTGGTTTAAAACTCAATATTCAGAAAACTAAGATCATGGCATCTGGTCCCATCAGTTCATGGCAAATAGATGGGAAAACAATGGAAACAGTGGGCGACTTCATTTTTTGGCTCCAAAATCACTGAAGATGATGACTGCAGCCATTAAATTAAAAGACACTTGCTCCTTGGAAGAAAAGCTATGATTGACCTAGACAGCATATAAAAAGGCAGAGACATTACTTTGCCGACAAAGGTCCATCTAGTCAAAGCTCTGGTTTTTCCAGTAGTCATGTATGGATGTGAGAGTTGGACGATAAAGAAAGCTGAGCACCAAAGAATTGATGCTTTTGAACTGTGGTGTTGGAGAAGACTCTTGAGAGTCCCTTGGACTGCAAGGAGATCCAACCAGTCAATCCTAAAGGAAATTAGTCCTGAATATTCATTGAAAGGACTGATGCTGAAGCTGAAACTCCAATACTTTGGCCACCTGATGTGAAGAATTGACTCATTGGAAAAGACACTGATGCTGGGCAAGATTGAAGACAGGAGGAGAAGGGGATGACAGAGGATGAGATGGTTGGATGGCATCACCGACTCGATGGACATGAGTTTTAGAAAGCTCCGGGAGTTGGTGATGGACAGGAAAGCCTGGTGTGTTACAATTCATGGGGTCACAGAGTCGGACACGACTGAGCGACTCAACTGAACTGTTATCTTTTAGGGAAAAACAGCATTTCAAGACAATCATCGGGCCACCAGGGATGTTTATCACTACTGAGGTAGTCACTGTTTCTGGGGCTTTTGGAGGACAAAGCTAGGAAATTTTTTAAAGAGATAAAACACCCAAAAAATTCACATTGATATTTCTGATTCAAATTTAGGACCAGTATGGTATCGATGATAGCATTTTATGTCTGTATTTTCCTTTTTCCTACATTCAGAGTCCTTCTCATGTTACTTTTTGCTTTTGTTTTTTGTGATATCTCCTTTATTTTCTTTTTTAAAAAGATTTATTTATTTATCGATGGCTATACTGGGTCTTCATTGCTGAGGGCAGGCTTTCTCTAGTTGCAGAGAGCAGGGGCTACTCTCTCATTGTGGTTCAGGGGCTTCTCACTGCAGTGGCTTCTCTTGTTGCAGAGCATGGGCTCTAGGTGCTCGGGCTTCAGTAGTTGTGGAGCACAGGCTTAGTTGGTCTGTGGCATGTGGGATCTTCCCAGACCAGGAATCAAACCCCTGTCCCTGCATCAGCAGGCAGATTCTTTACTGCTGGGCCACCAGGGAAGTCCTGCACTATCTGCTTTATTAAGGGAAGGCAACAGGTACCATTTTCTCACTAGAGTTCAGTGAGTTTGCCTTTAATGTAGTTTTTGTCAACTTGCCAGCTCATGAACAATAGAATGCTCTAGCTAATTTGAGCAAAAAATAAGAGAGAGAATTATTTAAAAGATTCTTAGAAAGCTCATAGAATCTCTGGGCAGGTAAGAGAGGCAAGAAGGGAGGAGAAACAGCCAGAAACATGGCCAGACACACCACAGGGCTGCCTTGGGAGCCCCACTGCCCCCGACCTAGGGAGATGGCTCACCCCAGTGACACTAACCATGGATGCCCGTCATGCCGCCCTGCTGCCCGGAAGCTGCGTGTTCTGCAGTCAGTGTAACCAGAGAGTGGTCTCCAGGCTCTCCTTGTTCCCTCTTGAGTAAGCCTCTTGTAAGTGCCTCTCTGGTAAGTGACACCTGTGCCCTCCCCGAGCCAGCTGATAAGTCGAGTTCTGTTCCTGCTTTGGGCAGACAGGATGTGTAATATAGAAACTCTGCCAACATAGAAGAGCTCTCCGAAAACACCCTGTGGTGTCCCCGGATGGGGCGGACGCAGGCACTCTGAGCTGGCAGTCTCGGAGCCTCCCTAGACGTGTGTTTTATTACCTGCTACTCTGGTGAGCACCACTGTGAATTTCTGCCTTGTCCATATGGTCAACACGTCAAGGTTCATCCTTTCCTTCACCTGATATTTGTGGCTGCCCCCTGACCCGTGGTGCTGCATGGGGCCTACATTGGTTTGGTTGTTTTTTGTTTTGTTTTTTTAACATCTAGGAACATTTTTATTTTTCCATATTGTACAGGTGAGTTCACACATAACTTTCTGTTCAGCTTTCTTCATTGAATATTATATTATAAACTCTTCCTGACATCAACAAAAACTATTTAGAAACATTACTTTTTAATGGGTTAAATAACATTCTAGTTGATGGAAGTAACATTATTTAACTAAACTGCTACTATTGGCACACAGATTTTTAAAAAATAATAATGCAGCTATATATTACTTACAAACCATAAATTAATGAAAATGGGCTAAAGAAATGCCCCTCTGCTTAAGCAAGGGAACTTTATATTCCTGTTAATGCTAAACTTTCTTCAAATTTGAGACTACCACAGACCGTATGTTCCATGTGAAGGCAGAAATAGTCCACAGAGTTCCAGAGATTTAAAAAAGGTATCCTCTTCAGCAAACTTTTACTGATTGTCCTTCTAACCAGGCTTCACTGGGCACTTTCCCAGTCACATAATAGGCCCCCAGTTTGTAACAGCTATCACTGTGTTTGTTCTCTTCACAGTTGAACTTCAACACCTTGGCAGCCTCATCAAAATTCTTCTGGATCCCTTCCAAATAGTCCACCAGCCGATAGCAACCGTCCGGGTCCTTCTCGCGGTAGCACTGGTAGTTGCACTCCACTTCCATGTTCTCCAGAAAGGACTTCACCTGTTCCTCGTCCTGAAAGTCCACCAAGCCCGCCATGGCTCTCGCTAGCCCAGTTCTTTTTTTTTTTTTTTTAAATCAAAGTACCCAATGCATTTGCTTGCATTCTGAGTCCAGGGCTCATTCACCAGGTTAAAGGAACTTTATGTTTTAGGCAAATAACGTAAATAAATGTGCAAGTGGCTTTACAAGACTCTTGCAGCATATCATTTTCACTACAAAGAACAAGAAAATGATAAGATTGACGTTTCTACTCCTAGTACAAACCCTTCACTGGCCACATTATCAGGTTACAAATATTATCATCTGATACTGCTAAGTCGCTTCAGTCGTGTCTGACTCTGTGCGACCCCATAGAAGGCAGCCCACCAGGCTCCGCCGTCCCTGGGATTCTCCAGGCAAGAATACTGGAGTGGGTTGCCATTTCCTTCTCCAATGCATGGAAGTGAAAAGTAAAAGTGAAGTCACTCAGTTGTGTCCGACTCTTAGCGACCCCATGGACTGCAGCCTACGAGGCTCCTCCATCCATGGGATTTTCTAGGCAAGAGTACTGGAGTGGGGTGCCATTGCCTTCTCCGATTATCTGATAAGAAGTTGGTAAAAATGGGTTTGTTTTTTTTTTGAGGTGGCTTTCAGGATCCTTGTTCCCCAACCAGGGATTGAACCCAGACCATTAGCAGTGAAAGCTAGGAGTCCTAACCACTGGGAATTGCCAAAAAGTTCTAAATTATCAAGACTATGGATTTACATTGCACATTAATAATGTCCACTTACAACATACATTTAACAATGACGTTCCTCATTCTAAGTGTATGTTGAGTCAGGTGGCACTGACGAATATTTCAAGACCAGCATGATTAATGTCATTTAAAAATTTAATATCCAGAACATGAAGACAAGCCACTACAATTTTTTCAATGCTTAAAGTCATCCAATATTCAATTACGTAATTTACAAAATTTCATTAAGGAATAATAAATACACACCTTGAGGTTCTTAATTAAATGGCAAAGACAGAAAGCCATAAACCATTATAGAATCATTTTGTCCTGCTGCAGTAATAAAAAGGCTGAAATAAAACACAGAAGTGACACGGTGGCAGTATAATCCATGGTCCTGTCAGCAAGTGCTGTTGGAGGAAGGTGGATTTGAAGAAACAAGCAAAAAGCCATGTTAGACTATGTTTGGAAGAAGTACAACCCAATTTATGGTATGTTGTTTTGTTGTTTAGTCACTTAAGTCGTGTCCAACTCTTTTGTGACCCTATGGACTATAGGCCACCAGGCTCCTCTGTCCATGGGATTTCTCAGTCCAGAATACTGGAGTTGGTTGTCATTTCCTTCTCCAGGGACTCTTCCTGACCCAGGGATTGAACCTGTGACTCCTGCATTGCTCAGACGGCAGGAGACCTGGGTTTGATCCCTGGGTTGGGAAGGTTTCCTGGAGGAACGCACAGCAACCCACTGGAGTGTTCTTGCCTGGAGAATCTCATGGACAAAGGAGCCTACAGGGCTATAGTCCATGGGGTTGCAAAGAGTCGGACACGGCTGAATGACTAACACTTCTAAGTTGCAGGCAGATTCTTTACCACTGAGCCCTATAGTATTTGCCAATTGTTTTAATAAGGAAGTACACAACAACTTTTTTTTTTTAATCAATCCCTGTATTCTGGGAAAAGATGTTTTCAACAAATAATACTGGTGTAGCTTTAGCATCTTTCCCTGTGGTCACTCACTCCTAACCCAACAGGTTAGTGCTGCCTCCACCCCATTTCTTCAGATGGAGAAACTAAGACACACAGCAGTTATGCAACCTCCTCAAGGTCACCAGTCAGTAGGTGGCCAAATTAGAAAAAGCATCACGAGGTTTGGCTTCAGAATTCCCACTTGTAACATGATAGCTACCTCTTCAATTTTATTTGTATTTTATGGGAAAGAATGTAGTATGCAAAATCTGGGAAATGTAATGCTTTGACTGGGGAAATGAAGTCAGTCAGTTCAGTCACTCAGTCGTGTCAGACTCCTTGAGACCCCATGGACTGCAGCACACCAGGCTTCCCTGTCCATCACCAACTCCCGGGGAGTTTACTCAAACTCATGTCCATCGAGTCAGTGATGCCATCCAACCATCTCATCCTCTGTCATACCCTTCTCCTCCTGCCTTCAATCTTTCCCAGTAGCAGGGTCTTTCCCAGTGAGTCAGTTCTTCGCATCAGGTGGCCAAAGTATTGGAATTTCAGCTTCAGTATCAGTCCTGCCAATGAATATTCAGGACTGATTTCCTTTAGGACGGATTTCCTTTAGGGAAATAAAGTATCCCCAGATAAAGTTTGGTGCTAGAAATCATTAAGTGCAATTCTACCAAATGTCTCCAACCAATAGAGTTATTCTGGTTAGAATCAAGAACATTTAAACACAAATCTTCACCATATTTTTAAATAAGGTAGGAAGTACCTAAGAAAACATTTTGTGTCTCAGAGATTCATAAAAAGTATTTAGATTTGTACTTAATGATGTTAAACTGTTTTCTGTTTTTCATT
Organism: Bos mutus; assembly: GCF_027580195.1. NCBI lineage: Eukaryota > Metazoa > Chordata > Mammalia > Artiodactyla > Bovidae > Bos > Bos mutus. The sequence goes on from NC_091645.1 coordinate 36,049,666, forward strand.
TTATTTAATTAATCTGGTTTTGGCTGTGTGGGTCTTCCTTGCTGTGCTGGCTTTTCTCTAGTTGCGGCTAGCGGAGGCTGCTGTCTAGTTGAGGTGTGCGGGCTTCTCACTGCTGTGGCTTCTCTGGTTGCCGAGCACCAGCTCTGCACACTCGGGCTTCAGTGGGTGTGGCTCCCGGGCTCTAGAGCGCAGGCTCATTAGTTGAGGTGCACGGGCTTTGTCGCTCCGCAGCATGTGAGATCTTCCCAGACCACGGATCAAACTGGCGTCTCCCGCACTGGAAGGCAGATTCTTTACCACTGAGCCACCAGGGAAGCCTTTTTGTTTGCTTTTTAAGCTACAAAACGCCTGTTCCAATTTGCTTTCTGTAAAGAGAACTATGCTGTGGAGAAATTTGAAAACCAGCATCTGGAAAGTTTTCCATTAGCAGATAATTCTGCTATCAAAAGTGGTGTCTCACCTGAAAGACTCTTTTGTATACTTAAACTCGGGAGTAGAATCGGTAGATAGGATTGGAAATTAAGTATTGTGCTGTTAACAGGCATGGCCAAAGATAATTTCTCCCATCCCAGCCTGTTTGCGCAAGGTCTTTCTTTCAGCTTAAAAAAAAAAAAAAAAGCTTTATTGAGGTATAATTGACATACAATAAACTGAACATATTAGAAATGTACACTCTGATAAGTCTGATACATGTCAGGCTTACACAACCCTGAAACCATCACCACACTCAAGAACTCTTTCCGCTTTGATAGCCATGAGACACAATAGTGAAACAAGCAGACTTTAGAACTAGACTTTCTAATTGCTCTGTTGCAAAGTGTTAGGACATGATTTGAAAATAAGAAGGTGTGACCCAGCATAACTCCCCACTTCTTAAGCACATAACTATGTCCTTCCAGGGAGGGCAGAGGAGAGGGACTCCACGGGAGAAGCTGACAAGTGTACCTACAGGCGAGTTATTAAGGCCAAGATAGGCAGTGGCCATCATGGGGACAGCTCATACCCTTGACATGCTATGATGAGCATGGCATTCGGCTGTGGTCTTCCTCCCCAGTAACACACAACCCTGGGTCTTATCATGATTAAAAAAAAGTGTAACCAATCCTGGTAGAAGAGCATCCGACAGTATGCCTGACCTGTACTCCTCAAAGCCATCAAAAAACAGGAAAGTGTGAGAAAATCTCTACAGTCAAGAGGAGCTTAAAGAGACATGTTTTCTTGAAAGTTTTACTTTTGTTTTAGGTTCAAAGGATTCATTAACAAATCGAACCACTTGTTGCACATATAAACAATTTTTTATGGAAGATTATTTGACCTAATTTCAATATAGTCATTAAAAGAAAAGAAACAATAGAGAAAAGTAACAGCATATACATCACCAAATTGGGCTGACCAAAATCCAGAATTAAGCAGCACTGTACAAAAAAATGCAGCTTTACAAAGCTGTTTCACAATTTTTGTGAGTCACAAGAATTCTTAGACCTTGGGGGATTGGCGAGAACTCCAGGGGCTCAAGAATCCCAAGACCCACTCCCTTTCTTATCTAAAGTGCTGCCTCATTGCTGTGCTTGCAAGTGAGCAGGTACAGAATCTGAGCAGAGTCAGAAGCAAAGTTGGAGGCCTGCTCTCCTGCTTCTGAAACTTGAACAAGACTTCCTCCATTTTGATTTCCCTAACAAGACACATCTAAAAAATGTGACGTCCTGGGACAGAGAAAGGACACTGGGTAAAAACTAAAGAAAAATGAATCATCTATGGACTTTAGGTAGAGGAAGAATGAAAACAATCACTTTGCTTCCACTGAAACTAGCAACATTTCACTAGACCCGAAGGCTTTGTTCCTTTAGTAAATAAAATTTTGGGGGGAAATTTCATCTTTTTTATGCTTTCCAAATTTCCATTTATAAGTACATATATATACTTTTTAAATGACTAAGACACAAATTTAAAAGGTTTTGGAGTGCTGGTAAGGAACAAGGAACCTTTGTGCGCTGTTGGTGGGAATGTAAATTATGGAATACTGTATGGACATTCCTCAAAAAAGTAAAAATAGAAATACCATTACAAAAAGGTTTTATTGATGGAGATTGCTGCTGTAAAGAAAGAGCCACTGCCTTCAGTTCAGTCAGACCTGGGTTAAGTCGGCCGAGAACTTCAGGAGATTGATCAAGAAGCCATGCTCCATCCATTTCAAGGATGCTAGAAAAATGTTTTCTGTTTGGTCAAGTCCTGTCCCCAACTCTGGATACCTGGACCACGCCCCTCAGGAAGGCACAGCTGTGCTGGTTGTAAAGGTCTGCTGGACCCAGTGCCCACAGAGGGCAGGAGAGACATCATTTCCCCTGTCCACTGCAGCTAAGAGGGCATGGTGCAAGCTGGCCCTGTTTTACAAGGACCACTTCACCCTTTGTCCCAGAAAATTACTGCATACCCTACAGACTTTGGCTCTGTGCAGGAGCGTGTGAGCTGGTGGCCATGTGTCAGCTGTGAAACGAGGGCGGGACAGGGAAGCCACGGGGCCTTCTGGTTCCTTCTCTCTACTCTCAAGTGTCCACTTCTAACAGTCATGTAAGGCCGTATGTTCCTTTGGAGGGGACCCCAGGGCCTCCCCAAATTTGAGCAACTCATCACATCCCAACCTCTCTCTTAAATCAGAGAAAACAGCGTCATGGCAACTGAAACCAGAAGTTACTGGGACACCTGGGCTGGCTCAGACCTGACTGCCAGGTTCCGATTGTCACTGAGAGCAGACGAGGGAGGTAGGAGGACCTCGTGCCAAAGTCCGCAGGAGCTGCGGGCACCGGAGGCCGCCAGGAGGGGGCGGGGCCCCGTTCCCCAGGGGCAAGGCTGAGTCACCTGCAGAAACCGGGAGCGGAGCGAGTTTCTCCCAGGATGGCGTGGGGGAAGGTGCCACCAGGGAGCGGAGTGGAGCTGGCTTAGATGAGGCTTGCTGCCTTACATACGCTTCTTTTTTTAAATTTACTTACTTATTCCACTGCACCAGGTCTTAGTCGCAGCAGGTGGCATCTGGTTCCCTGACCAGGGATTGAACCCAGGCCCCAGCATTGGGAGCACTGGATCACCAGGGAAGTCCACATTTCCTTTCAAAATAAAAAAACTTAAATCTCCACAGAGCTTCTACATCATTCCAGGGTGAGGAGGACACGGGAGCCTTGTTGCCGGGACATTCAGATCCACCCTCGGCTCCCTCTGCACCGACCCCCTCGGCGTAATGGAACCCACTGCTGTTTCACCAGCGCTCCCCACCCCGCGTCTCTGAGACCCACCGTCAATAGGGACGTGGGTGATGGACACTGGTCCTAAGAGCTGGTGAGCTGGACGAGCCCTGGCTGACAAGTGTCGCATGTGGGGTGACTTCGGCCCCCGTTTCCCAGGACCGACATCCCCTGGGAAGGGGGTGTCATTCCTCACCTCTCTGTGTAAGACAATAGCCCCCTGTGAAGTCCAGACAATAAAATGAGGCAACGCATTCAAAGCAGCCGGCAGATGGCAGGCGCTGACCCAAGCAAAGCTGGTCTGTTAGATTTGGGAGGGAATCCTAATAATGCAGACCCACACATCCCAGCTGGTATTGCAGAGGGCCAACTGAAGACACCCTTCAGAACTCGGAGACACTGGCTTCAAAGAAATAAAGTTTCTATTTTCCCAACTTCCTGGCTGCGAGTTGTGAGGTCAATGCAGGAGGGAGGGGCAGATGGGGACCTGCTGATGGTGACAAAGAACCAGCCGGTTCAACTGGTTTGTCCCAAGGCATTTCCTGGCCAGAGGCTCATAAAACGCACACCCCTATTCCAGTATCTAAAGAAAATGCACACACCATGTATGTGCACACAGGGACACGCAGTGGGATCTTGACAGCACCATATATGTAAAGCTGCATTACACTCCACTAGGGCGAGGACTGCTGAGATCAGCCCCTGAATTTACTCACGAGTAGAAAGACTTCCATCACAGTGAAAATCACCCCCGGGCACAACACACTGAAAGCAGGTGTTGAGTAAACAAATCTCCTTCAATGAGAGGACAGTGCCTGCTAGTGGCAGGTTATTTAAGAAACTCAGAAATGAAGGCTGCAAACCTTTCTTTAAAATTCAGCCCCAAGCTCTACTCACTGTTGCCAGGATCGAGAAAAGTCTTATGTTAATAAACAATTGTATTTTGTTGGACCAAACCCTTCACTTTCTGATTTCTTTCTTTTAGCTAATCATGTAGTTTTTATGTTTGATCAAATGAATGATCACTACACCTTTATAGGAATTCAGATGGTAAAGAATCCACCTGCAATACAGGAGACCTGGGTTCCACGCCGGGATCAGGAAGATCCCCTGAAGAAAGGAACAGCAACCCACTCCAGTATTCTTGACTGGAGAATTCCATGGACACAGAAGTCTGGTGGGCTACAGTCCATGGGGCCATAAAGAGTTGGACATGACTGAGCGACTTAACACTTTCACTTTCAAAGGCAGTCAAGAGCTCAAAAGGAAATAGGCAGATGGAAAACAGTATGAGATCCCTTAAAACACTGGGAATAAATCTACCATATGACTCAGAAACCCCACTACTGGGTACACACCCTGAGAACACCACAATTTTAAAAGACTCATATCCCAACACTCATTGCAGCACTATTTACAATAGCCAGAGGGAAGCAAGCTAGATGTTCAAAGAAATTGGGGTACATATACACAACGGAGTATTACTCAGACATAAAAAAACAGAACAAATTTGAGTCTTGGTTCTAGTGAGGTGGATGAACCTCGAGCCTGTTACAGAGCGAAGTCAGATAAATAGAGTATATTAACGCATATGTATGGAATCTAGGTAAGTGGCATTGATGAACCTTTTGCAGGGAAGGAATGGAGACAGATGCAGAGGATGGACTTGTGGACACAGTGAGGGAGTGAGTCAGTGGACGAATGAAGAAAGTACCATCAACATACACTATCACGTGTGAATCAGACAGCCGGGGGGACGTTGCTACGTAACACTGGAGCCCAGCCTGCCGCTCTGTGATGATCTAGAGGGGTGGGATCGGGGGAAGGCAGCAAGGCTCAAGAGGGAGGGGGTGTGTGTGTAATTAACAGCCAATTTGCTTCATAGTATGGACGTGATGGAATTCCAGTTGAGCTATTCCAAATCCTGAAAGATGATGCTGTGAAAGTGCTGCACTCAATATGCCAGCAAATTTGGAAAACTCAGCAGTGGCCACAGGACTGGAAAAGATCAGTTTTCATTCCAATCCCAAAGAAAGGCAATGCCAAAGAATGCTCAAACTACCGCACAATTGCACTCATCTCACACGCTAGTAAAGTAATGCTCAAAACTCTCCAAGCCAGGCTTCAGCATTATGTGAACCGTGAACTTCCTGATGTTTAAGCTGGTTTTAGAAAAGGCAGAGGAACCAGAGATCAAATTGCCAACATCCGCTGGATCATGGAAAAAGCAAGAGAGTTCCAGAAAAACATCTATTTCTGCTTTACTGACTATGCCAAAGCCTTTGACTGTGTGCATCACAAGAAACTGTGGAAAATTCTGAAAGAGATGGGAATACCAGACCACCTGATCTGCCTCTTGAGAAATTTGTATGCAGGTCAGGAAGCAACAGTTAGAACTGGACATGGAACAACAGACTGGTTCCAAATAGGAAAAGGAGTATGTCAAGGCTGTATATTGTCACCCTGTTTATTTAACTTATATGCAGAGTACATCATGAGAAACGCTGGGCTGGAAGAAACACAAGCTGGAATCAAGATTGCCGGGAGAAATATCAATCACCTCAGATATGCAGATGACACCACCCTTATGGCAGAAAGTGAAGAGGAACTCAAAAGCCTCTTGATGAAAGTGAAAGTGGAGAGTGAAAAAGAGAAAACGAAGATCATGGCATCCGGTCCCATCACTTCATGGGAAATAGATGGGGAAACAGTGGAAACAGTGTCAGACTTTATTTTTCTGGGCTCCAAAATCACTGCAGATGGTGACTGCAGCCATGAAATTAAAAGACGCTTACTCCTTGGAAGGAAAGTTATGACCAACCTAGATAGCACATTCAAAAGCAGAGACATTACTTTGCCAACAAAGGTTCGTCTAGTCAAGGCTATGGTTTTTCCTGTGGTCATGTATGGATGTGAGAGTTGGACTGTGAAGAAGGCTGAGCGCCGAAGAATTGATACTTTTGAACTGTGGTGTGGAGAAGACTCTTGAGAGTCCCTTGGACTGCAAGGAGATCCAACCAGTCCATTCTGAAGGAGATCAGCCCTGGGATTTCTTTGGAAGGACTGATGCTAAAGCTGAAACTCCGGTATTTTGGCCACCTCATGCGAAGAGTTGACTCATTGGAAAAGACTCTGATGCTGGGAGGGATTGGGGGCAGGAGAAGGGGACGACAGAGGATGAGATGGCTGGATGGCACCACTGACTTGATGGACGTGAGTCTGAGTGAACTCCGGGAGTTGGTGATGGACAGGGAGGCCTGGCGTGCTGCGATTCATGGGGTCGCAAAGAGTCGGACACGACTGAGCGACTGAACTGATCTGATCTGATCTGATGGCCAAAACCGACACAACGTTATAAAAATTAAAAAACAAACAAAAAATAATAATAAAAAGGGAAACAGGCAAGTTAAGAGAAGGAAGAATACTTTCAAAATCCTACTGCACAAACTCAGATGGATTTTCCTCATAAAAAGAAGAAATTATAAGAACTATTAAGATAAAGCCAGCAGAGAATCCCCAGGCAGTCCGGCTGGTTGAGACACTGCAAAAGGCACAGGTTCCGACCCGTGACAGGGGGACTAAGATCCCACATGCCACCAGGGATCAGACATCCCACATGTAGCGCAGCAAGAAGAAAGGGAGACAGAGCAATGAAGCAAGCAGTTCTTATGGAATTTAAAAACATAATTACAGAACTCATTAGAAAGGTGAAGATACGCAAATGAATCACCCAGATTACAGACTATAAAGAAAAAGGAGCAATTAGAGGTTTAACCAGTTAACAGTTTTAGAAAACATAAAATACAGTGGAGGAAATCATTACAGAAATAATGAAAGACTTTCTCTGAGATAAAAAAATGTCATAAGCTTTGAGGTTGAAGGAACCTTTCCTCTTTTTTAAATTTTTTAAATGAAAAATGCAATTCAAGCTCAGGAGTCCAGCCTGCTGGACCAATTCCTGCCTCCGCTGAGTTGTCAGTGACCCTCCAGAAAAGGAAGCCACCCACCCTCTGGGGTGGAGGGTTGAAGCCGTCACCACAAGTAACGCCAGGCCAATGACACACGGAGTCCTGGTGGAAGTTAAAGTATTTATTGATGTGTTTAAACTCTGTACATTCTCCACAGATCAGATTAAGGAGTTTGTAGGTGAAGTTTATCTGTGCATAGTGGGAAGAGACATGGATGGGTAAAGGGGAGGAAGAAGAAAAAAAAACATCACAGGGAAATAGAAAAAAAGATACACCACAGGTTACCAGAACCTTCTGAATTAAAAAAAAAAAAAAAAAAGGAAAAGAAGCAGCTGTGAGCAGCAACATCAACTACACAAGCATCACAGAGACTCATGTGGATGAAACAAAACTTTCAGAGCTTCCATGGGGTCTACAGGTCATTCGTGTACAGCTTGGAACATCCACCTTCCACAGAAAAGCACACCTCCCTGGTTCTCCCCGGGCCGCTGGCCGTCTCCTCCTGCCGTCTTCTCCCAGTGGATGGTGCGGACCAGTGCCTTGACGGGGGAGGGGGGCCGGGAATTACCCAAAGAGGAAAACTGCACATCTAGACATCACTTGGGAAGGACGTGCGTGGTCAGAAGCTACGGTGAGTCAATGGCAGACAGAGGAAGGTCGCCAGGTACCAACGACAGGCTAATTTCTGTGGAAGAACTGGATTGAGAAGGAGCGCAGCAGTGGGCCTGCTCTGCACACACAGGCTCGCTGAGAGATGCTGAAGCGCAAAAGCTTGCTCTGAGCACCTCTCTGGTGACAGGACTTGTGAGAAGACACCCTGGTACCCAGCGGTGGGAGCACCAGATCTCCGAGAAAAGGTCCTTCAAAGGCATTTTCAGAGGGGATGGTGATGTACTTTAAGAACCAATAATAACAGCTCCTGATTCAGCTTTCTCAGCAACTTTCTGAAAGCCCATTTAAAGGGAATACTGCCTCTTCTTCTTCATTTTTTTTTTTTTTTAAATAAAAACCAGGACAGTGAGCCTTAAAGAGGTGGTTTACACAGTGGAGCTGGAACAAACAGCCCGCATGTAGCATGTTCGGTCTATCATTGACAATCAACATTTTCCATTTCAGTAGAGAGCATGTGTGAGACGATACAATAGAAGTGAGATTCCTGATTAATTTAAAAAAAGAAAACTACATCAGTCAAATATCTGCAATAGATCATTTGTTCATTTAAGGTTTATATATCATATATTGTTATATTAACATTTTTTCGCCCATTTAAAAGAATGGAAATTGTGACTCTACAGTAGTACTTTATAGTCTTAATGCTCCAGGAGATCTGAGTGTCGAGGAATTCCTCTGGAAGTCACTGTCGGTCCATCGTCCATCCAGACCTCTGGACGTCTGCTGCCCGCCCAACCTCCCTCCACTGGCGCTGCGCTTCCCCCGCTTAAATCTGCATCTGCTCCAGGTATTTGTAGGTTGGGTTTTCGTAGCCATGGTTCTGCATCTTGCTCAGGTGACGCTCTTCTGGGGTGAGCATCGGGTCGACCTGGAGGAAAAAAGACGGTGGGCACTGTGAGAACGCAGGAGAACATGCCAGGGTGTCAGAAGACGTGAACTGTGCGATCCCCGGGACCACGGGCGCGGACGAGACAAGAGCAGGCGGTGAGGATCCAGTAGGAGAAGAAAGAAGAGAAGAGGGTCAGGGGGCTTCCCGGGTGGTCCAGTGGTTAAGAATCAGCCTTGCAACACGGGGGATACTTGATCCCTGGTTGGGGAATGAAGGTCCCACATGCCGTGGAGCAATGACGCCCACTCGATCCAACTACTGAGCCCTCGCACCCCAACTAGAGCCCTCGTGTTGCAATGACAGATCGCACGCCCCACTGAAGACCCCAGGTGTCGCAACTAAGACCCAACGAAACCAAAGAAATAAAAAAAGAAAATGGGGGGAGGTATCAGCGCAGGAGCTGGGACGGAGAGTTCTGCTTCCAGTGGCAGGGTCTGGGGAAGGGGCGGCAGGTGCCATGTTGGGCTGTGAAGGTGCCAAGAGGCCCCTGAAGCCACCTAAGAAGCAAGCCAAGGAGACAGACGAGGAGGGTAAGGCATTCAAGCATAAACAGAAGGAGGAGCAAAAGACACTCGAAGGGCTAAAAGGGAAGATCATGGGGAAAGTACCCCTGGCCACAGGTGGAATTAAGGAATCTGGCAAACAGTAAGCTGTTCCTTGCGTCCGAGGCGGTGAGGACCCTTAGTTCCATTCCTGTGCAGACATCCGCATTCCCTGCTGTAGCAGCTGCTACACCTCTAGGTAGGATGAAGTATTGTCCTGGAACTTTTTGTACATTTAAAACTTTTTATAAAAAAAAAATAATAATAACAAAAGAAAAGAGGGTCAGAGAGGCCAGCCTCCTGAAACCTAGAGTCCACATTGGAGGGAACGGTGAGCTGAATCTACAGCAAGTCTCTGCTCTGCTGTGTCTACGAGGCGCGGCCTGGGCGAGGGCGAGCCTTGCCAGCAGCAAGACCGGATGGCCTCTGGTCTCCTCCAGCTCCGGAATCCTACCACCTGATCAGGGTCCAGGAGGAGGTGAAACCAGATAACCAAGTGCACTTGGACTAATTTTCCCAACTGCATTCTATTCCTTACCAGGTTCCTTTTCTGGAATAAGGGCACCGTGGGCATTCCCACCGCCCACTAAAAACCAGTGCTAAGTAAACAGCTCTGAGTACAAATGAGCGAAAGACGGGTCAGAAAACAATCTGGTCTGGCTCCTTCTTTCTGAATTTCCTGCTGCTTTTTCTCCCCTACTGAAAAATAAGAGTGTTATTCCTCTTTCATATGTTTAAGACTCAGTTCACTCACATAGCCATCGTTACCTGACCTGTCGCACACCTACGTGGCTTGCTCCTTAGAAACCAAGTCAAAAGAAGCAAACTAATAATAAACAGATATTAAAAAGTTAAAAAAACCAGTATTAGCGGTCCTTCATTCTCAAACATCTAACACACCTGAAAAAAAGAACGGGACACACTAAGGAAACAATTTGAGAAAACCATTTTCTCAGCATAAAATGCTCTTACGACTTCCTCACATTCACAGTCAAAGCCCAAATCAATGTTAAATGTTGGTGACAGCCCTTGTGACAGGATCAGCTTAATTCAGCGGGGGCTGACTTCCAAGACGGGAGCCAAATAACACAGTGATTAAGCTGACGCTCGGGTCCTGTCCAGCTCGTTGACGGCTCACCTCCACGATGCCATGGCTGATGCTGCCATACTGCCTCCTCCTCAGCATCACTAGGCTGATGACGATGATGGTGGCGATGGCCACTGCGACGACCAGCAGGCCGATGAGGGCACTGCTGCTCAGGCTGAAGTCTTCCCGCAGTGGCCCTACAGACTCCTGAAGCAACAGAACAGACAGGCCATAGGGTGTGAGAGACGACAAGCCCGCGGGGTGCCAGGACCCTGCTGCCCAAGTGGTTATCCAGGTGGGGAGGGCCCCTATCCTTTCCTTCCAGGGACAAACCCAGGTCTCCTGCTTTGCAGGTTGATTTTTTTTTACCAGCTGAGCAACAAGAGAAGCCCAAGAATATTGGAATGGGTAGCCTATCCCTTCTCCAGCAGATCTTCCTAACCCAGGAATTGAACTAGGATCTCCTGCACTGCAGGTGGATTCTTTACCAACTGAGCTATCAGGGAAGCCCTTCCTTTACCTTCATGGGGATGCTAATCTTTCTTATCTGAAAGTACAGGAAAATGGGGGACGTGGGACCTTGATAACTTTAGATAGCAGGTGCTGCTCCGTCTTCCCCCTGAACTGGGAGGGTGGGAGAGAAAATAGCCAAGGCTGACCTGAGACCTGCCATCAGGTTTTGGAACAAAACGCATACCGGTTCTTCCTCGAGGCCTCCAACTCTCTCAGCGTTGAAAATCATTTCCTTCACGTCCAGGGTCTCATCAATGACCTGAAACAGCGGGGAAATGTCACCAGCTGAGAGGGAGGGGAAGTTGAGCATACGGGTAACTACTTCTTTGCTGCTCCGTATACCATTTGGAGCAGGGAAACAGACACTGGATGGACACCCAGCATCCCATCAGTTCTGCCACGCTTCCTAGGTCCACTCACCAAACCCCTTAACAAAGGAGCAGGGCTGGGTGCAAAATTACCATACAGCAGTTGGTCCTTTAAGGGCTGTCCCCTGCCTTTTCCTTTAAGTGACCATTGTGGAGGTATTTCAGGACAGACTATCCAGTAGCCATGTTCAAATATCAAACTCAGTTAAGGATAATCTAGAAACATTAAGTGATAAAAATGCTAGAAAAGTAATTAGCAGGAGGTATAAACCTCAGGCAGCTAACGAACCAAATGTGATTCTATTCCACTTCAAGTTATTAAATCATTATAAACAGCCTCTCACATTTGTTCATACTCTTAGTTGCAAATATTATTTTCCACTGTATAGCAAGAGATGAGCTACTGCTGAAAGAATTGCTCCGTCTCATATGTAGATGCTGAAGAACAGAGCACAACTGCAGGGGCAGTGGGAGCCCGCCCTGTGCTCCCCTGTGGGCACGGACACGTGGGAGTCCATCGGGGGAGTGTCTGATCGTTCTCAAAGTTAACTCGGACACGGAGCAGGGAGAAGCGGCTCACCATGTTCTCATCCACTTTCTTCTTGCTGTTGATCACTTTCTCCTCGGCCCCGATCAGTCCTCCGTCCTGCTCTCCCAGTGCGGATCCTGTGTGCAGAGAGCGCAGCTGTCTCCCGAGGTGGGCTGACCTCACGTCCGCCTCACAGAAGTGGCAGACTCCCTCCTGAGAGTCAGGGAGCCCCCACGGCATGCCCCCACCCCCGGCTCTCGATGTGCTACTTGCTCCCATCCTGGAGGATGCGTTATGCTCCACAGGGATGAGGGACACAGGACCGATGGGTGTCATGGGACAGGAAGAGGATGTGGTGCTCACTGTGTAAGCCTTCAGGAGAGAACGCGCTTTGAACTACAAAGAGAAACTGGGTCTAAAGGCCTTCCAGCACCGAAAAACCCTCGACCCCTGTGGTATCACCAAGCACCTACTATCCCCACTTGCTCCTTTGCCATCGGGGCTCCGAATGGAAGAACTGTCACCCCTGCACGCCCACCTCGAGCACCGTCTTTCTGCTGAAATGCCCTCCCTTCCCTTGTACCTGCCCATCTGTCCTTCAAGCTGCAGATCTTTTGGGGAGACATTCCCAGGTCATGGTACTTAAAAATCACTGTGTGTGATGACTGGTCTTGTTCTGTCTCTCACTATGCTGTAACCCTCCCGGGCCTGGACCAGACCATCACATCCTGAATAGGAAGGAGGCATTTCCTACACAGGGAGAATTCTAACACCAGGCTGGACAGCACCGCTCCATAAACAGAGCAAGAATGTCAACTGTCCTCTTGTCAAGGTCAGACATCGCCTGAGCTAGCATCACCTGCGCGTGGCGTTCCAAACGACAGCGAGAGGAAGAGTGAGATGCAATCCTCTAGTTTTCGCTCCAAAGCATGTGACTTCCAGCTCTCTTTTGAGTGTCTTGTTAATAATAACAAACACAGTGCTATAGGTGCCTGTGACCTGACCTTTTACAAATAGATCAACCTGGCAACACACTTGGCATTCTAAGGCGACCATGGCAGGTGAGTCAGATGCCGATATGGGAATCTACAAAGCTCGCTGTCCACGGGCTGCTAGAGGCCTGGCCATGGCAAAGGTGTCCGGCTCACAGCCAGACTTGGGCTGGACCCAGAGCCTCCAGTCACTACACTGCAGCTTTTGAACCCCTGGCCAGCTGATACTTCACTCATTAGAATGCAGCCAGAAACCAGGCAGCTTTCCCCCCAAAGTGTTCATTTTAAAAGAGTCTCACAACTTGATTTGAGGGCGAGTTAAAGCAGGGCTGGCTTCTGTAGCCTCAGAACGTCAATGAAACAGTAAGGCCGTATTTCAGCGCACAGATGCTCATGACCAAGCCCAGTCGATTCGAACTGCTCCCCTCATCCCTCTCTCTCTCGTCAGAATTTCAAGGTCCTAAGGCAGGATCCTATTTGAAAAACGTGGCCCTGAACCAATGGACTCAAAGCCCTACTGCCAATGTGCAGACTGTCCTAACACTTTTTTTGGTGGTACAAGACATGTGTTTCTTAAATGTCGACCAAAACCACTTTGGTTATATAGAATGAATAATCAGGAGACGTTAAGAGACCAAAAGTTAACGTTTAAACCATTCCAGTGAATAACAGCTGAAGCATAAAGGTGAAAGCCAGCTAGACTTTTAGAAAATTCGTCTTCATCTAAACACATGTGCTGCTCAGAAGAATGTCCTCCAGTGACGCAGAGGAACACCCAAGGGAATAAAACCAAGCTCGCACACCCTTGTATTCTGAAAACCAACACGTACGCCACCTCCAACCCTTCAGCCGGGGCGCAGCACACAGCAGTCAGTCTGTGCGTCCTTGTTCACAGAGACTCAGGATGGGCCGCCCGCCCACCCAGAAATGCTGCAGGCACACTGCGTCCCATGAAACAGAAGCACCGTGGGCTCGGGAGACTGAAGAAGCCAGGTTCAAATGCTGGCTCCTCTGCTTCTTCAGCTCATGACTTAACTCATGGAAGCTGAGGCTTCTTCAACTGCCTTATCTAGAAAAGAAAGTTAAGGCCCCTACCTCCGGTGTGCGCAGTGGGGTACACAAGACCAAGGTTGCAAGCCTGCAGCCTGTGTCCACACGCAGTTAACTTTGTCTGAAAACTGGACACTTATCACATCAGGAGTTCACTTGTCTCAACCTGTTTCATCCATCAGCTTCTACCATGTCCTAAAGGGACGCTACATCTCAGGGGACATGAGACAGCTGGAAACAAAGACACCTGGGCATGGACAAAAAGCAAGGGACAGCTAAGAAGAAAGGGAAAAGATGTAAGTGGGAGCGGCAGAGAAAGAGAGGTAAAATAAAATGACTCTCCACCTGACCACAAGTGTGTTTTTACTTATGCCAGCAATTGGCAACCAACCCGTTTAAACTGGATATACTTTTAAAAGTCCACCCAGATTAAAAGGGTTTATGAAGAATCTACTTTGGTTGCTCAGTATTCAGGTGCCGGAGGTCTGGCTGCACTGGCTCCCCTCACAGCCACATCTAAAGGGATGAGGTGGAAAAAGTTAATGATGGGATGAAGCAGAGCATGAAACTTCTGGGCAAATGCAGGGAATGAAGGCCTTAGTGGGAACATCTGTGACAAACCAACCTTTCTTCATTGGGTGGAACAACTCCGGCTGAGAGTCTAGCAGAAAGGAAAGCAGCAAAAACAAAACAGCACAAGAGGAGATTAAGGAAAAAAAAACGCCTTCTTTCAAAATTCCTACCTTAGACCTTCTCTGTAACATAAACAAAAAGCATGCTTCCTTACAAAAGGGGCCTGCACTTCCCCATAAGCAAACAGCATCGTGAGAGCTACAGCAAGACTGGAGGGGAGGGGAAAAAGGCAGGGAGTCTTGGGTCTCTCGGGAGGGCTTCTGTGAGATTTCTAAATCATTTAGCTTAGCCCCAAGTTACCTTCCTGAGAAAGTAACAGAAACACAAGTTATTCCTCGTCGTGGTTTTCCAAGGAGACAAGGTCCTAGTTCACAAACATCTAAGATGCCCCCGCCAGTAACAAGCTCTGAAGCAGGGACCCTTGCAGCCCTGCAAGGGTGCAAGGGTGGGGGTCTGTGAGGGAACGGCTGGGGAGCGAGGCGGCACCTCTTTGTCCGGCTCCTTCCTCGGATTCTCTTGTACTATCAGAGGCTCAGCGGTTCTGAGTCGGCACCTCTGAGACAGTAGGTTTAGAAGAAGACGCTTGTGTTGGGGTCTGGAGGCCGAACTGGGTGCCCACTTTCTTGGGCCGCTCTGGTGGCACCACTGGGTCTGGGCCCAGGACTCAGGACTGCCTCAACTCAGGCTCCAGTCCTTCCTTCCCACCCATGAGCTATGTGGCCCTAGGCAGACACTGACGCTCTTTAAACCCTGGATACCCAGACAGGACACTTCCAGTCCCTTCCTGAGAGCATTATTTTGGGAAGGACAATATACAGGAAAGCATCCGCATACAGAGGCTGGAGTGTGTGGGGGCCCGGACAGCGGCGGCCACTGTTTTTATCATCCCCGCCATCGGCCGAGACAGCAGCAGACAAATAAACGGAAGCTGACGGCACACCCTGGCCTCAGGGCCTGGGACCAGCAGCCTGTTTATTTCTGGTACAGACTCACGGCTCTGAGAGCACACTGCAGACCTGGGATGCAGCAGGGAGCCTCCCATCGCCTACTTCCCAAGACCGTGAGGGAAAGTCAAGGACAGCCTAGGACACCAAAGTGCTATTTCAGCTGCAAAGGGGCCTCCACATCTAGGCCTCACACGCTGGACGCAGCTAGTGGCCACGGACATCAGAGGGCTTTAGGCTTTGGTCTACACAAGGGAGAAACACCACAAACTTCCGAGGTTCTGAAGGTGCCCCACTCGGAAGGTGCTTGGTGGACCCCATCCCCTGGCCTGCCCGAGCCACACAGGGAACACAGCCCCCTGACACCCCCACCCCTCCCTTCATCTGATTTCCATTTTCTAACCACGTCCCTCCCTGCCCTTGGTCCCACTGCTGGGCTGGCCTGTTGCACATACGCACCTTCGTTCTCAGGCAGGGATGGGAAGGGATGGAGGGAGTGGAACGGTGGGATCTCGTCGCTCTCCTCCGAGCTCACCCGCACGTCCACGGGGGTTTCTGAGAAGGAGGAGCTGAACTGGTCCATGTCGGCTCGCTGTTCTTGAAGCAGTTCATCTGATAAAGACAGACGCCCAGGAGCCATGTTTTCAGAAGGATATTGTTTCCTGGCACAGGACAGCCTGAACGGGACTAATCTGGTCGGATGCAAGCTCTGTTTAAACAGGAGTCTCACCAGTTCACAATTCAGGCCACGACCTGTTCCTCTCACCTGAGGGTGCACCTCTGACTCTGTAGACTGCAGAGCCCCAGCACTGGGAACCCCAGGGCTCGTTCCTGAGCACCCCTCTCTCCTCTAGCAATTCACTCTAAGTGGTTTCCTCCAATGACACAGGTGTAAATACCATCCATGGATCATGACCCCCACATCTGTGTCTTATCCCTATAGCCCGGAGATCTGGCTTGTCTACCTGAGAGCCGACCACTTACCAAGGGCAGTTTCCATTTTAACAAGTGAAGACCACGCTGTACCTCGGCACTGTTTGGCCCCACCACCCATTCAGAACCAGGGCATATCCAGTGCTTTTCTTCCCCTCACCCCCTGCCCCACCCACCCCATCAGCACATCCTATTCACCCTTCCTCTGAAAGGCACCCTTCAAGTCCACCCACCCCTCCAGCTCCTCCCATTCCTGTCTCAGGGCACTTAGCCAGCCCCTCTCCCCTGGATTTTTACAAGTGCTTTCTGGTGACTTCCAATTTTCATCAACCCTCGACACAGCAACCTGGTAATTTTTTAAAAATTCACATTGTTTAAAAAAGCATAATCCAGATATAGTCACTCGCCAGTTTAAAACCCTTGAGCGACTTTGTTATCCCAGAATAAAATCCAAACTCCTTGATTTTGCTAAAATCTCTCAACTTCAGGCTCTGCAGTCGTCACTTCCTGTGCTTGCTGTTTTCCTGCTGGGGGTCTCTGCAGGGAGGGGGCTCCTCCTCATCACTAGACCACCCCTCCTCACTCCACCCGCCCGCACTCCAAGGCACCCTGACCACCAGGCACCTCCCCAGCCCACCCTTCCACCTCCAGCACAGGACACACCCCACCATGGACACTCATCTTCCTGTCCTCTCCTCCTACAACGTGAGCTTCCGGAGGTCTGTCTACTGGTGCACGTTCTACTCTGTGCACACAGTAGGCATTGTGCCTACACAGTAGGCACGACAAACGTTTGTTGAATAAATGAAGGGAAAGACCAGAAGAGGGAGAGGAACTGAGAATGGTGTGAACAGGTGCCTTGAAATATACCAGCAGTTACAGAGGGGAGGGTTAAGAGGACGCATACCCAGTCCCTTGCAACTTCACACCCTAGATTTCTCTTCCGGTAACAAGAGTCAAGGTCAGTGAAACTCAAGGCTCTGTGGCTGCCAGCCCAGGACTTGACCACGTGAGCCTGTGTGCACTAATGCCCAGCCTCCTTTCTCTAATCCGGCATGGTCTGACCTTGACGCCCACAGCTGGCACCCACCGATTTCCTCCTGGATCTCTTGGGCCACATACGGGACTTTGTAGAGCAGGGAGAGGCTCTGGTTCCGCCGTTCTTCAATCACATGGAGATGCGTCATCACCTGCGAGTACGAGGTCGGGGGGAAGGAGGCTTTGTCACCAGAACAGCCGGGCCTGCCGGACACCCACCCGCTCTACCAAGGCCTGTGTTCTCCAGCAAAGCAGCTGGTCAGAGGGGCAGTAGGACTTGCCCCCCCAACCCATATTCACTGACCACTGCGGTGTAAGAAAGTGGGGTATTGACTCAGTGACTTAAGGATTCATCCACACGGAGTGCTCCAAGTTAAGGGAAACTTTAAAAAGTGTCATTACCCGACAGTATTGTTTAAAAAAAAAAAAAAAAAAGAACCCTCATTTGCACAATGTCAGATACTCAGGAAGGTTTTTCTGAGTGAAAGAGGAAACCAGTTGGTCGGTTTTTACCACTGGCCAGACTAAATGAAGTCACGAAAGAATGAAATCACTGGTTAAAAAGTAGATTTGTGGGGTGGGACCATTCATGGAGTGTGCTTAGTGAAGCAGCTGCTTGAAATGATTATCACTGTAAGCAAGAGGACAGGTGATTCCTGTTTAACTAAACGGGGCTTCCCTGGTGGCTCAGGTGGTAAAGAATCCGCCTACCATGCAGGAGACAGATTCCAGCCCTGGGTCAGGAAAATCCCCCTGGAGGAGGAAATGGCAACCCACTCCTTGCCTGGGAAATCCCATGGATAGAGGAGCCTGGTAGGCTAGAGTCCATGGGGTCACAAAGAGTCAGACATGACTGAGTGACTAAAACTTTCACTTTAACTAAACAAGCTATGCCTCCAAAGCTTCACACTGAGGTATAAACAAGCCTGATTTAACGAGTGATAACAAAGACATAGCTACCATATCTTCCATGCTCATTTCTTTTCTGAATGCAAAAGTTCCAAAGTAGTTCATCCAAAAAAAGAGGGGGAAAAGGTCATTAAAGTGGTCCCTGAATTTCAGAGCTTTTTATGGTGGAACTGGAGAAGGAAATGGCAGCCCACTCCAGTACTCTTGCCTGGAAAACCTCATGGACAGAGGCGCCTAGTAGGGTACAGTTCATGGGGTCATAAAGAGTTGGACATGACTGAGCTACTTCACTATGGAGGAAATAAGATTTGGGCTACCTCCGCCCCTATGACACAGTGAGTGTGAGGCAGGTGGCCACAGACCACACAAGGTCCTCGAGAAGGCTAATCCCACCAGTTACACCTGCCGCCACCAAGCTGTTCCTCAAGAGGGCGCTCTGAGCCAATGGATTAATTATATGGGCTTGAAGCCATTAACGTGAAGGGTCAAAATAAAAACTGAAGTTAAATGGAAAGAGGCTTTTATTGTAGATTGATGTCTCTCTGACCTTTAAAAGGAAGGATGAAAGCAATTTAATTTTACACTTGCCATTCTTTCAATCAAGTAAATTGATGGGAAAGTACCAGAGTCGAGTTGAGTGCCTTAGAGAAAAAATGCAAATGCAAAGGGAACCATCAGCTGCCTGGTCTGATCTCAGCAGTGGTGACACTCGCAGTCAGAGGATGGTTTCCTCGAGGACAAGACCAACCGCAGGCAGGGACACTGGGCATCAGGGGGTTTGGAGGACCCCCTGGAGCTGCAGAGTGAGGCGGCAGCCCATCACCTATGCCTCAAGCCAAAGTGCACAGGATCTAAGAGGCTCAGCGTGTTCGGGGTTTTCTAGACTTTACATAACACGACAGGGAACAGGCAAAGGCTAGTGTAATCTGGGGGCTGAGCTGCCCTAGAATTAACGGCTTTGAGCAGACGGTAAACAGCACGCAGCAGAGATGCTCTAAGAAGATGCTCCGCCTCCCGGGGCCCTCACTCGTGTGGCACCTGCCTCCTGGCTCGAAGGTTTACTGACCACACTGACTGAGGTCTCATCTGTCCTGCTACTCTAACCACATGAAACACGCTGCTTCTCTGTAAAATACTTCACAATAGTCTAGTTTTCTTAAAAAAAAAAAGAAAAGAAAAGAAAAGAAAAAAATGTGATTACACTGAAAAAAATTGAGTAGACCTGAAAAATTCTAACCTCTTGTCAGGATGCAAGCTCCCTGGCCTGAGCTTTCTGGAAGCCGCCCAAAGTCTGCTGGCCTCTTCTCCTCCTCCCCTACCCCGTCCACCTTCAAACACAGCCTCAACTCCAGGTCCAGCAGAGGCCCCGGGTCCCCAAGTCCTCCCCACTCTTTAGGAGCCCCATTTCTTTCACTGGCTGAACACTCAGCTGCCAAGGTGGGCTCGTACGTTAAAGGACAATTCTCCATTTTTACAGCTCACATAACTAACACCACACAACTGTGAGCTGCTCAAGGGCCCACAAGGATTCAACTGTGCAGTCAGATACTGGAGCAGAACCAGGCAGTGAATGCGGCTGGAGGGGAACCACACAGGGCCTCCGGGAAGTTCCCCCACAGTTACACCACACAAGCAACAGGAGGCGGGAGGGGACAGGTTCCCAGCCTGTGCACACCATGTCCCCACAGCCTGCAGAGCGCTGGATTTAGAATACGGAAAGTAATAGAGAAAGACCACTTATATCATTTCAAGGCCCTCTAGGAAAACTAACAGGCGAACTGTTTTAAAGGAAGCTAGTGGTCTTGTAGGCAAGTTCATTTCTATGAACACGAGAGTAAAACTCAAGTCGTATGCAGACAAAACCAGAACGAGAAAGCGGGTCCAGAAACAACCTGCTTTCAACCTACAGACGACTGCACAGACTGGTGGGATACAGCAGGGGACAAGACACGGGACCCAACGGCATCCAAACAACAACGAAACTGTACAAGACAGTCCCGTTTTAAGACGTGCTTGATATAGAGTCGGCCCAAACATTCGTTCAGGTTTTTGTACCATCTTATGGAAAAACCCAAATGAACTTTCTGGACAACTCAATGTTTGCCTAGAAAGAGATTTTAAATGTTAATTCTGGTGGTACCCTTAACCAGTAATAAACTGAAAGAAACTGACGTATCTCGCCAATACAACTATCCATCTCTAAGCTTCCAGAAACAATTTAAATAGAACATACTTAATATTAAAAAGTATGGGATACATATGTTTACATTTGTACCTTTGCAAAACCCAGCTCTTGGACCTACTGTCTCTGGAAATAAAAGGTCATTCTCCAGGACTAATTACAAGCAGCACGGGCCAGGGCGGTCTCCCCGCCGTCTGCCGTACCTGGGACCTCATCTGGGCCGCCTTCTCGGGGTCGACAGCCAGCACGTGCTGGTAGTGACGGAGGGTGTGGAGGCGGTCTTTGTTCTCAGCGCGGACGTAGCGCCGCAAGGCCTGAAGGATGCGATGGGGCTGCAAGACAGAACGGGAGTTTTCACGTCCAGAGACTACAGAACTGAAAACAGGCAGGAAAGTGAAGTTTTAAGAACTCACTGAGAATGTCAGCCTCAGCAAGGCACAGGAATGAAACCTGTACTCTGAAAAGCTTTCAGTTACCAAGTAATAAGAAGCTACCTTTCTAAGTAAGGTACCAAAAGCTAAGTTCCACAGTTATAGAGGATCCTCTACGGACAGTATTTCCCAGAACCTCTAGCCCACTTCCTCTTCTAGCTCAATCTATGCTGTTTCCTGAGCTCAGCATCTGCTGCTGTAAATACTCAGGACAGACCTCACTTGCTTAAGGAGGATACAGACAAACACCCTGTCCCCGCAGAGCAAGGCAAGTCAGAGCTGAAGGATCAAGTCTAACAGCACTGGCAGAAAAGAGCTGTGATATAAACTTGCTCATCGTCTGATTTAAAATAGAATTGGTTCAAAAGTCTTCATCCATGGGACACATGTTTTTATTCTTTGGAAGTAAGGCTACTATAAAAATGCACAAGTTGGGGAACTACCGACTAGCAACCCAAGGTTCTGCTTTTCCACGGGAAGCTGTGTCTGCACTGCGGCGGCCCCGAGCCGGAAGTGGTCCCACACAAGCCACCCTGGGCTTTAGGGCTGGGCGTGCTCACCCGCGGAGGGTCGGACTGCAGGGCCGCCAGGTAGTTCTCCAGCGCCACCCGGCGGCGGTCGTTGAGCATGGCCTCCACACGCGCCAGGTGCGTCTCCACCAGCTGCTGCTTCTCGCTGGCTGCCTCCTTCTCCAGCGCCTTCACCATGGCCTGGAAGTGCTGAAAGAAAGAAGGAAGGAACCACATGGGATCCATGCCCCTGCAGGCGTGCACGCACACGGGGGCAGACCCCATTCTGCCTCTCTGTGCCCACTGCCCCTGGAAGAGGCGCAGACTCGGGGGGAGCAGGGGTCGGGTCTGAGGGTTTTTAGAGGTGACCTTGAACATCGTAGGGGTTGAGGGCACCAATCCTCCTTGGTCAAAGAGCCTGTGTAACTAACTTATAGTCGGCCCTCCCTATGTGCAGTCCCACATCCACGGATTCAGCCAATCATGGATGGAGCGTTGCTGTGATGTCTACCACTGAAAATATCCATGTGTGGGGGGTGGATCCTCTGTTCAAGGGCTGACTGTACTTCTCCGTCTAACCAGAGCACATAAATCTGGGTGTCATGCAGGCTCCTCAGCACCTCTAGGGATGGAAATCCCAGCACGCAGAGCCCAGGCCTGGCCTCTCCATGTGCGCTGCGAGAAATGAAAGGCTGTCTTTCCCACACTGTAACACGGCGCCCCCAAACCACAGACCAATGGGGGACAGGCTGCAACACACAGCCCAGCCCCAGGGCAGGTGGTGCTGACCACTCAGACCACGTGGTGAAGGGCAGGCTCCCTGCAGGTGCCAGGCCAAGTCTGCAGACAGAATTTAAGGCTGGGGAGCTGAGGCCCCCCCACAAAGAGTGCATAAAGGGACACTTGTGGGTTTTCTAGGTTACTGGTGAAAAAGCAAAGGTGATTCAACATCACGAGCAGAGAGATTTTGGCAAAACATAAACACAAGCTGACTTAAACAGCAACCAGTGTCATGAGTCCCAAATCGGTCCTGTCAATTCCTGTGGACGCCCTCCTCTAGTCAAGGGGAAGGCAGCTGCTGAGGTTCTAAGATTACATTCTTACATCCAAAGTTAGAGATGAACTGGCATCAGAGAGCTCTATTTTCTGCTTTGGACTTTAATTAAGTCTGCCACAGGAAAAAAAAAAAAGCATTCACTTCTGCAGAAAACAAGGAGCAGCCTAAGAAGGACGATGCCTGAGGACTTGCCAGGAGAGGAGAAGAAACACAGCTGAGCAGAGGTTACTTCTGGGCATGAAAGGTGTGTGTGCTCTGCCCTGGGCTTGGGTTTCCCTCCATGGCAGGTGAGCAACTCCAGAGAACACCACTGGGAGGGAAAACGAAGCAGCGAAGACCTCCTTGTGACACGAACTCTGAATTAAAAGGGGGTGTCAACGTCCACCTTGTGGGGAGTTTGGCTCTGACCATATCCTGAAGGGTCTGCCTGGGGCCCCTCCCTGGAGGACACGTCTCACCTGAATGAGAGTCTGCCTCTCTGCTTTGGGGAGGTTCTTCGCTTGAAGTTCAGCCTCTTCCCATTCCTTCTTCACCTGGAACAAAGGTCAAAGCCACTATGACCAGATAATCTCTGGAACAATGGTCCCATTTTCTAAAAATACTGTGGGGCCCTGAACGTGATGTGGGAAGGCACACAAGGAGCGCGCAGCCCACGCGCCCACGCGCTCAAGGTCTGTCCAGGGCGGCTGCCTCAGGAGGTGCTGGCGTCAGTGCCCTGCTGGGGGAGCCCTGTTTCATGGCTGCCTCGTCCGTAACCTTGGGTGCGTTATTTGCCAGACTCTGTGCCTCAGTCTCCTCACAAGAAAGGGGAGGAGGGCTAACACCTGCTTCTCAGAACAGTAACAGGTTTCTCCCAACACACGAGACGTAAGGCTGCTGCCCAGACCTGGCAAATAGTCCCTTTTCAGTTTTCTTTCAACCCTTCTGGGTAAGTCTAGGAGAAAGCTGCACTTGCGTGGTGCTCCTGTTGCTCTGACACTTCCAACTCCTTTAAGGAAAAGAAACCCAGAGACTCAGACCTTCAGCAGGCAACAGTATCTAGCCAGAATGTTCTAACACTGCTTTCATTTAATGTACTAGTATCGTTACTCTCTTTTAATGGTAAATGATACTAGCTTTCTACTTACAATATTGATATAGAGTTCCCTTTTTCAGAAATAAAAAACTTAAAAAAAAACAAGCAGAACGTAATGTTGACAGGAAGTGCCTCCTGGCAGAACGGAACAGTAAAGCCCTGGGAGGGGTGACTCCACCATCACGGAGCTGGGGGAGGGGCGGGCACCAGTCCCATCCAGGGGACAGCCTCGCTCACACTCACACGCCTCACATGAGGAGGCGGTGTCCCTTTGCTTCAACTATGAAGCCCTGACACCACAAAGATAAGGGGCCGAGATTTACCCTGTCCATCCGGTTGCGGTGGCGGATTTCCAGCTGCTCCTTGGCCTTCTGGAAGCGTGCGTGCTCATTGTCGTCTGCAGACGTCTCGAAATACACGTCAACGTCATTGGTTGGCAGAGGAGTTGGGGGAACTGAAACAGAATGACCGGACGGTTCTCTCCGGGGCCCGGCCTGATGCTGAAGCTGCACGGTGCTCGGGGACGAAGCCCAGCTGGGCCTGCTGGAGGGACCGGTGTGTCCGGCACCACCTCAGAGGGGTGCGCCCATCTGGCGGGACTCCGCCCTGTCTTCCTTACCCAAAATCCAGCCGCCAGGCCCATCTGCACCCCCTGTACCTTCAGAACCAGTGAGGTACCTACTTGGGACTTCAGGGGCAGAGAAGAGAACACTTCTTACCCTCCCTCAGTTCCTGAAACCTTAAAACCTAAAATTAACTACCTGACCTACCCTTTTGGTCACTGAGTGCATCTGACCAGAGACAGGGCTGACGGCAGACGTGAAAAGGCACTGCAGGGCTCAGGCTGCCTTTTCTCCAGCTATTTTTAGGTCACAACTCACGCTGGGCCACTGATTCAACTGTATGTTCTCTGTACACAGACTGGGCAGAGAATGTCCAAACACCCCAGCTGCCTCTGCTTAGCTTACAGTCCCGCTGGAGGACCCTCAGCTCAGGCCCCCAGCAGAGACAACACGTCTCACAAGGACTTGCCGTGAAAGTGAAGCCACTCAGGGCTTTTCCATCCATGACGCTCGAGGGCCTCACCCGGCCACCACCCAGAGAACAGCCCATTAGAACAAACACTCCGCATGCCTAGTCCAGGTTCCTGGTGGCCCCAGGCAGGCGAGTGTCTGCACAAAGGAGCTTATCCGCATCCAGGAGCTGGAGGCGACAGGTTTACTTAGCCTCTTAAGAAATACCTGTGGCAACGCCGAACACCCCGACTCATTGGGGATTTCCCAGGGCAGGGAGGAATGTCAGGCAGCCTGCTCACACAACTTGTTCTGTCGGTTACACTTGAGAGCCACGTGGACAGCAGAAGCCAAATTCAACAAATTTCCATTCGGAGACAAACTCACCTGATTCCCAGAACCGCGTAACTTTAGCACAACGTGCGAGCAACTGGCAAACTGATGAGCATGAGCACAAGCCAGCCAGCCACTCCACGTGCTTCTGTCTGAGCGTCTCCCTTTCACCCTCTTACTGAGTTTTAAACCTAAAAGCTACGGCTCAAAGTCTTGTCAAGAATATCTGGTTCCTACATTAAGTTTAAATAAGGTCTCAACAGCCAATTTGCAGACTGTCACTAAGTCAGAATCTATATAGATTGCTTCAGAAACCACGTTCCCCATGACACTCAGGAGAATTTCAAAGCGCTGAAGTCCATCCGTGCCAACAAGCACGTCCCTCAGTGATGTAGGCCTGCAGCTTAAAGGCTTACGTGTTGGAGACAGAGCCTTTGGTTCATATCACTGGGCCGGATAAAGATAATATAAGCGCAAGCTGCGTCCACCCTGGAATGAAAGGGCACAGGAGCAGCAGACCTGGAGGTCTGGTTCTGAAGACAATGGACTCGGACCCGGAACCACATGCCCTCTGTGTGCAAGCAAACGGCCCAGGAAGCCAGCACACCCGCAGGTGCTGGTCCCTTTCAAGGGACAGTGACGCTACCATCTTCCAAAGCGCTCAAGTCAGGGGCTCCACAAGTGCACGGACACACTGCTTCTCCTTCCACAGTAACAGGAGACTCCGGTTCTGCAGACTTCAAAGCCGTTCGTGCTCTGACCACCTGCCGTCGCCTGGTGTCTCTTACTGCCCCGTCAACATTTGATCCTTTGGGTAAAGACTGCACCTCACGTTCAACATGATCTTTAATGACCTCGATTCCTCAGGCTTCCGCCACAAACAACGCTTTCTTGCCCCTTAGTTTAAGGAGTTTAACAAAGCAGGAAGAATCATTGTAATTTCTAGCTCTGTCTTTCCTGAAAGAAAAAGTTTCTGCCACTGATGTCCCCTAAGGGCTCTTTTTTTTTCTTTCATCTTTTCAATGATTTCAAATAAAAACTCCACAGAGCAGCGGCTACAGTGGGAGCACTAACAGTATACCATATCATATTAAGAGGGAACAAAAGGGTCTGAAGGAAACCTTTGAATGAAAAGCCATCAGACGCTAGAGCCAAAAATCTTTAGAGCAAATGACCAGGACTGGCAATGAGTGTCAGAATCACAAGGCAGAAGGGTCTGTCCAGTCAAAGGGTTTTCCTACACCCGGGTCAGAACTGCTCCAGATGAGAATCTTCAACAGGAAAAGGGCTAACTACGAAGAAAAGCAACCTATTGATGTCTGAGTGAACCATACTCCACTGAACGTGGAATTTCCTTTGTGACCAAAGAAAAAAAAACAAAACTTCCCTGTTCCCTAAAGCTCTGTGTGACCCAAGGTCCCCCAGAATACTAGGGAAACAGTCACCACCGCTTGTCTGCAGAGCAGGCTCCCTGGAGTGCATGAAGATGTTCCAATGTTCTCAGCGTCCCAAAGTGTCCTTACTGTCACCTCCTTGGAGAGCAGGCGTACCCCTTAGCGAGCGTGTGGGGGTTGGCAACAGGGCTGCTCAAGACCAGAATGAGGGACAAAGCCTGGACATGAGCATGTGCAGAACTCATGGCCTATCCGAGTGCCCTTCATGCCTTTCAGCGTCTGACAGCAGAGGGCAGGGCCTCCTTCCCAACAAACACAGGGGCTCCCGAAAGGGCAGGCCCCAGGCTCTCCCCTCGGGCAGGGAGGGAGCACCACCCCTCCGCCATCACCTCCTTCATCACCACCATCACCTCCTCCTCCTCCACCACCACCACCACCAGGCCCACAGCGAGCACAGGACACAGAAAACTGAGCTGACAACTGCCGACAGAAAAGCAGAGCTAGCTCTAGAAAGCACAGAGAGGAGGGCAGACCGACAGTGACACCGAGTGGGCGGGGAGCACCACACAGACGCGGCCACAGGACGCACGCCGGACGGGACTTACTCATCGCTTTACACACAGCCATACAATAATCCTCAGACTCAAAATTGTTCCTGTTGCCGCCGCAGCCGCCATATATAAAGCGCACGCACTTCCCCTTGGAGAGGTCGAAGTACCAGCGGGGCATCACGGCCCGGCACGGCCCCGTCAGCGCCTCCTGGGAGCAGACAGCTGTGTGGAAACGGTCAGAAGGTCAGCGGGGCAGGGCAGCGGCTTCGGGGGCTCACAAAGCTACAGACCAGCAAGGGGAGAAGGTCCGAGTGACACTGGACCTCAGCAAAGGCCAAGACGGGGTGGGACCCGGGGGTCCCGGCCAACCATTGCTGCCAGCCATCGCTGAGCATGTGGTCCTCTTCCTTCCCGAGGCAAGGGAGAGCCCTGGGCCCTGAGAACACTGAGCAGTGCTTTTTGCACTGTCTGGAGCTTAGAGTGGGAAAGGGCTGATGTGGAGGAACTCCACAGCGCACAGCTCGGGAGCCTCACATTTCTGGTCTGTGTAGTGGGGACAGCTGCCTGCCTTGGCCGTCTCAGGGGCGCCCCGGGCAGAGGAAGGCAGCGCGGGTGCAGAGGCAGTTTCAGTGGCGGTCACCATCGTAAACACTACTCAGGCCTCTGGAAAGCGCCAGTGTACATTTTCTGTTCTCCAAGGTTAATCACAAACTTCTAGACTCGGTAAGTCATCGGCTCCTGGATGAACCCTAAACAATTCTTCAGCTCCTAAATGGCTTCAGATATACAGTCAGCAGGGGGCTGCAAAGAAGTGGGCTAAAACATTTACTTTTTATTTAACGGTGAAATTGAAAGGGCCCTGATCCCTTACCAGCAGGTCATCAAATTCCAGATGCCCTGATGGCCAAGCAGGGCAGCCTACAGATTGGAACACACTTAGGAAAAGAACTAAAGAAGTGACGTCCACTCCAAAACCTGGGACTTTGGCCTCACTGAGGAAGGGGCTCCCGGGCGGGAACATCTCCGGCTGGATATGGGAGAATCCTGCCGGAGGGCAGACCACATGGTCTCTCTGATTCTCTAAGTCCTCACAATGCACATCACAGTTTCCTGACTCCATCAGTCCGCTGCCAGACCTGGTAGCACCCAGAGCTGACCTCACTTTTGGGGCATGAAGCCGCCCTCCTGGGAGGCAAGCAGCCTGTAAATGAATGAAAGAATATTAATAGATTGTAAGTAAATGATGGCCAGGTGGTCTACCTCTAACGTCATGAGTGATCTCCTCCTCCGCGGCGGCCCTGTAGCTGCTGGGCTCGGTGGGGCTCTCCTCATTGTAGTCATCTCCCTTGAAGGTGTCGTAGTAGTAGTCTCGGTCTTCCACCACCTCCTCCTCCCCCTCCTCCTCCTCCTCGTCGTCGTCCTCCTCGTCTGCAGTTGCCTCTGTGAAGTCTTCCAGATCTGCTTCAGTAGGAAACTCACTAAAGGTCACAACAAAAAAGGAAGGTCACCACCAACTGCTGCGCACAGAGAACCACTGACTCCCTTTCCCTGCTCTGAGCCTCGGAGCCCAGAGGCAGGGAGTAATAAGTTCAGCCCATCCCTGGTGGCTCAGACGGGGGGAAAGAATCCTGCAATGCAGGAGACCCAGGTTCAATCACTGGGTTGGGAAGATCCCCTGGAGGAGGGAATGACAACCCACTCCAGAATTCTTGCCTGGGAAATCCCATGGACAGAGGAGCCAGGTGGGCTACAGTCCATGGGCTGGCAAGGAGTCAGACATGACTGAGTGACTAACACTTTCACTTTTTCACTTTCACAGTGAGCTATGCTGCTAAAAGCCCTGAGCCTGGCCACCTCATCAGGAGCTGACCGCCAGGGAGCAGGGGCCGAGTGATCGTGCAAGAAGGTGCGTGGCCAGGAGGACAGGTGGATGAAGGCCACTGGTGCACCTGGGCTCAGCCACAGTCGAGTGAGATGTGCTGGCCCCGCCCTGGAGGAACAGGCTTCAGCCAGGAGCCTGGGTGCAGCAGCCACAGCAGCCCACAGGCTCAGGACAGAACTCACCTTTTATAAACGTCGTAGTCTTCCTCCTGATCCTCATCGTCGTTGTCATCGTCGTCCTCCTCGTCCTCTTTGGACACCGCAGTTTGGACCACCTTTGTCTGCGGGCAGCACACGTACTCGGTGCCGTGGAACTGGTCCACCCCGCAGGGCAGCAGCATGCTGTAGCTGTACAGGGTCATCTCCTGAGTGAGGCAGGCCTGGGGGCCCGGGAACATGGTCAGGAGACAGCAGTGCGCTCAGAGACCCCACCCCTAGCTCTCTCAGGACATAAGTGCACTCAGAGATCCCACCCCTAGCTCTCTCAGGACACAAGTGCGCTCAGAGACCCCCACCCCTAGCTCTCTCAGGACTCAGCAGTGTGCTCAGAGACCCCACCCCTAGCTCTCTCAGGACTCAGCAGTGCGCTCAGAGATCCCCACCCCTAGCTCACTAAATCACAGAAGAAGCCCTCACTAAATCACAAAGTTAAGCCTTTCTCGTGGACACATTAATTTTTTTTGCCAAAAAGTTGTGACGCTACTACTTTACAGATTTACAAATTTCGCTTAACCTGCAATGGGAACATGTTATCTGGCCCAAAACAATGAAAGCCCAAAGGTGGAAAAAATTAAGGCTGGGGTGGTGGTGGTGGTGGTGGTTTCTTTGAGTCATTATCAACACTGGTTAACAGTGGTCAGTAATAACATGCATTCTTCAGCGGTGAGGAATTCAAATTACTTCATAATTAGACAAAATAAAGGCAACCGACAGGGAAAACCAACTAAACTTGGAGGACACGCTACGGAAGCTCATCCTCCTCAGAGAAGAGTGAAATGACTTCTGGTCCCGTCAGCACGCACGTCCACACAGATCTTCTGTAACTGGATATTTCCACACAGGCCTTGGGGTCTGCGGCAGCCTTACTGGATGCCCTGCCGAGAGCTTCTCAGCAATCCTTTTAACGTTCTTGACTCCAGGCGCTGGACTGTTAATACTGTACTTCCTTACCAAAATAGCTATTCTTCTTCCAAATATTTTTAACTTAGAAGACACAAGTAATTGTAAACTTTGATGAGATAAAGGGGACAAAACTGAGTTAAGAAGACTATTATTCTTCTGGAGAAACACGCTCCTCTCTCTCCTGACAGGAGCGGCAGCCCCTGACGCTGCCGGCCGGCCGTTACCTCTTTGACCACGGTGTGCCAGCGCTGGTGGTTCTCGCACACCTCCATCCGCTCCTTGTGGAAAAACAGGCACTTCTCTGGAACTAGCAGCACATCACTGACAAATTCACCCACTGGAAAAGAGAAGCTTTGTCAGGAGCAAACCTGATCACGATTCAAGGTGAAAACGACCCTGACTGCGGGTCACTGGGACGGTCACGCAGCCACGTGCAGACAGGAGCAGTCTCTGACGCGCGTGAGCTGAGCTGCAGCTCATCTGCAGGAGCCAACTGGACGTTTCGGCTCCAGGCCAGCAGACACACAGCCGTGACGCCTGGGACTTCCTCCCTCCTCCCCACCCTCCATCCCTTACTCCCGGCAGGGAAAATGGGAAGAGGAGCCCATCAAGACCTCAAACACACACGTCGACTCCCCACCACCTCTGACTTCACACCAACAACAGTCCCAGCCTCTCACTCCTCTATTTCTGCCCACATTGCGTCAAGTAACAAAATGTCCAGGAAACTGAGACTGCCTGTTCTCCCAAAGTACAGGTGAACTTTACTTTAGCCCTCTGTGTACCTACAGACACCTCACTCTAAGACAAACCACCACTGTGATGACTGATCCAGGTACAGACTGTCAGTGGAGAGTGAATGGAAAATGGGGAGAGATGTCTTTGCAGAGGGAAGGTCTGGCAGACACAACTTTACCCGGGTGAGTGATAAGCTGATGGAAGTCATGTTCTGAGAACACATCACCTAGACGTCTTTCTGCTACAGTCATCTGGCTCTACTGCTAAGTCACTTCAGTCGTGTCCGACTCTGTGCGACCCCATAGATGGGAGCCCACCAGGCTCCCCTGTCCCTGGAATTCTCCAGGCAAGAACACTGGAGTGGGTTGCCATTTCCTTCTCCAATGCATGAAAGTGAAAAGTGAAAGTGAAGTCGCTCAGCCGTGTCTGACTCCTAGTGACCCCATGGACTGCAGCCTACCAGGCTCCTCTGTGCATGGGATTTGCCAGGCAAGAGGACTGGAGTGGGTTGCCATTGCCTGGCTCTAATTATACACAACGAGAGGATGAGATAGTTGGACGGCATCACCAACTAGACTGACGTGAGTCTGAGCAAGCTTCGGGAGTTGGTGATGGACAGGGAAGCCTGGTATGCTGCAGTCCATGGGGTCTCAAAGAGTTGGACACGACTGAACTGAACTGATACACAACAATATGACAGAATCGTATTCAGAGATATTGTGTTAAACAAAGGGCCTAGACTGTCAAAAATATTATTGTCATAAAAGACTCAGGAACTTCCTTAGGGGTCCGGAGGTTAAGACTCCACTCTTCTACTTCAGGGGGCACAGGTTAGATACTTGGTTGGGGAACTAAGACCCCACATACTACCAAAAGAATAAATAAAAGATTCAAAAGGAAAAGCTGAGGAACTGTCTAGATTAAATATAATACATCACCCTTTTTTCAAGGGAGCTGCAAAGGACATTATTTGAACACTAAGGACAGCTGTCCCAAGTGTGACTGCTGTACCACAGTCATAACACGAGAACACCCTTGCTCTTAAGAAGCTGAAAGCTACTTGGAGGTGAACTATCATAAAGTCCCAACTCACTTTCAAATGGTTTAACAATGAAAAGTAAGTAAAGTGCACAAAATAGACAGAGTAAGACGGATAAGGCAAAACTGGAAGCCCAGGTAACAGGTATAGAGTTCACGACTGCATTTACCATAGGTCTGAAGCTTCTCAAAAATAAAAAGCTGGGGGGAAATTACACATAGCTGCTTAGAAAATAGAGCCCTTATCTTTTAGAAATACATGCTGAAATATTAAAAAAAAAAAAAAAAAAAGGTATCTGTGATTTGTTTCCAAATAATGAGGGGCTGTTGGGAGTGGGCCACAGATGGGGTAAGGGTAGTCCATGAACTGATGCCCATTTGATTGGGCAGTGGGCACATGGTGGGTAAGGCGATGATTCTCTCTGTGTCTGGGTATGTTTGTAATGTCCATAATAAAAGGCTAGACACTCTGGGTCAGTAGGTCCAAGGTGGGCCTCAGTGATCTGCACTCAACGAACATCCCAGGCTCTTCTGACGCATCATGGACAGGCCTCACAGGGCCCAAGTGCAGGACACCGAGGTGGTGCCGGCTCAGGGGAGACGCGATAAGTAGGGAGGGGAAAGGAGGCGGGCAGGCTCAGCTCTGACGTTTTACAACAGCAACAACAACAAAACAACAAAAAGGAAAACCTAATTAGGAAATTGTCTGGCAAGAAAGGTCTTGGGGGAATTCCCTGGTGGTCCAGTGGTTAGGACTTGGTGTGTTCACTGCCAGGGCCCGGGTTCAAGCCCTAGCGGGGAAACTAAGATCCCACAAGTCAAGTGGCAAGGTCAAAAAAAGAAAAGTTGTAGGGCCTGAACTGGTGTGAAGTCTACACGTAGACCAGCTTCCCAGCCTCACCACAGCCTCAGGCCTCAGTCTCTGGGAGGCCAGGGGCAGCCCCTGACCTGCTGTGAGGGGGAACACACTCTCTTGTCTTCACAAGCAGCTGCCCCATATCAAAACAGCCCTCCACAGGGCAGTGAGGTTTCGCTCCACTATTAGCACAGGGACTTTGGGGGCCCAATAGCTCAATTTGACATTAATGCAGGAATACAAAGGTGAATTACACACACTGCTGCCCTCGAGGGCCCCAAAGGCCCCAGGGAAGTAGAAACAAAAGTTTACCATCAACCAGGCTTACAGTTGCAGCTTAGTATAGGCAAAGCCCAGTGGCAAACCAGGATTCAGCTCCACTGGGGAAGCAATCTGAGGCTCAATCTAAGTAGAAATCACTTGAATTCTGACATCCAAGTACCAGCTCTCATTGTTGACAATAACTGTATTTACTTGGCAATACATTTATTTTTGGTTTTTATTTTGGCCCCGCCTCGAGGCTTCTGAGAATAAGACATCACAGCAACCATCCCCATCCAAAAATCCTTCCAGAAATAAATAAGGACAGAAACAGCCACAGGCTCACAGAGCTCCCTTCTTTAGGTGCAGGAGTCCGTGTGTATATAAATGTCAGAGATGACTAACTCCTTCCCCAAAAATACTAGTACCCTTGCCTCTTCACACTTCACCAACTCTGTCCCACTCAGACCAGCCTGTTTAGATAAAACTTTATGGATAACGAGGCAACTAGTAGTAATGTCAGCTATAAGATTCAGTTTGAGGGGGAACATCGAAGTGTAACTTCTCATTGAATATATAAGTACCAGTGAAAAAGAGCCACACTGGGAAAGATCGAGTTGCAAAGGCTTATGGACAAGGATGCAAAAGGAAGAAATGATTGCTAGGTACTATCTATCTATTGTGTAGATAGCATTCAAGAATGCTCTTTCATTTCCTTAAGTTTGAGAGTTTTACAGAGAATGAATGAAACCTCGTACCCAGAGATGCGTTACAGCCAAACGCAAAGAAAAAACATCTTCAAAACCACATCACGCAAAACCTTTCAAAAGCCTCACACCACTGCAGGGTCCTCAGTTTTAAATAAACTGTGTTAAGCGCATGCAGTGTCCTTTCCCCCACCCAACATTTTTAAAACAAAGTCATTACTATGTATTTTAAATACTGTTACTCAGGTGCTGCCTCTGTTAGTTTGCTACGCATGAGAATGAGAAAAGCAATGAATCCCATGTTAGGAAAGGTTTTGATGAAGGGAGGGAGGGGAACAGGTTAAGTTAATGGTTAACAGAATTAGCCACACACAGAGAACAAAGCAATGGATACTTAGAGGGAAGGGGGGTGGGAGGAACTGGGAGCCTGGGACTGACGTATACACACGATTAGGTATGAAATAGGGAACCAACGAGAGTGGACTGTACAGCGCAGCGAGCTCTACTCAGTGCTCTACGGAGACCTGGACGGGGAGGAAATTCAAAAAAGATCTGGAAACATGGCTGACTCACTGTGGTACAGCAGAAACTAACACAATACTGTAAAGCAACTATACTCCAATAAATATTAATTGAAAAATAAACACATCCACAGAACTACAGAGGCTGTCTACTTTTTGTTAAACTTTTTATTTTACATTGGGATATAGCTGACTAACAATGTTGTGACAGTTTCAGGTGAACAGCAAAGGGACTCAGCCATACATGTACATGTATCCATTCTCCCCCGACCTCCTCTCCCATCCAGGCTGCCACAGAACACTGCAGGCTGTCCTCGCTTAATACTCTGTGTTAGTCCATTAAGCTTCTATGACCAAATCTGCCCAAGTCACCCAGGTTTCAGATGTGTGAACATAACTCAGGTGTGTTGACGCTGAGTGGTCAGGATGAACACACTCACCATGTTTGGAACAACCCTCCTTCTGGGTGATAAAATGTTACAGTGGTCCCCAAGTTCGCTCTGACTGTTCATACAAATGCATGGAGTCAGAACACCCTTATCAGCTGAGCCTTCAGATGGGCAGGTGGCACAGGGCGTGGCCGAGGCCGCCCTGACGTCTACAGCAGCTACGACTCACTCCTTCAGCTCCCGAACACTAAGCACAGAGTCTGATCTGGCTGGCGATACAGGACTTCAGCAAAATGTGTGGGCGAAGTAAGGGGACCAGAAGTCCACCCCTCAGGCTGCTGCAGTACTATGCGCGCTAGGGCTGTTAACAGTCATTTCAGACTCTCGACGTGAACGAAGCTGGGCCACTCTGAGGGCAGCGTGCTCACTCAGGGCTGTAGAGAAGGCTCACCCTGTTAAGTCAGAGGGTGCCCACAACGAGAGAGGCAGAGTGAGCAACCAGACAAGTCACCTATCAGTGCCAGAAAGCTGCGAGTGTCCAAAGGTCCCCAGTAAACTCCTACAGCCCTTGGCTTCTTGGCAGGTGAAGTTATCTCACTGTGAGCCAAGTGAAAATGAAATGTAAGGGACTTCCCTGGCGGCCCAGTGGTTAAAACTTCACCTTCCAATGCAGGGGGACATGGGTTCAATTCCTGGTCGGGGAGATAAGGCCCCATATGCTACGCAACATGGCCAAAAAATAAAAATTAAAAATATTTTTATAGTTTAAAAAAAATTTTTTTTCAAAAAGAAAAGAAAATGTGAGACCGGGGACCCTGACTCCCTGAGCGGTACCCAGAGGCCCCAGGATGCTCACCGAGACACTTGAATGGGATCACGATGTGGCTCTTGCACTGCTTCTTGTCCCTCCGGCACCAGTTGTCCACACTGACCGGCTGGTTTGCCTCCATCACATTTGTGATCTGTAGCTCTGGATACATCTGCAAGGGACAGGGAACACGCACGGTAAACGGACTTTGTCCATAACAGACGGACACTTGCTGGGCAAGTGAGGGCGAGGGTCTGTGTGCTCAGCTTCGCCATCGTCCTCTGTAAAGGTGAAGACACCTCCGCTGCCCGGTTCCAGCTGAACTCCTCCTCAAGTACAGACATTCTGTGACCATTAGCTTTCTTTCGACAGGCAGACTTCGGTACACTTCTAACACATCTTCTCTTTAAAAGGACCTACAGAAGCAGCAAGTTTTCACCCCGAAACAAGTCTATTAGGTATTGAGTCCACTTACAGGACATGCGTAAATAGCCGAGTTCATGAACTAAAACATTCGAAAGGCAAGTCTATGGAAGTGTCTGTTAATGAAACTATACAATAATATTCCAGCCCTGACCCCAAAGGCTAGTTTTGGCAAGAAGTTAAAACATCTCATATCCTTTTCTACATCAAGTGTTGACCTGAAAGGTCTGTTCAATCAGACCTGAGAGAATCCCTTACGATACTGGTGGCTCCTGGCTACAACCTACAAATGCAAAACACAAGCACACATGTGACACTGGGCCTGCTTCACGTCTTCCTGTGACACGTGGGAAGCCAGGGCTGCATCTCTATGGCCCCGGTCAAACTCCTGCAGTATTCCTTCTGGAAAGACCCAAGAGCTTGCAGCACGCCTGGGCCAGGCGCACACTCAGAACAAAAGCCTGCTGCCTGGTCATTACAAGCTTGGTCTTAGGTCAGAAGAGGAGAATGACAGAGCACCTATTTCTAAGGTTAATAGGCTCACACATGACCCAGAAAGAAAAGCATCTTTAAGCTTCAGGCAGCACGCTCACCTCCTGACAATACTGGAGAACTTCTTCTTTTGTGCCAAAGCAGCTCTGGGTGCCCGATGGGTCAGGCTCCCACCTCCCAGTCTGGATGTTCACATGCATGTTTAACTTCCCACAGAACATTGCAATCTGAGGTTCGGCGACAGCGAATCCTGTTCCAGCGCTGGCTGCGAGGGCCTACGGAGAGAAAACAATTACAGGGTCACTCCCTGGAGCCAGCAGTGACAGTACAACTGACCTTTAAAAACTCTTCATTAGTTACTATTTCTTCTTCATAAACAAATCCTTTTCCCAGGAACAAAGCCAGAATAAAAAAAGAGCTTTGGACGTCTACGGTCGAGAGAAAGGTGGGTGAGAAACGTAACCCCCTCTCCACCATCTGGATACTTCTGACCTGGGAACAGATCATCTGCCTGCAGTCCCCTCCAACACAAGCAATTCTACTTCCCAGCCCGGAACACACCAAGCCACAGAGTACAGAATGGCAGAAGTTCCAGGGATTTTCTATTCAGTTCACTCACACAACAAAATTTTATTGAGCAGCTACTATCTTTGCACAGCAGCATGCTAAATGCTTAACACGCAAGGACGAGCCAAAGATTACGTTCCCTGCCTGCAAGGGCTTACGGTCTAGTTCACAGTCGACCCTCACACAGAAAGTGTGATCCCATCCCAGACACCCTGAGGAGGAAGAGAATGCAGAGCTGAAGGAGCCTACGGTACAAAATAGGGATGTGACGTAGGCCTGCGAAGGAGGTTGACTGGGGAAGTGTCCCAAAGAGTGACACTGGGCATCTGTGTGGGGAGTGTCGACTCAGAGTCTGCTGAGGCCCTAAGGGAGGTGGGTAGC
The DNA here is from genome assembly GCF_027580195.1 of Bos mutus. Taxonomy (NCBI): domain Eukaryota; kingdom Metazoa; phylum Chordata; class Mammalia; order Artiodactyla; family Bovidae; genus Bos; species Bos mutus. The sequence continues at coordinate 36,086,698 of NC_091645.1, forward strand.
ACGTAGGGTCCAGACTGGACAATCCTTAGACCAAGGAAGGATGGAGTGCTGAGCATTTTAAGTATAGCCTTAATATTTCCAAACGCAGCTCTGATGCTCTCTGTATGCATGGGAATGGCTCAGGAGCTGGAGAAATAACAGTAGCTCGGGTAAGACACCCCTGGGAGACAGGAAAGGCTCGGTGATGATGGTGAGGGGGTGTGATACATGAAACGGGAACACTAAAAGGGACTTCAAGAACAATTTCATCTCGTGTTAGGAAAAAAAACCCCAGCTATTTGTAGCCATTAACAGCTCACAAATTACAGGTGACAAAAAACATTTAGGTATGATGAAGCTCCTGCAGTCTCATGCACTAGAAAAAAACACAGGCATCTCTGCGTCTGCAGATACACCAATATTCACAGCGACAACCACAATAAAGTTTTGTTGTCTCTCCTAATATAAAGATTTTTTCAAAACAGAAATTAAACATCTTTTTAAAAACGTGAAAACTTGAGGGTCGGGTTAGATTATATGGTCCATTATGACCTTTTCAAAAAGAGCAAAGAGCATTAATATTAAATGGTTTTCCTATTAACAGGAGAAAACAGATTTGGCTTTTAAAATATACAGAAAGTCGTGTTTTCCAGCCAAGTCTCCTTGATCTGTGCTGAGGGACTGATTACAGACCTGAATGGTCCTTCCAATCAGAAGCCTACGTTAAATTCTGAAATACCACATTTTCCAGGACCAACTTACCACCTGTGCAAGTTTTGCTTTGCAGCTTATTAAAATTAGCCTGCTTTCCACTAGCATGAGACAAGGAAGCATGAACACTTGCTCGATAGTGGGGGGAAAGCTAATCTGGATCTAAAATGTTGCCAAGATCAATCAGGGCTGAGAAACACTTCAATGAGATCCAATAAAGAGAACAGTCAGCAACTTTATTAAGTAGAATAGATCGCTGCCCTACTGTGAGGAATAATCATTTATTAAAGTAGAAGACAAATAACTATGCCTTCAGAATAATTGATTGTGAAGCTACATACTGGAGTTAAGTCTTGTCTACTTCAAAGAAAGAAAAAAAATATTTAAGGTACCTGGGGAAAGAATGCACAGGTAGTACCCTAACTCAGGGGTCTCCAACCTTAAGTATCTAATGCCTGCTTATCTGAGGTGGAGCTGATGTCATTACAGAAATAAAGTGCACAATAAATGTGCTTGGATCATCTCAAAAGCACCCCCTCACCCTGGTTTCTGGTGTCAAAAAGGTTGGGGACCACTGCCCTAGTGGCATTTAGCTCAAATAGATCATTAAAAGGTATAAAGAGGCATAAGAGAAATATGCTTAATTCTCACAATAGCTGGAGATACGCACAAAAAATGCCTCTTGTACTGGTCCTTCTTCTTCTGGGAGCCATACTAAGGCTCAGGGCTAGTAACCTGGGTTATGATGCGAAGGAAAACGAGCATGCAGCACACAAGGGGGTATATACAGAGACAGAGGGGAGCAGACCCCAGGATGCACTCTGCACTGAAACCAGTATTCTCAGCAAATTCCTTCCTTCCAACTCGTCAAAAGCTTAGACAGAAATAAACCATCAACGGGTCAGGAAATAGTATTTCCTAGTGGCTTAGACGCTCAGTCATGCCTAACTCTTTGTGACCTCATGGACAGTAGCCCGCCAGGCTCCTCTGTCCATGGAAGTCTCCAGGTAAGAACACTGGAGTGGGTTGCCCTGCCGTCCTCCAGGGGATCTTTCCAACCCAGTGATCAAACTTGCATCTCTTACGTCTCCTGCACCGTAGGTGGATTCTTTACTACCATGCCACCTGGGAAGCCCAGTATTTCCTAAACCTGCTACAAATGAACTACTATGGTTAAACATGAAAGATGCTGAGCAACAGTTTCTAAATTCTGGACTAGACTTATGGATATATACAACAACATGGCTAAATCTGAAATCAGATTCGTGGTTATCCATAACAACTGGGAAAAAGGACAAGAATATTTTTGAGCAATAAAATTTTTTTTAAGTTGTAGTCTGGTAATAATTGCATGCATATAAACACTTTTCCCATCTCAAAAAATGGTATATTCTAATATTAAACAAGTGGAATGCCAGGGTGGGATCTCAGGGGTGGTATCTTATCTTTCAGAAGTACAGGGGCAAGGGAGGGAAGCCATTTGCCTCTTATATTCCAAAAATGAATATAGGTAAGAAGCAGTGTCAGTTACGTGAGCTCACCCAGGCCACAGAGTGGGCGTGGTCAAGATCATGGAGGCAAATGCCCATCACACAGCAGATGATGGTCCATGTGTGGCTGTTGGTTGAAAGACCACAAAGGTTCTGACTGTATGAATGCTCAGTTTACGGGTCAACCACGGAGGTCAGTACACTCGTGGTAAGTGCACTTAATCTTTGTGTAGAGAGAGTCAACAGCATCTTCCCCAAAGAAGATCTCAAACACCCAAGGGTAAAGCAGCAGGAAGCAGCAGCTTGCAGCCACAGCTCCTCACATCAGATAACACCAAGGAAAAGGAGGGCAACTGGAATCGGTCCAGACAGCTCATATGCTGCCGTGATTCACTTCTGAGTTCAGAAAGATTAATCCTTGTGGTCATCAGAGACTCTCAAGAAGGTATCATTTGGAATATAAAAAGCCTCTGCGGACCGCATCCAGGAATCAACTAATCAAACATACCCTAACCTTACCTACAGTACAACAGGATTTTTTTTGTTGTTTTTTTGTTTTTCCTGTAATGCTTGTGCTTTTCCTTTGAAAATGCTCTTATTTAATGTGCTCTCCATTTTCTGAAGCATACACTGTGCTTTGATCCATTACATCAACATATAAATCAATCTGGTTCTTAAATCTAACATGTTACAAATGGGATTTTGCTGCCAAGTCAGCACTTCTGACATCCTGTGAACCTGGAATCCTCCGCCAGAGAAAATGAATGCCCCATGCCAGGGCGCTGTGGCTGGCCCTTGATCTGTGCATGCTGCAGCACTTTCAAGGCTTTGAGTACAAATTGCATCAATTGCTTTCCTAGCCCAGCACTTCCACTTTACTTAATAATTCATTCTTAATAAGAAATCCCATTCTATTAATTTGGCTCAGGAAAAGAGTTTAGCTACCTGAGGATGGAAATTCAACTTGGTTAAAAGTGCTCTAGTAACTTGGTTGAAAACCTGAAATGGCTTAAAGCAACAAACAAATAGGAACAAACAGAAATCTCATCCTAATGCTGATCAAGGGTCTTTAGTCATCACCCCAGGAGAAGCATCTCCTGGGCCCACCTCAGCCCCATCTCCCTTCACAAAACTGCTCCCCCATCCAAAGCAAACAGGTAATCCATTACTTCCTCACTAAAGCTACTGCCCCAGGATCTGATTTGGCTCCAGGCTCTGTTGAGAGTGCCTGCCATGGAGGGAGCATCCTTCAGAGAGCAGGGCTTTATCCTGTTCCTTAGGGAGTCTGTTTCCTGGCACAGGAAGTGCTCCCGTGGTCTGGTCCAGGGCCACACAGCTTCAGCTCCCATCATAGCACTGAACAAGCAGCGCCTACTTACCACTGCACAGGCGTGACATAGACAGACTCTTACTCAAAGACACTTTTTAAAAAATGAAGTCAGTAAATGACAATCTACTCATGGATGTGAAGATCCTGTATTCATTTCTGTCTGCTCAAGTTCTGAATGGCACTTCACGATTCCTAAATTAAAATGACTTAAGTCTGTGTCCACATACCTGTGGCTAAGATTTACTTAATCGAGCAAAGTTTAACAAAATCCATAGTTTCAAGGTTATTGCCCCAATACATTAACTACAAAAGGGAAGACAAATGACTTCACAAGTGGTCTCCAGCAATAATTCACATTAAGAGGACAGATGAGCAAAGACGCACCGATGGCTGTCCTGAACTGGAGGCTACAGACAAAAAAAAAACAGATGCAACGTGGGAGCCCAGACAGCATCCTACAACAGGAAAAGGACACTGGAGGAAACCTGGAGCCGAATGTGAACACAGCCTGTGAGTCAGTTAACAGCACTGTACCAGGGTCCACCTCCCAGCTTTGATAACTGCACAAGGGTTATGTCAGATGTTAATATGAAGAGAAAAACAGTGTTAACGTATGGGGGAACTCCCTCTAGTATTTCCGCAACTTTTAAAATACTCTAAAGTTATTTCAAAATAAAACAGCTTTGTTTTTTTTTTTTAATTCTGTTCCTCACTTGCCTGAATCTGACTGTGACTGCAAGGTTTCAATCTGTCAAAAGGAAATGAAACATTTTGGCAGGACAACTAGCAAGTAAATCAAGCAGGCCCAATACCTGAAAAACTGTTTATTCTGAACACACCATAATGTAGTAAAACCCCATGTGTATATACATTATATCTGATTTCTCTCCAGTGGGGGGACTACTACAATCCTGCCCACAACCTAACGTGTACGAGACCCCACTTCTATTACTGTCCAAAGGGTGACTGTTGTCTGATGCCCCAATTACGTCTTCCCCAGCAAGAGTGAAGCTTTCAATTGAAAAAAGCTCCAGGGACTTCCCTGGGGGTCCAGTGGTTGAGAATCTGCCTTGCAATGCAGGGGACCCAGGTTCAGTCCCTGGTCTGGGAACTGGGATCCTACATGAAATGGGACAACTGTGCCCATCGTGCTCCACAACTATCGAGCCTGCACTCTGGAGCCTGCATGCTGCAGCTGGAGAGTAGCCTCTGCTCCCTGCAACTAGAGGAAGTCTGAGCGCAGCAACCCACAGCCTGTGTGCCGCGACAAAAAGCCAGTGGGGCCAAAAATAAATAAATAAAAATAAAAAAGCTCCAGGCTTCAAACATTTTAACCTACTATTTAATAAAATAGCAGAATTCTTGTTGAGCATTTTCCAGCTTTCGAAACAAACAGAGAAGCCTGCGCTTAAAAGGGAGTTTACATGACACCAGCTAAAAATCCTCGGTCTCCCTTTTCTTAACATTTGGACTTAATTCTAATTAGAAACTGGTGAATTAGGCTAGGCGGAAGAACTCTAAATGTAAAAGGCCATTTTTCTTCCACTGACATATGCCAGCTGTCAGGTATCATTTTCGTAGGCAGTAATTTATACAAATGATCCTGCTTTTATTAGAGCTCTAAATATTCAAGTATAGATGAGGTATCAATTCCAAGACTGAAAGCAGTTTAGAATGTCTCCAAGGCTTTTGACAGGAACGTGGTGGTCTGTCCATCTGGGCTACACTGGGAAGGATGCAAGCATTAAGGTTTAAGAGCGGTCTGTCTTTAAGTGTTTCAGAGATGAGAGCTAATAGTCTTTTATAAAGTTACTGAAATACAGAAAACACTTTCACATATTAAAAAAAAAAAGCAGAACAGTGTTTATGGATTTAGAATTCTCAAATGAACAAATTATCTACAGGTTCCTGTGTTTCTTTCCAATTGCCCATAATAAAATAGGAACTCTACAAAACTGACGCCCTTGGGTACAGAGGTCCTAGAGACGATGGCTTTTCCAACCATCATCTCCTGACCCCAGAGCAAGTGCATGACATGATGGCTAAGAGCATTGCTGTACAGGGCGGACGAAGTGTGACTGAGTTCTGGCCCCACCACTGACGAGCTGTCCCACATTTGGGAGGTTACCTAAGTAACCTCCTGGACCCCAGTCTCCTGTCTATAAAATGAGGACAATAATAACTAGACACCATAGTGATGTTTTGAGGTTTAATGAGTTTCACACACATCAAGTGCTTGAAATAGTGCTTGTTACATAGGAGTTCTTCAAGTGTTGGCTAATATTATCAGGCTTTAAACTTTATCTGTAAAATAGGGCTACTGACACACTACTCCTCTCAGGCCTCTTGTGGGATTAAATTAAGAGAATGCAAAGAAGCACTAAGCAAAACTCCTGACTCAAACGTCAGCATTGTTATCATCGGCTGGCTCTTGAAGGCATCATTCTCTCAGGCTACAAGAACAGGGGCTTAAGTCACGGGTGTACCACATGACCAGTCACGTCCCCACAAATCCATGAAATGGGGTGAAGATGGCACCTTCCTTTTCTACCTTTGAAATCTGGACACACCAGAGTGGGCTGCATCCACGCTCCATGTTTTATTTTGAGGGAATTCAGTCATCACAGGTTCACATGATGATTTAGTACTAGGATACCATAGAAAAAGAGAAGCACCGGGGTTGTTGGCTTCCCGGTTCTGGTTTGGCTTCCTGCTCAAAGTGAGGTCAAGATGAATGTGTTTCCTATCAAAAGGACACTATGTTATTTCCCTAAATCTTGAGGGCCGTTCTCTTGAGTTAACTGGCTAAGTAGCCTTGTGGAGGTTATTCTCTTCCGACCCCAGTTATCCCTTTCGGGCGACGTAAATACAGCGTTACCCAAATGTTAGCTGTTTCAATAAATGACACCCGTGGTATCAGCTCTGGCTCCCATTACAGCAGACAAAAGTCCACGCTCCTGTAACTCTTGACACATGAGACACGCAGCTTGCAAAAGACAGCTTCCTCACTACATAAAAATCTGCCCGATTCCCAAGCAAAGCAGTGACCCGTCATGTTTTGAAGGCTGTGACCTGCAGAGCTCAGAAAGCTGGGATGGTGGAGTGTGAATAGTAACATCAGACGATCTCCATGGTGTGAACTTGGCCTTCCCCTTGGCAATCACTGGCCAGTATTACCCAGGCAGCAACCAAGGGCCTGGGAGACAAACAGCCCAGGCAGGCTTGGCAGGGGTGGGGGAATAGGCATGTTTCCTAAACCTTAAAAGACTGAAATGATTTCAAGTTACTAACACCAGGAAGTACAAAGATTAAATATTATTCATTAAATGTGTTCACTCCAAATCATTCTTATGGACTCACAGATGACAGAAACACTACAAACAATGGAGCACTTTCTGTGGCATAGGCGAGCACAATCCTGGCAATATTCTCAGAAATTATAAGCATACTTCTAACTGATCTGATGCTTTCTAGTATTTTGTGTATTTTAAATGCATTAGGTCAGTCATTAAAAATAAGGTAATTTGGAGGCATATTTCGAGTATTTTATATACTTGAAACATAATAAATCATACTTCTTTTAATAAATTCTATTCTTCAGATAGATTTAATTCACTAAAATAAATACTTAGTGATTTTACCAAGCTTAAAATGGGTAACTATCCAACATGTCAGCTCTTGCTGCAATGCTCTGACTTCAAGATGTTCTAACCACAAACGTGATCGGTCAATGTCAGATACTGGAATTGATTTCACTGGATCTTTTTTCCTTTAAGTAACTGGGAAAAGATAACAAACAAATCCATGCAGCAGCAAACATCCCCACATAAACACTCAGGACAGTTTTTCCTGGTGTTTGAAGGCAGGGGGTTCACAAACACTTGTCGAGGGCTGCTGCAGTCTGTAACACGGTCCTCATGCAAGTAAGAGACGCCTGGCGAGCAGGTGCACACGTGAATGTGGATGGCGCTAGCTGCTCACTGCCCTACTTGAGAAGTGACTGTCCTGAGTTCTAAGGCACTCTTCTTTCTACCTTCTGTCTTAAATCATTTTTCATAGGATGACAGCAGTAGGAAATGGGTAGTCTATTTTAAAAAATATGTTCCTTCTTTAATATTAAGAACTGACAACCTTAACCAAAATTTTTTTCTTAGCTTTACTATCCCATGAAAAACAAAGCATTCGCTCTTTATTTCTAAGGTTCTGTGATGCTGAATGGAAAGGGCAGAAATTCTTTACAGATAGAAAATAAGACAATTTGCCAGGATGACTTGCACAAGGCAGGGAGAGGAAACGCACACTTGAAAATACAAAAAATGCCAATTTCCACGTGTGATTCTGTGAAACATGTCAGTGTTTACAGGTCAAGCAACAACCACACACTAATCTTCATATAACAAATCACTCTAACTTCTAAAGTCCGTTAAAACAGCTGAGAAAATAACACAAATATGAGAGAGATCCATCCTCTCCAAGTTCAAAGCAAGTCAGAAAGCCATCTCCTCCATGATTTATGTAGCATTATCAGCTCACACCAGGTCTGCCTGCAGACAGTAATTCTTCCTGTCTGGGACCCATGCCCATGAGCACTACTGTAATTATCAGCAATTTAAAAAAATAAAGTAATAAAGCGAGTATGAGCGGCTAGTCAGTATGTTTACTGCTTGCTGTCTCTGCCATTAATTAGCCTTCCTGGGTGCCAGCCACCTAACCACTAAATAAATGCAGGAAGGAGGGCAGGAAAAGCCACACATGAGTAAAAAGAATAAATAAAAAGGGTATCAACATCTGTGTGAATGCTCCCCACCAGGAAAAGCACAAAAGCACTCGTGTTCCAGTGGTCAGGTGGGCCCTGGGGCCAGTGTCCATGCCGCCCTCTGCAATCCACTCCAGCCACAGCATCTGAACCAGCTCCAGGCAGAACACAGCACACACTCTCACGTTCCCAGAGTCCATCTCTGGATGACCCCGGCTACCTGCCCCCTCCTCCCTCCATCACCCCACCAGGCACTGGGTATCATCCTTCTGGGCACAGGCCAGGGTCTCTGCCTCGCAGCTCACCTCTCAGGACCCGGTTCAAATGTGCCTCCTTCTGGGGGCCCTTCCCAAGGACAGGCCCCAACCTGTTGGTTGTTTTATTTTCCCATCAAGCAATCCAAAACCACCCTCCAATAGGATGCAGGTTCCTGGGGGCAAGAAGGGGGCTCTCCGGGTGCTCTAACTGCATCTGCAAGCAGCACCTAGAACCTAGTAGGTAATCACTGACACCCAAGGAGGTGACGGTCTGATTCTAAAACCTGTGCTCTTGGTTTTTTTGCGAAGACATTTAGTTAAACTAATAAGAATTAGCAGATACCGCTCAGTGGCGATTTCTATGACGAATACTGTGCTGGTCTTCACATCAGTACATATATAGTGAATGAACAAGTTAAATGAAAAAAAGAAACCCAGGCAGTGTAACAAGGCTTCATTTTTAAAATGTTATTGTCACGTGAGTCCAGCTGCCTAGCCCAAAAAGCCACCACCAGCCGGCTCCTAGTGGAGTCCTCCACCCCAAGGCGGGTCCTCCTGGGGGGCACCCCTCGCAGCCCTTTCTCCCACTATTTGCCGCCTTGATTCTAAATGACAAGGGTCCCTCTGCACCTTTTCAGTCCAGACATTCTCCATCAACTTTCTATTAAAAAGGGCTGAATTCAAACGACCAGACTCTCTGCTCACCAACCCCGCCCCCCCCGCCCCCACCCGGCTTCCCTGTGCCCTGTTGGTTAAATCAATCTCCTGTTTACATGATTATAACATAAGAAGGTACTATGGTTACAGCTCCCTTAGGCATCTACCCTCCTCAGGCTCAGCAAGACCATCTCTTCTTTACTTCCCTGTACCAATGGCTGGCGGGCTTCCCCGGTGACTCAGCAATAAAGAACCCGCCTGCCAATACAGGAGGCACGGGTTCAATGCCTGGGTCAGGAAGATCCCCTGGAGGAGGGCATGGCTACCCACTCCAGTCTTCTTGCCTTGAGAATCCCATGGAGAGAGAAGCCTGACGGGCCACAGGGTCGCAAAGAGTCAGACACGACAGTGTGTACACAGTGATGGCTGGCACTCCGTCTGTCAGGAAGATATGCAGAGAAGATCGGAGGAAGACCGCACAGCGTCCTACCGCTTCTCCCGTGCGGATGACTCTCCAGGAGAGACCCAGCACAGCCACCACTCCTGGGGCTCCGACCACAACCGTCCTGAAGACTCCTCCCTTCTCTCCTGTTCCCCACTCAGGCCTCTCTCCTTCCTGACTGACCCCGTGTCAGTGGCTCACAGCTTCCCACGGGCTCCTGGGAAAAGGTGTGAGGTTGCTGAGTTTCAAACGTGATGGGTCTCAAAATAAGCTTTTATTTTACGCACATTGTTGGCCATTTGGACAAGCTCTAAATTGTAAGGACACAACTTCCCTCAGAATTTAATGGGTGGAACTACTGTCCTCTGGCTCCCAGCACTGCTGCTCGTACATCTAGCCAGTTTGATCCCTAGTTTGCTGTGCAGGTTTGGTTTTTCCTACATGGAAGTAAAATTTTACCAATCTCTGGTATCCTGAAATTTGACTATAAGGAGCCTTGGTCTGGTTTTTGTCAACTCACTTGCCTGACCTTTCATTGGGGTCACATCAGTGTGAATGAAACACTCAATCCTGGGTTTCTTCTCTCTTTCTGAATTTTTTATCAGGTACATCTTACCTTTATCTTTTCTAGCTTTTGTTCCTTCTTTCATAAAGATTTCTAACCAGATTTTTAAATGTCTAGTATCACATTTCTGGAGAAGGCAATGGCAACCCACCCCGGTGTTCTTGCCTGGAGAATCCCAGGGACGGGGGAGCCTGGTGGGCTGCCGTCTATGGGGTCGCACAGAGTCGGACACGACTGAAGCGACTCAGCAGCAGCAGCAGCAGCAATATCACATTTCTAATAACCAACAACTCTTCCTTTTTCTCTGAAAGTCTTTTTTTGTTGCAAAACTATTACAGAGCCAATACCCTCTCCTTTCTGAGATAAGCAGAAAGAGTCTACTAAAGTTATCTATCCACTCCCTGCATGGTCTTCAAGTTGCTTTCTCCCCATCATTTTGGCTCTGGTTCATGGTGTCCCTGAAGTAGCTGTGACCCTAAGTCATCTAACTCAGTATTAAAGAAGGGGACACTGCAAAGCTGGCTGGATGTCTTCAGCCCATGGAAAGAACTCACCCAGAGAGGAGTTCTACAGCTCCCCAACTTGGGCCCCGAGCCTGGCTGTCGTGGGTCTGGGGGGCCTGACTTTCCCCTCTCAGTGCCTTGTGCTCTGCTGGGCCTGAGGTCCCACAGTAACCTGTGGTCTTCTCCTGGGGTGCAGAGTAGGGGTGGTATTCAGGGACTAATTACTCATAATGGCAACCCACTCCAGTATTCTTGCCTGGAGAATCCCATGGACAGAGGAGCCTATTGGGCTACAGTTCATGGGGTTGCAAAGAGTCGGACACAACTGAGTAAGTGAGCGCACACACACACACACACACACACACACACACAGATATACTGAATTAAACAAAATGTATTGTCAAAGCTCATTTCACCTATTTTTGCCTTTAAAAAAATGTCAGCTGGAGAAAGTTACATTTCATACGAGCCTCGCCTTTCCTTCTAGTGACAGGGCTGTGCTAAGTGCACGGCTAACACTGCTAGGGACGACTGGTTTTCATTCACCTATAGACTCTGTTTTACTGCATTTTCCTTCCTTTCATTATGAAGGAAGTTTCTGGCCATTACAAGACTGAGGTGCTTGGACAGCTAAGTAGGTGAAAGCCACAAAGCTTCTCTGAAGAGGCCAGGCTAGACAAGTGGTTACAAGTAAAATAACGAACAGGAATTAAGACAGGAAAAAGGACCTTGAGACATTTCTTCCTAAAGGGGGGATTTGGTGTAAGTTATGTAAGTGGGTGAAGTAGGGCCAGGAGCCAATGCTCTTAATTTATCCAACTGCTGGAGGGTGGGGGAAGGGAAGATGATTCGCCTCCATCTCCCAGCTCTTTAGATCTACAAATAGTAAAAGAAGCCTGATTGAGACATTAACAAAACTAGACTAGACAAAACAGAAACAAACAAAAATCCCACTCTCCTAGGCTTCTGACAACCACAGAATCAAATGCACGGTGCTGACATCACTCAGGAGTTGATTCAATTATTTCTGTTTTGAGTCAACACACATTTCCAACAACCTTAGAAGAGCAGACTCCAGAGGAAACAAAATGAAAGAATCACAAGTTCTCACCCACAAGGAGGCTTGGGTGGTAAGGAAGACGTCATGTAAATAGAATAATCCCAATAGAAAAGAGTTGCAAACTCCGTCACATAGGAGATCCCCAGCTTACTGTCCAACTGCTTCCTGCTGCTGCTGCTGCTAAGTCACTTCAGTCGTGTCCGACTCTGTGCGACCCCATAGATGGCAGCCCACCAGGCTTCCCCGTCCCTGGGATTCTCCAGGCAAGAACACCGGGGTGGGTTGCCGTTTCCTTCTCCAATGCGTGAAAGTGAAAAGTGAAAGTGAAGTCACTCAGTCGTGTCCGACTCGTAGCAACCCTATGGATTGCAGCCTACCAGGCTCCTCTGTCCATGGGATTTTCCAGGCAAGAGTACTGGAGTGGGGTGCCATCGCCTTCTCCGAAAGGTACATGACAGGACCCCTATTTAATGTAGGTATAATATTATAAACTGGGAGTCTATTCCTGACCAAATATGAAAATAAAGAGAAACAAGGACAGACACGAGTGTTGTTATAAACCTAAGTATTTTGATCGTAAAAGTTCTTTTGGAGTTCTTTATCTTTTATGGGATGGTGTGGCTGAGGCTCCTTAAAATATTTAAACCTAGTGAAGAACAGAGAAGATGGCATCTCTTTTCCTTGAAAACGTCCCTGGGGCAGGCATGAGCATTCTCTGTTGCTCTGACAACCGTACTACCTCCTTCCAGTGTACATGCCTGGATGGTGCTCAGTGCTGGTTCACTGCACATGAATGCCTCAATCACGTCCAGCAGGGATGCGGGCATCTTCCCCAAGATGCGTTCAGTGATCTTTTACTCCCAATCTCAACTAACTTTTCTAGAAACCTCCGTGATGTCTCCATGCCAGTGTTTATAACCTGCCCCTGAGCATTAACTTTCTTAAAAATCCATCCAATCTTTTTTTTTTTCCTGGAGCAATTAAACCATCCTTTCCTTGTGCTAAAAGCTCCATCCACTGACGATTTACAGACACTGCCCAATCAAGCTTAATCAATTACTCTGAATAATAACACGCCTTTTTAATTTAAATTCAGACACTCCACAAAAGTAATACAATAAAAGACAGATGAGAGCATGGCAACTATCAGCAAACTCCAACTACATTTTGAATGAAAAAACCACCACCACCTTGCTAAATCATCTTATGCATTCCCAAACAATTAAAAAGTACCAAATAGTCAGGAAGCAACAGTTAGAACTAGACGTGGAACAACAGACTGATTCCAAATAGGAAAAGGAGTACGTCAAGGCTGTATATTGTCACCCTGCTTATTTAACTTATATGCAGAGTACATCATGAGAAACGCTGGGCTGGAGGAAGCACAAGCTGGAATCAACATTGCCGGGAAAAATATCAATAACCTCAGATATGCAGATGACACCACCCTTATGGCAGAAAGTGAAGAAGAACTAAAAAGCCTCTTGATGAAAGTGAAAGAGGAGAGTGAAAAAGTTGGCTTAAAGCTCAACATTGAGAAAATGAAGATCATGGCATCCGGTCCCATCACTTCATGGCAAATAGATGGGGAAACAGTGGAAACAGTGGCTGACTTTATTTTTTGGGGCCCCAAAATCACTGCAGATAGTGACCACAGCCATGAAATTAAAAGACACTTGGTCCTTGGAAGGAAAGTTATGACCAACCTAGACAGCATATTAAAAAGCAGAGACATTACTTTGTCAACAAAGGTCTGTCTAGTCAAGGCTATGGTTTTTCCAGTAGTCACGTATGGATGTGAGAGTTGGACTATAAAGAAAGCTGAGTGCCGAAGAATTGATGTTTTTGAATTTTGGTGTTCGAGAATACTCTTGAGAGTCCCTTGGACTGCAAGGAGATCCAACCAGTCCATCCTAAAGGAGATCAGTCCTGGTGTTCATTGGAAGGATTGATGTTGAAGCTGAAGCTCCAATACTTTGGCCACCTGATGCGAAGGGCTGACTCATTTGAAAAGACCCTGATGCTGGGAAAGATTGAGGGCAGGAAGAGAAGGGCATGACAGAGGATGAGATGGTTGGATGGTATCACCAACTCAATGCACATGGGTTTGGGTAGACTCCGGGATTTGGTGATGGACAGGTAGGCCTGGCGCGCTGTGGTTCATGGGGTCACAAAGTGTCGGACATGAACAACTGAGTGACTGAACTGAACTGAAATAATCTTTATTTTTTTATTTTAATATATCTTTAAAAGCCACAACCATATCTGTATGTATCTATATGCCTATATACACATATGTGTATTTACACACATACAAATTCAATAATTCTTAAAAATTCACCCAATGAGAATTGATATAGCTTCGGTGCATCAACAACCAAACCACTTTATAAAAAACTAACTCTACTAAAAGTAAAGAGTTTACATGTCCTTAGTTAGACCAGCCTCCAAATGACAGCAACTCAAGCAATGAAGGAAGAAAATTATTTCTTCCAACAAACATACTGTCCTTAACACAAGGTCTCTGAAGTATTCAAGTACTGGGCGGGGGGGGGAGTATTTAAGAACAGAAGTAATTGTCAACAGATATGAAAATATGTACAGAACACACACTGTCTAAAAAAAGTCCCTTATTTTTTTCTTCTAAATAGTCTTACAGTCATCAGAACTAGTTCACCTTGAAACCTTCAAAAACTGGCAGGCCAGCAGCTATTTGGTAACTTAGTGCGTGAGTGACCCAACAAGTGCCCAACTCTTTGCAACCCCAAGAACCGTAGCCTGAGAACCGTAGCCTGCCACGCTCCTCTGTCCATGGGATGCTCTAGGCAAGAATACTGGAGTAGGTTGCCATGCCCTCCTCCAGGGGATCTTCCTGAGCCAGGGATTGAACCAGTGTCTTTTATGTTTCCTGCATTGGCTGGTGGTTCTTTACTAGTACCATCTGGGAAGCCTCTTGGCAACTTAGTACCCAGGTCCAATTTGGGCGATCCATGCTGGCTACTAGAGCAGTAGCCTTTCTCGGAAACAGCTACTAAGTAGTTCAGTGGAAGAACTTTCACAATGCATTTCTAACGCCTTATGCTAGGATGAGAACAAGTGTTCCTGTCAGGTTAAAGTGAATTCTTTGGCCTTAGGAAAAAAAACTGGTTTCAAATATTTCCAAACATACGTAAAACTAATAGTAACCCACATAACATCACAAAGCCACACCTTAGTCTCAGTAATATTTAACATGATAATATTTTACTTGGCCAACAACGAACTTTACCTACGCTGCTACAAAATGATGTAATCGAAGTCCTGTATTTCTTCCAAACATTTTGTCCCATAAAACTCTAAAATGTTCCAAACAGTGATGTGATATCCAAAAGAAATTTATCTTCACAAATTACCAAGGAAAAAGGACGCTAGAAGTGGTATAGCTATAACATTATCTTAATATTTACTGCAACAAACATTGCTACCACGAATCAACTTAAGAGTCTCAGAGTCTAGAGCTTTTCAGAGACAAACACAGAAGCTGCTCGCCTGATATCAGATCTCTGTGGGGATGTTTCAGTGAGGATCCATTTGTCCAGCAGGAACTGGCACTGGGCTTACAATATGCCTGAACCCCCACCAGCCAGTGACAAGTTTGCTTCTTCACCAACACACACACACACACACACACACACACACACACACACACCCCCACATGTAATGGCTCAGCCTGGTTGGGAGTTTATCAGTTTTGAGTCCGTACTTTGCATTTAATCCTTTAAAATCAATACTTTAAATGTTTCAATCCAATTTTAATCTGTCCTGACTACTATTTCCACTGTTTAAAAACAACACTAACAGCACTCAGTCTCAACGACTTGCATCAATTCACAAGATTAATCTTTCAAAATACTAGCCCAGTAGGATATTTTATTAATGTAGTCCCAAGAATCTAATCAAGCCTCAAATAATCATTTTTCTTAAAGAGCTGCTATGAGAGAGAGAGAGAAAAAAAAGAATTGCTGAAAAGAAAAACATTCATAGAGCATTAAGCAGAAGCCCTCTTCAAAGGGGCATGGGGCAGGGCACTGGCGAATTGGCTGGTTTGACAGCCAATCAGGGAAGATTCTGCTATGAAATGTGGTTTGCAATTCACTTGAAAATGAGTAATACATAGTTATTGCAAGAGGCAGTTTCAAGCCAACTTTCTCCACTTTTTAACAAGGGTTGAAAACTCTGTGCCTCTGAATGACAGAGAGCAGATGGGGGTGTAGACAAAATGATAACCCACACCCAGCCTCTGGTCGGGAGACCAGAGGCTCTTACAAATAAAGGGGGCCTGCTGCTGCCAGATTTCCAATTTCTTCAAACACCGGAAAGGAATGTTTAAGACAAAAGTCCACAGTATTTGGAAATGGTGATGTTTAATTTGAACGTAAAATACAATGATGCCCATGACAGTGAGAGCCAAATAAAACTTGGAGTTTGAGTAGGTTCTATTTTGTCTTCAAGCGTCAAGTGTTCAGTCTCTATGGGAAGGAATGTACTGGGAGGCTTCGTAAGAGGGGCCGCAGTTAATCTGTAAAGTGTACAATTCATCAAACAGCTAACACCCAGAAGTCATAGTATAAACAAAAATTAATTATATTCTGTCGATTATAATAAATTTGAGGGTAATCATCTATCTTAAAGACCCTTGGCACCTAAGGATTGGAAGACTTAATATTATTAAGATGACAATACTACTCAAAGCAATCTATTAATTCAATGGAATCCCCATAAACGTCTCAACAGCATATTTTGATTCATATGGAACCAAATTCATATGGAACCGCACAATCTTAAAAAAGACTCTCACGTCCTGACTTCACAACAAAGCAACAGTAAACAAAACTATGTGGTCCCGGCATAAAACAACAGATGTACAGAATGGAGAGCTCAGAAATGAACCCTTGAATATATACTCAAATGACTTTTTACAAGGGTGTCAAGACTATTCAACAGAGAGTCTTTTCAACAAACACTGCTGGGAAAACTGGATAGTCACCTGCAAAAGAATGAAGGTGGACTCTTAAGTCATAAATAAAAATTAACTCAAAATGGATAAACGATCTAAACATAAGGGCGAAAAAGATAAAACTCTCAGAAGAAAATATAAGGAAAAACTTTCACAACATTGATTTGGCAATGATTTCAATTACATATGATAACAAAAGTACAGTCAATACAAGAAAAAATAGCTAAACCACACTTCAAAAAAAAAAACCAAAAACCTTTAGTTTTAAAATCACAGATCTGGTAAGGGATTGATAGCCAGAAAATATTGCGAGCTCCTACAACTCAACAACCACCATCACAAAAACCCAATTCAAAAGTGAGTAAAAGAGTTGAATAGAAATTTTTCCAAAGAAAATGCAAACGGCCAACAAGAAAAGGCTTTCAACATCACTAATCATTAGGGAAATACAAATTAAAACCACAGTAAGATACCACTTCACACCCATATTAAGATGGCTTAATATTAAAAAAAAAAAAAAAAAAAGGCATCAAGTGTTGGCCAAGATGTAGAGAAATTGGAAACCTTGTCACTGATGGTGGGAATGTAAAATGGAGCAGCGTTTCTCAAGAAGTTAAAAAACATAGAAATTACTGTATGATCTAGCCAGGCTACTTTCCAGTACATACCCAAAAGAACTGAAAGCAGGAACTCACTGGAGGACAATGTAAAAATACCTGGAAGTAAACCCTATAAATAGTTTCTTTTTAAAAAAGATAAGCTAGATTAAAATAATCTATTTTTAAAAAACTGGAGAAGTGCTATCATTTTTTTAACCACCTAAAAGGCTTCTTTCACTTATCATCACAGGAACTGTATGTTGCCCTCAGCTGTGTTATATGCTCTGCACAGTGCTCTGCATACAGCATTTTAATAAACGTCTGCCAACAACAAGGACCATGAGGAACTTCAAATGAACCAGTTACCAGGGAAAGTCTTCAATTTTTGAACAAGTTCATACAATAGTTCTTTTGTCAATTTGAGATACAGCTAAAAGGATTAAAAAAAAAAAAAAGTTACTTATTGCATACTGTTTACATTAGTGAAAAATTAGAAATGTAAATTATAAAAATATTATAGAGAAGACTCTTGTTTTTACATATAATCCTGAAAAGACAGGCAAAGTTCAAAGACATACATGTGATTTGGGGGAATTCTGCCACTAGAAAGCTAATGATTTATACAAATCTCAATTACTTCCATTGTTTTAGGGACAAAAAATTATTCTTGAAAACTTAATTCTAGCATTTTATAAACATTCCTTAGCTCTTTCTACATAATTGAGCCCACTGTTCGTTCACCTCAATTCAAAGACTCTCAGCCTAGAAAGCACCAAATAAGCACCAACTGCATCAAACCGTATGCTGTGCATCAAAAAAATAAGGGCAAAAATGCAGGAAAATACTCAAATGATAGTTCCAACAGTGCTGCGAATATCCAACCACTGGCTGGTAGGCAGTATTCTCACGTAACTCAGAATATCTGTGCGTCAACTTAAACAGCCCAAATTCAGAGTATGGGAGGCAACTCAAAGTAGTGGATAGTGCACATCTTCTTTTTTGGAGGGAGTTCAAATGTCCCAAACCATGAAAGGTGATTCAATTTAAAGCAATGCTGTAAAATGTTTAATGGGTTGGAGTTATTCAATATGTCAAAAGGAAGGAAAACAGACTATACACATATTAAGAGGGAATCCATTCTTTCAAAAAAACACAGACTGGGAAAATTTTAAGGTTTTTTATCTGGCAAATTGCTGTTAATTTATTTGTTTTTGTTTTAGCTTTACCTGTATTTTCTAGATTTTTCACAATGACCATATATTTTTTCTTTAACACAGGATACACAGAGTCACTATTACAAAAAATCATTTGTAAAGCATCAATTTATAATCTCAGTCATTTTTAATGAAAGATATTAAGACATAGCAAATAGGTTCCTGAGATGATACATACTCAAGTCATAATGCACAGTGACTGTAAGCCTAAATTCTATGATCTGATAGTGATTCTGTGGTACAGAAAGATAAATAACCTTGAAACGGCTTTCTTTACTTTCTGATTACTAAGAATCACCTACTGCAAATTTCTGCCTGAAAGGGACTGTTGTTAGGTAACCTCCACAAATCCGTGGTGGTCCCATGCTGACCTGAGTATCCCTTTCCCGGGCCTCTCCCCAGGCTACCTTTCTACCACTAAGCACAAACTTGAGAGCCAGTTCATCACTTACGGATTATAACCAAGATCAAGTCACTTTATCTGTGTATGCTTTAGTTCCTGTATCTGTAAAACAGGAATAACCATATTACCTGTCTCAGAAGGTAGTTCAAAGGTTTCAATGAGTATGTGTAAAACACTATACATGGTAATTGCACCATAAATACAGCTATCACTATTCTGACTACTTCAACCACCACCAGAAACTGCCACTCCACTCTTGCTTGTCTACTCTTTTCCCCTAACTAGTTAAAATAACATAGGTTCTCTCTATAAACTCCCAGCAGATATCTAATTTCAAGGGAATTAATTTTCAGTTATGGTCAACTACGTAATTCAGACCAATCCTCCTGATAAGGACAGCTAGAAAAGCAACATATTTTTAAAAAAGCATTTAGTTAAAGGCAGTAGGAACCTAAAAAGACAGTGAAGATTTCCCAAGTCAGTAACCAGGGGAGGATGAAAGCCCAAGGAGATGAATAAAGCACAGAGGGCTTTGTTCCTCTGGGGATGCTGAAAAATCCTGAAAGATGCAGCTAAGCAGTACTTTTAACAGCCTGAAAGATCAAATAGAGAGGGCTGGAGTCCAGGGCAGGAGGCAGAGGGGAAACAACGCTAGTGGTTTGGACTGAGACCCCAACACACGCTGATTCTAGAAGGGTAATCCAGAAATTGACAGGACTTCACAGAGACTGCAGCTCAGCTTCTATTTCTCTCAATTTGTGAAACAAAAGTGAGATCCTAGATTGCCAGTTCATCACACCCCAGGTAGAAACAAATCACTCACTGGAGTATAACAGCCCCAGCCTCAAACTCATCTATAAGCATTTGTATCAATAAAATATATGGCACATTATCAAAAATAATCTGACAAACGAGGTAAAGGAACATGAATAAGTAACCAGCAGAAACAAATAGAAAAGACACACAGGGACCTCAGACACAGACTTTAAGTATACTTCTCATTTTCAAAGACACAAATTAAGAATTTCAGCTGTAATTAGGAAACAATTGAAAAAAAAAAAAAAACCCAACCAATTCTGAATTATAAAACTGAAAACTACAACAATTAAATTTAATTCAATGGATGAGACTTCATGGTAGATTAGCTACAGCTGAAGAAATCCTTAGTAAACAGAAAGATGGGTCAAAAGAAAAGCTATCAGATGAGGCATGAAAAGACACACAGGCTAGGGCAACAGTGTCTACGACGTCTGTTTCTGGAGTCCCGAGGAAAAGGAGAGAATTTAGACTTAAATACTTAGATGGTGGTTGAGAATTTTCTAAAACTGATAAAAGACGTCAAACCACAGATTCGAAGAGCTCTACAAGCAAAAGATAGTTAGCCTCTCATAACTTCAGATTCTGTATCCATGGATTGAAGATACTCAGGGAAAAAAAAATTCGGTAGGCCAATAACTATCTACATAGCATTTACACTGTATTTACAACTATCTACATGGTATTTATACTGTATTCACAACTATCTACATAGCATTTACATTGTATTTACAACTATCTACACAGCATTCAAAAAACAAGATCATGAGATTCGGTCCCATCACTTCATGGCAGACAGATAGGGAAACAATGATAGGTTTTCTTTTCCTGAACTCCAAAATCACTGCAGACGGTGACTGCAGTCATGAAATTAAAAGACCCTTGCTCCTTGAAAGAAAAGCTATGACAAACCAAAAGAGCATATTAAAACACTCAGTCATGTTAGACTCTCTGCAACCCCACCATGGACTATATATCCATGGTGTTCTCCAGGCCAGAAGACAGGAGTGGGTAGCCTATCCTTTCTCCAGTGGATGTTCCCCATCCCAGGAATTGAAACAGGGTCTCCTGCATTGCAGGCACATTCTTTACCAACCGAGTTATCAGGGAAGCATATCAAAAAGCAGAGACATTACTTTGCCAACAAAGTCCATAAAGTCAAAGCTAGTCATGTATGGATGTGAGAGTTGGGCCATAAAGAAGGCTGAGCACCAAAGAATTGATGCTTTTGAACTGTGGTGTTGGAGAAGACTCTTGAGAGTCCCTTGGACAACAAGCAGATCAAACCAGTCAATTCTAAAGAAAATCAATTCTGAATATTCACTGGAAGGACGGATGCTGAAGCTGAAGCTCCAATACTCTGGCCACCTCTTGCGAAGAGCCAACTCATTGGAAAAGACCCTGATGCGGGGAAAGATTGAAGGCAGGAGGAGAAGGGGACGACAGAGGATGAGATGGTTGAATGGCATCACCGACTCGATGGACATGAGTTTAAGCAAGCTCCAGGAGATAGTGAAGGACAGGGAAGCCTGACATGCTGCAGTCCATGGGGTCACAAAAAGTAGGACGTGGGTGAGTGACTGAACAACATTAACAACTATCTACATAGCATGTACACTGCATTAGGTATTATAAGTAATCTAGTGGTTACTGCAGCTATACAGGAGAATATTCGCAGGTTGTATGGAAGTACTACACCATTTTCAGAGAAGGCAATGGCACCCCACTCTGGTACTCTTGCCTGGAAAATCCCGTGGACAGAGGAGCCCGGTGGGCTGCAGTCCATGGGGTCACTAAGAGTCGGACACGACTGAGTGACTTCACTTTCACTTTTCACTTTCATGCATTGGAGAAGGAAACGGCAACCCACTCCAGTGTTCTTGCCTGGAGAATCCCAGGGACGGGGGAGCCTGGTGGGCTGCTGTCTATGGGGTCGCACAGAGTCGGGCACAACTGAGGCGACTTAGCAGCACACCGTTTTATATAACAGTCGTAAGCATCACAGATTTTGGTCCCGGGGGAAGGGGAATCCTGGAACCAATTCTCCAAAGATAGCAAGGGGCTATACATTTAAAAAAAATCCACACCTAGGTACATAGTAAAATTGCTGAAAATCAGATTCAAAGAGAACGTCTAGTAAGTAGTCAGAGACAAGGGACACATTACCTTCAAAGGAACACCAATCTGACAGTTAATTCCAATAAGCTATTGATAATATTCAACATCAGAACAGACGTTAAATATCAAGGAACAGAATAAAGAATAAGATCTTCAAAATGATGAAAGAAATTCTATCTCCAATGAACCTGTCTTGCAAGGAAGACACTAAAACAGATATTTGGTGAAAGAATATATGTCACTAGCCAACCTTAAGAAAATTCTAAAGTGTGTCTTGGAAGATACAAAATTACCCGAAAAAGCAGCTTAGAGATACAAAATGCATGAAGAATAACAAAGGGAATATGTAAATCTAAGTCAGGGGCTCTCAATCTCACTGTAAATTTGCATCACTGGGAAGAGTTTTTAAGAAATACTAATGGCTCACACCTTCTCTCAAGAGACCTTGATGTAATTTGTCTGAATTGGAGTGTAGGCAATCTGTGCTTTGTAAACATTTCCCCAGATGATACCAGTGTGCCCCCAGAGTTGATAACCACTGATGCCAAGTTCACTTGACTGTGTAAAACATGGCTTGTATGAGGTCTTCCAGGGTTTACATGAAATTAACAACAATGGCAAAAATGTTGAGGGGAGGTTAAAGTGTTCTGATCTTCTATTCTTGGAAGAGGGTAAAAGTACCAATTAATATAAAACGTTGATAAGTGAAAGATATTTAAATGTCTAAAGCAACCACTAAAGGGAGAACAAAAGATTATGAAAGTATGTTCCGAAGTAATACGAGAAAGAAGTAAAATAAGAACCACTTTCAAAGGAGTTGAGTAAGGGGATAAACATAGCAACCTGAATGTCCACTGAGAGGTGAAAGGATAAAGGAAATACGGTGAACACACACACACAGTGGGAAGCTATTCAGCCATAAAAAGGATATCCTACCATTTGCAACATGATGGTCCTTGAGAGCATCATATAAAGTGAAGTAAGTCAGACAGAGAGAGAGAAACACTGCATAGTCTCACTTACATGTGGACTCTAAAAACACTGACTTCATAAATATAGAGAAAAGATCACTTGTCAGACATGTGCAGTGAAGGCTGAGGGGTGGAAGGTGAGCAAAATGTGTGAAAGCAGTCAAAAGACAAGTTTCTCTAAGGTATAAGGTACTAGTTATAATAGAAGTAAGTCTGGGGAAGCAACATACAGCAGTGACTGTAACGACCCACATTGTACTGTATATTTGAGAGTTGCTATAAGAGTAAATCTTAAACATTCTTGTCTCACACACACACACACACACACACACACACAAGACAAGTCACCATGAGGTGGTGGGTGTTAACTAGACTTAAGTGTGGTGATCATCTCACAAAATGTGAGCGTGCGTGTTCACTTGCTCAGTCGTGTCCAACTCTGTGCGACCCCATGGACCAGAGGCTCCTGTTTACACACAAATATTAAATCGTTATGTTGTGCACCTGAAACTAATATAAAGTTGTATACCACTTATACTTCAGTTAAAAAAAAACATAGAATTAGCAGAACAAAACAAAAAGCACTAAATAAGACAGTAGATGAAAACCCAAATACCTCAGCAATCATGTTAAATGTAAAAGACAAATGCTGTTTCCTCAGTCTGCAAAAGAAGAAACAACCATAAACACATTTAAAACATAAAGATGGAAATATTAGACAAAGTACTGATAAAGGCAAAAACTTTACTGGAAATAACACAGGAGAATACCGCTATGAGAGGTTCAATTCCTTAGGAAGAGATAGCAATTTTAAAGCTGTATATGCTTAATGACAGCCTCAAACTAATCAAAGCAAACAGAATGACAAGGAGAAACATTTTTCCAAAATCACTGTGGCAGATATATTTTTTTGGCCAATCCACACAGCACGTGGGGTCTCTGACCAGAGATCATGTCCAGGCCCCCTGCATTGGAAGCAGTCTTAACCCCTGGACTGCCACGGAAGTCCACAGTGGGAGATTTCTAACATACCTTTCTCAGTAAAAGAAAAAAGATTTAAAAAATAATTAGGGATATAGATCTGAACAACAATGAAAACAGTATGATCAGAAGACATATAAAACACCATCAGTAACAACTACAGAATAAAAATTTTCTTTATGCACACAACAAAAATTTTATCATAAACCGGGCCATGAAGCAAGTCTCAACAAGTTTCAAAAAACTGAAATCATACAGACTTATTCTCTGACAACAAAGCAGTTAACTTAGAAATGAACAGCCTAAAAAACAGCCAGATACCCTCCTCCACATCTTTGGAAATTAAGAAACATACTTCTAAATTACCTTTAAAAAAATTAAGTCACAATGGAAAAATCTATTGTTTTACTTGAATGATAATGAAATTATTATATATCCAAACTTGTATCTTGTTTAAGGGTACAAATTTGTAAACGATGGTTAAAGACTAGAGGCCTAACTCTCAGCACAGTGATTATAGTCCATAATACTGTTTTGTAAACAGCAAAGTTGCTAAAAGACTAGATCATAATTGCTCTCACTACCAAGAAGAAATTTTAATTATGGATGAGAGGTGGTAGCAGCAGCAGTGATACAGTGGTAAACATGTTGCAATATATAAATGTATCAAATCAGAATACTGTACAGCTTAAACTTACACAGTGTTGTACACAATGGGCTTCCTTGGTGGCTCTGATGGTCAAGTGTCCGCCTGCAATGTAGGAGAGAGTCTGCCTGCAATGCAGGAGACCAGGGTTCAATCCCTGGGTCGGGAAGATTCCCTGGAGAAGGGAATGGCAACCCACTCCAGTACTCCTGCCTGGAGAGTTCCATGAAAAGAAGAACCTGCCGGGCTACAGTACACGGGGTTGCAAAGAGTCAGACATGACTGAGCAACAAACACACATCTCCTTTGTTAAAAATATTAAATAGAAAGCTACAAAAAGTTATGAATTGCAGCTAAAGCCCTGTTCAGAGGAAAATATATAGCTTTAAACAAATTAGAAGAGAAAAAAAAGCTGAAAAAAATAAAGCAGTCATCTCAAAGTGCTAGGGGGAAGAAATTAAACCTGTGAAAAGTAGGAAAAGAATAATAATGGACAGAAAGTAATAAAATAGAAAATAAACCTACAGAAAATAGGAAAGAGGCAATGAAAATATCAACTTTACTTCTACAACCACAACAAAATGACAACCAAAATTTCAGGATGCCATTTATAATAGCACTCAAAAAAAGAAGATATCTATAAATAAATCTAACATACTATATATTTCTATGCAAAAAGCTTAAAACACTGAGGTTGATTAGTGAGGACCTAAACAAAGGCATATATCATGTTTCTGGGTTGGAAGACTCAATATTAGAAAAATATCTCTTTTTCCTAATTGAATTATAGACTCCATGCAACCTGAATCTAAATTCCAACAAATGCTGTTTTTGGTTAGATGTAGCCAATGTATATGTAAAGAAAAGGGTCAAAGAGCAGTCAAGACACTAATGAAGACAATCCAAGTAGAAGGGCTTGCTCCAGTAGGTATAAATCCTCATTACTAAGCACAGTCATTAAGACAGCGTGGACTTGGTACACGGATACAGTGGATTAGGACAGCCCAGAAAGAGTCTCACACATACAGAGAGATAAATATTAACAGAGGTGGCAGGGGAGAACAGGAGGGAAAGGAGACCTTGACATTAAATGGTGCAAGCTGGGTAACTACGTGAAAAACAATAAAGAAGTAAAAAGACCAATACTTTGTATCTACACAACAATGAGTTTCAGGGAAACTGTGGCTCCAAATGTGACAGGCAAACAGAAGGCCCGTGGCAGGCAGCAACACAGGAGAATAACTATGTCCTCTGGGGGCAAATTTCTCACACGTGACACAAAAAGTACCTACCATAATTTAAAAAAAAGTAAAACTGATAAATTAGACAGTAAAATGAAGAACTTCTAAAGACATCATGAAGAAGAGGGTAAAAAGGCAAGTAGCAGAAGGGGTAGTGTTATCTCAATAACCTCAAACTGGAGACATTCCAAATGTCCGTCAACAGCAAAACAAATTGTGGTTTCTTCAGATACGGGAGTACTATACAGCTGTGCAAACAGGTGAACCACAGCTACAATCAGTAATTCAAATGATCCTCAAAAACACGTCCAATGAAAGAAGCCAGAAACTCAAGAAAACATACTGAGGGATTCCATTTACTTAAAGACTAGAAAACAAGAAAAGTTAAATTACAGTGTTTAGGGATGAATGCCTGGATAGTAAAACTATCAAGAAAAAAAGCAAGACATAATCACCATAAAAAGTCAGGCTAACAGTTACTAGGGGCAGTGGGGAATGGGAATGCTCTATTTCTGGCCCTTGGCAGTGGTTACACAAACATCTGTTTTATGAAAACACACTGAGTTATACTTTTTTTTCCCTTTGTGTATTTAAGTTGTAAAAAGCTCAGAAAGACCCCAGGCTTTACACGTCGGTGTGCAGGGCTGCGATGAGGCAGTAGCACCTTTCACAGGCACGGTTTGTCCTTACTTCCACTTCAAATATCCTAGCATCCTTTCCTTCTAAAATTCTCTAAAACACTCCAACAATTTGCACTCTTCCCTGATCTTTGAAAGCCTGGGATCCAAAGAGATCAAAGGGTTTTCTCTCAACATAGGAACATGAATGGGAATGCTGAATTCCCAACTCAAGATAAGAGTAACTTCCGGAAAGGAAGATTAATGGGATGGGGGTTCAGAGGCCTATTATAATGCTTTACTTCTCTATCCAAAGTGTTTTAGTTCTTTAAAAAAAAAAAAAAGTTAAAGCAAAGATGGGAAGTGCTAAAATTTAATGAAACTGGATGGGGGATAAGTGGATATGAGTACCTTTTATATACTTACCATGCTATGCTGGTAATATTCCTAATGAAAGGGAATAAAAGGTCCTACACTCTTTACACTTACTGGCTCATTTCTTTCTCCATGTAAAAATTCTGCTTGAGCCTAGGTTAAGTCATACTTAGCCTTCCAGAGACAATATATAAAAACCTGAAAATGTTCTTCATCACCCACATTAAAATCCATGTTTTCATCTTCTCTAGGCTAAATATCTCCCTTATAAATTTTCAGGTACTTCTCCATTCAGCCATTCTGTTCTGGATGGCAACATCCCTCAAAACGAAGTGCAAGACCCTAATAAACCATAGGAGAGCCTTCTTCGTTGTCTCAATTCCGCCAGCAAACTTTTAACTCACAGGTAACTTAGGTAAGAACAAATGCACTATTTTCCTTTCCAGCCAGACCAGCCATATGTAGCAGATGTTGGGCTGGTATCCACCCAACATGCACAGCCCCCTTTCCCGTCAGAACCCAGTGCACAGTCTAAGCCTGTCACAGAACCACCACCACGACTCACCCATGACTGCTTCAGCTGGAAGCACCAGATATCATTCAGCCCAGCTGATGAGCTCTAAGAAAAACCCCATGATCCCCTGGATGTTATCACAACAGAGCCTGTGCTCTGAAACTGAAACACCCTTCTGCAACCTCAAGAAGCGCCAGGCTGAGGAAGGCAGAGCAGAAAGAAAGGCTGTGGCGGGGCTGTTCAATTAACCCACACAACAGGTGCCCACTCCAAATGATGACTGACTTTTTTCTGGACCACAATCTTATTCTAGTCGTATGCGTTACTGTGTTAGCCTCTTTCTAATAGTTTGTCTACCAACCAGGCCAGTGATTGGAAGTCTGGTGCCAATAACATTTTCCCTTCCAAATAATCCCATACACTAATTTGATAAGATTCCCCACAGGTGGTCAGAGTTTCTTAAATTTTTTTTATCAGAATATAAAGACAAGACAAGCTTACTATTGTAAAAAAGAGAGAACTTGCACATACAAAAAAGCATTCGATTTTTTTTTTTTTAAATCCATGGAAAATGTAAAACGGCAAGGTCTCCTTTAATTACAACCTTCAAAGAAAACCACTGTTAGCAGTTTGGCAATACGTGGATTCATGATACAGTATCTGTGAAATTAGTTTCTTTTAAAGAAAATATTCATATCAGATTTCCTGATGGGAGAGAAAATAGGTAAACAAGAGTGGAAAAAAGAAAGAAAGAAAGAAAGAAATCTGCAACCCAAATAGAAATGTCATGAAACACCCGGATATAGAAGGAGCAACAACTCAATAAGACAGACCAGTTCTCAGCCTGGCCTTGCTGCCCTCTCCTGACTCCCTTTTTCAGGTGTGGATGAGAAGACCTACTTTACCAGACTTTTGGGGACTTATGTAAGATGCTGTACCCACTTGAGTTCTGTTGGCTTTTTGTTTGCTGCAGTTTGTTTTTCTCTACCTGCACAGGAGAAACCCCTGGGGAGCCCGTGACAATGAGATTCCCAGATAGCTTCAAGGAGAAATCTCTGGGGGTGGGGCCTGAAAGTCACAGGCAAGTGCGCTCTGCAGAGGAAAAGGCATGAGGCATATCTGGTTTTATTACTGCACTGTTTAGCCTCTAACACGGAACCTGGTAACAGTGTTCAACAAACATTAGCGGGATGGTTAACAAATGAAGAGTTGTATTTTAAAAACAGATTAGTTACGTTGCAAAAGATTCCATGAAAAGCTTCCATGATGCTTATGTAAGAAAATGTCTCTCGGCAAAAAGCAGTTATTAGCTGTACTTGATACAGAGAACTGGAACTCATTTCTATTTCGTTCATTTTCCATCTTACACCATAAATCAAGGTGCACTAGACTAAATTTAATTAAGAGTCAAGGTAATCTAGTTTACCTCACTAAAAAAACAACTCATGAGAATTGGATTATGGGCGATTTCCAACTCTCAAATGGCCTCCCTCCACAGACTCTACAATCACTGTTCAAAAATTTATCCCTTTTTAATCACACAGAAAACTATTTTCTTTCAGTACTTCTTTAGGACAATTCAAAATACTAATTGTTAGGTACCAGCTTCAATAAGCAATCTGTCACTTTGATAAAATGTGTACCTGGTAGCCAGAGGAGGCTAGACACCACCAACACATTCACAGCGAAATTTCCACGGACAACACAAAGATCTCAGGTTATTTTTCATCTTATTCTTCAAATGAATTTAAAATTTCTACAATGAATACGCACTCCCTATGTAATTTTTCTTGTAATTTTAAATAGAAAATGCAAAAGCCCAA
Source organism: Bos mutus (assembly GCF_027580195.1). Lineage (NCBI taxonomy): Eukaryota > Metazoa > Chordata > Mammalia > Artiodactyla > Bovidae > Bos > Bos mutus. The sequence continues at coordinate 36,115,762 of NC_091645.1, forward strand.
GAATTTAGTAAGAGTAATATAATTGAGGAATCCTGTAAGGTTTTTAAGTTTTTATTTCCTAGAGTCAAAACAATATCAGGTAAGTTTAAGATATTATTTTATATTTGGAAAAATAATTAACCCTTCACGTACTGCTACCAAGAATTCTAAAGCTCTTTAACTTAAAAAAAAGTTTTCAAATTCTCTGAAGGCCATTATTGGTTCTACTGGCAAAATGGAATACAGAGAGTAGATCTGATCAAAGTATTGTATCAAAGTTAAATTTCTTTAAGCTGATAACCAAACGGGTTAGGCAGGACACAGTCCTTGGTTCTTAGGTTCTTAGGAAATACACTTGCAAGTTTTCAGGGGTAGAGGGGTAAGATGTATGCAATTTGCCCCCTTTGCTTGTTTGCAAAAAATACATAATCACACAATGAGTGACAAGACAAATGCTGAACAGGGGAAATGTTAAACTGACGGATCTGGGTAGAGGGTATGAGTTGTTCATACAATTTTTGCAATTTTTTGTAAGCCTGAAATTATTTCTAAGTAAAAACTGTAATTGAAAAAAGTGAACAGAAAAAAAATACTCAAAACTGTTAAGATCATACTGGACCAACTTTAAGCAAGGCTTTATTGTGGGAAAACATAACATTTAAAAACTGTGCTAATAAAAACACTCATACAGCACCAACTTTAAAAAATAAATTAGCACCACCCAGGAGAAATATGAGTCATATATGTTATATTTGAAACAGGTGAGACTAATTTTAATATAATTTACTTAGCCAATGTGTAAAATATCACTCCAATGCAATCAATATGAAAATTACAAATCAGTTATTTTACAAGGTTGTTCATAGTAAGTCTTCAAAATATGGAGTGCATTTAGCACCTACAGATCTCAATTCACATGCTAAACTTCACAGGAAATATCTGACTTGCATTTACATTCATAAAATGTAGTTTAAAAAATAGACTCATATAAAAAGTTGTTTCCAATCACTGAACTGAGTTTTGTTTTTAAATGTAAATTAGCTAAAATTAAATAAAATGGAAAATTCATTCCTCAATCATTATAGCCACCACTGCAAGTGGCTACTCTGTGGGACAACCCAGCTTTTGATGATGAAAACAAACCTCATCAAAGGAGGATTTGCCAAAACTTGGCACATCACATTTATCAAAGGATTTTAACACAGTTATGATAAAATAAAAGCTGATGCTTCTATCAGAGGCATTGGTATTTGTCCAGGTCATAATCAGACATTGCCTCTACCATCACTTAAATACCAGCACTGATCTTCTGCCTCAGATGTCATACTATGAGTTTCCTGAATATTGGCTACCAAAGGGCCCACTCATTTTAAAATGTGGTGGAACGAACTAGAGCTCTCAGTGTCCAAACTGTACAGAGTGCAGGATTTCAGCACGAATACCACAAGGGAGCAGGCCCTCAAATGAACTTGTCTCGGATTTAACAGAGGAAGTGACCCTGAATACAGAGATTCTTTTTCTTTCCTTTTAAACAGGTGTATGAGATTAATTCAGTCAACACCAGGCAACACTCAAGATTTGCCAATCAATAATTCTGTGCCAAGCAATCCGATCAGGGATTTGGCTAGAATCCCTTTGGCTAATCTCAGTAAGGACCATCTCAAAGAGAATCCTGATTTCGGCCATTCTCATCTAAACCAAGGCTCAGGCGGCCCTTTGCCTGAAGTAAATAAAATCAAATTATATATGTATAAAGGAAATTCTGCCTTTTGGACAAAAGAAAAAACCATCCGAAAGATAATTTAGTAAGGGTGGGCAAAAATACAGCTCCAAAGATGAGAAGTTTTCCTAAAACCGCATTCAAACACCATTTTAGGGAAATGTCTAATTCCCACTTTCTGTCTAGTCGGACTTTCCGATTGAACAATGATGTGGATAATAACCAAACTTAATCCACAACAGCTAATTCTGGTATTGTTCACTGCTCTTTCTCTGCAGGCATACAAGTGCCTGTTTAGACCTGAAAGGAAGATATTCTTTAAAACTGATGAACCCTTGAATGTGAATTCACTAGTGCCTGAAGTTACTCATACCTCTGGGAAGTGAGGCAAAAGCATGTGAACAATGGTTTGTGACATCCTGCCCCAAGAGTTAAATTCTGTGTTCCAAACAAAAGCTTTTTCCTTTCCCTCCCACCCCACTCATCTAGCGTGCTTCCCTGCGACACCATATCGTGGATCACAGACATAATTCTGAACACTGCGTGGAAACGAAAAGAATCCTAATCTAGAAGTATGCTTACATAAGCATTAACTATTTCTACTTGAAACTTCCTCCACTACCACCCCGCCCCCCGCCCCTGAAGAATCAAAGCTTTAAGCAGGATGAATAGGACGTTTTAAGCTGTTCACCGGAGGTTTGTTCTAGAGCCGACTGTTTCTAATCGTGGAAATATTTCCACTTTCTGCAGAAAAACACGTTCTGTGGGTTTTTATTAGAAACTCTTCAGTCAATGCCTGTGTAATCAAATCCAGTCTCACTTCTCTCTGAAATTAGCCAACTCCGCAAAAAGCCATTGTAATTTGCAAAAGAGCGAAGAGGGGAAATAAACTACACCAGAAACACACATTCCAGTCCGACAGTTCAAGCACTATTTCGAGATGCCAAGTAAAAATAAAGTTCCACGTCTCCCTCGTGGACAGAAAGGTTTCTACAAGCGGCCAGGCCCAGGCCACAAGGCAGGACCCTGACCCCAGCGAACCTTCCGGGCACGCAAGCACCGGACCACCGCCCGGCACAGACGTGTGTGTTCGCAAGGTCGCCAGGTGCGGGGAAACTACTTACGCCGAAAAAGTACGCTTCAACCAGAGTTTTTACAACGTATTCACGGGTACTGTCCCTGCTCGCTGAAACCCACCACAAAAGGGAGCAACGCCGACAGCGGAGAAGGGTTTCCCCTGGTTCATCAGATTCAGGCAACCGGATTGTATTTAACAATCCCTCCCGAAGGTCCGACGCCAGAGCCGGGATCCAGAGCGGGAGGCGCACAGGAAGCAGAGGGCGCACCCGCTGCGGGGAGCGGACCCGCTCCCGTGCCGTCCGGGAGGCTCTGTCCGGGCGCCCGCATCCCCGCGGCCCGGCCCACTCGCCAACAAAGGCCGCATCCACCGCTCCCGGGTGGGAAGCCCAGGCGACCCACGGGGGGCCGGGTCTGCAAGGCCGACCCCGGAGCGAGCCCAGCCGCACCGGGTCCCGGGCTGCAGGGAGCACGGCAGAGGCTCGCGCGATCCCGGGGGACGGCGGAGTGGGAGTCTGGGCTTCGCAGGGTCCGCAGAGGATGTGGCCGCGCCGCGGGCGGGATGGGGGCTGGGGCGGCCGAGGCGGCCCGCTGCCCCCCGCAACCCCGATGCCTTTCATTTGGCCTCTGCGGCGGCGGAGACAGCCCGACCTCCAGCGCCAAGCACTGCGCCAAGCCGGGGCGGGCGGGGGAGGCGCTCCAGACCCGCCGCAGCGCCGGACCACCCCCACCGCCCAGCGCGCCGCGACCCCCTCCCGGCCCGGACCCCGCGGCCCGCCCGCCCGCAGGCCGCGCTCCCCCGCGGGCGCAGGAGAAAGGGCTCGGGCGCTCGCCCGGTCCCCACCTCAATGTAGCCGGCCAGAGCCGCGGCGGGAGCTGTGAGCCCGAGCAGCAGCAAGACCAGGAGTTTGCCCGTGGCCGCGGTGGCCGCGGTCCCGGTGGCCGCCATCCCTTGCCGGGTCGCTCTAGCGCTCGGCTCTCAAGCTCACACAAACAGACTCCGGAGCGTTCCCACCGCGACCCAGAAGCATCTGAAGCTTGTTCGCCGCCGCCCCTAGGGTTTTACACCGACCGGAACTGACTTCACAAAACCACACCCTCCATCTTTGGCGCCCAATGCCGACCCGCAGAACCTCCGCAAGACACCGCCCCTCGTTCAGCCCAGACCCAATCAGAGGGCGGAAGAGCCCGCCCCTCCCTCCGCTCCAGCCGCGCACCCCGCCCGGTCCCGCCCCCAGGTGCTGACGCCCCGCCCCGCCGGGCCCCGGCTGCTTCGGGACGCAGGGGTGTGTGCGGGGTTGGGGGGGCCCCGGCGGGGTGCGCTTGGGCCGCCAGCACCCTCCTGGTTATCTGCCCGCACTGCGCCCTTCTGTTCTCCTGCAGCCGCCCGACACCAGACACGCCCCGCTGCCCGCCCCTGCGGGCTATTTTCCAGATTCCTTCGGGTACCGCCCTCTTCGGGGTTCTGACAATGATTTTATGAAAAACAGGATTTTTATTTATTTTTTTTAAAAGAAAAACAGGATGAATTGTTCCGAGTCCAGGCAGGTTTGCAGAAGGCCGTCCTCCTGGGCAGAAGAAGGGCTGCAAGAGGCTGCGTTCCTCCGCCCCAACCCCCGCAGGGCGCGCCGGGTCCCAGCCCGCCGCCCGCCCCGAGTCGCTGTTTGCAAGCTCTCGACCGCTGGTCCTTAGGCCTCAGCCTTCCTACTCCTTGCCGGCGGCCACTAGAGCCCGGGATAGCTCCCTCCCACCGGAGACCAGCGGTGCGAGGACCACGTTGACCTCAGAGCCCAGGTCCAGGCCTTCCTCGTGTGTTTCAGGAAAAGATCGTTTTTCTTTCTTGTTCGGTTGACGATCGCTAGCAAGAGACCTGCTTCTCTCTGCCTGCATGCCCCGCAGAGCTTCCACTCCAGCTGGGAGACGCCGTACTACTCGGTTCACAGCGGGCACGGCCTCGCGGTGCTGGGGCGCTGCCGGCTTTGTTTCCTCTCTGCAGCCGTGAGGTTTATGGACCACCCTCTGCAGCGTCCTTGCTCGTTTCCAAATACATAGAGAGCAGGGTCTCTACCCCCAGGAAACAGACGGTAGAAGCGAAGAGACAGTGTCCAACCAGGAGAAGGCCGGACTTTGCAGCCCCACTGCAGGACGCGCCCGGTCCTGGACTTGAACAGGCTCTGCCCCATTCCCCAAAGACAGCCTGCACCTTTCCATTCCAATGTCCTCTCCATGCCTGCACTGTCCTCGCTCCGGTTACGTGTTGTAAACATCTTTCTCTTCGTCTGCTCGCCTCTGCTTCCGAATCCCCAGAGCCCTGTTCCCTACTATGACACTTGCTACCCTTTGTTGTTGTTTAGCCCCTCATTTGTGTCTCTTTGCCACCCATGGACTGTAGCCCCCCAGGCTTCTCTGTCCATGGGATTCTCCAGGCAAGAAGACTGGAGTGGGTAGCCATTTCCTCCCCCAGGGGATCTTCACAACCCGGGGATGGACCCTGGCAGGCGGGTTCTTTACCGTCTGAGCCACCAGGAAAGCCCACTTGCTCCTCTGGTTCTTTCCGAAGCTCTCCTGCCACTGACAAGACATAGGTAGGTCACAGTGCAGGTCCCCTCATCCTGGACACACGGGCTCATGTTTGTGCAGCATCATGGAAATCCCTTCTGCGGGATTCTGGCCCTAGTTCAGCCTTCAGCTGTTGCTATGGACTGAAGTGTATCCTCTCCAACATTCATGCCTGCTGAGGCCTTGACCCCCAAAATGATGGTGTTTGGAGATGGAGCCTTTGGGAGGTAATTAGGGTTAGATGAGGTCATGAGCAGCCCTCAAGAGGGGATTGAAAGTGGAAGTGTTTGTCACTCAGTCCTGTCTGACTCTTTGTGACCCCATGGACTGTAACCCCGCAGAATTCTTGTCCATGGGATTCTCCAGGCAAGAATACTGGAGTGTGTTGTCATTCCCTTTTCCAGGGCATCTTCCCCACCCAGAGAGCAAACTCTGGTCTTCTGTATTGCAGACAGATTCTTTACCATCTGAGCTGCCGGGGAAGCCCTGAAGAGGGGATTAGCGCCCTTCTAAGAAGAGAACAGAGAGCTTGTTCCATGCTCACCCACCTACCCCCACCCCCACCCCCAACATGTGAGGGCACAGTGAGAAGGCCAGGAAGAGAGCCCTCATCACCAGAAAGCCAAGCTGGCCAGCATCACGCTCTTGGACTTCACAGCCTCCACAACTGTGAGAAAGAAATTCCTGCTGTTTAGCCACCCAGTCTGTGATATTTTGTTCTGGCAGCCAGAGTGGACTGGTGCAGCCCTGTAACTATGGACAAACCGTTCATCATGCGACTGTCTTTCCTCCTCTGTCAAGTGGGAATATTAAGAACCTGTCCTAATTCACCAATTTGTGTGATTCAATGAAAAATGAATGTACAATAGTGAAAAGCATGAAATAAAAATTTCTGTGAAAATATGCTCGAAAACAGTATCAAGTGACTGTGAAAGACCTAATTCTACTTTGGAGCCTTGGGTGAGTTCTACAGACCCTCTGAGCTGTTTCCTTGCCCACAAAATTAGGGACTCATCTCAGAGATGTCTAAATTTCTCTGACTCTAAATGCTAAGGGAAAAGCAAGTGAAATTCCCTGAGTTCAAAGTAGTGGCCCCATTATTCATGCTTTCGGGACTGTGTATTCAAGGATGAGCTTTAATATCATGGGATAGAAGGATTTGTAGAAAAATGACCTGGGGTGGGGTGTTTATCTAAAATTAGTTAGATCCTGGGGACTTCCCTGGTGTTCTAGTGGTTAAGACTCCATGCTTTCAATGCAGGGGATGTGGGTTCCATCCCTGGTCAGGAAATTGGTATCCCACATGAAAAAAATAAATAAACCCTTTAATTTATTTTAATAAATAAATAAAATAAAATTAGTTAGGTCCTGAAAGAAGTTTATTTGCATTTTCAGGTCACTGAAGGATCATTAATAAAACTTTGTTGCCCTGTTCATCAATGTTCTTGACTTCAAAATGTTACTCTCCCTTAACTGACTCTCATGGAAGCATACCTAGTCTTGCAATTTTCAGATGATAATTTTTCACCCTAAATATGCTCATGTCAGTGACCAAGACATTTGAAGAGCACTATGTTGTCACTTCATTACCCTTTGTTAACAAAAGGAAAAGGCAGAACATACCGTTCTATTTCTCCTCTCTTCTTAAGAATCAGACTTCCTTCTAAAAGAGTTATCTTTCATGAACACTTAAGTTGTGTGCATTTCATTTTGGGGGGAAAAAAAGTGGTTTATGTCCCTAAATGTATCCTTTTATGAGTGTTGCCCACTCATCCGTTTGACACGTTTTCAGGTGAGGCAAATCCAGCTAGAGCAGTTGCTCCCAGATCAGGATGCTTTTCAAAAAATCAACGAAGTTTTATTAAAAGACAAATTCCTGAGCTCCTACCTCAGAAATTTTAAATCACTAAGGCTAAAGTGACATAAGGGATTCAAGATATTTTTTAAAGCTCTCCAGGGAATTCTAATCCACTAATACGTTTGAGAGCTTGATTCTTGAACATCATGGATCAGTAAAACAAAATTTTTAAAATTGGAGTAGCATTTAAACTTACCAGTGTTTTCAGATATAGAGAACAGATTTTTGGTTGCCAGGGGTGGGGGAGAGGTGGATTAGGAGTTTGGGATTAGTGGATGCAAACTATTATATATAGAATGGATAAACAAGGTCCTACTGTATAGCACAGGGTATATTCAATACCCTATGATAAACCATAATGGAAAAGAATATAAATATATATATATATATACATATAACGGAATCACTTTGCTGTACAGCAGAAACTGGCACAACATTGTAAATCAACTATTTACAATTGCCAGTGTTTTAGTTTTCTAAATAAAACATTAAGACATGACTGAAGAATTGATGCTTTTGAACTGTGGTGTTGGAGAAGACTCTTAAGAGTCCCTTGGACTGCAAGGAGATCCAGCCAGTCCTTCCTAAAAGAGACCAGTCCTGGGTGTTCATTGGAAGAACTGATGTTGAAGCTGAAGCTCCAATACTTTGGCCACCTGATGCGAAGAGCTGACTCATTTGAAAAGACCCTCATGCTGGGAAAGATCAAAGGCAGGAGGAGAAGGGGACGACAGGGGATGAGATGGCTGGATGGCATCACCGACTCAATGGACATGGGTTTGGGTAAACTCCGGGAGTTGGTGATGGACAGGGAGGCCTGGCGTGCTGCAGTTCATGGGGTTGCAAACAGTCGGACACGACTGAGCAACTGAACTGATACGTTATCAGCACTGTTTCATTAAAGAACATTGAACAACAATAAAAACTAAGAATGGTCATAATTGTACAATTTCAAAGACGGGTGCAATGTAAATTTTTAACAACTCACTACATCACTTTTTCTCATCACAAAATAGGATGGTGAATACTTTATAGTCGAATGGCCTTGGTTTAACTCGGACATTGCAGTGTGGGCCATAAATATGAACTGGTTGTAAGCTTGGCCTTGGCCTGTAACTGGTAGCCTTTAAATATATAATACCTAGGAATTTCCCTGGTGATCCAGTGGCTAAGACTCCTTGCTCCCAATGCAGGGGGCTCCAGGTTTGATACCTGGCCAGGCAACTAGATCCCACATGCCGCAACTAAATATTCCACGTGCCACAACTAGAAAATCCTGCATGCCGAAACAAAGACTTGGCACAGCCAAATAAATAAAAATAAATATTAAAGAAAACTGTTGTTCCTTTTTAAAATTTTATAAATAAATAAATAAGCCATACTCAGAATGCATCCTCTGACCCCCAAACCCACCCGTCCATCCATGGCCAACTCGCTTCCACTAGAACCTGCTCACAGACGTTTCCTGCTCTCCCCCAAGGCTGAGCTGACACACCTCCTCTGTGTTCCCCAAAACATTCTGCACGTACCTCTGACACACTGTTTGTAAATGAACACCAATCATTTGTTTTTCTTTGTTCTCTCTTTCATTACATCATGAAGGGAGGAGTCAGGTTTGGTTCATTTCTGTACCTCCACATAGTGCTTGTACTTAATAGACATTCAAAAAATATTTGTGGAGGGAACACATAACTAAATGAGCTTTACAATCTAGCAGAGAGGACAAAACCTGTGGATGCATAAGGATAGCACTAAGTGCAAAGTCGTAAATAGCCCAAGAGAACTGTCTGTGTTCTTTAAGGAATAAATTGGAGGAAGAAGCTGGTTACATCTGGCTGAGGACATCAGGCAAAGAGATCATAGAAGAGCTTATATCTGAGACTTCCTGTAATATACAAAGGATGTGCAGGAGAGCACAAAAAGCATGGAAGGAACAATGCAAGCAAAGACATGGCATTGAAAAAACCCAAGTCATGTAAGAATATGTGAGTGGGACTTCCTGGTGGTCCCTAGCCCTAGCACAGTGGCCAGGACTCTGCTTCCAATGCAGGTTCAATCCCTGGTTAGGGGACTAGATCCCACATGCAGCAACTGAAATATCTCGTGTGCTGAAACTAAGACCTGGTGCATAAATGAATAAATGAAAATAGATATTTTTAAAAAAGAATATGTGAGTATTTCACTTCATTGAAGTACGTTATTACAATAAATAGGAAATATAAGATGGTTGGTCAGGTTACCTAAAAGATCCTGAGGAACCATAGAAATCTCTTTTATTTACAGAGAAGCCACTCTACAAAAATGTAACTCAAGAGAAATTAGAGGGACTTCCCTGTGGTTGAGTGACTAAGACTCTGCGCTTCCAATGCAGGAAGCCTGGGTTCGATCCCTGGTCAGGGAACTAGATCCCACATGCTGCAACTAAGACCTGGCAGTCAAATAAATCAGTAAATACTTCTTTACACACACACATACAAAGAGAAATTAGAAAGTTCCCTAGGTCTCTTATATTTCTCTCCTGCTTGGAAGGCTTCTGTGTTCCCTTTGCCACTGATGTTGAACAGCTTGGATCACTTCTCACAGGGACCCTCTGTAAGAAGCAGAAAGGTTTAATTTTATGTGAGTTTCAGCTTTGGGTTTCCCAGGCTCAGTGGTAAAGAATCCACCTGCCAATGCAAGAGACATGGGCTCAACTCCTGGGTCAGAAAGATCCCCTGGAGAAGGAAATGGCAACCCATTCCAGTATTCTTGCCCGGAGAATCCCATGGACAGAGAGAGGAGCCTGGAGGGCTACAGTCCAGGGTTCACAAAGAGTCGGACACAACTGAGCAACTGAGTGTGCAAGAGTTTCAGCTTCAGGCTTTATACATGAAAATATCTATATTTTAATATTTTCATGTATAAAGCCTCTCTTCCTACTCGTCTAAATTAAAATAGGATTTGATATTATATCAAGTACTTAAAAATCAGTACAAGGTACCCAAATTCGATCACGCCAGAGCAGGGTCTAGACAGAAGAAAGAATCTGGCACTGGAGTTTTCATGCAAATATCTTTTGTTTTCAATGATAATATTGATTTAACTGATTACCATCTGGATGTGTAGGTGTGGCTGAAATACAGTGCTTGAAAAATAACTTTAAACACACGATATGTATAGCCTACATTTTGTTTTGCTGGTAAACTGGTTGATAGGCTTGAAGCAAACAAGTTGTGAATCTTGGGTGTCATTGTACAAACAAACGTGAAATCTTAACAGTCCCTACTGAGGTCTTGGAGGAGACCAGGGCAAGAGAATGGTCCTGGAGATTAGTTAGCTCTGCAGAAAATCTGCCTCTGGCTGCAAATCACTTTTGGAGGAGTTGTTATTGCATGTGGCTCTGTCTGTTTACCTTCCTTTATTTGTTGTCCCTGATTCTTCATTTGAAAGGACACATCCCATTCCCTCCTTGTACCTGGGCTGTTCTGCCTCTGTGCAACGGCTATTTTCTCAGCTGTCCATAATGACACCACATTTTCTAGCATTCTTGTTCGGTGCTTTTTAAAATGATTTCCCCTGCTTTCAGTATGGAAAATATAAAATGATGATAAAAACCTCAGTGCTGAGAACTGCTAAAAGTTCTTATTGTTGGTGATTTCTACATGGGACTTGCTTTTCAGAAAAGTGGATGTGAAATTACTCAGCTTGAGAAGTCCCAAGTCATAGTTTGAATGTGTTGATATTTGGGGCATCTTTCTACCCTGTACAGAGGTCCTTTTTATAATAGCCATCATGGTAGTATGGAGAAGCTCAGAGTTCTATGATTAGAAATTTTGAAAAAAAAAAAAAGAAATTTTGTCTTTATCAAGGTCATCTTCATTATTTATGTGAAGATGACTGTTATATCCCATCTTGCCCTCCCCTCCCCATTATTGAAATCTTTTTCTTCATGTACACAGATTCATTTCTGTAACCATTTTACATGCAACATTGTTAATCAGACCTTCTTTCCTTCTTTACACCTGTTTATAAATTTCAATTTATTAATCGGCCTCTAAAAACCTAGACTCCAGGGACTTCTCTAGTGGCCCAGTGGCTAAGACTCCGAGCTCCCAGTGCAGGGGACCTGGGTTCCATGCCTGGTCAGGGAACTAGATCCCACATACCGCAACCCAGCACAGTCTAAATAAATAATAAAAATGTAAATTTCAAAACCAAGCACAATACTTCACATGCTACGTAGAGCATAATGTTTTTATGGACAGTGTACATTTCATTAATAAGCAAGCCCTGACATTTCCTGCTGAGGAAAGTTACATAAAAATTCATTTGGAAGACATTTTTATTTAGCACCTGCACCACACCATATACTTTAGTTGGGATATAAAGTGAAATAAGATATACTTCTTGTTCTCAATTTGCTTAAAAAATAAAGGTTGTTTGTTCAATGTGAAAAAGTGTGATGATAGCACAGGAAACGTCCCAAATGGGAAGAGTTTTTACCGAGTTTGAAAAGACAGGCGTCACCTGGACAAAGAAGGCAGCTACGGCTAGCCAAGGCACTGGTCTGGGTATGGACAGGGAAACGTGAAAAGGCATGACCCACATGCGAGCAACAGGAAAAGTGGAATCATGAAAAATAAGGATCTTCACTAAAGATTTTGAACCTTATCTTGACAGATCTGGGGAAGCATTAAATAATGGTCAGATTTGCACTTTAGAAAAATCTCTCTGTCCGCAGGAGGACAGATGACGGATGCATCAGACCAGGAGGCTGTTGAAATCATCCATGGAAGATGCAATGAGAGGCTGAACTAAGCTAGAAGATGTAGAACTGCAGAGAAGAGGGACTTCCCTGGGGGTCCAGTGGTTCAGATTTTGCCTTCCAGCTCAAGGGGTGTGGGTTTGATACCTGGCCAGGGATCTAAGATCCCACATGTCTTGTGGCAAAAACACCGAAATATAAAACAGAAGCAATGTTGTAACGAATTCAACAAAACTTTACAAAGGAAAAGAAAGAAGTGCAGAGGAGAGTGACACGGGTCAGAAAGTGCCCCACTCAGTGACTGGGGAATACAAAAGAAATGCCAACTGGGGAAAAGGCAGGACCTCATAGCAGAGAACAAGCGGTTAAAGCAGGACTTTAGATCCAGATGAACTTTAAGGTTCGAATACCTGCTCTATAATTTCTGGTTGTGTGGGCTTAAATGATGTAATTCCATCAAAGATGAGAACTTTCTTGGCAAAACAGGATACTTTCACCTTTTCAGCAAGAATCTTACAAAGACTAAATAGCATAAAGGATAAAGTGTTTATGTGTTTAGCTCAGTGCATAGTACATGATAAGTTCTTGATAAAACACAGTAGGTAAATGCGGCTGGCTGTTTATGGTGGTGGTTACCATTCTCCTGAAATTCAGCAAAACAGAATGCAGGAGGAGGAGCAAGCTTAGGGGAAGAGATAATGATATTACCATAGTAGCTCGTATCTGTATGGTGCTTTTCAATTTTCAAATGTCTCTCGTATCCATTATCTCACTTCAAGTTCAAAAGAGTCCCACTGCAAGTCCCATTTATTTCATTTCTAGGACTCCATCCTAGGAAAATAATACAAAATGAGAATAAAGGATGGGAAAATGCTTATGAAATAAGGTAAAGGTTTTAAAGGCAGAGAATACAAAAGTTGTATATAAATATACAAGGTAAAGGTTTTATATATAATTTATATATATATAAATATATATATATATATAGTTTATATAAATAAGGTAAAGGTTTTAAAGGCAGAGAATATAAAAGTTGTGTATATGGAATGATTTCAATTTTATATTTAAAATAGACTGGAAGAAAATAAACCAAAATATTTTTTCTAGGGAGTGAGATTATAAATGATTTTTTAAATCTTCTCAACATACTTCTGTGTTTTTTGAATGTTCTATATGGATAGATAACACTCTATAATTACTTTTACAACGGTGAAAGGAATGATGCCCTTCTCTTTTGTTTTCCATTGTCTTATTAATAATGCTTTGTTAAGTAGATAGATTAGTCATTATTATTTTCTTTGTTTTATAATATTCAGTTCAGTTGCTCAGTCGTGTCTGACTCATTGCGACCCCATGAATCGCAGCACGCCAGGCCTCTCTGTCAATCACCATCTCCCGGAGTTCACTCAAACTCACGTCCATCGAGTCGGTGATGCCATCCAGCCATCTCATCCTCTGTTGTCCCCTCTTCCTCCTGCCCGCAATCCCTCCCAGCATCAGAGTCTTTTCCAACGAGTCAACTCTTTGCGTGAGGTGGCCAAAGTACTGGGGTTTCAGCTTTAGCATCATTCCTTCCAAAGAAATCCCAGGGCTGATCTCCTTCAGAATGGACTGGTTGGATCTCCTTGCAGTCCAAGGGACTCTCAAGAGTCTTCTCCAACACCACAGTTTAAAAGCATCAATTCTTCGGCGCTCAGCTTTCTTCACAGTCCAACTCTCACATCCATACATGACCACAGGAAAAACCATAGCCTTGACTAGACGGACCTTTGTTGGCAAAGTAATGTCTCTGCTTTTCAATATGCTATCTAGGTTGGTCATAACTTTTCTTCCAAGGAGTAAGCGTCTTTTAATTTCATGGCTGCAGTCACCATCTGCAGTGATTTTGGAGCTCAAAAAAATAAAGTCTGACACTGTTTCCACTGTTTCCCCATCTATTTCCCATGTAGCGATGGGGACCAGATGCCATGATCTTAGTTTTCTGAATGTTGAGCTTTAAGCCAACTTCACTCTCCTCTTTCACTTTCATCAAGAGGCTCTTTAGTTCCTCTTCACTTTCTGCCATAAGGGTGGTGTCATCTGCATATCTGAGGTTATTGATATTTGTCCCAGCAATCTTGATTCCAGCTTGTGCTTCTTCCAGCCCAGCATTTCTCATGATGTACTCTGCATATAAGTTAAATAAGCAGGGTGACAATATACAGCCTTGACATACTCCTTTTCCTATTTGGAATCAGTCTGTTGTTCCATGTCCAGTTCTAATTGTTGCTTCCTGCCCTGCATATAGGTTTCTCAAGAAGCAGGTCAGGTGGTCTGGTATTCCCATCTCTTTCAGAATTTTCCACTGTTTATTGTGATCCATACAAAGGCTTTGACATAGTCAATAAAGCAGAAATAGATGTTTTTCTGGAACTCTCTTGCTTTTTCCATGATCCAGCAGATGTTGGCAATTTGATCTCTGGTTCCTCTGCCTTTTCTAAAACCAGCTTGAACATCAGGAAGTTCACGGTTCACATATTGCTGAAGCCTGGCTTGGAGAATTTGGAGCATTATTTTACTAGCGTGTGAGATGAGTGCAATGGTGCGGTAGTTTGAGCATTCTTTGGCATTGCCTTTCTTTGGGATTGGAATGAAAACTGACCTTTTCCAGTCCTGTGGCCACTGCTGAGTTTTCCAAATTTGCTGGCATATTGAGTGCAGCACTTGCATAGCATCATCTTTCAGGATTTGAAATAGCTCAACTGGAATTCCATCACCTCCACTAGCTTTGTTCGTAGTGATGCTTTCTAAGGTCCACTTGACTTCACACGCCAGGATGTCTGGCTCTAGGTGAGTGATCATACCATCGTGACTATCTTGGTTGTGAAGATCTTTTTTGTACGGTTCTTCTGTGTATTCTTGCCACCTCTTCTTAACGTCTTCTGCTTCTGTTAGGTCCCTACCATTTCTGTACTTTAACACTTTCAATAATAATAACTATAACACATAGCACTTACTACCTGCCAGTCATTGTTCTAAACATCTTAAAAAATATTAAGTTTAGATGTTAGTTAAGAATTTTTTAGAATTATCTCAATTTTGTGTTTCCAGCTGTAAATAATAGAAATGTCTACTCAACATGGTTTAAATTAAGGCTTATGTAACTGGAAAAATCTAGAGGTGAAAATGTGGAGAGAGGGCATGGTTCCAGTCAGAACTGAGGCTCACATCTCTGATTGTCCTGGTCCTCCTCGTCTGGCAACTTCATCCGCAGGCTAACAGTGAGGCATCCACGACCATTTGGGATCCTGTCCTACATACTCTCGGAAATTGTCCAGGAGAAAGACACCTTCTGACCCAGGCTTCCAAATGAGAGTCCTGAGATTCTCTGGTTGGACAACTTAGGTCACATACCCACTCCTGACTTAAAAACTGGAAGTGTAAGGTGGGAAGGAGGGCAGCATAAGATGTGCTGAGTATCTTGGTGCCAGTGATAAAGAATCCACCTGGCAATGCAGGCGATGCAAGAGACGTGGGTTCAATCCCTGGGTTGGTAAGATCCCTTGGAGTAGAAAATGGTAACCCACTCCAGTATTCTTCCCTGGAAAATTCCATGGACAGAGGAGCCTGGCAGGCTATATATAGTTCATGGGCCTGCAGAGAGTCAGACATGACTAAGCACACACACAGCAGATTTTTTTTCTGAAGTCTTTATCGAATTTGTTACAATGTTGCTTCTGTTTTTTTTATGTTTGGGGGGTTCTTTTATTTCGCTGTGAGAAATGTGGGATCCTAGTTCCCTGACCAGGGACCGAACTGGCACCCCCTGCACTAGAAGGTGAAGTCCCAACCACTGGACCACCACACAAGTCCCCTGCTGGACGTCTGAAGTCAACGGGCACCTCCCAGGAACCGGGTCAGAGGGAGATGGGGGAGGGGTGATAATGGAATGAAAATCAAATATGAAGGGAGAATTGGGGGAAGTATACTGGGTAGGATATAGACAATGTCAGTTACTTCATTTCTCAACATTGAGTTTAGGTTGGATCTTTCTGCCAAGTCAGCTACAAATTTGACCTTTCCTTCTTCCCAACTGTCCTTCCAGGATCATTATTTTGATTCTCTATGGGTTATTCTGTGCATCATTGAATAGATGTTGATGAAGCAGTCTATGAAACCCCTCAGCTTTAAATCACCTGGAAACCTTTGAGTTGAAGGCAACATGTGGAACAAGCTATGTACAGTGTTCTTTTCTTTCTCTTATACTGACAATGTTTGCTTGTTGTTTCAATTAGGAAAGGCCTGGGAGTGAGCCTGGCCAGCTTCTCTGGCAGAGGCTCACAGCGTAAGAGAGAGTTTATGCGACCCCACTGTCTATTTCTGGTTTTTTGTTTGTTTTTGTTTTGTCCTGTTTTTTATATAAAAGCTTTGAGATGTAGTTCACACATCATAGAATCCACGCTTTTAAGGTGCACAATTGAATGGTTCTTAGAATAGTCACAGAATCACGCAACTGTTACGATAATCAATTTTAGAGCACTTTCATTGCACCTGGAGCTTCCCTGGTGGCTCAGAGGTTAAAGCATCTGCTTGCAATGCGGGAGACCAGGGTTCGATCCCTGGGTAGGGAAGATTCCCCTGGAGAAGGAAATGGCAACCCACTCCAGTATTCTTGCCTGGAGAATCCCATGGACGGAGGAGCCTGGTGGGCTACAGACCACAGGGTCGCAACGAGTCTGACACGACTGAGCGACTTCACTTTCACTTTCATTGCACCCAGAAGAATCCCTTACTGTACTTATCAGCAGTCATTCCCTGTTTCCTGTCCTCCACCTCCTCCCAGCCTCAGGCAACCATTGCTTCACTTGGTATCTGTAGATTTGTCTTTTCTAGATATTTCCTGTATTATAATAGATGGAATCATCGAATATGTAGTCTTTTACAAATACTATATGATATCACTTACATGTGGAATCTAAAATATGACGCAGACGAACCTGTCTTCGAAACAGAAACAGACTCGCAGACATAGAGAATAAACATGTGGTTGTCAAGGGGGAGGGGGGTGGGAGAGGGAAGGCGCAGGAGTTTGGGATTAACAGATTGAAACTATGATATACAGGATGGATAAATGGCAAGGTTCTACTGTAGAGGACAGGGAACTATATTCAAGATAACCCATAATGGAAAAGAATATGAAAAAGAATATACATATAAATGTATATATATATATGTACATTCAGTTCAGTTCAGTCACTCAGTCATGTCCAGCTCTTTGTGACCCCATGCACTGCAGCATGCCAAGCTTCCCTGTCCATCACCAAGTTCCAGAGCTTACTCAAACTCATGTCCATCAAGTCAGTGATGCCATCCAACCATCTCATCCTCTGGCGTCTCTTCTCCTCCTGCCTTCAATCTTTCCCAGCACCAGGGTCTTTTCCAATGAGTGAGTTCTTTGCATCAGGTGGCCAAAGTATTGGAGTTTCAGCTTCAGCATCAGTCCTTCCAATGAACACCCAGGAATGATCTCCTTTAGGATTGACTGGTTTGATCTCCTTGCAGTCCAAGGGACTCTCAAGAGTCTTCTTCAACACCACAGTTCAAAAGCATTAATTCTTCGGCGCTCAGCTTTCTTTATGGTCCAACTCTCACATCCATACATGACTACTGGAAAAACCACAGCTTTGACTATATGGACCTTTGCCGGCAAAGTAATATCTCTGCTTTTTAATATGCTGTCTAGGTTGGTCATAGCTTGTCTTCCAAGGAGCAAGCATCTTTTAATTTCATGGCTGTGGTCACCATCTGCAGTGATTTTGGGGCCCCCCAAAATAAAGTCTGTCATTGTTTCCACTGTTTCCCCATCCATTTGCCATGAAGTGATGGGACTGGATGCCACGATCTTAGCTTTCTGAATGTTGAGTATTAAGCCAACTCTTTCACTCTCTTCTTTCACTTTCATCAAGAAATTCTTTAGAAAAAAAAAAAAAGAAATTCTTTAGTTCTTTGCTTTCTGCCATAAGGGTGGTGTTATCTCCATATCTGAGGTTACTGATGTTTCTCCCGGCAATCTTGATTCCAGCTTGTACTTCATCCAGCCTGGCATTTCACATGATGTACTCTGCATATAAGTTAAAAAAGCAGGGTGATGATATACAGCCTTGACATACTCCTTTCCCAATTTGGTACCAGTCTGTTGTTCCATGTCCAGTTCTAACTGTTGCTTCTTGACCTGCATACAGATTTCTCAGGTAGCATGTAAGGTGATATGGTATTCCCATCTCTTGAGGAATTTTCCACAGTTTGTTGGGATCCATACACATACCCTGAAATGCCACCAAATATTTTACTCTTCATTTATTGGAAATGAGTTGATTCCAATGTTTTCACCTACAGCACTATTCCTTCTGCAAATGGCTACATTAAATAAGTATATAACTCTCAGTAGTTTTATTCTCAAAAGGGACCTGATATCTAAATTCCAGAGGTGCCTTTATGTGGCTCTGTCTTTACTGACTTGTTATGAGAAGCGTTACTGATCACGTTTTCTGGCACACCTCCTTAAAAGCACAGTCAGCAGCATTCCAAACAGTTCCTGGTGGCCTGCCCTACAGAGACTTTTGATGATGTCTGTACTATTTTGAGATAAAAAGAATTCTGCATACAGCAGTCCAGAAACAGTTGAAATCAGCTTTTAAATCACTCGCTACATCTTGGATATACATGATGTACATGTACATGATGGAGGCTACTAAAGACTTGAGCTGTTTCCAGCAGGTCTCTCTAGGTCTCGCTCCTTTTTGGGAGATGGGTTGCAGACCAGACAAGGCACCATGCGGTGAGTAACCCATCATCATGGCCTTAGCTATTGCTCACCTTGGAAGGACCAGCTTTACAGATCTTTTGAGACAACCAGGGTTGTATCGCCTGTCGCTGGCTAGTATGCACACACTAAATTAGAATTCCATGGTAAAATATTATGAAATCAAGACTCACCTATACAATGATGGATTGTTACTCAACCATTAAAAAGGATGAAATACTGCCATTTGCAGCAACATGGATGGATCTAGAGAGTTCACACTGAGTGAAGTAAGTCAGAGGAGAGATCATATAACATCCCTTATACATAGAATCTAAAAAGAAATTATACAAATGTACTTACTTCCAAAACAAAGAGATTCACAGACGTAGAGAACAAACTTATGGTTGTCTTGAGGGAGGGATACTTAGGGAGTTTGGGATGGTATATTCAAAATGGATAACCAACAAGGACCTACTGTCTAGCACCTGGAACTCTGCTCAATGCTTTGTGGCAGCCTGGATGGCAGGGGATCTTGGGGGAGAATGGAAACATGTATATGCCTGGCTGAGTCCCTTCACCGTTCACCTGAAACTGTCACAGCATTGTTAATGGGCCATACCCCAAAACAAAATAAAAAGTTCAGAAAAAAAGACTCACTTTGTGAAGTTTTGTTAAATTTGTTAGATGTGACAATGGTATTGTAGTTATGTGAGAAGAAAAATTTTTCCTTTGAGATGCATACCCAAAAAAGAAAAAATATAAGAGTGAAACTGAAGAGTAAGAGGTTGCCCTTAAAGGAAGAGCCTGTGAGAGGCAGATAGATTTGAATATTTGACACAAGTAATTTTAAAAATGCCTAATTGTCACTTGAGTGATTGAGTTTTGATTATGGATGCAACCTTTTAGATCTGATAGAAATTATTTACACAGAAGTGCTAAGAGAGCAGTAAGCTAAACAGATATGGCAAAGATATCAACTGACATATCTGGTGAGGGTATGTGATGCTTAAACATCACAAGAGTGAGTTCAGTTCAGTTCAGTTGCTCAGTCGTGTCCAACTCTTTGCAACCCCATGAATCACAGCACACCAGGCCTCCCTGTCCATCACCAACTCCTGTAGTTCACTCAAACTCATGTCCATCGAGTCGGTGATGCCATCCAGCCATCTCATCCTCTGTCGTCCCCTTCTCCTCCTGCCCCCAATCCCTCCCAGCATCAGGGTCTTTTCCAATGAGTCAACTCTTTACATGAGGTGGCCAAAGTATTGGAGTTTCAGCTTTAGCATCAGTCCAAAACCTATATGCAGGTCAGGAAGCAACAGTTAGAACTGGACATGGAACAACAGACTGGTTCCAAATAGTAAAATGAGTACGTCAATGCTGTATATTGTCACCCTGCTTATTTAACTTATATGCAGAGTACATCATGAGAAACGCTGGGCTAGAAGATACACAAGCTGGAATCAAGATTGCCGGGAAAAATATCAATAACCTCAGATATGCAGATGACACCACCCTTATGGCAGAAAGTGAAGAGGAACTCAAAAGCCTCTTGATGAAAGTGAAAGTGGAGAGTGAAAAAGTTGGCTTAAAGCTCACCATTCAGAAAACTAAGATCATGGCATCTGGTCCCATCACTTCATGGGAAATAGATGGGGACACAGTGGAAACAGTGTCAGACTTTATTATTTTGGGCTCCAGAATCACTGCAGATGGTGATTGAAGCCATGAAATTAAAAGACGCTTACTCCTTGGAAGGAAAGTTATGACCAACCTAGATAGTATATTGAAAAGCAGAGATATTACTTTGCCAACAAAGGTCTGTCTAGTCAAGGCTATGGTTTTTCCAGTGGTCATGTATGGATGTGAAAGTTGGACTGTGAAGAAAGCTGAGCGCCGAAGAATTGATGCTTTGTGAGTGAACATCGCCAAATAAAAGCTTTGTAACTGTTTCAAGTAGTAAAGACTGATGTATGGGCCAATAACCTATCCTTGCAAGAGAAGTTATTCCTGTAATTTTTTTTTTTTATCTTTTTGCTCTTGGCTGCTGCCCTAGAACGATTAAAATTGGAGCTTTCAGGGTCTATGAGGTTGAATCTATAGTGACAAAGTGTGCAGATTGATCTCAGTATTCTTACCTTGAGAAAAGGTGAAGAATGGCTTTCTCATTCTTCCTCGTGAAAAGAAATTTGGGGTTTTCAATCCTGCATTCCACTGTTTTCTATCACTCAGCTGTGAGTCAATTCTAATTTGAGTTCAGAGGTGATTGATGAACATCAAAGTCAACTCTCAACCATTATCTCCTTTATGTGTTATCTGCGACCTCTTAGCTCTTCAACCTACTAAGCCCCTTTATTTTATTTTTAAAAACTTTATTATTGTTAACTTTTGGCTGCACTGGGTCTTCGTTTTGTCATGACACATGTTTTGCTTCCCTCTAGTTGCGGTGTGCCAGCTTAGTTGCCCCTAAGCATGTAGGATCTTGGCTTCCCAAGTGGTAGAGTGGTTAAGAACCTGCCTACCAATTTAGAAGATCACTCAGGTTTGATCCCTGGGTGGGGAAGATCCCCTGGGGAAGGAAATGGCAACCCACTCTGGCATTCTTGCCTAGAAAATTCCATGGACAGATAAGCCTGTAGGGCTATAGCTTATGGGGTCGCAAAGAGTCAGACACAACTGAGTGACTGAGCACATTCACACGTGTGGGATCTTAGTTCTTAAACCAGGGATCGAATGCACATTCCCTGCATGGGAAGGCAGATTCTTAACCACTGGATAGCTTTCAATTATTTAAGTTCCACTTCTTATCAAAAAGGAATGTGGTGCCATTTGGCTTGGGTATGTTTAGTAATACCTCAAGACTTCTTTAAAGAGACTTCCCTGGTGGTTCAGTGGTAAAGAATCCACCTGCCAATGCAGGTGACACGTGTTCGATCCCTGGTCTGGGAGGATCCCACACGCCAGGGAGCGTCTTAGCCCCTGAGCCACAGCTACTGAAGCGCACGTGCTCTAGAGCCTGCACTCCACAGCAAGGGAGGCCACTGCCACGAGAAACCTGTGCGCAGCAGCAAAGCAAAGCTCCTGCTCACCTCAACTTGAGAAAGCCCGTGCAACGCAACGAAGACCCAGGGCAGCCAAAAGTAAATAAAATTTGAAAAACAAAACCAAAAACTTCTTTAGAGTTAGTGGCTATTTCCGCCTGCTACATTACTTTGAACCGTTGAGCAGCGAGCAACATTAAAGGAAACTGGAAATTCTTAAGCAAGTTGCTGACAACTGAAGCATCAACAGTTATGGCTACCAAATACCTGGTCCAAAGATGTTCTGTGTTTGTGTGGTGATTTTAGTTTCTAAAGCTAAGGTATGTGATCAGATGAGATAAAATATTTCATTTTATTTTTAACCACGTGGCACAGTATATGGCATCTTCTTTCCCTGACCAGGGATCGAAACTAGGCCCCCTACATTGGAAGCTCGGACTCTTAACCAGGGAAGTCCCAGAGATGAAATATTTTAAATCAGAACAGTTAGCCACCATACACACTTGACAGTTAAAACAGTATTTTTCCATTCTACCCCTTGCTTGTAACTACTTTCATTTTTGTGTATTGGGCAGCCTTGACCTTAACAAACACTTTCATTAAGTTTGAAACCAAAACAAAGAACATGTGCTAAAGGGGAAGAAAATGTGTGAAGACAAATGGTCAAATAACTGGAAATTACACTGCTTAGATATTTAATATTCTTCAGCAATGTTAGGTCATTCTTTTTAATAAACTTTATTTTTTTGAACAGTTGTTAGGACATTTTTAAATGGCTAACAATTTTGGCAGATCTGATTTGCAAGAACAAGAGAGAAAAAAAGCAGTCTGCTATATTCAGCACTGGGGAGATTATTCTTGGAGTATTGTGTACGATTTTGGTTTCCCTAATTGAAGGAAGATGTGTGCAACTTGGGAATGGTTCCAAAAACTCAACCAAAACATTCAGAGGCTAGAAAAGAAGCCATATGGAATTTATCTTTCAGATATACTCACACAAATGAAAAATAATGTATGTTCAACTGTATTCTCTATAGTATTATTTATAATAACAAAAGATTGGAATCCCCCTAAAAGTTTATCATTATGAGACTGGTTATAGATGAATTACAGCTTAGCTATACAATGATATTTACTGTAGCTGTAAAAAAGATTGAGGAAACTCTTTATTCTGTGTTAAGGAAAGCTCTCCAAGATGTATTGAGAAGTGAAACAAGCAAAGTATGAGCAGTGTGTGGAGTATGCTGCTATCATGATAAAAAGTAAAAGGAGGGATGACATATATTTATACCTGTGTTTGTATGCATAAAATAATCTTTGGAAGTGTACAGGAGACTTCAGGAACACAGAGTTTGGGGATTAGCAAATGCAAACTATTATATACGGGATAGATAAAAAGCAAAGTCCTAGTATATAGCACAAGGAACTATATTCAATATCCTGTGATAAAATATAATGGAAAAGAATAGGAAAAAAGAATTTATATCTGAGTCAATTTGCTGTACAGTGGAAATTAACACAATATTGTAAATCAACTCTACTTCAATAAAATTGAAAAGAAAACAATGACAGTAATTGCTTACAAGGATTGGCAGGAATTAGATGGATGGGGAATGTAGATTAACACCTTTTGATTTTTGATTCTTACATATGCATTACTTATTTAAAAATTAATTAGATAACTTTAAGTGAATGGCGAAGAAGAAAGGAAACAAAATGAAGAATGGTGAGAGCACTGAGAATTTAAACTGTGTCTACGTTTGCAAAGGGCTCTAAGTAAGGCTTCTTATCTGTAGCTCCATAATCAGTGTAAATTACCACATGTTAACTCAATTGCAAAGACAAACAATGAATGAGTTGATTGTTTCATAATAGAGTTCACTCATGATGCAAAGACACGGCCCTAATTCACAGAAGAGAAGATTGAATTAGTATCTGATTTTTCCCCCCAAAACGACAAAGAATTAGTCAATGAAAGAATAATACAATTCACTATTCCCTGGACCTCATAATGTTTGTAAAGCATTTTATAGTTCTCAAATTGTGTTCACGTATGTCATCTCATTGGATCCATCTTTACAAAAACATTATGTGGTATACAAGACTGAAATTTCTATTTCTCATTTTACAAATGAGAAATGGAAATAAAGAGAAGCAAACACTGGCCAGTGGGCTCCACCAACATGACAGGATATCTGAAACTGAACTGGCTTGAAAAATTCGGGATAGAGGATGATCAAGGACTTGTTAAGTCCAGTCCCTGGACTCCTTAGAAGTATCTGTAGCTTTAAAATTCTTCTACTCTGTTTTTATCCAGAGTTATTTCTCAGTTACTAATTTTTCTTTGTTCTTATTCAGAGATTCAGCTGAGTTTCTGACTCATCTTGTTTCTTCATAAAAAAAAAAAAAAAGACATAGAACCCCTTCTCATCTTCCATCCATTGAATCTCACATTTTCGCTAAAGAAGCATAGAGGAGAGTTGATTAGAATATGTATTGCTGGCACCTCTCTCCCAAGCTTCTGAGTCACTGGGTCTCAGGTGGAGCCAGGGAACATGCTTTTTCATAAGCATGTGATTCTGCTTACACAGGGGGGGTCTGAGCATCACCCTGGAAAATACACTCAATGCACAGTGAAGTTGTTTGTAATGAGTTACTCTCTGTGGTTGATTAAAATCAAGGCGGCCTCTCAGAGTCTCCTTCCAGTTCATTATTGTTACAGCAGAGAGGCAAAGCAGGGAGCTGGGAGTGATGATTAACCTCTAGTGAACTGAAGATAAGCCAGTGGTGACGGCAGACAGGGCTAATATTTGCCTAGCAGTTCAGGGAGAGATTCACAGACTTAAAAGTCATCATATGTATCTTCTTTCCCTCTGAAACCCTCCAATTATGAGACCAAAATCATCTCAGGGTCTGCACAAGTTGCCTATTTGCTTCCAAGGAGAATTTTAAGGGTTGACCATGTCTGTAAAGACTTAAGTGGTTTGAGATTTGGTTACCCTAGTGACTGCCTCTCTCCCGCTGTGGCAATTTGTGATCTGGTGGCGCACACCTACTCACAGGTCCCAAATTCCATCTAGAAAACAGGGACCAGGAGACCACAGAGGCCTCACCGTGGAGGACACTCGTTTACCTAAGCTCTTCTCCCCTCCAACCCTGAAGAAGCCTCTTGTGTGGCTTCCTGCAGAGTTTGTACCAACATTTATCTTTCTTTAGCTGGCCTCTTCAAAAGAGGGAATTTTGTGAAAGCTGTTTTAAAATTATTTAAAATGGCTTAATGCCCAAAGAGTACATTTGTCAATGGCTGAAGGTTTTTATAGTTTTGCATAACTTTCTGAGGGTTCTTAATTTTGTACTCATGCCTCAAGGCAATTATTGAAAAGGACATACATTTATTCATTGAAATTATAAATGTTTTATAGGTGTCCTAATAAAATGTGATGATTTAAGGTTTAAGTGGTACATAGAGTCATTCTCGAAGAGCCATAGAGCACACTTGTGTAAAAGCCAAATGATAAAGTACAGAGGGAGGAAAAACGTAATGAAAAGTTAAATAACAGTGCACCAGGTACAGAGAAACAGTGGAGAGAATTTTAAGAAAAAAATCTTAGGACTTTCCTAGTGGGCCAGTGGCTAAGACTCTGCTCTCTCAATGCAGGGGGCCCGAGTTCAATCCCTGTTTAGGGAAATAGATCCCATGTGCCGCACCTAAGAGATCCTGAGTGCTGCAGCTAAGACCCAGCAGAGCCAAATAAATACATTTTTTAAATGACCCAGAGGGATGGTATGGGGAGGGAGGTGGGAGGGGGGTTCAGGATTGGGAACACGTGTACACCCGTGGTGGATTCATGTTGATGTATGGCAAAACCAATACAATATTGTAAGTAATTAGCCTCCAATTAAAATAAATAAATTTTAAAAAAAATTAAAAGCAAAAATCTTCTCATGAGTTTTGGAAAGATGTAGTCACGAGAAACTTCACTTGCTAACTGTTTTTCTTGTCCTCTACAAAAAGAAGAGTCATCCTGAGCTGTGACCACTTGTTGACCTTATGGAGTCACTGAACACAAATTGCCCAGTTTCCTGCTCTCCACATTGTGTTAGCTGACTGTTAGTCTACCTTTCAGGAAGGAAGAAGTGACTAGAAGTTCGTCTAAGAATGAAATTAGATTACTGATTACATTTGCCTCAAATCCTGGAACTTTCTCTCATAAACCAACATAGTAAGGAGCCTTGGGTATACAGACTTACTTCTGTCTCTTGGTAAGATCTTTTTTACAAAATATTTTTTTATTTGATTTTTGGCTGCACTGGGGTTTCACTTCTGCCTGCAAGCTTTCTCTACTTGCAGCAAGCAGGGCTACTCTCTAGCTGTGGTTCAAGTGTTTCTCCTCTTGCAGGGCACAGGCTCTAGGGTGCAAGGAGTTTAGCAGTTGTGGCGTACAGGCTTAGTTGCCCCTTTACTGGGGATCTTTACTCACAGACCTGGAGAAGGCGATGGCACCCCACTCCAGTACTCTTGCCTAGAAAATCCCATGGACGGAGGAGCTTGGTAGGCTGTAGTTAATGGGGTCCCTAAGAGTCGGACACGACTGAGCGACTTCACTTTCACTTTTCACTTTCCTGCATTGGAGAAGGAAATGGCAACCCACTCCAGTGTTCTTGCCTGGAGAATCCCAGGGACGGGGGAGCCTGGTGGGCTGCCGTCTATGGGATCGCACAGAGACACGACTGAAGTGATTTAGCAGTAGCAGTTACTCACAGACCAGGGAATGAACTGGTGCGTACTGCATTGACAGGTGGATTCTTAACCACTCGACTACCAGCAAAGTCTCCTCTTGGTAAGATCTTTATCTGAAAATCTTAGAACAATTCAAAGATGGAGACAGGACAGAAGCCTGAATAGCTCATGAGAAATAGCATTCCCTAGGGAAGAGTGAAGAGGGCTCAAATTAGCTAGTTTTACACACATCATTCATGTCTTACCCACAGTTTCCTCATCCAGAGTTGTACCTGCAGAAGCTCTTCACAGTTAGGTAGGAGGGGAGTGTGGAAAGTGCTGGAGCTGCTGGCACGTAACTCTAGACCAGGACCTTCCTACAGTTCTTTCTGAGACGCAGTTGTGTTTGAGACCTGGGCTGTCCAGTGTGGGAACCACCAGCCACACGTGGCAACTGAGCACTTGGACACGTGTCCTGTGCGACTGAGGAACTGAACTTTAAATTTTATTCAGTTCTAATGAATTTAAACTTAAAGAACCACCTATGCCTGTGGCTACTTACACTGGTGCAGTTTTAGACTTTCAGGTGACTTATCCAGTTATTAGAGCCCAAATTCAGATTTCCTGGCCAATTGAGTATTCAAACCTTAACCAACTCCTCAGTTTGGTTCAAACTCAAAGAAGTAGGTGGTTGAGAAGTGAAAAGGTGAAAAGAAAAAAAAATACCCTCATATATTTTTAGTTCTAAATTAAGTAGACTAAAAAAAAAATTTAGCTGATCACCTGAACAGTTGGTATCTATACAACATCAAAAAACTATTGCTTTAAAAAAAAACAAAACTGAATGGAGTGAACTGGCAGATGAATTTGGCATTATGTAACACAGTAAAATATAAATGAATAACAAACACCAGGCGATCCTAAGTGGATGTGGATTGAATTAAATATTTACGCTCTACGCAGCAGATCTTGTGTAAAGAGCAATTTTATAAACCATGCAGCTTCAATAATAAAAGGATGGAGGGAATGTTTCATTTTCTTAAGGCCTGTTGTTTGACACCTGGGCCATCTAACCCAGATGCTATCAGACGACTTAGGTACCACAAACAAAATGATCCAGTTGTGTTTAAGTGCATTTGTGTGTATAAGTGAATGAAAATGATGAGTGGTACATATACCCATGAATGTTGATAGCAATTATTCTAGTTGGGTTTTTATTTTTGTTATTGTCTTTATCCTTTTCTGTTGCCTCCAGATTTTCAATATTGAGCAGAAATTTTTTTTTTTTTCAAAAGATAAAAGCACAGAGAAAAATACTATAAACATTCATATGTCTACCACTCAGATTGAACAGTTGGCCCGAATTCATTATATTTGCTTTGACTATTTCTTTCTTTTTCTTTTTTTGAAGAAATAAAACATGATACCTATGGCTGAATCCCCTAGTTAGGCCCATGGCCCCTTTTTCCCATTAGCTTGAGTTTACTCATTTGAAAGTTACACATTTGAAGTTCTTTCTCTTCATATGCATATGTTCATGAACAACACATAGCACCATTTTTACATTTTAAAAAATTTAAAGTGTTTTGCAAGGAAGACATACAATGGCCAACAGATACATGGAAATACGCTCAACACCCCTTATCAGGGAAACACAAATCAAAACCACAGTGAAATACTGCCTCACACCTGTCAGCGTGGTAGTCATCAAAAAGGCAGGAACTAACCAGAAATCTTTTCTCCAGGATGTGGGGGAAAAAAGACCCTTGTGTACTGATGGTGGGAATGTAAACAAGTATAGACACTATGGAAAGCATATGGAGGTTCCTCATAAAACTAAAATTGGAACTACCATATGATTCAGTAATTCTACTCCTGGATACATACCTGAAGAAAAAGGAAGCACTAATTCAAAAAAGTACATACACTGCAATATTCATACAAGCATTATGTATAATAGCCAAGATACGGAATCAACCTAAGTGTCCATCAACAGGTGAACGGATGAAGAAGACACTGTGAAAGTGAAAGTCGCCCAGTTGTGCCTCACTCTTTGCAACCCCATGGACTATACAGTCCGTGGAATTCTCCAGGCCAGAATACTGGAGTGGGTAGCCTTTCCCTCCTCCAGGACATCTTCCCAACCCAGGGATCGAACCCAGGTCTCACATAATGCAGGCGGCTTCTTTCCCAGCTGAGCCACCAGGGAAGACACTATATATATATACACACATATATATGTATATATACAGCATTCCACTGTATACAGCAGTGTGCTATTCAGCCACAAAAAAGAATGAAATGTTGCCATTTGCAAACACAGATGGACTTGGAGGGTATTGTGGTTAGTGAAATAAGTCAGACAGAGAAAGATAAATGCTGTGTGATACCATTTATATGTGGAATCTAAAAGACAAAACAAGGTAGTGAAAATAACAAAAAAGAAACAGACTTACAGATGAAGGAGTGGTTACCAGTGGGGAGAGGGGAGGAGGACGGCAAGATAGTAGCAGGGGATTAAGAGATACAAACTATTATGTATAAAACAATACATGACAAGGATATAGTCTACAACACAGGAAATAGAGCCAATGTTTTCTAATAACTATAAATGGGACTATAACCTTTAAAAATTGTGAATCACAATATTGCACACCTGACTCATATATTGTATATTGACTACACTTCAATTTAAAAAAAATTAAAAATAGAACTACCATATGATCCAGCAATTCTCTTCCTGGGTACTTACATAAAGAAAATGAAATAACCATCTTAATGAAATAGTCACACCCCCGTGTTCGTCACAGCATTATTCACAATAGCCAAGACACAGAAACCATTCAAGTGTCCATCCACAGATGAGTGGATCAAGAAAATGTGACATATATACAAAGGAATACTATGTAGCCATAGAAAAGGAGAAAGCCCTGCCTTTTGTGATGACATGGATGGACATTAAGAGTATTATGCTAAATGAAGTAAGACAGAGAAAGCATAAATGAAGTAAGACAGAGAAAGACAAATACCATACATACCACAGGTACCACTTATATATGGAATCTTAAGAAGTTATACTCAGAAACAGAGATGGAAAGGTGATTTCCAGGGCTAGGGGGTGGGGAAATGGGGTGTCAGTCAAAGAGTACAAACTTTTCAGTTATGAGTAAGTTCTTGGGCTCTAATGGACAGCATGGTGATCACAGTTAGTGATACTGTCTTATATATTTGAAAGACGCTAGGAGAGTAGATCTTAAATATTTTTACCACAAAAAAAGAGGTGATGGAGGTATTAATTAGTAATTATTTTGTCATATACAAATGCACCAAATCATCACACTGTACACCTTAAACTTACAGAATATTGTGTGTCAACTAGATTCCAGTAAAGCTTGAAAAATAAAATATGCAAGAAATTACATTGCATATGTTTCTACAAATTACTCTTCATTCAATTTTTTTAATTATTATTTTTTAATTGGAGGGTAGTTGCTTTACAATGTTGTGTTGGTTTCTGCCATATAACAATGTAAATCAGTCGAAACTACACACATATATGTAATTCGCTCCTGCTTGAGCCTCCCTCCCACCTCTTTAGGTGGTCACAGAGTGCCAGGCTGGGCTCCCTGAGCTTTACAGCAACATCCCCCTACTGCTGCTACTGCTGCTGCTAAGTCGCTTCAGTCATGTCCGACTCTGTGCAACCCCATAAATGGCAGCCCACCAGGCCCCACCGTCCCTGGGATTCTCCAGGCAAGAACACTGGAGTGGGTTGCCATTTCCTTCTCCAATGCGTGAAAGTGAAAAGTGAAAGTGAAGTCTCCCAGTCGTGTCCAACTCTTAGTGACCCCATGGACTGCAGCCTACCAGGCTCCTCCATCCATGGGATTTTCCAGGCAAAAGTACTGAAGTGGGTTTCCATTGCCTTCTCCGAACATCCCCCTAGTTATCTGTTTTACCCACGGTAATGTATATGTTTCCAGAATCCTTTCTAAAATCATCCCATGCTCTCCCTGTGTCCACAAGTCAGTTCTCTACGTCTGGGTCTCTATTCCTGCCATGCAAACAGGTTCATTCTTTTCATTCAATTTTATGTTTCTGAGAGAAGTTGAAATGTACCTACAGATCTTAATTAGACAAATACTTTTTTTTACGGTGGTCCTTTAAAAACCATCAGCACGAAAATTAAAAGGAAGATTTTTGTGGAATTATATGGTATGTATTTTCACATTACCTTATATGAGCTTCACAGCCTCACAGGAAACAAATATTATTAATCCCATTTAATAGATAAACATAATTCGTTCAGGAACTTGCCCAGGGCTACAGGCAGAACATGAACTCAGACCCTGAGCACTGCAGGCAGAAGTTTTTGTTCCTCAACCTTTTGCCTCCTGTGGTGCCCTGGATTCTCATTTGATCCTTAGAGCCACCAGTGAGAAAAAAGGAAAGGGGGAGAAGAGGAAGAACGAGGTTTATAAAGATTGGGAGGAGAAGCCATTTAGCTGTCATTCTATCACATTTTCATCATCCTGGTTGGCAACGCTAGGGATGTAGGTGGGGCTGAAGGCAGCTCTTCACTTTCCCTAGAGCTGCTTTTCCTAAACTGTAGGAGGAACCAGAGATAATTTTAGATGTCACGGTCAAGGCAGCAGTTGAACGGCAGAGTGTGAAAGTGAGATCTTTTTAAGTTGGTTTAATCGGTATCTACCCAGTTTATTGAACAACCTGAATCAAGTTGGGTATAAACCCAAAAGAGGAAGCTCATGACTCAGTGGAAAAGAATCTGCCTGCCAATCCTGGGACACCAGTCCAATCCCTGGGTCAGGAAGACTCCCCTGGAAAAGGAAATGGCAACCCACTCCAGTATTCTTGCCTGGGAAACCTCATGGACAGAGAAGCCTGGTGGGCTACAGGCCATTATGTCACAGAGTCGGACATGACTTAGCAACTCAACAACATAAGCCTGAAATGTTTTATTTTTTTCCCTTCTGCCATGCTCAGTGGAATCTTTTCTCCCATAATTTTGGGAAGGAAAGAAGACAGAACACACGTCTCCACTCTAAATGAAGTCTGATCCTCTTAGGCTTAGTTGCCTCTCTGGCTAACACATCTTGACTACTGAGGTCCCCTTGTTCTGGGTGTCTTAATAAATGCTGATTCTCTCATTAGCTTGAATAGTTCCCTGACACCGGAGGGTAACTCTGGTTTGACAGCCTCACCTGTCTTTTAGCTGTCATTCCACGTACTTTCCACACTGTGGGGGTGGGGTGGGGGGAGCACCCACAGTCTCCAAGGCCTGTGTCTCTGTTGAGGTCACAGCTCCAGGCTGAGGCGGCTTCCAACCTCCAGTGGATGGGTGCCATCTCCTCCCTTACGATTCTGTGGTCCCCACGAGTGACTTTCTCGGGCCACGTCCTGCCTCAGAGGAGGCAGAATTCCTGCCCAAGTCAGGAGTCAGCATGGCGGTCCCCACCCCTCCCCAGCCCCTCCTTCTGGGCTCCTCTTCTGGATTATCAGCCACCTTCCACCTCTGATAACCTAAGAAGATAATCTGGCTTCCATTGTCTTCAAGTCTATCAATGATGGAGGCTCAAAAAACCTGCTTTGTTCTCAGTCTGGGATACCTGTCTCGGGTTCTGATTACATCAGAGACAAATTCCCCTTTGGTGCTGGTATAAACCACCTCGCTAGTATTGTCAGTCTCTTCTCTCAAGCAGAGAGAACGCGAGGCTTCCTTAGGTTACAGCACTTGTCTGCAAATCGAGATTGTTTGGCTTTCCCTGTGCTTATTTTCACAGTACATTTTATTTGTGACAAATGATACTGATTTTTTGTTTACCTTAGTGATATTTTTTAAGTGAATTTATCTAAGTTTTATTTAAGTAATTTTGTTTAAAAAACAATATTTGGTTGATAACTGGTGTTGACGGTAAGTGAATAAGGAAAAGATAGTAAAAGTGGTGTTTGAAAGACTCAAACTAAGAAGTAGGCCTTAGAAATAAATGAGTTGAATTGAGTTACAGCGTGTAATGTGTTTAAAGCAGCTTACCAGTAAATGTTTATTGTTAATATTATGTATTTATTATTAATTAATATGTATTATTTATTATATTAAATGAATATAATATGTATTATTGATACTTATTTTCTATTATTATTTAGTGATTTGTTATAGTATTGAGTATCTATACATGTCTGGTGGGTTTCTAAAAACAACTTTATTGAGGTCTGATTCAAATTTCATAAAACTCCACCATTTTAAGAGTATGTTCAGTGGCTTTTAATAGATTTTACAGAGTTCTGCATCCCCACCACCACAGTCCAATTTCAGAGCATTTCCATCACCCCGGACAAATCCTCCTGCCCACTTGCAGTCTCTTCTTTCCCCCCTTCCCTAGCCCCAGGCAACTCTAACCTACTTTAAGTTTCTATAGATTTGTCTCTTCTGGATTTGCCTTTCCTCGTGTAAATGGGCTCAGGCAATATGTGATTTTTTTTCATGTGGCTTCTTTCACTTAGCATAATGTTTTTGTGGTTCGCTCATGAATAAAGCGGCTATGAACATTCACACATCAGTCTTTGTGGTGACATATGTTTTCATTTCTCTTGGACTGATGCCTAGGAATAGAATTGCTGGGTTGTATGGCAAACTGATGTTTAACTTTTTAAGAAACTGCCAAACTGATTTGCAAAGAGGCGGCACCATTTTACATTCCTCCCAGCAAAGCACGAGGGTGCCAGGTGTTGTTAATATACTATTTTGCAGAGATGCTCTGTGTGTGCTTGGTTGCTTAGTCATGTCCGACTGTTCGTGACCCCCTGGACTGTAGCCTGCCAGACTCCTCTGTCCATGGGGTTCTCCAGGCAAGAATACTGGAGTGGGATGCCATTTCCGATTCCAGTGGATCTTCCTGACCGGGGACGGAACATACATCTTTTGCATCTCCTGCATTGGCAGGCAGGTTCTTCACCACTGAGCCACCTGGAAAGCCCCCCATACCACACTTGATCTTAGCCAAAAGCTTTGCAGATATATGAGGTCATTTCATGACCACTATTTTAAAGGTGGAAAATCTGAGTCTGAAAGAGCTTAACTGACTTGCAGGAAGTCACCCAGCCTTGACGAAGCCAGTATTCAGCCATATCTGATCCCACATTCCCATCGTTCTTCCCTGTGTGACTAGGCTCTGTGCTGGGTGTCTGTTTTCTCCAGAGAGGTGGGGGAAGTGCCGCGGTAGCTTTGTTCTCAGCTCCCTCTGTGGAACCACTGGAGACATCAGGTGAGTAATGGGACCTGGGGCCAGGGAAGGTGTCTCCTTTTCCCACCTGGTCCTGGGCACCAAGCCCCGGAAATGATTTACATGACTCACTTACTTCTTTAAACTTACAATGGAACTTCGGTCCTGCTTAACGGATGACATAGCAAATGACCCAGCTCGGTCTCCCATCCCCGTGAACTTTTGCAGTCTTGTAATCGCTTGGCTGGCCACAGAACTGGGAGAGGAGATTTTGTGCTTTCCTATCGCCTCTGAGTCAGCAAGTAGTTAGTTATTGAAATCACATCCGATAACAAGTCCAGGCAACTGCTGACTGCATTGTTCCCGTTGTCTTGTTTTGTATGGCCGGTCAAAACACAAACAGCAGGCTGTAGAAACTGACTCCATAAGGACAAGGGAGACAACGTAGTTCAACTGAACACATCAAGGAAGAATTACTGCTTTTTATAACCTCCACCTTCAGCAGGATTTTAATACGAATCCCTCTTCTCTTATTCACAGCTTTCTACATCACTGGCTCCAAGGGCCTTATGTTAGGGTAAATGAGCATGGAGTTTGGCATTTTTCTTCAATTATCCTTCCCGGCAGGAGCCATGTTTTGCTCAGCTTTTCTTCCCTGCAGTGCTTTGCAGGATGTCTTGTAACATCAGACCTTCACCTTATCTCACCTGGACTACTGAGTCCGTCTAACAATGGTCACCCTCCATCTGTATCTCCTCTCTGCAGCCAATTTTTCACATTGATTCCCGAATTATCTTTCTAAAACACATCTTTTTACTCAAAGAGAAATGACGAGTGTTTTTTTTTTTAATTTGATTAGATTCATGGTATTGCAGATATGGCAAATGTAGCACCATGCATGTCTGTGCATTTAAAGATGCCCACTGATTTATGGTACAGCCAAAAGAAAGAAAAAAATATATTTTAAGGCTGTTAATGACAATGGGGAAAAAATCCATATTCTTTCAGGTTATCAAAGATAATTTGTATCCTGGCTGTGGAACCTGCAGGTAGATTTCTCACTATTCCCTTTTCTTCTCTGCTTTACCTGAAATTATCTCCTGGTCATTCTCTTTATATCTCCTAGTACATGTGGCAGGTCTGGACATAAAGCAGTGATCAATAAATACTTCAAGGTAGATGATAGTTGTTCTGACCTGTGAAGAGCTCTATTAATTCCATGAGGCTTCAAAGGAGACTTCTACTAATTCCTAGAACTTTCTTCATAACAGAGGAGGTATAAGAATGGTAAGCAAATGTCACTGTTTGCTTTTCCCTTCTTAGTGAAACCACTGATTCCTTCAACCTCTGTCTTAAATTATTTTTAACTGAAGTTTAGCTGATTTTCAATATTGTGCTGGTTTCAGGTTCACAGCAAAGTGATTCAGTTGTTTATATACATACATTTTCTAATTCCTTTCCATTACAGGTTATTACAAGATATTGGATATAGTTCCCTGTGCTATACAATAATTTTTAAAGTCACTCAGTCTTGTCTGATTCTTTGCAACCCCATTGGACTATATAATCCATGGAATTCTCCAGGCCAGAATACTGGAGCGGGTAGCCTTTCCCTTCTTCCAAGGCATCTTCCTAACCCAGGGGTCAAACCCAGGTCTCCCGCATTACAGGCGGATTCTTTACTAGGTGAGCCACCAAGGAAGCCCAAGAATACAAGAGTGGATAGCCTATTCCTTCTCCAGTGGATCTTCTCAACTCAGGAATCAAACTGGGGTCTCCTTCATTGCAGGAAGATTCTTTACCAGATAAGCTACCTTGTTATACGCTTTATATATAGTGTGTGTGCATGCTAAGTCATGTCAGTGATGTCCAACTCTTTGTGTCCCCGTGGGCTGTAGCCCACCAGGCTTCTCTGTCCATGGGATTCTCCAGGCAAGAAAACTGGAGTGGGTTGCCATGCCCTCCTCCAGGGTGTCTTCCTGCCCCAGGGGTTGAACCCGGGTCTCCTGCATTACAGGCACATTCCTTACCATCTGAGCCACCAGGGAAGCCTTTATGTTTATAAGTAGTATCTGTTAATCCTATACTCCTAATTTATCCCTCCCTACTCCTTCCCCCTTTGGCAACCTTAAGTTCGTCTTTTATGTTTGTGAGTCTGTTTCTGTTTTGTATTATTTTTTAGATTCCACACAGAAGTGAAATCCTGTATTTGTCTTTCTCTGTGTCTTAAATTGTTTTTAAAGCCAAGTCTTTATTTTAAAATTACAGAAGTGCTCACCCTTCCAAGTGAAAGAAATTTGCGAAGAAATAACAAGGCTGCTTAGTTTGCTAACATTACACAGTTTAGTAAAATGTAATTGAAGGGATGTAATGGTCATGGGAAGGCTTCCCCAGTGGTGAAATGGTAAAGAACCTGCCTGCAATGCAGGAGACACAGGAGACAGGGTTTTGATCCTGAGTTGGGCAGATCCCCTGGAGAAGGAAATGGCAACCAGCTCCAGTATTCTTGTCTGGAGAATCCCATGGAGAGGAACCTGGGGGGCCGCAGCCCACAGGATTGCAAAGGGTGGGACACAACTGAGCAATGGAGCACACACAATGGTTATTTAAATGTGAACTGCTAAATATTTTCCCAGGAAAACAAAAATAAATAAAGGAAAGAAAACATAAATGAAAGGTTTCCAAAAGATTAAAAATTGCTCATACTTTACAAACTACACTGAGTTTAGCATTCAACGGTTCCTTCAGTGCTGTTCTAGGAAATGGATGAATTATGACCACTAAGAGAATCTTAAAGTTTTGCTCAGTCATGTTCGACTCTTTGAGACCACATGGACTATAGCCTTCCAGGCTCCTCTGTCCCTGAAATTCTCCAGGCCAGAATACTGCAGTGGGTAGCCATTCCTTTCTCCAGGGGATCTTCCCAACCCTGGGACAGAACCCAGGTCTTCTGCATTGCAGGCAGATTCTTTACTGTCTGAGCCACCAGGGAAGATTAGCACATTTGTAAATTGAATGATTATATTAATCATTTGACCACCAGAATGTCTTATCTATTGTGTGTATGACCACCCACATTAAAGTTGGACATGACTGAGCAACTTTCACTTTCACCCACATTAGCAAAGTGACATTATAATAGAATCAAGTTATTAAAACTTTTAATTGTATCAGTTCAGTTCAGTCACTCAGTCGTTCTTGGCATCCCCATGAACTGCAGCACACCAGGCTTCCCTGTCCATCACCAACTCCCGGAGCTTGCTCAAACTCATGTCCACTGAGTCGGTGATGCCATCCAACTATCTCATCCTCTGTCAAGCCCTCTCCTCCTGCCTTCAATCTTGACCAGCATCAGGGTCTTTTCCAATGAGTCAGTTCTTTGCATGAGGTGGCCAAAGTATTGGAACTTCAGCTTCAGCATCAGTCCTTCCAATGAACAGGCAGGACTGATTTCCTTTAGGATTGACTGGTTTGATCTCCTTGCAGTCCAAGGGACTCTCAAGAGTCTTCTCCAACACCACAGTTCAAAAGCATCAATTCTTCAGCACTAATGTTTCTTTATAGCCCAACTCTCACATCCATACGTGACTACTGTGAAAAACCATAACCCTGACTAGACGGACCTTTGTTGGCAGAGTAATGTCTCTGCTTTTTAATATGCTGTCTAGGTTGGTCATAGCTTTACTTCCAAGGAGCAAGTGTCTTTTAATTTGAAGGCTGCAGTCACCATCTGCAGTAATTTTGGAACCCAAGAAAATAAAATCTGTCACTGTTTCCATTGTTTCCCCATCTATTTGCTATAAAGTGATGGGACCAGATGCTATGATCTTAGTTTTTGAATATTGAGCTTTAAGCCAACTTTTCCACTCTCCTCTTTCACTTTCATCAAGAGGTTCTTTAGTTCCTCTTCACTTTCTGCCATAAGGGTGGTGTCATCTGCATATCTGAGGTTATTGATATATCTCCCGACAATCTTGATTCCAGCTTGTGCTTCATCCAGCCCAGCGTTTCGCATGATGTACTCTGCATGTAAGTTAAATAAGCAGGGTGACAATATACAGCTTGACATACTCCTTTCCCAATTTGGAACCAGTCCATTGTTCCCTATCTGGTTCTAACTGTTGCTTCTTTTTTTTTTTTTTTAACATACACTGCACTTTAATGGTAAAAAGATACAAGTTTATAACATCTTATAAAAACTACCATTTAAAAGTGATCTTGTTCATTTGATATTCCCCTCCCCTAATAGCAAAATAAGTATATTAAAAAAAAAAAAAAAAGGTGGAGAGGAAGGGTGGGGTGGGAGGGATTAAGATAAAAGCCCCAGGGCCACACAGAGGCAGAGAACATCTGGGGAGAGGGTTAAAAGTTGTGGTGGGACCCCACACCTCATTTAACCCTCTGATATCAAGCCATGGGGCATAATCAGTAGCTAAGTGATGACAAGAGGTTGTTGGAGGCGGGTGGACGGAAAAGACTTGAGGTGCTGGGAAGGGCAGGGCTGGTGGGGCCTGGTCCAGCAGCCCACCCAGGAACTGGCGCTACTCTTTCCCAGGTCCCTGAATCCCATGTCCTGGTTCTCAAGAGCTGGCCCCATCGCCGTTCCCTTCACTCCAGACACACCTGAGGCATCTTTCCAGTGCTGGACCCCACCCAGCAGAGGGGTGGAATGTTGGGCCCAGGAGCCTTTGCAGCCGTTGGTGATCTCCCTGGGGTGTAAGTGGGACTCTTGGGCACTGTCACTCCTCCTGCCTCTCAGTTCCCCTCTCCTCACAAACCCATGGCCTCATGAACATCAGCACCTGGGCAACTGAGCTAACCACCTGCTCCTGAGTTTCCAC
The DNA here is from genome assembly GCF_027580195.1 of Bos mutus. Lineage (NCBI taxonomy): Eukaryota > Metazoa > Chordata > Mammalia > Artiodactyla > Bovidae > Bos > Bos mutus. Next base: position 36,154,326 of record NC_091645.1, read on the forward strand.
TCACCCAGTCCTCGGCAGGGGTGGTTCTGGTATGGCTCTCTGCACATATGCTCAGAAGTTCCCTCTCCCCCACACACCCAAGCAGGAAGCCGAGGCCTGCAGGGGGCCAGGACACATTCGGACCTAAACACACATTCGCACATGCAGGGGCACACCTCACTAATGTGATTCTCTCCACACACAACCCCAATCCTAAGCTGACTAGCTACAGGTGGCAGGGAGCGACGTCTTCCACTTGCAAAAGCACCGTCTGGAAGGACAGTTTTCTAAATGTGTCTGAGACAAACCCCAGCCCCCAGCGGGGCTCTCTGAGAGGGGCTGGCTCACATGCAGAAAGAGGCCCTACTTGCAGGGACCAAGAAGGGCTGGTTTCAGGACTCGCCGTCTAGTTTCTGGACCACGTCAAACGTGCCAACACAAAACTAGGCGAGAACAGGCTGCAGGCACGTTCCCCAGCGTTTCCCCATAGGATCTCAGATGCTGTCAGGGAAGAGCTCAAGGGTGCCACGCTTCCTTTCTTTTCCCCAAATCCTCACACCTCAGAGGTATGGAGACCCGCCCCCGCCTTGTCCCCACTCCCATCTCCTTCAGAACAGGTAACAGGAGTGTGCTGTTGCCTACCTTTTCTGAGAAAGGAAATCACTTTCTGCAGACTGCCATCTCAGACCCCCCACTGACAGCCTGGTCAGGTTCAGCAAATCTCCATGATTCTTCTGTAATTACTCAGCACACCCCCGTAGGTCAGGAAAGCCCACAACCTGGGAGTCAACCAAACCCCCAGAACCTCCTATAAGGATCCTTTCCTTAGCAGGAAGAAAGAGGGTTTTTATTTCACTTTAGAAAATTCATATTCACAAGCCCTGGCTTGGGTTAGCAACATCCTAACCAGCAGTCTGTTGAATCAATCTTAAAAAAACCCTCCAAAACGAAGCCCTCCAGTCCCCTCAAACTGAGTTCTTCAGCTCCTCTTGAACCTAAAGGTTCAGGCCTTCAGGTTTTGGGGGTGGGGCAGTCAGGAAAAGCTGTTTCATGCTCATCCTCCCAAGCTGGGGCTAGAGAAGGGTTTGGCTCAATAATATGCCATCTCCAAGCATACAAACACGAACACTCACATACCACACACACACTCACTCACACACCCCTGATCACTTCTGGGGAGGGTGTAGATAAGGTGGTGGTGTCGGAGCAGAGAAGAGCAAAAAATATAGTTAAGAGTAAAACCTACATCAGGTTTCTCCTTCGGTGTTTTCTCCGCAGCCCCCTCCCCACCCCCCCACAGTTCTTTTTGTGTAGGGACGGCCATCAGGAAGGAAGCCAAGATCTTTTCCTTTGGGACCAAAAGCTAGACCCCTATCTCCTCTACCTGAACACAGTGATGGGACGTGAGCGAGGAGAACAGCACAACACTGCTCAACAGTCACGTCAGGGGACACCAAATTTCTGTGTCTTCAACAGCTGTCACCGAACTTGGGGCTAGTCTTGGGTGGTTCCTAAGAGGGCACAAGGAGAAAGAACCCACTGTATCATCTGCGACTCCTTGCTCGACACCTCTGTCTGGCTTAGGAGTCAGTCAGTATCAGCGAGGTAGCCAAAAACTATCTCCAAGATCAACTACCCAAGGAGAGAAAGGGAAGGGGCTTCAAGGGCCACTCTCACCCAAGTTTCCTCCAAAAGGCACTTGAGCTGACCCCATTAGGTACCAGTGTGGCACCGGCCACTGCAATAGCCCAGGCCACAGCTCCTGCTCTTCCCTGAAGGAAATGAGAGGCACCTGCCCACTCTTCCTGGATCCAGCCCTTGTCTGCTCCCCTCACTGCTCTTCCTTTGTCGCTACAGTGTATAAGGAGGCCAAAGTAAGCACAGCCGCCACCCTGATCCTATTCTCCTCCAAACAGGAGGTGAGGTACAGGGCTGTGGAACATCAAGGATCAACTGCAACTAAAAACTCAATTTGGGGGAGGGCTGGACCAGCCATAGTCCCTGCTTTAACCAGGACTCTATACCTCCATATTACCTATTTCCACAGTGTGCCTGTTGAAACTGCTTTTGGATAAACAAAAACAAGAACAGAACAAACAAACCCCTCTCCCCAGTCTCCTCCATTTCAGCTGCCAGCGGGAGTCCAGGGTTGTGGGAGCCACGCTTCAGTCTTGGTCCTGCACCTTGAGTCCCCACCTGTGACCTCAGCCGAGGGTCTGGGGACTAGCTTCCCTACCCAGGAATGCTGAAGGAACTTCCCCGAGATACTCAGAGTCTCAGATTATTTACAGAGCTGAAGCTCTGGGGCCTGCCGTCCCCTGATGCACTCTTCCGGTCTCCTGGGTCCACTCCTCCAGCAGGGAGACAGGTACAGACGGGGCGGCGGTGGGACTATCAGACCAGAGGGGGTGCACTCTTCGGTGGATTCTTCTGATTACTCCCACCACCCGGGGCCCCTGTGCCTAGAGAGAAAACTGTCCGTCGGAAGTCTTGGACTGGAACCCTTGGCACATCCGTTTGTGTCTGAGTAATCGATCTGTCCGAGAAAAACACTGGTGACACCGTTCAAACTGGTAGGGATTTTCCCCACTGTGTACACGCTTGTGACGCTCCAGGTGGTACTTCTGGATGAAACGCATATCACATATGTCACACTCAAATGGCTTCTCACCGGTATGAATAAGGATGTGCCTCTTGAGGTGATAACTGCTCCTAAAGGCTCCAAAGCAGTGTTCACAAACAAAATTTTTGGGAATCTTTACTTGAAAAGAACCATTTTGTTCCACTACCACCACCTTTTTAACAGTCTTTTTTGAATGAGAGGCCTCAGCCAAGCTGTCATCGTCTTTGCGGCTCCGGGATTTATCACTGTCTTTTCGGTGGCCCTGACTCGAGCACCTCAGCACATCAGGGCTACCTGCCCGCTCTCCATTCTCGGCCTGCTTGCTGGCAATCTGGCTCAGCATCATCTTCTTGCTGGCTGCAGTGGGAACCGAACTCACACCTGCTAGGCCTTCACAAGCCAGGAGACTTGCCTCCTTCATTTGACTGGAAGCTCCCTGAAGGCAGGGGCTGTGGCCTGTCTCCTTTCCTTCCTCTAGATCTCCCCCTGGTGTTTAATACAGAGCTTGGCTCACTGGGTTGGTCAATATGTTGACTAAGGCAGCATTCAAGAGTGAAACTGCAAACACGCTTCCCAGTGATCTTGAAGGAGGAGGACTCTAGAGCTTTTTACCTGAGCCATGCTGATTTCTCACTCAATGCAACTCAAAAGTTCGAGTTCCTTGCTCCACCTTTCCTTAAGACACTGTTGTTTGAAGAACTGTCACCAAATCACTGTAACAACTCTTTCGTGTCCCTTCAGTCCTGCTGCCATACTGAAATGCCTTTGTCTTCAAACAGAATTTAGAGTCCTCCAAAGTAAAGATAGATGTTCCAAGAATCCCTGGTATCTGCTCGGCTCCTGCCTATTGTCTGAAGAAAAAGGCTGCCAGTCTCAGTTTTCCAGATGAATTCTCTGAATGAAATTCACGATTTGTTTCAGAAACCTCTCCTCGGGAGCGCCCCTAACTGTTGCTTCTTGACCTGCATACAGATTTCTCAGGAGGCAGGTCAGGTGATCTGGTATTCCCATCTCTTGAACAATTTTCCACAGCTTGTGGTGATCCACACAAAGGGGTTGGTATAGTCAATAAAGCAAAAGTAGATCTTTTTCTGGAACTCTTTTGTTTTTTCAATGATCCAATGGATATTGGCAATTATATGTCTGGTGTATCTGCATTTTCTAAATCCATCTTGAACATCTGAAAGTTCATGGTTCACATACTGTTGAAGCCTGGCTTGGAGAATATTGAGCATTACTTTGCTAACGTGTGAGATGAGTGCAATTGTGTGGTAGTTTGAACATTCTTTGGCATTGCCTTTCTTTGGGATTGGGATGAAAACTCACTTTTTGCAGTCCTGTGGCCACTGATGAATTTTCTAAATTTGCTGGCATATTGAGTGCAGCACTTTCACAGCATCCTCTTTTAGGATTTGAAATAGCTCAGCTGGAATTTCATAGCCTCCACTAGCTTTGTTTGTGGTGATATTTCCTAAGGCCCACTTGACTTCACATTCCAGCCAGGATGTCTGGCTCTAGGTGAGTGATCACATCATCATTTATTGTATACTCATAGGCATTATTTAAAAACTAAACCATGGACACAACAAATCTAGGAAAAAAGTATAGCAAATTTGAGAACAGATAAATATATTGTTATATAAAAAGCTATTAACTTGAGAGAAAATCCTCTCCAACAGCTTTGATGGGCAAAAGCCATGAAAGACATATTACAGAGGACGTGATATGATAACAGAAAAATTTCAACTTTTCCAGAAATCAACTGAGCAAACTAGTTGAAATTAAAGAAAAAATTTGCAATATCCATGGCTAAGAAGTATGTGATAAAACAAGGTACTATATTTCTGATGAGAATATAAAGTTGGCATAATCCTTCTGGAAAGCATTATTTTGGAAAGCATATGTTGGAAATCCTTATGGAAAGCATCCTTGACAATATGTGTCAAGGATCTAAAAAATCTTCATGCTTTTTGATAATTTCACTTTGAGGATCTACACTTATTTTTTTTTTGATCTACACTTAGAGAATAATCCTACATGAAAAAAATATAATATGCCAAGTGATATTTGTTAAAATATTGTCTGTATAGTTGCAAACCACCTAAATATTCAACATGAGAGAAATTATAGTATATTTATTTGATGAAATATGATATAGCAAATATAACTTGATGATGCCCATAAACACAGCATGGAAGAGAAAATATAAGCATGTTGCAGAATACAAATTGTATGATATTAATTATGTAGAGTCTGAAACATGCAAATGTTACTACATATTACTTGAGGATACATACATATGTGGTAAAAGTATAGAGAACTGTAAGAACTGAATAGTCACAGAATTTAAGAAAGTAGTTATGCTACAGAGAGAATGATCCCACAGAGGTATGAATTGTATTGTAAAGATTTATTTATTTTATTTTTTACCTTTTAAATAGCTTTATTGGAATATAATTCATATATCATAGAATTCCACTTTTAATTTTTATTTTTTTAATTTATTTATGGCTGCAACGTGAGGCTTGCAGTATCTTAGTTCCCTGACCAGGGATTGCCCCAGTGGCCCCTGCAGTGGAAGCCCAGAGTCCTAACCACTGGACCACCAGGGAAGTCCCTCCACTTTTAATTTTCCTCTCTTTAAACACTTTGTGTGTATTTACATTTGAGAAAAGTCCTGGGGAGTGTATATGTGGCACTGTGTGGCGAGGGAGCTTCCTTTTTCCAGGGCTGCAGATAGAAGCCATTCTAAAAATAAAATACTTTTGTACATTATTCCAATAGCTTGCACTTATCAAGTTTAATCAAGTACAAATGAATAATAAAAAGCAGTGAAGATATTTTACACAGAGACAAATTGGTTTTTAAGCAATAAAGGTTATATTAACATGGTTAATAATTAAAATGCTATGTAACATTTGTAAACACGTATAAACATTTACTGACTGCTTATTGTGTGTCAATTTCCCTGGTGGCTCAGACAGTAAAGAATCTGCCTGCAGTGCAGGAGACCTGGGTTTGATTCCTGGGTTGGGAAGATCCCCTGGAGAAGAAAATGGTGACCACTCCAGTATTCTTGCCTGAAAAATCCCATGGACAGAGAAACCTGGCAGTCTAGAGTCCATGGCGTCACAAAGAGTCAGACACGACTGAGCAGCTTAGCACTGGTGTATTCATATACTGTCCCAAGCGATTTAGTACTGTGCTGCCTCATTTGATTTTTACAAGAACCACGTCAGACAGGTACCGTTATTATTTCCATTTTCTGGATGAGGAAATTGAGGCAATGGTCCAAATTTGTATAGCTAATAAGTGACAGAACTATGACTGGAAGTGATTTAGGCCAGCTCAAAATTGTGCTGTCAACCATTATGCTAAGCTGCTCTTCCCTAAAGTAGTACAGGGAATTAAACTGTGGCTTTAAAATATGAAATTGTATTTTTTTCTCAGTCAGTTATATACCCTGTACATGGAAGTTAGTGTGAAAATTAAATGCAGATTGAGCTTTCAATTTTCAGACCACCTCTCACTATCTTGAAGCTTAATCTGCTTTTTACTTATATTTTACAACCGCCCCCACCCCCCCAGTTTTGATGACTCAGCTTATCTGTGTTGTGCTTCTTTTCATTACTTCTAGATCTAATAAGGGTTTCCCTGCTGGCTAAGCTGCTAAAGAATCTGCCTACAATGCGGGAGACTTGGGTTCAATCCCTGGGTTGGGAAGATCCCCTGGAGAAGGGAACGGGAGAATACCCCCTCCAGTATTCTGGCCTAAAGAATTCCATGGACTATTCCATAGGGTTGCAAAGAGCAACTTTCAGTATGAAACACTGCCATTGTTTTGGAGAAGTATGTTTTAATCTGGGGCCATTTCATTAGACTGAAAAAGCAATTTCACAAGGAACAGAGTTTTTATATAACAGATGCAAGCACTTCCCTGTTTTGAAGCTCAGCCTTGTTTTTTCTCTAGAGGAAGAGAGAAATGACTTCGCTGTTCATTTTCACTTCTTTTAGATTTATGAATGTGTATTTTAATAACTCTTGACCATATTGTTAGGCATGAAATAAATTAAAAGAAACATAGGTTTTATAACTGGAAGATATACTTTTTTATTATTTAGGCTTTCAAAGTATTTAGTGTTTTTGAACAGCTAAATGGTATTCAGAAGTCAGTATGAAAGATGCAGAAGGGCATTCAGTGAAAACTGAGTCCCGTTGCTTTTTTATTCTGCCCTTGACAGAAGTGACTGCTGTTATCACATTCTTACTGTGCTGTGGGAGGGGTTTTATCTTCATAAAAGCACCTTGTCCTTTTCAGCTTCTTAGACTACTTTTATTTATTTATTTAATTTTTATTGATGCATAGTTGATTTGCATAGACTTATTTTTTTTATTTACAAATATCTATTGGGCAATGATGACATATTAGGTCCTGTGATTTTTTTTTCATTAATTTTAATTGGACTGTTGTTGCTTTACAATTACAATGTTGTTAGTTTCTACTGTACATCAAAATGAATCAGCCACACATATACATATATCCCCTACACAGACTTACTTTTAAATGACTACCCCTACTTGTTTTGTTCCAGCATTTTAATGGTAATAGTCCACTGCTTTATGTTGTCCTTTCCTCTCAATAACAGGCCATCAGATATTGTATTGTGGTTCTATGGTTTATGTCTTAAGCTCTGTGAGGATACATGCATTTCATTCTATTTATTCCTTATGTCTTTTTGTGTGAAATATTTCATGATAAATTTAAAATGTTATGTAGCTATCAAAAAGTTACATATAAAGCAAATATGATAACATGGAAAACATTTGTGCTATAACATTAAACTAAAATTCAGAATGATTACAACTATGTAAAAGGCACCAAAAAAAATGGACAGAGGAAGACCTCTCCAAATTGATGCATTTCCCTTTGAATGGTGGTATTATTACTTCCTTATTTTTAAAAAGTATTTCATTTGCTTTCCTTTATGATTGGCATTATACTATAACTTGAACATAGTAAACCTATTTTTAAAAATAAGCACAATATATTTATTAGGTATTAAGCCATTTCCAACCGGTCTATCCTAAAGGAGACCAGTCCTAGGTGTTCATTGGAAGGACTGATGCTGAGGCTGAAACTCCAATACTTTGGCCACCACATGAGAAGAGTTGACTCATTGGAAAAGACCCTGATGCTGGGAGGGATTGGGAGCAGGAGGAGAAGGGGACGACAGAGGATGAGATGGCTGGATGGCATCACCGACTCGATGGACATGAGTTTGGGTGAACTTTGGGAGTTGGTGATGGACAGGGAGGCCTGGCGTGCTGTGATTCATGGGGTCGCAGAGAGTCAGACATGACTAAACACCTGAAATGAACTGAACTTCTGTTTTATGTTTTTGTTTTTTAGCTATGAGGCATGTGGGATCTCAGCTCCCTGACTATGAAACTGGAACCTCCTGCACTGGAAGGCAGAGTACTAACTACCAGACCACTAGGGAAGTCCCATCACATTTGATTTGTAAGTTAGTGTTTTGCTTACCTTGGAATTCAGCATCCTGCGTAAGCTGTAGGAGAATGGGAAGGACAAATATGGATTTCACTGGTACCCAATCTGGTTGACAGAGCAGTGTGAAAGCTGGGTGAACAAGGGTTGCTGCTATAGATTCCTGAAGTTTATAAGATGATTGAAGTTTGCTTCCAGTGAGACTTGAGGTAGCAGCAAATTTCCTTAGACCCAAAATATGAAATGTGAAAAAGTCGAGACTAATATTGAAATTGAGGCTCTGAACTCAAGTTTAGATATTAGAATATGTTCATAATTCCCAGTGACTCTTAGACTTCTAGAATGGTCTAGGTCTTTGAGAGCATCTGCTTTAACTTCCTCATGTGATAACTGAGCAAATGAAATGCCAGCCAAGTAAGCAAAAGAATCAAGTATTTCCACTTCTTTAATTGTATTGGTTCCTGTGTCAAACCCAAAACAGTGTCCTAAAATTTTCACAGGAAAATAGACTAAAAATTCTTTGACCTGCTCTTTGCTAGTCATAGAAAACCCTTGACAATATGGCTCCAAATTCTCTAACTTATCCCGCACGGATCCTCCAGAAATATGTGGAATTTCTGCTGCACTCTACTTCCCAACCTCCCTACCTGTGTTGACACCTCTGTTTCCCTCACCAATAAGACCCTGGTCTTTCTCTCTGCCTACTTAAGACAATTCATCTTTCAAGCCACAACTAAAACACTTGGTGAGTTGGTTACTGTCCAGATGCAACATAGTGAGTGGCTTGATTTGCTTGATGGATGTGGAAATAAAGTAGAATGCAAAATAACGTGTGTTACAGGGTTAGGGGTGGGAAGAATGATGGAGCCATAGGGAATAATAATAATAATATAATGGCAATGATAACTACTAACATTTATTGCATGCTTATTATGTGCTACGCCCTGTGTTAACGATTTTTATATTCACTGTCATACTAATTCCAACTCATTGTAAAAGACCCTGATGCTGGGAAAGACTGAGGGCGGAAGGAGAAGGGGATGACAGAAGATGAGATGGTTGGAGGGCATCATTGACTCAATGGACATGAGTTTGAGCAAACTTCGGGAGATAATGAAGGACAGGGAAGCCTGCTGTGCTGCAGACTACGGGGTCACAAAGAATCGGACATGAATGAGCAACTGAAAAACATCACACAATAATATTCTCAAAGACAGTGAAATAGGCTATCAGGTTTGTGTTACATGTAACAGAGAACCCTGCTGCTGCTGCTAAGTTGCTTCAGTCATGTCCGACTCTGTGCGACCCCATAGATGGCAGCTCACCAGGCTCCTCTGTCCCTGGGATTCTCCAGGCAAGAACACTGGAGTGGGTTGCCATTTCCTTCTCCAATGCATGAAAGTGAAAAGTGAAAGTGAAGTCGCTACAAGAGTTTAAAGAAGTCCAGTGTTTTTTTTTTTTCTCTTCTTTCATTTAATAAGGACTCCTCCAGTCCAGTTTTTGTGTGATTCAATGACATCACCAAGAATCCTATCTTCTTTCTTCACTCTTCTCAGCATATGTCTTTCATTTTCACAGCCATAATAGCACTGACACTTCTCCAAACATTGCATCTGCCTCCTGAAAAGAAAGAACATGAACATCTCTTTTCAAGAACCTCCATCAGCATCTTTTTGGTCAGAACTATGTCTCGTGGTCCCCTCTAGTTGCAAAGGAGGCTATGAGATCACTAAATAAAAATGTGTTAATAAAGAGGAAAGAATGAATATTTTGGAAGACAAACCAAAATATTATCCTCATTTTACAGTTGAGACAGATGAGGCATAAGAATGCTTAGAAATACTGTTGGAAGGAGGTCTGTCAGCAGAGCCCAAGTTATTAAGCATTTACATTACATGGCACTATTATTTAACCGCTTTGGTCCTGCTCTCAGTTAAGATGGGGTGTAAATGATTGGAACACACTTTGTGCCACCTTTTCCTTCTTTGGCACCTTCTCTTTGTCTTTGCTGTTGTCTTTCCCCCTCAGATCTCAGAGAGGAGGCTACAGTTTTTAGTTAGGGCTGGAGGGAGGAAACCCAGTGTAGTTCATCATCTTCTTTCCCACTTGAAATCCTCAATATTGTTTTTGAAAACGAGAGGATGATTTGACGAATCTGGTAAATGATTAAGTGTGAAGCTTGACATAGAGTCCAATACAATCTTAAGGTTTTGATCACAAGGTGTTTGGGTCATAGAAGATACATATGGATGAGAAAGGGGAATTGTTAAATTTCTTGTGTTAAGTTTCAGATGTTGGCAAAACTTCAAGATAAGACTTATGGACATGCGGAGAGGGGAGGGGAGGGTGAGATGTATGGGAAGAGTAACATGGAAACTTACATTACCATATATAAAATAGATAGCCAATGGGAATTTGCTGTATGTCTCAGGGAACTCAAACAGTGGCTCTGTATCAACCTAGAGGGGTGAGATGGGGAGGGAGATGGGAGGGAGTTACAAAGGGAGGGGATATATGTATGCTAATGGCTGATTCATGTTGAGGTTTGACAGAAAACAGCAAAATTCTGTAAAGCAATTATCCTTAAATAAAAAATAAATTAAAAAAAAAACTTCCAGATAGATATTGATCATCATGAGTGAGTCAGTCATAAGAGGCAGAATATACTGTGAATATCTGACCATACTTTAATTTAAAAAATGCATTAAAAAAAGAAAGCAGAGGAGAAGAAAAGTAAGGTGAATGTATGAAAAAGCAATGATATTACCCCACTGAAATAATAAAATAAATTTGTTTTGCTTGTTTCTAAACTTTTTTGTAACAAGGCTTTATATACCTGAGGATGAACAAAGAGGGTAATATTTCAATCTTGAAGATAATGAAACAATGACTTTTTTTTTTAAGGAGCATCATTAATTTACATCTATTCTGCACTTGGGGAATAGACAGCATCTTATGAAACTCTGTGAACAATTCTATGGACTGGGGCAGGGGATGGAAGAAATAGAAAAATAAAGAATGCAATCAGAGAGCTCCCATGATGTATGATATTTATAAAATCAACTTCAGATCTCCCAACAGTGAGGGAGAGTGTTTCTTTTCATCTCCTGAATATATTCTTTTTTCTGAGAGAGGCAAAAGTCAATGCTGGGGGTGTTTACTTTCCTGTCTTCATCAGACACTAGGATATACTGACAAACATAGTGTTAGAATCATCTTAACGGGTGAAATTTTCCAAGCTCTGCATAGGATCCTCTTTGGATGTGTCATATTTTTTTTGCTATTACTTAAAGTGTGCTCAAACTACCACACAATTGCACTCATCTCACACGCTAGTAAAGTAATACTCAAAATTCTCCAAGCCAGGCTTCAGCAATATGTGAACCGTGAACTTCCTGATGTTCAAGCTGGTTTTAGAAAAGGCAGAGGAACAAGAGACCAAATTGCCAACATCTGCTGGATCATTGAAAAAGCAAGAGAGTTCCAGAAAAACATCTATTTCTGCTTTATTGACTATGCCAAAGCCTTCGACTGTGTGGATCACAATAAACTGTGGAAAATTCTGAAAGAGATGGGAATACCAGACCACCTGACCTGCCTCTTGAGAAACCTATATGAAGGTCAGGAGGCAACAGTTAGAACTGGACATGGAACAACAGACTGGTTCCAAATAGGAAAAGGAGTATGTCAAGGCTGTATACTGTCACCCTGCTTATTTAACTTATATGCAGAGTACATCATGAGAAACACTGGGCTGGAAGATACACAAGCTGTAATCAAGATTGCCGGGAAAAATATCAATAACCTCAGAGATGCAGATGACACCACCCTTATGGCAGAAAGTGAAGAGGAACTAAAAAGCCTCTTGATGAAAGTGAAAGAGGAGAGTAAAAAAGTTCGCCTAAAGCTCAACATTCAGAAAACGAAGATCATGGCATCCGGTCCCATCACTTCATGGGAAATAGATGGGGAAACAGTGGAAACAGTGTCAGACTTTATTTTGGGGGGCTCCAAAATCACTGAAGATGGTGACTGCAGTCATGAAATTAAAAGATACTTACTCCTTGGAAGAAAAGTTATGACCAACCTAGATAGCATATTCAAAAGCAGAGACACTACTTTGCTAACAAAGTCAGTCTAGTCAAGGCTATGGTTTTTCCAGTGGTCATGTATGGATGTGAGAGTTGGACTGTGAAGAAGGCTGAGTGCCGAAGAATTGATGCTTTTGAACTGTGGTGTTGGAGAAGACTCTTGAGAGTCTCTTGGACTGCAAGGAGATCCAACCAGTCCATTCTGAAGGAGATCAGCCCTGGGATTTCTTTGGAAGGACTGATGCTAAAGCTGAAACTCCAGAACTTTGGCCACCTCATGCGAAGAGTTGACTCATTGGAAAAGACCCTGATGTTGGGAGGGATTGGGGGCAAGAGGAGAAGGGGACGCCAGAGGATGAGATGGCTGGATGGCATCACTGACTTGATGGACATGAGTCTCGGTGAACTCCGGAAGTTGATGATGGACAGGGAGGCCTGGCGTGCTGTGATTCATGGGGTCGCAAAGAGTCCGACACGACTGAGCAACTGAACTGAACTGAAAGTGTGGTCCATGGGCCAGCAGTAACACCATCAACTTAAATTTTGTTAGGAATGTAGACTCTCAGAGTCGACTTAGACCTTCTGAATTATAACCTGCATTTTAAACAGGATCCCCGCATGATTTGTGAATTAAACTTTGGTAAGCACTGAGGGAGCCAATTAAGAAAGCACACGGAATGCAACAGAAAAGCTTCTTGGTTCTTAGTAATTGTTATAAGGTAGTGATTACTGGTCTTCATGGGATCTTGGACTGCAGCAAACTAGGAGATCTCCCTTCACGGCAAGTGTACCTGAGAACTGAAACACAGTACTTTGCCTCAAAGTTTTTAGAGGAATCCAGTCTCAAGGCTAAAAGCCAGGATCTTATTTTCCTTTTCTAACCTGGGGAAACACTTTCCAACCACTGACATCCAAGCGGGGTGATTAACTATGGCATGAACACAAGCTGAATGTGTGTGTGACTTCTGCGTGAACAAACAAAACTAAAAAGTACTTTTTCTAGAAACTTGGTCACCAGCCATGACTGTATTTGCAGGTATTGGTGATTAATGTTTCTTCCTGCTGAGGAAATAAAAAAATTTAAACATAAAAAGCATTTAATTTTTGTCTTGACTGAAATGAAATCTGATGCCAGACTAGAGTTTGAAAGCAGCCTTGAGAAGAAAGAATCCTGCTTAAATCCCAAGCCCTTGGTTGATGATTTTAATAGGATAAGAGAGAGAAGTTAAGAGAATATTTACATTCTGTGACTATAGAAGTAGAGTTTAAAAAAAAAAAAAAAAAAAACACTGGGAAGGAGCAGGAAAGGTCTTAAATTTAAATCTATACAGGACCTGTCTCTTGTCAATATTTACTGAGAAGGAACAAAAAGCCTAAACAATTTAAAATCCACACTCATTTTTCCAGCCAATGGGACTGAGCTTCCTCTCAGTCTTTAAAATTAGGCATCCACGGCCCTGGTAACAGTAACGCTGTGTTTTATTTTTCTTTATCGTCATATGTGCTGGAAAAATTCCACCCCAATTTTTTTTTATCTGATTTGCATCAGCGATATCTATTTCTGAGGATTATTCATGGATTACCCATCAATATTCAGAACAACGTTTCTATGGATCTTAATCTTTACTATATTTGGCTTAGTGTTTTGATTTCTAAAAAAAATTTCCATTTCCTTTCTGCCACTCAGCATAAGACTAAGCCCAGTTTACTGTTTGGTTGGCCAATGTATTTGCAGTCTCACTTAGATCAAAAGGCCATCCACATGAAAGGCTCAGCAAGCTGAAGCTATACAGAGAGAAGGGCTTAACTCAAAATAGAAATTGTCCTGCGCTTTTTTTAAAATTAAGCTTTAAGCAACCCCAAAAGGGTGCTCTGAATGTTTCATTGTGGAAATTCTTAGAAAGTATTTTTCTGTAATATTTTCTGGGAGTTTTTGAAAACTGGTCATTCACAGCAAAACTTACTTGAGTGAAGTTGATGGCGGTGGTGATTTTGTTGTTTCTTTTTTCATTTTGCGCTCCATTCCTACTTTTCCCATCAAATTCTGCAGTTGTCGTTCTTGCTATCTGTGGTCTTGTCTTTCTGTCATTTTCTCCCATGATCGTTCAGCAAGAGGGGAAGCCAAATCATAAACAGGAGGAGAAAGTTGGCTAACAGCCACAGTTTGTTTAAAACAGTCTACATGTAATACAGCTCTTGGCTTCTGCTTAGAAAGTGACCTTCTCTCATAAGCAACCAGTAAGGCAGCGACTCCAGTGGCTTCAGATCAGATCAGATCAGATCAGTCGCTCAGTCGTGTCTGACTCTTTGAGACCCCATGAATCGCAGCACGCCAGGCCTCCCTGTCCAACACCAACTTCCTGAGTTCACCGAGACTCACGTCCATTGAGTCAGTGATGCCATCCAGCCATCTCATCCTCTGTCGTCCCCTTCTCCTCTTGCCCCCAATCCCTCCCAACATTTTCCAATGAGTCAACTCTTTGCATGAGGTGGCCAAAGTTCTGGAATTTCAGCTTTAGCATCATTCCTTCCAAAGAAATCCCAGGGCTGATCTCCTTCAGAATGGACTGGTTGGATCTCCTTGAAGTCCAAGGGACTCTCAAGAGTCTTCTCCAACACCACGATTCAAAAGCATCAATTCTTCAGCGCTCAGCCTTCTTCACAGTCCAACTCTCACATCCATACATGACCACAGGAAAAACCATAGCCTTGACTTGACAGACCTTTTTGGCAAAGTAATGTCTCTGCTTTTGAACATGCTATTTAGGTTGGTCATAACTTTTCTTCCAAGGAGTAAGCGTCTTTTAATTTCATGGCTGCAGTCACCACAAGTAAAGGCACACAGTCTTCCCCCATGGCTTAGCGGGTAAAGAATGTGCCTGCGATGCAGGAGACAGAGAAGATGCAATTTCCATCCCTGGGTTGGGAAGATCCCCTGGAGAAGGAGATGACAACTCACCCCAGTATTCTTGCCTGGGAAATCCCATGGACAGAGGAGCCTGGTGGGCTACAGCCCATGGGGTCACAGAGAGTCCGACATGACTTAGCGAGTGAACAACATCAAAATCACACAGGGGGCTTGGATGCTGCTGCCTATAGACGGCTTTGGAAGCAAACGACAATGATCAGAGAACAGAGAGTTGTAGACTGCCCCGCTGTATTTCCTGCTGTCAGGGAGGAATGTGGAGAGGATAAAAAGTAAGCACGGTAAGTGGGCAGACCACAGACAACATGGTAAAGCAGGTTGGGGTACCTGGAGCAGAAACCTTGCTGCTGGGATTCAGAAAGTCCTCTGAATGACTGAGCCATCTCTTGTCTTTTTTTTTTTCTTCTGTTTTCTGGCGACGCTGTGCAACAAGCAGGATCTTAGTTCCCCAACTAGGGATTGAACCCCTGGCCCCTGCAGTGGAAGCATGGTGTCTTAACCACTGACTGCCAGGGAAGTCCCTCAGACGTGTCTCACTTCTTGAAGGACAGAGCCAAGTGTGTAGCAGGCTCTCCATATCTACATATTTTTCTATGATACTTCTTAACGATTTTTGTTACTGTTAAGGAAAACTATTAATTTGCATTTATTATTGTGAGCCCGCCTGTCAACGCAGGAGATGTGGGTTTGATCTCTGGGTTGGGAAGTTTCCCTGGAGAAAAGAAATTGCAACCCACTTCAATATTCTTGCCTGGGAAATTCCATGGATAAAGGAACCTGGCGGGATACAGTCCGTGGACTCACAAAGAGTCTAACATGACTGAGTGACTAGACAACAACAACATTGTGCGTGTGGTCACCATTTCAAACTCTCTTATAGACCCAATTGTGTATCAATGGATAGCTTCTGGATTTCTGCACATAACCCTGACCTTTTCCCTTCTTTCCAACAATTATCTTGTTATTGTCTTCTATTTTATTGCACTGATTTGAGCTACCAAGGCAGTGCTAAATAATTGCAATTCATTTGACATAGTTGTTCTCTCCTTTTTAACAAAAATTTTGGTCAATTACTGTAAGTTATATACTATAGCGGGTTGAATTTTATCCTCCATGGTAAAGAATACACCTGCAATGCAGGAGACGAGGGTTTAATCCCTGGGTCAGGAAGATCCCCTGGAGAAGAAATGGCAACCTATTCCAGTATTCTTGCCTGGGAAATTCCATGGATAAAGGAACCTGGCGGGATATAGTCCATGGGGTGGCAAAGAGTCAGACATGACTTAGCGACTAAACAACAATGAAAAGATATGTTAAAGTCCTAAGCTTTGTTACCTGTGAATATTGACCTTACTTGTTGCTGTGATCAGATGAAGATGAACCCTAAATCCAGCGATGGTTGTCCTCTTAGGAGGAGATTTGGAGAAACACATGTACTCACAGAGGGAAGACAATCATGAGACAGCAGAGGCAGAGACTGGGGTGATGATCCTACAGGCCAAGGAATGTATGGATTGTCAGCCCCCAGCAGAAGCTGAGATGAACCAAGGAAGCATCCTTTCCCAGAGCCTTCAGAGTGAAACTGACCTTGCCAGTACCTTATCTTCAACCTTCTAGCCTCCAGGACTGTGAGACAACAGGTGTCTATTGGATCAAGCCATTCATTCATGGTAATTTTCTGTTTTAAAACAGATATTTGAGAGTAGTTCTCTTTGATTATGATGTTTTAGAATATTAACAATGAGTACTCTTTTTATCTATTGAATACTTGTTAAATATGTATGTTAGTTTTTAAGTGTCTTTATATATTTTTATGCACATAGATTATCTTATATAAATTCACAAATATGGAAATATGATGACATGATAGCCTGGATTTTATGTTTTTAAATTTTTTCAGCCTCTTCCTCAGTTTTTTTTTTTTAATTTTTGGCTATACCCCATGGCAGATGGCGGAGAAGGCAATGGCACCCCACTCCAGTACTCTTGCTTGGAAAATCCCATGGACAGAGGAGCCTGTTAGGCTGCAGTCCATGGGGTCGCTAAGAGTCGGACACGACTGAGCGATTTCACTTTCACTTTTCACTTTCCTGCACTGGAGAAGGAAATGGCAACCCACTCCAGTGTTCTTGCCTGGAGAATCCCAGGGACGGGGGAGCCTGGTGGGCTGCCGTCTATGGGGTCGCACAGAGTCGGACACAACTGAAGTGACTTAGCATAGCATAGCATGGCAGATGGGACTTTAGTTCCTTGACCAGGGATGGAACCCATGCTCCCTGAAGTGGAAGGTAGAGTCTTAACCATTGGACTGCCGGGGAAGTACTGTGCTTTTAATATTGTAGTCTTTTTCTTGCTTGGCAGCATCCTCCTCTTCTCCACCTCCTACTCCCATCCCCCATCCACTGTACATTACCCTAACCCATATACACAACTTCAGCATTTTTTTCTCCATGCTCAACCATGTATATATAACTTCAACATATATTCACAAATGTACAGATATTTGCATACATATATGTACATAAATACATAAACACACAGGCATTTTTCTCATTATTTGTTTTTCAAAAATGAAATATTACCCATGTGATGTCAGATGTGTGTGTCCTGGGTTATTCCACCAAACACTGATTTAAGTGTTGTTGTGTATTTTGTAGATGAGATTACAACCCATGACCAGTGAGTGACTCAGTTATGCAGGCAGGTCTTATCTAACCAGCTGAAAGCCTGGAAGAGCAGAGCTGGAACCACCAGCTTTAACCCTTCCAGCTGCCCTCCTGGGCATCCCTGTGGATTTTGGACTAGACCAGCTAGTTCCTATAGGTGTGAAAGCGAATCCTGCAATAAATCCCTGAATATATGTCCCTACTGGTTCTGTTTCTCTACATGAGTCCTGACTGATACAACACACTCTTCTTACTTTGCATTCTAATTCAACAATATTTCTTGGAAATCACTCCAAGCCCACTGACAGAGCTATAGTTCATTCTATTTAATGCCTGCATGCTGTACTATGGCATGAATGTACCATTAAGGTTTGACTATTTCCAGCTTTTTTGCCATTATAGAAAATGCTACATTAAACGCCTTATACTGGTGACTTTTTTCCTTCTAGATGGAATCCCAGAAAGGGGAGTGCTGAGTTAAATCATTACGTAGGTATCTTCTGTAACATGTATACACATATATACATAATATTAATTGATGTTAATACCTTACTTTCCAAAACGAGTGGAACAACTCCAGTGCTCTTCCTTATGTGAAAACATTCTAACTATAGGTGCTACTGTTCTATTTTTTCTGATGACTATAAAGTGATATAGAATAATCATTTTAATTTTCATTTCCTGATGTGTAAATTGAGTATGTTTTGTGTAGTTTTGAGCATTTGGATTTGCCCATCTTCCTTGAAATTTTCTTAATGTACCTTGTCTATTTTACTTTTGGGCTGTTTGCCCTTTCTTACAAATTTGTAAGATATTACTCTGTTCTCTGTATAGCAAAAATCTTAACATATTGTTTATTGACTTTGTTTATGGTATGTTAGCCAACATTTTTATTTACATGCAATTAAAATATGCCTATTGTCTCCTTTATATATACATACGTACATACATACATACCTACATACATATTTGGCTGTACTGAGTCTTAGCTTTGGCACACAAGAACTTCAACCTTCCTTGCAGCATGTGGGATCTTTAGCTGTGGCATGTGAACTCTCAGTTGGGATGTGGGATCTAGTTTGCTGACCAGGGGCTGAACTCCGGCCCCCTGCATTGGGAGTGTGGAGTCTCAGCCACTGGGCCACCAGGGAAGTCCCTCCATTACAGATTTTATCCCCCCATTACAGCTCCCTGTTTTCAAATCTCGGAGAAGGCAGTGGCACCCCACTCCAGTACTCTTGCCTGGAAAACCCCATGGGCGGAGGAGCCTGGTAGGCTGCAGTCCATGGGGTCGCAAAGAGTCAGACACGACTGAGCAGCTGTTTCAAATCTTGGTGAAGAAGGTTGCCGATGTGCCTAGAAGAGATGACATTTGAAGGCTGTCTTAGAAGATTTGTATTGCTTTATTGTTATATTTAAGCCTTTTAGTATTTTTGTGTATATTATGTTTACCTGAAAAACCTAAGCAGCTTTGGTAAATCTTAATCAAATGGAGACTGAATTCTCCTTTTCAAATTCATAACGCATTTAAACATTTCTTGACTTACTATAATAGTCAGAAATCCCCCACAAGCTGAACAGCTTTACTGAAGTATAATTGACATCCATTAAACTGCACATGTTTAAAGTGGGCGCCTTAATCAGCTTTGAAAGATGTACACATCCATGACTCCATCACCACCATTGGGAAAGTGAACATATCCATCTCAGAAGCTTCCTTCGTAACCCCTCCCCCTCCTGCCTACACGCAGGCAGTCAGATCTGCTTCCTATGGCTACAGTGAGCTTGACTTGTCTAGAATTTTATATAAACGGAATCATGAAGTGTGTACTTTTTTTTTTCTTGGTCTGCCCTTCACTTAGCATTTTAAGATTAATTTACATGATGGAATATATCAACGGGCTTCCGTGGTGGCTCAGATGATAAAGAACCCACTTGCAAAGGGGAGAATTGAGTTCAATTCCTGGGTCAGGAAGATCCCCTGGAGAAAGGAATGGCTACCCACTCCAGTATTCTTGCCTGGAGGATCCCATGGACAGAGAAGCCTGGTGGGCTACAGTCATGGGGTCTCAAAGAGTTGGACACGACTGAGCGACTTCACTTTCACACTTTCATGTATCAATAGTTTTTCTTAGTTAATTTCTTTTTCAAATTTATTTATTTATTGATGTGGAGTCTTTTTAAAGTCTTTATTGAATTTGTTACAATATTGCTTCTTCTTTTTTTTTTAATGTTTTGATTTTTGGCCAGGAGATATATGGGACCTTCAGAGAAGGCAATGGCACCCCACTCCAGTACTCTTGCCTGGAAAATCCCATGGACGGAAGAGCCTGGTAGGCTGTAGTTCATGGGGTCGCTAAGAGTCAGACACGACTGAGCAACTTCACTTTCACTTTTCACTTTCCTGCATTGGAGAAGGAAATGGCAACCCACTCCAGTGTTCTTGCTGGAGAATCCCAGGGATGGGGGAGCCTGGTGGGCTGCCGTCTATGGGGTCGCACAGAGTCGGACACGACTGAAGTGACTTAGCAGTAGCAGTAGCTCCCCAACCAGGGATTGAACTCCCACCCAGCTGTGTTGGAAGGCAGAGTCTTCGCCATTGGACCACCAGGGAAGTCCCAAGTTTATCTCTTTTTATTGCTGGATAGGACTCCATCATGCAGCTATACCACAGTATATTTACCATTCACATGTTTTTGGACATCGCCTTCAGCATCGGTTCTCATATGTGGAGAGTAGGCTTCTCCACACACCTGTGTGAGTTCTTCACATACAGTAAGCAGTGCGATTCCACAGGCTTTCCACCATTAGTACATTTACAGGGTACATCGCCTATGTGATGCTGTAATATTTAATGTGGCACAGTTTCTGCCTGAAAGTTTTTGCACATTCACTGTATTTACAGGGTATCTCTCAAATGAGATTTTTCACTTGCCTTTGAATACATTCTCATCTTCCTTACATGCATAGGGTTTATCTCCAGGAAGACCTGTCAAGCACCTACTAAGGCTTGACTTTGGAATAAAAGCTTTCTCATAGCTACCACATCCATAAAATTTCTCTCTTGCATGCATTTGATGAATAATGAGGTTTTCCCTTTTGTCTGCAGATTTTTCACATTCATTACATTCACCGAGTTCCTTTCCAGCCTGAATGTTTTGATCTGTAATGAGGCACTGCTTCTGGGTGAAGACACTTCCACATTGATTTACACTCAGGGCAGTCTTTCCAGCGTGGACTGTCTCACACTCTGTGAGATGAGATTTGCTACGGATGTGGAGATCGCCCACTCTCTTTATACTCACGGGATCTCTCCACATGCCCTCTTTGATTTCGAAGGAGAAATGACATTCGAATACAAGTTTTCCCACACATTTACAAGGTTTCTCCTTAGAAAGATGAGCGTGAGCTTTTTCTACAACAGCTGAAGGCTTTTCCACCTTCATCACTTTTATATGATTTCCTCCTTATGTGGATTCTGAAATGTAAAATGAGGAATGAGATTCAACAGAACACTTGAAAGAGAGAGAGAGAGAGACACTTGACTCCACTCAGCGCATGCCTGAATGCACAGTCTCCAGTATGCATTTCCTCCTGGTCTCTGAGGTACTTCTTCTGGCTCATTATATTCGTGCATGTTCCTCCAGTATAAATTTCCAACATTCCTTACATTGGAATGTTTCTCTTTGGTATTCATTCTCATGCATCTATTGACATTGTATTTCTGAGAAGAGTCCTCCCACAATGCAGTTTCTACACGTGGACTCAGTAGCTGTGACTCCAGGGTTCTAGAGCACAGGCTCAATAGTTGTGGCATATGGGCATGCAGGCTCTTCCTGGATCAGGGCCTGAAACCCTCAATGAGATCACTGCATGTAGGAGGAACCATATCAAGATCATTATATTCATAGTCATTCTTGCTCACATTGGCTCCCTCATCCTGAAATCTAAGTTATGGTCCAAAGTCTTCAAACTAAGCTACATTCATAAAATGTTTTCTTGAAGGAACAGTGTTGGATGGGAAGTACTTTTCCATTTGTCATTTTTGCTTTAAAAAATTAAATAATTGTTATGCTTGCTGCCAAATGATCGCTCTTCTTCTTCTAGCATTCCTTTCCCTCTGATCAGTTTGCTTTCTTCTGAAATGATGAGCTTTCCCTTTTTCGCTCATGGACTTTGTTTTTAACCTTTGTAGAGTCCTCACTCTGTTTTTTTTTTTAATGCAGCTCTGTGATGCATTAAAAAAAAAAAAAGTCTTTTACAAACAGCATATACAGCATTTTAGTTGTTTTCCTTTTTTTAACTTTATTTACTGAATTTTATTTTTGGCATACTGGGTCTTCGTTGCTGTGAGGGCTTTTCTCTAGTTGTGGAAGCGGGGGCTGCTGCCTAGTCGCGATGCCCAGGCATTGTGGTGGCTTCTCTTGTTTCAGATCTCGGGCTCTAGGGCGCTCAGGATTAGGAAGTTGAGGCATCTGCGCTTAGTAGTTTCAGCTCCTAGGCTCTAGAACACTGACTCAGTAGTTGTGCCACAGGGTCAGGTGGGATCATCCTGGATCAGGGATCAAACCCTTGTCTCCTGCATTGGCAGGCAGATTCTTTACCACTGAGCCACCAGGGAAACCCTTTGATCAACAGTTGTTTATACTGGCCTATCGTATATGCTATACTATTGGCAGCAGATATCACTCTTCACCTCCCACTCTTCCTTCAGAAGATTCCTACTACAGTTCCTAACCCTTCCCTGAAGCTGCTATTGACAAATGACCAGCTGCTTCCTCTCCATCTTTCTGGTTATCTGCATCTTTCTTTACCTCTCAGCATCATGAACTGCATCTGACGACTATACCCTTTTTCAAGTACTCTCTTCCCTTGGCTTCTCGGACTCCACCCACCCCTGTTCTCCTGTCTTACTGGCCTTCATGATCTTTTGGTTGGTTCCCCTCTCACCTCTTTGGTTGGTTCCTTTCACCTCTGAATTCAGCAGCTCCCCAGAGTTTAATCCTGGACCCTTTTGTTTCCTCTGTAAACACCCTCTCCCTTGTCTAATCCTCATTAGATGACCTCATCTTATTAGACTTTATGGAATCCAGTGTATTGAACAATGATTTATGGCCGGAGGAAGGATAAATTAGAAACTGGGATTAGCGATACAAACTACTATATATAAAATAGATGACTAATAAGGACCTACTGTATAGCACAGGGACTTCTACTCAATACTCTGTAATTAATGGCCTATATGGGAAAAAAAGATATCCTTTTCATTATAGGGGACTGGAATGCAAAAGTAGGAAGTCAAGAAACATCTGGAATAACAGGCAAATTTGGCCTTGGAGTACAGAATGAACCAGGGCAAAGGCTAATAGAGTTTTGCCAAGAAAACACACTGGTCACAGCAAACACCCTCTTCCAACAACACAAGAGAAGACTCTACACATGGACATCACCAGATGGTCAATACCAAAATCAGATTGATTATATTCTTTGCAACCAAAGATGGAGAAGCTTTATACAGTCAGCAAAAATAAGACCAGGAGCTAACTGTGGTTCAGTTCATGAACTTCTTATTGCAAAATTCAGAATTAAATTGAAGAAAGTAGGGAAAACCACTAGACCATTAAGGTATGACCTAAATCAAATCCCTTATGATTATACAGTGGAAGTGACAAATAGATTCAAGGGATTAGATCTGATAGAGTGCCTGATGAATTATGGACCGAAGTTCATGACATTGTACAGGAGACAGGGATCAAGACCATCCCTAAGAAAAAAAAATGCAAAAAAGCAAAATGGCTGTCTGAGGAAGACTTACAAATAGCTGTGAAAAGAAGAAAATTGAAAAGAAAAGGAGAAAAGGAAAGATGCCCATTTGAATGCAGAATTCTAAAGAATAGCAAGGAGAGATAAGAAAGCCTTCCTCAGTAATCAGTGCAAAGAACTAGAGGAAAATAATAGAATGGGAAAGACTAGAGATCTCTTTAAAAAAAATTAGAGATACCAAGGGAATATCTCATGCAAATATGGGCACACTAAAGGACAGAAATGGTATGGACCTAACAGAAGCAGAAGACATTAAGAAGAGGTGGCAAGAATACACAGAAGAACTACAAAAAAGATCTTCATGACCCAGATAATCATGATGGTATGATCACTGACCCAGAGCCAGACATCCTGGAATGTGAAGTAAAGTGGGCCTTAGGAAGCATCACCATGAACAAAGCTAGTGGAGGTGATGGAATTCCAGTTGAGCTATTTCAAATCCTAAAAGATGATGCTGTGAAAACAATGCCCTCAATATGCCAGCAAACTTGGAAAACTCAGCAGTGGCCACAGGACTGGAAAAGATCAGTTTTCATTATAATCCCAAAGAAAGGCAATGCCAAACAATGCTCAAACTACTGCACAACTGAACTCATCTCACATGCTAGCAAAATAATGTTCAAAATTCTTCAAGCCAGGCTTCAACAGTATGTGAACCATGAACTTTCAGATGTTCAAGATGGATTTAGAAAAGGCAAATACACCAGAGATATAATTGTAAACATCCATTGGATCACTGAAAAAACAAGAGAGTTCCAGAAAAAGATTCACTATGCCAAACCCTTTGACTGTGTGGATCACCACAAGCTGTGGAAAATTGTTCAAGAGATGGGAATACCAGACCACCTGACCTGCCTCGTGAGAAACCTGTATGCAGGTCAAGAAGCAACAGTTAGAACCAGACATGGAACAATGGACTGGTTCCAAATTGGGAAAGGAGTACATCGAGGCTGTATATTGTCACCATGCTTATTTAACTTACATGCAGAGTACATCATGTGAAATGCTGGGGTGGATGAAGCACAAGCTGGAATCAAGATTGCCGGGAAAAATACTGATAACCTCAGATACACAGATGACTTCATTGGGAGGACTGATGCTGAAGCTGAAACTCCAATACTTTGGCCACCTGAAGCAAAGAACTGACTCATTTGAAAAGACCTCGATCCTGGGAAAGATTGAAGGTGGGAGGAGAAGGGGACGACAGAGGATGAGATGGTTGAATGGCATCACTGACTCAATGAACAAGAGTTTGAGTAGGCTCTGGGAGTTGGTGATGGACAGAGAAGCCTGGTGTACTGCAGTCCATGGGGTCAGAAAGAGTTAGACAGGACTGAGCGACTGAACTAAACTGACTGGTACTTTCCTTCTCACTTACACTACTATTTTAGTCCAGATCACCATCAGTTCCTGTTTAGTTCATATTGCAACACTTACTATCCTTTTCTCCTGATTTGTTCCCTTCCCCACCATGATAAGCTTCCTTGAGCAGTCTGAGTTATCATTAAAACAAAACGAAATAATGTATCACATCTTTGCTTAGAATCCCTAACTACTTTAAATTGTGCTTCAAATACAATCTTCCATATCATAGCCTTCAAAACCACATATGGCCTTTGCCTGTTTCCTCAGTTTTTTTTTTTTTTTTTTTAAGATATATTTGTTTATTTTTGCTGTGCTGGATGTTTGCTGCTGATTGTGGGCTTTCTCTAGTTCCAGAGAGCAGGGGCTACCCTCTAGCTGTGGTGTGCAGGCTTCTCACTGCTGTGGTTTCCCTTGGTGCGGAGCATGGGCTCTAGGCCTATGGGCTCAGCTGTTCCTTGGCATGTGGGATCTTCCTGACCCGGGGATTGCATCCTTGTTCCCTGCATTGTCAGGCATTCTTTACCACTGAGCCACCAGGGAAGGACCCCCAGCCCCCAAGGTTTTTTGAATCACTATATTCCTTGCCCTGTGTTCCAGCAACTCAGGCCTTATTGTATTTTTCAGTGTGTTAGGATAAAAGCTCCATAAAGGCAGGGATTTTTATGGGTTGTTTTTCCTTTTGTTCATAATGTTGACAAATCTGAAAGCACCTAGGACAGTGCCTGACATATCAGAAGCATCTGGTGAATATTCGCTCAGTGGAAGAATGAGTATGTGCAAACTTTTCTTTCCCTATCATGCCCTTAAATTTGCTGCTCTCAGACTGGAATGTTCTCCAGGATCTTAGCGTGGCAGGCTTTTTTTGTTTTTCATCAATCAAGTCTCAGCTCAAATGTTAAGATGTTCGAAAGGATATCTTTGACACCTCTATTTAAATTGCCAGTGTTTTCCTCCCCTTTGCATTTTCCTGCTTTTATTTTCTTCAAAGCACTTATCGTTACCTGAAATTATCTCATTTATCAATTTTCTTCTGTTGCCTCCACCAGAATGTAAGCTCCATGAGAGCAGGGGCTTCATCTCGTTTTTGGTTCCCCATTCCATCTTCATTTTTTACAATGGTGATTGGTACACAGTGCATATGAACGTGACTTACTGACTAAACAACAACATATGCAATACCGAAAGGAGAGAACTCTACTGTATGCAAATTTAATTTAAACCTTTAAATAAAAGGCAGATTCCTGAGGCTTGTTCCAAACCTTCTGAATAAAAAATCGCTGGGACTGTGTCTACTCAGCGATTTTTTGTGCAATCTAAGTTTTAGACAATTTCTCCAAGTCCATGAGGCTAAGTTGGGCTCTCTAGTCCAGATAGCCCCATTTCTCATGGCAATCTCCCTATTTGGGTTCCTCGGCAACATTTAGGGTGACCAGGCCTCAGCTGTGATGATCCCAACCCATCAGAGAGGATGCAATCACATTATATCTGAGAGCAGGTAAGTTCTCTCCAGGGGCAGTGGATCTGTCCGCTTCTGCCATCGTCTACTCACCGCACCTAAAGAGAACATTCAAGTGGGTCTCTTACCCAACAGAATCTTTCCTAAGGCACCTACTATATAGCACAGGAAACTCTGCTCAATGTTGTGTGGTAGCCTAGATGGGAGGGGAGTTTGGGGAAGAATGGATTCATGGCATATGTATGATTGAGTCCCTTCGCTGAAACTATCACAACATTGTTAATCGGCTCTATCCCAGTGTAAAATAAAAAGCTGTGGGACTTTCCCTGGTGGTCCAGAGGTTAAGAATCTGCCTGCCAATGAAGTGGACACGGGTTCAATCTCTGGTCCAGGAAGATACTCACATGCCTCGAGGCAGCAAGAGAAACCACCACAGTGAGAAGCCCCTACACTGCAACGAGAGAGTAGCCCCCGCTCTCTGCAGCTAGAGAAAATTTGTGCACAGCAGCGAAGACCCCGCACAGTCAAAAATAAAATAAAATTTTTAAAAAGTCAATAAAAAGTTAAAAAAAAAATTTCCTAAGGCCACTGACTTACGCCCGTCTATACCCAGTGATGAGTCAACAGCACCTCTCACCATAAATGTTAAGGTCTGCCTCATCCAGCCCAAAATATGCTTTCTTTTCAGTTAAATTCAACAAATGTTTAACTACAGCTTGCACAGGAGTCTATGGAGGAACAAGCCATTGGCTAGTCATCAAGTTGCTTACAGGGTAGTCAACTGTCTTGAAATTCTAAAAACATAATGTTGTCCCAAGATTTCCCAAACTTTGTTTCCAGTTTTTAAAATACATAGAACAGTAAAGAGGATATTGTTGAATGAATTTTACCTCCTTCTCACCTTCTCCCGTCAGTGTTTTCTATTCTCGGGTCTTTTACTTGGTTGTACTTTTTTCTTGGTTAGCTAGTGAAGTGACGTTGCTCAGTCGTGTCTGACTCTTTGCGACCCCATGGACTAGTAGCCCGCCAGGCTCCTCCGTCCATGGGATTTTTCAGGCAAGAACCCTGGAGTGGGTTGCCATTTCCTTCTCCAGGGGATCTTCCCAACCCAGGGATCGAACCGGGGTCTCCCACATTGTAGGCAGATGCTTTTACTGTCTGAGCCACCAGAGAAATCCCACAGTTTACCAGTTTTGCCTGTTTTATCGTCGTTAATACTTTCATCCGTTTAAATTCTAGTGTGCTATTTTACATGTAAATTCCCCCTTATTCTTCAACACGTAGCAAGGTAGATGTCACGGACAGGGTAACTGCCCCCTGAAGATACAAAGGTTCAAGATCTGTTCAACAGCTAGTTGTCATTCATATTAGGGGCGGGGGGATTAGGGCTGATGTCTTGCTGCTAAGCCTGAGCTCATTTCTCTGCCCTGGGCTGTTACGCGAAAGCAATTTTATGGGATGGTACGACGCGGAAACCTGAGGTTAAAAGAAGAGTGAGTGAAGCCCTGGGTTAACCAGGGTTGATAAGACCATGTTTGTGAAAATCACTTCCTCTGAGCACAGTAAAGGTGAGAGGAGAGAGTCGGCGTGGCGCTCTAGGGTTCTGCCGGGCAGAACCCAGACTTCGTGGCCCGGCTCCAAGGCCAGGGGCGCGAGTCCCGGCCGCGCTGCGCTCGGCTGCGCGAGAGGCGTGGGCTCGGCTGGGCCTCCGCAAATCGGCCCGTCGGGTGCCCAGGCGCGGCTCCCGGGACGCGGGTCCTCGGGGGCTTGCAGGGAAGGCTGGGCACCCGACAAGCGGCCCCTCCTCCCGACCTGGGGTACAAGCCTCCCCACCTGGCAGCCGGGGGTCCCTGCAAGCTGTCCCGGCCCTGAATCCGGAGAGTCGGCTTCTCTGATTGGCTTAGAGCACAAACGCAGGAGAGCGCTGCCTGAGACGCGCTCTTTGATTGGATTTGAAACGAACAGCAGAACACGAAATAAAGAGGCCTTCCGTCATTGGGCCATCGTGTGAATCTCCTTTTGGCTTCTCCGCCGACTGAATTAGCGTCTCAGGAGCTCGGTCATGAGTCTTAAATCTGGGCCTGTCAATTCACCCCGGCGTTACTCGTCTCTAGACGAGGCACGGAGTTTACAGAGTTCAACCAATCACATAAGGCCGAGATCAGGTTGCCAGGCAGGTTATGCTAATGAGACCCCGCCTTTTATGCTGCTCCCACTCTGCGGCGGGAAGAACCACCTGGAGGTGGCGGGGGGGGTTTGATTTCCATCACCCCTAGGGAGAGAGGATCGGGGACCCGCTGATCTCCCAGCTCCCCTCACCCAACGTCGTGTAAGTACCTAAAGGATTAGGGGAACCGGATAAGCCAGCGTCCAGAGTACCCCATCGACTGGGAGGGTGTTTCGTCTTTGCTTAGTCCCACCCAAAATGGCGCCAAGCTCTTTCCGCGTCTCAGAGCCCGGTCGGGGCCAACCGACCGCGGACCCGGGTGGGGGGGGACTTGATGGTGGTGGTGGGGGGGAGAAATCCCGGCGGCACCGCCCGATGGTACAGTCCAGCCGGGGCTGGGACGAGGCACCTCACTCGGGGTGGGGGGTCAAACCATCTGCACCTTCCAAGGGGAAAGGGCCGAGATCTGCTCTCGGAGCCCTCCTGGCGCTGCGATCGGCCATGGCTCCGGCGCCTCTTCGCCCTGCCTTCCCCGCGCGCGGCCTCCCCCCTGCGACCCCCGAGCGGCTCGCACGCTCCGCCGGCCGCGCGCACCTCTCCTCCCCTGCCCGCGTTGGTTGGGCCGGGACGGCAGTTGGGCGCCCTGCGCGCTCCTGCGGCGGCGGTTGGCCGGGCGCTCGGGGTGCGGCGGGCCGTCTCGGTCGGCGGGCGCGGGGGCGGCGGGCTCCGTGGATCGGGCACCCTGCTTTGTCTCGGGAGGCCGCGCCGCCGTCCTGCCGTGGATCGCTGGTGTCCCCGGGACCCGGCGAGGCCCCGCTCGGACGGCGTGGGGGTGGCCGGCGTGGGTCGGTCGTGGTGGACGGTGTCCGCGGTGGGCAGGGCGCGGGCCAAGGTCCACGTGCGCTCGGGGTAGAGCCCGAGGCCTCTGGGGAGCCGGTTGGTGATTCCAGCCGACAGTCTGCTTTCTTTAAGCACTTGAAGCTGCGGCCCCTATCAGGCCCTCCACCAAATAGAGCGAACGCAGCGCTCTGGAATCGCGGGCGTGCGTGCCTGCCTAGCCTTTTCTGGCGGATTGGTGGGTTTCGGTCCATTTTCAGTCAGTGTCTACGTCTAAGCATGAGCCGGTTCTGGGTCTGAACCCGAGGGTTCGGCGCCTGAGCCATCCCACCCACCCTGGCCCTGTGCCGTCTGCGCCTGTTCAAATCTGGCCTGGCTCATCGTCCCCAAATGGTCTTGAAACTCAAAAGTAATCTTCGTTAAAAACAGAATTTGCTCGAGACGGTTTGCGGCCTCTGGGTCAGACCCGCTCCTTTGTTTCTTTTTCCACCTTTTGCTGGAAGCTCTTTGAGGGCAGGAAGATAACGCGGCGTGCCCCGAATACCCTCCCACACACTCCTCCCACGGCACTGCAGCAGCTTCCACGTTCAGGAGCCGTGCTTACATGATGCTGTAGAATTGAAAAAGCAAAATTAAGAAAAAAACTGGGCTGGGGCAAAGCCATCCTTAAAGCAGCTTTGATTCAATCTAATATGTTGACAAAGTAACTTCTGCGTTTTTAAATGAGTGAAATTGACATAAAGTGAACACTTTCGTAGTAGATGCACATTTAAAAATTTTGAACCAAGACTTTTATTTTCACTTTGTAACTCATATTTATTCCTTGAGCACCCATTCTTGGCTCTGTTCTTTGTTTTGCAAGGGCGCTAAACTGCTGTCTGCTTTTCTGAATAAGGCATTTTTTCCCTAATGTTTTGCAGTATGCTCCACCTCGCGATAATGTTTCCATAGAGTATGTATTGTAGATAAGGCTGTAGATACGGCGAAGCTCAGGTCTTCAAGGGCCCTCAGTACTTTTTAAGATACCGGTGGTATAAGGGATAGTGTAGCAATCCAGTGTAAACCTAAATTGGTTGGCACTGCCTCAGCCTCCACGTGTCTGAATTTTTTTTTTCTAGTTTTAACAGTAAGACATGATCATTGTAGAAAATAGAGAAATAGTATATAAAAAGTAAAAATTAACCTGAAGTTCAATTACTGGAGATAGTTTATACTAGTATTTTGGTTACTTCAGATCTTTTGTGTGTGCATAGAAAATGTTTTTACAAACTTGTCATCATGATATGTGGTTTTCATATCTAGTTTTTTGGGGGTTTGTTTACTTATTATTTTTCTCTTTTAAAAATGTAGATAGTTACCTAATGACTTCACTGATGATTTGCCATTTTCAGTAGTTTTTCCCCATTATTTGAAGGGGGCGTCATGAAATCCTCTGAACTAAAGGAATTAGGAAATTTGGATCATTCTGTTTTTCATGGGTAGAATTCATTGATTGCTGTTTAAATTTATCATAGGTAACCTAATGAAATAGGTTTCTGAGTAATAAGTGGAATTGTTTCAGGAGTTGAGAAATACTGTAATTTGGAGAAGGCGCTCTCAACCTACTCCAGTACTCTTGCCTGGAAACTCCCATGGACTCCCTGGTAGGCTGCAGTCCATGGGGTCGCTAAGAGTCAGATATGACTGAGCGACTTCACTTTCACTTTTCACTTTCATGCATTGGAGAAGGAAATGGCAACCCACTCCAGTGTTCTCGCCTGGAGAATCCCAGGGACAGGGGAGCCTGGTGGGCTGCTGTCTGTGGGGTCGCACAGAGTCGGACACGACTGACGTGACTTAGCAGCAGCAGCAGCACTGTAATTTTGGCTTCCATAGTAAGCTTATATGTTAAACTGGTGAACACATGGTAACTGCATAATTTCATTTGGTACAAGTGATAAACATCCTGTCATTCCAGTGTTGTATTTGTTTAGCCAAAGTTTGTTCTAAAATAGGATACTGATGTACTTTGACCTGTGCCCAGCAAAATACAGTCTTTCCCCACTGACTTCAGTCCCAGAGAGTGTAGACACACCCTGTCCAGCCATTTGTATGATTTTCACAAGCAGAATTCATTGGTTACCATTTAAATTTGTCACAGATGCTCTAGTAGATTAGCAGTATTGGTCTGGTGACTAGAAAGAGCCGTGAGTTAAGGCAATGCTAAGGCCACCGCTTTGTAGAATGGTCCCGCTGGAGTTCTCCTGGGGATCGGGTAGGGACAGGAAGGTGAGAGGGGAGCTTTTCTGACTTTATTATGTTGGTCATTCTCAAACTCTTCCTCTCCCTCTGTGGCCTTATGCTGTTTACATGAATTACTGCTTAAGGTGTGTCTGGGTCGTTTTTATTCTCTAAATTGTAAGCCTAGTTCAGGACTTAACATGGGGCATTCTGAGCAGTAGCCTTTCCAGTTTTATGCACAAAGCAGTTTATTTGCCCTTTCTGTGACACTTGATACATTACTATTAGTACTGAAACATTCTTCCCACTCCCTTTCCAAAGTCCTTTGGTGGCTTCAGACTTCCCCTTGCCCAGACCTGTGTAGATTTTAAGTGTTCAGGTTGTGGACAGCAGCTGCAAGTAGGTTCTTTTTGGATAACTTTGAAATATTCGAAAGAATTGGGGTTGAAGAAATGGAGAGGGAGGAGAGAGACTATATAGATCCTCCCAAGTTACAGTCATAGCAAGACCAGTTAAAAATGTGGTGAAAACACTCATTATAAAATTATAAAACACTCATTATTGCACATTATAAAACAATAATGTGCAGTGCTTTAATAACTCCAAACATAGAGATTGCTGGAAGGTGAACCTGCGAATAGCCTCTCATTTATCTCAGCATTGGAGTGCTGGAGCCAAATCCCCACTTTTCTGCCCACATGCTGCTCTCTGATTGCAGCCACAGTCTCTTCCTAACCGTCTCTCAGACCTGTGCTGTCTGGACCCGTGGCTAGTGCCGTGTGTGTGACTTACAGGTCAGATTTTGAGATTTAGTGTAAAAAAAATGAAATATTTCAATTTCTCAAATACTGATTGCATATCGAAATGATAATATGTTGTCAATCCCATGTTAATAAATAAAATACATTATTGCAATTAATTTAGCCTGTTTGTACTTTAAACAAATGTGGCCAGTGTAAGATTTAAATTTATGTTTATGGCTTGCATGTGTGGCTTTGCCTGATAACAACAGCCACCTTAGGCTTAGTCCCATGGGGCGGGGTGCTCCCAGGTGGCAGTAAATCATCATACTATGTATTATCTCTTTGTTTCTGTAGTTTCAGCCAAAAGATACTGCCTATGGTAGATGCATCTGATTTCTTTCAGTGCTTTTATGATAGCTCTCACAGAAGCACTATTCTTCTGAAGAATACCTTAATCTTAAAACCACTTCCAGGTAATTGAGTTAACTGTTACTGAGTTAATATATTAATTAATCATTGAACTTAATGAAATGACATCTGTTAAGCACATAATCCATTAAAGAAAACGTTGAGCTAAGCATAATCAGCTGAATTTTCCCCATTGGTCTGCTACTTACTCATTGATTTTTATAATGGACTATTTTTCAAAGATTTAAGAAATATTTCTGAGAGAAACTTGAAATTGAGAAAATCAAGCTCACGATTTATTTTTTTCTCCTGTGATTAAAGAAAAGGCTACAATAGTTAGCTTTTAAGTGTGGAACACTTTGGACCAGCTTGTGGGACAACTATCCTTTAAACACAAAGAATGGTTCTCTTTTGGGACTTCCCTGGTGATCCAGTGGTTAAACCTGCTCTTCCGTTGCAAGGGGCATGGGTTCTATCCTTGGTCAGGAAAGGAGGATCCTGCAGGCCAAGTGGCCTGGCCAAAAAAAAAAAAAAAGAGGTAGATGAGACACTATACTTAAAAAAAATCATATTATTTTTATTTGATTTTACTACCCTGTGTGAGGGTTTGATGCAGTGTCCATTTTAACAGCATGGGCCTTGTGGGGCAAAGGAACCTATATTCAGAGCTCAGCTCAATTAGACTGGCTGTGATCTTCGGCCCATTAGTTAACTTCTGTAAGCCTTAGTTTCTTTATCAAATTATTAAACTAGTTTCTTAATTATTAATGGGGTGTAGTAGTATCAGACTTCCCAGGTGGCACAGTGGTAAAGAATCTGCCTGCCAATGCAGAGATGCAGGAGATTCGAGTTTGATTCCCTGGGTCGAGACGATCCCCTGGAGAAAAAAATGGCAATGCGCTCCAGTATTCTTGCCTAGGAAATCGTATGAACAGAGGAGCCTGGTGGGCTACAGTTCATGGCGTCATAGAGAGTCAGACACGACTGAGCACACACAATATTGTGAAGCAACTATTTGTGCTTATTTCTTGCTTCCTAAATGTAAATACCTAGAAGCTTTGAATATTTTTTTAGTCCCCTCATATAGAATGCAGAGAAGGCAATGGCAACCCACTCCAGTACTCTTGCCTGGAGAATCTCATGGATGGAGGAGCCTGGTGGGCTGCAGTCCATGGGGTCGTTAGGAGTTGGACAGGACTGAGTGACTTCACTTTCACTTTTCACTTTCACGAATTGGAGGAGGAAATGGTGACCCACTCCAGTGTTCTTGCCTGGAGAATCCCAGGGACTGGGGAGCCTGGTGGGCTGCCGTCTCTGGGATCACACAGAGTCTGACACGACTGAAGCGACTTAGCAGCAGCAGCAGCAGCATGTAGAATGCAGTTCAAAAGTGTCTTTTACTTGTGCTGTGCTTAGTCTCTGTCATGTGGGAATAAAGGAGTGAATGCAATTAACATAAGACATTAAAGTGAGAACTGGAATTTTCTTCCCTCTCCTTCACAATTCTTACTTTTGTATGCACATCTCACCATTTTGTTGGCATTGCTTGAAGGTTTTGCTTGGGGGTTATTTTCAGTCTCGCCACAAGCCATCATTATAGGCAAACTTGTTATAATGCTTTTTCTGATAGAGGAATAGCTGTAATCCTTTGACTAATTATTGTTTTGTATTTGACTTTTCAAGTGTTCTTTCTGAGGCACCTGTTTACATTTAATTCTTACTGTGTGGTAGTGAAAAAAAGGGGGTTTACAAGTGAAAAAAAAGGAGACATAAGTTTTGTGAATGATATAAGAGTGGCGGGAGCAAGGTGTCTGGGTCCTCAGTCCCAGGCAGTGGTGTGTATAAGATTCAGCCTTTTACTCATCATCTATTCATCTTCTCTTTTATCCTTTTTCTCTTGAAGTTGGTGAATTGAAAGTTATCTGTATTTCAAGTGCTTCGTAAACAAGCACCAGCGGCCAATAGCCATTTAGGACACTTGTTTATGTAACACATAAGTTTTCTCAAGTATGTTTAACCCACTGAAGTAAGGTGTGAAATAACCACAAAGCAATAGTTCTAGAATGAAAACTAAATTGTGGAGCAGTAATTGTATTTTGATTAACTTTGTTTCATTTAAAATTTTAAGAAAGTTGAAAAGAATTAAAAAAACAAAAGAAAAACACACAAAAAAATAAAAAACAAAAGGAAATTTTAAAAAAAAGAAAAAACAATTTAAGGAAGTTGATCCTTATATATATATACATAGTTTTCCCAAACCTTAGAAATCTCATTGAACAATTGTATCCTTTTATGGGAGAAATATCAATAACCTCATATATGCAGATGACACCACCCTTATGGCAGAAAGTGAAGAGGAACTAAAAAGCCTCTTGATGAAAGTGAAAGTGGAAAGTGAAAATGTTGGCTTAAAGCTCAACATTCAGAAAACGAAGATCATGGCATCTGGTCCCATTACTTCATGGGAAATAGATGGAGAAACAGTGGAAACGGTGTCAGACTTTATTTTTTTGGGCTCCAAAATCACTGCAGATGGTGACTGCAGCCATGAAATGAAAAGACGCTTACTCATTGGAAGGAAAGTTATGACCAACCTAGATAGCTTATTGAAAAGCAGAGACATTACTTTGCCAAGAAAGGTTCGTCTAGTCAAGGCTATGGTTTTTCCAGTGGTCATGTATAGATGTGAGAGTTGGACTGTGAAGAAGGCTGAGTGCCGAAGAATTGATGCTTTTGAACTGTGGTGTTGGAGAAGACTCTTGAGAGTCCCTTGGACTGCAAGGAGATCCAACCAGTCCATTCTGAAGGAGATCAGCCCTGGGATTTCTTTGGAAGGAATGATGCTAAAGCTGAAACTCCAGTACTTTGGCCACCTCATGCGGAGAGTTGACTCATTGGAAAAGACCCTGATGCTGGGAGGGATTGGGGGCAGGAGGAAGAGGGGATGACAGAGGATGAGATGGCTGGATGGCATCACCGACTCGATGGACGTGAGTTTGAGTGAATTCCAGGAGTTGGTGATGGACAGGGAGGCCTGGCATGCTTCGATTCATGGGGTCGCAAAGAGTCGGACACGACTGAGCAACTGAACTGACTGGATACATCATTTAAAAAATCATCTCTTTTTCAGATTTGTGGTTTTTCAACAGTTATAAACTATAGGAGGTATATTTTAATTCTAACAAAATCTTTACAAGACTGCTACATAAAAAATTCAAAACTTTACTGAGTGACACTAAGTAAACTCTAAATAAATGGAGAGACTGGTTTGAGGACTGGAAGATTTAATCTTATAAAGAATCAATTTTTTGGAAACTGACTTATGGATTTAATGTAATCCTAGCAAACTGAAAAGCAAAAACTAAACAAGCTAATAATTTGCCAAGGCCTGGAATAAAGCAAGATACTCTCGAAAAAGAAAAGAAGTTGGAAAAACTTACGTTCCGAAGATCAAGAAGAGTTAAATAATTAAGACATTGTGATCCTGGCACCAGGGTAGAGCAACTAAACACCCCAAGGAATCCAGAAACAGTCTCTCACACAGTCAAACATTTGATTTATGACCCAGGAGGCATGGTCGATAAAAGGCCAAACCACACAACTTTTAGAAGTTGAGGTTGAGAACCAAATTCATGACCTCAGTCTAAAGAGGGGTTTTTAAAATTTAAGATGTTACCTGTACTAACAGAATAAGGGTAAAAGTCGTGAGCAGGCACTTCTGAAAAGAAGAAATCCAGGTGTCTAATAAACATATGAGAAGGTGCTCAACCTTGTTAATAATCAAGGAAATGCAAATTACAGCCAGAGTGCTATGTCACTGTGAACCTAAAGTTGGCAAACACGTACCTGACGAAGTTGGCAATACCAAGTCCCGAAGCTATTGGGCAATAGAACAGTCACACCTGGCTGGTAGAAATAGAAACTGGTATGACCATTTAGGAAAACCTTTTGGCATTGCCTGGAAAGTCAAAGACATGCAGATGTCAAAGCCCAGCCATTCCACTATTAGAGAAATTCGTATACGTCAGAGAACCCAGAAGAATATTTGCGTAATTAATTTTCCTGATGTGAGTTGATTGAATTCATATTTGAGGCCTGCTGTGTTCTGTAAACAGGTTAGCTGTATTTTGGCACAATGGTAAATAAATGTTACTTATATTTTTTCCTTCTCTGCTGGATCTTTTAATAATATCCAGTCTGGTCTTCATTTCCTAAAACAGTTGTCTGACTCTTTGCAACCCCATGGACTGTAGCCCACCAGGCTCCTCTGTCCATGGAATTCTCCAGGCAAGAATACTAGAGTGGGTAGCCATTCCCTTCTCCAGGAGATCTTCTGGACCTAGGGATTGAACCTGGGTCTCTTGCATTGCAGGCAGGTTCTTTACCATCTGAGCCACTAGGGAAGCAATAATATCCAGTCTGGTCTTCATTTCCTAAAACAATGCTGGCACAGAATAGGCCTTTAGTAAATATTTTATGTTTAAAAATTATTATTTGAATTTTTATAGTGAATACCCTTCACTATAGCTTTGTAGTTGCTTATCCCTGGCTGTTGATTAATTTGCTCAATTAAATCTGTCTGTGGGTTCCAGTTGTCAAGATCAAGATAAAGAACTTGCCTCACATCTAGTATTTTCCCACCACTTTGTACTGAGAAAACACTTTAAGAAATGTCCTGATTTGTACAAGCTATCTCTGAATACCAGGCCAGTGGTGAGTGCTGGCTTCCTATGAAGTGAAGTGAAGTGAAAGTCGCTCAGTCATGTCCGACTCTTTGCGACCCCATGGACTATACACCCATGGAATTCTCCAGGCCAGAATACTGGAGTGGGTAGCCTTTCCCTTCTCCAGGGGACCTTCCCAACCCAGGGATCAAACCCAGGTCTCTCGCATTGCAGGCAGATTCTTTACTGTCTGAGCCACCAGGGAAGCCCAAGAATACTGGAGTGGGTAACCTATCCCTTCTGCATCAGATCTTCCCACCCCAGGAATCAAACCGGGGTCTCCTGTATTGCAGGTGGATTCTTTACCAGCTGAATCAGGGAAGTCCCACTGGCTTCCTATGATAGTTTTATTAAGATGGAGGAGGTTGAAATTAGAACAGCATATTAATTACATGCCATTAATACAGAGTTTTTATGAAGGCAATAACTGCCTCATCGTGTCATCTGTCTGGGCATACTATTTTGTTAATGAGATGCTTATTTTTGACCATTCTGTGTTTCATATTTAACTTTGTGAACAAGGGACCAAGGCTGAGGAATGAGAATTTAAACACGAACAGTAGGTGAGACCCATATTACGTGTTCACAGGGGGACTGAACTGGATACAAAGGGAATTATTTGGAGCCAGTGTCTCTGGCTTCTTAGTCCTGGGACAGGGCCGTGGTCCAGTCTGTTGGAACAAAAGGCTGTGCTTATTTCAGGAGTAGAGTGTTTCATGCAGAGTGAATGGGTAGTCACACTGTCTTCTCTTGTGTTATACACATTATGTTAAATTATGAAACCTGTGCTCTAGAATGATTTCCTCTATGCAATTTAAATACTTTTTTTTTCTAGTTAAAACATTTTAAAGCACTTGAATTTATTGACGGAACAGCTTAGTACTTGAGATTATGCCTGTTAACATTACCTAGTATTTTACTCTAACCTGGATTTGTGATCATCAAGTCAGTTACCACCTGGAGCCCTCTGTTAAGTGCGGCTTCCAGGGCCCTAGAAGACCCGCCTGTGAGTCTCCTATTTAGTTACTGCAATTGTTGTTTCAGTGAGGAGCTTGCGATATATGGGCCAGATAGCTTTCTGTCTATAGGTGTGCCCGGGCCACAGACTGGACTTGTACTCTTGCCAGTTCTCTTGAGAACAGATGCTTCTGTTGAGAAAGGGGGGCTGGAGGGATTGTGCTCAGAGCTGTGTTATCCGCAGTTGGAAAACGTGGATGCTGCATATTATCTGATGAGTCATTCGTATCAATCGTTCCGTCTTCAGATGTTCCTCATAGACCCATATTTGCATACAAAGTTTGTTTCAAATATTGCTGGTAAGTGCCTGGAACGGATTTGCTTGTTATCACGTGGCTGAGGGAAGCTGGAAAATCAAGTGTGCCTGAGAGTAATCTGATTGGCAAGGAAGACCACCTGAAGTAACCACCAGCCTTTTCAGAATTCTAAGACATTCATACCACAAACGTATTAGAGAAGCTGGTAAGATGCATATTTTAAAGAAGAGTATAAAGATTCTTGCTAAGTTTTTGTTTGTTAATAAAAGATGTCTCTTTTTAAAAGGTGACTTTGGGCACTAATGGTCTGTTTTTCTTTCTTTTTGGCTGCAGTGCACAGCTTTCTGCATCTTAGTTCCCTGACCAGGGAGACTGAACCAACTGCCCTTGGCGGTGAAAGTTCAGAGTCTTGCCACTAGATTGCCAAGAAATTCCATGAATAATAATAATTATTATTATTTTGGGGAAATTGATACAATTATTTAATTTTTAAAGATTAAAAATTTAAATTTAAAATAATTAAAAAATTTTGAATTAAATTATTTAACAGATTTAGTAGATGTAATTCATATGCCATAAAATATACCCATTATAATTAATTTCTTAGCATATATGCAAAGGTTTGCAGCCATCAACACAATTTAAATTGAAAACATTTTTAGCACTGCAGAAAGAAGCCCTGTATCCGTCGGCAGTTACTTCTGTTCACCTGACAACCCCTCTCCAGGGGATACTTCTATCTCTATAGATTTGCCTATTCTGGACATTTCATATTACTGGAATTTACAAGTAATCTTCAGTGTGCATCAGCCATGAATAGTTATTAATATCATGAAGTTGGAATACGAGTTAAGTGCTCTAATCATTGCCTGTGCTTGGTTGCTCAGTTATGTCCAATTCTTTGCAACCTCATGGACTGTAGCCCGCCATGCTCCTCTGTCCATGAGATTCTCCAGGAAAGAATACTGGGGTGGGTTTCCATTCTCTTCTCTCGGGGATCTTCCCCGACCCAGGGATCAAACTCAGGTCTCCCTCATTGTAGGTGAATTCTTTACCATCTGAGCCACCAGCAAAGCCCAGTCTTTGCCCAGAGCTTCCAAAAGGCAGTTCCTGGCCTCAGTATAATCAGTCCTTCATATTGCTTCTAGAATGATTCTCCAAAAAAGTGCTATTACCATGATAAAATGTTTCCTTGGCCACGCTGGGCTGACTTCAGCATCCTCTGGAGAGGTTCATAAACAAAGACTCCTACTCTTCCCCTCTACCTTCGCAGTGGAGAGAATCTAGAATTTCAAGAGTGAGACTCTGGAATGTGTCTTTTTGCCTAGGTCCTTAGGTGAATCTGATAAAACCAGTTCACAGATGTTGGGAATTGTAATTTTTCACCTTGAAGTCTTAGAGCCCATCCTTAACTGTGTTTGAGGCTTTTCTCTCTTGTACACACACCAGTCCCTGAGCATAGCCTCAATTTCTATTGCCTTTGAAACTTTCTCAAGCT
Source organism: Bos mutus (assembly GCF_027580195.1). Taxonomy (NCBI): domain Eukaryota; kingdom Metazoa; phylum Chordata; class Mammalia; order Artiodactyla; family Bovidae; genus Bos; species Bos mutus. The sequence continues at coordinate 36,194,632 of NC_091645.1, forward strand.
GTGTTCATCAGAAATGCCCTTATATTTACTCTAGAAGCAAATATTCTCTTTCTCTCTGTCTCTATCTCCCTATATATAAAGATTCTTGATGTTTATTGCCAAATGGCTTCCTTGAAGGTTAGCATTGATTTAAATGCCCATCTTTTTACTTTCTAAAAAAAACCTTGAACATATTCTGTTGTTCATTCTGTTAATTGATGTGCCAACTTAATTCCTATCCTTTCCTATTTTCTGCTGTAAAATAAAAATCTATTCTTTATTAAAAAGAAAAACAGCTTGAGGTATAATTCACATAACATACAATTCACTCAGTTAAAGCATACAGTTCCGTGGCTTTTGTGTATTCACAGTTATACAACTGTCAACACAATCAATTTTAAAATATTTTCACAACTTCAGAAGAAACTCTACATCTCTTAGCCATTACTCCCTAATTCCCCATTTCACCCCAATCCCTGGGCAACCACTTAGACCCATTTTCTATCTCTATTGATTTGTCTTTTCTGCATATTTCATATGGGTTCTATGTGTGGTTCTTTGTGACCAGCTTCTTTCATTTAGCAAAGTTTTAAAGGTTCATTCGTATTGTAGCATGGGTCAGTATTTCTCTCCTTTTGCTGAGTAATATTCCATTATATGGATGGACCATATTTTATCTCTGTTCAGGTTGTTTCCTCTTTATAGCTATTGTGAATAATGCTGCTAAGAATGTTCATGTACAAGTTTTTCTGTGGACCTATGTTTTTATTTCCTTTGGGTTCCCTTGGGTTTTTTAATACCTGTTGGCAATGCTCTGGGTCATTTGGTAACTGTGTTTAGCCTTAAGAAATCGCCAGACTGTTTTCCAGTGATTGCAGCATTTTACATTCTCCCCAGCGGTGTATGAGGGTTCCAGTTTTTCTACTTACTCACCAACACTTGCTATTAGCTGTTTCTGTTTCAGAATTTTGAATGAAATTGAGAAGATTAAAGTACGCTGCCAAAATGAGCATAATAGAAGCTAGAAGATCATTAACAAAGGCAACTTTGTGTAGTTAGTTATCATAAAAGATGTTGCCAGTGTTAAGGATATAGATGAATATTTTGCTGAAGTTGAGGGTACATAAACTATGTTCAGTGGGCTTTCCTGGTAGCTCAACTGGTAAAGAATCTGCCTGCAGTGCAGGAGACCTGGGTTCAATGCCTGTGTTGGGAAGATTCCCTGGAGAAGGGATAGGCCACCCACTCCAGTATTCATGGGCTTCCTTGGTGGCTCAGATGGTAAAGAATCTGCCTGCAATGAGGGAGACCTGGGTTTGATCCCTGGGTTGGGAAGATCCCCTGAAGGAGAGCTTGGCAACCCACTCCAGTATTTTTGCCTGAAGAATCCCCAAGGACAGAGGAGTCTGGCAAGCTACAGTCCATGGGGTCGCAAAGAGTTGAACACGACTGAGAGACTAAGCACAAGTTATGTTCATCTAGAATTCTGAAGCTGCAATATGCTGTATATTTTCTTAGCTGGGAAAACCTTTACTGTTAGTGGAGAGTTTACGAGTGTATGAATTGAATTTTAAGAATGTTCTGCTTACACAATAGCACATGAAAACCAGGGTTGCTCTTTCCTCCTAACCTTAGGAGTCAACTTGAACTGTTAAGGTGTTAATAATTAGTATCAGTAATGGGAAAAGACCCTGATGCTAGGAAAGACTGAGGGTAGGAGGTGAAGGAAGTGACAGAGGATGAGATGGTTGGATGGCATCACTGATACAGTGGACATGGGTTTGAGGAAACTCTTGGAAATAGTGAAGGACAGGAAAGCCTGGCACGCTGCAGTCCATGGGGTTGCAAAGAGTCACACACGACTAGTGACTGAACAACAATCAGTAACAAGAACAACCACAGCCAAGAACATTTGTCAGTGTTTCCCAAGTGTCCACTGGAGAAGGGAATGGCAAACCACTTCAGTATTCCTGGCTTGAGAACCCCATGAACAGTATGAAAAGGCAAAATGATAGGACACTGAAAGAGAAACTCCCCAGGTTGGTAGGTGCCCAATATGCTACTGGAGAAGAGTGGAGAAATAACTCCAGAAAGAATGAAGAGGTGGAGCCAAAGCAAAAACAATGTCCAGGAGTAGATGTGACTGATGATGGAAGTAAAGTCCGATGCTATAAAGAACAATATTGCATAGGAACCTGGAATGTTAGGTCCATGAATCAAGGTAAATTGGAAGTGGTCAAACAGGGATGGCAAGAGTGACCATTGACATTTAGAAATCAGTGAACTAAAATGGACTGGAATGGGCGAATTTATTACAGATGGCCATTATATCTACTAATGTGGGCAAGAATCCCTTAGAATTGGAGTAGCCCTCATAGTCAACAAAAGAGTCTAAAATGCAGTACTTGGGTGCAATCTCAAAAATGACAGAATGATCTCTGTTCGTTTCCAAGGCAAACCATTCAGTATCACTGTAATCCAAGTCTATGGCCCAACCGGTAATGCTGGAAAAGCTGAAGTTGAACCATTCTGTGATGACCTATAAGACCTTCTAGAACCAACACCAAAAAAAGATGTCCTTTTCATCATAAGGGACTGGAATGCAAAAGTAGGAAGTCAAGAGTAACAGGAGACTTGGCCTTGGAGTACAAAATGATGTAAGGCAGAGGCTAACAGTTTTTCCGAGAGAACGCACTGGTCACAGCAAACCCCCTCTGCCTACAGCACAGAAGATGACTCTACACATGGACGTCACCAGATAGTTAACACCAAAATCAGATTGATTCTATTCTTTGCAGCCAAAGATGGAGAAGCGCTATACAGTCAGCAAAAACAAGACCAGGAGCTGACTGTGGCTCAGATCATCAACTCCTTCCTGCCAAATTCAGACTTAAATTGAAGAAAAAGCAAATTCCTTACATTGTAGACAGTGGAAGTGACAAATAGATTCAAAGGATTAGATCTGATAGAGTACCGGAAGAATTATGGACAGAGGTTTGTGACATTGTACAGGAGGCAGTGATTGAGACCATCCCCAAGAAAAAGAAATGCAAAAAGGCAAAATGGTTGTCTGAGGAGGCCTTACAAATAGCTGAGAAAAGAAGAGAAGCTAAAGGCAAAGAAGAAAAGCAAAGATATACCCATCTGAATGCAGGGTTCCAAAGAATAGCAAGGAGAGATAAGAAAGCTTTCCTCAGTGATCAATGCAAAGAAATAGAGGAAAACAATAGAAATGAGAAAGACTAGAGATCTCGTCAAGAAAATGAGATCCCAAGGGAACACTTCATGCAAAGATGGGCACAATAAAGGGCAGAAATGGTATGAACCTAACAGAAGCAGAAGATATTATGAAAAGGTGGCAAGAATATCCAGAAGAACTGTACAAAAAAGATCTTAATGACCCAGATAACCATGATGGTGTGATCACTTACCTGGAGTCTGAAGTCAAGTGGGCCTTTGGAAATATCACAGTGAACAAAACTAGTGGAGGTGATGGAATTCCAGTTGAGCTATTTCAAATCCTAAAAGATGATGCTGTGAAAGTGCTGCACTCAATATGCCAGCAAATTTGGAAAACTCAACAGTGGCCTAAGGACTGGAAAAGGTCAGTTTTCATTCCAATCCCAAAGAAAGGCAATGCCAAAGAATGCTCAAACTACCATATAATTGGACTCATCTCACACACTAGTAAATGCTCAAAATTCTGCAAGCCAGGCTTCAACAAGTATGTGAACCAAGAACTTCCAGATGTTTAAGCTGGATTTAGAAAAGGCAGAGGAACCAGAGATCAAATTGCCAACATCTGTTGGATCATTGAAAAAGTAAGAGAATTAACCATCTACTTCTGCTTTATTAACTATGCCAAAGCCTTTGACTGTGTGGATCATGACAAACTGTGGAAAATTCTTCAAGAGATGGGAATACCAGACCACCTTACCTGCCTCCTGAAAAGCCTGTGTGCAGGTCAAGAAGCAACAGTTCAACAGTTCAACATGGAACAATGAACTAGTTCCAAAATGGGAAAGGTGTGTGTCAAGGCTGTATGTTGTCACCACTGGCTTTTAACTTATATGCAGAGTTCATCATGTGAAATGCCGGGCTGGATGAAGCACAAGCTGGAATCAGGATTGCCAGGAGAAATATTAAAACCTTAGACAGGCAGATAACACCACCTGTATGGCTGAAAGTGAAGAACAGAGGAGCCTCTTGATGAAGGTGAAAGAGGAGAGTGAAAAAGCTGGCTTAAAACTCAACGTTCAGAAAACTAAGATCATGGCATCCAGTCCCATCACTTCATGGCAAATAGATGGGGAAACAATGAAAACAGTGAGAGACTTTTTTGAGGAGCTCCAAAATCACTGCGGATGGTGACTTAAGCCATAAAATGAAAAGACGCTTGCTCCCTGGAAGAAAAGCTATGACCAACCTAGACAGCATATTAAAAACCAGTGACATTGCTTTGCTGACAAAAGTCCATCTAGTCAAAGCTATGGTTTTTCCACTAGTCGTGTATGGATGTGAGAGTTGGACCATAAAGAAAACTGAGCACCAAAGAATTGATGCTTTTGAACTGTGGTGTTGGAGAAGACTCTTGAGAGTCCCTTGGACTGCAAGGAGATCAAACCAGTCAATCCTAAAGGAAATCAACCCTGAATACTCACTGGGAGGACTGATGCTGAAGCTGAAGCTTCAATACTTCGGCCACTTTATATGAAGAACTGGCTTATTGGAAAAGACCCTGGTGCTGGGAAAGATCAAAGGCAGGAGGAGAAGGGGACGACAGAGGATGAGATGGTTGGATGGTATCACCGACTCGAAGGGCATGAGTTTGAGCAAGATCTGGGAGCTGGTGATGGATAGGGAAGCTTGGCATGCTGCAGTCCATAGGGTCACAAAGAGTTGGACACGACCTAGTGACTGAACTGAACTGAACTTACCACTGTGAGGTGGTCGCCTCTGTGTGCGGTGGTGATGGTGATATCTGAACGAATGTGATAGTGCCTTTGTGGGCATGACACAGGTCACGGTTGCAGAAACTTCAGAAACTGTACCTTCAGACGTCGAGATCTGCACCTGGGGCTGAAACGAGTGGACTTCTCAGAGAGTTCCTTTTAGTGCCATATGTGGTCAGTGTTTTCTGTCATATTTGGCTTTGTGTTTACTAGGACTGATTTTGGTTTTGGGTAAGTTGGGAGTGGCTGAGTTCCATGTACCTTGGTAATCTTACAGTTGGTGTGATTTCAATTCCTGTCTTGATATTCGGATTTGCTAGTTTATGGTACTACATAATGTCTTGAGTAATTTACTTTTCCCCTCCGTGTTTTTTTCTTTTCAGCTCATTGAAGTTCAGTTGTAAATATTGATATCATACATAAACTTAGCTTCTTTACCACAGAAGCAGTTATACACCATCATTTTAGTGGTAATGCATTATTTATGGGAATTCATCCTAAGAGGGTCTTTGTTAAGTAACAAGTTTCCTCTGAGGCAGAAGACTTGCCCAGAAGCAGTGGTGACTGTCTGCTCCTGGCCGGATTCCAGGTGCTGAGGGCCCTGCGTTGCCCCGTTGGGTGAGGGCACTCTTGTGCAGCTGCATTCCCCTGAGGCATGTGGCAGGGGACACAGACTCTGCACAACATGTGTGCATCAGTTAACTGATGGTGCACGCTCTAGAGAGTGTTATGGGAGAGCAGCATGTGGATGGGGAACAGGAAAGGCCTCCTGAGGAGATAACATTGACCTTGAAATCTGATTGAGGAGGAGGAGGTGGCCATTCGAATCCTGGTAGAGCCTCTGCGAAAGTCCTGAAGGCCGGCCTGAGCCCTGGGAGGGTGTAAAGCTGGAAGGAGAAGGAGAGGCTTACTGGTGCAGCCTTTAAGGGTCGGGCCAGCAAGTGAGCTTGTAAAGGAGGTGGCAGAGAGGCCAGAGGAAACCAGGGAAGTTCCATGTTAGAAGGTGGAGAGAAGAGCTTAAGGAGGGTGTGAATGTTGCAGAGGTCAAGTGAGATGAGAACCTGGAGAGGTAGAAGAGGAGGCCAACTGGGGATGGAATGTGGGGTGAGGAAGTAAGGAAGTGAAGGTGGATGTAGACAGCTCTTCATTGTGTGTAAAAGCAGCAGAGAAGGGTAGGTGAGCAGGGAGGTGGGCTCAAGGGAAAAGTTTTAAATGTAAACAATCAACTGAAATATAACAGCTGTTTAGAAAAGTGCACAGTAAAGTTAGAAGATACTGTTCACATTTGCTGATGTGAATGTTCCAACAGGGAGGAAGCTATGATGCTGCAGAGAGGGGTAGTGTAGGGTGCAGCCCCTGAGGGGACCAGCGGACTGGCTGCCGGCCAGCCCAGGTGGAGAGCCTGGCTTGGGCTAGACAGGGGATGTTTCCTCCATCACAGTGTATCAGGAAGGATGAGGGAGGAATATTTAATTTCAAAGTTGGGAGAATCACATTTTAATAACAGCACAATATTTTTAGATACTGCCTATATTCCAAAGCTTTCTCATTGCTTTTCCAGTCCTCAAAAAAGCAATGACCTGTTAAGTGATTCTGGGTGTAGATCGCTTGTACCTTGTCATATCAGGAACGTCACATGGCAGTGCTCTTTCTTACCAGGGTCTACCGTAACTGGTGTCCACAAATTTTGATAAACAGTCACAAGGTCAAAGAGAACATGTTTTCCAATCCCGCTGGGATTGCCCTCAGTTTCCTACCGAGGCAGCCAGTTCTGAGTGGTCAGATCCAGGAGAGAGGTGCTTATTAAAGTGTACCCTGCTCTCTGTACCTGCTCTCCCCCTTGGAGCATTTTCTGATTCCCAGGAGGCTGGGAAGCTAGTTGGAAAGGGCTGCTGAGAGGCAAAGAGGCAGGTAGTGCTTTAGGCTGCCTTGTGGGGCTGGAGACATAAGACATTCTGGGTGAAGGGCTGCCAAAGCTATCAGAACTGAGGGGCTGGCAGCCCAGAGGCAAGGAGGCAGCCTAATGCACCCTGCCCCACATCTGGTTTTCCTCTTGAGGTATTTGTTGACTAGGCCGGGCTGGTCGGGAGGCTCACAAGTCAAGCCCTAAGCAGCTGAATAGCAGAGTGGGATTTGAGTAGTTTCGCTTTGCTGAGAACAAAAAAGTTGGAATTCAGAGCCCACCAAGGAAGAGGCTCCCTAGAAAACATCTTGAAATTCTCATTGCCACTTCCAGAAGGTCAAACCTAGGAGGAGACTCTGTTTTCTGGTCCTTAAGAAACTGCAGACCGGCCTCAAGTCAGCTTGATGGAATGAAGGGCCCTTCCACAGCCTGCTGAGGGTGGTGGGGAGTGGTGGTGCCTTGGGAGAGAGTGCCATGAGAACTCAGGAGCTGGTGGCTTTCTGTTCCTTGATCCACATATATTCACTTTGTGAGCATCCCTCAAGTTTGGACACTCCTGATTGTGTGCTTCTCTCTAGGCCTGTTGTTTGTCATTGTTGTTCAATTGCTAAGTCTTGTTTCACTCTTTGTGACCCCATGAACACCAGGCTTCCCTGTCCTTCGCCATCTCCTGGAGTTTGCTCAAACTCATGTCCATCGAGTCGGTGATGCCATCCAACCATCTCATCCTCTGTCGTCCCCTTCTCCTTTTGCCTTTAATCTTTGCCAGCATCAGGGTCTTTTCCAATGAGTTGTTTCTTCACGTTAGGTGGCCAAAGTATTGGAGTTTCAGCTTCAGTATCAGTCCTTCCAGTGAGTATTCAGGGTTGATTTCCTTTAGGATTGACTGGTTTGATTTCCTTGCAGTCCAAGGGACTCTGAAGAGTCTTCTCCAGCACCACAATTTGAATGCATCAGTTCTTCAGTGCTCAGCCTTCTTTCTTTATGGTCCAACTCTCACATCTGTATAAGACTTCTGGAAAAACTGTAGCTTTGACTATATGGACCTTTGTAGGCCTGTGATATGCTGCTATTTGAGGTTTCCAGCTGAAATCTTGTAAGAGAAGAATGGAGGACTCCTGATAGATTTCTCTTTGAAACTGCCTTCACATTTTACCAGCCAGCCAGCTCTTCTTTGTAGAAAAGGAAAAGCAAACATCAAGGTTTACTGTTCTTTAGAACTCAGACTGAGTGCTGGTTCCTTTTGAACTCTCAAGGATATGAATGTAGAATTGTCTGGCTAAGACCTCCAGCATGTCCTTAGTCTGGGTTTTTCTTTCCTTTAAGAGTATAGTAGGAGTTGTTTTGAATGACTTGATGGGATTCTAATGCATTGCCAACAAACTGTCAAATGAAGTGGGAGGATCAATCTTTGTTTTTTTGGTGCATGAAAAGTTCTTATCTGAACTAGAAAATAAAGCCCACATTTCTTGGGCTAACACAAAGAAAGAAAGATTTGCTGGCATGCCTCTTTTGAGGCATGAAGAAAGGAGTGCCACAGCCCTGACTGGAAAAAATAACCTTCTTTCAAAGAACAGTACCCTTAGTTGATAGTCTCTGAAGCCCTTTTTGTGCACAAGAAAGGCAGGAGGAATTTCTGTAGGGGATTTAATACGATTTCTTTGGGAAGTGGAAAGCACAGACACACACGGAGAGGAGGCAGAGACAGCCAAGGTGACCGTGTCAGACCTGCCTGGCGCATCTCATTCCTTGCTTGCTGTATTTGCTAATCTTTTTTTTTTTTTTTAAAAGAAAGAAAATTTGTTCAGCTCTTTTCTGGTTACACAGTGTCATTCTTGTTTATGTCCAGAAACAAATTTGAAAGATCCCAACCAGGGATTGAGCCCTGGCCCTGGCAGTGAAGCTCCGAATCCTAACCTCTGGCCTGTCAGGGAATTCTGTTTGCAGTAGTTTTTAGATTGTAACAGGTAGTTCTGTCTCGTTAATATGAAAAGTGCCGCTTACGCTGAAATTTGTTGGCCATTGTCTCCCGCTCACTTATCCAGTTTCTGAAGGTTTTTCTGGAGTTTTTCAATTGGCATAAAATTTTATCTGGAGTTTTTCTGTAGTCTTGTGCATTTCACTATTTACTTCATTGCCAGCATTTGTAACAAATGTGAATGGCATCGGTAGAAATACCCGGAGGACCCCATTATGATGCCTTTTTCATCCTTTCTTTACCCTTAGACTTCTCTGCTTATATGGAAATATCCCCAATCCATAACTGCTTAGTTAAAACCCCCTCTTTTATTTGGAATCTAGTCAAAGGTTTGTTATTATAATTTTAAAAATTTCTTTTATAAAAAGAAAAAAATTTCATGAAAAGCTTTTATGAAAGCCTGGTTCCCTGATTATTTTCTTTCTTAGAAACTTTTTAGTTTTTTAGGCATATTTCCCTTCCCTGAAAGTGTGCTTATTTTATTAATATTTCCTTGTGGAGTTAAAAAATGATATTTTAGTCCTACTTCTCTGCCCTCACTTACAGGTTTCCAGGAGCTCTTGAGCTGGGGTCAGAGTGGTCCTGTGGATCTGGGCTCTGGCAGATGGAGGGACCTCAGGCTGACCAGACCCAGAGCTGTGGTTGAGGTCGCACTCTGTCTGTGGTCACTTTGTCTTTTGTGATCTGTAGGCCGGTCTGGCCGAGGTGAAGCCCGAATAAACAGTGTCTGCTGAGCGTGGGGCACCTTGCCAGGCAAGGCAAGAATGTTGCTGATCGTTTTCACTTCTCATTTTCATTTTTTCTCAGTGGAAATAGTCATTTGTTGTGAATTTTTAAAATTGAGAAACTATGTGATGAGTATTTGGTCTTCCCCCTTTCAGCAAGGATGTGAGTTTGTGTTGAAATCTGTATAATTCTGTGATGTGTCCATTGTTCCTTCCCCTACCGATTCCTCTTCGCCATTTAGAACCAAGTTCAGTTTTTCAAACTGATAAGAAAAAGAAACTTCTTTCTTCCAGATATCAGTGAAATGTAAAATCTCAACTTTCCATTCCAAATGAGTGAACATTGTAGAAGCTCCCCCCCCCCACTTATAATGAATTTATTTATTAAAATATAGTTGATTTACAGTGTTGTATTTGTTTTTGGTATGTAGCAAAGTGATTCAACTATGCATGTGTATATATTTATATATGTTTTCATAATCTTTTCCTTATAGATTATTAAAGAATATTGGATACAGTTCGCTGTGCTATATAATAGGACCTTGCTGTTTATCCATCCTGCATATTGCTAGTTTGTGTCTGCTCTCCCAAGCTCCCAGTCTGTCTCTCCCCGACCCCACTGCGACCACAAGTCTGTTCTCTGTGTCTGTGAGTCTGTTTCTCTCTTACAGACATGTCCACTTGTGTCATAATTTAGATTCCACATGTAAGTGATATCATAGCACATTCGTCTTTCTCTGTCCGACCTCACTTAACCTTCAGGTCCATCTACGTTGCTGCAAATAGCATCATTTTGTTCTCTTTTATGACTGAGTCATATTCCTTACACATATAGGTACCATGTCTTCTTCATGCGCCAGTCTGAGCGTCTGATCTTGTAGCTTGCACGTTTACTGCAGCACCTCAGTCACGCAGTGATGGTCAGGTGTGCGGAGCGGAGCACTTGCTGGGACAATGTCCTGTCGTGTCTTCTGAATTGTGAGGTTAAACAGCTTTCTTGGGTGTCATGACATTAAATCAGCTCAACGGACTGATGAGTGTCACTCCTGAGACCAGTGCTGGCACACGGCAGCCCAGCCTGTCCTGAGCTTGGCCAGGGGGCACTGTCTTCCCTCGGCTGCGCCAGGGTCACGCACCAGAGGGCTGGCTGGATGGAAGCTTCTCTAAGATGGAAGTTGTCCTAGATGAGTGGTTCCCAAACTACCCTCTCCCCAAACAGTAGTGTTCTAGAGCTGGGCCAATGTGTTTTCTCCATTTAAGTAAAAACAATGGATAGAATTTTCTTAATTTTGAATTTCTTGTCCCATGAAATTTCATTAACTGTTTATTGCTACTACTGCCAATCAACTTAGCACTGGGAGGTGACAAATGAACAAGGAGCAAAAAAAATTAGTGGAAGGTATGGGAATACCTAGTCTTGCTTAACTGGGTAAGTGTAAAGAACTGTAAAATGAGATTGGATGTGATATTTATATGACTCATATAATGGAGTCATTTATGCTGGAATCTTAACACAGGGCAAGTGATCTTAGTTTGTGGACTGAGAAGCAGGGTCGAATGGGAGCCTCCACCTGGATTCAGAAGCAGGTGCCTGGGCTTGATCACAGCTCTGCCACATACAGACTCCTCCCACTCTGTGACCCTGGGCAAGTCACCTAACCTCTCTCTTTCTCAGTCCCTCACCTATAGAGACAATAATGTACCAACTTCATGGTTGTTGTGAAAACTAAATGAATCAACACATGCAGAATACTTAGAATATGCCTGGCGCATAGTGCTATACAATGTTATGGAATGTTGTTCGTGACGTTAGACGTAAATATTTCATGGTGCTCAGCAGAGAACACTGTTGGTTCTGTATTGTGAACATATCTGAGAACGATGGGTTTGGGGTTTCTCTCCTAGTTCTGAAATCCTATTATTCTGTGTCACAGAATTAGATTCCCCATTATCTTTCTTTTCCTTTTTTATAACTTAGTGCTTTAATGAAAGTGGTTTTTTCCCTCCCCTCTGTACCTAGCGTGAAATCACTCTTTTCCAAGTGGGATCTAATCTTTAAATATGACTTCAAAGGGTTTCCTTTCTGTTTCTTGACACAAAAGTGGTTTTGTATTGTGTACATTGGTTACACTTATCTACTACTACACACCTAATATCCTTCAGTTTTTTATCCTATAGATGAGGACACTGAAGCTCAGAGAGAGTAAACAAACTGTCAGAAGCTACAAGTGGCAGATCCATGACTTTAAGTCAGGCTGTCTGACTCCGAAGCCTGGTCTAATGTCAGTATAGCAAACTGAAGTTGCCATTCCAGTGGCTGTGATCCTGTTCCAGTGTAACTAACCTAAAGCGAGTTCCAGCCCCACTGCTTTAAATGGAGACAAATTTCCACATAGGTATTCCTGAAGGTTGCTCTTTTTATTGCTATCCCTGCTCATTCAGAGAAAGCGGAAAGGTTCAACAAGCAGGGAGTTCTCTGGTGGCTCAGTGGTCAAGAATCCACCTGCCAATGCAGGGGATACGGGTTTGATCCCTGGTCCCTGGTCAGGGCAACTAAAGGTCGTGATCCACAACTACTGAAGCCTGCATGCCCTGGAGCCCATGCTCCAAAACAAGAGAAGCCGCTGCAATGAGAAGCCCACGCACCACAGCTGGAGAGTAGCCCCCACTCTCTGAACTAGAGAAAACCTGCGCGCAGCAATGAAGATCCAAAATTTAAAAGAAAAAAAGTTTTAAGCAAACAAAAATAAGCAATTGTTTGTGCACCAGGCCAGACAGCCTCTGGGCCCAGCCACTCTCTGTCTGCCCCAGGGGAACTTTCCTGTCCTGCACACTCTGCCCTAGCCCCGAGGAGAGGCAGCTGGCAGGCCCCCTCGGTGTCTGCTCCCCTAGCCTTCTCGTGCTTCCTTAGCGTTTCCCACCCGCTGGCTGCTGCGTGTCTGCACTGTGGTGCTGGTGGCACCAGGTGCTCAGGGAGAAGATAGAGCGTCCCACTCTGGGGGCTGGACCCCTCCTCTTCTGTCCCCAGACCCCACCCACTGCTCCCTCCCCAGATTGCGAAGCCACCACCTCCATTGCCTTCCACAGTTTTTATCCATTTTGCAAGTGTTTCAGCCTCCCTCTAACTTCTCTCCATGACTCATGTCTCATGTTAGAATTCAGGGAAGGGGTTAGCAGTTTCTGCTGGTTACTTTGTAATGAGCCAGAGAAGTTGGTTTGCATGCCTACCGTCTAGAATGCAGCACACTTCTCCATGTAAAGAATGATGTATCTGGAGGGTGCCATGCCACCCCAGCACAGAAACCTCTGCTGCAGCCTCAGTGTTTCTGAGGCTCAGTAATGTGCCTGTCTGCATTTGAAGGTGGGTCTGGGCCTCTTCTTCCATCTCTTCCTGCAGGTCATGAAATAGGAGCGTCTCGATTCCATGTCCTAAGTGGTTCTGGAGAACTGGCTTCTTTCAGCCCAGAAGGGCCAGTGATGGTGGGAACCAGGCTGGTGGGTGGTAGGGGGTGAGCAGCACCTGGGAAACATGGGAACTATGAGGAGGGGAGACGAGGTGGAGGCTAGACCCCTCAGCCACTCCATCTGGCTCAGGGCTGCCTTACCAGTGAATCGGCTGGAAAGGCAGGCGTCTCTCTTGCCTTCTTCCCCCTGACTGTTCCTTGGTGTCGGTCTTAACCACGCAAGTGTCCCAGGTGAGTTGGGAAGCCAGCTGCCCTTCCATCCCACTAGACTGTGAGCTCCAAGGGAGCAGAGTTCTTGCTCACCTTTAATGCTTGATGTTCACAAAGCATGAAAAAAAAATTACTACTGTTTTTTGAATATTCATCATCATGCTCTGTGATCCCAAATGCTGTCACGTTGTATTGAATCTAAGATGTTGCTGGTAAGAAACACAATTATTTTATGTATCATTACGAAAGGAACAAGCCTTGCCAACTAAACTCTGATACAAGGGCTTTCTGCTACTCAGAATTTTTACTGTATACTTGTTGAAAGAGTTCTTTTAGATTTATTTGGGCATGGATTGGTATCATTCATGCACATATGTGGAGGGGAAAATAAGTAAAATGTTTAAGATACTCCTAAATATTGTCACTGTCAGAATCTGACCCTTGAGAATCACTTTTGGCTCAGAGTCATTGCTGTCTCTGTGTCACCAAGAGTGTGGCTGACACAGCATTTCTGCTGTCACCTGGAATCTCCTGCAAGCAGCTCCTACCCATTCTGGGAGTTGTGATCCTGGTGTTGTTTTCCTCAGCCTGTGGCAGGCCTGTGTTTCCACGTCTCAGTAATAACGCAATGCAGCATCGTTCATGCTGCCCTGTCTCTTACCCAGGTACCATAGATCTGGTGGGCAAGGTCATTTTTCCAGTGATGGATGTTTGCTTCCCTAATCAAATTTATGCCCAGCTGCTGTTCATATGGCTCTTGGTTTAATGCCAAATTATAGTGTCATCTTTTTGAAGACATTTCAAGTGGCAGCTCCACTCAGGGAGTCTAGTGCTGACAGTACACTGACTCAGTGAAGCGAGGGCGGAACTAATGAAGGGCGGCGAGCAAGGTCACACTCAGACAAGCAGTGTGCCCACATCCTTACCGCCATCTGGATGGTAGTTGCTACAGAACCCAGTGTGGTGGAGTTGACCCTCGATCAGAAACGTGAGCAGGTGAAAAAAAGCACGTTAAAGACTTGATGGAACCTAGACTGTTTACTCTTACAGCAACCGAGCCAGGCAGATAATTTGGATTTTCCAGTGAGGAGACCGAGACTCAGTCTGTGGCTTATTAGTGTCATACTCTGGTAAACACGTGGTAGATTTGGGGGCATAGAACCCAGATTTGTCCAATTCTAAGGCTCATACTTTCAATTATATTGTTACACTCTTTATTCATATGTGTGTATGTTCAGTTATGTCTGATTCTTTGTGACCCCATGGATTGTAGCCACCAGGCTCTTTTGTCCATGGGATTTCCCAGGTAAGAATATTGGAATAGGTTGCCATTTCCTCCTCCAGGGGATCTTCCTGACCCAGGAATTGAACCCACACCTCTTAGGTCTCCTGCATTGGCAGGTGGATTCTTTACCACCAGTACCTATAATGCATATTAATATATATGACCTAGAATAGTCCCTGGCACATACTAATTTAATACATTTATTAATAAATTTAATAAATATTTGTTGAATAACCAACCCAAGGATCGAACCCAGGTCTCCCGCATTGCAGGTGGATTCTTTACCAGCTGAGCCACAAGGGAAGCCCAGGAATACTGGAGTGGGTAGCCTATCCCTTCTCCAGCTGATATTCCCGACCCAGGAATCTAATGAGGGTCTCCTGCATTGCAGGTGGATTCTTTACCAATGAGCTTTCAGGGAAGCCCATAAAATCATTAGAGAGTCCAAAAGACCGTTCAATACATCTGTGTCCCTTTTGCTGTCTCACATATAGGGTCATCGTTACCATCTTTCTAAATTCCATATATATGGGTTAATATACTGTATTGGTGTTTTTCTTTCTGACTTACTTCACTCTGTATAATAGGCTTCAGTTTCATCCACGTCATTAGAACTGATTCAAATGTATTCTTTTTAATGGCTGACTAATACTCCATTGTGTATATGTGCCACAGCTTTCTTATCCATTGATCTGCTGATGGACATCTAGGTTGCTTCCATGTCCTGCCTATTATAAACAGTGCTGCGATGCACACTGGGGTACATGTGTCTCTTTTAATTCTGGTTTCCTTGGTATGTATGCCCAGCAGTGGGATTGCTGGATCATATGGTAGTTCTAGTTTTTAAGGAATCTCCACACTGTTCTCCATAGTGGCTGTAGTAGTTCGCATTCCCACCAACAGTGTAAGAGGGTTCCCTTTTCTCCACACCCTCTACAGCATTTATTGTTTGCAGACTTTTGGATAACAGCCATTCTGACTGGCGTGAAATGGTACCTCATTATGGTTTGATTTGCATTTCTCTGATATTGAGTGATGTTGAGCATCTCTTCATGTGTTTGTTAGCCATCTGTATGTCTTCTTTGGAGAAATTTCTGTTTAGTTCTTTGGCCCATTTTTTGAGAATAGCATTGAAACATGTATATTATCATATGTGAAACAGATCGCCAGTCCAGGTTCGATGCATGAGACAGGGTGCTCAGGGCTGGTGCACTGGGATAGCCCTGAGGGATGAGATGGGAGGGAAGTGGGAGGGGGGTTCAGGTTGGGGAACACATGTACACCCATGGCTGATTCATGTCAGTGTATGGCAAAAACCACTACAATAATTGTAAATTAATTAGCCTCCAATTAAAATAAATAAATTTAAAGAAAAATAAAATTTACCACCTTAAAAAAATCATTAGAGAGAATAGAAATGCTTTTTTTCCTGGAAATGAAGTCTCTGACATTTTGGACAGTGGGTGAAAGAAAGAAAGAATGATGGGTGGCCATTCTCTAGACAAGCTACAGTTTGTGGCTCTCAGGTTCTTTGAGATTGAGAAGAGGAGCAGAGAACTCTGACTCCAAGTCACAGTGTCTGTCAGCACTCACCTGTTGGACAGCGCTAAGGTACTTCCTGGAATCATTCCTGCCCCTGACCCATTGCCTATAAATCAAGATCAACAGAGCTCTATAAACTGTGCTGTGAAATAAAAATAAAGGAAATCAAATATGACAAGCCTTGCTATGAAGGATGTCCAGGTACAGGGCAGTTGTTATTGGACAAATTGCTAAGTTAAAAAAATATAAAATGTTTTGAAAATTCTGAAGCTCTTACGGTTCATCAGGAAAATGTGAAAATTGGCATATTTGAGCACCACCATGTGCTAGATCTATGCCTGGGAGTTTTACACATGTCATGTAACCCTCACAGTAACACCAGGAGGTCATTATCATCTCCATTTTACATAGGATGACATCGAGGCTCCAGGAGCATATGTGATTTGGCCAAGGGATGTAACTGCTGAGCAGCTGAGCTAGTGGGGAAGCCCGGGTGCTCAACTCAGAGCCTGTGGATTTTCTACTGTTCTCTGCTGCTTCCCATCTAAGCTTAAGGCCAGAAACCCCTTTATACTCTGGTTTTACAGTTGACAGCGCTGATGCTAGAGGATTTCAAGTGACTTAGGAGCAGACTCATACCTAGATTTCAGTTTTCTTGAACAGTTTATTAAACAACAAATAATTGAAGAATATCACACAGTTTTAAATAGTTCAGTAGTTACAGAAACTCTGTAGGTCTTGTAAGTATATCTTAAAGAACAAGAACTGGGTATTCTATATCGGTGCTTTAGATTCCAGACATTTTTTGAATGAAAGAGTTCGCCATCTTGGGCTTCTTTATGTGCTAACTGTATTTTAAAATGAGTGAGTGAGTGAGTGAAAGTCGCTTAGTTGTGTCTGATTCTTTGCGACCCCTTGAGCTATACAGTCCATGGAATTCTCCAGGCTAGAATACTGGAGTGGATAGCCTTTCCCTTCTCCAGGGGATCTTCCCAATCCAGGGATCAAACCCAGGTTTCCCGCATTGCAGGTGGAATCTTTACCAGCTGAACCACAAGGGAAAATGATTGGGAAGTACCATTTGGGGCAATATTTCACATCTGTAATACTAAACTTTACTAGCAGGCTTTCCTATGTGTCAATGAACTGTTCTGTTATTTTACCCCCATCTGCTATGTAGTTATTTCCTTTTTTCTCCCCCTTTATCCTTGCTTTATGTGATTTCTGGTGTTTTATGTCATTGTTATATCTACTTCTTTATCTTGGTAAGATTAGAAGAAAGATATTTTAGTCTGGAGTAATTTCCCATCCCTTCCGATCTCTGCTTTCTTGTTCCTGTTCATCCTTCAACTTTCATCTTCTCCAACAAGTCATCTGTGGATACCCACTTAGGAATCAGGTGTCTTCTTCTTTTTCCCCCCGGCAACCATCCGTGCACATGATCAGGGACCTGCCACATGCCAGATCTAGAGCGACTCACATTCCTTGACATGGAGGAACTTAGGGTTGAGTTAGGGAGGCACACAGTTAGACAGAAAGATGCAATGTGATTGAATGCCTTATTTTAAAGCTACTTGGTAAGTGTTTGTCATGGGGCAGGCATTGTGTGAAGTGAGCGTCTTACGTGCATTATCTCATGTTCTCTTGATAGCTTTATGATCCCAATTGTAAGGAGAAGAAGAGTGATTTAGAGCACGTCCATGCTCTGCCTAACATCACTGAAGTCACAGAATTGCTGCCGAAATCTGGGTCCAGAGCCCAAGCTTGTAGCCACTCTGCCTCCTGTGCAGGTCAGAGCACTTACCTGTGTGTCCCCAGGCCCTCATGTGCCAGGCACAGGGAGGGGACAGCCCCAGTGCTGGAGTTAGAAAGTATCAGTTACTTAACAGTCACACAGCCCCTTTAACTGCTTATCATCCTTCAGCTAGGAATTCAAGATACGAGAATTCAAGACATAACATGCATGTCCAAACTTACTCATCACAAACGTTTATCAGCATAGCATTAAATACATTATGATGTGTTCATACAATGAAATGATAAAGCTATAGTAAAGAGGGAACAAATGCTATAGGGATCTGGAACAATGTAAAAGGGATGGTATTATATGGAATAAATAAGGTTTAAAAGAGATGCTGCTTTGTATAGAATCGATACTATGACGCCATTTGTGGTTTGGAGAGGCAGGGAGTATTTATATTTTTGTTTATATACAATATAAATTGCTTGTATAACATATCTTTGGAAGAATAGATAAGAAATCGATACTATGAATTAGTTCTGAAGACTGGTAAGGGATTCCAGGTAGCAAGATTGTCCCCCGTACACCTTTTTGTGCCTTTTGAATTTTGAGGCAACTGAATTTGCCACCTATTGAAAGTATATAGCTAAAAACAAAAGAAATAACAGGCAGCTTGCTAGAAATGAAAACAAATAAGAAGGCACGCTGGGCCGGTGTATTTTCTGAGTATGGGAGTTAAGCCTGCCTCCATCCTCGCTGCATCCCAGTGTCTACTTGGTTGTTTGTGCAGTTGATCAACTAAGTTGAAAAAATAAAATCTCCGATTCCTGTATGGGAAAAGCATAGCATTTTTTTTGCTTGTATTAATTCCTGTTGAAAATAGGTATCCTGAGTCTAACCATGAAGAGACATCAGACAAACTCAAATTAAGGGACCTTCTGAAAAATAAATGGCCTGTGAGTTTGTAATATGTCAAGGTCATGGAGAACTAGGAAAGACTGGGGACTGTTCCCGGTCGGAGGGAACTGACAGGACATGTTGGCAGCGACACGCCGTGCATGAGGCCAGAGTGGACCCTTGGCCAGAAAAAGAGGGCTTTCCTTCTCTGCAAAGGACGGTAATCAGACAATTGGCAAAAGTTGAATGTGGTCTGTAAGTTAGATAATAGCACTGTTAATATCCTGATTTTGATAGAAGTACTGTCGTTCTGTGAGAAAATATCCTTCTTTTAGGAAATAGGCACTTAATAATTTAATAGTAAAGGAGTTTTTTTGCCTGCAACTTACTCTCAAATAGTTAAAAAAAGATGGAAAAGAGAGAGAGAGGATGAAAGAGGAGGAGAGAGAATAATAAAGCAAACCTGGTAAAATGTTAACATTTGGGGGAACAGTGAAGAAATACAGAAATTCTTTGTACTATTTTTGCTGCTTTTCCATCTGAAATTATTTCAAAATAAAAAAGAATTAAACATTTCCAATGTGGAACATTTTCTGATTTTATAATATGGGGCCTCTTGTACAGTTTTTATCTCCTTTTGTACAATTTCGTGATTATCTTCCTGTAGCTCTTTATATTATTGGTGACATTCCTCTGAGTTTCTTAATATTTTTGTTCCTTTTAAAAAATATATAACAACTTTGTTGAAGTTTAATTCACATACTGTACAACTCACCCTCACTATCTTTTTATGTATGCTTAAATAGTACTACTATATAAGGAAGATATGCTTAACAAAAAGGCAACATTGTACGTGTAACTTACACATGATAAAATTCACCTCTTAACTGAATAGGTTGATGGCTTTTTACATGTGATTTCCCCATGTATCCGCCACCCCAGTCTAGATACAAGATAGAGAACATTATAGCCCCTTTGCTTACAGTCACCTGCTGTTGATGGGGGCATTGTTTGCAGGATCCTCTGGAGGGTGCAGGGCGAGTGTGTGTGGTGGGGCGGCCTCTGTTGGGATGAGGATGCTAGTGATGCACCGAGCCCCTCCCTGGCTCCCGAGAGGCTCCCAGGTGGTTCGGACGTGGCCATTCTGTATCCCAGACACCCCGAGGCTGTGTGTCCCAGTTTCTTTTCTTCCATAGGCCTTATTCCGGTGCATAGCTTCAAAATGTTTCTCAGGTTATTTCACGGTAGAGAAAGTTCTGGCAGGGTTCTGGGCAGTGGTCCTTCTCATCTTTAGTTGAGTGGTATTCTGAGCAGCTTGGCCTTGCCTGTCTATGATGCCACTTGCTGGGCCAGCAGAAGGAGGTGTATCAGGCCCGGCTGCCCTGTTAAACAGCAGATCTCACGTGACCTTTAAACCATCAGTGTTTTATCGTCATCAGAAGGGAAGATTGATTACAACATCTGTTTTGGAAAATAGTCATATTTCAAGATATAGGTTTTGTGCCCATTGATGTTTAGTGAGGCTTTGATTTGCCAGCTCATCACTCCTGTATTGACTCCATAGGAAACAGAGTTGGTATCTGTATTCACCAAACTGTGGCCCAGAAAATTTGGCTCCCTCCACCTGCCATTTTCCCTTATTTTGTGACTTTTATTATGCTGCTTTTCATTTTGAGTTGGTGGTATAGGAAGTCAGTGTCTTGACAGGTGTGCAAACAGGGACGAGCTGGCTGAGCCGCAGTAAGATTTGGTGTCAGCCCAGCACTTGACTGACTTGGGGGCCTTGTCATCCTCCTCCTGGGGAGAACTAGGGACCACACTCAGTGTGATGAAGGCTCCATCCACCTGGCATGGGCCCAGAGCAGAACGTGCATGCAGTACATTGTGTCATTTTTACATATAATTTCTCCATTTTCACCTTTTTTGCCCAGGTGTGTTATCTCTTACAAAGCTTTCTTTTTTTTTTTTCCCTCTTTGTGGCTGAGACTGTAACTTATTAAAACACATTCATGTATTTAAGTCTTGGGTCCTGTTCTCTTTTTCTCAGGCACGCTGCAGAGAGGCCTTCCTGTCCCTGACGAGCACGTGCATGGGAGACAGATGACTGTCCTTCACCCTGCACAACTCTAGGTGCCTGGGCCGCTGTCCAGCCGAGAGGGGATGGATTCCAAAGATGAAGGCTCACACGTGTGGCCCCCGGCTGCAGAGCACGAGGAGAACGCTGCGCAGGTGAAAAGTGCTCTCCCAGCTGGGCACTGACTGCGGTGTTTTAGTTGGTAGAGTTTGCTGACAGCTAGAGAAATAGCAGCTCCTGTATAGTGATGTGGGGCAAGGAGGGAGCTGATGGGCGGACGTGGTACTCAAGGAATGGGCAGCATTTCAGTGCTTCGAATCCTCCATCTGCATGGTCGCTGTGATTTCAAGAAGCTACATACCACCCATGGGCTTCTCTGCCTTTCCCCCAACTTACTGTCATAATCCTCTTCACTGCTCCATTTTATTTCATGGTGAAAGCTTCAAATTGCAGGGTTTCTTTTATGTTATCCAGGAAAGGGTTTTGATTTTTTGTGTAGTGAAGTACAAGGTATGTCTATAAAGTGAGTGGCTTTTCCTTTTCTTTTCAAATTCAGAATGTAAACTTCTCATTGAAAGTTGTCCCAGTGAATCAACAGCTCTGGAGGTTAGTCATTTATTCAGATATCGCTCTACTAACCAGCTACACATTCTTTTGACTGTCCTTAGCAAAAGTGAATCTCTGCGTTTTTGGTATGGATTTGAATTTTGGTAAGAGTCAGCAGTCATAGGGAGCCACATTTTATATGTGACCAAAGTATGAAACTTCATTGTATAGCATTATAATATATATGTAATTTCATTTTCATCAAATTACATAACCATAGTTGTTCAGTTGCTAAGTAATCAGAAACTTTATATTGAAGCCTTTAAATACACATATTATGTTTGATTTACATAGTATAACTAATGTTACAGTACATAAAATCAGTCATCAGATATGATTTAAAAGTCTGTGTCTGAATACTGAGAAAAAGGTACCAGAGAAGCTTCCAGCAGAATAATTCAGAATGCTGTTTTGGTTCTCATGGAAGCTATCTGGAAGGCTACTTTCATATAGCTATATATTTTGGGGTACTTTGTTTATAAAGAAAAATGTAGTCCATTAATAAATAGGGTCCACATTTGCAGGTAATCAGACAGTAGGCAGCAGAGCTCAGCATCCTTTGTTGCACCCCATCCTTGCAATATTTCTTCCCCCATCCAGGAATCCTGGTTTAGCCAAGTACTTGGTGATGAAGACCAAGTTGAAGAGTTTGGATAACTCTCAAGGAAAAAATTTTTTTTCTTTTTTAAGCACTGAGACTAGTTAAAGATTTTGATGTTAATGAACAAATCTAAACTCACAAAATTATCTTGCAGCACTTAAAATTGCACAGATATTTCAGAAGCCCAGTTCTTGTGCAAATTGTATCTTCATGGGCAGAGCAGATTTATGTAGAAGCTGGGGTGATCACTTAGTGCTAAAGTGGAAGTCTGTTTTATTTACATGGTGCTTGACTGCATCTTGTCTCCAGTTTTCTTTCTGTGGGTTGAATTAGCTTATGTCATCTTTGGGATCTGTTCTCCACTGGAAAAAACTGAAGTAAAAAATTATGTGTAAAGCCAAGACAGTATAAGAGTAAAGATTCCGACCTAAGAGGGCCTGACTTCAATATCAGCACATAAATTATTTCTCTCCCAAATGCGTGCTTTGACCATCTGCTTTGTACCTTCAATATCAGACACTAGGCTGTGTGCCAACCTGCAGGAACTCAAACCTCCAAAGCTGACTGCTCAGAAAGCACTTTACAGAATCAGTTTCTGCTTTACTTCTTCATAGACAGAAAATTATTTCCCCTGGTGACAACTGAAATAGTTATCCAAAACCCCTGAAAAGTACATTCTCAGAATTTTTTGTGTCCTACTTGGCAAAGAAAAGTTCTGTTACATTCACCAAGTCAGCAGACATTCACCCCTTGCCTACAGAACAGCGGTGGAGGACAGAAGAATCTGTACGAAAGCAAGTGACCTTGTTTTACTGTGTTTGCCAAAAGGCACTCTTTGTTAGAAGGTGGAATTTTTATGACATGTTGAAAGCAACTGACTTTTGAGTCTTGACATATTTTTCCACCTTACAGAATAATCCGTGTTTTGTAGTTTGGTAGTGTTGTCCATCAGGAATCTTCTGCCACGTTTCTTCTCAGCACGCCCCAAAAGAGAGACCTGCAGTTGATATTTGAAGCAAAGGGGTGTTTAAATCGGTTGCCTAATATTAAGTAAAAGTCAATGAGAAGGTCCTTGGATCCCTTTGCCAAGTCACTGACTCAGCACAGATGATCCATTCGTTCATCGTGTTCTCCTTTCATGGGGATCTTTTAGGAATGCAAGTGTGTGGTGTTCTCGGTCAGTTCCCCGTCTTTGTGCTACAGGGTGGCTTCCACAAGGGTGATCACTTTGTACTTGCTGCTTTTTGCCCAGGTGCATTTTGTTCCAGACGCTGGAACTGTGGCCCAGATCGTCTACACCGATGACCAGGTCCGTCCGCCACAGCAGGTGGTGTACACGGCAGATGGTGCCTCCTACGCCTCCGTGGATGGTCCTCAGCACACACTGGTCTACATCCATCCCGTGGAAGCTGCGCAGGCACGTTGGGACCATGGTTGATGGCTTGTTTGTTAATCTGTTAATTCAGCCCTTAGGTTTACGCTCTGCCAGTCACTGTGCTGCTGCCAGCTGATGCAGGAAATATGCAGATAAGATGTGTGCTCTCAAGGAGCTTATAACCATCGTGGCAAAGGAAGATGTGGTTTATTTATTTAAATTAAATGTTAAATATAAGGAGTTAGAGCACTAACCTGGAATGAGGTCTTTTCCCCACTGACTGTTGATATCGATTGATTATTATTATAAACAAGATTATCAGCCTGTTACTTTTCCTAAGTGTCAAGAACCAGGCCAAACATGGCATTTATTTCTGTGTAATTTAATCAAGATGAATCTCAGTGGAAACATGCACATTATTTCAGTTAAACGTGTAAGTGAGGGATCCTACTAGCTTGTTAACGGCTATTTACTAATAATTTATTGATTTTTAGGACTGTTATAGAAGTGAGGGTAAAAGCTGTACAATTATAACTGCTTTCATTTTTTTTGCTAGTGACTCTGAGTGTTGGTTTCCAAATGTATAACAGGAATATCCCCCAATATATAAATGTTACTTTGTATTTTTAGCACTTTATAATGTACATAGCACTTTAAAATATATTAGAAATCAGTTCCATTGTTTTTTGTTAAAAAAAAAATTTTTTTTTAACGTGGACCATTTTTGAAGTCTTCATTGAATTTGTTACAATATTGCTTCTGTTTTTATGCTTTCGGTTTTTTGGCTGAGAGGCATGTGGGATCTTAGCTCCCCCACCAGGACTGAACCTGCAGCCCTGCATTGGAAGGTGGTCTTAACCATTGGCCCTCCAGGGAAGTCCCCAGTTCCGTAGTTTTTGTAGTAGGATCCTGGTAATAAAAATTTGCCCTCATGCAATATTTAATCAGGAGACCCAAAGTACTCCCAAGAAGAAATGAGACCCACCTAATAAATGCCTTTCAAGTCTATATAAAGGTAAAATTGCCTGATAGTCAGATGTTACTTTTGGAATAGCCCTTCTCAGTTTTAGTCCCCCAGCTGTACTGAAATAAGAACATCTAGATTATGTAAAGAATGTCCTGTGCCCGACTTTTAAATCATTACTATGTTACTAAATGTCTGAGTTATGATAGTTTTTAAACGTCAAATATAAGAAATCAAAAGCTCGCTAAAATTCTCTTTTATAGTTTTCTGGAATCAGCACTTAACCATGGTTCCTATGACCATAAATTTGCTAAAGCCTTAGGCAAATTAGAGTCATTTAAAAGTTTTAGAGCAAAGAATACTTTTTTGGATTGGAGATTTCTTGTGGTGTCCTGGCTAAAATAATTTTGAAGGTTTTCCTTCTTTAGTTATCATGACTGTCAGCCAAATAATGTTTATAATGAGAACTTTGAAAATTATGATCTTACTGGCTTTATCCAAAAAAGAGTCTATGGAACATTAAATGCAATTTATTTATTTATTTTCTACATCTGCTGAGTGTGCATTTACATTGGAAGGAGTTGTAATCCTTGGGTATACAGTATTCTTCTCTTTGTTAGTGTATCTCCAACCATTTTCATTTAATTGCAAGTCTACCCCTATGACAGAGTGTTACGTGAGAATGCATGCCCCCTTGTTCACGGAATGCCTTTTTAATTAACCGTGACATTCAATCTCAGGAGAGGCTTTGCTTTAGAGTAAAATCACGAAGTGTGCAGTGTGTTAGCCAATGGAGAGGGTTAGCTTTTACAATCTCTTTGAAGACATATAAATGAAAGGCTTTAGCAAAATATAGGATTACTGTCTTTATCTTCTTTATTAATGAAAGATTATTACTAGCTATTTGACAGAAACTCTCTCAGGAATTGGTGCTTAGCAGTAGGATAATTTTTCCTGCACAGACAAGCTGTCTAAAGATCTATTGATAAGTTTTTGTCGTTGTTGTTGTTTGTTTAGACGCTGTTTACAGATCCAGGCCAAGTAGCTTATGTCCAACAGGATGCTACAGCTCAGCAGGTAATGAGTTGCTTTTTTGCCTTCTTGTTATTTCAGGGTAATATTATGAAGGTACCCTCTCCTGGAATACCCCCAACCCTCTGCACTGCGCATTCTCTGAAAGTCTGTGTCTCGTGTGTTTAGAATATTCTCGATGTCTGTTAATGAAGACAAAGCAGAACATGACATTAACACACTCCAACCAGTGTGTATTGAAATACTTTGGTAATACAAAAATGATCTGTCAGGGAAATTTAAGCATTAAATTAAAATAAGGATATTAATTGGGTATTGGTCCAAGCTCCAAAGAATAATCCTGAGTTTCAAAAGTGCCTGTGGAAATTCGGAAACATTTTAGTACTTGTTCTTTTTTTTTTGATTATTGACTTACATTTGATTTGTAATGTTGTGTTAGTTTCAGGTGTAGAGCAAAGTGATTCAGTTATCTCTATATTTATATTATATATAGTCTTTCTTAATGTTCTTTTCTTTATGGTTTATTACAGGATTCTGAATATAGTTCCATGTGCTATATAGTAGGATCTTGTCGTCTATCTGTTTTTTATTTATGCCCACCCCTCTCTCCCCTTTGGTAACTATAAGTCTGTTTTCTAAGTCTGTGAGTCTGTTTCTGTTTTGTAAATAAATTCATTTGTATCACATTTAGAGTCCACATATATGATCTCATATGATATTTGTCTTTCTCTGACTTAGTACGATAATCTATTTTAAAATATTGGGGTAAAATTCCTGCTTAAATTGCCTATACCCTTAATGGCAACTTTCTCCCTTTTAGTTTCTGAGAATTGAGATTCTTCCTGGTTTTCTTTAAAAACATTTCTTTTTTTTTTACCTCTATTTCTAATATATCCTGCTTGACTTTGAGGGATGTCTTCCTTATTTTTCTTCTGGTTGTGAAAGTGATAAAGAAGGTACACAAGCTTAACAATTGTCAGTCCTACCCTAAAAAGAATGTGACTCCAAATAGTTGTATTTTCACGATGGCTAGTATGGCCGTTATTCAGCTGTACCACTGAGTGTCATGAGTGATTTTTAAGTAAGCTTACTCATCAGTAAGCACTTTTTGCCTTTCAGATTTCTTAGTAGGTGATTTGGATACTTCCATTTTATTTTATTAGTACGTTTTAAATCAATGGGGCTTTGTTGTTCTGTTTTACTTTTGACTGTGCTGTGCAGCGTGTGCAATCTTAGTTCCTCTCTGAGGGGTTGGACCTGTGCTACCTGCAGTGCAAGTGCAGAGTCTCAGTCACTGGACTGCCAGGGAAGTCCTTGGATAATTATATTTTAAAATTTGAAAAGTGGACAGTAGTTGGGTTAATATTATTTATGGAATCTAGAGAAAATCAGGAGTCTTTGTCGTATCACTTACGGTTGAATTTATTCCTGATTGCTAGTGACCTACAATTTTGTGAGGTCTGTCAACTTGAATGAGAGTTTGTCTTAGTACATTGGGGCTACTATAACAAAATATCATACATAGCATATGTGCCTTTGCTCAGTTGCTCAGTCATGTCCAACTCTTTTCCATCCCATGGACTGTAGCCCATCAGGCTCCTCCGTCCATAGGATTTCCCAGTCAAGAATACTGGAGTGGGTTGCCATTTCCTTCCGGGATCTCCTGTGTCTCTTGAATTGGCCGGCAGATTCTTTACTGCTGAGCTACCTGGGAAGCTCCTACCATATACTGAGTGGATTATAAACAACAGAAATTTATTTCTTACAGTTCTGGAGTTTGGGAAGTCAAGACCAAGGTGCAATAGATTTGTTGTCTGGTGAGAACCCTCTTCTTATTCACAGATGGCTGACTTCTTGCTGTGCCCTCCATGGCAGACAGGGCGATGCTGCCCTCTGGGGTCTTGTAGAAGGGCACTCATCCCACTCATAGGGGCTCCACCCTCATGACCCAATCACCTTTCAGAGGCCCC
The DNA here is from genome assembly GCF_027580195.1 of Bos mutus. NCBI lineage: Eukaryota > Metazoa > Chordata > Mammalia > Artiodactyla > Bovidae > Bos > Bos mutus. The sequence goes on from NC_091645.1 coordinate 36,221,930, forward strand.
ACCTCCTAACTTCCTCACACTGGGGATTAGATTTGGACATATGTATAAATTTGGGGAGACACAAATATTTTGTAGCAGAGTTGCTATTTTATTTTAGTAATTTTGTACTAATTAAGTATATTCTTGATAAAGACAAATCATGTTCATTTCTGTGAATATTTATTGATTCTACCAAACAAGCAATGGCTAGATTTAATTCATTTTTACATCTGAAGAGGAAAAACAAAATGAAATGCCTTTGTATTTCTAGATAATTAATTCATTTACTCATTCTTAGAGTAATGATTTTTTTTCATAAAAAAGTTGAAGTAATGCAAAAAAGAAAGTACATAAAAACCGAAACAATATTTCTGCCCAGAAACATCTTCATTAACTTACAGTTGGTAACTATTATTCTAGACTTCTTTCAGACATAAAACAGACAAAAGATAAACAGGGGAAAACTGTGCCCTAAATGCTATTATTAATCTAAATACTTTAAACTTAATTTACTCATGTTTTCCTAACCCGCCTTGAGCTCTGGTCCCCTCAGGCTTCACCTCCTGCTGTGATAACCTGACTCAGCACACTGGTCCTTCCCCCGCTTCTCTCCCTCACTGTTTGGGATTCGTTGTGTTATTATTATAACTAATACATTTCTGTTCTATTCAGTAACCACAGCTATTTAGAATTCTTCTCTATTATCTCCTAGCATTTACTTTTGTAGAAATCTTGAGTCTAATTTTGATTATTTTCCTCATTCCTTCTCTATCTTAATGCCTGTTTGAGTCTTTCTTTATCCTTGAAGTTTTTCTTTGAAGTCTAGTGACTTCACCAGCACGTGAATCAGAATTCCCTAGGACAGGGTGTGTCCTTTTGATGGATAGGTTAAGACTCTATTTTGGGAACATTTTCATCTATTAGATTTTTGAATATCTTTTTAGTTTCATTGGATGTGTTCATTTTCCCAGGAATATCAATGTGAGTATATTGGTTTTACTTTCTGAACCTAACATTTTCTCTGATCATTTTTACATCTATTCTTTTCCATTTTATTTGTGTAATTTATTTTGTGTCCCTCATATTTCCTTATCATTTTTTTAAGCTTTCTGATTAAACTATAACATATACATCAGTCAGTTCAGTTCAGTTCAGTCGCTCAGTCGTGTCCGACTCTTTGTGACCCCATGAATCGCAGCACGCCAGGCCTCCCTGTCCATCACAAACTCCTGGAGTTCACTCAGACTCAAGTCCATCGAGTCAGTGATGCCATCCAGCCATCTCATCCTCTGGCGTCCCCTTCTCCTCCTGCCCCCAATCCCTCCCAGCATCAGAGTCTTTTCCAATGAGTCAGCTTTTCGCATGAGGTGGCCAAAGTACTGGAGTTTCAGCTTCAGCATCATTCCCTCCAAAGAAATCCCAGGGCTGATCTCCTTCAGAATGGACTGGTTGGATCTCCTTGGAGTCCAAGGGACTCTCAAGAGTCTTCTCCAACACCACAGTTCAAACGCATCAATTCTTCGGCGCTCAGCCTTCTTCACAGTCCAACTCTCACATCCATATATGACCACAGGAACATATACATAGAAAAGTACAAAAAATTATAAGCAGTAATGCAATGATATGAAGTAAGCATACTTTGTAACCAACACCCAGATTAAATAACAGAACATTACCATCTCCTAAAGGCTTCCCAGCTGGCTCAGGGTAAAGAATCTGCCTGCCAATGCAGGAGATGCAAGGGATGAAGGTTCAATACCTGGGTCAGGAAGATCTCCTGGAGTAGGAAATGGCAACTCACTCCAGTATTCTTGCCTGGAAAGTTCCGTGGACAGAGGAATCTGGTGGGCTACAATCTGTGGGGTCAAAAAGAGTCAGATACACACACATACACACACACCCCATCTCCTAAAAGCCATCCTTATGCTTCCTGCTAATTACTGCTCCTTCCCTTCTCGCCAAAGGTTACAGACCTTAGACTCGTTTTCCATTGTTTTGAACTTTATGTAAGTGGAATCCCTTAGTATGGTTTCCTTTCTGTTTTGTTCTCTTGTTTACCATTGTGCTTGGGAGAGTCGTGTAGTTCATGCTGTTTGGTGTGGCTGTGGTTATTTCTCCTTCTGTTTTTATAGCTGTATCATTTTCAGTTTTATGAGTGTACCACAATTTATCTGGGAGTGTGATCCCACCTCTACTAAGTTCTTCAAGAGTTTCTTATCCCTTTGCTTTTCCATGCTTCCCTGGTGGCTCAGCTGGTAAAGAATCTGCCCATAATGGGGGAGAACTGGGATCGATCCCTGGGTTGAGAAGATCCTCTGGAGAAGGGAAAGGCTACCCGCTCTAGTATTCTGACCTGGAGAACTCCACGGACTGTATAGTCCACGGGGTCGCAAAGAGCTGGACACGACTGAGCGACTTTCACTTTCACAACAATTTCACTTGCTTTTCCATACACATTGTAGAATCAGCCTGGAAGTTTCCACCAAAGTCCTATGGGAAATTTATTGGCATTTCATTGTACCTATGGGTCAGTTTGTGAAAAACTGACATCTTATTTAATATTAAGTCTTCTAATCTGTGAATATGTTCTATCCCTGAATTTTATTTATCTATTTTTAACATTTGTATAGAAATATAGTTGATTGACAGTGTTGTGTGTCAAGTGTACAGCACAGTGATTGAGTTGCACATACATGTATAAATATGTGTATTCTTTTTTTTACATTCTCTTCCATTGTATCTTATTATAAGCTATTGAATATAGGTCTCTGTGCTACACAGTAGGTCCTTGTTGGTTATCTATTTTATATATAGCGGTATCCCTGAGTTTTAAATGAAAGTTCAGAAATTGTCTTATGGGTAGAGGTCTTTCAATAGATTTACTGTTAGATATTTGGTGTCTTTTGATGGTATTTTAAATTATGGTATAATTTTAAAAAATTTCTTTTTCTAAGTTACAGTTCAATTTTCTTGGTAAATAATTATGTTGTCTATGAATACTGACATTTTTACTTCTTTGCAGTCCTTATATCTTTTTTCCCTTTGGTTTTATTGAGATATAATTGACATATAGCAATGTATTATAAGTTTAAGGTGTACAGCATAATGATTTGACTTACATGCATCATGAAACGGTTGCCACAGTAAGTTTAGTGAACATCCATCATCTCCAAAATTTAAAAAAATCGAAAAAAAACCTTTTTTTGGTGATGAGAACTCTTAGGATTTACTCTCTTAACTGCTTTTGTGTATAACACACAGCAGTGTTAATTTTATTTATCATACTATTCATTACACTCCTGCTGCTGCTGCTGCTAAGTCACTTTAGTTGTGTCCGACTCTGTGCGACCCCATAGATGGCAGCCCACCAGGCTCCCCCGTCCCTGGGATTCTCCAGGCAAGAACACTGGAGTGGGTTGCCATTTCCTTCTCCAATGCATGAAAGTGAAAAGCGAAAGTGAAGCCGCTCAGTCGTGTCCGACTCTCAGCGGCCCCATGGACTGCAGCCCACCAGGTTCCTCCACCCATGGGATTTTCCAGGCAAGAGTACTGGAGTGGGGTTCACTCCTAGGACTTACCTGTTTTGTAGGTGGAACTTTGTATGTTTTGACCACCTTCATCCATTCCCCCTTCCCCCCACCCACCACCTCTGGTAACCACATGTATGATCTCTTTTTATATGAGTCCGTTTTTTTTTTTTTAATTAGAATATAATTACTTGACAAAGTTGTATTAGTTTCTGCTATACAACAACACGAATCAGCTCTATGTATAAATACATCCCCTCCCTCTTGAGCCTCCCTCCATCCCCCAGTCCCACCCCTCTAGGTCATCACAGAGCACCACGCTGAGCTCCCTGTGCTCGGCTTGGGAACCTAGTAGGTTCCCACTGGCCATCTGTTTTATACACAGTGATGTATTTACATCAGTGCTACTCCCTCAGTTCTTTCTACCCTCTCCTTTCCTGCTGTGTCCGTAAGGCCAGTCTCTACGTCTGCATCTCTATTCCTGCCCTGCAAATAGGTTCATCAGTAGCATTTTTCTAGACTCCACATATATGCGTTAGTACACGATATTTGTTTTTCTGTTTCTGACTTCCTTCACTCTGTATGGGAGGCTCTAGGTTCATCCACATCACTACAACTGATTCAATTTCATTCCTTTTTATGGTTGAGTAATATTCCATTGTATACACGTACCACAGCTGCTTTACCCATTCATCTGTTGATGGATGTCTAGGTTGCTTCCATGTCCTGGCTATAGTAAATAGTGCTGCAGTAAAAAAATACAGATGTCTTTTTGAGTTGTGGTTTTCTCGGAGTACATGCCCAGGACTGGGATTGCTGGGTCATATGGAAGCGCAGGGTTTACTTTATTTGGTTTTGAAGTATAATTGACCTACAACACTGGGTTAGTTCCTGTTACACAACATAGTGATTTTTTCCTATATATTTCATATATTCCATGATGTCTAGTTATAACATGTCACCATACAAAGATACTGTGTACTGACTGTATTCCCCACACTGCACTTTTCATACCGATGACTCATTTATTTTGCAGCTAAGAATCTGTATCCCTTAATTTGCCATACCTATTTCTTTCCATCCCCCACCCTCTGCTACTCTAGTAACTTTGTTCTCTGTCTCTAACTGTTTCTATTTTGTAATGTTTGCTCATTTATGTCTTTCCTTTTTATTTCTTCTTTTGTTCCCCTTTGCTCTGCTGACTAGCTTACATCTTTCGTTTTTATTTCTTCTTTTGTTCCCCTTTGCTCTGCTGCCTAGGATCTCCAATCCATTAGTGAATGGAGTTGGTGCCGGTAGATGTGAGGGTTTCTCATTTTCCTTCCTGATTGCAGAGGGAAAACTTTCACTACTTCACTATGAAGAATGATGTTTAGTGCAGGGATTTTTTTTTCTTTCGGCTGTACCACATGGCACGTAGGATCTTAGTTCCCCAACCAGGGACTGAGCCTTCACCCCCTTCAGTGGAAGCATGGAGTCTTAACTGCTGCATCACTAGGGAAGTCCTCTCGTGCAGGCAGGATTTTTATAAAAAGAACACGTCAATGAAGAAAGCTCCCTTTATGGTTTTTAATGAATGTTTATTATTGATTGATGTTGATTGTTATTCATGGATGTTGATTTTTACCAAATGCTTTTTTTTAATCTGTTGAGATTTTTCTCTTCATTGTTAATAGGGTAGATTATATTAACTGATATTTAAAAGTTAAGTCACAGACTTACCTAGTGGATCAATCAGTAAAGAATCCACCTAAGTATCTGCCTGCAATGTAGGAGACGCCAGTTCGATCCCTGGGTTAGAAAGATTCCCTGGAGAAGGCATGGCAACCCACTCCAGTATTCTTGCCTGGAGAATCCCATGGATAGAGAAGCCTGGCTGGCTACAGTCCACTGGGGTCTCAAGACTCAGACACAACTTAGTGACTAAACCACCTCAAAAGTTAAGCCAGCCTTTCTTTCTATAATAAACTCCTTTTCTTGTATGTTTGGATTTGGTTTGCTGATATTTTGTTTGGGGTTTTATGTTTTTATTTACAAGTTCATTGTATTTTTAACCACTTTATTTGATTTTTTTTTTCTTTTAAAGTAGCTTTCATCTTGATATTTTTTTCTTTTAATAACATCCTGGAAAGCTGTATCATCATTTTTGTGGGCGTTACAGTGTTCTATTATGGGGATTTACTATCATTCATATTCTTCAACTATTGTTTGTATCGGTTTAGTCACTCAATTGTGTCTTTCTCTTTGCGACCGGATGGACTGCAGCACACCAGGCTTCCCTGTCCTTAACCAACTCCCGGAGCTTGGCAAGCTCATGTCCACTGAGTTGATGATGCCATCCAACCATCTCATCCTCTGTCATCCCCTTCTCCTCCTGCCTTCAATATTTTCCAGGATCAGAGTCTTTTCCTATGTGTCAGTTCTTTGCATCAGGTGGCCAAAGTATTGGAGTTTCAGCTTCAGCATCAGTCTTTCCAATGAACATTCAGGACTGATTTCCTTTAGGATGGACTGGTTTGATCTCCTTGCAGACCAAGGGACTCTCAAGAGTCATCTCCAACACCACTGTTCAAAAGCATCAATTCTTCGGCGCTCAGCTTTCTTTACAGTCCAGCTCTCACATCCATACATGACCACTGGAAGAACCATAGCTTTGGCTAGATGGGCCTTTGTTGGCAAAGTAATGTCTCTGCTTTTTAATATGCTGTCTAGGTTGGTCATAGCTTTTCTTCCAAGGAGCAAGCTTCTTTTAATTTCATGGCTGCAGTCACCATCTGCAGTGATTTTGGAACCCAAGAAAATAAAAGTCTGTTACTGTTTCCACTGTTTTCCCATCTATTTGCCGTGAAGTGATGGGGCCGGATGCCATGATCTTTGTTTATTGAATGTTGAGTTTTAAGTCAGATTTTTCACTCTCCTGTTTCACTTTCATCAAGAGGCTCTTTAGTTTATCTTCACTTTCTGCCTTAAGGGTGGTGTCATCTGCATATCTGAGGTTCTTGATATTTCTCCCGGCAATCCTGATTCCAGCTTGTGCTTCATCCAGCCTGGCATTTCACATGATGTACTCCGCACATAAGTTAAAAAACAGAGTGACAATATACAGCCTCGACATACTCCTTTCCGAATTTGGAACCAGTCTGTCGTTCCATGTCCAGTTCTAACATTTGCTTCTTGACCTGCATACAGATTTCTCAGGAGGCAGGTCAGGTGGTCTGGTATTCCCACCTCTTGAAGAATTTTCCAGTTTGTTGTGATCTACACAGTCAAAGGCTTTGGTGTAATCAATAAAGCAGAAGTAGATGCTTTTCTGGGATTCTTGTTTTCTTCTGTGATCCAACGAGTGTTGGCAATTGAATTTGTGGTTCCTCTGCCTTTTCTAAACCCAGCTTGAACATCTGGAAGTTCATGGCTCACGTACTGCTGAAGCCTGGCTTGGAGAATTTTGAGCATTTACTAGCGTGTGAGATGAGTGCAATTGTGTGGTAGTTTGAACATTCTTTGGCATTGCCCTTCTTTGGCATTGGAATGAAAACTGACCTTGTCCAGTCTTGTGGCCACTGCTGAGTTTTCCAAATTTGCTGGCATATTGAATGTAGCACTTTCACAGCATCATCGTTTTAGGATCTGAGATAGCTCAACTGGAATTCCATCACCTCCACAGACTTTGTTCATAGTGATGCTTCCTAAGGCCCGCTTGACTTCGAATTCCAGGATATCTGGCTCTAGGTGAGTGATCACAGCATCATAGTTATCTGGGTCATGAAGATCTTTTTTGTATAGTTCCTCTGTGTTTTCTTTTTTTTTTTTTTTCTTCTCATAATGATTTCCACAATCCATTTTTATTTCATCTTCATTAAACTCAATCTCAACTATCCAATTGTGCTTGAGGTAGCTGCACAGTAGTTCTATTGCTAGGCAAGTGGCATGTTTCAAAGTTATCACCTGAGTCATTAGGTTAGATTTAGAGGTGAGAGGAAAATGTAGTACCAGTTACACTGTTTGCTCACTTGGCATACAAGTTAAAAACAAAAATCATCCATGTCTTAGTGATTAGAAATACAGTTCTTTTGTGAGCATAGACATAATACAAGGAATCTGTTTCTTTGCATGAAAAGTGGAATCGGTGAAAAAGGACTCATATTCTATCGCTACCTTTTGGTTAACCCGAGTAAGAATGTGCATGAATTCGAGCTTGTGAGCGTACTTTTTCAGCATCTCACAAAGAGCCTGGATGAACCAGGATCTGTACTTTGTGTTTCGCCAGGAAAAGTAACCAGGTGCTGTAGAATATGCATACAAGAAGTCTGCCTCAACTGGTATTTTCTGACAGGCCGTCCTCAGCACCAGTGTCTGTCTCAATACCACAGTCCAGTTCTGTGCCTCGGCAGGCCTGAATAATGAAAAGTTTGGGTTTTCCAGCCAGACTTCTGCAGCAGTCCCCTCTGAAGAAACTTGCTAATTTTTTCAGATTGACGGGTCCATTGGTTCCAAAAATGATTCCTTCTTCACCATGGCTTCAGTTCAGTTCAGTTCAGTCGCTCAGTCGTGTCCGACTCTTTGCGACCCCATGAATCGCAGCACGCCAGGCTACCATGGCTTAGAAGCACGCAAATAAACCTGTTCCTTTTGCTATGGTCTTCTTTAGAAACGTTGCTCATTAATTCCAACATTTCTTTACGCGTAAGAACATTTTTAATCCTAACTTCATATTTCAAGTTCGTGAAGGTTTCCCTGAGGTTTGCTGCATCCACGTCTGTACCAGATCAACAGGCCACGCCAGTATTTTCGTGGAAGTTCTTATTATTGATTATTATACATAAACCTATTTCAAGATAATCATTTTGTAACTCTCTTCCAAGGATATTCCAGAGTCCATTGATTTGCTTCCATGTAAGGTCTTTGTCCCTGAAGTTTTAATGGATTTTGAATCCACTGAATTTTCGGTGTTCTCCGTGGATACTTTTTTTACATTCAGCCACCACACTGCAGCTCTGCTGGACTCCACTCCTGGTCTCCCTCTGTGTGTTCTTGCCACCTCTTCTTGCCACCTCTCTGCTTCTGTCAGGTCCATACCATTTCAGTCCTTTATTGTGCCCATCTTTGCATGAAATGTTCCCTTGGTATCTCTAATTTTCTTGAAGAGATCTCTAGTCTTTCCCATTCTGTTGTTTTCCTCTATTTCTTTGCACTGATCACTGAGGAAGGCTTTCTTATCTCTTCTTGCTGTTCTTTGGAATTCTGCATTCAAATGGGTACATCTTTCCTTTTCTTCTTTGATTTTAGCTTCTCTCCTTTTCACAGCTATTTGTAAGGCCTTCTCAGACAACCATTTTGCCTTTTTTGCATTTCTTTTTCTTGGGGATAGTCTTGATCACTGCCTCCTGTACAGTGTTATGAACCTCTGTCCATAGTTCTTCAGGCACTCTGACTATCGGATCTAATCCCTTGAATCTATTTGTCACTTCTACTGTATGATTGTAAGGGATTTGATTTAGGTCATATCTGAATGGTCTAGTGGTTTTCCCTACTTTCTTCGATTTAAGTCTGTATTTTACAATAAGGAGTTATTGCAAATCTGAGCCACAGTCAGTTCCTGGTCTTGTTTTTGCTAACTATATAGAGCTTCTCCATCTTTGGCTATAAAGACTATAATCAGTCTGATTTTCGGTATTGACCATCTGGTGATGTGCATGTGTAGAGTCTTGTGTTTTTGGAAGAGGGTGTTTGCTGTGACCAGTATATTCTCTTGGAAAACTCTGTTAGCCTTTGCCCTGCTTCATTCCATACTCCAAGGCCAAATTTGCCTGTTACTCCTGATGTTTCTCTACTCCTACTTCTACATTCCAGTCCCCTATGGAATGCAAGATGAAAAGGACATCTTTTTTGGGTGTTAATTTTAGAAGGTCTTGTACGTCATCATGGAACGGTTCAACTTCAGCTTCTTCAGCGTTACTGGTTGGGGCTTAGACTTGGATTACCGTGATATTGAATGGTTTGCCTTGGACACGAACAGAGATCATTCTGTCATTTTTGAGATTGTACCCAAGTACTGCATTTTGGACTCTTTTGTTGCCTATGAGAGCTACTCCTTTTCTGCTGAGGGATTCTTGCCCACAGTAGTAGATACAATGGTCATCTGAATTAAATTTGCCCATTCCAGTCCATTTTAGTTCACTGATTCCTAAAATGTCGATTGTTTGTATATGTAGGTTCTTTCTTTCTCCCTTCCTTACTTTCTTTTCTGCTAGTATGCAGAACGCTCTCATAGATGTCATATCAGATTATTTCCTTAGAGTAAATTCTCCAAAGAGAAATGATAGAGACTAAAGATATTCACATTTTAAATTATATAAGAACTAAGATTTTTGTGAAAGTGAAGAAAGATACAAATATAAAAATCTCACAAGTTAAATAAAAAGTTTGAATCCTAAATTTGAATTAGAATATCAGTATAAACTCAGGATTTTTTTTCTCTTAAAAATAGGTTTTCTAATTCTGTCCACTGGAAAGATTTGGATGTAGTCATCAGTCCAGTAGCAATGATTCTGTGTGGTCTCTAAATACAGCTTCCCAATGAGAGGAATCAGGGCTACTTAGAAAAATGACAGATTCTAGCTCTGGGGCTGGAGATGTACCTGAAACATCTACCTGAAACATCCTGTCTTATCAGAATGAAAGAAGCAAATACTGATAAAAACTTCTCTCCAGGGTCCTGGGAAAAGAGCTCAAGATGTAACTGAAGAGGCCAAAATGGAGGGTACAATTTGACCCATTAAAAAGGAAAAATATCTCTGATAGATTGAAACACATTACGTATATTTAAAACCCACGAGTTCATATTGATAGGAAAAGAAATACTCTTTGGTCACTTTCTCAGGATGCTAGGAGACCGCAGTGTTATTGGGAAAAGTGGTAAGTGATGGGCACGAATCCAGCCTTTCCCCTGGAATATCCTCGCTTGATGAGGGAAATTTCATTACGGAAGCATCCAGCTAATAAGTGAAAGGGGATGATTGGCTTAAAGCATCACCATTTCTCATCTCCTGTCATCAGGAAAAAGCTGAGGAGGCACTTTGCAGTGAATGGACCAGCTCACCCCCCTGAACACTGTTGACATCATTACAAAGAGAGAATTCATTATGGGGTTCCTGGTCTTGTGTGCCTCCTCTTGTGTTTTACCACATAGGAGGTATTCCTCTTCCTCCCCCCAAATGAAAGCTGAATCTGATCGAGTCTCTAGGCTTCACTGCCAGTGAATAGGAGGCAGAGTCAACAAAGCAGAACAAGTTATAAGGCCACATGGATGCAGTCAGCACAGTCTACACTGTGAGGAGCAGACAAATTGCAGAGAAAAAGAAGAGAAAGAGAACTTACTGATTAAAGAGACGTCAGAGACGTATCAGTCAGGTGCAATAGGCAGACCTTGTTTGGGTTCTGACATGAACCATCCTACTGTAAAAAAGAAAAAAATGTAAGACAGTTGGGGGAACTCCTAACAATAACCGGATATTTGATGATATTAAGGAGTGATTTTTTTTTTTAGGTATGATAATAAAATGTAAAAGTCGTTTTTAAAAAAAGAGTTATCTACTGAACTACTTAGAGATGAAAGTGTATAGTGTTTGAAGTTTGCTTCAAAACAATCCAGTGAGGGGAAAGTGGGTGGGTGAACAGTTGAAGAGAGGTGAGCTATAAGTTGATAAGTTTTGAAGCTGAGTGACTGGTGGATAACATCTATTACACCGTTCTCTCTGTTTGAGATATGTTTGAAATTTATAAGCATAAACGGGAAAGTTATTTTGATAGGACTTTCAAATTGCGTCTCCGATACTGAAAAAGTTTACATTCCCACCAACAATATATGAGCTCTCCCATTTCCATACTGGGTATTTGCATTCTTTTAAAATTGTGCCAATCTGATAAGCAAAGTGGCATTTTGTTGTTTTAATTTTAAGATATCGTTTTAATTAGAGGTTTTGTTGCCATTGCACCTCAAAGGGCCCTTCATCTTCTCCCATCTCCTGAAACAACCTGCCTGTTTCATGTTTTGCACAAAAGAAAAGTTGTACTCAGACAGCTCTGTTGCCACTGCCTCGCCTCTGTCTTTACTGCAGTTTCCTTTCAACCGGCACGATTTTTATTTCTGGCTGTAACACCTCAGTGATCATCAGTTTATTCTGTGACCTGGATAAATTCTGGATAGAAAGCTGGAGTGAGGATTTAACATAGATGATAGGTGCTTTTTCTTTTTTTTTTTTCTTTTATCCTTAGCAAAAAGTTTCCTGTTTTCAGTTGTCTTTAGCGGTAGCGACATCCACGTGAAGCCTTGTTCATTGATGCGTTCCCCCATCCATAAGGAAGGCATGGAGCTCCCAGACTAGAAGCGCAGTCTCTGCTTTGTTTCTGAGCAAGGACATGTGTGACTCCCCACACACTGTGAGGAAAACATGCTGCCCTCATGATTGGCCTCAGCAGGAACCCAGAGCATTCTGCTGTGTTTGCTGCCGTCCAGTGTTGTTTCATCCTTCCCTCTCAGATAAATTGTGTCCTGCAGTGTGTGATGTCGTTTCAGAAATAATTACCGAGAGTGATGCTAAGTGGGAAGGAGAAAGTATACCATGACTTTAACAAATTCCTTTTCCTCTCCCACGTTTTATGGTGCGTGACAGCATGCAGGCGCGTACACTATCTTTGTTACTATTCTTTCCCTCCAAGTGGAGTTGACACCCACGGCTCCCCGCCCTGCTGCCTGGCTGTTGCCTCAGGAGCAGCTGTGTTAGCTGGTTGCTCGGCCCACCAGGTGTGTGTGCAGTTTACCTCCTCCTCGAACAGACCCCACGCCTCAGGGGCCATTGTGAGGCAGTGGGAAAGCCAGGCCAAATCAGAGTGTGCATTTCATCTCTGCCTCTTAGGAGCTGGTGGTAAAATGACTTGGCCTCAAAGGAGCTTAAATGTATGGCTGGCACTCAGTGAATGGCAGCTGAATCTGAATTATTAATTAAACAAATCTGTAACACATGCCTCCTGTGTGTTAAGGTCCAGGCTGTCTGATATACACAGTTCTTACCTACAAATTGATGATCAGCCGTGCTTTTCAACAGTAGCTCTCATGATTCTGGTGTATGTTCCATCTGTGTGTATCGTATCAGTTCTCTTTCAGTGGTCCCCCACCTTTTTGGCACCAGGGACCTATTTCCTAGAAGACAGTTTTTCTACAGACGCAGAAGGGGATGGTTTCAGGATGATTCAAGCACATCCCGTCTACTGTGCACTTTATTTCTCTTATTATTGCATCAGATCCACCTCAGATCATCAGGCATTAGATCCTGCAGGCTGGGAATCCCTGCTCTAGATACTGCTGAAGCCTTCCAGCCTTTTCCTTGTCACAGCCTTTGAGGAGAGTTGCAGCCTGGGGATGAGGAGGTTGTCGGTCTGTTTTAATGTCAGCTTTTCCACGGTGGCAAGAAGCCAGCAGTAACTTGCCTGACCACAGTCTTTCTAGCAGCATCAGTTAGGAAAAAATAACATTGCAGCTTCACAGGAGTAACTCTCAATTGCTGATTTTATTCTTTCAGGTCAGCTCTGCAAAGAGATGAAGAATTTATGAGGAGTGGAGGTGGATGTATGCTTTGGTTTGCTCAATGTGTGATAACATTCATCCCTAATGCTGGCATAGAATTTAAGTGGCTCAAAGCTAAGGGTGATACCAGAGCCGCTCAGAGCGCTCTGAGATAGCAAGCGGGAGCTGAGCAAGTGAGGACCCAGAGGGGTGGCAGACGGAGTTTCGTGGCCAGAAGTCCCTGCTCTTTTTTCTTTGTTGAGACCTCACCCCAATGGGCGTTTTCTTGTTTTTATTGAAGTTGAAGCAGGAGCATGTCCCAGAATCGTGTCCTCCTGTCGACACTTGTACAAGGCCCTGAGCTGCAGGTGGAAGATCACAAATGAGTCTGGGCTCCTGGGCTGAGTGAATGCACAGTTCAGACATGCAGGTGCTGTTTGAGGCAGCTGATCTTATCTGCCTTCTTCAGCCTGAGGGTTTCTCGTGTTGGGCAGTGACCTTTAATTGCCAGAGCAGGTCAGATTCTGTAAACGCCCACAATACTGTTTCTTCACGGAGTTTAAGAAGTTCTTAGATGTAGATGCACAACTGAAAATGCACTTTTCTGTGATGATTGGCAGAGTCCCTTTAGGTGCCTAGAGGGATTGACATCCTTTCCAAAGGGCCAACTGCCTCTCCGCAGCCTGACCTCCCCTGGCCACCTGCCGCATGCCCAGCAGCCTGTTAGGGCTGTAGAGGAAACACGTGCTGTCGCTTCAGTCCTTAAAGGACTTATGATAATAATAATCTATGATTAATAGTAAACGCTTACTAAATGCTGGACACTACTACTGGCCTCATGCACACATCATTCCATTTAATCCTCACAACAGCTTATGAGGTATGTATTGCTGCTAAGTTGCTTCAGTCATGTCCGACTCTGTGCGACCCCATAGACGGCAGCCCACCAGGCTCCCCCGTCCCTGGGATTCTCCAGGCAAGAATACTGGAGTGGGGTGCCATTGCCTTCTCCATGTCCTTTTTACAATAAAGAAACACAGGTTCAGAGAAGTTTGTTCACTTGCTGAGTTGTGGAGCCAGGAGTTTAATCCAAATCTCTCTGACTCCAAAGCCTATGGTCTCCATCCCTGTGGTGCAGTTGGAGCGGCAAGCTGGACTCACGTGAAAATGCACGCAAATGGGCAATGGAGACCAAGCTGAGGGGGCAGCCAAGGTGTAAGATATGAGACCAAGGTTCTGAAAGATCTTGCCTGGCTAGAAGAACGGAAGAGGTGGTACAATGAAATTTCCTAGGGATAAATTTCCATTTAAGTAAAAATCTACTGTTAAGTCCTGAGCAGAAGATAGGGGTTCCATTTCCAAGGCAAACCATTCAATATCACAGTAATCCAAGTTTATGCCCCAACCAGTAACACTGAAGAAGCTGAAGTTGAACGGTTCTATGAAGACCTACAAGACCTTTTAGAACTAACACCCAAAAAAGATGTCCTTTTCATTATAGGGGACTGGAATGCAAAAGTAGGAAGTCAAGAAACATCTGGAGTAACAGGCATATTTGGCCTTGGAATACAGAATGAAGCAGGGCAAAGACTAATAGAGTTTTGCCAAGAAAATGCACTGGTCATAACAAACACCCTCTTCCAACAACACAAGAGAAGACTCTATACATGGACATCACCAGATGGTCAACACCAAAATCAGATTGATTATATTCTTTGCAGCCAAAGACGGAGAAGCTCTATACAGTCAGCAAAAACAAGACCAGGAGCTGACTGTGGCTCAGATCATGAACTCCTTATTGCAAAATTCAGACTTAAATTGAAGAAAGTAGGGAAAACCACTAGACCATTAAGGTATGACCTAAATCAAATCCCTTATGTTTATACAGTGGAAGTGAGAAATAGATTTAAGGGCCTAGATCTGATAGATAGAGTGCCTGATGAACTATGGAATAAGGTTCATGACATTGTACAGGAGACGGGGATCAAGACCATTCCCATAGAAAAGAAATGCAAAAAAGCAAAATGGCTCTCTGAGGAGGCCTTACAAATAGCTGTGAAAAGAAGAGAAGCGAAAAACAAAGGAGAAAAGGAAAGATATAAACATCTGAATGCAGAGTTCCAAAGAATAGCAAGAAGAGATAAAAAAGCCTTCTTCAGCGACCAATGCAAAGAAATAGAGGAAAACAACAGAATGGGAAAGACTAGGGATCTCTTCAAGAAAATCAGAGATACCAAAGGAACATTTCATGCAAAGATGAGCTCGATAAAGGACAGAAATGGTATGGACCTAACAGAAGCAGAAGATATTAAGAAGAGGTGTCAAGAATACACAGAACTGTACAAAAAGATCTTCACGACCCAGATAATCACGATGGTGTGATCACTGACCTAGAGCCAGACATCCTGGAATGTGAAGTCAAGTGGGCCTTAGAAAGCATCACTACGAACAAAGCTAGTGGAGGTGATGGAATTCCAGTTGAGCTATTCCAAATCCTGAAAGATGATGCTGTGAAAGTACTGCACTCAATATGTCAGCAAATTTGGAAAACTCAGCAGTGGCCACAGGACTGGAAAAGGTCAGTTTTCATTCCAATCCCAAAGAAAGGCAATGCCAAAGAATGCTCAAACTACCGCACAATTGCACTCATCTCACACGCTAGTAAAGTAATGCTCAAAATTCTCCAAGCCAGGCTTCAGCAATATGTGAACCGTGAACTTCCTGATGTTTAAGCTGGATTTAGAAAAGGCAGAGGAACCAGAGATCAAATTGCCAACATCCGCTGGATCATAGAAAAAGCAAGAGAGTTCCAGAAAAACATCTATTTCTGCTTTATTGACTATGCCAAAGCCTTTGACTGTGTGCATCACAAGAAACTGTGGAAAATTCTGAAAGAGATGGGAATACCAGACCACATGATCTGCCTCTTGAGAAATTTGTATGCAGGTCAGGAAGCAACAGTTAGAATTGGATATGGAACAACAGACTGGTTCCAAATAGGAAAAGGAGTTCGTCAAGGCTGTATATTGTCACCCTGTTTAACTTCTCTGCAGAGTACATCATGAGAAACGCTGGACTGCAAGAAACACAAGCTGGAATCAAGATTGCCAGGAGAAATATCAATTACCTCAGATATGCAGATGACACCACCCTTATGGCAGAAAGTGAAGAGGAACTCAAAAGCCTCTTGATGAAAATGAAAGTGGAGAGTGAAAAAGTTGGCTTAAAGCTCAACATTCAGAAAACGAAGATCATGGCATCCGGTCCCATCACTTCATGGGAAATAGATAGGGAAACAGTGGAAACAGTGTCAGACTTTATTTTTCTGGGCTCCAAAATCACTACAGATGGTGACTGCAGCCATGAAATTAAAAGATGCTTACTCCTTGGAAGGAAAGTTATGACCAACCTAGATAGCATATTCAAAAGCAGAGACATTACTTTGCCAACAAAGGTTTGTCTAGTCAAGGCTATGGTTTTTCCGGTGGTCATGTATGGATGTGAGAGTTGGACTGTGAAGAAAGCTGAGCACCGAAGAATTGATGCTTTTGAACTGTGGTGTTGGAGAAGACTCTTGAGAGTCCCTTGGACTGCAAGGAGATCCAATCAGTCCATTCTGAAGGAGATCAGCCCTGGGATTTCTTTGGAAGGAATGATGCTAAAGCTGAAACTCTAGTACTTTGGCCACCTGATGCGAAGAGTTGATTCATTGGAAAAGACTCTGATGCTGGGAGGAATTGGGGGCAGGAGGAGAAGGGGACGCCAGAGGATGAGATGGCTGGATGGCATCACTGACTCGATGGACGTGAGTCTGGGTGATCTCCGGGAGTTGGTGATGGACAGGGAGGCCTGGCGTGCTGCGATTTGTGGGGTCGCAAAGAGTCGGACACGACTGAGCGACTGATCTGATCTGATCTGATCCTCTGTGAGGGGACAGCTAGGCCCAGGGTCTTGGGGACCTACAGAGTCCTGATGGAGCAGCGCTAGGAAGTGGCTGTCTTCAGTGAGCGCAGGTGCAGGCTGATGGGGATCCACTGAGGGCTGAATGGACCCAGCAAGACCCTGAGGGATGTGGATGATTCGCCTCATGAGAAATGAGTCCATGACCTAGGGGTTTTGGTCTTGAAGTACTGGAGCAGCTGTCTTCACGTGGCGGAGCGGTGGACTCACTTGGTCTAACTCGAGAGGAAATTCGGGGGGCTCTTGACCCCCCGGTAACATTCCTGAGCTATTTCGGAACCATTTGGGCTGCCTGGTGGGCTGGACGGTGTTGTCAGGTGGGCTTCTGTGACTGCAGATGTACAGGAGAGAGAGCAGAGATGGTTCCTGGAGAGGTGGGAGAAGACAGGATTTAGGAGATTGCCTAAAGGGAAGAGCAAGCGTTCTAGGCGAGGACAGATACAGGCAAGGGAAGTAGCTTGATGTAACTGATGGTGCTACTGCGGCAGGAGAAACACCCTTGCATAAGAGGGCCTGGGTGGTGTATAACCCCAGGTGAGGACTCTCAAGACAACATTATTTTCTTCCAGCATATTTGGTAAAGTGGCATTAATCTAATCTATGACATAAACCATGTCTTATTTGCAGAAGATAATTTCAGCATATTTCAGCATGATGAACCAAGTAGGCATCTCTTTTCTTAAGGTCAAAGTCAAACCTTGACCTCTCTGGAGTGTGTGAAAGTGCGCCCATACCCACTGAATTTTGCCACCTGCATCTTGCACCACGTGTAAAGTTCTAAAGCCACGTGGTTGCAGGCTGGTCAGGCCTTTACTTGCACTAGGGTGTGGCCACTTGCAGAGGCAGGAGGGCCCCACCCAGAACCAAGATGTTGCAGCTGATGGTACCACACATGCTCCAGGAGGGTGTGGAAGGGTTTGTTACATTCATATTTGAAGTCTCCCGGGAGGCAGGGCAGGCCTCTCAAGCAAGTTTGGAAAGGCTGAGAGAGTGAGGAGGTGGGACTTGAAGTGAAGGGCGGGGTCAGGATGAGGGTCCCCAGCCCTCTGGCAGGAGCTTGTGAGGTTTGAAACTCTTGCTGACATGAAAGGAGCCCAGATGTGGGACAGAAACAGCAAAAATGAAAACAGATTCCTCATTACTGTCCATAGATAGGCCTTTCTGCACGGCCTCAGAGGGAGCTGGTGAGAAGAGTGTGTGCGTGTGTGTTAGTTGCTCAGTCATGTCAGACCCTTTGTGACCCCATGGACTGTAGCTCCCCAGGCTCCTCTGTCCGTGGGGTTTCCCAGGCAAGAATACTGGAGTACCTTCCATTAAAACCTCGTGTTCTGTGTGTCCGGGTTCCCTCCGACCCCACGTGGGCTGTGCTGACGTTGTGATTAAACCTTGTCCAGGCCTCGCTGCCGGTGCACAACCAGGTGTTACCCTCAATTGAGAGTGTGGATGGCTCGGACCCTCTGGCGACTCTGCAGAACCCCATGGCCAGACTGGAGGCCAAGGAGGAGGAGGACGAGGACGAGGACGAGGATTCTGAGGATGAGGAGGAGGAAGATGGTGAGGACACTGACCTGGATGACTGGGAACCTGACCCCCCTCGGCCCTTCGACCCGCATGACTTGTGTAAGTGGGGCTGCTTCTCGGGTGCAGGGTGGGCCCCTCTGCTAGGGCTCCCATGGCAGACTCTGCTTGTCTCTCTGAAGGCGCCCTTTCCCGTCATCCTCGGGCAGCCAGGGAGGGAGGTGTTGGCTGCTGCTAGAGCTCCGATTGCATCCATGAGCGGCTGCCGGAGGAAGCTGGGCAGCCTGCTGGTGTCACAGGGGCTGGGGCTTGGTCAGGACCAAGCCTCAGCCTCTGATCTCAGAGCCCCAGCTGCCAGGCTGTGATGGTGTCCAGTCCTGGCAGATCCGGCCATTCCTTCTTTCACATGTTTGGTGCCTCACCTCTCTTCGTACCAACCTTAAAAAATGCCTACTGTAAAAGGACGCCTCTCACACCCTGGGCCCTAGGGCTCTGCACTAGTTTCCTAACTCGAGCAATGCTCTCCATGGGCTTGCGAAGTCGGCAGCTTTCTAGAGGTCCTGCTCAGTTGTTGCAGGAATCAGGATTCCAGTACAGGTGGTCCGGTTGCTGGTGCCCACAGCCAGCCAATACTACTGCCTGTCTGTCCTGCCTGCTTGGAGGGCCTGCTTCCTTCCACCAAGCCACCGCTGCTGCCTACCAGTGTCCCACATAGATGGCAAAGTCCTTATCTCCTCTTTCGAGTTACAAGGCCATGCAGAGCTTTGTGGTCTCACCGTATCTCTCCTGGGACCTTCTGCATGGTGGTGGTGAGACTGTTTGCCTGGGGTCTGTGTTCATCTCCATACCCAAAAGAGAATTTCCTCGTTTTGCTTTTCCTTGAATTCTTAAGTTTTCAAGGCAACTCCTTAGTCAAATACACAGGAAGTCACTTTAATCTTCTAAATATGAACACAAGGTAGCTCTCCATTATTGGAGAGTTGTAGAAATTGAAAATACCTGTTTCCTAAGCCAGGCTACCCCACAGCCAGTTGGGTGAGATGCAGTTGGTTGACTAGATGTGTTGAGTCAGGAGTCTGCTCTCTGTGGGGCGCAGTCTCTTTCCTCTGTTCTGCTGCTGTACACATTGCAGCCTGGCGGTCAGCTCCAGGTGGGGGACTCTGGGAAAAAGTGGGTGGATGTGGACGCTTAGTGCAAACCCATCACTCCCGGAATGAGCTGAACGTACATATCAGGGCTAGCCTCGTTGTGTCATCGGGAGAATGAAGCGTGGGATGCTAAATTCATTCACTTCAGCATTATCTTCACGCAAATGCATGGGAATCTCAAATTTAACAGCACTGTTTCTACAACTCCCTTTGAGGAAACTGACTATATTGTCAGGTTTTAAAAAAAAAAAAACAGGTTTATTGACCTATAATTTACATACTATAAAGTTTACCTCATTTGTTTCATCCGATTTTGCAGCATTTAAGCAACTAATAAGCACCTCTTTCCTCTTTCCAAACATGTTTTATTTGATTTGTAAACTTTTTTTTACTTATTTTTAAATTGGAGTGTAGTTGCTCGACAATGCTGTGTTCGTTTTTGCTGCACTCAGCCACGTTGACTTGTAAATTTGCTGCCACTCTTCCAATGGACATCCAGTAGAAAAATCAGTCACAGCCTGCTTATTATTTTTGGCAGGCCACAAGCGAATTCTGCCTGATTTTAGAAGAAAAGACCAGGATTCTCCCAGTCTCTGGAGAGTCGTGTATTACAGTGGAATGGGTTGTGCAGTTGTAGGAGCTGACTGAATTTGGTCTTAAAAACTTAGACATGGGGGTTGTCCAGGTTAGGACCCTTTCCCCTGAGCCCGTCACCTAGAGGCTTTCTTTCTCGTTCAGGGTGCGAGGAGTGTAACAATGCACACTCTTCCGTGTGCCCGAAGCACGGCCCCCTGCACCCGATCCCCAACCGGCCAGTGCTGACACGGGCGCGGGCCAGCCTCCCGCTGGTGCTCTACATTGACAGGTTCCTGGGCGGCGTGTTCTCCAAGAGGCGCATCCCCAAGCGCACCCAGTTTGGCCCCGTGGAGGGGCCACTGGTCAGGGAATCGGAGCTGAAGGACTGTTACATCCACCTCAAGGTAATGTACACTTTGTCCCAGTCCCCTCGTGTCCTGATGACTTGTAAGGGGCATGCATTTTCCCACCGAGCCTCCCAGTTCAGCCTCATAGCAGTTGTTCACTGTGTTTTTCTTTCTAAGCTTGACCGATTTAAATGTAGACATTTTCTCTCTTACCTATAACATGGATGGTACAGTTTCAGACCTCAGTGTGCTCAATCGCTTAGTCCTGTCTGACTCTTTGCAACTCTGTGGACTATAGCCTGCCAGGCTCCTCTGTCCATGAGATTTCCCAGGCAAGAATACTGGAGTGGGTTGCCATTTCCTTCTCCAGGGATTTTCCCGACCCAGGGATCTACCCCGCATCTCCTGCATTGGCAGTGGAGTCTTACCGCTGAGCCACCAGGGAAGCCCTCAGACCCTGAAGCCTTATGTGAATAACTCTGAACTCTTGTCATTCTCAGGGGCTGGACTAGTCTTAGAGGGCTTCTAGGACCAAACACCACAGACCAGGGGGCTTAAACAATGTGTGTTTGTCACACTGCAGGAGGCTGGAAGGCCAAGGCCAAGGTGCAGGCAGGTTTGGCTTGGGTCGCGGCCCTTGGCTTGCAGGTGGCTGCCTTGGCACTAGGCGGTCCCTGTGTGCTCGGCGCCTCTGGTGCTTCTCTGTGTCCTGATCTCCCTGTCCTGTAAGGACAGGACCTGGTCTGATGACTTCATCACCTCTTCCAAAGCTTTGCCTCCAAATGCAGTTACAGTCTGAAGCTACTAGGGGCTGGAACTTCAATGTATGAATTATGGGGGAAACCAGTTCAACCTATAATAGAGGCTTGACAACTTTTTTTTTGAATATAAACTTTGACTATAATACAAAGAGAATTATGTCAACTCATGTTATCTGTTGGGCTTCCCTAGTGGCTCAGTGGTGAAGAATCCTCCTGCCAATGTAGGAGACATAGGTTCCATCTCTGGGTTGGGCAGATCATCTGGAGAAGGAAATGACAACCCACTCCAGTGTTCTTGCCTAGGACATCCCATGGACAGAGGTGGGCTACAGTTCGTGGGGTGGCAAAGAGTCATACAACTTAGTAACTAAACAACACCAATATCATCTGTGAAGTGCTCATAATGTTTTTAGGAAAACCTCTTTTTCAGTCTTTGAAACAGGTCTATCCTGTTGAATCTTCTGCTAAAGAATAGTTTACAGAATGTTCAAGTATGTGTATACTGATGTCTGTTCCTCACTTTCGATGCTTTTGCTTTGATCGAAAGCCTCTGCTGTCTACTTTTTGAGAGCCACTCTGGAGAACTGGGAAAGAACACTGGGAGGAGAGAATATATGGGGTGTGTTTTTGAGAAATCAGCAGCTGTCATGGGGAGATTTTCTTGATGAGAGCTCAAGACGTCCACGAAAGAATATCACTTTGTAGAGAGAACGATCTGTCACCAGCCTCCACGTTATAAATGAATGCAATTGAAACCCCAAAGGAAGCCACTTACAATGAACTGGAGAGTATTTTTCTTGCACTTTCTGGCTTATCAATAGCATTTTTTGATGTGTTAGTTAATGATGAAATGGCAACCAAAACTGTACAGTCAGTGTGCTGACTTTTAGATTTTGCTAGGTAATCCTATGACTGGGTCGTTAGAAAGCGTTTTTCCCTTTTTCATTTGGTAAGACACAATTCCAGTATCTTTCCAGATACAAAGGGGAGAACCAGTGTATCTGGTTAATTTAAAGAACAGCATTTTGCATATTACTACACAACCATCTATGATGTTAGCGGTTGTGTGTGTAGGTGTCTTTTCACTTTCACTCTGGTTGCAGGTTTCTCTCGATAAAGGGGACAGAAAGGACAGGGATTTGCACGAAGACCTGTGGTTTGAGTTGTCGGACGAGACCCTCTGTAACTGGATGATGTTCGTGCGTCCGGCCCAGAACCACCTGGAGCAGAACCTGGTGGCGTATCAGTATGGCCACCACGTGTACTACACAACAATCAAGAACGTGGAGCCCAAGCAGGAGCTCAAGGTACAGCACGGGGGCGGTGGCCACTCTGCTGGGAATTGTGATCGCTTCATGCTTTTCACACTTTTTGTCTTTCCCCTCGAAGTGGTATTCTTTAAAAAAAAGGTCCTTTTCTTGTAGTTCGCTTATTTATGAGTACTTGCTGTGTACTATACGCTTCTCAATTTTATTTATTTATGTGGCTACACTGGGTCTTCTTTGCTGTGAGATGGCTTTTTCTAGTTGCAGAACATGGGCTCTAGGGTTTACAGGCTTTGTTGTGGTGTTTGGGCCTAGTTGCCCTGGAACATGTGAAATCTTCCCGGATCAGGGGTTAAACCCATGTCTGCTGCCTTGGCAGGCAGATTCGTAACCACTGGGCCACCAGGAAAGTCGCTGTACACTTATAATAATCCCACAAATAAAATAGAATAAGAAGTGTATGACTTTGGGGTCTACCAAAGGCCTTAATTAAAGGTATTAGGCCCAGGGGGTGAGGAATTAGGAAGTAGTTATTTTGGGGGTACAGACAGGTCTGTTGATTAAAGATGGAGTTACTTCACTTCATTTTGGGCTTCCCTGTTGCCTTAGTGGTAAAGAATCTGCCTGGCAATGCAGGAGACCTGGGTTTGATCCCTGGGTTGGGAAGATCACTTGGAGAAGGACATGGCAACCCATTCCAGTATTCTTGCCTAGAAAATTCCATGGACAGAGCCTGGTGGGCTACAGTCCATGGGTTGCAAAGAGTTGGACATGACTGAGCGCGCGCACACACACACACACACACAACCTTTAGTTTTCAAGTCTGAGCAACTGGGTGGAAGGTGGGGTGTTTGTTGAGATGAGAAAGGTAGGTGAGGAGGGAAGTGTCTAGAAGTCAGTTCTAGACTGGCTCCATCAGGCAGGTGGCAGAATGTAGGTAGAGGGAAGAAGAGGGAGGGTCTGGGATACATGCGGTAACTTAAGAGTCATTAGCACAGAGTTGGCTGCAAACAGATGTGATTGCCTTGGGGAGAAAGGAGAAGGTCCTGGACATGGACTAAGCTTCCAGAAGCAGCACTATTTAGGAGTGGTGGAGGGGAGGGTGAGCCAGACAGGAAGCAGAAGCAACCTCCCCAGGGTGGGATGGAGGCAGAGACTCAGGAGGGCAGGGTGGCTCTGGTTGACCCCAGCAGTGTGAGGGTGGAGCCACTGTGACCACAGCTGCGTGGAAACCTGTGTTTAAACAGATAAAAAATCAGAAGAGGCTCTGTTTCATTAAATCAAGAGACTACTAATGTTATCTCTTGTGAAGCTGTTGTAATAACAAAAACATTTTTTTAAAAAGGATAAAGAAAACATTTACAATGGATAAGCAACAAGGACCTACTGTGTAGCACATAAAAAAGAATCCCACACAGTGTGTGTCTCGCCGTATGAACTTCCTGACTGACTGCCTGTGCCAACGGGGTCACCTCACAGTGCGGCTTCTTTTGTTAGTTTGTTGGTTTGCTGTGGGAAACCTGGGTCATGTTCTGTGAGCAGGAGGAGGAACTGAAGCCCGTGAAGCGCATCCTGTGATGTCCTTCGTCCCTGATGACGTGCTTGGTTCTTGCAGGTGTGGTATGCTGCTTCCTATGCTGAATTTGTGAACCGGAAAATCCATGACATTTCTGAGGAAGAGCGGAAAGGTACTCGGATTGTTTTTTTTTAATTTCATGTATTGATTGTAAATTGTATATATTACTTACATCTTTGGTGGTGGTTTAGTCACTAAGTCATGTTCGACTCTTGCAACCCCATGGACTGTAGCCTGTTAGGCTCCTCTGTCCATGGGATTTCCCAGGCAAGAATATTGGAGTAGGTTGCCATTTCCTTCTTCAGGGGATCTTCCCAACCCTGGAATTGAACCTGTATCTCCTGCATTGCAGGTGGCTTCTTAGAACTAAACATCCTTGTGTAATTCTAGGGTCAAATGACGATGACATATTTACATTTCTTTCATGGGTCCTAGAAAATAGTATTTAATATAATGAAAAGTCCAAATATTAAATTAGGACCTAGATCAGAGGATGATTTTTATCTTGATGTAATCGTCTCTGAACATAGCAAGGCAGGGATTGTCTTTGTTGTGAAAGTAAATGTCGCTGAAGTACAGTCTACATCCAGAAAACTACAAAGTCATAAATAACAGCCTGATGAATTTTCACAGCGTGAGAATACCTGGGGACCCAAGTCAAGACACAGGGTGGGCCACAGCCCCAGGAGTCCCCAACACCTTCTAATTCCTCTTCACTCCCAAGTAAAACTATCTCCTGACTTCAACACCACAGACACCATCTGCTTGTTACTGAACTTTGTATACATAGAATTATGTGACACATACACTTCCGGAGCATGAGAATCTTTTGTTTGTGAGACTTTTCCATACTATTGTGTATTACTGTAAGTTGTTCATTTTCTTTGCCACTTTGTTTTCTACTGTGTGAACTTGTTTTGTTCAGTCACTAAGTCGTGTCCAGTTTTTGGTGACCCCATGGATGGCAGCACGCCAGGCTTCCCTGTCCTTCACTGTCTGCCAGAGTTTGCTCAAACTCATGTCCATTGAGTTGGTGATGCCATCCAACCGTCTCATCCTCTGTCGTCTGCTTCTCCTCCCACCTTCCATCTTTCCCAGCATCAGGGTCTTTTCCAATGAGTCAGCTCTTTGCATCAGGTGGCCAAAGTATTGTATGTACCACAATTCATTTATCTATTTTCAGCACAGAAGTTTGGGTTGAACTATGCAATTCTGACACTGACTAGTTGGAGTTAGGTCACATCACAGGTCAAGGGCAGAGTCCTCCATGAGACTGTCTCTAATTTAGGCACCATCCTCAAGCGAGGGGGATCCCATGCCCCCTGCACTTCTGAGCAACTAGACTAGTAGCATTTAGGGAATTTCCACTACCCTCTTAGGTCTAATAATTCCCTAGAATGGTGCACAGAGGTCAGAAAAGTGCTGGGCTTAGAATTGCCATTTTATCATAAAGCACACACGTCAGGACCAGCCAAATGAAGAGATGCTTAGGGCAAAGTTTGGGAGGGTCCCAGATGAGAAGTGCCTGTGTCACAGCCCTGGAGGCCGAATGTGTCATCACCAGCGTGGGAGGCTCACCTGAGCTTCTGTGTCCAGAGTTCTTGTTGAGGCATCATCACAGCAGTGTGATCAATTGGATCCGTGGCCCATGACTGATCTCCTCTCTAGCCCCTGCTCCCCTCCCTGGCTATACCCCCTCATTCAAAGCCACAGCCCTGTTTTCAGGTGGTTGGTTTTCTAGGCTCAGTCATCCCCATCTGGGCCATCTCATTAGCATAAACTCAGGTATGGTCACAGATCATCAGGAGTGACAAAGACGTGCCATTTACTTGGGAAATTCCAAAAGTTGTGAGGCTATTTCCTAGGGGACAAAAGTCAGTCATAGTCTTTCTTTCTTGGTCAACAAAGTCATTTCCAGTGTCCAGTGTCTGGCCAATATGAAGGTACCACTGTGAACTTTCTTACATGTCCTTTACTGAACATATGTGCATATTTCTGTTGGGCACACATTTAGGGGTAGAATTGCTGGGTCATAGGGTACGGCTTTAACCTGTGCTTGTGAACCTTTCACTAAAGTGATGATATTGAGCATTCATCTTCCAGTTATTTGTGTTTTACACTATACTCTGATTATGAAGCTTGGATCTGAATTACTGGGTGATCTGCATACACATTTCCACTGTAGCACACCGTGTCTTCCCAGTGGGGTAAGGTTGTGTGTGTTGGGGGTGGGAGAGGGTAGCACACGGTAGTTGTTCTTTTGATGTCTTACATGAATGTATCAGAAAACCAGATCCCCAAAACTACTTTCTGTCAATCTTGAGCCTTTGCTTTTATAACAAAACAGCAGACATTGGGTATCTATGAGCACTGGGCTACGATGCGGTGAGAATGGTGGGGGTGCCAGGCATTTGAGTTTTATTGGGGCCCATTGGTCACTGGCCTCCATGGTCTCTCTCCTATGGCTGCAGTTCTTCGAGAGCAAGAGAAGAATTGGCCCTGCTATGAATGCAACCGCCGATTTATAAGCTCTGAACAGCTGCAGCAGCATCTCAATTCTCACGATGAGAAACTGGATGTGTTCAGCAGGTATAATGAGGGGGAAGTTTTCACAAACTTAGTGTTTAAAGTTCCAGAGTCATTTCTGCATCATCTATGAATGTATGAGGGTGTGTGTGTGTGTCTGTATGCACATGGGTGGGTGTGTAGACAGATAACCAGTTAGGCTGCTAAAGGACATTTCTTATGCATCATTTCCTTTCCTCCCCCTGGTCCTCATCACAACTTGGGTCTTTTCCAGAATAATGCTTACCTAGCAATAGGAGGTCTTTCCACCTTAGTAAACATTTCCCTGAACAAGCATAATCAATACCCAGCAATAGGAGATCTTTCCGTCTCCCCTAACTAGAGATTCTGAAATAGGAATTCTTGAGATAGCATACACCTTTGAAATAACCTGCACCTCTGATTTTCAAACTCTTCAAAGGTAAGATTCCTTCATTAAACTAACTCTTGTGTTTAATTCCTATATGAAAAAAAAGAAAAAGGGGTAAATGAAGGAGAATTCCACAGGGCGGGATGGGCAGCAACTGGATCATGTAGGCCTGATGGTAGTGATAGGAGATTTGAATTTCATTTTATGTGTGATAAGAAGTCCTCAGAGGTTGCTGAGCAAGGGATATTATGATGTCAATTATATTTCTAAACATCACTATGCGTGCGTGCCCAGTCCCTTCAGTGTGTCTGACTCTTTGTGACCCCCATGGACTGTAGCCCGCCAGGCTCCTCTGTCCATGGGATTTTCCAGGCAAGAATACTGGAGTGGGTTGTCATTCCCTCCTCCACGGGATCTTCCTGACCCAGGGGTCAAACCTGCGTCTCCTGCATTGGCGGGTGGATTCTTTACTACTAGCACCACCTGGGAAGCCCAAGCATCACTGTGGATAAAAGTGAAAACAGCACTGAGGTTGTACTGCAGTAAGAGGGAAGACGGGGAGTCTGGTTAGACACTATTGCAACAGTTTGGATGAAAAATGAGAGTGGTTTGGATTGGGGTAGTCTCAGTGGGACAGACGTAGGCTTGCCAGTGTTTATAGAATTTGAGAAGAGAGAAGGTGGTGTGAAATGACCTTTAGGAACGTGGGAGAGTAAATACTCCAGGGAAGTGCGGTGTGATTGCCTGCAGCCGCAAGAGCTCACTGGGGGCTCTCGTGAGTCAAGGCCATGTCCTCACCCAGTGTCTCTCCCCGTGAGGGTGTCTGTGCAGGGAGGGCACGGAGTGGGTTTCACCAAGCGCCTGCAACGCAGTGAGAGTGGCGAAGCAGCAGGGTGGGGGAAGAGCATGTGCGCGGGATCACTCCGCACTCCAGTGATGGGCTTTGGAGGTGATGAGTGGAAGAAGGGAGGGCAAACGTGAAGGGGACGCGACTGCTGACAGGCTGCAGGACTGGAGATGCTGGTGAGGGGGCAGGATCTGGGAGTTCAGGCGCCCAAGGGGTGAACTGGAAAGTTAGGACACAGTGTTGAAGTGGACAAGGCATGGCGTCAGGGTCCTGGGGTTCTGCAGCCACCGGGGACGACAAGGGCAAGGTGTGACCTCGGGAGCAGACGGCCGAGGTGCGTGGAGGGCACAGCGAGCATTCTGTCCTGCACTTCCTCCAGGGCATCCCAAACACTCCAACGTGGCTCTGTTATAACACCTTTTATACCCTCTTGAGAGTTTTGGTTTATATGCCTGCTGCCTCTGCTGGACTTCTGAGGGTAAGAACTGTTGGATATCACTTCCCATCTTTTAGTGCTGAGCACCAGGCAGGGCACACTGCAGATAAAATGTTCATTAGCCAACTGCTAAAAGAAATTTGAGACAATTAGACAAATCTGAACTTTGACTAGATTTAATAAACATTGAGCAACTATCAGTTGCGATAATGGTATTGAGATATGCATTTTATATATATATATATTTATATATCTTTATGTTTTAGAGATATGTATTTAAATATTTATGAATATGAATGAGATGAAATGATGTCTGGGATTTAGTTCAAAATAGTCTAATGGGTATGTGTGTAGGACAAGTGGTGATGATTCAAATAGAATAAAACTGCTCACGAGCTAATAAGTATTGAAATGAGGTAGTGAGTACACTGGGCTTGTATTTGCCATATTTGCCGACGTTCAGAATTTCCCATAAAAAAGGATCTTTTAAAAGTCCTTGGAAAAAAATCTATATTTTTAATTAAGTTGTTAAGTACGTGAGTGGAAGAATAAAGCACAGTCTGATTGATTTTAAATGCATCTTGCACGCATGTCTTCTAAAGGAGATTTTAGTGACATACTTTTCTGAATCCCTTTGATTAAGGAACTTTTGTATGTTAGAAACCTTTCAAAGGGGATAAAATTCATTTGGCATTTATTGGATATATTATTGAACCACTGAATTAGAAATTCGTTCTGGCCTCCCAGAAGATTATAGTAAAGCAAGAACATATCTTTGACTCTAGCCAGATTCCATGGAAGGAATATGAGGTGAGCAAGGGGAAAGACCCCAATCTTGTCTCTAGGACACACACCAGGCTCGGTGTGTTCTGTCCTGTCTGCATTGCTCACATAACTGTGGAGATGTGTTCGAGCTTTCAGAATGTCCAGTGGCAAAATGGTGTCAGCACTTTGAATTTTTAAAGCTCCCTTTATTCTGAATAATTTAAGATGTCTCTTTGAGCTATATAGACAAGGAAAGATGAGAAATTGAGATAGCGTGTATTGGCAAAATGATCGTCTACAGAATCAGGAAAAGAAATAAAGTGAGTGGAAATCAAGATTTGGAGTTACTCCGGATCATTTAGGGAAATATTTGTTGTGGAGTATTATGTAACTGTGACTATTTATCACCCGATCTCTTGTCCCCAGAGCAAGAGGCAGAGGAAGGGGCCGAGGCAAGAGGCGGTTTGGCCCTGGTCGAAGGCCAGGACGTCCTCCCAAATTTATCCGCTTGGAGATAACCAGTGAAAACGGGGAAAAGTGTGACGATGGGACACAGGTGAGGGGGGAGGGGAAGGCAGGAACTCTTCTTGGATGCCTGCTCAGAGAATTTAGAATTGTCACTGGACTCAAACACAATGCCTTTCAGAGGCTGACAGTCCTGCCTGTTGGCACTTCGCTGCCTGTTAATTAAAATCTGATCAGACAAAGACTCAAAAGAGCGTATTTTTAAACATTACTTACAACTGAAGGCCAACTTCGCAGCCCTAAAGATTTGAAATTGTCCAGAGACATTATGGGGGCCTCTGTTTAATTAGTTCAGACAATTGAAATTATGATATTCCAGAAGAATCCCGCCTTCTTTTTTCCTCATAAAGTGATCTGGAATATGTCATGGTTTTTACATCCTGTGAATGGTTACCTAATTCATGTTCTCAGGAGGAAAATAATCTTTTCTGAGCATTATGAGGCTAATCATTTAAAACATAAAGCAGCAGTTCTAAGTCCTTGCATGGATGTCTGTCTAGGCAGGGAAATAACTCCTGGTTCTTGTGATTTCAGGACCTGTTGCATTTTTCCACCAAGGAGCAGTTTGATGAGGCTGAAGCTGCGACTCCTAACGGGCTGGACCAACCAGAGCAGCCCACCCTCCCGCTCCCTCAGCTGCCCCCGGAAGCCCCATCTTCTCTAGAGCAAGAGCCGGACACGCATGAATTGCACCTGCAGCCCCAGCATGAGGAGAGCGTGCTGCCCGCCCAGAGCACCCTGACGGCCGACGACATGCGCCGTGCCAAGCGCATCCGGGTAGGCGGGATGCCCAGCTCCCCCTTCCCCCACCCCCTCCGCCCACTGCATGGGCGCCAACTCTCCTGCAGGCGGCCAGCTCTGTAGGCGCCATGCTGTTCACCATCCGCTGCTCAAGCCCTTGTTTGTTTTGGAAGAAAGTGTGAACTGTTTCTCAGGGCCTCCGTGTCCCATGGCAGGCTGGCATGGCTGGTCCTCGATTCCATCAATTTAGCAGTGACATGGAAGCCTGGCTCTTGGCAACATCCAGACTAGTGTGGTTAGAGTAGGATAGCGCCCTGGATCCTAAAACTCACAGATTGGAAATGGAGAAATAAGTACACTGAGCTATAATAGTTAATTACATTGAAGCCAGGCTAATCTGTGCCTGATCAGAGCTCTCAAGTCAATTTGGGGTTTTGAATTTGGTTGTCGACAATTTCCAGTGGGAGACTGGCAAATGCCATGTCGTGTCAATGCCCAGGGACCTGAGTCCAAGCAGATCTGGCAGGTGCGGCCCAGATACGGGGACAGCATGGAGCTAAGCTCCAGGTGTGGGGGTAGGGCAGTGTCTTCTCTCCTGTGTAAGCCGCGTTATGACTTCAGACCGTGTGGCTGCAGGGCCTCCGTCAGTGGCTGCCTGGCCAGGTGTATCTTGTCCATATTTAACAGATAGCGTTGAGTGTGCATTCGGACCTGTGGGAGACACAGGTGGAGAGCCGTGTCGTTTTGCGGGCTCAGTGCCTGTGCGGACAATTAACATCCAGAAAACAATGACTTAAATCCATGTTTGTGGCAGCAAGCTGTTTAAAGACATTTCCTAGTCCTTTATATGTGGATGAAAGAAACTTTTTGTGTATCTTCCCAGGCTTTGCAGTTTCTAGATGAACGCTCATTTCAGCTTATGTTTCTTTCAGTCTTATTTACCTATAGGCTAGAAGGCACAGACAAAACTTGAACAATAGTCTTGTCTGAGCCTTTATGTAAAAATACATTTAAACATTTGTTCTGTATGGCGTCGTGGACGGGATTCTGAGCAGTCAGGCTGAATAGCCTTTATGAGGGTCCTGAAATGGAAACCTGTGAACCTTATAGCTCCATGAATATTATTTCAAAAGCAAACATAAGCATACAGAGAAATACAGACCAGAACAGCAAAGGGCTATGAATACTTTCTATCCATCATGTTACATGATTCCCAGTCTGCTTTCCTCTCTCTCTTGCACAACTGCTGTCTTTTCGCTTTGGCCGTTCTGATTTCTTACTAGGTCCAGAGACTTGCTTCCTAGATTTAATTTTTTGCAGGCAAAAATTAAAGCCCACGTGTGTTGTGAGGCGTGGGTGTGCAAGCATAGTGCGGCCATGGTTGTATGTGTGTTCTGGAATGAACTGGGTCACTGGTTTTGGAACAAGTTTCCTTGTATCAAAGCAAAACCCACATGCATGTGACTTCTGGCAGTCAGTCTTAGGTGAGCTAGTTTTGTTTTTTTACCTTCTCACACATTCTAAAAAGCAGGGCTATGTATTTTTTCATCTCTTCTATCCAGATTGGTAATGACCCACTGAAGGGAAGCCTTCCAACCCCATTGGTAATGTAACTATTTTTCTCTCCTCTAATGCTGCCTGCTCAGTTGGAGCTGCAGGTATGTCTGTTTCCTGTTTCACTCACATAACAGAATGCTATTTAAGTGTCTGCCTGACCTACTGCTCTTTGCAACCCGTACTTACTAAATCCTAGTGGAAACTACAGTTTGGTTGCTATAGTCAATGTAAATTAGTTAATAAATAATGCTAATTTATTATTAATTTATTAAGAATCAGTGAGTAAACTGTGGGCTGCAGTGTGCTCATACATGAAATGACGGGTAGGACTAAGTAATCTCCAAGGTCCCTTTGAGCTCTGAAACAGCCGAGTGTTCTGAAATGCCTTCTGAAATGACACCGAGTTCTGACTGGATGTCCAGTACTTTCGAGGTGCATAGGAGAATTTTCACTGGAGTTCTGTCTGCTGGGATCTTCCAGTCTAACTAGGGACACAATGCTAATGTAAGCTGGGTCACAGTTCAGTATCACATTTAAGGGTGCGTACATACATGCGTGCTCAGTCATTCAGTCCTGTCTGACTCTTTGCAACCCCATGGACTGCAGCCTGCCAGGCTCCTCTGTCCATGGGATTTCCCAAGCAAGAATACTGAAGTTGGTTGCCATGCTTTCCTCCAGGGGATCTACCTGACCCGGGGAAAGGTAGAGCCCATAATTACTAGAGAAACTTGGAAGAGTGAAAGATTTAAAGAAAGCTGGATTCAGGGAATAATTCGTAGATGAAGTGAGAGTTAAACTGGTCCTTGAAAGACAGACAGGAAGAAGGGAGGCCGTTTCAGAGGTGGGCAGCCATAACTTCAAAGGCCAAGACCCAGGAATGTGCTTGGTGTGGTTGTGGGCACTGTGCACGTTGGTCTGACCCGAGCACGGGTGCCAGCTGGAGGAGAGTGGAGAGTGAGATGCTGGGCAGGACTAGCCCAACAGAGGTTCTGAAAACCAGGCAGAAAATAGACCAGAGGAAAGTTGTTGTTCTTTTTTTTTTTAAAGCAAACAAACATGATTGATTTCCTTTTCGTATCAGGGTCAAAATAACATGAAAATTGGTCAATAATTTAGGTTCCTTTTGCTATTCATATCAGACTTTAGAAACATTTTATGGGTTTTGTCTGCACAGAATCTGTTATCTCAGGACTCACTTCAATGTGAGTAGAATCCCTCGTCACAGGTTTTAGCATCTCTACCATTTTGGCAACTTATGTTCCATCCAGCACAGAGTTGTTGGCCAACGGCAACTCTGGGATTCATCTTTGCTGCCTCTGCCCTTTCTCATTATTGCTTCTAGAAAATATGTACCAATCGCAGCTCTGCAGTGCAGGAGGTATGGTAGAGATGGCCTCTAAGTGGGGAGAGGGAGCGGGCAGTTTCAGTACTTCCACTGCCTTGTCATGAAGGGGCCCCAGGAGGATTATTTGATCACAGATGCAATCCGGTTCCTGTATGTAGACAGCGTCCAGGGCTCCATGGAAGTCACAAAGACAGTCAAGACAAGGTTTGTCCACAGAGCTAAGGAAGTGGAGCTGCTGCTGGGTTTAGATCCAGTGTCTGAGGACACTCACACTAAACAGAGATGACAGGAGTCTTATAAGCGTAATGAACCAAAATAAAACTGCGATCCAGGTTTGGCGTCCAAGGGGAAGTGGAACCCCTGAGGGACCAAGATCAGTTGCTGTGCACTGTCTGCCCTTGGAAACATTGCTGAACCTGGGCAAAAGAAATGATGATTAGATTTCCTTCACCCTGTACCTTGAACCTCTGAACCTCATGATAGCATTTGTTCATTTGTAATATTTAAAGTCTGGAAAGTAGCCAGAATAGTGAGAGCTTTTATGTAAAATAAGTATATTTCCAGATAGAGTAGCGAGATTAGGTGACTGCTAAGCTGTATAATGAAGTGAAAGAGAGCTCTCTGGCTGATTTCAAAAAGGTTTTTTGTTTACAACCTCTTCAGATGCTGCAGAAAAGATCTGGAAATCATTCTTTTTGATTTTTCACATGAGATACATTTCATTAATTCACAGACTTTTACTGACACTTTCTATGAACTCAGCTTTTTAAAGAGATCTAGATTCAAAGCAGAATAAAATATGATGCAACCCGTCAGCTTGGGAAGACGACAGAATTGCTAAATATTTATTCAATAAATGAGTAGGTAAAATGTCTCTCCCAGCCTTTTTAGAGAAGCCTTGAGAAAGTTGTTTCCTGTTACATAGGAGCTATGTTCAAAATTCTTGACAGTAATAATAAATTAAAAAATTGACAATAATTATTTTGCTTTCCCCCAAGAGATTATTTCACAATAAATTTAGAAGTTGCTACTTATAAGTAATTTGAAATTTAAGAGTTTCAACATTGTTCATTATACTATTTTCCATTGCACAAATAATGCTTTAAGCTCTTCATTAATCCTTTAATTATTATTCTCTTATAGTTACCCAAGCATGAAAGTGAAAGTGTTAGTCACTCAGTTGTATCCGTCTCTTTGAGACTCCATGGACTGTAGCCCGCCAGGCTCTTCTGTCCATGGGATTTCCCAGGCAAGAATACTGGAGTGGGTAGCCATTCTTTTCTCCAAGGAATCTTCCCAACCCAGGGACCAAACCCATGTCTCCTGCATTGCAATATGAGCCATAAGCAATGGCTTATGGCTGCAATATGACCACTGCAATATGAGCCATAAGCATACCCATTCACAGATATATTTTTTGAGAAATTATTTTCTTCCCTCATTGTTGTCTAGAGCTTTCCTCCCGGTGTTTTGAGGAATTTATGAATGAGTCTTCATTATAGTAGAACTGAAATATTGAATCTGTATTCTCTGTGTGAAAGATGAGTCTGTTGATTTGCTGTCAGTAGAGAGGACAGTGTTTTCCCAGTGGTAGTGATGAATTTATACTAAGCATCCATATTCTCTCACTTGGATTCCTTATAACAATTGCATGAACTCACAAGATGGCTAATCAGCATTAGACGTGCAATCTGTAACCGAGAAAAAGAAAAAGAGCAGAATTGACTGGTCTAGACAGGGAACAGAGCAATAAATTTAACCCAGTTAGCGAGGAATTCTAACCAGTGGCACTAACCAGCTACACTGAAGAGCATTTCTTAAGTAGGACATAATTAAGGCACATATTCCATTTAGGATGTGTGCTTATATGTCTTATCTCAGCAGCAAACACGTCCATGTAAATCTGTATCTTTGTTCTCTTTCAGTTCTTTTTCATAAATTGATATGCAATTCATGTACTATCAAATTCACTCTTTGTGTTTTTAGAATACTCCTAAAGTGGTACAACCATCGCCACCAGTCCCGGAACATTTTCATCATCCTCAAAAGAAATCCCATGTCCACTGGCTCCTTCCTCCAGCCCCTGCTACGCTTCAGTTCTTTTTATTATCTTTAGTTTTGCTAAATGTCTTAATCAAGCTTCAAATTCTTTGGCTCAAGGACTTCAACAAGTAACATTTGGCTGACTTGCTCCCACCTCATCATGCATGCGTCACTCCCCCCAAGTCATTTCTTCCAAATCTTCAATTTTTATTCTACTTGACTCTGGGATTTTTTCTATTGTACAACTCTTATTTTTTGAACGTGACCTAGATCCTTTCAGAAGAAAGCACACACACGTAGGCATAAAACAAAACCCAAAGTCTGTCTTTTCAAGATCAACTTCTTTGAAGATGGCTTCATTTTTAAGGTCTCTACCAGAAAAAAATCTTCTTTCAACAGTGTATCCTAGTTTAATTTCTGTGGAAAGTCTGTGATTGCTGAGATCGTCCTCTCTTCCTATAAATGTGTGAGCTGCTTGCACGTTTGGCCTACTCACTAAGTAATCCCACTTGTGTGTGTCTTTCAGAATGCAGCTCTGCAGCATCTGTTCATTCGGAAGTCTTTCCGGCCTTTTAAATGCTTGCATTGCGGGAAGGCCTTCCGAGAGAAGGACAAACTGGACCAACACGTGCGCTTCCATGGGCGGGAGGGGAACTGCCCGTTGACCTGTGACCTCTGTAACAAGGGCTTCATCAGCAGTGCATCCTTGGAGAGCCACATGAAGCTCCACTCGGACCAGAAGACTTACTCTTGCATTTTTTGCCCAGAATCCTTTGACCGCCTTGATTTGTTGAAAGATCACGTGGCCATTCATATCAATGATGGCTACTTCAGCTGCCCAACTTGTAAGAAACGGTTCCCAGATTTTATCCAGGTGAGTACCAACTGCCGAGATGCCCGAGTACTGCCGTTTTTAGGAAAGAAAAACAGCGGTTTTTGGAAAATTGAGATGGCCCGTTATCTGTATCTTTCATCTCCCTTCTTGACAGCAACTTCATAGTTGGAAAATGATGTCTCTTCAAACTGCTTTTGATAAGCAGAGGATGATTGTGACCCTTAATTGTCGAAATAAGACATTGACGTTTAAACATTTAAGTTATATTACAGTTTGAAATAAACAATCAGGTCTGGTTATTATTTTTAAAAAAGTCTTTCTTCATCCTTGCCAATACTCACTACTTATAAAATACGTAGCAGCTGTAGAAGACAGACTCCCATTTCCTGCCTGGAAATATTTTCCCCCATTACTGTGGTTTCCTGTCTTAAGCTACTAAGGTGGTGCATTTTGGAAGGAAATGAAAGAATAAGTTGGTATATAACATACAGATTTTTGGGGGGAGACCATATTGTACAGCATGTGAGATCTTAGCTCCCAATCCTGGATTAAACCTGTGCCCCCTGCTTTTGAAGTGTGGACTCCTAACCATTGGACCACAAGGGAAGTCCCAGTATACTTTGATTTTAAACACTGAACTCCTCCCCTGTGTTATATTCTGGAGCCAAATGGGGTGAGGATAAGTTCCAGAATATTCATGATTTCATCTGGACTTCAAGTGATAATAGTGTTATATGCTAGTGAATGAATAAGTAAGTCTAAATATCTAATGAGTTTCCCTGGTGGCTCAGATGGCAAAGAATCCACCTGTAATGCGGGAGCTTGCCTGGAAAATCCCATGGACGGAGGGGCCTGGTGGGCTGCAGTCCATGGGGTCGCTAGGAGTCAGACACGACCGAGCGACTTCACTTTATTTTTTCACTTTCATGCACTGGAGAAGGAAATGGCAACCCACTCCAGTGTTCTTGCCTGGAGAATCGCAGGGATGGGGGAGCCTGGTGGGCTGCTGTCTATGGGGTCTCACAGAGTCCGACATGACTGAAGCGACTTAGCAGCAGCAGCAGCAGCAGCAATGCGGGAGACTTGTGTTCAATAATAAAAACATCCCCCTTCTCTGTTTTTTAAATTACCAAAAGAAAACTGAGATTTAATCATAGTTCTAGTATTGAGAGTCTTGGTAATTTTCTCACTTTACACAATTAGGTAAGTTTCTTCTTAAAATTTTTTTTTAATTTTTATTTTTTAGCCATGAAAAGTTGCATTAGGGCAGAATTTAATGGCAAAAGAGACTCCAAAAATAATAAAGGACAAGTCTTATAGGAATGGTTTGATAGCTCAATACCTAGGTCCCATACATAACTCTTCTTCACTGGATATTTATGACTGAGAGACTTCAAAGGCCATATTCTTTTATTTAAGTTATCTGAAAGTACAGGGAATAAGTCTCAAGTAAGAGGAAAGGATGCTAGTGTTGTATTGTCCTCATAAATGGGTAATGTGTTTTGTATCATTGAATTCATGTCTTCAGTGGTAAAGAACCCACCTGCCAATGCAGGAGATGCAAGAGACTCCCTTGGAGGAGGAAATGGCAACCCATTCCAGTATTCCTGCCAGGGAAAATCCATGGACAGAGGAGCCTGGTGGGTTCCAAAGTTGAACACGACCGAGAGACTTAACACACGTGCACACGTCTTTAATTCTTCAGAACCTGATTTTTATAGAAGGGTGTAAAGGGACCTATTACTGCAAGGGGCTAAATTGTTTGTATCCATATTGGAAGCAGCAAAAAGTGAGGAAGAATAATTTTCCGTCTTCTTATATTTAATTTTTGCCAAGATTCATTTAAATCCAAAGGAACTCTTACTTTTAATCTTTTTATTTTTTTTTAAAGAGGGAGAGAGACAAACATGGCCCATGTGATCAGGGCTTGGACTAAGCAAGCATTTTCTTCCTCCTCTCAAGTCCTGGGAGGTCCAGGCTGGTAAGGTTTTCTGGCCACCATGAAAAGGAGGCTGTTACTAAGGCCAGTTATCAGTCACACCCGATTGGCTCCCAGGCCAGGCTGATGAGAATCCAAGGCAATGCATTTGGCTCCCTCTAGTGTTGGCGAGCTGCCTCCTGTCATTTTCCCTGATTTTCTGTGTCTTCTCTGCCAGGTGAAGAAGCATGTGCGCAGCTTCCACTCAGAAAAGATCTACCAGTGTACAGAGTGCGACAAGGCCTTCTGCCGTCCGGACAAGCTGCGTCTGCATATGCTCCGGCACTCGGACCGCAAGGACTTCCTGTGCTCCACGTGTGGGAAGCAGTTTAAGGTGGGAACCAGCGGGCAGTCTGCGTGGTCTCGGGCCATTGAAATTGTCATGCCTGCTCATTTTGAGGGTGTATCACCTGTGCTCACAGCACAGACTTGAGGTGTAATTTGTGTCTCTTGTTTGATTTGAAAGTGATAGTTGCTCAGTCATGTCCGACTCTTTGTGACCCCATGGACTGTAGCCCGGCAGGCTCCTCTGTCCATGGGATTTTCCAGGCAAGAATACCAGAGTGGGTTGCCATTTCCTTCTCCAGGGATCTTTCCAGCCCAGGGATCTAACCCAGTTCTCCTACATCGCAGGCAGGTTCTTTACCAACTGAGCCACCAGGGAAACCCTAAAATTAAAGAGGAAACTCACTGTAATTTCCCCAAATAATTAATTCATATCTCCAAATAGGGTAATAATGCATCTCCTACAAGAATCCAAGTGTATAATGAATAGAACTAAACTGCTATCAAGGAATTCCTAAGAGGACAATATATTTACCCATCGAATCAAGAGATTTTTTTCTTGAGCATTTATGAAGTGTAAGAGTCTGATAATTGAGCCCTAGGTCATCAGGACGTCATCCAGTGGAAGTGGGAAGTGTATGGGATGTTGAGAGGGTTAGGCTCCTTTGGGGAATGTTAATGACTTCTGGGATTAAGATAAAAGATAATAAGTATAAGAACATGCCTGGAATTTAGAAGAAAGCAAAGGAAAACCCCACAGGAGACTCAGAGATAAGAGTTAAACAAGTAATTGTGAAAATGGTAAAACAAGCTTCCTTGGGAAGCCAGATGTTTTGGCAAAAATGTCACTGAAAGATACTCTGCAGAATATGAGTGTAGGTCATCTTGTCATAGAAACTAGAAAAGAGTCAGAAATGGATTCAGGAGGGGAAAACTGACTTGGAAAAGGAGTCCTGTGTAGAATGTGGAAGTTGGTGGGGCTGCCTGGCCATATACCTCTGAACTTAGCACGGTGGGCATTCAAGAAATGTTTGTTACTTAAATTGTGCTGAAAAATGAAGGGGGTTACAGAAACATCCTCGAGCCAAAATGTGGAAAGAACTGGTCTGGTAGGAAGGTTCAAAGTCTTTATAAGACCAATAACAGTGTAATTATATGTCTGAGAGCAGAGCCTCACTGGATAAGGGAGCTGGCATTTTCGGAGTTTGTTTTTATTCAGGATGGGCTCTGCCTAATTTTCTGTCTGTGGACTCATATCAGCCTGTATCCCTCAATCAGATCATCAGACTAAAAGCTGTGACTTTGACCTGTGATCGTCTGCCCCGTCCATAGCGGGTAGTATAAGTGCTTACACACTTCTAAATCCGTATGGTGAAAAACACTTAAATTCACTCGGGATTTAGAGGAATGCCATGATGTGTGTGAAAACATGTGGGAATTGTTTAAAAAAAAAAATGTGGGAATTGAGTACATACATGGCTTTGTAAATCCAGTATCACCTACCATTCACGATCAATTTATCTTATAGTTCTTAATACCAAATTTATTCCATGTGCCCTTTGATTGCTTCTACATAAATGCCAAGTCTTTCTTCTCAGAAGTCAGTGTGTAGCTTTCAAAC
Source organism: Bos mutus (assembly GCF_027580195.1). NCBI lineage: Eukaryota > Metazoa > Chordata > Mammalia > Artiodactyla > Bovidae > Bos > Bos mutus. Next base: position 36,262,062 of record NC_091645.1, read on the forward strand.
TGAATGGTTATTTTAAAGCCCAGCTCATTGCAATGCACTTACTCCCTGGTGAACGGAATGATTCCCAGACAGTGTTGCCGTGTCCTTGTACCTTCTAGCAACTTGGAGCAGCCCGGTGTGTTCTGTTATTGCTAACTTGTACTGGTTTTTTTTTTTAATCCCTTCAATTAAAATTTTTCTATCCCCTCCCCCACCTGCTGCCTTCTCAAAAATTCTCTGCAAACAGCGGAAAGACAAACTCCGGGAGCACATGCAAAGGATGCACAATCCTGAGAGGGAGGCCAAGAAAGCCGACCGCAGCAGCCGCTCCAAGACATTCAAGCCCCGCATCACGTCCACCGACTACGACAGCTTCACGTTCAAGTGCCGCCTCTGCATGATGGGCTTCCGGAGGCGGGGCATGCTGGTCAGTGTCCACCGCCCTACACCTAAACAGAGTTCTGTACTCAGCCTGTCACCGGCTTTCCTCACTGGCTGGGCATGGTGGGGAGACAAACAGTTCCCAGCATGGGGCTCCTCTCCTTCCCAGGCTCCCTTGCCCCGCCTTGCCATGGTTCATTTCTGGTGTTTCTTAGAAGAGGTCTTTGTGACCACTTTTCCTCGCTGGTTTTGCTTTGTTTGCCATGCTGTCTTTGCTGTGTGTTTTCTTTTTCTCTTCTCTTCTGTGTTCCTGAACCAGCCTTTCTTCTGGTGGAGTCCTCGCCCCCTCCCTGTTCTCTTCTGTGTTCCTGAACCAGCCTTTCTGGTGGGGTCTTCTCCCCCAGCCGCCCACTCTGATTGTCCCAGATATGACACAACAGTAGACGGGACTTTCCATCTAGGCAGGGCATGGGGACCAGCTTAGCAGAGACACCAGGAGAGCTGGTTCTCAGTTCATTTTGCCCTGATGACAGTTTTTGCAACATGTATTTCTGCCAGGACCTGCCAGTAAAGTCGGAGACTGTTATTTAATTTTTTTTAACTTTTCAATTTTATATTTGGGTATAGTTGATTAACAGTGTTGTGAGAGTTTCAGGTGGACAGCAAAGGGATTCAGCTATATACATATACATTTATCCATTCTCCCCCAAACTCCCCTCCCATGTAGGCTGCCACATAACATTGAGCAGAGTTCCCTGTGCTCTACAACAGGTCCTTCTTGGTCATCCATTTTAAATATAGTGGTGTGTACGCGTCCATCCCAAACTCTCTTGACTACCCCTTCCCCATTCTTCCCCTCTGGTGACTGTAAATTTGTTCTCTAAGTCAGTGAGTCTGTTTCTGTTTTGTAAATAAGTTCATTTGAATCATTTCTTTATGGATTCTACATATGAGAGATATCATATGATATTTCTGATATTTCTCTTTCGGAGACCATTACTTATAAAGCAGAACCTTTGTTTGCATTCTATTCAATATCCTCAGTAAGGTTAGGGCCCTAAGCAATGAGAGACAGGCTTCTGTCAGTAGAATTCACTAAAGAAATTCCTGCTAGTGTAATTTTCCTTTTCTTTTAGTCAAAGGCTGTTAGTGGAATCCACAGCAACCCAATTCACCTTCAGTAATTTGCTGAATTACCGTTAACTCCTGTTAATGCTTTGGTCTCAGAGGGACCTGGCCATGCTGGCTCTGGCCGAATGCCTTACGTTCTGGGACATTGCTTCAGAGAACTTTAACTTCCAGCAGTTGATATCAGAGGTGTTTGTTCAGTGCTTGTAATGGGATCTCTTTTTCTCATTTGCTTTTTTTCCTTTTAGGTAAATCACTTATCAAAGAGGCACCCAGACATGAAGATAGAAGAGGTGCCAGAGTTAACTCTGCCCATCATAAAGCCCAACCGTGACTACTTCTGCCAGTATTGTGATAAGGTAAAGGGCAACCGTCCACAGGAGGACCTTTGCGGGAGCTCCTCTCAGGGCTGGCTTGTCTGTGTGTATAAACTCACGCTGGGCTTCCCACATGGCTCAACAGTAGAGTCCGCCTGTCGTCGATCATGGGTTCGGTCCCTGGGGTGGGAAGAGCCCTGGAGAAGGAAATAGCAGCCCACTCCAGTGTTCTTGCCTGGAGAATCCCATGGACAGAGGAGCCTGGAGGGCTAGTTTATGGGGTTGCACAGAGTCGGACACAACTGAGCAACTGAGCACACACACACATAAATACATACCAGGATCTCGCAGTTTCTCTTGACAGATGGTTCTCTGTCTCAGCAGTTTCCCATTTAGACAAGGAAGGACTAGAAGGGCACCCTCGTTTTAAGCCAAAATTTTTTTCTTAAAAATTAGTTGACTTTGTTTTTCTTGTTGTTTCTTCCTTTTGTGGTTATTATTATTATTATTATTGCTATAGAAGAAGAGGCTTATTGCCAAGAGCTTGGTTTATGAATTGGTTTTAAATTCATAAGCTCTAAAATGAGAGTGCGTGTCATCCTACAGTGGATTTTGGGTTTCTAGAAGATTGAGTAGGATGTGAAGAAGTTTTGTGGTGTAATACTCAACTTGTACATTCTTGATTTTTAGTAGTTTGGAAGAAGATAGGAATAGAATATACATTTATTGTTTCATTGCAACATTGTTCCCTATCCAATGTCAGCTGTATAGGGTATAAGCTATACATAAGTAGTGTCAACTTAAAAGCAAGAAACATTTTTAAAGCACAGATTCACCACTGTGGGTTCTAGTTGCTATTAGACTTGCTGTTTTGGAAGATTCTTTGGCGTATGAGCCAACTACATACATCACAAGAGAGCTTTCTCAGAAAGTTGAAAGGGTGAGCTGGCCTTAGAAGCAGTTCTTTCTATGACTATATATCCACCTCTTAAACTTCAGATAAAGGTATAGATATTTTTACTATTTCTGTCTTAGATGCATAACTTCAAGGAAGATGCCTCACATATCTGTTATGTTCTTGCCCTGCATGCTGTGCTCAGTTGCTCAGTCATGTCCAACTCTTTACAACCCCATGGACTGTAGCCCACCCGTCTCCTCTGTCCATGGGATTCTCCAGGCAAGAATACTGGAGTGGGTTGCCATTTCCTCCTCCAGGGGATATTCCTGACCCAGGGATCGAACCCACGTCTCCTGCATTGACAGGTGGATTCTTTTACCACTGAGCCACCTGGGAAGCCCCATTTATGTTCTTATGTTATTCTAATGTATGTTATATCCTCATTATCCTTCAATATGTCTGTTAATATATTTTATTTTGGGCTATATGAATGCTCTTTCTCATTTCCTTGTGAAATTGTTGGTTTACTTTAAGCAAGACAGCAGAACTATATACTGCTCTCACGGCAAAACTTTTGAATTTTCAGGTTTACAAAAGTGCCAGCAAGCGAAAAGCCCATATTCTGAAGAACCATCCCGGAGCCGAGCTTCCACCAAGCATTCGGAAACTTCGCCCCGCGGGCCCCGGAGAGCCAGACCCTATGCTGAGCACCCACACTCAGCTCACAGGCACCATAGCCACCCCGCCCGTCTGCTGCCCTCACTGCTCCAAGCAGTACAGCAGCAAGGTACGTGGAAGGCTCGGACTGCCTGGGAACCAAGGTCCCGGCTTAGGGAAACATGACTTAAGACAGCTTCTCGGCCGGGTGCTGTGATGGCTTCTTCTGCATTGGTGGGGGGCTAGAGGAACTGTTTTCTGTGATCAGGGACCACAGTACAGAACGGGAAGAGAATATGGAAGGACTGTCTCCAGAATTAGCACCATCTAATTGAGATCTCTAGCACCATCTAGAGAGCCCGAGCACTCTAATGGTTTCCTTTTCCGTTGGTCCGAGGAGGGTCTCAGATTTGAATATCCTGTGCTCGAGGTTTAAATGCTCAGGCTTGCAGCAGCACTATGTAAGAACTTAAATGATGGTTCCTGAAAAGCGAGTCACTTTTGCTTGGGGGCTTATCACCGATTGCTGCAGGTATAGGTGGGATGAGGTCATGCTGTGAGGTATCCTGACCTTACCTGATAGCATGGCAGGGGGTGGGGGGCCGGGGGGAGGGGGTGGGGGGAGTCACACACCTTTTTTTTCCCTTTCATACATGCCATTGTCCCACTTCAGGAAAGGCAGGTAGAGTCAGTGTTGCTCTGACTTTTTTTTTTTTAAAGAAAAAGTATAACATGAAAGACTTTAGGAACCATTGGAGGGTTTGCATTTGGGAAAGCTTGAAAATAACCAGTTCTAGTAATTATTCTTGGTTTTTGCCATTTTTCAGACCAAGATGGTACAACACATTCGAAAGAAGCACCCAGAGTACGCCCAGCTCCCCAACACCATACACACACCTCTGACCACAGCTGTGATCAGTGCCACGCCAGCTGTCCTAACTACGGACAGTGCCACTGGAGAGACCGTGGTGGTAAGTGTGAGCGGAAAGCACCTCTCCTGTCCTTCCTGCCTGTCACAGCTCCAGGGCCGAGGCCACGTGTCTCTTGGTGTTTAATTGGCTGGAGATGTAGCCCACCACCCTTCAGTGTCCTATGCGAGGCACGATGTTTCTGCCTGGGTCTCCCAGTCGGTGCTTTCCAAAGCTGTCTGTGAAAGGAACAGCAGGAAATCCTCAATGCTGCCTGTTCATCCCAAGACTCTCAGAACCTCTGGGCTAACTCCCCTGCCCGACACAGATAGACCGAGATAGAGAGGTCATTTCCAGCACCTTCTTCTTTTTCTTTTTTTAATATTTATTTATCTATTTGACTACACCAGATCCTAGTTGTGCCACACAGGATCTTGTTCTAAATGTATTTATTTGTAATTGAAGGATAATTGCTTTACATTGTCGTGTTGATTTCTGCCAAACACACATAGGATCTTTCAGCTGCAACATGTAAACTCTTAGGTGCAGCATGAGGAATCTGTTGTTCCCTGACTGGGAATCAAACTCAGGCCCCCTGCATTGGGAGTTCTGAGTCCTAGCCACCTGACCACCAAGGAAGTCCCCCAACATCTTCTTAACTTTGGATTTTTGTCTATCTGTGCTTAGGACTTATCTGTAGTCCCCTGATCCACCAGTAAGACAAACCGAAGAAAATTTTTTTTTTGATTGAGCTGTGAGGTATGTGGGATCTTAGGTCTCCAACCAGGGATCGACCCCATGCCCCCTGCATGGGGAACCCAGAGTCTTAACACTGGACCAGGGAAGTGTCCCAAGACAAACCAAATTTTGTAGGATTTCAGAGCACTGAAATAGCTACAACCAGCAGTGTTATTAGCAACGTGCTTCTCGTCATTTTTCTAGACGACAGACCTGCTAACCCAGGCAATGACAGAGCTGTCCCAGACCTTAACGACGGATTACCGAACACCACAAGGGGACTACCAGAGAATCCAGTACATCCCTGTGTCACAGTCTACATCCGGCCTGCAGCAGCCTCAGCACATACAGCTTCAAGTGGTGCAGGTGGCTCCGGTACTGTCCTGCGTTTATTTCTCTTTACCTGCATGAATACCGAATTGCCGTCAGTCAGTAGAGCAGTGGGGGTCACCTAAAGCACCCTATGCTCAGAGCTGGAGCTAGGCCCTACATCACTGTGCCTGTCAGCTGGGAGTCGAAGGCATTTGTACAGCCCCTGCTGTTGATGGCTCTGTGGTGTAAGGGATTTCTGTCAATAGTGTCTAGAGATTTTCTCTAGACACTAGTGAAAATGTGCAGCTAGCTAGCACACTAGCTGCAGTGTGTACCATTATCCTGCCCTACTGCAGGGCATCGTGAGCCTCTTCTGAACCCTTACCTTGGGCATCCAGGTTGACTACTTGTTGAGGAGCCTGTTTGATCAGCCCCTACCTGAGCACTGAATGATGTCTATCAGTGGGAGCTTATAAGGAATAATTGTGAATTTTGAGTATCAATACCTTATTAATAGTGAGGTATAATTGTTCCTTCTGCAAGGTAATTAGTAGCTCATTCTTACTGATTCAGGAGCTAAAAGGAAAAATCCTCCTCAAACTATTGTTTCACTTAATTATGCTGAGAAATTGTACTCAAGGCACACATGAACAAACGTTTTGCTTTGAAATAAACTGGACTCTGAAGATTTAAAACTAGTATGAAAGCAGGAAATTGGAAGTTGTCATCGACTGTTCTGTATTTTTTTTATAGGAGGGTTTTTTTTTTTTTTTAATATATAGCAGTGTTACTAATTTTAGGCTTTGGAAGAATCTTTGAATATCTGAAGTTGTCTGTAAATTGTGATACATATGTACATTATTTTGGAAAAAGTGTCTCTACTTTGGCCACATGTTCACAGATGTCTGTGCTACAAATAAGATTAGGAACCACTGCTCTAGTGATCGAGAGTGACAAACCAAAAGCAACTTCTCTACTTTGATCTCTTTTAGCTGATAAAGGGTAGGCCATTACATTTAATTGAAATTTAAGGGGAAAAGATTTTTGATTCCTGAGAGCTTCTTATTCAGCTATATTCCCTCATTTCCCTTCCAGTATTAAATCACATTACTGTTTCATGGTTAGTAAGCATCATTTTTAAATTAATTTATTTTAATTGGGATATAATTACTTTACAATATTGTGATGGTTTTTGCCATACATCGACATGAATCAGCCATGGGTGTGCATGTGTCCCCCTCTCCTGAACTCCCCTCCCACCTCCCTCTCCACCCCATCCCTCTGGGTTGTCCCAGAGTACCAGCTTTGAGAGCCCTCCTTCATGCATCGAACTTGCACTGGTCATCTACTTTACATATGGTAATATACATGTTTCAATTCTGTTCTCTCAAATCACCCCACCCTGACCTTCTCCCACATAGTCCAAAGTCTGTTCTTTACATCTATGTCTCTTTTGCTGCCTTGCATGTAGGATCGTTATTAGCATCTTTCTAAATTCCATATATATGTGTTAATATACTGTATTGGTGTTTCTCCTTCTGACTTACTTCACTCTATATAATAGACTCATTAGAACTGACTCAAAAGTGTACCTTTTTATAGCTGAGTAGTTTTCCATTGTGCATATGTACCACAACTTCCTTATCTGTTTGTCTGCCAATGGATATCTAGGCTAGCAAACATAATTTTTAAGGCTGTCTTTTCCTCTGAAGTTTGCCAGCTTGGCTTCAGTGTGGGCTCTTGGGACTGAGCTCTGGCTCTGAAGTCCCATCTCTTCTGGGGGACATGGTTTCAGCTGCACTTTCTCTCTGGAAGGCTTTCCCTGAACTGTACTCAGCATAGGTCTGGGTTTCTCCTCCCACAGGCCACTTCCCCACACCAGTCGCAGCAGTCCACGGTGGATGTCGCCCAGCTCCACGACCCTCAGACCTACACACAGCACGCCATCCAGGTGCAGCACATCCAGGTCACCGAGCCCCCTGCCCCTGCTATGTCCACATCCCAGGTACGCTGGCCCCTGCTCCAGGGACTAGTCCCAGGATAGTGTGGCCTCAGGGACTCTGGAGATCTACTAAGAGTGGAGAGACATTATCTCAGACCTAGTCTCCTTGACTATGGGAGTGATATCTTTATTTGGGGGGCCTTTAAAGAGTCATCTTTGCCTCCAGTGGCTCATTGGTAAAGAATCCACTTGCCAATGCAGGAGACCCAGGTTCCATCTCTGGGTTAGCAGGATACCTTGAGTGACTGAGCATGCCTGCATTAGGGACACACCATTGAATGCTCAGCCTGGCCTGTCTGGATGGAGCCTGACCTCTGATCTCCTGGAGATCTCCTGTCCTCGGTGGCTGGATGACGGCCGGCAAGAGAGGGGTTGTCTCTGTAATTTTGGAGCAGTGAGATTGTGAAGGATTACTGTGTTTGTGTGATAGAGACCTTCGTTGAGAAAGCAGAACGCTGGAGTGGGTTGCCATTTCCTTCCCCAAAAGCAGAGCTACATCCACTTGCAAAATATTTATTAAATTCTTACTCTTTGCAGGAAACTTTTCTAGATCTTGCCCTCAAGGAGCTTAGAGTCTGGTAGGGATGTAACACGTGTGCACAAGCAAACAGGGCATGAAGGGAAGGTACCTGAACCATAAAGGATGCCCACAGTCTCTCTCCTGACATTCACAGGGGCCAGGACAAGAACACACATGAAGGCTGCATGTCACCACCCTGAGTGGGTAAAGGTTTCACTCAAACCCACCAGCCATTAAATAAGTATGTTCTATCTTCCTGCTTGACATAGGTACTTTCATAATGATCACCTTGGAAAATATACATAAAGTACCCATGGATATTAAATAAGGTGGATAGCGCTAATTAAAAATTAAATGTATCCACAATGCAGTGGGATAATATTTACAGACGTGTGCAAAATTAGCTGTTATACTAAAATAGTGTGCACTGGAAAATAGTAAAAATGAAATTAAAAAAAACAATTAAAAAAAATTAAATCTGTTTTTCTGCCAAACACACGGCTGGCACTGGCAGTGGCCAGGTAGAGGTGGGAGGAAGTAAGGAAAAGGATTGCTGTCATTGTCATTTAGTTGCTAAGCTGTGTCTGACTCTTTGCGACCCCATGGACTGTAGCCCATCAGGCTCCTCAGTCCATAGGCTTCTCCAGTAGTGGGTTGCCATGCCCTCCTCCAGGGGATCTACCCAACCCAGGGATCGAACCCATGTCTCCCGCCTTGGCAGGTACATTCTTTACCACTGAGCCACCAGGGAAGCCCTTTTTTATGGTCTCCAACTGCTTCCTCTTTTGTATCCCACTTTTCCTGGCTCCAACTGCTATGGAAATCTGTAGGATAAACATGCACTTTCTCTGCCCTCCTATTTTTTTTTTTTTTGGGAGGGGGCCTCTGCTGCTTGCTGTCTAATTGCCCCTCCCCTCCTTCTAGTGTAAGGTTTCTGGTGACTTGTCCCAGCCCAAGACAGGCAGCCTCTTCCCACAAGGGGCCATGAGTTTCTCAGGTGCACTAACATCACGCTTCTGAGTTTCTCAAAGGAACCAGAGGCTGGAGGGCCAGGACGGGCTCCTCAGAGTCCCTTGTTGGGATAAGCTGGCTATTCTATCTTCCTGTGGGAAGCAGGGGCTGCTTGCTGCCCCCTTCTCCTCACCCAGGCTCCTTCTTGCACTCATGGGGCCTCTGTACTATGTGGACACCTCGGCTCATGTGTCTCAGCTCCATCCACACCCCTGCAGGTGGCAATCCAGGCCACCCCATTGGTCTCAGGTGCCTGAATACAGTTAGAGGAGCCCTGTGTGGGAGACAGGACCCCTACGGGAGGCCACGCTCAGAGGAGAAATGTGTGTGGATGGATATAGTTAGAGGAGCCCTGTGTGGGAGACAGGACCCCTATGGGAGGTCATGCTCAGAGGAGAGATGTATGGATGGATACAGTTAGAGGAGCCCTGTGTGGGAGACAGGACCCCTGCGGGAGGCCACGCTCAGAGGAGAGACATGTGTGGATGGATACAGTTAGAGGAGTCCCGTGTGGGAGATAGGACCCCTACGGGAGGCCATGCTCAGAGGAGAGACGTGTATGGATGGATATAGTTAGAGGAGCCCTGTGTGGGAGACAGGACCCCTATGGGAGGTCATGCTCAGAGGAGAGACGTGTGTGGATGGATATAGTTAGAGGAGCCCTGTGTGGGAGACAGGACCCCTATGGGAGTTCATGCTCAGAGGAGAGATGTATGGATGGATACAGTTAGAGGAGCCCTGTGTGGGAGACAGGACCCCTATGGGAGGTCATGCTCAGAGGAGAGATGTATGGATGGATACAGTTAGAGGAGCCCTGTGTGGGAGACAGGACCCCTACGGGAGGCCACGCTCAGAGGAGAGACGTGTGTGTCCTGGAAGTGGGTACAGGGCCATTTCCAAGGTCCAGGAGGCCTCATGTGAGAAGAGCCAGCCAACATCCCTACAGGGTGCCTCTTGCCCATGTCTAAGGATGACATGGATATGTCATTAGGTTATGGGCCTGTGTCTGAGGATGACGTGGACATGTCATTAGGTTATGGGAACTCAGTGGAGGGAAAGATGGTACTTAGCAGCTACTAAGTCACTTCAGTCGTGTCCGACTCTGTGTGACCCCATAGACAGCAGCCCATTAGGCTCCTTTGTCCCTGGGATTCTCCAGGCAAGAATACTGGAGTGGGTTGCCATTTCCTTCTCCAATGCATGAAAGTGAAAAGTGAAAGTGAAGTCGCTCAGTCGTGCCCGACTCTTAGCGACCCCATGGACTGCAGACTACTAGGCTTCTCCGTCCATGGGATTTTCCAGGCAAGAGTACTGGAGTGGGGTGCCATTGCCTTCTCTGGTACTTGGCAAGGAATCAAGGAAAATCATGTAAAAGTGGTATTTGAGTTAGGTCTTGGAGGAGGGTATGATTTTGACATGGTAACTGGGAGAGGTTGTATGATCTGAATATGCTGTCATTGTGAGGAAGACATGGGGGGAATGAGTGAGACAGACACAGACATGAGAAATTGTGGTGTGTCTATAAATTGTGATGTGGTGTCTTAGTGACAGGAAATTGTGCTTGGAAACAAGGCCAGGAAGGTGGTTTGGAACTGAAGTGTGGACGGCTTGAGTGGCAGACAGTGGTGGTGGGGGGTGGGGGGTTTATCCTGTAGACAGAATGGGTCCCTGTGTTTATCTCCACTAACTTGGGGGTATCTAGTGCACGGAAGTGGAGATTCCAACTTCTGGGTTCAACTTCAGTTTGTGTTACAGGTTAGTTTTGTGACACAGGAAAGTCATGGAGCTTCTTAGTTTTTTTTTTTTAAAAACCTATGCATTGAATATAATTATACTTCCATTCATTTACTTTTCTAACAATTAAGTCTTTGGATACCCTTGTAGATAATCATCCTTTGGAAGGTAATTAGGATTTCATAGTTATGATTGCTTTTCATTAATTCTGTTCTTATTTAAAATAGGTCTAATTTTAGGGACTTCCCTGGCGGTCAAGTGGTTAAGACTGCGCTTCCACTGCAGGAGGCATGAGTTCAATCCCAGGTTGGGGAACTAAGATTCCACATGCAGTATGGTGCAGTCAAGAGTAAAATTTACTATTTTAACCGTTCTGCATTCAGCGTTACAATTCCCATGAGCATGATTTATTTTCTTCAGCAACGAGTTGACAGTTCACGCATCCCACTCTCTTTCTCTCCAGGTGGCTGGGCAGCCGCTGAGTCCCTCCCCACAACAGTCTCAGCAGGGGCTCAGCCCCCCCCACGTCGCAGGTAGCTCCTCACAGGGCCAGGCCCTCCAGCAGCCTCCCCAAGGCTCCACGGTCCAGCACACGTACCTCCCCAACACCTGGAATTCCTTCCGTGGCTACTGTAAGTAAGGCTGGCACTCCAGGGTGCAGGTGGGGAACCTGCAGCTACAGGGCGGAATTTCATCGGCTTTATCATCGATTTTCTGGATTAAAGGTTCATTAGCCATTTTCTACATTCTGTGGAGCTTGTACTTCGATGAGTTTCACGATTCAGGCAGCGTCTGATGTCAGGGCCACCCCGAAATGACATTTTTCTGAGAAATCAGGAATATTGCTGCAGCAAGTGTAGGCAGGTGGTTTAAGTAGTATAGTAGCTGCATTTAGGATTTGAGGTCATGATTCATCTCTTCTAGCCATGTTTATTGAATGTGTAAATATCAATCACTGTGCGAGACTCTGTGTGTACAAAAGATGAATATTGACTTTCATACACATAACACCACACAATAATCATGCTAACCAAGTTTCATTAAACTCTTACTGTGTGCCAGGAAGGATTCTACACTGAATCTATATCACATCTACTATCCGTAGCAGCCTCCTAGATAAGTTATCAGTACTTGCATTTTATAGATAAGGCAGTTTGGACACAGAGTAACTCATCCAAGGAACACAGCTACTAAGCAGAGGACTAGGGCCCAGGCAGCTTGGGCGCAGAGTTTACACTCTAAACCAGCACACTGTGCTGTTCCTCCTCACCAGACAGTCTTGGGCTCTGAAACTGTTATCTCACTGTTATTCAGTCACTCAGTTGTGTCTGACTCTTTGCAATCCCATGGACTGCAGCATATCAGGCTTCCCTGTCCATCACCAACTCCCGGAATTTGCTCAAACTCATGTCCATTGAGTCGGTGATGCCATTCAACCATCTCATCCTCTGTCGTCCCCTTCTCTTCCTACCCTCAATCTTTCCCAGCATCAGGGTCTTTTCCAGTGAGTCGGCTCTTCGCATCAGGTGGAGACAGATATATGAGTAGCTGATTTCAAAACCCTGAGGTTAGTGTTACCAGAAGCAGTTGGACTGGCTGCCAAAGGTCAGAACAAGTAGAAATCTTGGTGGGGACAACAGCTTTGGGTGTCAGCTGAAAAGTATGAGACCTTTATCACTGAGGACATGGAAGAAACAGGAATAGTAACAGTTAAGAGCTCCATAGCAGGAACTAGGAGAACAGGGGCTGTGTTGGTCTCTGTCTTACTACTGATTTTGTTTTTTGGACCATCTTGCTGTGATTGATCTTAGGCTGTGTTATGTAGATTTGGTGTGGAGACAGGCTCAAACGCTACAGTTTAGTTATCTTTACAATCTGTCCTCTTAAATACTGGTGGTCACAATGAGAGCTGAGCCTAGTGTGTGTCAGGAAAGGCCTCCTCCTCATGATGAATCCCAGTAATCCTGGTAAATAGACTGACATTTACACTCAGTTTCATTCCGGTGAGAAGAATGTGGAATGATGCCGACAGTCATGGTAGTCATAGTAAGAACTAGCATTCTAACCTGGTGAAACAATCTGAAATTTCTTATTTGGAAAAAAAAAGTTTAAAATATACAAAAATAGGGAATTCCCTGGCAGTCCAGTGGTTCGGACTTGGCGCTTTCACTGTGAAGGGTGTGAGCTTGATCCCTGGTTGGGGAACTAAGATCACACAAGGTGCACAATGCGGGGGGAAAAACCCCCAAAAACCATATATATAAACACAGAAATACACACACACACACACACACACACACACACACAAACAGAACAGTAATGAACTTCCCTGTACCAATTATCCAGCTTCAGCACTTACCAACTCTCGGGTGGTCTTGTTTGATATGTACCCACTGTCATTCTCTCCCAGTCCTCCAACTATATAATATAATCCATATCATTTAATATAATCATTCATAAATGTTAGTATCTATCTCTAAAATCAAGGCAGTGAAAACAAAAAAACACAACTCCAGTCTCATTATCACACCTAAAAATAAATTACAGTAATTGGTTAATACCGTCAAATGTCCAGGGTTCATATTTCTGTGACTGTCTCATAAATGTTTTAACAGTTGGTTTTTCAAATTGGGTTCCAAATAAGGGCCCGTACATTGCCATCGATCATGTCTGTTCAGTTTCGTTTGGTTTATGTGTTCTTTTTCTTTCTCCCAAGTTGCAGTTAACATGTTGATGAAACTGGGTCACTTGTGTTCCCTTTTGGATTTTGCTGTTGACATCCCTGCATTGTCTGTCATTTAAGATGCTTTCCTCTGTCTCTTTTATTTCCTATTGATGGGCAGTTAAATCTAGAGGCTTGATCAGATCAGGTTCTATTTCTTTTCCCCCCAAACACTGCATAGCTGTTGATGTATACCTCCATCAGGAGGCACATGACGCTTGTCTGTTTCCTTTACCCTGCCATTTCATTAGACACTGCAGAGTTGTGCTGTTCTGATGCTATCACACTCTTCTTCTTTTTTAATAAACGTTTATGTACTTGGCTGCACCAGGTCTTAGCTGCAGCACGCGGGACCCTTTAATTGCGTCATATGGGACCTTGTTCCCTGACCAGGGATTGAACCCGGGCCCCCTGAATTGGGAGAGCAGAGTCTTACCCACTGGACCACTAGGGAAGGCCATTGATTCTATCATCCTTTATACACTTATTGCTAGGAAACGTCCACAATGAAAACAATTTTACATTAACTGTCAGGTTATTATGGGGTACAATTTGCACAGGAACGGCAGGATAGATGCTTTAAATACTTGGCTCATCTCCTTAATTTACCAGTTTTCAAAATAATGAATTGTCTCCTTGTATTATCTAATCACATCAACATAAGACTCTGGGAGCAAGCAAACCGGTGGAAAATGACTCAGTAGGGAAAGTGGTCACTGGTGAGATATTTGTTTTTACCACTTGTATTGAAATCTGAGACTACTGAACTGTGGTTCTTTCCTGTTTTTCAGCATCAGAGATTCAAATGATGACACTTCCCCCAGGTCAGTTTGTGATTACAGACAGTGGTGTGGCAACTCCGGTCACCACTGGCCAAGTGAAGGCGGTCACTCCGGTAAGCTGTGCTGCTTGGAGGGTTTTCCTGTTTCCCATGCTGTACCACCCCTGCCCTCCTCCCAAACTCTTCCTCCAAACTCTTCCTCCAAACTCTTCATATCTGAGTTAGAAGTATGTCTTCTGTTTTCCCATAATATCTGTGGTACTGTATGATAGCACAGCTTATTTTAATTATTGGTTCACCATCTTTTCCTAGTAGGCAACGAATTCCTCAAAAGCTGGGTCCTAGTCTTTATTATCCTTAATGTCTTGCACAGGAGGCTGGGCTATAGCAAATGCTCAAGAAAGATATATTCAATTAATAACTACAGTGAACCTTCTGGATCCATATATGTATTTCTTGTGTTGTTGTTTAGTCACTAAGTCATGTGTGACTCTTTTGTGACCCCATGGATTGTAGCCTGCTTGGCTCCTCTGTCCATGGGATTCTCCAGGCAAGCATACTGGAGTGGTTGCCATTTCCTTCTCCAGGGGATCTTCCTGACCCAGGGATGGAAGCTGTGTCTCCTGCATTGGCAGGCAGATTCTTTTACCACTGAGCCACCAGGGAAGCCCATACATATAGATACATGTAGATAATTAATCATCTTTTTATGTGTTTCTTAGAAAGTATATGAGTCTTCATGATTGTTGATCCTCAAGTAGGGAGAGAATAACATAATGAATGTGTTATGAAATTCTTTTTTTTTTTTGGTCATGCTGTACAGCTTGTGGGTTCCTAGTTCCCTGACCAGGAATCCATACCCTCTGTTGTGAGAGCAGAATCCTACCGACTGGACTGCCAGGGAATTCCCTGCCATAAATTATTTTGTTGTATTGCACCTGCTACCTTTGTTTTTATCCTCACTGGGTTCTTCTGGCCTGCCTCTGGACGACAGAGTGTATAAATTTAAATTAAGAAAGATATTCTTAACTAGCCTGGGATATTGAGATGTGCCCAGGGGAAGACTGATTACTGCCCAAGAGGCCTCAGTGTGTAACACGGTAGTTTAGTGGCCTCAGAAACCTGGCTTTTTTTTTTTTCAAATCACACCAAGAGCTCACCCGTTTCTCAGCACATGAGTTCATGTTAACTAGACTGAGGAGAGTTGTATAAATCTGGAGTGACACTTTTGTCATGGAAACAGTAACTAATGTAAAATGGAATGGTCTCCCTGGCATGATGAGTGAAATTTTTGCTCTTTTTGTGAGTCCCACAAGGACTTACTGACTCTTTTTAGGCCCTGCCACAGTATACATGGGGCTTCTCTGGTGGCTCAGTGGTAAAGAATCCGCCTACCAATGCAGAAGACTCGAGTTCAATCCCTGGGTTGGGAAGATCCCCTGGAGAAGGAAATGGCAACCCACTCCAGTATTCTTGCCTGGGAAATCCCATGGACAGAGGAGCCTCATGGGCTACAGTCTATGGCGTCACAAAGAGTCAGACACGACTGAATGACTAAACAACAGCAACAACAACAGCAGTGTACACACAAACAAATTTACTGTATAGTTTTGGTCGTAGATTATCTGCAGCCCACCTATGAACCACTTAGGTGTCCATGGACCCTTGGTCGAGAACCAGACCCCTCCAGCTAGAGAAAGACCTATTTGGGAAACTAAATGCTGATCAGAGAGTTGCTTTGATGAGCATGGACTCAGAACATATGCTCCAGATAAATCAAATTCATATTTGGCTGTGGCTTTCTCTCCGGACAGTCCTTGGAAAAGCTGCTATCAGTTTTCCTCTGTGACTTTTTTCTCTCTCAGTCTATATTGCTGACCAATCTTCCTTCTGACAGACACATCTTTTCTTTAAAAATGTCAAGGTAGCTGACATGGAGATGTTTTTTATCATCAGAGGGAAAAATGAGGAAAAATTAAGACAGTGTATGTCTTCATAAAGTCAAATGTATTCAATGCACAGGACTTTATTCTAAGACTGTGTTCTTCCTGTGCTTTTGAGTGTTAAAATGTCTCTTATTTGCCAGCAGCGTTTAAAAAATGATTTCACTTGGCAAATTAAAATTTGGAAACATTAATTCTTACTTTAATTTTGCTGGGTCTTTGAAATTCTGAACTCTGGGAACCATTGATCTTGACTTGGGAGGGTTCATTCTGCCTCTTTAAGGATAATTTAACTATCTCTTCTTTGATCCATTTTGTATTCACCTTTAGACATTAATTGATACAGTCACCTTATTTTATGAATTTC
The DNA here is from genome assembly GCF_027580195.1 of Bos mutus. Taxonomy (NCBI): domain Eukaryota; kingdom Metazoa; phylum Chordata; class Mammalia; order Artiodactyla; family Bovidae; genus Bos; species Bos mutus. Next base: position 36,278,460 of record NC_091645.1, read on the forward strand.
TAAATTCTTAGGGACAATATATACCACGTTTCCTTTGCCAGGTAGGTTACCATCATGATGCAAATTTCTGTACCTGATGTTTCTCACTCTATCATTTGGTAGGACAACTAAGGTCCTCCTTTAAGTCATCTTTGTAGTCTACTTCTGTGGCTGAATCATCCCCCCAAAGGACTCAGGTAAACCATCTCCCCCCATAGGTGCCTATTTGGGTTCCCCTTATAACATTTCTTTGCATATTCCTTCTCTCCTCCGCCCCGCCCCCCCGCCTCCATGGCTCTCACTCCGACATCTGGCCTCAGATTTCTAAAGATCCTTTTCTTCCTGCTCTAGGGTCATTATGTGTTATCAGAAAGTCAATCAGAATTGGAGGAAAAGCAAGCATCTGCTCTCTCTGGAGGAGTCCAGGTTCAGCCAGCTGCACACAGTGACTTGGACCCCCAGACCACCAGCCAGCAGCCCACCCAGTACATCATCACAACTACCACCAACGGGAATGGGAGCAGTGAAGTGCACATCACTAAACCCTAACTCCTACCCTCAAGCCAGAATCAAGCAGTCACATCATGTCTTTTCTTATTCATATGTCTGGAAGCTTCTGACACTTACAGCTCCTTTTTAAGATTTATCATTCACTCAAGAGTTTGGAAATCACAGTTTTGATCCTCACCAGGGCTTATTTTACCAAGATCATCTTTACCAAGTGGACTCTTCAAATCCTAGGAGTTCCCGCCATGGGATGGAGGTCATGCAGATTTCAAGACGGAAAAACTTTGCCTTGCTCTTGAACTGGTTTTTTTAACCCATGGATAAGCCTTACTTTTCCTTTGTGGAAATATTAAGTGATGTATTGTATTGTACCAAAGGTGGAGAAAGGATGTGCCGAGTCCACGGCCACTGGACTTCTTAATCCCAAGCCACGGCACCAAAGGCAAAGGGGCATTTTGTAGGTGCATATTAGGTCAGAACTGCTTCCTCTTGTGAGTTTGCATTTTCAGTAATTTAACAAAGGGAGCCCACTGAATATGAAAATTACAATGATGAAACCTTATGATGGTCTGAAGGAAAAACTGTCATCTAAATTTTTCTTACTGCTGATTTTTAAAAAACTTGCCATTTTGGGGAAAAGCGCTGTTGGGCTCTTGGTAGTGCTTTGCACAGACCCTGGTCCTTAGCATATTAGGTCAGAACCTCGTGTTCTGACAGATCTTACTTTATTACTCCGCAACTATGGACTCCCTGTACAAGGAAAGGTTGCTTGATGTCAGCAGAATTTAAACTCCCACCTTAAAGCTTGGCCTCCCATTCTCTGGTTGAACTTGTATGAAGGAGAGACTGGAGATGACAGTATCAAGGAAAATGGCTAAAGCAACTATACAGAGAGTGAGAAGAACTGAGACCTCGTCCTGCCTCTCAGGATCCGTTTACCACTCGTTGATAAACGCGCCAACCCCTGCTCTTCCCAGGTGTACCTGCAACCCTCACTCACAGCACGCAGTGTATTTTAGTCCTTCCAATACTGTCTTAAAATGAACATTCTTTCAGGTTGGATGGAAAGGTGGTCTTCCTTCTTTCTTAACACTTTAAATATATTGCAATTCATCTGGGCCTTTTGGTAAGATAACTAACTTCACACCTTGGGGAAAAATTTTAAAAGGTAGGACCATTTATAATGTCTGTTAGGGCAATTATAAGGGATCTGGAAGAAACCCAATCTTCATATTACATTGTTAGTTGGGAGAGGGAGAAAATTCTGCCTCAATGATAGTTTTTATCATTTTTCCTGTTTGGGAGTCTTAGTAGCTATGAATTCAGCGGGGGAAGGTACTTCCCTTCTTTTTACTGTACATTCCAGTTGTGCACAGAAAACATTGCAGAAACCAGTATGTATTTTTTGTGACATACATTTTTAGAATAATTATGGAAATGGTAGAATTTATCATTCCAGAACAGGAAGACTGACCTTCAGTTTCAAATGAAGTTAACTAATTTATTTTATTTACATTTCTGGGTAAAAACTGGCTCTACAAATTAAGAAGCATAGTAGCTTCTTTATGGTAAAGATACCTTTCTGAAAAGTAAACCATTCTATTGAAGTAACTTTACTAATATGTAGATTTTGCACTTTATTCCTGAGACCTCATTCACGTAGTTAGCCCTGAACATTTAGGCACTAAGAGAACCTGAGAGTTCTTAGGTAGTTGTGTGGAGAATGAAAATGGACTCTGTTTCTTTGGTAACAAAGGTGATGCTGGTGTTTTCAACAGAAAATACAGACTGTGTGTCACAATGCAGAGATTCGGAGTCCCACAGTCCTCCACTGTGATGGTTACAAATGCCCTAGTGTCCAGCCTCAAAAGATTTGCTAGGTAAAGAGTATCAGGCTTTCCCAAAGGTCCAGTTTAGTTTTTTGGCCCTGTTGGCTTCCTTTTTTATTTGAACCATCAATGTACCTCCTCCCCTCAGGAATAACTTGTCGACTAAGATGGAAAGCTATCATTGAATGGAATGTTCATTTTATGCCAGCTATTTCAAGTTTTAAAATACACAGAAGAGAAAAAATATTGTGCAAGGACTTCTGTTTCTTTCCCATCTAAGTTCTTTCTTTTCCTTTTTTTTTTTTTCCTTGTCCTTATGTGGAATAAGTAAGGACTCTAGAACTATTGATAATTTGTATATTATCAACCAGAGATGCAGGTGTGGCAGTTGAGCCAAACAACTTTGCTTTAAGATCAGGTATTCAGCACATTTATTTTAAGGTAATGGATTTTGAAAAGGACTTGGATTTGAGGAGATGGCAGATGATAAGCCATCTAAGACCCAATTTGAAAAAAAAATTTTGTAGCCACTGTTTATACTGTGATCTCTCCTAGGACACGCTGGCACTGTAGACTTCAGTGCAGTGTGGAAATTTTGGAGTAGGTTACATACAGATTTTACATTTTTACTGTTTGATTTGTGCCCACATAAACAGACATTTCATCATGTAAACTTTCAGTTATTCTGGAAAAATCTATTGTTTTGGTCTTCTTGAATTGTTTTCTGATTTGGAATTGTCCTTTCAAAAAACTCTTAAGACATGTAGGGCTAAAAAGCACTTCGTGAGATGCTGAAGCTGACCCACAGGTTGGAAATGTTGACCCTACCCTGTTATTTAAATGTGAACATTTATGTACATTCAGTGAGTTATAGTGTTAATAGTCTTGTGCTACTCAGCAGGTGTAAAAATTAATAAATATTTTTTTTAATAAACATCCTACTTGTTTGTATGTGTACAAAATACAAGAGCTTCTGATAGTTACTTTTTTTTTTTTTTAATAGTACAACTTACATTGTTTTGACTCTGGTTTACTCTGGTGTGGTCAGAGACACAAGGTCTGGGAATTTATGGATGACAGTACGGAACATTGTTCCCCTGCTGTTTTACTTGGTGGTGTGTAATTCCAGACCCCTCCCAACAATCTAAAGGGAACTAGAGGCAGGCGTGCAGTCAACAAGGGAACAGAGATTGGCTTTGTTTGGAAACCACTATTTTCCAAGCAGGAGGAACACTAGTTTGGCCTGCCAGCTTGTCTGACATATTTCTATGCAGAGAACAGAGGATGGTCCCCGAACAACTGGTTGGAAGTAGCTGTGTAGTAAGAAGTTCGAAGCCGTTCAAAATAAAACCTAGTGAGTTAGAAGAAAGGGGCCTAGGTTCTTAACTATCGAGAATAGTTGAGAGAAGGTATAGTAATAGAGAGAAGGCTATCCAGTTTGATTTAAAATGTATTTTAAATGTGTGTGTACTTTCTTTCCGGACGTCGAGGATCCAGGGATGGGAGAGAGAACTGGGGCCACGCCGGGGTTAGTTGGAGCGGCACAGGCTCTGATTAGCATTCTCCTCGATGAAACTTGAGAAATCACAAAGTAGGAGCTAACAGCGCACCACGCGGCTGGTACAAAGATTCTTGGATGGAAAGTGCTCAGGTGCCAGGAGCAGGGTATTGCGCTCTGCAAACGTTAGCTAATAAAACTGCTTTCACTCCCTCAAGTGCTCCGGAGCTTCAGCTCGCGCCCAGGTAAAGACTGGCCACACCGGGTTCGCCCTCCGGACACTTGTAAGCCCGGTGCGCTCGACGAGCCAGACAGCAGCCCTCCAAAGTCCAGCCCTGAGGGCTCTCGGCACTGTAGGCTGTGTGCCTTGCGAGCCCCGCCCCGGCATCCCCGGCCCCGCCCTGACCGCCACGCCCCCGGCACTTCCAGGCCCCGCCCCGCGCAGACCCGCCCCTTCCGCCGCCCGACCCCGGAGCGTGCACGCACCGAGACGCCTTGCGGGAGCGAGCGCGTCCGGTCCGGGAGCCCGCGGACTGAGAGGTGCGGCGGGTTACGAGACCGGCTCCCGCGGCGCAGGTGAGGGCGGGCGGGGGTGGCGAAAGCGTTAAAGTGTTGTGTGGGCAGCAGAGGGAGGAAGCGAGCGGCCGGGTGTCCGAGAGTCGCTGGTCCCTCGGGCTCGAGGCAGGGGAGCGGGCGCGGTGGGAGCCGGGCGGCCTGGGTGGGTGGGGGTTAGGGTTAGCGCGGTGTGGGGGAGGGGCCGTGGGCGCGGAGGTGGCCCGGGACCCGGGCCTGGGAGCTGCGGAGGGGTTTGTAGTTTGAAGCGGGCGGCTGCCGCGGCCAGATCCTGGGGTTTAACTTCTGTGTTGGGGAGGGGCCGGGAAGAAATGTTCTCCCAGGTGCAGAGGAAGGGCCCTGGGGAGAAAGGCCTTCCTGGTTGGTCAAGCGGTGCAGGACGCCGCAAGAGTTAAAAACCCTAAAAAACCCTTGGCTTCCGGGGTCCCGACCCTTTGTCAGCGGCCTGCTTTTTTGTGTTTTGAGATTCTCTAAAGAATAGTGGACAGGGAGGCCTGGCGTGCTGCGATTCATGGGGTCCCAAGGAGTCGGATACGAACTGAAATGAACGGAAAGAATAGTTGCAGGGCATAGGTTGCCACTCGGATAGATTACATTTAGCGATCCATTCAGTGTAATTGAAGAAACCGGTGAGCAGTTTGAGAAACAGGTGGTTCTCCTAAGAGTCAGGTAAAACTCTGCAGCTGTTGCCCTCTTCGGTGCCAGTTCTGGTAAGAGGGCTTTATTCTGAGCATCAGGTTGCATCTACTTTTTTCTGTTTTGTTTCTAAAAGTTTTGTTAAAGGCAGATGCCATGTGCTTTCTCACCGGTGTCAGTAGTTTAGGCATCAGAAGTGTTCAAGATGCCGTCCTTCATCGTGTACTGAAGGGTGATAGGACATAGTCCCTTGGGGACCACGCAGCTGCTTTGAACAGGAGTCTTTCCACTGTATCATTATGTAGATTTGACATCTCTTCCAGATAACTAGAAATAATTAGCGGAAAGGCGCTTGTTTTAACAGTAATATTACAGGCCTGCTCTTTATCCTTTGAGAGTTTTTCAGAATGAGAAGTCATTACATGACTGCATTAAGTTATATAAATGCATCCATCTGGAAATGATTCACTGCAGGCTTCCAGGATTGGAAATAACTGTAGAGAGGACCAGAGGACCAGGTCCTGCTCCTCTTCATCTTAGATAGGTAAGGAAATTGATAGCTGGTTAGGTAAGATGTGCTCAGAGTCGCTGAGATGAGACTAGGAGTTTGGTGTGTTTTTATTCCTTTCCATTTGGTAGGAATCAGAGTCAGAGAAGGGATTTAGCAAATGTTTGTAGAGTGGTTGAGTTCAGCCTCCCCTTGGACCAGTTTTTAATAACTATGGCCTCTGCTTTGCACCTAATTCCAGCCATCAGCCTTATGAGATGCTCTCTGAAAAAATTTTCATATGTATGTTTCTAAAGGTAGCCAACAGTGTTCACTTATTACAGGAAGGAGAAAAATAGCATTATATTTACGTGGTTATATGTATCAGCTGGACCAACTGAAGTGCATTGGCCACTGACTTTTAGTGTTAAGAACATGGATTTGCAGTCATGCACACCTGAATTTCAGTCCTGTCTCTGGGGTTGGGCAAGTTGCCTATCTATTCTGATCCTAGGTTTTAGTGTCTGTAGTGCAGATGTAATAACCCTATCTTGCACACGTATAAGAATTAAATCAGTTATATGAAAGACCTGGCAATAGGCTGTCATTAAGTAACTTAGTGTTACTTTCTGAACTTCACTAGTCTCTGGATTTTCAGTCAATGTGAAGGAACAACAAAGAGTTGCTTAAAAAACAATATTAAGTAAACTATATTAGTGTGAGAGATTTCAAGTGTTGGTCGCTCAGTCATGTCTGACTCTTTGTGACCCCATGGACTGTAGCCCACCAGGCTCTTCTGTCCATGGAATTCTCTAAGCAAGAGACTGGAGTAGGTAGCCATTCCCTTTTCCAGGGGATCTTCCTGACCCAGGTATCAAAACCTTGTATTGCAGGCAGATTCTTTACCATCTGAGCCACCAAGGAAGCCCCCAAAGTAGTGAAAGTGTTAGTCCCTTAGGGAAGTCTAAATGGTGGACTCTGATCTAGTTACCATTTAATCTGTAAGTCTCATTTTGCTTGTGTGTGAAATGAAGGTATAAGAAATTCTGTTGATTGGGGAGTTGCTGTAGAAGTGTTCTGAGTATTGGGGGAGACCTACTGGATAGGATGGATAAGATGTGAAATTCTGATGAGGATGTGGTGAGAGGGAGGGAGAAGAGCTGTTTAGCAGTGGTTAGGGTTTAAGGATAAGGTAAAAGAAGAAATTAGAGATTGAATATTTTCTGGGTTGGATATTTTGTGAAGGAACATTAGTGTCAACAGATCCCTGGGATTTCTGCCTTTGTGTCTCATGGTCTGACTGCACGGATTTGTCTAGCTTAACCTGTGGAATGTAAACAATGGATTCCTTGGACCATATGCTGACGGATCCCTTGGAACTGGGCCCGTGTGGGGATGGCCAAGGCTCGCGGATCATGGAAGACTGCCTCCTGGGGGGCACCAGGGTTAGTCTGCCTGAGGACCTTCTGGAGGACGTGAGTAGTGACATCCACACCGTTGTTTCCTTCTAAGAGTTCTTCTCTACAGTCTTTTCTACACTCTGCAAGTTTTCAGGATTTTGTGCTCCCTTCTTTGTGATTTTCTACCTTGCAACCAGAGAGATGTTTTAAGTGTAAATCGGTTTAATATTCTGATTAAGGAAGAAAGTATAAGCTGCATTCTCCATGTTTAATAACGTGTTCACTCGATAATATGGCGTAAGCCATATTTTAACAAGACAATTTTCAACAGTTTGCTAGTTGTTTTTTTTTTTTAATTATTTGGCCACTCAGCCTGCGGGATCTTGAGTTCCCCAAGCAGGAATTGAACCTGCACCACTGAGCAGTGGAAGCAGAGTCTTCTTAACCACTGGATCGCCAGAGCAGTCCCAAGAAGTTTTATATTTAAGGACAGAATTATGTGTATCTTTTATATTAGATGTTTACCCAAGTTGTGAATCATGATACAGAATGCATACATTATCTGTCCATAAGGTAACCAGCTTTCTAGTCAATTAATAGTTCATTTCTTGAGATAGTATTAATAGTGTGCTTTTGGCCACTTTTCACAGTTGAGCTGTGCGATCATCATCGGCTACCATTTATTTAGTGCTTATTATGTGCAAGGCACTAGGTCTGCTGAAACATGCCAGAGTTCAAATATACGGACAGGCATAGAGTATCATATGGTGAACATCCATGCGTTCGGTTTGGGGAGACTTTCATTTAGTCATATTTGGTTCAGATTTTTCTTTCATCATATGTTTAAAAACTGTGGATAAAGTTAAAGCCACCATTTTGCCGCCTCCTTTCCCAAAATAACAGCTACTGAACTTGGTATATGTCTTTCCCAGCCATGTTTTCTTTGCATGCTCTTTCAAGTAAACCTCTGTATGCCGTCCAGTCAACCAGCAAGTACTTGTTTTACCTAAGTACCTGCTCTGTGCCAGGTGCTGAGATGCCAGTAGTAACGTGGTGTGCAGATGCGGGTTTGTGCGGGGACCTTAGGGAGCGGGAGCTGCTGAGCTGCCCGCCTGCTGAGACGCCTGCAGGTGGTTGACTTCTCGGTCGTCTCCTGCTGACGCCCTTCAGTGTCTCCCTTGTCTGTCCTTGTCATTTAGGGTAAAGGGACAAGTACTCACCGTGTTCCTAGGTCCCTTGCTCATGTCTTACTGTCTGCTGCTTCCCTTGCCCTCCTTCTTCTTGAGCTTCTTGATGTTGCCTGGACTTCTGTTTGTTTATTTATTTACTTGGTTGAACCAGGTCTTTCTTAGGGCGGAGCAGAGTCTTGGCCATGGACCACCAGGAAAGTCCCCTGAACTTTTTTTTTTAATTAAAAAGTGAAAGGTGTCTCACATAAGAATATATAAAGTACACACACATACACACACACACACATATATATGGAGTTTAAGCTGTAATAAACACCTGTGGAGCCCCCACTTGAATGCTAACTCTCCTCTTCTCCCTCCCTATTGCCCCTAAAGGTTGCTGCTGTCTTTTGTTTTGTAGTAATTATTCTTTCATTACTCTGGGTTTTGGTCTGTGGGTTTTTAACCCTTCTGCCTCAGCACATTTTCCTCTTATCCCTTGCCGTCTTAGACGTCACTTGGTATGAAAGGTGTTCTCTGAGACCATAAGTCTGGGAGGTGTGCTTCTCCCCTGTACTCACGGGTAAACTTCCACTCCATTGCAATAGCTTGTTTAATTGTTCTCCCTCCAGACGGTATATACACTCGTCCATCTTAGCTCACAGCACTTAGGATGGATGTTTCCTGTATGTAACTGCCGAGTGGAGAACAGACCCGGTCCTGTTGCTTCGGGTTCTCAGCAGATGCCCTCAGCTCTTCAAGTTCTCACCTCCCATGTGGGCTTTTTCTGCCCCTCGTCTTGAGCTGAACTGAGATGTTCACCATCCTATCCCCTGTTGGCAGAAGTGGTTTCTAAATGAGATTCTCTCTGCTGAGCTCATTCTCCTGAGGATTATTATTTACTGCTGGGTATAAGATTGTGATTTATATGTAATCTTTACTGGTCTCTCAAGTTTTTTTTTTTTTTTTTTTTGCTGTCCTGTGCCGCTTTTGGTATATTAGTTTCCCAACCAAGGGTTGAACCCGGGCCCCAGCAGTGAAAGCATGAAGTCTTAACCACTGGCCTGCCAGGGGATTCCTGACAAATCTCTCAAGATTTCAGAATTGAGTAAAGATCAGTGGAATTTTAGTTTGTTTAAAAAACATAAGAACTTGGATGGTGTTGATGGTTGCACAACATTGTAAATGTACATAATGCCACTGAACCGTATACCCTAAGATGGACAGAATGGTAGATTTCACGTTATGTGTATTTTACCACTTACGCGCAGAAAACTTAAAAACTTTGTTTTTTTTCCTCGTTTGCTTTCCTCCTGCTTTTCCTGATTCTCCCAGCCCGAGATCTTCTTTGATGTAGTCAGCCTGTCAACGTGGCAGGAAGTGCTGAGCGACTCGCAGCGTGAACATCTCCAGCAGTTTCTGCCCCTCTTTCCTGAAGACAGCATGGAGCAGCAGAATCAGCTCATCCTCGCCCTGTTCAGTGGGGAGAACTTCCGCTTTGGGAACCCTTTGCACATCGCCCAAAAGCTTTTCCGAGGTGTGTAGCCCCCCAGTCTTGTCTTTAGAGGCATGGGGGTGGAACACGCCCCGTTCTGTGCACGCTCCTTTCTCGTTTCTCGATTTTATGTGCAGATGCTGTCCCCTTAGTCAGAGTGATTTCAGGAAGCACTTTGCTGCCTAGGCTGTTCTTTTTTTTAAAAAAAAGATTTTCACTTAATAGGAAGCATAAATCATAGTAGGTATTGCTCATTGATTTGTTATATGAACCCAGCTGTGTAGCCACCACTGAGATTAAGAAGCAAAATGTTATTAGCATCTTGAGGACACCGTTTATGACTAGTCTTCAAAACTCACTAAAGACAGTTTACCGTTTGGTTTATCACACATGTGTATGTGTGTGTGATGCCCATACACTTTTTTTCTGCAGAAAAGTTGACACTTTCCCACCAGGCACTTCAGCATATAGTGTATCTCTTAGCAAAGACGTCCTTCCACATAATCACAGTGTTAATACCACACCCAAGAAACTTCACAGTGAACAGGAAATAGCATAGTAGCCCTTGTTCAGATTTTCCCAGTGGTTCAGTGTCCTTCATGGTCAGCTTTTAAGCCAGGTTGCGCTCATGGTTTGTGTGTGGTGTGTGGATTTCCTGTCTCTCAGCTCCCTGAATCTGGGACCTTTTTTCCCTTGTCTTTCAAAATACATTTGTGACAAGCCTAGGACACTTGAATTGTAAAATGTCTTGCTTTCTGGGGAGTTACCATGTTGTTTCCTCACGATATAAATTTGGGTTAAACATTTTGCCAAGAAAGGAAATGGGAAATTTTCATCCCCCAACCCCACCCCCACAGAGGGCATGTGAGGTCAGTCTTGCTTTTGATCACTTGGTTCTGTGGTGTCTGCCGGGCCTACTGATTGTAAGGGCACCTTTTTTCATTTAATTAATATGCAGTCTATAGGGTTGTACTTACAGACCATGTGATAACCTTATTTTCAAAAAGCCTTTGTTTTCCCCAGTGGTTTTAGCACCCACCAATCCTTTCCTGAATCCATAATTACACTGGGGATTCCAGAATGGGTTTGGGGTTACTCTGAAGTCCCTGTTTGCTTTGCTCCCTGTCCCATGGAGAGGAACAGAAGGTGCTTCTCCCCTTCCTGCTTTCTGGGGTGACTTTGCTTTGGCAGGAGCCCCTGAAAAACACCACCTCTTGTGTTTTGTTAAATTGGACAGTTTGACAGCTGCAGAAATATTGGAGAGAAAAAGCTTATCATTTCCTGTCTCATTATCTTAGGGGTTCAAATGAGTGTTCCCTTCTTCAGTGGGTTATTAAGGAGGATTTCCCGCTCTGGTTGGACAGGGTTTATGTGGCTGAAGCCAGGGTCTCAGGTGGGAGTTAGGCTGGTAGGCCTGGTTGGTGGTTGAGGCCATGTCAGGGACTGTCTGTGACGTTGGCACATTTCGTTCCAAATCAGTGTGATGGTTCTGGTGAGGATGCAGACAAGGAATGTCAAGGTAGGAGTTGTGTGGTTCTCACTGTCCTGCCTCGTGTTTCAGGTCCAGTGTTGCTGAGGATGGCCGCGTCACCATGGTGATTGTGGTTGTGTGTCTTGACCGAGTTGGCATTGCTGCCAGTTCTCTGACCTTTGGTTTTGTTTTCCCGGTAATGTTTTAAATAGAATCCTTTTTCTTCTTAAGCCCAGATGCTTGTCAGGCTCCCTGGTCTTCTGTTTCCGAGGAAAGCCTCATCTGTCAGGGACTCAGCTTCCCACTTGTAGCCACACCCCAGCTCACTGTGGTCGTTGCCCCCTCACCTGCTTGTCTCAGAGGAAGGACCTTTCTTCGTTTAAGGCTGACCCCCATCCTTGCTCTTTTCGTGTTTTGCGTCCTCCAGGACCTCATTTCTTAGCAGTTGTTCCACCGTGTGTATTTGCTGTACCTGTTCTTTTTCAGTCTGTAGATGGGATCAGGGATCTCACACTAAAAAAGTCCTTAACCGTCTGTCCCCTTCATCATCGTCTGTCATTTTCCCTTTTCTCCAAACTTCTGGAAAGACGTCATAGCTTGCAGTCCTTGGGGGCTGTCCCCTGTACCTGTCACACCTTTCTAAATTTTAAACTGCAAACCTACAGAAAAGTGACAAGAATCTGTAATTGACACCCACATACTCCTCACCAGGTTCACCAACTATTAACATTTTGCCCCATTTATTTTCTTGTGCTTATTACCACTATTTTTAGTTTCCCTGAACCACTTGAAAAATCCTAATTTTTCAGCATTCATCTCCGAAAAGCAAGAACATTCTCTTAGATAACCAGAAATGATCAAGTTCAGAAATACATAAAATACTGTATTGAATTTAAATTCTGAATGTCAGTATGAATTTTAATGCTGTTATGCTACTGTGTGGCCCATATTCCTATTTTGCTACTTATTCCAGTGCTCATTTTTTCCTCTGGTCCATATTTCTTTTCAGTGAAAATGCAATTTGCAGACCAGCAGATGATTTTCAGTTCTCTTCTTAACCTATCCGTAATGTCTGATGTCTTGACCATCATGTCTGATGTCTGAAGTGAGACTTTTGCCTCCCCACTTAGTACTCGTGGCCCTCCAGTTCCTGACTTCCTCCTGAACCTTACACACCCTTCCAGCATACCCCTCTCTGCTGAATCCTCATTGACTCACTGTTCCTGCCTCTGCTCCTGCCATTAAGCCCACTCTCCCTCCTTACTTGTCTGCTCCCATCTACTAGCTCTTCTTTGGGAGCTTTTATTGGGGCTACTTCAGACACCATCTCCACACAGCCACCAGCGTGAGGATCTCAGAGTTTCAGTTTTCAGAATATTTGCCAATTGCCTTCACTTGGAATAAAATCCACCGCCTACCAGGCTCTTTTGCCCTCTTAGGAACCTCACCCAGGGCTGTAGTTGCCTTTTCCACTGTTCCATGGCTCAGCGCAGTCAATAGAAATACTACATGAGCCACATGTTCAGGTAAAAAAATTCCAGTGACCACATTAGGCATACTAAAAACAGTTGATTTTAATGATGTGTTTTCTTTAGTTTGAGGTACTCAGAATTCTCTTTTAATAGAGCATTTGTCTGTTGTGGTTATCAAAAGTGGGGGAAGCTAAAGACTGACAGAAGGTCACATCAGAGAAGTAGAGAGGTAAAGGAGTAGAACTTTCGTCCAGTTCCTGTATGTCAGCGTCAGTAGCATTCAACTCTTGCCTCTTTTCTTAAAAGTCAAATTCCCTGTTTCTCTACAGCAGGCAGCATTCAGCGTGGTGGCTGAGAGCTTGAGCTCTGGAGCTGGATGGCCTGTTTTCAGACTCAGTTTCCCCTTTTAGCTGTGTGACCTTGGACAAGTTATATAATTTCTCCACGCCTCAGGCTCTTCTGTAATTTGAGAATGTAGTGGTATCTTCTTTATGCAGGGAAGGGGGGTTGTGAAGATGAGGTGAGTTAATATATGCACGGCCCTTACATGATGACAGTTATGTGCCAGGTGCTGTTCTAAGTGTTTGCTGTTATTGATTACATTGGAATGTCATTAAAGGCGGTTCGAATAAAAACAGACATCCTGATGCCGTGTTTTAGCTTTCTGAGATTAGCTGTTCCATCTGTCTACTTAAGTTCACATTGTAGCACCCTGCTCAAATCTAATATTCCAAAACGACTTCTCTCACCACGGCTCCCGCAGTGGCACCAGTTGCCCATGTCGAGTGATCTGGGTACCACGCTCCTCTTCCTGCCCCAGCGTCCAGGCTGTCAGCAGGTCTAACCTTTGTCCCTTGAACTACATCTCAAGGCTCTACTGCCGGTCACTTAACCACTACTTAACTTATCAACTGACATACGGCTTTCTTCAAGGTTCTGGAGGTGCAGTCGTGTTCTTAATTCTAATAGGGGAAAACAAGATGATAGATAAGCAAGTGTGTCTTGGTGTTACGCACTGCAGAGACTGAGGAAGGGTAGTGGGCCTGGGAGTGACACGAAGGAGCTATCTCGGGTGGTGGTTGGGTAGGGCTTCTCTGATGAGGTGCGTTTGGACAGAGGCTGCGTGAAGATCTGAGGAGCAAGCTGTGAAGACACTGGGTCTTAACAGGAAACACTGCGGGTGGAGGGGACTCTAAGGAGAAGTACGGTGTGCTCGGGAAACAGCGTGGAGGCCAGTGGGGCTGGGGTGGAGGGAGCAGAAGGGAGGCTGGTGGAAGAAGAGGCCGCCATGCATGGGGCCCACACAGCAGGGTCCACAGGCCTCCTGGGGCCCTGGCTCTGCCCTGGCTGTGGGGAGATGAGGTGGGATCAGGCCACTGTCGGCCCTCACCTGGACCACTGCAGTGGTGACCGTCTTTCTCTTTTGCTCTTGGTTGTGTTATTCTCCTGCTTCAAATCCATAGAGTTCCCCAAACTACACAGAAGGTTCTCATTATTTATCTGTCTTATACGTAGTAGTATGTATACATCAATCCCGATCTTGAAATTTTGTAAACATAAGAAAAGTTGAGCAACAATATGTCCAGTGCACACCCATGAAACTGGCCCACGTTCATTAGCTGACGTTTCCCACGGTTGCTCTGATCAGGCCTCATTTTATGTCGCCGCCTCTAGGGCGACTCTTCTTGCTCTTGACGGTTGTTCCAGGCTGGTTCCTGCACAGCCTCAGGGAGTCGAGTCCCTGCGTGTGTGCTTCCTGTGTCTTCCCACCGCCCTCCCCCCGCCCCCCGTCCGCAAGCTCACCTCCCCCAACACCGTCCCCTGGTCAGTGCAGAGCTGTCCCCTCCCCAGCCCCCGTGGATGGTGGCTGATGTGGCGGTGCCTGTTCCTGCAGATGGACACTTCAACCCCGAGGTGGTCAAGTACCGGCAGCTGTGCTTCCGGTCGCAGTACAAGCGCTACCTTAGCTCCCAGCAGCAGTACTTCCACCGGCTGCTGAAGCAGATCCTGGCCTCACGCAGCGTAAGTGACCCCCCTCCCGGGAGCGGCGCGGACACGCACCTGGTGACCTGAAGGGGCGGGCGGGGCAGCAAGGAAAGGCCACAAGGAAGGAAACTGCCCGTCTACGCCCAGCACGGCCAAGTGCACCCTTCCTTTTTAAGGTGCATTTTCAGACATGTCCTCATTTCAGAGATGTTAGGACAGAGGGAAGAAAGGAGACGTCTTAGATTCGATGAAATGTCGTAGCTTCCTACCCAGAGAGGTGGCTTTCAGGTCCATGGTGGGTCGTGCAGGAGAACCAGGTTGCCCTCAGTTTCACGTCTGGCTGCCTGAGGGGAGCCAGGTTTAGTGGCCCCAGGTCTGGACCAGCCTCGGGAGGCCTCGGGGTCAGGTAGTTGTGGCCCTCAGAGGACCTGTAAGTTTCGGTGTGGAAATACTTAGGTATAAGTATAGTACTCTGGTATAAGTACTCATTCTCAGTGGAGTAGCTCTCCAATCAGGGATTTTCCACCATAATCGATACAAGCCCCTTTTATTTGAACGTACTCATCCACGTTCTTTATGATCGGAGGGAGGGAATTGAGCTCGTTGAAGAAGAGAAGGAAGCATGGACCTGGGGGACCAGCCAGGGTAAGCTTCCAGGACCCCGTCCTGTCTGTCCTGTCTGCAGGACCTGCTGGAGATGGCCCGGCGGAGCGGCCCCGCCTTCCCGTCCCGGCAGAAGCGGCCCTGGCCATCGCGGGCGCCCGAGGAGCGGGAGTGGCGCACCCAGCAGCGCTACCTGAAGGTCCTGCGGGAGGTGAAGGAGGAGTGTGGGGACACGGCGCTGTCCTCCGACGAGGAGGGTGTGTGTTTTCGGGCTCCCGGGGCTTGCGTCCATCTCTACCGCTGCTGCTTGTCTGCCTGGAGCCAGTGGGCGCCATTTCCCCACCCCCACGATGAGGAAGCCATGCCTGTGCCCTGTGGTCTGTCTGGGCCAGTGGTGGAGCTCGGAGCCCCTGGTCCTTGGGCCCTGAGACACTTCCGCTGGGTGGCTGTGACTGCAGACCACTTCGCTCTTGGCGCTTGGGTGCCCGCGGGCCTACCGCAGGCTCTCTAGTTCTGCCGGCTGCTCGAGAGGACTGCTTCCCCACAGGAGGGGCGTAGTGACCTGGCCTCCACAGTAACCCACCACTGTGGATGTCTGTCCTCCTGGAAAAGCTGCTTACATGACCTCAGAGCTACAGTCCAGCTGGGAGGGGTGCAGAGGGAGTGCTGGAACCTGGCTTCCCGATTGTTGGCTTAGCCATCTTGAACCCCAATGACCACTTGCCCAGTCTCCCCTGCCGGGGTCCAAGACCATGTTGGATTTACAAGGAAACTTTTCTTTTGAAGATCTCAGCTCATGGCTCCCAAGCTCCCCAGCACGCTCCCCAAGCCCTGCTGTGCCCCTGAGGGTGGTGCCCACGCTCTCCACCACAGACATGAAAACCGCAGGTGAGTGCTGGTCTGGTGCCAGGGCATGGAGGGGTGTTGAGGGGGTGTGGTGAGGGGAGCAGCACTGGCTTCTTCTGCCAGAAAAAGAGCAGTGTTCCTTAGACCTAGGAGGTTTGGAGAACTTTTTGTTTGGCTCTACTTTTTTACAAATAGGCCAGCTTGCATTCTTTACTTGAAAATTTCCCTTAGGAGTTGATCAGCTGGCATTTTGGCCTAAAGAAAGCAGAATCTTAACAATACTAAGGGACAGTTTAATAATAGAACAAGAGAGGTAACCAGAAGCATAACAGTTTCTTGGCATATCCATGGAATTAGAGAATATTCTTTTTTTTTTGAGAATTTTCTTAATTGAATAAGAATTAAAGAAGACTGTGAAGAAATTCAGGAGCAGCTGAGTACGGAGATTATTGTTACTGACCAGGTTACAGAAGAGCTGCAGAGTTGAGTCAGTGACTGTTCCATGTTTTAAGACTATGGTACTTGTAGCACATGAGTCAGAAGGGAAACCCAGAAGTGTCTTACTTATGAATACTAAAGTGGCCAGGAAAATGTGAGTCTGAGCCCTGTGTAAATAAGGACTATCCATGTGGTTCATTCCTTTTCTCCCAGATAAAATAGAGCTGGGGGACAGTGACCTGAAGATAATGTTGAAGAAGCACCACGAGAAGCGGAAATACCAACCAGTAAGATTGGAGGGGGTAGTGGGTAGGTTGTCAGTCTTATCTCCGAGCGGGTGTCCTGAGGACCGTACAGGGAGTCACTACGTCCTCAGTCCCCTTTCCTTGTACTTGTTAGTGGGCAGGAGCAGCATGGAGGCCCAGGAACACCAAAGACGTGAGGAGAAGACAAACACTTTGGCTTCATAAGACGTGCTCACTGTGATGTCTCATCTAGTCTTTAGGGCAGCACTGTTGCGTGAATCATTATGTCCAGTTAGCAGGTCTCAGAGAGGCCAGGGAGCTTGTCTTCTGCCTGATGGCTAGCAAGCAGCAGAGCCTGAACTCCTCCCACATTTTGTGTTTCTGTTCCTCCACACCACCAGATCAAGGTAACGCCAAGCCAGAAAGTGTAGTGGAGGAAGGAAAGGCAGTTCTTCTAAGGTGGAGGGGTGAGATGGGCAAAGTCTCCATGGGAATTAAATCCAGGTTCTGTCTCGTCTTTTCCACTCACAGTGATGTTGGGTGAATCCCTTCATTTCTCTGAGCCACGTTGTCAGTCTTGGTAAAACATAGCACCACTTAACAGTATTACTTGAAGAACATATAAAGAATGCACAGGAGCTTTATGAACTGTAAATGCCACACGTGAAAGGTTCTTCTCCGCCCTGTTAGAAAGAGCAGTAGTTTTTCTCTATGTACTTTTTAAACTCAACACAGTTTCCTCAAGCACACATACCATCTAATTGTGTCTGTTAGGTACACGGGCAAAATCACCAACAGTGTCTAGCTCCTCTCTGGAGCCTTGATAACACATCTCTGAATATCACGTCTAGGATCATCCAGACCTGTTGACAGGGGACTTGACTCTGAATGACATCATGACTCGAGTGAATGCCGGCAGGAAGGGCTCACTAGCAGGTAAGAACATCCTGCAGAGGTGGCCGTCGTCCAACTGGTGTCTGCTTATACAGGCCTCTGCATAACGCAGAAGGAAATGTAGCCACAGCCTCTTCCTTACTGATGATCTTTGTTTCGTTATCACCTCTTATGGATTTGTAGGGGAGAATGGTTATTAAATCAGATCAGCAGATCATTGGCTTTTTAAAGCACTCATTGGGTTTGGTTTTAAAAACAAAACTATGTCTTTATTACTGAGGCTTTTCTTTGATTTGCTAGTGGGCCTTGGGAAAATAATAAGCAGATAAGCTCCCTCATTTCCTGATGTAGAAGTTGCAGTTTTATGACTTATGTTGTTTTTTTCCCCCAGCCCTATATGACTTGGCTGTCCTTAAAAAAAAGGTTAAAGAAAAAGAGGAAAGGAAGAAGAAGAAAATAAAATTGATCAAGTCAGAGGTAGAGGACCTGGCTGAACCCCTGAGCGGTCCTGAAGGGCTCCCACCCCTCTCGCAGGCTCCATCCCCACTGGCCATACCTGCCATCAAGGAAGAGTAAGTGAGCAGAGGGGTTCATGGCTCAGGGCCACCCCTGTGTTGGTGCCTCCTCTGAACCCTGAGTCCCAGGGTCCTGGGGAAAGTGCGTGGTGTGGTCCTTCACTGAACTGTTCTGTGACTGCTAGGAGGCTTGGAGGGCCTACAGCAACTGAGAGTTGTGGGTTTTTGTTTTTTTTTTTGGTGGTCCTTATCTTTTTCTTCCCTTACTAGGCCTCTCGAAGACCTCAAGCCTTGCCTTGGAATCAATGAAATATCTTCCAGCTTCTTCTCTCTTCTGCTGGAGATCCTACTGCTGGAGGGACAGGCTAGTCTTCCTTTGGTAAGAGTTTAGGAAAAGCCAAGGGCACTGCGGTTTCAGGTGGTAGAAATCTTCAGTAGACTGTGGCTTGAGAACTCTGGGCTCTCCCCAGAGATCTGCAGCCAACTTGCTTTGTGAATTGGGCTCACTGGACAGACCCCCCGCTGGCTTGTTCCGGCACAGTCATAGAATTGCCATTGTGTTGAAACAGAATGGAAATCTAACCAGGTCCTGCCTTTACTTTTTACCTCAGCTAGAAGAGCGGGTTTTGGACTGGCAGTCCTCTCCAGCCAGCTCCCTCAATAGCTGGTTCTCTGCGGCCCCCAACTGGGCAGAGTTGGTATTACCAGCCCTGCAGTATCTTGCTGGAGAAAGCCGTGGTAAGGTGCTTTTTTCTGTAGGGTCAGTATCTCCCTCCCTCCCACCCACCCACCTTTGTCCGATTCTCCTATTAGAATGCAGCCTCACTGCTTACATCCATCATGACCCTGCCTGACGCCATGTGGCAGTGGGCTGTGCTGCCCTGATATGCTGTTGACATACAGAAGTGACCTCCCAGCCCAGGGGAGTCAGTGGTTCTGGGTTCAACACTCTCTGGCCTGTGTGGCTTGCTTATGGGCATCCATTTCTTGTAGCTGTGCCGTCCAGCTTCTCTCCGTTGTTGAATTCAAGGAGAAAACCCAGCATTGGAAACTGCTTGGTGAGTACTGCATACCACTGACCTGTCACAGAGGTGCTTTTTCTCTCTTTTTCTCCCCTAAGTTTCTGGTGCCTTCCGGGCAGTGCAGGCCATGAGAATGTTGAGAAGGCCCTGTTAGGCCTTGTTTTGCTCAGTAAGAGGATCCTTCCAGGCCCTTAGGAGCTCTCACGGTCTTAAGTTCATGAACCCCATTGGGTTTTGGCTAAGCTGAAATTGCCCTCTGTCCCGATGCACCCCGGGGCTGCTGAATCGAAATCTGTGGGGGCTTTTACATTAGCACCTGTGTTTGTATCATTCATATCTGTGCCCTTAGTGTAACTTACAGTAACATGATTGTTTTTCTTTCCTAAAATGGGCTTTGTTGTTGAGGATAATGTGTCAGGCAGCCCCAAGTAAGCTGTTTCTACAGGAAAGACTTCTTTTGTTATAAATTTGTAAAGTTCCACCAACTGTGTAAGTTGTAGTAATGTGTACTTGAAATAACTTGGTGATGAGAGGAAGATTCATGTTGATTTCCTGTGGAAATACTCAAACCTCTCTCCACTCTGTCTAGTGGTCTGTGAAGAGAAACACGGAGAGAAGCTTGTGAAGCAGTAGGTTCATTCCTTCCTTACAACGGTGATTCACTTTCTAGGTGTCAGGCAGTGTTAGGTGTTGGGGGTGTAATGGTTTGTGATGTAAACAGTGTGTTCCCCTCTTGGTGGAGCTTAAGACTTGTTTGGGGAACAGGTACTCAAATAGCAAAAGTGCACATTCTGTAAGGGAAAGTGCTGGTAGGGGTAGGTATTTGTAATGACGCATCGGTGTGGTGTGAATGCAGAGTTTGAGACAGCTGTCCTGGGGAAGGTCAATTGAGCAGAGTTCTTCACGATGGTTAGGGACCAGCCCAGCAGTGGGAGGGGAGAAGGCTCCCATGGAGGGAGTGGTGTGGGTCAGTGGGGTGGGGAAGCTTCCTTTTAGGATCACACCAGCCTGCAAAGAGATGATGATAATCTGGACTAGGGTAGGGAGAATGGACGCGCTTGAGAGTTTTAGGTAAAAGCTAGAGAGGTGGTTACGGGCTGTGACGTGAGTGAAGGCAGAGGCTGTCAAGTGCCACTGGTGCTGGACTCGTAACTGGTGAATGGGGCCCGCCATGGGCAGCTGGTGCTGGACTCGTGACTGGTGAATGGGGCCCCCCATGGGCAGCTGGTGCTGGACTCGTAACTGGTGAATGGGGCCCACCATGGGCAGCTGGTGCTGGACTCGTAACTGGTGAATGGGGCCCGCCATGGGCAGCTGGTGCTGGACTCGTAACTGGTGAGTGGGGCCCGCCATGGGCCACTGGTGCTGGACTCGTAACTGGTGAGTGGGGCCCGCCATGGGCAGCTGGTGCTGGACTCGTAACTGGTGAGTGGGGCCCGCCATGGGCCGCTGGTGCTGGACTCGTAACTGGTGAGTGGGGCCCGCCATGGGCGCTGGTGCTGGACTCATGGTGAATGGGGTGGGCCGCTGGTGCTGGACTCGTAACTGGTGAGTGGGGCCCGCCATGGGCCACTGGTGCTGGACTCGTAACTGGTGAGTGGGGCCCGCCATGGGCAGCTGGTGCTGGACTCGTAACTGGTGAATGGGGTCCGCCATGGGCAGCTGGTGCTGGACTTGTAACTGGTGAATGGGGCCCGCTATGGGCAGCTGGGGAGGATGTCAGGCTTGGTGAGGTAAGGAGCACGCGTGTGGTTATGGACGTGCTGCGGCTTGAGCTTCCTTTGAGGTGTTGAGTGGATGGTGGGTTTAGAGTCCAGACCAGAAAGTCAGGGTAGAGAGCTGTGGGCATGTGTGCAGTAAGAGAAGCCAGAGGCATGGGCCCAGTGAGGAGGCCAGAGGGCCTGGGATGAAGCCTTGAGAGACTCCAGGGTGGGAGAGGCAGAGGGGACTCTGGAGGCAGTGACCACAGAGTTGGGAGGAAGCCATGAGGTCTCAGTCAGGAGATGGGGAGTGTTCATTAGCCTCCATGGTTCCTGCAGCTCAGGAAGGTCAAGACGGGGTCTGTGGACATGAAGAAATGGTGATGCTCTTGGAAAAGTGACGCAGGCTGTGGTCAGAGGTGTGCTGAGGCCATGGGTCCACCTGGCATGGGGCTGGGGGTGGCAGGCCAGACCCAACCAGGGAGTAAGTGTCTCGGGCTTGTGGGTCAGATGCATCCGCTGCAGCCGCTCAGCTCTGCCCTGTGCAGGGCAGCCAGAGACATGACACAGGTGAACAGCCACAAAGCTGACCTCTGCGTGCGCTGTGGAGAGCTGCGTGTCCTGGCTGTCAAGGCCCTCTCCTGCAGCTCGCCTCCAGTTAGGGAGACAGCGGATCTGGACCGCACTTTCTACAAGTGTTTGTTGTTGCTGTTATTTATTTAAAAAACTTTTTGTTGGCCGTGCTGCATTGCATGTGGGATCTTCATTCCCTGACGAGGGTTCAGACCAGCACCTCATGCATTGGAATCACGGAGTCTTGAGCACTGGCCTGCCAGGAATGTCCTGGGAAACTTTAAAAAATTCTGATGCCTGGGCCTTCCCCACATCTGTTCTGATTAGTTGGTTTTGGGGAGCCTGAGCCTCAGCATTTTCAAAAGTACCCAGGTAATCCCGCATTACCAGGATTGAGAAACTAGATTAGGCATCTTGAAGATTGCTCTTTCGGAGAATGACAAGATCTAGTTGTGATTGTGGGAGTGCTTGGCTGGGGTTGAGGGAGGCCACCAAGATCAGGTGACTGAGGAGTTAAGGTGCTGGCTAGACAGCCCGTGGGGATGTCCATCAGACACTTGACGTTAATCCCGTCAGGTTTTTAATCCTTTCAAGTCAGTTTCAAGTTAATTTCCACACTTCGTGTTGTCAGATAGCAGTCCAGTTTCATCCTGCGTGTGGAAGTCCTGCGAGGGCTGTTCTGTACACAGGACCATTGCCACAGTCCTGACAGGTTCTTCCTCGGGCATAGGTACAGCCAGGAGGAGGAAGTGGGGTCCTCACGTTGTACCTTTAGATCCCATTGTTGTTATTTTCTGCCTTTTTGTTCCAATAGGCCAGTCCCAAGATAATGAAAAGGAATTAGCTGCACTCTTCCAGCTGTGGTTGGAAACCAAAGACCAGGCCTTCTGTAAGGTATGTTGTGAGAACCTTCTGTACGATATGTTGTTGAAAAACACCAGCTCTCGTCTTGGGCTTCCAGAAGTTAAACAGAATTCTGCAGTCCACTGACCTGTCACTGTTTTCCTTTCTCCAGCAAGAAACTGAGGACAGCTCAGATGCCACAACGCCTGTTCCTCGGGTGTGAGTATAGCAGTACCTGACTGAGGGTGGTGCCCCAGGAAACCCTTGTCTCAGTCCCGCCCTGGTTGCGCTGACACGTCCTTGTACGTTAGAGCCGGAGAGCTTGAGAGAGATTGGGTCCATGGGTCCTTGCCTGCCTCAGCCTCCCGGGGGGGCAGCATGCTCCCAAAGTAGGAGTGTTGCCCCAGGAGTCTGAGTGGCAGGATCCACCTGTAGCTGTGTGCTTTTCCCCAGTCTCCCTTCAGTTCCCTTGGAGAATGGTGGTCTTGGGTGCTGGAGAAGAGGTGATGGACCCGGTAGTTCTAGGCACTGGAGAAGGGGCGATGGATCTGGTGGTTCTGGGTGCAGGAGAAGGGGCGATGGACCTTAGTGGTTCTGGGTGCAGGAGAAAGGGCGATGGACCCTGGTGGCTCTGGGTGCAGGAGAAGGGGCAGTGGACCTGGTGGCTCTGGATGCTGGAAAAGGGGTGATGGACCCTATGGTTCTGGGTGCTGGAGAAGGGGCGATGGACCTGGTGGTACTGGGTGCAGGAGAAGGGGCGATGGACCTGGTGGTTCTGGGTGCAGGAGAAGGGGCGATGGACCTGGTGGTTCTGGGTGTAGGAGAAGGGGCGATGGACCTGGTGGTTCTGGGTGTAGGAGAAGGGGCGATGGACCTGGTGGCTCTGGGTGCTGGAAAAGGGGCGATGGACCCTATGGTTCTGGGTGCAGGAGAAGGGGTGATGGACCTTAGTGGTTCTGGGTGCAGGAGAAGGGGCAATGGGCCTGGTGGTTCTGGGCACTGGAGAAGGCGTAATGGACCCTGGTGGTTCTGGACACTGGAATAGGGGCGATGGGCCTGGTGGTTCTGAACACTGGAATAGGGGCGATGGGCCTGGTGGTTCTGGACGCTGGAGAAGGGGTGATGGGCCTGGTGGTTCTGGGCCCTGGTGGAGGGCAATGGACCCATAGGTTTTTGTGTTCCAGAAGGACTGACTACGTGGTGCGGCCCAGCACGGGGGAGGAGAAGCGAGTTTTTCAGGAGCAGGTGAGAAAAAACTGGAACCCAGTGTAAATCTCTGTGTCTGCGAGACCAGGCGAAGAAGAGATGCTCTGAGCCCAGCATTCTTGGAAGCAGCTCACACTCTTAACCTCACTGTTCCCTTAGTCAGGATTGCTTTTCCGGAGCAGAGATGATGTGAGGAAGGGAACAAGAAACCTTTTGATGGTTTTTTTGCAGATAACAAGACACATTGGCTTCTGGATGACTTTGCTAGTGACTGGCCTTTGGGGGTCGTCCTTTCCCCACTCTGGTCAGCTCAGTGGTCCTAGTGGAATAGCCTGATTCCTCCTTGTTCCAGTCTCTCCAGGCTGACCCCTTACTGCTTGGGGTGGCTGGAGAGAGCCCTCTGACTGACTCAGGAGCTCTGTCCCTTCTCTTGACAGGAGCGCTACCGGTACAGCCAGCCCCACAAGGCCTTCACCTTCCGCATGCACGGCTTCGAGTCCGTGGTGGGGCCCGTGAAGGGTGTGTTCGACAAGGAGACCTCGCTCAACAAGGCGCGGGAGCACTCCCTGCTGCGCTCTGACCGGCCTGCCTACGTCACCATCCTGTCCCTGGGTGCGCCACCACCCCCACCCCCCAGCAAAGGCTGGAGGGTCAGCTCCAGGAAGCTTTGCAGTGGGGACACGGAGGGTGGGCTCCTGCCCAGAGAGTTACAGGGAATCCTTGTTTTCTTTCCGGATTCTGTGCTCAAGTTTACATTCCTTTAGGAATAGTTCAGTTAGCTTAGGTGCCAGAATTTGTTCCTCCAGACTGGGCTTCTTTGAAAGGTGAGACTTTTCACCTTTTTGGTACCATGAGTTGTTGGCAGTCTGGTAACCACTGGACCCCTTCTCAGAATAGGTTTTTAAATGCCCAAAATAAAATGCACAGTTATGAAAGAAACCAGTCATATTGCAAAAATATTCAAGCAGGTTTATGGTGCAGAAATAGGTCTTTACTATGTTAAATGATGTGACATTGCCACAGGTGTTGTGACTCCTCTGATCCCCACGTGGTGATGAGTAGCACTGATACTTTGAGTTCAGCAGCTGTGCTGTGGTGAGAAATCATCTGATTTCTGTTACATATCACAGCACTGCCAGCATGTGGTTGGCAACATATGCCAGCAAAGATTGTGCCAGCCTTGGCTCACAGTGGAAGGAAATGCTGGGTTTCAGTTTAAGTTGTAATTATCTCCTGGACCCCGTAAACTCTCGAGTTCAGGGCCTTCAGCCGTGGCTGAAAGTGTGAGGGGTGTGGTGGAAGCCGCCCCCAGAGGGCCGTGTCCCCCTGCTCCTGGGTCAGCAGCTGAGGGGTGGCTCCCCTAGGAACCCTGCTAACGTGTGCACTTTGCTGTTTCTCGTGTTAGTTCGTGACGCTGCAGCACGGCTGCCCAACGGGGAGGGCACGCGGGCGGAGATCTGTGAGCTGCTCAAGGACTCCCAGTTTCTGGCGCCTGACGTCACCAGCACGCAGGTGTGAGGGGAAGGGCTGCTCGTGTTTTGTTCAGGGGTTGTTTAAAGATGCTTACAAGGGAACACAGAATGTGCGTGCTAAGATACTTTAGTCGTGTCTGACTCTTTGTGACCCCATGGACTATACCCTGCCAGGCTCCTCTGTCCTTGGGGATTCTCCAGGCCAGAATACTGGAGTGGGTTGCCATGCCCTCCTCCAGGGGACCTTCCCAACTCAGGGTTCGAACCTGAACCTGTCTTATGTCTCCTGCGTTGGCAGGTAGGTTCTTTACCACTGGAACCACCTGGGAAGCCCACATGAGGGAATACAGACTGGAATAACAAATTTAATAAAACTGATGAGGAATTTCCTGGCGGTCCAGTGGTTTGGATTCTGAGCTTTCAGTGCCAAGGGCCTGGGTTCAGTCTCTGGTTGGGAAACTAAGATCCCACAAGCTGAGTGGCAAGGCTAAAAAAAAAAATCCCAGAAGAAAGGAGTCTGTCTGGGGAAGGGTGAGCAGAGCTGCCCTGTGACCTTGCTGATGGCGAGGCTTTCCTTCAGCGTCTGCTGAGGGTCCTCAACTCACCGTCTTCAGGGCAACTCCGTCCCCCTGGTCTCCTGGTTTCTTGTTTTGCTGAGTGACAGGTGAGCCACTGGGAGTAGGTTCTGTGTGGGGGCTGTGCCCCGCCCCCCCCACCCCGGGTTTCCTCTGGCGTCTGAGCCGGTGGTTTTCCTTCCCTTGTCCCGGGTCTCAGGTGAACACAGTGGTGAGCGGCGCCCTGGACCGGCTGCATTATGAGAAGGACCCGTGCGTGAAGTATGACATTGGGCGGAAGCTCTGGATCTACCTGCATCGGGACCGCAGCGAGGAGGAGTTTGGTATGTGCCCCGCTAGCCCCGGGCGTCCTGACGTTCTGTCCCGGCCCCACCCTTCTCCTTGGCATTCGCTCAGGACGCCACTGTGCAGGGGTCGGAGCCCTGGCTCTCAGCGAGACCGCCCTCCTTCCTGAGCTCAGCTGCCCACTTGCCCACAGAGCGAATCCACCAAGCCCAAGCAGCTGCGGCCAAAGCCAGGAAAGCCCTCCAGCAGAAGCCCAAGCCCCCGTCCAAGGTGGTGAGTGACCTCGTGGGACGGCGGCAGAGCGGCTGAGCCATCCCTGCCTCTTTGCTCACGCTGCGTGCGTTCCGTCCCGTGTGCGTGCAGAAGTCCAGCAGCAAGGACGGTCCGGTGAAGGTCCTGAGCGGCGGCCCATCTGAGCAGAGCCAGCTGAGCCTCAGCGACTCCAGCATGCCCCCAACCCCGGTCACGCCCGTGACGCCCACCACGCCTGCTCTGCCTGCCACGCCGATCTCCCCACCACCAGTCCCGCCAGTGAACAAGAACGGCCCCACGACAGTCTCGGAGCCGGCCAAGTCTACGTCAGGGTGAGCATTCCGCTTCCTCTCGGGCCTTCTCCTCCAGGCTCCTTCCGCGTGCTGTCCTGAGCTGTGTCTTCTTTCCCCGGGTGCTCCTCGCAGTGTTCTTCTCGTGTCCTCACCAACCATGCCGCAGCTGGGAACCATGCTGTCCCCGGCATCCAGCCAGACCCCGCCGAGTTCTCAGGCTGCTGCCCGTGTCGTGAGCCACTCGGGCTCAGCTGGGCTCCCCCAGGTGCGGGTGGTGGCCCCGCCCAGCCTTCCCGCCGTGACGCAGCCAGCAGGGCCAGCCCCGCCACTTCCACCGATGCCCGCGGGAACGCAGATCCGCATGCCGGCCACTGGCGCGCAGGCCAAAGGTGGGCCACAGGTAAGAGGGACGGGCTGCACATGTGGGCTCATGAATCTGGTGGGCAGTCTGGGTTGGGACCCAGGACCTGGGTCACTGCTGCTGCTGATGGCATTTATCACAACAGCTCAGTTAATGCCTAGGGCCCAGTGACCGAGTTATGAGTTGTGTTTGCACGTCGGGAGTCAGAACTATGGGAAGTTTAGTGAGGTACCCCAGGTTGTGACATCAGGAACCTGGTGGATGAAGGTGGGATGTGAATGAGGCCCATGAGTGTTGGTGTCAGGCTCTTTCTGTCGTGACTCTAATCTTCTCTAGGCCACTGATCGTGGGGCTGTAGACAAGAGTCTCCTGCCTCAGGCCCCTGTGCTGTAAAGGGGTATGGTGTTTCCCCTCTCTTTGCATGGTTAAAGTGAGATGTTAGATATGAAAGTGTTTCTGAAAGTTAAGCTGTTCTACCAGCATGTCAGAGCTCCACACTGTCCATTTCAGGGGGTAGTGAGTGCTCGGTACTATAAGCTTAGAAACCCTTCTATGGGAATGCGTCTTGGGTGGTGACAGCTAGAGACTTTCTGGGTTCCGGTCTGCGGCTTCCTGTCTAAACTCTCGGCCTCCTGCCCGGAACTAGACAGTCATGGCCACTGTTCCAGTCAAAGCGCAGACAGCGACGGCCACCGTGCAGCGGCCGGGACCCGGGTCGGCGGGGCTCACAGTGACAAGTCTCCCCGCGGCGGCCAAGCCCACGAGCAAGCCTGCCACCAGCTCTCCTGGGGGCCCCACTCCCAGCACCCCCACGGCAGCTGTTCTTCAGAGCGTCGCAGGACAGAACATTATCAAGCAGGTACATGAAGCCTCTCTGCGCGGGTCTGAGTACGTTGTCCAGAATCAGAGGACAGTTGGAGACCTTAGTGGTTTGTGACCTCTGATTCTGAGTTCATTTCTATTCAAGTGTGAGTTTCCAGCAAGGGCAGTGCAAGCTTGGGAGACGCTGGAAAGGGTTTTTTTGTTTCTCTCCATGTAATTCAGGATTTAGTAGCTGAGTCCTTGGATTTGGAGTCAACTTTTCACGGATGTGCTTATCTAAAACCCTGTAGAACGGATGGACAGGTGGTGTTGGCATTTCATTTTCCACTTGTGGAAACGGAACGTGTGTGTCTGTGCTTTCATAGCAGTGTGTGCGCGAAGATAACCGTGGAGCTGCAGGGACTGTTTGGGCAGAATCGCCCCGACTGCTGAGAGCAGGGCCTGGGTGGTGCTGAACGTGCTGTAGATGCTGAGTGCTGTCGTTCTCCTGACACCGCAGGGCAGCCACTTTGATTATTCCCATTTTACTGTGAAGAAACGGAACTACTAATGATGAAGCAAAGTTATTTCTTCGTCAAACGAAGGTTTCTTGAGTGCCCTCTGTGTGCCGGGCACTGCAGGGTGTGGGGTCAAGGGGTGAATCACATGGACCAGGTCCCTGCTGTCCCGAGGCTTGTAGTGTCACATGTCACAGCTCTGGGGGACAGGCACGTACTTCCGGGGTGAATTCCAAAAGGCCGTGACAGTCGGTCAGCGGGAAGGGCGGGGGTCAAGGGTGATGGGCAGAGGTGGCGGCTGATGAGAGAAGGCCTGTCTGGGGAGGGGGCTCATGAGCAAGGTGAGCGAAGCTGGAGGGCACACGCCGTGCTGTGCTTTCCAGGCCCAGCCTCCCAGGTGTGGGAATGCCACGTGAAGAGGCCTCCATCAGGAGTGTGTGGGGAACAGCAGGAAAGCAGCTGGACGCTCCTGAGCACATGCGAAGGTGTTAGAAGGCGAGGCTGCCAGCAGCTAGCTCAGACTTCGCCTTTAATTTAGATGTGACGGGAGCCGTGGAAAGACTGTGGGCTGGGATGACTTGACCTAGTTTACGCTTACAGAGATTCCTGTTTGGGAAGGGAGCTGGGAGGGGTGTTCAGGTGGAAGAGAACATAGGTCACTGTGGCCGGTTCATGTTGATGTACAGACCAGCATAATACTGTAAAGCAATTTTCTTTCAATTAACGATACATAAATTAAAAAGAAACCCCTGCTTGTGCACCGTGGACACTGGAGCCAAGAGCAGAAGCAGGGAAGCCACGTGGGAGTGGGTAGCAGCCGTGTAGCTCCAGCATTAGGCGTGTGTAGAGGCCTGAGAAGTGAGCACTCAGTGGACAGGGGTAGTGAGTGAGCTTGACCGGCACACTGGGTCATGGATTTTGGGGAACGGGTTCACGATAGAATGTGAGGCAAGGCAGGGGAGACGGTGATAGATAGCCTTGCTTTTGCTGAGGGCGGAGACCTAGGCTGCAGGGGGATGTGGAGTGAGGCAGGGGTGGGCATGCTTTAGGGTGGGGGCGGCACTGTGACACTCAGTGGTCCGGCAGAGGTGGGGGTTGGCTCACTAGACACAGTTCTTCGGCTAGGAGGGTCGTACCTGTTGCATGTGGATGTTGGCTCTAGGTAAGTAGGCGTTGGTGTGAAAACCAGTCTGGTCCCAGGGTGCAGCCCTTCAGCACCGAGTGTGGTGCTGCCTCAAAGTGGAGGTTGGCTCAGCCATAATTAGATGTTTTTGAGACAGTAGGAGAAATGTGAGTGTGTCTTATAATATTTACCAGGTGGTTATTAGGTAAGAATAGATAGTTACTTTTAAATTTGGTCCTGGGCTATTTTATGTGAAGGTCTGGAGCAGCCTTGGATACCCAGGGACAAGTGTTGATGAGCAAAATGATGTTTATTGGTTTACTTTAAAATATTCCGACTCCTCCCTCCCTCCACCCGGGCCCTTGAAGAGTGGGGAAAAATAGATATTCCTGGCCACGTGGTGACTTCTGAAGCTGGTGGTATGTGAATTTGTTAGGCTGTTCTCTACTTTGGTGACCGTCCTCCATTTTTCAAAGTAAAAAGTTAGGAAAGTACAGGAAACATACATCTCTTGCAATGGAGGTTCCCTGGCTTTCCCCTGAAACCCGTTGAGCCCGGAGAACATCTGTGTCAGTGCTCTTCTTTCCTTGCAGGTGGCAATCACTGGGCAGCTTGGCGTGAAGCCCCAGACGGGCAGCAGCGTCCCCCTCGCAGCCACCAACTTCCGGATCCAGGGCAAGGACGTGCTGCGTCTGCCACCCTCCTCCATCACCACGGACGCCAAGGGCCAGACGGTGCTGCGCATCACCCCAGACATGATGGCCACACTGGCCAAGTCCCAGGTCACCACAGTCAAACTGACCCAGGACCTCTTTGGGACGGGCGCCGGTACCACGGGCAAAGGCATCTCGGCGACCCTCCACGTCACATCCAACCCCGTTCATGCCACTGACAGCCCTGCCAAGGCCGGTGTGGCCACTGCCCCATCGTCCACTCCAACAGGGACCACTGTGGTCAAAGTGACTCCTGATCTCAAGCCAGCGCGTTTGATGCCAGCGCTCGGCGTGAGCGTGGCCGACCAGAAGGGGAAAAACACGGTGGCCTCATCGGAAGCGAAACCAGCTGCCACCATTCGCATCGTGCAGGGCCTGGGGGTGATGCCCCCCACAGCAGGCCAGACCATCACGGTCGCAGCCCACACCAAGCAAGGGCCCTCAGTGGCTGGTGGGTCTGGAACTGTTCATACGTCGGCCGTGTCTATGCCCAGCGTGAACGCTGCCGTGTCCAAGACCGTGGCTGTGGCTTCTGGGGCGGCCAGTGCCCCCATCAGCATCGGGACCGGAGCCCCTGCCGTGCGGCAGGTCCCAGTCAGCACCGCGGTTGTCTCCACGTCCCAGGCCGTGAGTAACTTCAGGGGTGTAGGCTGGAAGCCCAGTCTGTCTCCTCTTTTGACCCAGACAGGCTTATTCACTGTGTGACTCTTGTTTAGTTCTGAAACACGTTACGAAAGTGTGGCACGGGCGGTAGTTCTCATAACATTAAAGCAGCGCAGAGGTGCGTGGAGTAGATGCGAGCTTGCTCTTCCCACCCTCTGGTTCCCCTCTCGTGAGGCTCGTCACTAGTGGTGTTTTGCCGTTTATCCTCCAAGTCCTTTTTCTGAGCATTTTCATACATATGCACGAAATTTTAAGGTTCCTATGAGAAACCTCGGTCTATATACTGTTCTGTGATTTGCTTTGTTCATTTAAAAGTACGTCGTGGGGGTTGTTCCAGATTGTACGCTGAGACTGTGCCCTTTTAGTGAGATCGCTGTCCCTTGTTAACACCCGGCGCTACGGGGCCTGTTTGTTGTGTGAACACGGGACAGTGTTTCAGGAGTGGGCCGGGGAGGTACGCATCAAACGTTCGACACTCCCGCTGTGTTCAGAGAAAGACCACACCAGCCTACGCTGCGTCAGCTAGCCTTCTGTTTCCCTTACCCCTTAACCAGCACGTGAGAGCCTGTTCTGTAAATCACTATGTCCCTGTCTTACTGGGGTTCTTTTTCTCTTTTCCTGGTTTTTGGTGGGGTGGGTATCCCTTTGTTGGGGGAGGTTGGTGAGGGCTCTCCAGGGGTGAATGGGATATTTGCCATTGTTTTTCTGGGGTGTTTTTCTGGTATTTTCATGTTGTATGAGCTCGTACCAACCTTTATATTTTTCCCATATTAGTTCTTTTATGTGTAGAAAATATTTTCTTTCAGTCTGTCATTTTTTAACCTTGCATGTGAAGCCTTTTTGCTCTGCAGGTATTTTATCTGATTAGATCATCAGCATTTTCTGGTTCCTAGGTTTCACCGCCTTATGCCTCAGCCCAGGGTTATGAAGATGTCGGCTCTTGTTTTCATAAAATATTTTTAGAGTTTAAAAAAAGTATAATGGATAAATCCACTTGAAATGTATTTCTGTGAATGTCGTGTCTGAATAAGCT
The DNA here is from genome assembly GCF_027580195.1 of Bos mutus. Classification (NCBI taxonomy): domain Eukaryota; kingdom Metazoa; phylum Chordata; class Mammalia; order Artiodactyla; family Bovidae; genus Bos; species Bos mutus. The sequence continues at coordinate 36,309,936 of NC_091645.1, forward strand.
CCTCCTTCATTTTTCACATTATTCCAGCATCGTTGCGTAGTATGTCTCTTCCCAACTAATTTGAGATACTGCCCTTATCGTAAACCAGATTCCTGTATCAACAGGTATGTTTTGGGGAGCAGGTGTTTATTCTTTAGCCTCTGGGTAGGGGGCATTGTTCTGTATGGCAGGTGCATCTGGACAGTACAGAGCGCAGTCTGACTTCTCTAAGTAAGCCGTATAGTAAAACCTCATCGATTAGGATAAAAGCTAGAGTGATGGGGAGAGCAGGACCAACACGGTAGGAAAGCCAGGCACCCAGCCCTAAAGTGCAGCCTGGCTTTAAAGGAGGTGTTTGTTGAGGTTCTCACATCAGAGAATTAAGGCAACGAAGAAACGGCGCTCACTTGATCCACTTTTCTCTTGAATCCTGACACAGGTGTGTCCCGCGGCATCCAGCTTGTGGCCATCAGTCGGGGTGACTGTAAGGAGAGAGCTCCGGGTGGGGCAGGCAGGTTGAGGGGTGGTGCCTAGGCAGCTGTTGCCTTGCTCACAGAGGGACGCACCGTCGGTGGGTGCTGCTCTGAAATCTCCCCAGCGCCGGGTTCTTAGCACAGCCGTGCAGCCCTCAGTCGATTCCCTGAAGGCACCACCTGGCTGCGTCCTCTGGCCTGCTGGCACCATTCAGTGCTTTCTCTGGGGCTATAGTTGACTCATTTGGAGATCAGTGTCCGGCCCGGGGGACAGGTTTCCTCCCGAGTGCCTGGCTGCTGTAGAACCAGTTTGCCTGTAGGAAATATTGATTCCTTTTCTTTGCATCTTGTTGACTGCTCCTCTTGAGTTATTTTTTTCAAGTCAGGTTTACACAAGATTTTACCGTGTATAAATTTTATCAACCAAAGGTTAAAACCAGGCCACCTAAAAACTGGTGGCTGTAGTGACCTACCCCAACCATCCTGAAGTCCCAGACACGCCAGGCATCTCCAGCTCCCTTTGCACTCCTTCCCCACATTTAACTGTGAGGTGCACTTCTCTCTTGGGTGAGTTTAGTATTAGTGTCCCCAGCTCACCTCTCTCATCTCTGGGAGGAACAGTACCCGGGAATGTGCCCTGCTGTGTGCTCCCCTGCTCTGCACCTAACCATGACAACTCCTGATCGCCTCTGTCCCGGCTCGGGTCCTCCGCCTGGCTGCCTTGTGCCAAGTGTCGGGGTGCTGGATGAGTGAGAGCCTTCCCTCTGGGACCCAGCCTCTACTGCCATGAAGGGAACACACGCTTTCCTTTATGGCTCGGGCGCACGTTTTATCCTGATGCCGGCAGGTGCCCTCGGCTGCTTTGATTCAGCAGGAAGGAGGAGGCTCACAGACAGATGACCCCTTGGTAGAACACATGAGCCCTTACCTGGACCCCAGCTATAGGAGCATTGGGCCCTACAGAGGACTCCTTGGCTCCGGCGGCCCCTGGGTGACGCTGCACGGTGGTCCTTGCCTCCTCCTTCTCATAAACCTGATTCTGTTTCTCTGTAGGGTAAGCTGCCTACACGGATCACAGTTCCGCTGTCTGTCATCAGCCAGCCCATGAAGGGCAAGAGTGTGGTCACAGCCCCCATCATCAAAGGCAACCTGGGTGCCAAGTAAGTGCTGTGGCGGGTGGGGGAGGCAGTGCTGGGGGCTCCTGGACACGAGGGCACGGGGAAGGCGGCTGGTTCCTGGGCTCCTTCATTGTGCTTGACGGTGTCTCGAGCACCTCAGGTTGTTTCAGGTGCTGGGGATAAAGTGAGGTCAGTGCTACCAACAGGCTCACGCTGTAGGAACAGTGAACTAACCTCGTCTATGGGGTGGTAGTGCATGCTCTGGGGACAGAGCAAGGGACCGACAGGAGGCACTGGGTGGAGTGGGCGGTGACCGGCGTGCTGTTAGGGAAGCCTCCCCGCGAAGTCAGGCCCTGGGGTGTGATGGTGCAGAGAACGAGGGCCTCCCTGGGTCCAGAGCTTTGTGGCTCTGACTTGACGAGAGTGAAGGTGAAGACAGGAGTCTGGGTCTCTGGGCAACTGCCCTGGGGCCGGGTTTGTGGCTGGGAGCACACACCTCCTGGCACCCATCCTGACCCCGGCCGGTCACCAAGTAGACACAGAGCCTTTTCATCCAGAGCACCAGGGGCCTTTGTCTGACACGGGAGTGTGGCAGCTGGAAGAAGGGGGGGATCTCTGGCTGGTGTCCCGTCAGTCCAGTGCTGGGGTCCCCTGGCCCGGGCTTGGCCTCACGCCTCTCCCCCACAGCCTCGGCGGGCTGGGCCGCAACATCATCCTCACCACCATGCCGGCGGGTGCGAAGCTCATCGCTGGCAACAAGCCAGTCAGCTTCCTCACGGCCCAGCAGCTGCAGCAGCTCCAACAGCAGGGTCAGGCCACGCAGGTGAGGCCCAGTGCCCTCTCAGGGCTCGGGCTACTCCCTTCCCTGTGCGCTCGTCCTCACTGCAGGCCGCTGGCCATCTGCCCACCAGACGCTCTTTCTGTGCACAGGTGCGCATCCAGACAGTCCCCGCATCCCACCTTCAGCAGGGAACAGCCTCCGGTTCCTCCAAGGCCGTCTCCACCGTCGTCGTGACCACGGCCCCATCTCCTAAGCAGGCACCCGAGCAGCAGTGATTCTCAGGGAGGAAGACATTCAGTGGCCGGATGCCACGCCAGTCGGCCTTCAGGCTGGGAGGGCAGGAGCGCGGGTGGCTGCCTCACCCACCTCTGCCGGGCGGGGTGGGTGTCTGTCTGAGGAAGGCCAGCGGTGCGACGCTGGCTGCCCAGCTGCACTCCGCGGGGAGTGGGCTGCACCAGGTGTGCTGCGCCCCCGAGCTCTGTCCTGTCTGGTCCAGGAGAAGTGTCTCTGGTGGGGGTGTGTGAACTCACTGTGGTCACATGAGCCCAGCTATCCCAAGAGGAGACACTGGGACGGGCTGATGTCACAGATGTGTGGATGGTGAGTGAGACTCATTCTGTGCAGGGGTTGTGTTTACCCTGGTCTTGTCTGTGATTGGTGGTCTGGGTCGGTGTTCTGTGTCCAGATGTTTTTATGTAACATTTTTTGAAAAAACCTGTTGTACATCTCTATCAAGGAGAAACCTGGGCTTAGACATGCCCCCACCCCCAAAAAAACGCATATTAAGTTGCTTCAGTAGTGTCCAACTCTTTGCAGTCCTATGGACTGCAGCAAGCCCAGGCTCCTCTATCCATGGAATTCCCAGGCAAGAATACTGGAGTGGGTTGCCGTTTCCTTTTCCAGGGGATCTTCCTGACCCAGGGATCGAACCCAGGTCTCCTGCATTGCAGGCATATTTACTTAATTTTTTGACGAGAGTGAAAGAACAGCAAGATCCCTAGTAAGTTAGTGGCTGACTTGATGGCTGCATGCTAGCAGAGTGGCCATGAGGTGGGGGAGAGACGTGGGCATTGAGGTCATGTGGGGTCCCAGAAGTGGAATTAGTGTGGCAGCTCTGCTTAAAGACGGGCAGTCAGGATCTTGACCGCGGTCCACCCTTCACCTGCTGACTCTGTCCACCTTGTCGAGCCTGTCTACATGTACGTCCAGAGCCACTGGACAGAGTAGGCAGAAGCCAGGACACATAACTGCTTTCACAGCACAAGTTTTATTGTGGTTCAGAGATGATATGTTTTGCTTTGCTCCAGAGCAAGAGTCAGCAAACCCGATTTTGTAAATAAAGTTTTACTGGAACATAGCCCACACCCATTCACTTAGGTATGGTCTGTGGCTGCGTCCAGTTAGAAGGCAGAACTCAGTAGTTGTCACAGGGACTGCACAGCTTCAAGTACAAAAAACTTCCTACCTGACCCACTGAGTAGAACTTTGCTGCTTCTGCACCAGAATATGGTGGGGCTGGGGGGTATGTGGCCACAGCTGCCTCGTGGGTCTGGGTTTATTGTCATTAGCTCCTGGGTGTTCACGGTTCTCAGTCTCCACTGAGCCATGGGCAGAGCTCAGAATGTGGTTTTAAAATGTAATTAAAAGCACTGGTTGTCAACAATGTGTGCCTCTCATATTGGAGTGGGTGTTGGGTAGTAAAGCTTTTCTGCAGCCATGGGGCTTTCCTGTCTCTCAGGAAAGTATCCAGGTTATTAAGAATGTTTTCCTCACCCATGAAAGTTGAGTGACATTCTTTGATGGAGTCAGGGTGAGGAAGTGGAGTTGGAGGGCAGTATCAGGCAAGTTGCAGTGGTGCAGAGAAAGTTAGAGCAGCTCACTGGACACAAAGACATTTGATTCCTAAAGCAGATCTGTGAGATAGGCGTGGTCATTCCTCTTTTAACTGAGAGAACCCGCGTCTGAGTTGAGGTTAGAACCAAGACGTGAGTGCAGTCTTCTGGTTGTAGGTCAAGTGCTCTCTTTGCTACCTTCCTGCAGGGAAGTGACATGTCCTGATGAGACCTGGTGGCCGCCCTGAGCCGGGAGGGGTGGACCTGGGGGCCAGATTGCAGGGGTGAATGGGTGGGGCGGGATGGAGCTCTTGATGGGTGGTTGAGGGCTAGCACGGAGAGGAGATTGGTGACGGGTGGTTGAGGGCTGGCGCAGAGTGGAGGTTGGTGATGGGGAGAGGTGGAGCCTGCAGGGAGGGAAAACAGCCTTTGAGCTGAGTGGAGGAGGGTGCGTCTGCACAGTGTCACTCCCTGCAGCATGTTGCACATGGAAACCCTGGGTCCTGGTTTCTGGGTGAGAAAGAGGCAGTAATTTGAGGAATCCTGGCTCTGATATTTATTGCCGGTTAAAATAAACCCCTTTTGAATTTACTTAACAAGTGATTTAATGATGTTTCCAGCCTCAACCCTCACCCCCACTTTATTTGCTAAAGTCACCTGACTCTGACCGTCTCCCTGGTGCCCACAGACATTTACATCCTAGCAGACAGGTTTTTTTCAGAACCCTGGTAATGTGTGACCTGGTGCTACCTGCCCAGCCTGTCTGTGGGTCCCCAGGGTGGCAGCCCCTCCACCCCCCAGGCTGCTCGAGTGCCACTGCCAGCACAGGCACCAGCTGTGGCTGCTTCCGGGCAGACCTCAGGGGTCTTACAGAAACATGGGAACTATTGTGGGGGTTTGGGGGGAACAAATTCAGAAGAATTTGGTTCAGAGGCTGGTGTAAGTATTCAGACCACGTATCAGACTGGATTTGGTGCAGGGCATCATGATGGGTTTGTACGTCATCACACACACCTCCCTGAAGGTGTCTCAACCTGTGCTGTGCAGGGGGCGTGAAAACAAGTTTTAACATTTGTGTCTGACCCTCAACACCTCGATCCCTCACTTTGGAGAAAATGCTGCAATTCCCTAAAGTGTTTTGTCCCCTCCTGGTGAAAGGAAGACTGGGACTAGGTTCTTCCTTCTCACCTCCAGTCCCTGAGGAAAGAACATGTTTACATTAATTACCAGTAATAGAACTTGGTTCATTCAGGACTTGCCCAGTGAACGTTTGGGCTCGTACTTAGCAGGCAGACCAAAGTGATTCCTGAAAGGGGACCCACAGGTTCTTTTCTCAGAATTCAATCAGTGTAGCTCGTTCTTAATCCCAGAGGTGTGACTTCAGCCCTGAGCTGCTGGCTCACCCTGGGAGGTTCGTTGCCTGTCACATAAGTAGAGCATTCCTTCCACAGAGCATCCGGCTTCACATAAATGACCTCTGCTGGCTTGGTGTGCAGTGTGGAGGGTGCAGGACAGAGGAGCTGGCCTCTAAGTCTTGCTGAGGACTGGCTTAGGGACTTAGTGACTTTGTGGCTTCAGGCTACTCCTGTTCCGTGAAGGGCCCCATGTTCTTGAGTGCAGGCAGTTGTGAGAACCTCACGAGACTGAGTGCATTTCAAGGTCTGGGAAATCCTGTACGAATGAGTGGCACTCTGGGTCCACACGGCCTTTCACATCTGTCCTAACCCACTCTTACAGAGCCTGATTAACTCCACATTTCCTTCACTGGAGAGTTCGTACCTGGATTCTCACTGCCTTGGATGTGCTTTTCTATAGGGCACCCCCACCCGCCTTCTTCTCCCCTCCGTGTCCTGGGGACACCAGTCACCCTGCATGGAACTGCTTATGGCGCTCCCTTTAGGCTGAATTCCATGCTGGACACATATTTTATAATCCTTAACAACCATTGCTGTACTGGTGCAAAGTAAATCTTTAATAAGTATTTGTTGAAGGAAGTTTAAAAAAGAACAAAAGATCCAGAACTAAGACTTGCATATCCAGAGTTTGTTACTCATTCAAGATTCACATTCTTTGCAGGATTTGCAGGATTCTTATCCTTGGCTTTCAGCTATATTTAAATTCAAAGCCTCCCTTGACCTGAGATTTTTCTCTGCCTCATTATGGAGCTCTCTCAGAACCCTGTCATTAGGTACTTCTGAGGAATAAGAACATCTGAGTTCAGTCCTAAGCCGGACCAGACTGGCTTCCTGGTTAAGTACAAAGTCACTTTGGCCCAACTTCATTGTTTATCAGCAGTGAGTGGTATTGCAGTCCTGTGGAGTATTAGGATTAGTTAGGAAATGCTTAACAAGTAATACCTAAAGTACCAAAGCTTGTGGATTATTTTACTTAGAAAAATTAGAATTCTCTCTCTAAAGGTTCTATCATTGAATTGATTTCTGATAGGAAAGTACCTGCCGCATTTGAGAGAAACGGTGCTAAATTATCAAAACAGTAAATTCTTCTGGATTTGTATCCTGAATTCATCCGGGTGGTCACTTCCTGTTCTGAAACTTTCAGTCTGATTTCTCCTTATTCTGAGACGTACATGAAGGTTGACTTCATTTTTCTCGACAGGATAGCACACCCATACAGACCTTAGTTGGTTAAGCAAGATGGTGGGACCCTGGGAGCAGATCACGGTGAGGGCGGCGGTGGAGGCAGGGAGCCGGCCCGCTGATTGCTGGCTGAGCACCTTTAGGACACACCACCCTCCACTGCTGACTGGGAGCTGCCCCTACTCCTCATCTGAGCCACTCAGGAGGGCCTTCCGGTATGTGTGATCCGACCTCAGCTTCTGAATCCCAATGACTTCCCTGTCTTCCGGCCTCTTCACCCGCGTCAAGAAGCTGTAACGGGGACAGCAAGGGCAGATGGGTGAGCCCCCAAGTTGACTTACTCCCTCACCCAGGGGTGCAGAGGCATTCACCAGCTCTCAGAGCATTCTTTCTCTTTCATATACTACCTTTCTGACCACATAGACAGGACTCTGGTAGATGAAGGGCCTCAGGGTCAGTAGTACTTACAGGTTAGTGTTGTAATTGAGACTGGACGTAGGTCTCCCCCGACCCCCAGTTTATCATTTCACAGACCGTGCAGTAGAACTAAAAGGAACCACAGCCTGCTTGCCTGCTGTTTAATGTGTGTGCAGCTCTCTGGGTGAAGCATCTGTGCATTGGGTAGGGAAATCAGGAACCAGGAGAGAACGAGGCATCTCTGACAACACAGAACTGGTAGGATCAGGTGCATGGTGGTTAGACTTGGGCTCTGCCGTTTACTCCTGGGGTGACCTTGGCCCAGTTACCCACTCTTGCAAAGCCTTGGTTTCCCCAGCTACAAACATGACGTGCATCCTTCACAGGGGAAGCGTGAAGCCAGGGGATTTATATACTAAGTGTAACCACAGTGCCAGGGCACAGGCAGTGCCTGGCACTCAGAGCTGCTCTCATGACCTGGAGACCAGTGCTGTAGTGAACACCTGCTGTTGTGTCTCACCTGAGAGTCACGTGTGCCTGGATCCAGCGCTTAGGTGATGGGCTCCGAGTAAACCAGGACAGAGTCCTGATGCAGAGCTACTCCTGTCAAACCTCTGGCCTGAAACCCACCAGAACTGCCTTCAAAAGCTGGGTCTGTCGGATCTCTGTGACCAGACAGGTCCTTTGTTTTCTCAGATTTCATCACCCTCGTGTGCAGGCACAGAGTACCTTGCACAGAAGTAGGTATATGCCTGGTCCTCATCAAGTGGTGGGTGTTTGCACTGCTCAGTTAGGAGAGGTGGTCACTGGAGGTAAGAAAAGTGTGGGGTGATACATTTCCAGGACAGGGCTGGTTAGGAGGACACATGTGACACGAGTTGCCTCCTCTAGGACCTACCAGTAAACCAGCGAGTAGCTGGCAGCCAAGATGCAGAGTGCGGCCAGGTAGTGCCAGCAGAAGCACATGGTGACGAACATGATGTTGTCGTGACTGTTCTGGTCCCATTCAGGGCCTCCAAAAGGCGGGAACAGCACAAACCCAATCTGGTGGATAAAACAGGGGAGCCAGCCTTGCCGTTAGTTGGGCCCACGAAGCCCCCAAGCCCGCCAGAGTGTTTGCAGTTACTCAAACAGCTCACACCCCACCCCTCTGCTTGTGTCGAGCAGCCTCTGTGCAGGGAATTGCTCTCAGTTAGCTCTGGGTTCAGTGTGGCCTTGCTTAAAGTTTCAGGGCCCACGTTGCAGATGAGCAGTTTAGCAAGGAGAGTCTGATGACGGTTAGCAGCTCTGCTGGGAAGGTCGGTCAGGGACAACCTCAGCCTGCTCGCTTGTTTGTGCATCAGCAGGTTGTGGCTGGCTAAGGTCACACAGGTCATGGGCGGCAGAGAAGCGGGCCCCGAGCCCCTTTGCGTGGTGCGTCAGTGCTGCCCCTCCCGGCCTGCTCAGCACACCTGCTTCATCCTGCCTCGCACCAGGTGAGGGGCATGGGTTTACCTGCCAGAACCAGGTGCCCTGCAGGAGGAGGAGGCTGGTGCGGAAGAGTTCCAGCACGATGTTGTCCCGAAGGACTACTTCCACGGCGAGGCTGAGGGCGCCTCCAAATACAGTGTACAGCAGCAGGGAGTGGATGTGCTGGTCCAGCGGCGGCCGGTCTCGCACGTGGTAATAGAAGAGGAAGCCTGCGTGGAGCAGAGACCGTCAGGCCCAAGCGGCCCCTCCTGGCCTCAGCCTCGTTGGGAAACGTCTGCGTGAAAGCTGGACCTTCTAGCACTCAGGAAGCCAGTTCACGTAACGCTCGGGGGCAACTCTGATGCGGGGGTCGTGTGTGTAAGTGTGTAAGCAGCACAGGATGAATCTTAGCATCTCTTCACCGAGATGGTAGGGTACAACACAGGACAGTGAGACGTTGCCGATGTGTGACAAGTCGTGTGTGTATACCTGAAATTCAGTTTTACCCTCGTTCAGCCTTTATTCAGTTCTTCCTGCAGTACAGAAGCAGATGACGGGGTTGGATCACGACATGCTTGCACTTTCCCAGTTAACATGAGTTACACTAGGAACTGTGTCCTGGCTGCTGGTGGGCCTTCTGATGGAGCCAGACAGTAACTGCGCTGCATCAGGGTGAGGTGCAGAGCCCTTCTCCCCTAACCAGAGGGTTACCTCCTTGCCTGATGGTGTGTGGAGGAGCCGCACAGGCGGGCAGGAGGAGTCTGTGCCCAGTGTGCTAAGTTACTCAGTCATGTCCAACTCTGCGACCCCATGGACTGTAGCCTGCCAGGCTCCTCTGTCCATGGGATTCTCCAGGCAAGAATACTGGAGTGGGTTGTCATTCCCTTCTCCAGGGGATCTTCCTGACCCAGGGATTGAACCTGTGTCCTTTGCATCTCCTGCATTACCCGCCCGGTTCTTTACCACTGACACCACCTGACTTCGGCTAAAAATCCCATACTTTCCTGTACTGCTTTATGGAGTCTCTCATCTGTACCATCCAGGGCACAGGATCAGGTCCTGTGTAGGGTTTTCAAGTTCAGAGAGTGGGATTTTCTGGGGAAAGTAACTAAGTTTGCAATATTTCTGATCTGTTGTGCTCCAGTCCCTTTAAATCTCCATCCATACCACCTTGTTACCTTCATTGAAGGCAGCCAGAGCCATAACCAGTCTGTCCAGCCCCAGGGGGACGTGGGTGATGAGATAGGTCAGCATGTCCATGATGCCTGAGACTGCAAAGAACAGGTACATGGTGCTGTGCTGCCAGTTCATGAGTTTTACCCAGTGGTCCTCGTGGTACAGGTGGAGGTGGGGCCCGTCAGGAACAAACTGCTCTACCAGGATCCCTGCAGGGAAACGAGAATGGAGGTCAGGGACTGGAGAACCGCTCCAGGACCAACAGACGGCCGAGTGACCCCCAGGGACAGGTGGGGATGGCCACGGCCCTGTGGACCCACATCACTGCCTCGGATGCCACTGTTTCCATGAAAGGTATTTGCCAAGGAATCTGCAGACACATTCCTGTGTTGTTCCTTAGAGGGACAAAGAGCAATAGGAATGCAGCCACACAACTGTGGTCCGTGGGGTCACAAAAGGGTCAGATACAACTTAGCAACTAGACAACCAACAGCAAAGGCGGTATCGACCATCAGCCTACCAAAGCTTGATACCCAGTGGATGCGGTGGTAGGATAGTTAGTGCCCAACTGAAAATTCTCCGTTACCCCTACCGGTGGAGACAGTTGTTTCACGGGGGCCAGGAGATGGTTTGCGTGTTCTGGGTTTGATGAGAATTCCCTGAGTCAGATGACCCCCAACCTTACCGATGACTGCAAATAAAGTTCTGATTGCGGCTTCGATGATCTCGAGACGCTGGTAATGATGGGTCAGTTGGTTGCTCTTCTCCTTTTGATAAAAGTACTTCAGTGGGTGTTTTAGCGACCACCACAGTCCAACTATCAAGAAGAAGCTCCCGGGGAGCGCGTGGCCCTTGAAGTTCGCCATCAAGTCCCAGGACACCTAAGCAGTAAGGAGACACCTGTTAGGCGGCTGAATGAAAACATAAACGGTTGTTTCTGTAGGAAACATGATCCATGACTGAGGCTTCCGAGTTGTAAGCTGTATTAAGAAAGAGCCCCTCCTCATAGAACAAACCTGTGTTATGTCACTAAAGTCTTATCTGTTAAGTGAGTTAACAAGCCCAGGAGAATACACTAGCTCTGAGGCTTTTTTTTTTTTAAGCGAAACTGTTGGTTGCCCAGTCATGTCTGACTCTTTGCAATCCCACGGACTACAGACTGCCAGGCTCCTCTGTCTGTGGGATTTCCCAGGCAAAAATACTGGGTGGGTAGCCGTTCCCTTCTCCAGGGGATCTTCCCAAACCAGGGATCAAACCTGGGTCTCCTGTAATGCAGGCAAATTCTTTACCATCTGAGTCACCAGGGAAGTCCAAGGCTTTAAAAGAATGGGTAAAATAAAAGGGTAGGGGGGACTTCCCCGGTGGTCCAGTGGCAGACCCCCGACCGCCCAATGCAAGGGCTCAGGTTCCGTCCCTGGTCAGGGAACTAGATCCCACATGCTGCTGCTAAGAGTTTGCGTGCCGCATCTAGAAAATCAGTACTGCAATTAAGATCCGGTACAGCTACATTTTTTTTTTTTTTTTTAAGTAGAAGGGAGGGAACAGGATGGGTAAATACGTCTTGATCTTCGAATAGAAAAGCCTGCCTAAACATAAGGGTAAAAGAGGGACTTCAAAAAGAGAAAGTGACCTGCATAAGCATCTTACATATAAAACAATCAGAAGGCAAACTGTTCAGGAAGACGTCTGCAGGAGCTGTGATAAATGGATATTCCACTACGGAGCTGTTACATATTAGTAAGGAAAAGACCACAGAGGAATGGGCAAAAGACACGAATGAGAATGCTAATTGATAATCTCACTGTAAAGATGTTCTGTTGAAAATACTGTTTTTTTCACCTAATCTGAAAAATTAAGGGTTTTTACGTACCCCTCTGAGTATAAGGTCATTCGAATCTGGTAAAATGACAAAGCCTGTCATTCAGCCAGAGATATGCGGAGAGCTTTATCTCAACTGTTCTGTGACTCACTTCTAGGGTTTTCCCTGTTAAATTCCTGGTTGGCCTGCTGCTCACCCAGCTGGGACTTTGACCGCAGGCTAGCAAAGCTGTGCATTTATTTCCCCTGCTCACTGCCCAGCATTCATTCCCAAGTTTAGCCTGTGAAGCCAAACATTTCTTAGCCTGCCCCCATCACCATCATGAGCTGTGTCTGTCCAGGCAGCCGAAGTGACTTGTTTTCATGGCCAGCACCACCTTATTTGAAAGTCACGGACTGAGGGGGACTTCCCTTGCAAACCAGTGATTAATATTTTGCTTGGAGTTTGACCCCTGGTCAGAGAGCTAGGCTCCCACATGCTATGCGGCCAAAAAACTAAAACAGAAACAGTATTGTAACAAATTCAATAAAAGCTTTAAAAAAAAAAAAAATGGTCCGCATTAAAAAGAAATCTTAGTAAGTCATGTGGACTGAGTGAGGGGGACCCCATTAGGATGCAGTCAAAAGGCCACAGTCTCCCACCATTCTTACCTGAAGATCTGAATCATTTCTTAATAAATGCTGCTGTTGAGAGTCTAGCTGAGCTCCTCCATAGCATCACTGCCTCAGCACCTTCTGTGTGGCAGGTGGCCTGCAGGGGCTTTGAACTGACACTACTCTCTCGTGAGCACGCCCTTGAAACAGCTGCTGAGTCACAGTGATAAAAAAATTTGACGTCCCAGGGCCTTCCCCACAGTGCACCCCTTGGATGAGAAGCCTGCAAAGCGTACCCAAGCCCTGCTCTTTTTGGTCTGAGTTGACCAGTTTGGCTTCCCTGGGAACCCTGAAGCAGTCCATCTGTGGACCCTAGTAAGGGCCTGTGTCTGCAGTCCTGCCCCCCTGCCTTCAGCCTGCTGCCCACAATGTGCTCTTCCAGGTCCTGTGGGTAACCAGTTTTTCTATTTCAGTTCTGTTGTAGGCTTTTGTCAAACTGAGGCTCACCATGCGACATTCCAGGACCTTATTTAACAAGTACCTCAACAGTCACCACAGCTTAACCATTTATTGTCTACCTTGGCCAATTTCCAGTTCCTTGAAATAGATGGTTTTGGTAACTTTGTCTAGTGGTATGCTTATTGTGGAGTGGGAGTGGGGCAGGGGCTGCAGAAAGGAATTGCCTATCTATGCCATAACTGGAAGGCCCCCTTCTCATTCTTTATTAATCCTCTACTGGAAAACATTTTTCAAAATTTCCATTTTCATGTAATGCTTAACCCTGTCCTCCAGATCAAGCCAGTGACACTCCTTTGCTTTCCTAATCAGGGTGCAGAAAGCCAGCTTTGCAAATCCTTGCCCTTCCCCATTTTTCTGAAAAGCAGAACCCTAAATGGGAACAGTTCTTGTCTGCTTGAGTGGCGCCCATCCAGTTTGTCCAGCCTCACCCTTCCCGTCTACCTGTTTAAAAATCCACACCAGTGGATCCTAAGACCTGCACCTTGTCTGGAGGAACCAGTTTTAACTTCCCGTGTACTTCTTGGAAGGCCGAGTATCCTGATTTGACAGAGGAGAGGCGCAGGGGAAATTCCATTAACAAATCAGTAAATTATTGCCAACAAAGACCCACTGTATATAGCAAAGGGACCTCTGCTCAATATTATGTAACAACCTAAATGGGAAAAGAATTTGAAAAAGTATAGGACATGTGTATACATAACTGAATCACTTTGCTGTATACCTGAAACAATCACTATGCTCCAATATCAAAAAATTTAAAAAGCACAAATTGATAAGTTGTTGTTTACTCGTCCAGTCACATCCAACTCTTTTTGCAACTACATGGACTACAGCCCACCAGCCTCCTCTGTCCATTTGATTTCCCAGGTGGGAATACTGGAGTGGGCTGCCATTTCCTTCTCCAGGGGATTTCCCAACCTGAGATTGAACACATGTCTCCTGCATTGGCAGGCAGATTGGTTACCACTGATCCACCTGGGAAGCCCAATAGGTTATTAGGTTAGCTACATTATAGATTGTCTAGAGAGATAAGATGGGTCCGGTCTTGAAAAAGAGGAAATGAAGTAATTTCAAACAGAACAGTAAAAATGTAGACTTCCAATAATTTGTACAATACTATTCAGATAGACTAAGTCCTTGAAAAGTCTAGCTTAAAAAAAAAATTCTGAAATATTAAATAGAAACACTTAAGGGGTGAGGGTCCTTGAATACACAGAATCCTGTAAAATACTTCAATCTAAGGAAAGGCTACAGATAAGAAAACATTAGAAAGTGGTTCCATAAAGACGGGCTTCCCGGATAAGCTCAGTTGGTAAAGAATTAATGCGGGAGACCTGGGTTCAATCCCTGGGTTGGGAAGATCCCCTGGAGGAGGGAAAGGCTACCCACTCCAGTATTCTGGCCTGGAGAATTCCATGGACTCTATAGTTCTTGGGGTGGCAAAAAGGTGGACATGACTGAGCAACTTTCACTTTCCACAAAGACAAATTCCCTTGCTTTTAATATGTTTATTCTCTTTTGGTATCACACGAGATAAAATGGGAGTATGAAGGGAGGGTTAAATGTTTTGAAGGATAGTAGCTTTGAGTTAAAGCTGGAAATCAAGAAAGCTAGAGGTTTGGGCAACTGTTCATTCTGAGATCACTGGAAAAGGAACATTAAGGTTTCATGTCTTTCCTTAGACTCCTAGTTTTTAACCATCTCCCTCAATCTGTATTCTTTCTTTTTCATTTAAGGTAATTGAAATGTAAGACAAGGTAGAAGTTGTCAAAATAAGAAAAGGAGGTGAGAGTGGGGAAGAGTCGGGAGCAAGGAAAGGAGAGTCCTAGGAGGCGGGGCAGTGATGCAGAGGAAAGGAGAAGCCAGGGCTGGCGCCACTTGCCTGTCGTTAATGCAGTGCCTTTTAAAACAAATCCAGTGTTTCCCTCTATTGTAGATGGGGAAAGTAGGAATTGTGAAGGAAAGGGTGTATGGAGGTGAGTGAGAGGATCAGAAAAAGAAACAGGAAAAATGAATTTCATTTTCTTTCTCAAGTGTTTCATTTTCTTGCTCAAAATTAGCAGAATCAAGGACTTGGCATCCACAGCAAGGGGAGCATTAAAGCCAATTTCCTCAAATTTGTGATGACAGGATATAGATGCATAGACTACCAGCTGTTACAGCCTGGACCTCTGCTTCACCATGGGATAGTCTTCACTGTGGAATGTTATGTGACCACTGTCAAGAATGAATTAGTGTTGGCTTTCCATGAGGTTCTGTTGGTGGAGACACGAAAGATGGAAAAGACCACTTATAATACGATCTTATTTTATGTAGCAGTGAACGTCAAATTATGGAAGATAATTTGAGGGTATATCATGCTGTTTATTAAGCATTTCTGGCTGTCCCCTGGGCACATGGTATGGTTGCTTTATTATTTTGCATATCTAGTTATCCCTGCTATTTGTTGAAAAGATTCTTCTTTCCCCCATTGAATTGTCTTGGTGCCCTTGTCTCCTTTTTTTTCTTGAAAATGTATTTCATCAATCTTCAGCAGAGGGGTTTGCCTACAGTAACGTCAAACTGTGCTGAAGAAGGGTAATTTCGTTACTGTGACACATATATTAACTTTTAATACAGTGTACAGTGTTTTGACAATAAAGGGAGGACTCCAGCCTGAGGGAAAGAGGAGGAAGGTTACAGAGGGAAGTATCACCGAAGCTTACTTGAAAAACAAATATTGCATGTAGTGTGGGTACAAAGGCTGAGAGGTGGTTGCAGCCAGGCATCCCTGCAGCTGGGTGATGTTGCCCAGCACGCTCTCTGTGCCCTACCATCACTACTGTCTTTACCAAAAAGACCAGATGTTATTCTCTTCCATGGGGTATGTATGTAAGGGCAGTGGGTGGAGGGATGCATTAAGTCTTGAAATTGTCTCTACTGGGAATGGAAAAAAACAGTGGACTCAAAAGTCAAAGACCTTGGCTGAGTCCCCTAAACTCACTGAATCTCAGTACGCCTCCTTCTAAAAAGGGACCTTAACGTCTACCTCACAGGGATCTTGTGAGAATGAATCGAAAATGTCTTGGAGTTAACTAGAACAAGTGTGTAATAAGTGTCAGCTTTGTCTCTTCCATGGTCCTCTAATTCCCATTCCCACGTTCAATGAGGGAGAAACGTAGTCCTGTCAGAACCAACAAGGCTCCTGTCCTTTGCTTTGAGTGGCTGACCCGGAGGTGGGGAAGTCACTGTGAACCTTCATGTCACCTTGGAGATGGCAGTGGTTGGGTGTTTTTTTTTTTCAGTGGGAACAGGGGATGTGTTTGGTCAGTCAGGAATAGGTTATGGGAAGAAGATAGCGTATTCTTTTACCGCAGAGCATGGTTTTTATACTTTCTGAATCTGTCCTTCCTTGGAGAAACACTCATGATTTCTGGTCTGTGTTTACTTTGGAATAGAACCAACTGTGCCTGACTCAGTTTTCTGTCACTTTGCTGACACGGCTCCTTGTTTAACCACTCCTGTGAGCTTCTTAAGTAATAGAGTGCAGAAGAATCGCAGGGTGTGGTATTGGAAGTTCCAACAGGCTAGTGGGACTGTGGCTTAGTCCTGAACTTCAGGCAAGGTGTATCCCTACTCTGTGCTAGCCTAAGAGACTTCAAGCACCTCTGGAGTCCATCACTTGTCTTCAGAATTTGACAGTTACTATGCCTTTGTTATTTTCTCTGTGAGATGGGTTCTTAAAACAGCATGGTCAAAAGGGGTAAGACCAGAATGAATCTGAACCTTTTTCTGGCATGAATTCAGTATGATATGGAACAAAATTACCATGAACAAGAGCTCAGTTAGGGACTTCCCTGGGGGTCTGGTGGTTAAGAATCTGCCTTCCAGTGCAGGGGACATGGGTTCTATCCCTGATAAGGGAGCTAAGATCCTACATGCATGAACAACTAAGCCTGTGAGCCACAACTGCTGAGCCTGCACGCTCTGGAGCCCAAGTGCCATAACTTGAGAAGCCCATCTGCCACAGTGAAGAGTCAGTACAGCTAAAAAACAACAACAAAAATGAGATTAGTTACCTCCCAGCTCCATTTGATTCCTCAACAAAAGATGATCTCATTCCTCCTTGTTTTTTTCTCCTTAACCTGCACCTATGAAATGCACCTATGAAATACAAGACTTGATGCATAAGAAAGGATCCCTACTAGCAAGGGGTCTATAATCTAGCAGGGAACTAGATACTTGTGAAAGTTGAACGTCATGAGGTATCCTGACAGTGGTTGCTTGGGGACATAGAGTAACTCTCAATGTCCCCAAGAATTTGAGAAGGCTCCACAGAAGGGATGGCATTGGAGCTGGACGTTTCTTGATTGCCTCTTCAAACTGTCATGAAAATCAGGTGGTACTGGGATCTTGTCTTAAGGGCTGAAGAACAAACCTGGGCTAAGTTCCATTATTTTTGAAGCTCTAATAAAGAACTTTAGCCTCTGAGACAGAAGACCTGGGTCCAAATTTTGCTGTGCACTTACTCCATGATCTTGAGTAAGATACATAAGCTCTCAGGATCAGAATTTCATTGTTTGAAAAGAAATGGAATATCTCCTGCTGCGACCAAGTCCAAGCTTGCTCTGCTCACCACACGATAGGCCAATGAATTGGAGACAAGGTGTTGAGGCAAGGAATACAACTTTATTTGGAGAGCCAGGAGATTGAAAAGATGCAGACTATTGTCTCAAAATGGCCATCTTGTCCAGGTTTGGATGGTAGGTTCTTTTATAGATCAGAGATGGGGGGAAGTGAGGAAACAAAGAAAAAAGACCATTTATCTTGCAAACATCTCCTAAATGGTAAGCCTCAGGCAGAGAATGTGCTAATTTCTCCCTTTCTGCCGTCTATGGTGGACAGAGTCCTGAACCGAGGCACTTTTAACAGTCAGGCAGAGGGGCAGGATTCTCGGAGGCAGGCCATTATGCATGATTATGACAACAAAAGCAGTGAAAAGCAGGTCAAATAAACAGTTCCAACCTGGAGTTAGAATTTATTTTCCCCTGAAACAATTTCCCACTGTCCAAGTTCATTCGAAAGTCTTGTGGAAAAGGGGGCAATGACTCTTCTAATTGCTACATCAGATGGATCTTTTTCAGAGTGTCCACCCCCAGTGCCAACGTCCCAAATGTTGAGACTTGTCTCCTTTGTTCCCCTTGAAAGTCCCTACTTTATTCCTATAGACTTGGAAATATTGAACTTCAAACCCAGGAGGCAGCATTTTAAGTTAAAGAATTGTGCTTTTCTAGTATGGGAAGATGCAAGAGTCAGGGCTCATTTAAATTGTTTCCTTGATAGCGTGTCAGCTATCTGGGGCCTGTGGTCCTGTATTCCTCAGGGTTCACCATAGGGAGTGGCCTCAGCTGATGATCACCAGATGGCAGGTGTTCTGCTTCCTTGGGGCTCGCTGGCTCATGTTGGAGGGCTGCAACTGCTGATTGCACTTCTCAGGTCTTTCTCTCTTGGTTAAGAATTTGACCAATATTTGGGAGACATTTCATGATCAACTTTTATCCCATGGTGCTGGAAGACTCATTCCAGTTCAGGCAAAAATTCTTGATATGCCATTCCAGTTGCTAAATTTTGGACTAGGCCCCATCAATAATTAAAGATTCTCTGGATTCTCTCTAATTATAGTCCAGAAGACATTTTCCCTTGCTGCTTCTTCCCATACCTAGAATCACACTACTGCAATTATTTTATGTTATAAATATGACCTATTTTCTCAAGATGTTTAGCCATAGACGTTTTGTTGGAAGCCTGATTACACTTTGATTACTGTCAGAAACAACAATCTTATACGTTAGACAGGATGTAAGTAATATAGCTAGTATCATTGACAGTGACATAGTGCACAGGCAGACACAGTGCACACCAAAGGACAAATTCAAACAGTGATCAGTATAACTAATTGTAATCCAGCTGCAATAATTGAGCAACCAAAGAAAGCATAACTGATTTAATGAGCTGTTTGCAGTTTCACTGTACTGGTCACACATACTTTTGCATGGCTTAATCTTTGAGACAAGCATACGTTACTGGCAGGATCGACCAGGTAGAAAGGGGGAAAAGTAAATGTTTCAGTTCTGCTCACAAAAGGTAAAATTTACCAAGTTACTGTAAGTCATAATTAGTTTAAGGAGAAGGTTTTTCTTACACCTGGAAAATATAGATTTGAACCAGTAATTTTTAGATGGAAACCACAAAAATTATGACCATATTTACCAGTTCACTCAGTCCTAGGTAACTAATCCTTTTTGTTAACAGCTTTATGAAGCCATCAGGTTTCCCATTAGAATTCATCAATTTCTTACTCAGTTCAGCACTATGGTCAGAAAGTCAGAAACTTATATTTATGCAAAAGTCCTTTTTATAAATCTTGGAGGGGAGGTGTTTTTGCAAAGGCATCACAGTGAAACCATAACTGTCTATAATAACAAAAGACTTAAGAACTCATGTTTAAGCCTGATGATAGTGCAGTTGACAAAACAACCCAATTACTGTTGTGACATGCAACTGTTTCAGATAATAACTAGAACTATGATTGATAATATATTACCAGGACATATCAGAATTCCACATAGTATGTAGAATCCCTGTACCATTTACCACACTATATAACCTAAGAAGATGTATTACTCATTTGACAATACTTCCTATGTAATTTAATATACTAAGTGAACCCAGTTAGTTTAATATCTCCCTTTGGGGTGTTTTAGGGGCTCTTTGAAGCATCCCAAAGTTAGCTAGAGGTCCAAAGAACTTTATTAAAACTTGATTTGGGAAGTTTTGTCAAAAGTAACTTTAAAAAATTTAAAACACAATAGGGTCATAGGTCATTGTGAAACAATAGTTATTTACTTAGCCAAAGTAACAAAGATTTCAAAGGCAAATACAGAGCAAATCATGTAAAAGTAAAGAACTTAAAATTTGTTATAAATGTAGTTCAACATCATCAGAAAACTGATGAGCATGAGCAAGATTCTTTCCTCAGTGTCACTTTCCACAAACTTTTCTGTAGCCATAACTTATTTTGCTCATCATTAGAGGTAAGGACAGAGGAGCCTGGTGGGCTGCAGTCCATGGGGTCCCTAAGAGTCAGAGTCGGACACGACTGAGTGACTTCACTTTCACTTTTCACTTTCATGCATTGGAGAAGGAAATGGCAGCCCACTCCATTGTTCTTGCCTGGAGAATCCCAGGGACGGGGGAGCGTGGTGGGCTGCCATCTATGGGGTCACACAGAGTTGGACATGACTGAAGTGACTTAGCAGCAGCAGCAGTCACCTCTAAGTCAGACTTACTTCCTTTTTACTTAATAAAATGCAATTCCAATCTACATGCCTTCTTTACTGAAAACACACATCCTACTTTCCTTCAGCAACCATGAGCTGACCTTTATATTAGCATTCTGTAGATTGGTGAGCATAAATACCAGTGATAATTTCTAAAAGTATTTGCTTTCTTAGAGAACATCTCAAGATGGCACCAAACATTCATTAACAGTCAAAGGTATCTTTAGTTTCTGTATAAGGAAGCCCGTGTTCAGTAATGTTTCAGTATCTTACTTATTTTACTTGGGAGTGACCTCGCTGTTCAATAAACTTCCATCACCACATTCAAACACACAAATAGAGAGGTCTCACTTATCTCAAGATTTCAGCCCTGAGTCAGGTACAGCAATGTAAAACCGATCGGTTTACAAAAGAGGTTGTATTAAAATTGGGTTACTGCCACATGGAACAAGTCAAGCTCACCTGGTTAGACAGCTGAATATTTGCAGGAAGAGAATTTAGGATTTCTGATTACCTTGGACAAGCCAACTTCTAAATTACTTTACCCTCTATAAAACTGGCATTTTAAGAGACAACAAAGAGGAGGGTTCCTGAGAAGACCAAATGGGACATTTACAGCTCAAAGATGTAGGCAGGTTTCTCCTAGGATGACTAGGTTTCCCCTTTGTTTAATACCAAAGGGGAAAGAGGTGAAGGTAAGAGAAAAGACAGGCTGAATAGCCTGCCTTATGGTTCTGCCAGGAAAGTGGTGGCTAGGGGAGTAGGCTCAGTGTTTTACTTGAACCAGTATGTGCCAGATGGCACATGGAAATCTTGCTGTGGGGGAAGACACCCTGCTGGTAGCCTGGCCTGTTCTGTGACCCGCCTTATCCTGTCATGGGACCTTTCAAGTAGCGGGTGCCCTAATGGCTTTTAAGGCCTGACCCATGCCCACACAGTTTTAACTGTCCTGTTTCTCAGCTTAAAGGAGAAAGAGGAGAAGAGAGTCCTCACCCAACTGGGTGGTAGCTCCCAGGGCACAGTGGGCTGTGGGACCTTCAGAACATGCCAGAGTAAGCCTGGTCCAGAGTCCCTCAATTGCTTCCATAGCCACTTGCCTGTTTGCAGAGGCCTTGAGGAGAAAGAAATGAGAAGTGGGGGTGGGTGGGGGTGGGGTGGGGTGGGACACCTTAAAAGAAGCTCCAGCAGTTAGTACTAGATGTCTGCGTGTTGCCAGAATAACCAGAATAAACCAAAACATAGCCACAAGAAAGCCACACTAATGTGACTTCTCAGTCCCATTAGACCTGTGGTCTTTGTCCAAAATGCCTTGTAAAGGGAGTTTTCCTTCATAGGCAGAGCTTCAAGCTGGAGCTGAAGCTCTCCACTGTCAAATTACTTGGGTCTCCTGTAGGGGAAATCAGAATTCAGAAATGGAATATTTCTTGCCATATAGTAAACAAGGATTTTACAATCATCAGTGAATCTGGCTCTCCAGTGTAAGCTTCTGAGCCCTCAGGGCATTCAGGGAGGAGGAGAATATCTGCGTGATCTCATAACCATTGGCTGCAGCCACTCCCTGCGGTGAGCATGGAGGAACTCAGGATGTGAAAACACAGGACACTGGCCCCACATAGCTGAGATGCATACGAAAGGAATGATTTCAGTGAGCCCAGACTCTTACATCTTCCCATACATAGAAAAGCACTAAATTCCTTAACTTGGGCTATCTGGTTTTCTTTAATTCACAGAATATTTTTGATGTTCAGACTACCTCCCTTTTGTTGCAAGCTTCTATTTAACCTGGCTTCTCCACTCACTCCTCGGAGCAGTTCTCTTGAGGGTCACTTGAATGCTGTTTCCTGGGCTTGAAGTCCTAAAAATTCCCATTGAATAAAACGTAACTCTCAACTTTCAGGTTGTGACTGTTTTTTAAGTCAACAGAAATGGATGCCTCAAGACCGAGGGAGCTCCTTGGTTTGTTATCAGTGTTTCTCTCTTTTGCAAAATGCTTCTAACTGTGAGACTGTATAATTATGAACCATTGAGGGGCCATTACTCTTCTGATCATAATGTATCTAATATATGCCCCAAAGAGTTTTGCTTCGGGATAGATGAAATACTTCCCATTTTTATAAGTTTGATGGCACCAAAACACAAAAGATGTAGGCAAATTCTTACACAAATGACACAAAGTCCAGTACTGATGCACAGATGAACCAATTTCCAACTCAGGTAAATAAATTTACCCTGAAAAACAACTGAACAAATTCCAGCTAGGCCACCTATCCCAACAAGAACCAGTTCCCCAAAGAACAGGTTCCAATTGAATTGGCTCCCAACTCAAATAAATCTTATCTTACAAAACAAATGGACCAGTTCTAGCTGAGGAACCATCCAGGAACAATTCCCCTCTCCAACAGGGTGGAAGGAAAAAGTGAAATGCTTAGTCACTTTGTCTTTTTGTAACTCCATGGACTGTAGCCCACCAGGTTCCTCTGTCCATGGGATTCTCCAGGCAAGATTAGTAGAGTGGGTTGCCATTTCCTTCTCCATGAGATAGTCCCTGAGCACAGAGGAAACTACCCGTCCTTTGATGCAAAACTCCTATATATCCCAGTTCCTCCCTTAGATGGCAGTTTCTCAGAGCCATCTGAAATGCTGTCTCTCAGCCTGTGGTCCTCATTTTGTCCCAAATAAAACTTAACTTGAAACTCTCACATTGTGTGTGTGTGTGTGTGTGTGTTTCCAACAGTTAAATCGATATAGTTTGGAAGAGGTAATTTCCATGGCCTTTCCTCGTTCTAAAATCCGTTTGTGAAACAAAAAATGAAAAGGGACTGTAACTGAGAAGCACTCTATGGGACCTTTCCCCATATCCTCTGCTTTAGCTCCTTTATGAATTCATTGTAAGGACTGATGTTGAAGCTGAAGCTGAAATACTTTGGCCATCCGATGCGAAGAACAGACTCATTGGAAAAGACCCTGATGCTGGGAAAGATTGAAGGCAGGAGGAGAAGGGGATGACAGATGATGAGATGGTTGGATGGCATCACCAACTCAATGGGACATGAGGTTGAGCAAGCTCTGAGAGTTGGTGATGGACAGGGAAGCCTGGCATGCTGCAGTCCATGGGGTCACAAAGAGTCGGACACGACTGAGAGCCTGAACTGAAGTACCCAGATGACAGTATTTGATGCACATTTCCTGAGTTGTTTTGCAGATGTACAAACCTCCCCTTCTCCAGCAAGTGGATGATGTTAACTACTTGATGACCATGAGCATATAGCCACAGACCTCCTGGAGCCTAAGGACTGATAGGTTAACTCCTGTGATATCGCCCTACTGCCTCACCATCAGCCAGTCAGAGAACTGTACACCTTTACTCTGCGACCCCCATCCCCACCCCCACGCGCCCAACCTGCCCTTTAAAGATGCTTTGCTGAAACTCTTTGGGGACTAAAGGCTTTTTAGGACTTGAGCCACCTCATCTCTTCACGTGGCCTAGCAATAAACCTTTCTCTGCTCCAAACTCTGACATTTCAGTTTGTTTGGCCTCACAGTGCTTTGGGCACAGAGAACTTACGTTAAAAGAATTTGAGCAGGTTGAGCCATGGTGAAGGAAGATGAAAGCTTACAGATGTCATCAACAGAGGGCCAGTTACCAGTTGCCACTTCAACATACTTAGAGTAAAAGGGGGATATCTGGACTTGAAAGATGGGTTATTTTTCAAGCAACAAGGGAAGAAAAGTTTAACATATTTCCCTACCCCACTTTCAGTGAAGTGTCCAGCACTTTCCCAGTGAACAAGATGGCTGCCCAGCCTCCAGCTTCACTAGTGGCCCTTCTTGCTCTGGCAAGCTCTTCCTCCCATTTCCCATAGACAGGTTTTGAAAACACTTAGCTTCCCTCAAACTTGAGTTCAGCCAACTCCAGATAAACCTGTTCTCATTCTACTAATACTGAGGAGTGGAATGTTTCCTGCCATATCAGCTGCAAAAGATGTCCCAGTCATTGGTGATCACAGACCTCCAAGGTGAGCTGGTGAACCCAGAGGAAACTCAGGAAGGAGGGCCAACCAGGAGCTCCCAGGATGAGAAGGAGCTCAGAGAAGGAATGGGGGCTGGCTGAGGCAGAGATGTTTCCAAGGGAAAAAAAAAACCAAAAAAAAAAAACTGGCTACTTACTTGATGTTGATTAACTCTACTGAGATTTTACCACCTTGTCAAAGGTTAGGCTCGAAGTACCAGGTTGATCAAAAAGTTCACTCAGTTTTTACCACGTTACAGAAAAACACAAATGAACTTTTTGGCCAGCTTAATAGTAATGCATATTCAAAACCTAAGCATTTGAGGAAGATGCAGCAATGACTAACTCCAGTGGGCAGAGAAAAAGGTATACAAGAAAGGAGGTGTAAAAAAATCTTGGTTTATCACATGTCTGAGTTGTGAATATTTACATAGGCATAAAAATGTAAACCCTAAATGTTACTGTATCTGAAAATATTAGAATATGACTATAGAGACCATGCAAGAAAGGGAAGCGAATGTGAGGTAGAATTATGAGGGTTTAAGAGAGCTAAAACCTCATCCTTCCTATGACTGATTCATGTTGAGGTTTGACAGAAAACAACAAAATTCTGTAAAGCAATTATCCTTCAATTAAAAAATAAACCTCATCCTTCTAGATATCATCTAGATATTATCTAGAATGGTGGATAAAAAAAGAGTGGATAAAAAAAGAGCCAATATTTGCATGTTATTTGGGAATATGATAGAAAATATAAGAAAAACATAGCAAAAAGCATTGAAAGTGGAGAGGTAGCTTAGTACTGACTCCGCAAAAACCTTGTAGAACTTAACAGATGTTTGTGTATGTGTGTGTGTGCTCAGTCATATCCAACTCTGCAACCCCATGAACAGTAGCCCACCACACTCCTCTGTTCATGGAGTTTTCCAGGCAAGAATACTGAAGTGGGTTGTCACTTCCTTCTCCAGGGAATCTTCCTGACACAAGGATTAATCCACATCTCTTGTGGCACCTGCATTGGCAGGCAGATTCTTTAAAATTATAAGTTTGTATGGCCTTCTCTTTTTTTATCCTCATATTCTGATATTTCACAGTGTTGTAAGTTGATGTTGGGCTTTTTTTGTTTGGTTTGGTCATTGTTCTAGGCACTTTAAAGACCTTTTCAATCTAAAAGTCATACTCTTCAGTTGTGGGTGGTTTTCTTCTGTTATATAATTCCTACTATTCTTTCTGAAACATATTAATTACTTAGATGTTGGATCTCTTGAATTCGAATTCTAATTTTCCTATCTTTTCTATTTTATTTGTTTTGACCAAAATGGGGAATTAAAAAAAAAAAGTGATAGCCTCAAGAGGAGTGAGACAGAAAGCTGTTGGAATAAAATGAAGCAGCCTTTACCAAACTCCTCCAAATTCAGTTTTTTTCAAGTTGTAGTCCTGTGACCATCTGCATTCAGATTACCTGCAGTGCCCAGTTTATAGTTCAGATTCATAGACCCATCCCAGATCTAAATAATCAGCATTTCTCAGGGCCAGACTTGGAACCTACAATTTCAAAAAGTTCCCTAGATCCACTGTCTTGTTTATTGCTTTTTAGTTAACCAAACAATAAAAAGTAAATAAAATGAAAAACAACAGCAGATGTAGAAAACAGTCAGTGACCCATAAAGCACACTGTGGTAGACGCTGCTATTTGCTTTACCAGATATCCCTTCTTCCTTATTCACAGGGTCCTTATTTTACTGTATTGGCAACACATTCAACTAAAACACTAGATTTTCTCAGGCTCCTTACAGTTTGGGGTGGTTGTGTGGTGTAATTTTTATAGCAGTGAGATGTAAGGGGTCTACTGGGTGGAGCTTCCTGGGAAGATCTTAATGTTACAGTAAGTCTCCTACATATAAACAAGTTCCGTTCTGAGTCTGTTTTGTCTTTTTTGTTTTGCCTGCACTGGGTCTTCATGACTGCGTTCAGGCTTTTCTCTAGTTGTGGCAAGCAGGGGCTACCTTCCAGCTGTCGTGTGCAGACTTCTTGTTGCAGAGCATGGCTCAAGGGCTCTAGAGTGCTGGTTTAGTAGTTGTGGCTCATGGGCTTAGTTGCTCCATGGCTTGTGGGATCTTGCCATATAAGGCATCGAACGAGTATCTTGCTAGGCAGATTCTTAACCACTGGATCACCAGGGAAGCCCTGACAGTGCGTTTGTAAGTCCAATTTGTAAATCCAACAAAGTTAGCCTAGGTACCCAATACAATTGGCTGTATAGTACTGTACTGTAATAGGTTTATAATACTTTTCACACAGATAATGTATAAAAAACATACACAAAAATAATGAAAATATTGTTAATCCTATAGTACAGTACCTTGTAGTGGGTACTGCTCTGGGAGTTGGTATGAGCTCCAGGAGTTGGTGATGGACAGGGAAGCCTGGCATGCTGCAGTCCATGGAGTCACAGAGAGTCAGACATGACTGAATGACTGAACTGAACTGAACAGTACCTTGAAATGTCAGTAGTACAGTACAACAGCAGGTACACAGGGGCTGGTATTGCCTAAACAGGCAAGAAGAGTTACTGACTGGAGGAAGGAGAGGAGGAGGGAGATGGTTGAGCTGAAGGATCATCAGCAACAGGATGGAGGGCAGGCTGCAGTTTCCCTCACACCTGATGGAGATGGAATTCATGTTCACATCTCTGAAAGTTCACAACTTGAAGGTTCATATCAGATCAGTTCAGATCAGTCACTCAGTCGTGTCCGACTCTTTGCGACCCCATGAATCGCAGCATGCCAGGCCTCCCTGTCCACCACCAACTCCCGGAGTTCACCCAAACTCATGTCCATCGCGTCAGTGATGCCATCCAGCCATCTTATTCTCTGTTGTCCCCTTCTCCTCCTGCCCCCAATCCCTCCCAGCATCAGAGACTTTTCCAATGAGTCAACTCTTCACATGAGGTGGCCACAGTACTGGAGTTCCAGCTTTAGCATCATTCCTTCCAAAGAAATCCCAGGGCTGATCTCCTTCAGAATGGACTGGTTGGATCTCCTTGCAGTCCAAGGGACTCTCAAGAGTCTTCTCCAACACCACCGTTCAAAAGCATCAATTCTTCGGCACTCAGCCTTCTTCACAGTCCAACTCTAACATCCATACACGACCACAGGAAAAACCATAGCCTTGACTAGACGGACCTTTGTTGGCAAAGTAATGTCTCTGCTTTTGAATATGCTATCTAGGTTGGTCATAACTTTCCTTCCAAGGAGTAAGCGTCTTTTAATTTCATGGCTGCAGTCACCATCTGTAGTGATTTTGGAGCCCAGAAAAATAAAGTCTGACACTGTTTCCACTATTTCCCCATCTATTTCCCATGAAGTGGTGGGACCAGATGCCATGACCTTCGTTTTCTGAATGTTGAGCTTTAAGCCAACTTTTTCACTCTCCACTTTCACTTTCATCAAGAGGCTTTTGAGTTCCTCTTCACTTTCTGCCATAAGGGTGGTGTCATCTGCATCTCTGAGGTTATTGATATTTTTCCCGGCAATCTTGATTCCAGCTTGTGTTTCTTCCAGTCCAGCGTGTCTCATGATGTACTCTGCATATAAGTTAAATAAACAGGGTAACAATATACAGCCTTGACGAACTCCTTTTCCTATTTGGAACCAGTCTGTTGTTCCATGTCCAGTTCTAACTGTTGCTTCCTGACCTGCATACAAATTTCTCAAGAGGCAGATTAGGTGTTCTGGTATTCCCACCTCTTTCAGAATTTTCCAGTTTCTTGTGATGCACAGTCAAAGGCTTTGGCATAGTCAATAAAGCAGAAATAGATATTTTTCTGGAACTCTCTTGCTATTTCCATGATCCAGCGGATGTTGGCAATTTGATCTCTGGCTCCTCTGCCTTTTCTAAAACCAGCTTGAACATCAGGAAGTTCACGGTTCACATATTGCTGAAGCCTGGCTTGGAGAATTTTGAGCATTACTTTACTAGCGTGTGAGATGAGTGCAATTGTGTGGTAGTTTGAGCATTCTTTGGCATTGCCTTTCTTTGGGATTGGAATGAAAACTGACCTTTTCCAGTCCTGTGGCCACTGCTGAGTTTTCCAAATTTGCTGGCATATTGAATGCAGCACTTTCAGAGCATCATCTTTCAGGATTTGGAATAGCTCAACTGGAATTCCATCACCTCCACTAGCTTTGTTCGTAGTGATGCTTTCTAAGGCCCACTTGACTTCACATTCCAGGATGTCTGGCTCTAGGTCAGTGATCACACCATGGTGATTATCTGGGTCGTGAAGATCTTTTTTGTACGTGGGGGCATGGGGTATCTCCTCCCGGCCACCGCCCCTGACCTTGGACGCGGGGTAACTCCTCTCATCGCCGCCCCTGACCTCGGACGCTTGGTATCTCCTCTCAGCTGCCCCGCCCTGACCTCGGACGCGGGGTAGCTCCTCTCTGCTGTTCCTGTGCCGTCGCAGTCTGGTACTCTCGGCCGCTGCCCCTGACCTCGGACGTGGGGTGGCTCCTCTCGCCTGCGCTTCGGCGCGCCCGTCGCAGCCGCCTGCGCTACAGGAGACTTATTATATTATAAAAAAGGGACAGACTCAAGCAGTACATGCCTTCTGCTCTTCTTTCTATTAAGCACAGAAGAGCTGCCTATCCTCAGGTGAGGATGAAAGCATGATAAGAGCGGAATGAGCCTACTCTAGCGCTGGACTTTGCGCCTCCAGACATCTGGTGCTGAGAACAAACTCCTTA
The DNA here is from genome assembly GCF_027580195.1 of Bos mutus. Classification (NCBI taxonomy): domain Eukaryota; kingdom Metazoa; phylum Chordata; class Mammalia; order Artiodactyla; family Bovidae; genus Bos; species Bos mutus. The sequence continues at coordinate 36,338,765 of NC_091645.1, forward strand.
TTTACTGAGCCCCCCATAGCAGGGTCTTCTGTGACTTGTAGCTACACGTGACATCTCATACTTATTCAAAAGTGTGTTTGATATACTGTATATTGAACACTTTTTTTTGGGGGGGGGAGGGGCTTTCGGCAGTGTGATAGGAATAACACAATAGGCCTGATAACCAAGATTCTTTCCCTCATGTAGTGTGGAATACAGTTAAAGTAGAAGAATCTACAGGTATCTGAGTCCAGGATTCAGAGGGGCTATGGTTTGCTGTCACAGACCTTAAAGCAACAGAGTCAATGGAAATAAACCACTCAATTTATGTAGGTAGGAGATCTTCAGGAGACCACATGTCAGAAATAGCAACTGTCTGGACACTGGGAGACCTAGGTTTTCTCTGTAATTCATTAGCAAAGTACATTTGGGGAAGCTTCATGGGGGTGTTTGTTTAATTTTCCCTGAATCCACTTTTCTTCTTTGAAAACAAGAAGATTGGTTTTAATAATCTTTAAGGCTATCCTCAGCTCTAAAATATTTTGTGATCACATTGAACAAAGATGGCTATGAAATGTATCCAAAAGAGTGTTTCTATATTTAGACTCTAAGAGTTCAAGTCAGAATATATTAAACAAAACACAAACCACCCCCCCCCATCTAAACTAAACAAATTAAGCAACAAAGAACACATGACAAGGAGTTGTGGTGTCATAGAGGAATTTCTGGCTTGAGATCTGGCTTTGCCACATAGGCCTGGGACAGAAACTGTCTCTAAGTCTCAGTTTCTCATTTATGAAATAGGGCTGTAACTCTGACCTCCCTGGTGACTCAGTAGTAAAGAACCGGCCTGCCAATGGAGGAAATGTGGGTTCAATCCCTGGATGGGGAAGATCCCCTGGAAAGGAAATGGCAACCTACTCCAGTATTCTTGCCTGGGAAATCCCATGGATAGAGGAGCCTGGCGGGGTACCGTCCATGGGGTCACAAAAGAGTTGGACACGACTTAGTGGCTAAACAGCAACAACACTCTGACCTCACAGTGCTGCTTATTAAGGAAAGTGCCCAGTACTCTGTAAAACCCCATTATGATTTTATACCAGGAAGCTATGGATAATGGCTTAGACATCTCAATCCTTCCAGGGGAATACATGAGCGTGCTTTGATGTTTGCCATTTAATTCTTCACACAAGGTGGACAGATCTTTTGAGTCTCCTTCTTCTTTCTGTTGTGTACCTTGAGACCCATTTTATTTTTATGTAGGTGAACAGACAAGGGAAATAAAAACAGCTAAATTGAAATCATCTCTGTTTCTAACCCCAGGGGAGAAGGCTGGCTGGTTAAAAGGGAAGCTGGGTTCAAACAAAAGGTGGGAGTTACATCACTTATCTTTGGCTAATAATTGTCCGTATTCAATATTGTATAGTACTGTGAATAATCTAGATACTGCTGTAAAACCTGTCTATAAAAACAAGTGTAGACTGGACATTTGTCTACAGATTTAGCCATTAGCTGATGACACAGTAGTGACTTCTGTTCTCTTACAATCATAAACAGGTTTGCAATAACAGGAACTTTGGCTATGGGAGTGGCTCTATGTACAGGAAAATTGCCTTTATCCATTTTCAATGAGCAGATGCATTTGAGGGAAAGAGATAATCTTTTGATAACAGCCTACACAGATAGGCTGTTTGATAACAGCCTATCTTTGATAGGCTACTACAGCTGTACTTTGACCAATGAGCATGGCAGCCAATGTTTCCTTGAAGGTGGTAGTGAGATAAGAAAGTGGAAGTTTTTCTTTCTTTTTATCCCCCTTTTCCCTCAGCCCTGGCCAAATCCCAACAGTTTTGAAATGCCCTGTGCTAAGATTAGGGAAGACACATTACCAAGGATATATTGGCAATATACTTTAAAAGTTACTGGTGAGATTCAGTAACTTCACCTAGCCCATCATAACCAACATCCCCAGTAGGGGCAGGAAGGAACCCATAGAATGTAAGGAAAATTGCAGAGTGTGAGATAAGCAAGTCAGGGTGATTCTGTTTCCACTGTGCATGGAAGAAGTGAGAGGAAATCTAAGTTCTTTGAAAAGAAAATTGAATGCTTGCCTCCTGTAGTACCAGAACAGATAATGCATAACCAGAAACCACGCCTTTTTCCTCAGCCTTTGTCAGGTGCCCTCCCTTGTAAAATTAATATGAGGGCTCTGTTGAATATGGCCCCTTGTAAAATTAAGGGGCCATATTCAACAGAGCCCTCATATTAATCCCACATCTTTCCCAGAGACTCTGGAACAGAGTGTAACTACATCATATCAAGCAGACAAGCTCTCAGTCATGAAGAGCAGGTGTCGGCCCCATAGCTCACAGTCTAGCATTTTTCTCCCCAACGGTGTTCAACGTGGAGCAAACCCCAGATAGTATTGAATGTGCTGCACATCAGGTTAAAAACAGGACACATTTCCTTTAACCATAAGCTATATCACCTATTAAAGTGAATGTAAAAATACAGGTAAAATCCATTTGTCACTTTATGAGCCAAGCAGAGCCATGGGTGGGGCGACCGTGCCAAGGGTCAGGGATGCGGGGGAAATGGCAGCCGCAGAGGGCCGTGGTGGAAGAGAACATGAAGGAAGGGGTCATTTCCACTACTTTTAGACAGGCGCCTGGCTAAAATTTTAAAATGATTTCTTTCAGAAAGTGACTGGTTTCCCGGTTGCTGCAACACAAACCCTTCTCACGTCTAGGGTTAGCTCCTGTCTCCAGGGGCTCTCCCTCTGGATCCAGACAGGAACACCTAAAACTTCTCCAAGCACCGCTAGCCTTCACCCTTTGCCCCTCACATCTCTTGGCCCACTAGCCTCTTCGTGGAAGCTAAATAATGGCTCCGGGGACAATATCTGTCAATCGCCTCTTGCTGTGAACCTCCAGGGTTCCTGGCCTAAGGGGGGATGTGGTCGGCACCCTCGTGGGGGTGGCACTGCCCAGTGAGGGTAGCGGTGGATGCGCCATGAGCCCCGGACGCAATGGACGCAATACAGCTCGGGTCTCCAGGAGGGACACCAGCCGTCCCCGCGGGAGTTTCCGATCCTGGGGCAGAACGGAGTCTGGGGCTTCACACTTGGAAGCTCGTCTCCCCAGGCGACAGGGTCGCCCTGCCAGGCTGGAGACGCAGCAATATTCACCCCAGGGCAGCCCGCCATCCGACACAGGTTCGGGGCGAGGTGGAGCCGCCAGTGCGCCATCTGCCAGCCACGAGGGGGCCCCGGATCAGCATTCCATCCCTGGGCCTCCAGTGCCTCCCTGTCCTCTCGAGTCGCGCCGCCTCCCCTGACCGAGCCCCCTTCCTTGGCCGCGCTCCGAGCCCTTTGCCCGTAGCCAGCGTCTCACCTGCGCCGAGCACCTCCGGGCCGTCCGTCCGTCCGTAGCCTTGTTGCGCGCAGAGTGCAGCCACCACCCAGCAGGTTTGACGGCCCCTCCCTCTCAGCCAGGCCACCACCAACCAGCCCTCCCTGTCCCCGCTCCACCTCCCTCACCTGCCAGCTGCTGGGCCTCCCGTCTCAAAGCCCGCGCTGGTCTCCACGCCCCTGACCTTCCCGCCCGGTTTTCCCCAGACTCCGGACACTCCCTAAGGCGTGTGCTCCCACAGGGGCCGGGCCAGGTCACCTATGGTTGGCTGTGACTAACCTTGACCTCCTATGATGCAAAGCAATTAGAGAGCCTGGAAGGGGACAGCGCAGGTAAACAAGGAAGACTGTTTACCAAGTCAAGCAAACAGGGTGAACAGGCCAGCAAACTAGTGAGGGAGCACTTTCCACAGGCTCCAGTATGCTGTCCTGGACCAGTTTTCTGGCTGAAGCTTGGTGATATATTCATTCATTTACTCCACCATTCTGCCAACAAATCTGCCCACTAGGTAGACACAGTTCTAGGTTCTGGAGACACTGCTGCAGAGGAGTTCAAGTCCCAGCCTTTGAAGGAGCTGCTTCCAGGAGGGAACACACATCTGTCTGTGTAGTGTCTTGAGGTCTCTATGCCCTCATCTCTAAGTTAAAGGGCTGGCCTATTGCATTTATTCCCACCCCATCTGTTGCCTATCCCCTGTGGAAGTTAAAATAATCCAAGAGCCATAGCTATATTTCAGACCCACCGATCAGAACCTGGGAGAGGAGTGTGGACAGATGCTCCTGGTAAAAGCTTCTCAGGGGCCATAGGAAGTCAGGGCTGAGACCTGAAACTCCACATGCCTTCCAGCTCACTTCATTGTTGCAGGTGCTGGAAACCAGGAAGGGTTCACAGAAGAAATGCTGTATTTAGGTTTTGGAGTGAGACAAAGGGTATACTCTGGGCTTGCCTGGTGGCTAAGTGGTAAAGAACCCGCCTGACAATGTAAGAGACATGGCTTTGATCCAGGGGTTGCGCAGATCCCCTGGAGAAGGAAATGGCAACACACTCCAGTATTCTTGCCTGGGAAATCCCATGGACAGAGGATCCTGGTGGGCTACAGATCCTGGGGTCACAAAGAGTTGGACACGACTGAACGACTAAAAGGGTGTACTCTACCAGGGTGGAAAGGGGACAGGATCCCAAGTGCAGCTTCTTTTGATCACAGAGCTTTTCTCTGAAGTCAAAGGAAGGACTTTCACGTATAAGGCATAAACCTGACCAAAATTTTCCTCTATTAACAGATGATGCCACAGGCAGTGCTATCAGGAGACAATGCTAGAGGCAGTGCTGTCAGTTAAGAGGCTAATGGAGCCACATACTCGAGAGGGACAGTGTGTCAGAGCCAGAGGCTGGAGCGCACCTCTTCACTTTCCCATCAACGTGGGAATTGATTTAACATTAGAGCTCATCCTGACACTTGCTCACACCCATTGTTTGTGAAATGAGTGGTAAGGTGGAGTCCAGTTACCCTGGGAAGCTCCGTCCCTCTTTCTAGATCTCTGCTGTGATCAGGCTTTTACTTCAGTAATGGTTTCTTTTCCTCTAAGGCTATGTTGGTGAAACAAATCTTTAATGTCTTAGCTGTAGTCCCGGTGGGGTAGAGATGCTTCTTAACACTGAAAACCTGGAACTAAGACAATGACCTCTGCCTCAAATGATAATATCCAGGTGCTAGGACAAACCAGTTTTTACAAAACAACTTTGACTGACTTTAACTTGATCTGTGGAAATAGTGTAAATCAAATAGCTTTAACAGTTAACAGAAGATAAATTACTAATATATCAACAACTATAAATTAATATAATAAGAGCAGCTACCAATTGTTACAAAACTCTTTTAATATAAAAATGGAACAGTTTAGGGACTTCCCTGGCAGTCCAGTGGTTAATACTTTACCTTCAGTGTAGTAGCTGAGGGTTCAACCCCTGGTCAGGGAGTTTAAAAAACCCCACATGCCTTGAGGTCAAAAACCCAAAACAGAAAACAGAAGCAATAGCTCTGTAATAATCTAGAGAGGTGGGAGGGGGATGGAAGTGGGAGGGAGGTTTAAGAGGGAGGGGACATATGTATGCCTATGGCTGATTTATGTTGATGCAGACCATCACCATATTGTAATTATCCTCCAATTAAAAATAAAATTTAAAAAAGAAAAAAAAGACTAACAGCAATATAAAAAACAAGCAATATTCCATAAATTCAATAAAGACTTTAAAAATGGTCTACATCAAAAAATGGAACAAATTAGCATTTAGAAACAGATCAATTGTAGGTTTGCCTAAATAAACACAAGGAGGGCATTTTAATTCAGTGGGAAATGGTTTATTTTATAAATATTGCTGACATAATTGACTGTTATATAAGTAATAGCTTTTGCAAGTTTTTGTTACCTGCAGCCAAATCCGTAACCTAACTAATGTAGAACACATTCCTTCCTGCTTGATACCCTGAACAAGCAAAAATTTTAAATGTATTAAATAGGGACTTTCCTGGTGGTCCAGTGGTTAAGAATCGGCCTTTCAATGCTGGGGACTTGGGTTCCATCTCCGGTTGGGGAACTAAGATTCCACATGCTATGGGGCCACGAAGCCTGAGTGCCACAACAAAAGATCCTCTGCATTGCAACTAAGACAACACACAGCCTAAAATAAATATTTTTTAAATGAATTAAATAAAGATCTAAATATACCATTTACCAGTAATCACAGTTTGGAGACTCTGCATAGAATGAATACATTATAAGAACCTTAACGGCTCCCAGGTGGCACAGTGGCAAAGAATCTACCTGTCAATGCAGCAGATGCAAGAAACACAGGTTCAATCCTTGGGTTGGGAGGATCCCCTGGAATAGGAAATGGCAACCCACTTCAGTATTCTTGCCTGGAAAATTCCAAGGACAGGAAAGCCTGGTGGGCTACAGTCCATGTGGTCACAAAGTCAGACACGATTGAGTGACTGAGCGTGCGCTTGCACACACACACACACACACACACGTGTATAGCATTAAAAAAAACTTAAAGATTCTGACTGCAGAATTATTTATTATAGCAAATGTTTCTAAGTATGGGAGTAGTTAAATATGGTGTAACATGCCCTTTCTATGATATGTTGTCGTTGTTAAGTCGCTTAGGCATGTCAAACTCTTTGTGACCCCATGGACTGCAGCACGCCAGGCTTCCCTGTCCACCATTTCCCAGAGTTTGCTCAAACTCATGTTCATCGAGTCAGTGATGCCATCCAACAATCTTGTCCTCTGTCTTCCCTTCTCTTCCGCCTTCAATCTTTCCCACTATCAGAGTCTTTTTCAATGAGTTGGCTCTTCGAATCAGGTGACCAAAGTATTGGAGCTTCAGCTTCAACATATGTCCCTCCAATGAATGTTCAGGAGTGATTTTCTTTAGGATTGACTGGTTTGATCTCCTTGCAGTCCAAGGGACTGTTAAGAATCTTCTCCAGGACCACAGTTCGAAAGCATCAATTTTTCGGCACTCTGTGTTTTTTATGGTCCAACTCTCACATCTGTTTCCATACATGACTACTGGAAAAACCAGTAGCTTTGACTACATGGACCTTTGTCGGTAAAGTAATGTCTCTGCTTTTTAATACGCTATCTAGGTTCGTTATAGCTTTTTTCCCTAGGAGCAAGTGTCTTTTAACTTCATGGCTACAGTCACTGTCTGCAGTGATTTTGGAGCACAAGAAAATAGTCTATCACTGTTTTCCATTTGCTATGGAGTGATAGGACCTGATCCCATGATCTTACGTTTTTGAATGTTGAGTTTTAAGCCATCTTTTTCACCTTCATCATGAAGGTCTTTAGTTCTTCTTCACTTTTGGCAATTAGGGTGGTATCATCTGTGTATCTGAGGTTATTGATATTTCTCCAGTCTTGGTTTCAGCTTGTGCTTCATCCAGCCTGGCATTTTGCATGATGTACTCTGCACATAAGTTAAAAAAACAGGGTGACAATATACAGCCCTGATGCCCTCCTTTCCCAATTTTGAACCAGTCTGTTGTTCCATGTCTGATTCTAACTGTTGCTTCTTGACCTGCATACAGGTTTCTCAGGAGGCAGGTAAGGTGGTCTGGTGTTCCCATCTCTTCAAGGATTTTCCACAGTTTGTTGTGATCCACCCAGTCAAAGGCTTTAGTGTAATTAATGAAGCAGAAGTAGATATTTTTCTGGAATTATCTTGCTTTTTCTATGGGCCAGTGGATGTTGGCAATTTAATCTCTGGTTCCTCTGCCTTTTCTAAATCCAGCTTGAAGAAGTTCTCTGTTCATGTACTGTTGAAGACTAGCTTGAAAAATTTTGAGCATTACTTTGCTAGCGTGTGAAATGAGTGCAATTGTGTGGTAGCTTGAACATTCTTTGGCATTGCCCTTCTTTTTTTGCATTACCCTTCTTTGGGATTAGAATGAAAACTGACCTTTTCCAGTCCTATGGCTACTGCTAAGTTTTCCAGTTTTGCTGGCATATTGACTGCAGCACTTTAACAGCGTCATCCTTTAGGATTAGAAACAGCTCAGCTGAAATTGCATCATCTCCACTAGCTTTGTTCACAGTGATGCTTCCTAAGGCCCACTTGACTTCACACTCCAGAATGTCTGGCTCTAGGTGAGTGATCACACCATTGTAGTTCCAAGTCATTAAGACCTTTTTGGTATAGTTTTCTGTGTATTCCTGCCACCTCTTCTTAATACCTTCTGCTTTTGTTAGGTCCATACTATTTCAGTTATTTATTGTGCCCATATTTGCATGAAATGTTCCCTTGGTATCTCTAATTTTCTTGAAGAGATGCTAGTCTTTCCCATTCTATTGTTTTCCTCTATTTCTTTGCATTGATCGCTGAGGAAGGCTTTCGTATCTCTCCTTGCTATTCTTTGGAACTCTGCATTCAGGTGGATATATCTTTCCTTTTCTCCTTTGCCTTTCACTTCTCTTCTCAACTATTTGTAGGGCCTCCTCAACCATTTTGTCTTTTTGCATTTTTTTTTTTCTTGGGGATGGTTTTGATCACTGCCTCCTGTACAGTGTTATGAACCTCTGTCCATAGTTCTTCAGGCACTCTGTCTATCAGATCTAATCCCTTGAATTTATTTGCCATTTCCACTGTATAATTGTAAAGGATTTGATTTAGGTCATACCTGAATGGTCTAGTGGTCTTCCCTACTTTCTTCAATTTAAGTCTGAATTTGGCAATAAGGAGTTCATAACCCGAGGCACAGTCAGCTCCTGGTCTTGCTTTTGCTCACTGTAGAGAACTTCTCAATCTTTGGCTGCAAAGAATATAATCAGTCTGATTTCAGTATTGACCATCTGGTGATGTCCATGTGTAGAGTCTTCTCTTGTGTTGTTGGAAGAGGGTGTTTGCTATGACCTGTGCTTTCTCTTGGCAAAAGTCCATTAGTCTTTGCCCTGCTTCATTTTGTACTCCAAGGCTAAACTTTCCTGTTATTCCAGGTATCTCTTGACTTCCTACTTTTGCATTCCAGTCCCCAGTGATGAAAAGGACATCTTTTTAGGGTGTTAGTTCTAGAAGGTCTTGTAGGTCTTCATAGAACCATTCAACTTCAGCTTTTTCAGCATTACTGGTTGGGGCAAAAACATCTTTTTGGTGTTATTTCTAGAAGGTCTTTATTTCTAGAATGATCAAACCAGTCAGTCCTAAAAGAAATCAGTCCTGACTATTCATTGGAAGGACTGATGGTGACCCTGAAGCTCCAATACTTTGGCCACCTGATGCGAAGAACTGACTCACTGGAACAGACCCTGATGCTGCGCAAGATTGAAGGCAGGAGGAGAAGGGACAGAGGATGAGATAATTGGATGGCATCACTGACTCGATGGACATGAGCTTGAGCAAGCTCCAGGAGTTGGTGATGGACAGGGGAGCCTGGCGTGCTGCAGTTCATGGGGTGGCAAAGAGTTGGACATGAATGAGCAACTGAACTGACTGAACAGACTAGAAGGTCTTGAAGGTCTTTGGCATTAGTGGTTGGGGCGTAGACTGGGATTACTGTGTGATTGAATGGTTTGCCTTGGAAATGAACAGAGATCAGAGAAGCAAAAAAAATCAGGGGGCCTATTTTTTCAGGTTTCTTCAGGGAGAAAAATGAAACTGTTAGAAGATGAAATATATGCAGTTTGTGGGCTGAGTCACTAATTGTTTGCAGGAATTTTCTTATTTTTTTTTCAAGTGTGACCTTTCATTGATATGTTAAGAAATACAGAATTAGAAGAAACTAGTTTGAAATGATGGCTCACTTCTACCTAGAAAATCTGAATACAAAGGAACCAATGGGAACCACAAAGATCAGGGTGCCAAGGTTTTAAGAATATTTTAGGTTTGCAAATAATAGCTAGTATGCTTGTAATGTCAACAATACATTTTTCTCTGATAAAGAATATCCTTTTCCAGAAGGTTTACAGTGTGGCCACCTCCTGCCGGAAGCCTGTGATGCTGGAATCGGGCCACTTTCTGTCTGTCTTTACAGGATACTGGGCTGCACTCTAAGAAATTCCTAGCTGTCCCCTGGATCCTGACCATCATATGGGCAGAGAAATTGGTGACATTTTTCTTTTGCCTGTTGAAATGACACAGATTCTTTCTGTTTCCTGATGTGGGTAAAGTGTGGAACCCAGTGATGATTTCTCCTTCAAGAAATGTACATCCTAGTCCAAACGAGGGTAAGCCCCCTCCAGCAGTGAGAGATTCTGCATGTGTGTGACCTGTGCCTCCTAGGAGAGCAGCTTTAAGCTAATTTAAACCTGGCCAAGTTTAAATTAAATCTACCATTTATGTGGTAGATTTAGACTTCTCTACACTGATGATGTTTAGACATGACCGTGTACTTTCTACAGTGAGAACATTTAGACCTGACCCTGTTCTGTGAGCTAGGACTGGAGACCTGGGTGGGACCTGGCCTGCCTCTGTCCTGGAAAACTCCATGCCTGCATCTGAATGTCAGCCCTCAGATGTCTGGGGTCTGGAGCTGAGGTGGCTGCTCTGGGCAACGTGCTCTTCTCTGAGGGGGTTCCGTGGCCCTCCCGGAGTTGGGACTGCAGTGGGCTCTGAGTCTCTCACCCTGCCAGGTCCCCCCTCCCTGGGGCATGGAGGCTCCTCAGGTGGGCTACCTGGTAATTATTCCAATTTTCCAGCACATTTGGGTTGAGTAGGGAGGCAGGTTCACCTGCTGAGCTGATTCCAGGGATCGGGCAAGAAGTCAATAGGCAGCAGGTGAGTTGCCGCTGCGATCTCCTTCCCGGTCGACTCTCCTCAGAAGAGAACAGGGCTGCCCCCTGTCCTTCAGCCCAGCTCTCCTGTTTCCTCATCATCTCAGCAGGACAGGAAAGACAGAGCCCGCCAGAACCAAGGTAGTGTGTTCAACTCTAGTACGAGCTTTCAAACCAGCAAAAAAACTCACACAGAACCAAAGTGACAACAGGAGGGGCCTGACTTCTCAGGGACCACTGTGGGGAGAGGAGAGGACCCTTCACTTCTTTCTTGGGTCCCAGGAGGCCCCAGGGGCCTGGCTGGTTTACACACTGGGGGCCCGCTGACCACAGCCATGGTGTCCTGACTGAGGGGACGTGTGACCCCAGGTGGGGGGTCTGGGGACTGTGTGAGTCTCACCCCCTCTGCATGGTCAGGATCGTGTGCGGGGAGACCCCACACACAAAGCTAAGAAAGAGGGAAGAGCACGTGAGAGCTTCACTTGTGTTTAGGAATGAATGCTTTAGTGTATTCACTTTACACAGGCCTGTACCTGTTTGCCTCTTTACCCCTGCGAGGTTCCCCCTCCCTGGGGCTCCTGGGGACTCCTCAGGTGGGCTACCTTGTAATTATTCCAATTCACCAGAATGAACATGGTGAGAAGAGAGGCAGGCACGTGGTGGATTGACTGCAGGGTATGTGGATCAGGCAAAAAGCCAGTGGGATCAGGTGAGGTTGCTGCCATGACCTCCTTCAGGTCGACCGTCCTACTCAGCAGAGACCAGACCTGCCCCTCGTCTTCCAGCCCTGCGTCTGGTGTGTTTTCTCAGCTCCTCAGTGGGACAAGAAAGGATCGAGCCTGCCAGAACCAAGGTGGTGCCTTCAACATGATCATGACAGCCATAGAAACAGTTAATATCACAGAACCAAAGGAAAAGGGGAGGACTTCTGTGGGACAATGTGGGGAGAGGAGACCAACCCTACCCTTCTTTCTACCATCCCAGGAGGTTACAGGAACCCCCTCATTTCCACCTTAGGGGTCCAACCAGCAGAAACTGGTGTCCTAAGCAAGGGTTGTGTGACCCCGAGTGCAGTGTCTAGGAGGTGGAATCACTTTGGAGACTGGAAATGTGCTGGGTTTGGAAATTGTGTGGGTCTCATCCCATGCGCATGAGTCAGGAACCTGTACCCGGAGACCCTGTGTCTGCTCTTTACCTGCAGCCTGTCTTGTCCCCCCTGAGATTCCCATCCTCTGAATTGAGGGTGTTGCCCTGATTAACCTGTGGGTCCTTTTCCTTCTGTTCATCTAGTTGCATTCATATAAGATCAGGCACCTTTGAGTGGGTTGCTGCTGTGTGTTCTGCTGGGTGACATCACCTTTGGTGGTGTCATATTAATGTCATAACATAGCACATCTAATTTATAGGGTCACCGTGGTCTGGTTTCTTCTAGAATGAGTTCATGTAATTTAATATGTAATTTATTGTTATTTTATATTGGAATAGCATTGATTTCCAACATTTTGTTTGTTTTAGGTGTACATGAACTTGATTCAGTTATACATGGATGTCTATCCTTTTTCTATTTTTTCCTCATATAGGATATTATAGATTTTTTTTTTCAGTAGAGTTCCCTATTCTATTCAGTAGATCCTTTTTCATTATCAACTTGATATATGTGAGTGTGTATATTTTCATCCCAAACTCTTTATTCCTCTCCTGTAACTTTCTTTTGATAATCATAATTTGGTTTTCTCAGGCTGTGAGTCTGTTTTGTTTTATACCTTAGTTCATTGGTATGAATTTATAGATTCTACCTGTATGTGGTATCTTAGGATATTTGTCTTTTTCTCTCTGACTTACCTCACTTAGTATGAAAGTCCATCAATGGTACTGCCAGTATGATGTTTTGTTTTGTTTTATGGCTGAGTAATGTTCCAGTGTGGGGCTTTCCCGGTAGGTTAGTGGTAAAGACTGCCCCTGCAGTGCAGGGACGTGGGTTTGATCCCTGAGTTTGGAAGATTCCCTTGAGGAGGGCTTGGCAACCCACTTCAGTACTCTTGCCTGGGAAATCCCATAGACAGAGGAGCCTGATGGGCTGAAGTCCATGGGGTGGCAAAGAGTCAGACATGACTGAGTGACTAGACAACAACAGCATTTGTTTTAAGGTGTATATTTTGACTGGAACAGAGCTAGTTACTCCTTGCCTACCGGGAGCCGGCGTGAGGACTTCCACCCATGGCAAAGGTCATGAGGAAGGAGGCTCGACATACGCAAAGGCGGGATCGAGCCTCAGGAGTCCCCCTGGAAATTTTCGAGCATCTACCCCCAAAAACCAGAGCCTTCCTACTTTACTACTTTGTGCTCTCACCTACACCTCTGACTTTACGGGGGGCTGTCCCCCACCACCTCTTTCGGAGAAGGAGTTAACTTAGAGCTCCAGTTAATAATTATTCCTGGCATGACAGGAGTGTTTCAACCTACAAACTCCTCTGAAGATTCTCTAGCCTGCCTGACAGGCTTGTCCGGCCACATGTGATTGCTCACAGCCTCCCAACCGTGAGAGGCAAGAGATGCTTTAAACCTTCTAAAAACAGGTTCTTTAAAGAAGTTAGAAAACTATTAGCATAAGTATAGTGGGCTGATTAGAAATTGTATTCGTGAAGGGTTTTTCATTTGTTGAGCCAATTTTCACGGCTAAGTTTCCACATCCCCTGCCCTTATACACATTAATGAATATATAGAAGAAATAAGTATTAACCTTTGATATTAATCACGTTAGACCTTAGGCTAAGCAAATTCTTTCCTTAATTAAAACCCACTACACCCTCACCCTATAGGAATGTAACTTTATTTGGATGGTGTCTGTTTTAAGAATAATCACCCCTGGAGAAATAAGTGTTGACTGACCGCTGTCACAAGGAGAGGGTCATAAATTGTCAGCAGGCCCCCTGGCCAGAAGATGATGTAACACCCCTAAGACCTCTGTATACATCTGTATGAAGCACCTGACTTTAATAAAAGTCAGGACTGCTGACCCCTCGTGACTTTTGTATAACATCTCAGTGTATAAAAACAGACCCTGGAAAATAAAGAATTGGGATCAGTTCCTTGAAAGACTGGTCTCTCCATGTCATTCTCTCTCTCAAACTCTGGCTGAGTTTCCATCTGGAGCGTGGAGCCCGCCAAGCTTACTAATTTTGCCTGGGCTTCTAAGATCTGACTGGGGAGGCCTCAGTGTCTCCTCTCCTTCAGGAGGATGGAAGGACGCCTGCGGCCTACGTAAGTGGTGCAAACTTCTTGTCTTGAAGTTTTATTGGTTTCCCTCGTAAACCAAGCTACTCAGCTTCTTTTCTCCACTGAATTTTCCTGCTGAGCTATCCTCATTCTATTACTCTTTATATCTCTAATTAATATCTAATTAAAGCCAGTGTATTCGCCAACGCTGTCTCCCCTTCGAACTCCCTGGATCAGCTGGGGCTGGACCTCGGCACTTGCCCTTTTCTTATTTGGTAACCATAATTTTCTTTTCTAAGTCTGTGGATCTGTTTCTCTTTCTAATGACGTTCATTCATATCCGTTTTTAGATTCCACCAGAAGTGGTATTATATGATACTTGTCTTTCCCCATCTCACTTCACTTAGTATGATCACCTATAGTTTCTTCCCTATAACTGGATGTGGCATCATTTCATCCTTCTCTATGTCTGAGTAATATTGCATTGTGTGTATGTACCCCATCTTCTGTATCCATTCATCCATTCATGAACACTTAAGTTGCTTCTGCATCTTGGCTATTGTACCCAGTGCTACCATGATGTTTGTGTGCAGGTGTTTATAAATTTTGGTTTTCTCTGGATCTATGCCTTGGTATGAAATTGCTGCATCACTTGAGTTTTTTTTTAAGAACCTCCATAATGTTCTGCCTAGTGGTTATACTGATTTACATTCCTACCAACAGTGTAGGAGGGCTCCCTTCTCACCACACCCTCTTCAGAATTTATACTTGTAGATTTTTCGAGATGGTCATTCTGATAGATCAATGTGAGGTGATACCTCATAGTATATTTGATTTGCCTTTCTCTAAGAACTAGTGATGATGAGCATCTTTTCATGTGCTTTATGGCCATCTATGACTTCTTTGGGGAAATGTGCATTTAGATCTTTGGACGATTTTTTTTGTTAGGTGAGTTGTTGTTGAGCTGTATGAGTTGTTTGTATGTGTTGGAGATAAATTCCCTGTGGGTATCTTCGGTTGCAAGGATTATTTCCATTCTGAGGGTTGTCTTTTTCTTTAACCAATGGTTTCCTTTGCTGTGCAAATGCTTTTAATGTTTATTAGGTCCCATTTGTTTTTATTTTTCATGATCACAAATGCTGAATTTTATGTTAAAGTATGTTCTGCTTTCTTCCTCAAGAGTTTCATGGTATCTCTCCTTTTATTTAGATCTTTAATTTGTCTGGAGTTTCTTTTTCTGTGTGGTGTTAGGGAGTATTCTAATTCCATTGTCATTTTCTTTTTATTTTTTTAAATTTTATTTTATTTTTAAACTTTACAATATTGTATTAATTTTGCCAAATATCGAAATGAATCCGCCATAGGTATACCCACGCCCCCAATCCTGAACCCTCCACCCTCCTCCCTCCCCTCCCCTCCTCTGGGTCATCCCAGTGCACCAGCCCCAAGCCTCCAGTACCGTGCATTGAACCTGGACTGGCGACTTGTTTCATACATGATATTATACATGTTTCAATGCTATTTTCCCAAATCTCCCCACCCTCTCCCTCTCCCACAGAGTCCATAAGACTGATCTATACATCGGTGTCTCTTTTGCTGTCTCGTACACAGGGTTATTGTTTCCATCTTTCTAAATTCCATATATATGCGTTAGTATACTGTATTGGTGTTTTTCTTTCTGGCTTACTTCACTCTGTATAATAGGTTCCAGTTTCATCCATCTCATTAGAACTGATTCAAATGTATTCTTTTTAAAGGCTGAGTAATACTCCATTGTGTATATGTACCACAGCTTTCTTATCCATTCATCTGCTGATGGGCATCTAGGTTGCTTCCATGTCCTGGCTATTATAAACAGTGCTGTGATGAACATTGGGGTACACGTGTCTCTTTCCCTTCTAGTTTCCTCAGTGTGTATGCCCAGCAGTGGGATTGCTGGATCATAAGGCAGTTCTATATCCAGTTTTTTAAGGAATCTCCACACTGTTCTCCATAGTGGCTGTACTAGTTCGCATTCCCACCAACAATGTAAGAGAGTTCCCTTTTCTCCACACCCTCTCCAGCATTTATTGCTTGTGGACTTTTGGATCGCAGCCATTCTGACTGGTGTGAAATGGTACCTCATAGTGGTTTTGATTTGCATTTCTCTGATAATGAGTGATGTTGAGCATCTTTTCATGTGTTTGTTAGCCATCTGTATGTCTTCTTTGGAGAAATGTCTATTTAGTTCTTTGGCCCATTTTTTGATTGGGTCATTTATTTTTCTGGAGTTGAGCTGTAGGAGTTGCTTGTATATTTTTGAGATTAGTTGTTTGTCAGTTGCTTCATTTTGCTATTATTTTCTCCCATTCTGAAGGCTGCCTTTTCACCTTGCTAATAGTTTCCTTTGTTGTGCAGAAGCTTTTAAGTTTAATTAGGTCCCATTTGTTTATTTTTGCTTTTATTTCCAATATTCTGGGAGGTGGGTCATAGAGGATCCTGCTGTGATGTATGTCAGAGAGTGTTTTGCCTATGTTCTCCTCTAGGAGTTTTATAGTTTCTGGTCTTACGTTGAGATCTTTAATCCATTTTGAGTTTATTTTTGTGTATGGTGTTAGAAAGTGTTCTAGTTTCATTCTTTTACAAGTGGTTGACCAGTTTTCCCAGCACCACTTGTTAAAGAGGTTGTCTTTAATCCATTGTATATTCTTGCCTCCTTTGTCAAAGATAAGGTGTCCATATGTGTGTGGATTTATCTCTGGGCTTTCTATTTTGTTCCATTGATCAATATTTCTGTCTTTGTGCCAGTACCATACTGTCTTGATAACTGTGGCTTTGTAATAGAGCCTGAAGTCAGGCAGGTTGATTCCTCCAGTTCCATTCTTCTTTCTCAAGATAGCTTTGGCTATTCGAGGTTTTTTGTATTTCCATACAAATTGTGAAATTATTTGTTCTAGCTCTGTGAAGAATACCGTTGGTAGCTTGATAGGGATTGCATTGAATCTATAAATTGCTTTGGATAGTATACTCATTTTCACTATATTGATTCTTCCAATCCATGAACATGGTATATTTCTCCATCTATTAGTGTCCTCTTTGATTTCTTTCACCAGTGTTTTATAGTTTTCTATATATAGGTCTTTAATTTCTTTAGGTAGATATATTCCTAAGTATTTTATTCTTTCCGTTGCAATGGTGACTGGAATGGTTTCCTTAATTTCTCTTTCAGTTTTCTCATTATTAGTGTATAGGAATGCAAGGGATTTCTGTGTGTTGATTTTATATCCTGCAACTTTACTATAATCATTGATTAGTTCTAGTAATTTTCTGGTGGAGTCTTTAGGGTTTTCTATGTAAAGGATCATGTCATCTGCAAACAGTGAGAGTTTTACTTCTTCTTTTCCAATTTGGATTCCTTTTATTTCTTTTTCTGCTCTGATTGCTGTGGCCAAAACTTCCAAAACTATGTTGAATAGTAATGGTGAAAGTGGGCACCCTTGTCTTGTTCCTGACTTTAGAGGAAATGCTTTCAATTTTTTCACCATTGAGGATAATGTTTGCTATGGGTTTGTCATATATAGCTTTTATTATGTTGAGGTATGTTCCTTCTATTCCTGCTTTCTGGAGAGTTCTTATCATAAATGGATGTTGAATTTTGTCAAAGGCTTTCTCTGCATTTATTGAGATAATCATATGGTTTTGTTTTTCAATTTGTTAATGTGGTGTATAACATTGATTGATTTGTGGATATTGAAGAATCCTTGCATCCCTGGGATAAAGCCCACTTGGTCATGGTGTATGATCTTTTTAATGTGTTGTTGGATTCTGATTGCTAGAATTTTGTTAAGGATTTTTGCATCTATGTTCATCAGTGATATTGGCCTGTAGTTTTCTTTTTTGTGGGATCTTTGTCAGGTTTTGGTATTAGGGTGATGGTGGCCTCATAGAATAAGTTTGGAAGTTTACCTTCCTCTGCAATTTTCTGGAAGAGTTTGAGCAGGATAGGTGTTAGCTCTTCTCTAAATTTTTGGTAGAATTCAGCTGTGAAGCCGTCTGGACCTGGGCTTTTGTTTGCTGGAAGATTTTTGATTACAGTTTCAATTTCCGTGCTTGTGATGGGTCTGTTAAGATTTTCTATTTCTTCCTGGTCCAGTTTTGGAAAGTTGTAGTTTTCTAAGAATTTGTCCATTTCTTCCACGTTGTCCATTTTATTGGCATATAATTGTTGATAGTAGTCTCTTATGATCCTTTGTATTTCTGTGTTGTCTGTTGTGATCTCTCCATTTTCATTTCTAATTTTATTGATTTGATTTTTCTCCCTTTGTTTCTTGATGAGTCTGGCTAATGGTTTGTCAATTTTATTTATCCTTTCAAAGAACCAGCTTTTGGCTTTGTTGATTTTTGCTATGGTCTCTTTTGTTTCTTTTGCATTTATTTCTGCCCTAATTTTTAAGATTTCTTTCCTTCTACTAACCCTGGGGTTCTTCATTTCTTCCTTTTCTAGTTGCTTTAGGTGTAGGGTTCCATTGTCATTTTCATTGCTAAGAAACCTGCCTGGTGTCCTCCACTGTGGCTGTTTTCTATTTCCATTTCCAGCATCTGGTGTAGGAGAGTTCCCTTTTCTCCATACCCTCTCCAGCATTAACTATTTGTAGACTTTCTGTTTATGGCCATTCTGACCTGGTGTGAGGTATTTGAAGTTTTGATTTGCATTTCTCCCATCTTTACTGATATTAACATAGTTTCATGTCATTTTTTTTAGACAGTGTGAGTTAACTTATTTATTCAAATTGGGTTTTCAAACACCTGCCCTGTTTTGGATATTTTTCTGATGACCTTCCCTAGGACATTTCTTGAGGGCAGGTATTTTTTACTTATAGCCCCACAGTTCACAGGGTCGCTACAAGTCGGACACGACTAAGTGACCTCACTTTCACTTTTCACTTTCATCCATTGGAGAAGGAAATGGCAGCCCACTCCAGTATTCTTGCCTGGAGAATCCCAGGGACGGGGGAGCCTGGTGGGCTGCCGTCTATGGGGTTGCACAGAGTCGGACACGACTGAAGCGACTTAGCAGCAGCAGCAGCAGCCACAGGCCTTGTGAATATCAAGTGCCCATCAGCATTGGTTTCAAAGGTTTGTTGTGAGAAATGACCACAAGGTGGTTACTGTCTTTATGCCCAACTCTGGTTACTGGGGGAACCAGAGTCTTAGGGAAAGTCCTGTTCCTGGATTGTCAATCAGAGTGGAATGTGCCAGAAGAAACACCCAAGGCTTGTGTCCCATTCCTTCTTCCTTCCTTACCCCCACATCCTGGACAAATCCTAATTCTTGCCATCCCACTCTGTGGAGGGTGCTTTCATCCATAGATGGGGTGACTGTAAAGAAGGAGCCTAGAGATGGGAACCCCAGCACCACGAGACATGGAGCCCATGGGGCTTTTCAAAGCTCCTCCAGCCCAGAGGCTCCACATCCTGTGGGTGCAGTAGGCATGGTTTCACTGCAGGAGGACCCCCTGGATCTGGAGGTTGTGGGCCCCTGCAGAGGCGAGCAGGCATGCCAGGTCCATGGGGCAGGGCTCATTGGCTGGTATATCCTCCCAGCTCTGTCAGCCCCATGATAGTCCATCCTTGGGAACCAAGCCTGCCCAGGGATGTGCCAGCAGTCCAGGGCACCAAGGCCTGAGGGGAACAGAGTCAGCATTCTCTTTTTATAATTCGTATTTGTATTAGCGTACAGGTGCCTTACAATGTGGTAGGGGGTGTTTGTTTGTTTTAGGTGTACACCAAACATGATTCCCTTCGCATAGATGCGGACATGTCCTTTTTTGGGTTTCCTTCCCATATAGTTTATTATGCGGTGTTGATTAAGGGTCCTTGTTGATTATTTTTAAAAGAGCGTGTGTATGTTCATCTCTACCTGCTCGTTTCTCACCACCCATCTCCTTTCCCTCTGAGGCCATTTCTCTTTGGTGAAGACGTCCATGTGCATCCACTTTTAGACCTCACCACTAAGTGTTACCATATAACGCTTGTCTTCCTCTGTCTCACGTAGTGTGATCGTCTCTACGTCCTTCCTTGTTGCTGGGCATGGCATGATGTCACCCCTTTATGGCTGAGCGATATTGCTCTGTGTGCGTGTACCCTGTCTTGTTTACCCTTTCATCTGTCCGTATCCACTGAGGCTTCATCCCTGTCTTGGCTCTTGTAAATAGTGCTGCCATGAATGTTGAGGTGCACCTGTCTTTTTTATTTTTAATTTTTTTTTAGTTTCAGGAAGGAGTTTTACAGACCATTTTCAAGGCCATCATATTCAGCCATAGATATTATGCAATACATAATATGTACTTTAGAATTGTATGGTTCCAAAGGGCACAGTTCATATAGACTAATGACACCCCTTCAGAGGTGAGCAAAGA
Organism: Bos mutus; assembly: GCF_027580195.1. Lineage (NCBI taxonomy): Eukaryota > Metazoa > Chordata > Mammalia > Artiodactyla > Bovidae > Bos > Bos mutus. The sequence goes on from NC_091645.1 coordinate 36,359,041, forward strand.
GGTGGCCCTCTTTATAGCAATTCCTTAAACTCCAGGCTAAAAACTCTTGGGCCAAGTGAACTCTAAGAGTCTTTATGGATCTTATTGTTGTTCAATTGCCAAGTGGTGTCCAAGTCTTTGCAATCCCATGGACTGCAGCACACCAGGCTTCCCTGTCCTTCAGTGTCTCCTGGAGTTTGCTCAAACTCGTGTCCATTGATTCAGTGATGCCATCCAACCATCTCATTCTCTTTTTAAGGATCTGAATGTCCCTAATTCCACAGTGACATTATTATTTTCAAAAACCTTGTGTTAGCTCAAGCTTTGAAATGAAACTCTAACCCCTAAATGTGGCTGTTTTTGGAGAAAGGATACTTATAATTAAATGATGCCATAAGGGTGGGACCCTGATCTAATAAGTTTGGTGTCCTTGGAAGAAGCAGCAACACCAGGAGTGTGCAGGTATGGAGAAAAGAGCCGTGTGAAGACAAGAGAGAAAGCGGCCATCTGCAAGTCAAGGAGAGAAGCCTCAGGAGAGACATCACCACTGGCACCTGGATCCTGGACTTTCAGCACTATGAGGAAGTACACTTCTGTTGTTTAAGCCATCTAGTCTGGTGTATTTTATTTCAAACCTCAAGCTAGCACCTGTCTATTAAAATTACGGTTTTCTCTGGATCTGTGCCCAGGAATGGGATTGCTGGGTCCTGTGGTACTTCTCAGTTTAGTTTTTGATGAAACTTTGTCCTGTTCTCCTTCGTGGATTTCCTGACTTTCATTCCCACCAACAGGGAGGAGGGTTCTTTTCCTCCATCCCCTCTCCAGCACTTATTGTTGTAGATTTTCTATGCAGACCTTTCTGACGTGTGTGAGGTGATGCCACACTGTACTTCTGATTCGCAGTTTTCTAATACTCACAGATGCTGAGCATCTTTTCATGTGCTTCAGGCCATCTCTCTGTCTTCTGTGGAGAAAGGCCCATTTAACTCTTGTGCCTCTATTTAACTGGGTTGTTTCTTTGATATCAAGGTGGACAAGCTGTTTGTATGTTTTAGAGAGAAATTCCTCATGGGTGTTTTTGTTTGCAAATATAGTTCCATTTGGAGGGTTGTCTTTTGTTATGTTTATGGTTTCCTCTGCTATGTCAGTGCTTTTAAGGGGAATTAGGTCCCATTTATTTATTTTTGTTTTATTTTTGATGATTCTAAGAGGTGGGTCAAAAAAGAACTTGCTTCATTTTGTGTCACAGAGTGTTCTGCTGTTTTCCTCAAAAGTTTCATTACATATATATCCTTTTATTTAGATCTTTAATCTATTTGGAGTTTATTTTTGTGTATGCTGTTAGGGAGTATTCTAATTGCATTTCATTATCATTTCTTAAAAAACCTGTACGTTGGTCTCCATAGTGGCTGTTACTAATTTATCTTTTCACTGACAGTGTAAGAGGGTTCTCTTTTTTTCATGTTTTCCAGCATTTATATGTTTGTTCACATGTGGACAATGGCGGTTGTGAACTGTGTGAGGAAATTATTGTTGTTCAGCCACTCAGTTCTGTCTGACTCTTTGTGACCCCATGGACTGCATCATACCTTGCTTCTCTGTCCTTCTCTCCGAATCAGGTGGCCAAAGTATTTGAGCTTCAGCATCAGTCCTGTCAATGAAAATTCAGGGTTTATTTCCTTTAGGATTCACTGGTTTGATCTCCTTGCTGTCCAAGGGTCTCTCAACCTTCTTCTCCAGCACCACAGTTTGAAAACATCAATTCTTCATCACTCAGCCTTCTTTATCGTCCAACTCTCACATCCGTACATGACTACTGGAGAACTATTTTGACTATACAGACTTTTGTTGCCAAATTAATGTCTCTGCTTTTTAATATGCTGTCTAGGTTTGTCATAGCTTTTGTTACAAAGGGCAAACATCTTTTAATTTCATGGCTGCAATCACTGTCCGCAGTGATTTTGGAACCCAAGAAAATAAAGTCTGTCATTGTTTCCATTGTTTCCCCATCTATTTGCCATGAAGTGATGGGACTGGGTGCCATGATCTTAGTTTTTTGAATGTTGAGTTTTAAACCAGCTTTTTCACTCTCCTCTTTCACCTTCATCAAGAGGCTCTTTAGTTCCTCTTCATTTTCTGCCATTAGGGTGGTGTCATCTGCATATCTAAGTTTATTGATATTTCTCCTATGAATCTTGAATCCAGCTTGTCCTTCATCCAGCCCAGCATTTCACATGATGTACTCTGCATATAAGTTAAATAAGCAGGGTGATAATATAAGCCCTGAAATACTCCCTTCCCAATTTGGAGCCTGTCCCAATTTCTATGTCTGGTTCTAACTGTTGCTTCTTGACCTGCATACAGATTTCTCAGGAGGCAGGTAAGGTGGTCTGGTATTCCCATCTCTAGAATTTTCTGATGTTTGTTGTGGTCCACACAGTCGAAGTCTTTAACATAATCAATGAAGCAGAAGTAGATGTTTTTCTGGAATTCTCTTGCTTTTTCTATGATCCAACAAGGATGTTGGCAATTCCCTTGCCTTTTCCAATCCAGCTTGTACATCTGTAAGTTCTTCATTCATGTACTATTGAAGCCTGGCTTGAAGGATTTTGAGCATTACCTTGCTATCTTGTGAAATGAGTGCAATTCTATGGTAGTTTGAACCTTCTTTGGCATTGACCTTATTTGGGATTGAACTGAAAACAATCATTTTCCAGTCCTGTGGTCACTGCTGAATTTTCCAAATTTGCTGCCATATTGAATGCAGCACTTTCACAGCATCATCATTTAGGATTTGAAATAGCTTAACTGGAATTCCATCACCTCCACTAGCTTTGTTAGCAGTGATGCTTCCTGAGGCCCGCTTGACTTCACATTCCAGGATGTCTGTCTCTAGGTGAGTGATCACACCATCGTGGTTATCTGGGTCATTAAGACCTTTTTTGTATGGTTTTCCATGTATTCTTGCCACCTCTTCTTAATATCTTCTGCTTCTGTTAGGTCCATACTATTTCTGTCCTTTATTGTGCCCATATTTGCATGAAATGTTCCCTTGGTATCCTCTAATTTTCTTGAAGAGATCACTAGTCTTTCCCATTCTATCGTTTTCCTCTATTTCTTTGCATTGATCACTGAGGAAGGCTTTCTTATCTCTCCTTGCTATTCTTTGGAACTCTGCATTCAGATGGATATTACCGGGGTCCAGTCCCCGCTGATCCAGGGAGTTTGAAGGGGAGATGGCGTCAGTGAGTACACTGGCTTTAATTAAATATTAATCAAAGATGTAAAGAGGAATAGAATGAGGATAGCTCAGCAGGAAAATTCAGTGGAGAAAAGAGGCTGAATAGCTTGGTTTATGTGGAAAACCAATAAAACTTCAAGCCAAGAAGTTTGCACCACTTAGGTAGGCCACAGGTGTCCTTCCGTTCTCCCATGGGAGAGGACACACTGAGGCCTCCCTGGTTGGATCTTAGAAACCCAGGCAAAATTAGTAAGCTTGGTGGGCCTCCGCGCTCCAGATGGAAATTCAGCCAGAGGTTGAGAGAAAGAATGACATGGGGAGACCAAGCTTCATTGAGCAAGGCCCGTAGCTTTATTTTCGACAGGGGCTTTTATACCATAAGTTGCACATAGAGGATAATAGCGGGTGTGAAATCACGCAAAGTCAGCAGTCTTTGATCCTTATCAAAACTAGGGTTTCTTTTCTGCAAACTTATCGTACACAAATGGTTTAGGTGATTTACATCATCTTCTGGCCAGAAAGCCTATTAACATTTTATGACTCTGACAAAGGTTTGTCAACCATAAGACTTATTTTCTCTAAAAGTAATTATTTTAAAGTTTGGTGCCATCCTCTGAAGGTGTTAAAGTTGCATTCCTATAGGACAGAGGTGCAGTGGGTTTACAACAAAGGAAAGAATTTATTACCTTAAGGGTCTAAAGTTGCTAACACCAAGGCCACTACTTATTTTTTCTACATACCAACTATATTAATTAATACACATTCAAGGATACAATACAGGGGATGTGGAAACTTGGCAGCAAGCATTGGCCCATCAATGAAATCTTCTACTAGTTTTATTCTGGCAATTTCTAACTCTCCGAGAGGCTCTATGCTATTTGGATATCTTAAGCTTCCCGTGCCTCTCGCGGCTGGGAGACTGTAAACAATCGTATGCATAGCTGTAGGAGTCTGGGTAAACTTGTCAGGCAAGTTAGAGAGCCATCTGAGGGGTTTGGATTTAAACACTCCTATTATGCCCAGAAACTTTATTAACTGGAGCTGTAAGTTAACTCCTTTTCAGAGAGAGCGAGATGGCGGTGGGGGACAGCCCCCGTAAAGTCAGAGGTGAGAGCACAAAGCAGTAAAGTAGGCAGACTCTGGTTTTGGGGATAGATGCTCGAGAATATCCAGGGGGAGTCCTGAGGCTCCATCCCGCCTTTGAGTATGCCGAGCCTCCTTCCTCATGACCTTTGCCATGGGCGGAGTTCCTCACGCTGGCTCCCAGCAGGATATATCTTTCCTTTTCTCCTTTGCCTTTCACTTCTTTTCTCAGCTATTTGTAAGGGCTTCTCAGACAATCGTTTTGCCTTTTTGCATTTCTTTTTCTTGGGAATAGTTTTGATCACTGCCTCTTGTACAATGTTATGAACCTCTGTCCATAGTTCATCAGGCACTTATCTATCAGATCTAGTCCCTTAAATCTATTTCTCACTTCCACTGTATAATTGTAAAGGATTTGATTTAGGTCATACCTGAATGGCCTAGTGGTTTTCCCTTCTGTCTTCAAGTCTGAATTTTGCAATAAGGAGTTCATAATCTGGGTCACAGTCAGCTCCGGGTCTTGTTTTGGCTGACTGTATAGAGCTTCTCCATCTTTGGCTGCAAAGAATAGAATCAGTCTGAATTTGATATTGACCATCTGGTGATGTCCGTGTGTAGAGTCTTCTCTTGTGTTGTTGGAAGAGGGTGTTTGCTATGAACAGTGCATTCTCTTGGCAAAAGTCTTGTTTAGCCTTTGCCCTGCTTCATTTTGTTCTCCAAGGCCAAACTTGTGCGTTACCCCAGGTATCTCTTGACTTCCTAGTTTTGCATTTACGCATAGTGGTAAATGTGTACCTTGCTCACCTCGCCCCCCTCACTGCTGGTAACCATTAGTACTCTATATCAGTGAGTCTGCTTCAGAGAAAAATTCATTCCATGTGAACTCATTCATATATTAAATACCACATAAAATGATATCATGGAATTTTTCATTGTCTTCCTGACTTCACTTGGTAGGATAATCTCTAGGTTCATGTTTCTGAAAATGACATTATTTTAATATTTTCTCTATTTCATATATGAAAACAGAGATGCATATTTCATATATGAAAAGTGGTAACTTTTTCTATATTTTCTGTTTGAAAGTAGAGGTACATATTTCATATATGAAAGTGGTAGAATTTCCTTTATTTATATATGAATGTAGAGCAAGTGAACCAAGTCTTGTCTACACTGATGACGTTTAGACATGACCGGGTGCTTCTACAATGAGAACATTTAGACCTGACCCTATTCTGTCTACACTAGGACTGGAGACCTGGGTAGGACCTGGCCTGCCTCTGTCCTGGAAAACTGCGCCTTCGTCTGAATGTCAGCGCTCAGATGTCTGGGGCTGGAGCTGAGGTGGCTTCTCTGGGCAATGTGCTCTTCTCTGAGGGAGTTCCGTGGCCCTCCCGGGGTCGGGGCTGCAGTGGGCTCTGAGTCTCTCCACCTGCCAGGTTCCCCCTCCCTGGGGCATGGAGGCTCCTCAGGTGGGCTACCTGGTAATCATTCCAATTTTCCAGCACATTCAGGTTGAGTAGGGAGGCAGGTTCACCTGCTGAGCTGATTCCAGGGATCGGGCAAGAAGTCAACGGGCAGCAGGTGAGATTGCTGCTGTGATCTCCTTCCGGTCGACTCTCCTCAGAAGAGAATAGGTCTGCTTCCCGTCCTTCAGCCCAGCTCTCCTGTTTCCTTTACACCTCAGTGGGACAGGAAAGACAGAGCCTGCCAGAACCAAGGTAGTGTGTTCAACATGATCATGACAGCTATAGAAACCGTTAATATCACACAGAACCAAAGAGAAAAGAGGAGGACTTCTCTGGGACAATGTGGGGAGAGGAGACCTACCCTGCACTTCTTTCTACCATCCCAGGAGGTTACAGGAATGTAACCTTAGGGGTCCAACCAGCGGAGACCTGGTGTCCCAGGCAAGGGTCATGTGACCCGAGGTGCAGGGATTGGGGAGGGGGTGTCGCCTTGGAGACTGTGGACATGTGTCCCCAGGTGCTGGGACTGGGGATGGTGTGGGCCTTACCCCATCTGCACGGGTCAGGAACCTGTACCTGGAGACCCCACATCTGCTCTTGACTTGCAGTGTGTCTTGTCTCCTCTGAGATTCCCAACCTCTGAACTGAGGCTGTTGCCCTGATTAACCCGTGGTTCTTTTTCTTCTCTCTTCTTGTTGCTTTCCTTTGAGGTCAGGACCTTTGAGTGAGTTGCTGCTCTGTGGTCTCCTGAGTGAAAACCTTTGCTGGTGTCTTATTCATATCATGACATATCATATATCTAATTCATAGGGTCACCAGTGTCTGATATCCTCTAGACTGACCTCATGTAATTTAATTTTTATTTTGTATTGCAGTAGAATTGATTTTCAATGTTTTGTGTGTTTTAGGTGTACATGAACTTGATTCAGTTAGACATGTGTGAACGTTGCTCAGTCGTGTCCAACTCTTTGTGACCCCAGGGACTATACAGTGCATGGAATTCTCCAGGCCAGAATACTGGGTGGATAGCCTTTGCCTTCTCAAGGGATCTTCCCAATCCAGGGATTGAACACAGGTCTCCCGCATTGCAGGCGGATTCTTTACCAGCTGAGCCACAAGGGAAGCCCTCAGTTATACATAGACACTTATCTATTCCTTTTCTGTTATTTTCTCATATAGGTTATTACAGTTTATTCAGTAAAGTTTCCAGTTCTGTTCAGTAGCTCCTTTTTCATTATTATATTTTAATTATTATATTTATTATTTATTTATTATATATATAATATATAAATAATATATAAAATATATATAAATAATAAATAATATATATATTATTAATATATATTGGCATATATATTTTCATCTCAAACTCTTAATTTATCCTTCTCTTCTACCTGTCTTTTGGTAAACATAATTTGGTTTCCTCAGGCTGTGAGTCTGTTCCTCTCTTGTACATTAGTTCATTGGTACGGTTTTATAGAGTCCACCTGCATGTGATATCTTAGGCTATTTGTCTTTTTCTGATTTACCTCACTTAGATGAAATTTATCAGTTCATCCATGCTGCTGCCAGTCTAATCATTTTGTTCTAAGGCTGAATAGTATTCCTGGGAAAAAATGAAGGCAATGTAGTCTTCATTTCTCTGTCAGTGGTCGTTTTGGTGGATTCTGTGTCTGGGCTATGGTAATAGTGCTGCGGTAAACACCAAGGTGCACATGTCACGATTCTCTCTGGATCTAAGCCCAGGAATAGGATCATAGGATCATATGTCACCACGATGTTTAGCATTTCAAGGAATCTCCACGTTGCCCACATCGTGGCTTCCTCATTTATATTCCCTCCAGAATGTAGGAGGATCCCATTTTCTGTACATTCTCTGAAGTATTTATTCTCTGTAGATCTCTTCGATGATGGCGATGGGGACCAGTGTGGGATGAAACCTTACTGTAGTTCTGATACACAAAATTTGTCCCTAACCCTTTCGTGTTGGTTTTTAAAGAAATGCTTGGTTGTGTTCGAATTCTAGTGGATTTAGTTTGTGTTTAAATTACTTCCCCTGTAAAGTCTTAAAGTTTTCCTGTAAGGGATATCACTTCCTTTTGTCTTCCTCTCTCTGGCTGTCATCACTTAGTGGGTGGTCCTCCAAGGGCCATCTTTGTGTTGACCAGTGGCACAACTGTACCACTTCAGTGGTGGCTTTTCCTGGCTGAGAAATCGCCATTGTATATCGTACCATATTTTCCTGAAGCTTAAACTTGTCAGTTAAAATGTTCTTGGGACTCTGGCTCTGGTACTGAAGGAGACGCTGCAGTGAATGGGGGGGGTCACGTGTCTTTTTGAATGATGGCTTTCTCGGGATATGAGCCCAGGTGTGGGTATGTCAGATCCTAGGCTTAGGTCTCTTGAAAGGTTTTTTTCCCCCCTGGTATGCAGAGGCTATGTTTTCTAGGGTTTTTTTTTTGGCTTTGTCCATTCCCAACCACCCTGTGGTGGGGTTCCATCATCCGCTGCCTCTCTCCTGCATTTACTGTAGACCTTTGAGGATGTCCATTCTCCATGGTGGGATTTGATGTCTTGGTGTTGTTTTGACATTCCTCGTTTCATAATTAGAGATGCTGAGTATCTTTCCTGTGGCCGTTTGGTTTTGTTTTCCTCTTACTTTTTTTTTCCGTTAGGGGTTTGAGGAATATACCTGTTGCAGTTGGCTTGTGTACACTTGGTTGTGTTTGGAACTGATCTCTGCAATACCAGCCCCTGGACATTTCCTGAGGGCAGCTGTCACAAACAGGCCCACAAGCCTTGTGAATTGAAAGGTGTCCGTCAGCCCAGGTGGTCGAGTTGTAGTTACAGGCAATGTCCATTAGGCGGCAGCACTTCTTCATTCTCAACTCCGGTCCTCCTGCAAACCAGAGCCTTAAGGGAGTGTCAGCTTCCTGGGCTGGCAATTGAAGTGGAATGGGCCTGAGCAAACATTCAAGGGCTTGTATCTCACTATTACTTCTCCCTAAAGCTACTCCCCTCCCCTCCCCTCCAGACTCATCCCAGCCTGGGCCATAACCCCTGCTAAGGTGCCTAGGAGGCTGCACTCTCAGGATGGAGACTTGAACTGGGGACCCCATCACCAGGACCCCTGGCGACTAGGTGAGCTTTCCAAGGTCCTCAAAGGCAGAGGGTGTGCCCACATCCTTTGGGTGCACGAGGGCGTGTGGTCCAGACTGAGCCAACCAGACAATGCAGGTGTACTCGAGCTCTAAATTAAGGGCCCCCTCTCCGGTGCCACGCCCCCATCCCAGTCATGGGAACCAAGCCTGCTCAGGTTCCAGGGAAGGGGTAGCAGCTGGGAGTCAGGGAGGCTGGAAGGAAAGTCAGGGAGGCTGGAAGGAAAGTCAAGGAGGCTGGAAGGAAAGAAATAGATATTGCTGTTATTTCTTTTTGTTTTCTTTAGTCTCATGCCAGTGCTACATTTGAATAGAGCTGATTTGTGGTTTTGAGCTTGTCTTGACTGTACAGATGCTTGATTCATCTTCTCTGGGTTCTTTTTCCATAGAGGTGATTGCAGAAGATAGAGAAAAATTCCCTGGGCTGATCATCAGATCCTTGTGCAGTATCTATCAGAGATACTGATTTTATGTGAATGTCAAAGGAAGGAGGAATGAATTCTTGTGGATTATCTATACATATACAGATTTTGGTGTATATGTTGGAGTAATGGATTTCTTTATGTATGTTAATCCCAATCTCCTGCATATCATACTGGCCTTTTTTTTTTTTTTTAATAATTCTTTGTGTTTGATTTTTCAAAGGCTCCTTTTGTGTTGTAAATTAGTTCCTTTTTTATCTCATTTTAATTTTGCCTGGAATGTTATCTGCTAGTTTCTTTCTTTGTCTAGTAGATTTCACTTAGCACGTGATCCTTCAAGGTCCAACCTTGTAGAGAAGAGTGGAAAATACCATAATTTCAGTAATGCTTTTTATGACTGAGTAATAGTCTACTGTATATATGTACCACATCTTGTTTAAGCTTTAGCTGTGGGTGGAAATTTTGTGGTTCCTGCCTTGCCTATTGGAAGCTGTGCTACAGTGAACAGTGGGGTGCATGTCTCTCTATGAATGGTGGTTTTCTTGGGATTTAGAACTGCTCATGTTGTACCTTGAAGCTTCCAGGCATATGCTCACTTTGTGAACAAATATGAGGCCTCTGCTTAGAGGTTCAGCTCGTTTATAACTATGAGGTCTGTAGGTAGACTCTCAGCTCGTGGACAACAATGATGCTTTATTCAGACTGTCAGCTCATGTGTAAGTTTGAGACCTCTAGGCACACCCTCAGATCATCTGTCCAATGAGGCTTCTAGCAGAATTTCAGCTCGAGTATTACTATGCGGCCACTGAGCATATCCTCAGCTTGTGTATAAATACGAGGCCACAGAGAAGATGCTAAGATGGTGTATAACTAGGAGACCTCTCAGCAGATGCTCAGCTTGTATACAACTATGAGGACTCAGGCTGGTGCTCAGCTCCTGTATAACTATGAGGCCTCTGGGCAGACACTCAGCCGGTATATAACTCAGAGGCCTCAAACAGGTGCTCAGCTTGAGTATAACTATGAGTTCTCTAGACAGAAGCTCAGCTCCTCTGAGGCCTCTAGGCAGACTCTCAGATCCTGTGAGCCAATGAGGCTTCTAGGCAGATGTTCAGCATGTGCATAACTATCAGGCCTCTAGTAGATGCTCAGCTTGTGTTTAACTATGAGGCCTCTAGACAGGTGCTCAGATCCTGTGGGCCTATGAGGCCTTTAGGCAGATGCTCAGTTCGTGTGTGTCTGTCTGCTCAGCTCGTGTATATGAGGACTCAGGTGAGACGCTCAGCTCCTGTGTTTCTATGAGGGCTCTAGGTAGATGCTCAGCTCATGTCTGTCTAGAGGCCTCAGACAGACTCTCACTTGTGAATAAAATGAGCTGTCTAGGCAGACGCTCATCTCTTGTGGGCTTACGAGGCCTCCAGAAGCTCTCGTGTGCCTGTCTGGAGCTTCAAGGAAGATGCTCAGCTCCTGTATAACTAAGAGGCCTGAGGGCAGACTCTCAGCTGGTGTATAACTCAGAGGCCTCTAGGGAGACGCTCATCTTCTGTGTTCCTATGAGGCCTCTAGACAGGTGTGCACCTCATGTCTCTCAGGAGGCCTCAAGGAAGATCTCCACACAATAGTGCTTATGAGGACTCTAGGCAAACTCTCAACTTGCGTACAACTATGAGACCTCTAGGCAGATGCGCAACTCCTATGGGCTTATGAGGCCTCTAGGCAGATCTCAGCTCCTGTGGGCCTATAAGGTCTTTAGGCAGATGCTCAGCCTGTGAGGCCTCTAGGCAGAAACTCAGCTCCTCTTTCCTGTGAGGCCTCTAGACAGACACTCAGCTCCTGTGTTCCCATGAGGCCTCTAGACAGATGCTTAGCTCTTGTAGGCCAAGAGACTTCTAGGCAGATGTTCAATTCCTGTGGGGCTGTGAGTCCTCTAGGCAGACACTCAGCTCCTGTGGGCCTAGAAGCGTCTATGCAGATGCTCAACTCCTGTTTTCCTATGAGGCCTCTAGACAGAGGCTCAGCTTGTGTCTGTCTAGAGACCTCAAGGCAGATGCTCAGCTTGTGTATGAGTCCTTTAGGCTGATGGTAAGATCCTGTGGTCCTCTGCGGCCTTTTGGCAGACCTCAGCTTTAGTCTGTCTAAAGACCTCAAGGCAGACGCTCAGCTTGTGTATAACTATGAGGCCTCTAGGCAGACCCTCAGCTTGCGTCTATCTAGAGACTTCAAGGCAGACACACAGCTTGAGTATAATATGAGGCCTCGAAACAGACACTCAGCTCCTGTTTCCCTGTGAGGCCTCCAGGCAGACGCTCAGCTTGTGTATAACTCTGAGGCCTCTAGAGAGACATTCAGTTTGTGTCTGTCTAGAGACCTGAAGGCAGACACTCATCTTGTGTGTAATTTGAGTCCTCTCGGTAGATGCTCAGATCTGTGAGCCTCAGAGGCCTCTAGAGGGACTCTCGGCTCCTGTTTCCTGTGAAGACTCTAGGCTGATGCTCAGCTCCTGTGGGCCTATGAGGCCTTTAGCCAGATGCTCAGCTTGTGCCTGTCTAGAGACCTCAAGGCAGATGCTCGGCTCCTGTTGTCCTGTAAGGCCTCTAGGCAGACACTCAACTCCTGTGGAACCATGAGGGCTCTAGACAGATGCTCAGCATGTGTCTTACTAGGAGGCCTTTAGGCAGAAGCTGAGCTCATTTATAGCTATACGGCTTCTAGTAAGACATCTTTTGTGCGCCTGTGGGGCCTCTAGGCTTTCACTCAGCTGGTGTTCCAAGGAAGCCCCTAGGCAGATGCTCACCTTGTGTGTAGCTATGAGGCCCTGTGCAGACACTCAGCTCCTGTGGTCTGTGAGCCTCTTGGTGATTCTCCAGTTGCGTATGTTATGAAGCCTCTCTCAGCTCCTTTGCATCCAGTGTCCTATTAAATTGATTATCAGTTAACACCTAGGTATACTATGTCTGATCTATCTATATTCTGTAGTAATAAATTATTCAAAATACCTGAATGTGAATCTATATATGTATATTTAAAGTTAAATAAACACTTATACACTATAACCCATATCACCTTGTCTGTCAATGTTACTTCAATTATAACTAAAGGCATAGTTAAGAAAAAAAAAGTGAAACACAAATTTTCAGCAATTGCTCTGGTATGCTCCACTCTGAATTATAAGCCCAAATCAGGACTTTTCCTTAGGCTCTCATAGCCTGTGTGGCCACAGTTAACATGAGGAACTTCTGCCATCTTGTGGCACTTCCCGCTGTCGCAACCAGCGACAATTGTCGCTGACAATTATGGGTAATGAGCAATTAAT